>NC_089843.1:197474570-198674570 GCF_035609145.1 Eleutherodactylus coqui | reverse complement strand
CGGCACATGAAAGAGCAGGGGCCGCCAGGCGCGGGTGAGTACGCGCCCGTCCCTGCAGGCGCTCGGGTCGGATCGCGCGGCGAGAATTCTCGCTGCCGGATCCGACCCGCTCGTCTGCAGGCGGCCTAACTCATATACTTATTTCTGGAGTGCCAAATGGGTCAAGAGACTTTATTCTCCTAATATATAGTGAACACAGGCATGGCTACACAGTGCACCCTTTGTACTTGTCCTAATATATAAAGAACCCAGACATGGCTACACAGGGCACCCTTATTACTTGTCCTAATATATAAAGAACCCTGACATGACTACACAGTGCAGCCTTAGTACTTGTCCTAATATATAGAGCACCCAGCCATGGCTGCACAGTGCACGCTTAGTACCGGTACTTGTACCGATATATATAGGACCCAGACATGGCTACACAGTGCCCCCTTAGTATTTGTCCTTAAAGGGGATCCAGACATAGCTACCTAGTACACCCTTAGTACTTCTCCTAATATATAAGGGACCCAGACGTGGTTACACAGGGCACCCTTAGTACTTGTTCTAATACATAGGGGACCCAGACATGACTTCACAGTGCACCCTTAGTACTTGTCAAAATACTAACGACCATCTGTCCATCCATGAGTGAGTTACATGCTCCGCCCCTGATCACGACAGTGACATCATCACAGGCCCTATAAGCACACGGCTGCTGTCTAGGTGTTCAATAGTGTTCCATAGCAACTGGGGCTGCAGGAGGTTTGTAGATGTAGTCCGCCCGATATCCAAAAATCATGATAAGGGGATGTCTCTCATGCTATGGTGTGGAGCCTATTTATTGGAGAGATCATTAATCAGTTTGACTATGTCAAAATTCTTGAGGCCCCTTAGTCTGATGATACACCAAATTTATCACAGAGGCTCATGCTATATGACACATTGCCTCTGTTTGTCTTACTTGATGGAACTTAGCTCCGCCCCATCCCTCCCATTGCAAACAGTGGTGAGGCGCGAAACGAGGGTGGAAGCTCAGTGCACTGCTCCCAGCCCAATCCGCTTCCTACCCCTGCAGAAAGGGACACCATATATCGGCTGGGCGTGAAAACACGGCATAAGGGTGCGTTCACACGAACGTATATCGGCTCGGTTTTCACGCCGAGCCGATATACGTTGTCCTCATGTGCAGGGGGGGAGGCTGGAAGAGCCCAGGAGCAGAAACTCAGCTCCCGCCCCCTCTCTGCCTCCTTCCACCCCTCTGCACTATTTGCAATGGGGAGAGGTGGAACGGGGGTGGGGCTAATTCCCAGAACTTAGCCCCGCCCCCGTTCCACCTCCTCTCATTGCAAATAGTGCAGAGGGGCAGAGGGGAGGCAGAGAGGGGGCGGGAGCTCAGTTCCTGCTCCTGGGCTCTTCCAGCCTCCCCCCCCTGCACATGAGGACAACATATATCGGCTCGGCGTGAAAACCGAGCCGATATACGTTCGTGTGAATGCACCCTAAAACTGGATAACCTCTTTTCAGATGAACTGTGACATTCTTTGACCAGCGGAAGGGGCTAAATACTTTAACAGCTGGATCCTTACTGATTCCTCCTCAGTTTTTCTTTTTTTGCTCCATTCTCCCTTAGTAGCTCCCATTACATTTGGAGCCCGATACTAAGCGATTGTCTAGTCTCCATTGCCCAGTGTTAGAGCCTAATGTAACATTCTATTAATTTTTTTTTGTACATTTTGTTAGTCTCCCTAAGGGTGCATTCAGACGACCGTATATCGGCCGGGTATTCATGCTGGCCGATATACGGCATCTCTCTCTGCAGGGGGAGGAGGCTGGAAGAGCCGGGAGCAGTGCTCTGAGCTCCTGCCCCCTCTCCCCCCCTGCACGATTTTCACTGAGAAGAGGCGGGATGGGGGCGGAGCTAATTCTCGGACCTTAGCCCCTTCCCCGTCCCGCCTCTTCTCATTGCAAATAGTGCAGAGGGGCGGAGAGGAGGCAGAGAGGGGGCGGTAGCTCAGAGCACTGCTCCCGACTCTTTCAGCCTCTTCCCCCTGCAGAGAGAGACGCTGTATATCGGCCGGCGTGAATACCCGGCCGATATACGGTCATCTGAATGCACCCTAAGGAACATGACCACCGGATTGCTTGTATAACACAATGCAGTAGTCCTGAAGTCTCCTGCAAAGGCCCCTGCTGGCAGTATTTATTTCTATTCTGCTCTCTTCTCAGCTTGTATAATAGAGGCAAATTGACTTTCTCCAGGTACACTTACCTGTACAGTTAGCACATATGGGAATAAATAGGGGCATAGCTAAAGGCTCAGGGGACCGGGTGCACGAATTCTGCTCGGGTCTACCCCTCACCTGCACCCATACCTAAACATTGCTGCATAGAGCTGCAAAACAATTTTACATACATGATCTAGCCCAGAGGTGTAACTTGAAGCTCCTGGGTCCCAATGCAAAACCTGTATCATGGCCTCCCAACTATAATGCTTTATTCATAGTACTAGGCTCCCTATATGGAAAAGAGAAGCCTTATAGGTCCCCTAAGGCTCCTGGGCCCGAGTGCAACTGTATCCTCTATAGCGGGGTCCCCAACTCCTGTTCTCACGGGCCCCAACAGGTCATGTCTACCGGATCTCCTATACTAAGAACACCTGTGGTAATGTCTGAGGAACCGACAATAATTACATCACCTGTGCAATACTGAGGAAATCCTGAAAACACAACCTGTTGGGGTCCCTGAGGACTGGATTTGGGGAACACTGTTCTATAGTTATGCCATTGATTCCAGCCCCTTGTCATAAGCTTTCTAAAGATGACTCATTTTTTGGAATACATGAAAATTTGTATGTAGCGCCTGAGGCTGTTCATGTTTTTTGTTGCATTTTTGAACCACAATTAAAAAAAAACACATAAAAAAACTTCATGCAGTATTCAGTAACCACATGTGGAGTTAAACAATACATGCGGGTTTTTTTATTTTTTTTTAATTGAGTACAGGTTTTTCTGAATCATATACAGGAGATACCCAGGTTGTACCAGCATGGTCCATATCACTATGTACTGGAGATATATAACTTACACCAGCTGTACATATATAAATATATACAGTAGATACCTAGATTATTCCAGCATGCTCCATATCACTATATGCGTTGAGATGTATAACTTATACCAGCTGTACATATGTAATTATATATAGGAGATGCCCAGGTTATAGCAGCATGCTCCATATTGCTATATGCAGGATGTATAATTTATATCAGCTGTACATATATAATTATATACAGAAGATATCCAGGTTATAGCAGCATGCTCCATATCACTATATACAGGGAGATGTATAACTTATACCAGCTGGGTACT
This sequence comes from Eleutherodactylus coqui, assembly GCF_035609145.1. NCBI lineage: Eukaryota > Metazoa > Chordata > Amphibia > Anura > Eleutherodactylidae > Eleutherodactylus > Eleutherodactylus coqui. Next base: position 198,671,214 of record NC_089843.1, on the reverse strand, counting down.
GGTGCACCTTGTCTCCACCACAACTATGGGTGGAGACCTGGGATTATCCTGGGGAAGTGAAAGAGTACGCCCACCGCTGGCGATTGGCTACCTTAAATTCCTCCCCAGACTGAAGTTGACAAAGTTGATAGCAGTGCTGCTATGCAAGTTCCCTGCTGGGCTGATTTCTCGGCTGCTAGCGTCCCTGTCAGCCTTCTACCATGTAAGCTCTCCGCTAGCCTTATTTATGCGCTGCTGTTGCGACCGGCGTTGTTGGACTTCCGCCATGTCAGCTCCCCACTCGGCTGCTTTCTCTGCGTATAGCGCTGTGGTTGCTAGCGGCACTGGCCTGGCATCTACTCAAGAAGCCGTCATTGGCGCTCCCTGTAATGTGCTCCGCTGTGACTCTCACCGCTGGTCTCAGTGCGCTCCTTTCTGCTGCTGTGACTCTCATTGCCGGAATCCCTGCAATGTCCCCCTGTTGCTCTCAGCGCCCAGCATTCGTACAATATGTCATGCCGGCCGCTGACTAGAAGCCATCCACGCTGTGTCTCCCCAGCGCCCCAAAAGCCAGGGCAGCTTGATATCCCTGTTCCACACCAGGTGTCAGGCACTTTATTCTACCTCCGTCCAGGTAGGCACTCGCCAGCTGTGGGTGCTCTCTCTAACTCCACCCAGACAAAGCCATGTCTCCACTCACAGTTCTGGTGAAGACCAGATATGCCAGTACCTACCAGCTGTACATATATAATTATATAGAGATGCTCAGATTATACCAGTGTGCTCCATATCACTATATACAGGGAGATGTGTAACTTTTACCAGCTAACAACCCTTTTAAGTATGTTATGGGCTGGGTTTTTATTGGAATGACCTTTAGCTTAGTAGTGGTGTGATAGACATGATAATTATTTAGTATAAAATGTCTATCGCTATTTGTATATAACCCAAATGTATTTTGCTATTGTAATGACTTTCAGCTCTGAGGAGTTCAAAGGACACACACAATCTAATCATGGTATTTGCTAGCCAATGGATGGGTGATGTATTTGCTCTAAATACATCGAAGTTGCTCAACCAGTTTCTAAGAAGTTAAAGGGCCATAGTGTCGTGTATATCCTGTGTGTTTACCTAGGCCCCCTTCCACTCTTCAAACACAAGCTAGTTAAACACATCTTGTCAACTACACAGAATTCCTTAAGGTTGTCTGCATGCTAAAGAATACAAAGTCCATACTATGGCGGACGTGAGAGAGGGTGGGCAGAGAGGTGGGCAGAGAGGTGGGGGATTCTGTATGATCCGACAAATGAGAATCCTATATGTTACTGATGTAACCTGTTGCACGCCCATTGTGTGTCTGTACAATAAAAGGCCCTGTCTGGCTGTTTCTGGACGGAGAGCCATTTTTAACATGAGATTCATACCTTGTGTTTGACTTGGTCAGTGTGCGCATACTGCTTCCACACAATTTGGAAAGCGACAAAATACCCCAAAGCCTGCTGGAGAAAACCGTAATCCAGCACAATTGGAGTCCCTGGGTGAGCGAGTGGATCTGTGAGGTCACAGCCTGGAACGTACAGAGATCGGCAGATGGCACGCAGAACTCAGGGGCCCGAAAATCTACAGAACACGGTAAGATTGCTTTATCTACCTGTGTCAAAGCTGGGTTCTGACTGCTTTTCTGCCTGTTCCTGAGCCAGACTGGACCTTCACTGAAAGACAGGTAATAACTCTAGTTCTGTCCACTCGGGAAAATCACCACGTTACCTGTCTAGGGGTATTTTGTACGCTGTGTATGCTGTTATGTCTGAGACGGTTAAAAATTGTGTATACAAGACCAAGAGATAAATTCTGTGAGGGTTAATGTGTCGGGAGGGCGGACTCGGCTGTTTAAGTCTGAGGGAACACGCCAGTGACACGTGCTCCTAGGTAAAACTAGTGTGAGGTTAGGAAGATTTATGATACGTATACTTAACTTTATGATTGAGCGTGTTATGTTCTCATATGTGGAAAGGTATATACGTATGAAGTATAGTCGTGCTTTGTGACGGCTGATTTCTCCAGAATATTATTGAGGTTTTGGTCATTGAAAATAATCGTCAGTCTCTGTGTATAGCTAAATGTCCTGTCTAAGACGTGTACAGGAAGTGCTCTTCGGGATTGCTAGTAGACCTTGGGTTGATATAAAGGTAGATGAGATATATACCTTGGGTTGATATAAAGGTGGATGAGATATATATATACCTTGAGCCGTTGTGGGTATTCTCCAGTAATCCCGTCTGTCTGGTATTATAGAAAGAATGTGCAGTGTTTATTGTTGGGGGGAGGGCTGCTGATAAGAGTGAGCTGAAAGCTTTTTCCAATTAACCCTTTCTGTTTACTTTGTCGTTCCCTGTGTTTTGTAGAATTAATGTGCATTGTAATCTGAGTGGGAAAGAGGTTATATGGGAAGGATTTGAAGAAAGCAGATTTTACAAGAGAAACAGTACTGTGTGCAGAAACTTCGAATAGGCTAGAATAAGCAGGTAGCATAGAGTTGAGCAAAGTGAGCAAGGCCAAAGGTCAGAGAGCTTGTCATCTGGTTGCTGAAGGCAGCAGAGTTTACTGAACATGTAGAAATGTTATACAAAGAGAAGGACCAGGAAAAGTTGCAGAAAGAAATGTTAGGTCATGGACAGGTAAGATAGGTTGTAGAAAGTTTTCAGAAGATGAGCAGGAAGCCTAGCAGAAAGAAATGTGTTTTTAGATTGCTAGAAGGAGGTATAATGTAGTTAAGAGATTGAAGAGGGGAAAGCATGTAGGGGGGTATGTGTATTGCTTATGAACAATGTAATGTCTTTGTGTTGACTGCGGCCCCTCCCTGTAATGGCGGCCGTGCTTGCAATGTTTACAATCCAACATAGTGTGACTCTGCAGTAAATGTAGTGAGGCCTGCCCCCACCCTGAAGTTACTTCCCCCCATGTGCTCACTTTCAGGGTGTGTGATGTTACTTCCGGTCCCTCCCCATCCGGGACAGGACCTGGCCCCGCCCCTTCCTCCTCCAGCAGCCATCTTGCCTCACCTGGAAGTGCTGCTGCCCCTGGCCCCGCCCGTTCCTCCGGCAGCCATTTTGCCTCACTTGGGAGATTTGTAGCCCCGCCCCTTTCTGCCTCTGGCGGCCATTTTGCTGCATTTGGGAAGCCTATATTTCCCAATGCCACTGTATCCAGTGCTAACATCATGATTGTCTGAAGTAAGGTTTTGTTTGACCAGACTTTGTTACGCTCCAAGATGTGGCCACTTTGGATGTGTGATAAGTTCAGGGAAACAAACCTTTGTGGAGATGCAGCTTGGGACATAGTAGATGACTAAGCTGGTTTATAGCGCATGGAAGATTGGAGTTGATGCATGGGGGGCAGAGGCCGGGAATACATGACAGGGGACGCTCTCTCATGTACCCAGGGGCTCTGTTTTCCACTGCCCGCTTCTCCAATGGATGCTCAGACAGATGATGTTATGGAAGGCTCCTACAGATGGAATAATTTCCCTATAGTCACCCAGCAAACTTTTTTCACGCAATTTGGTGAAGTAATTTAACTTTTTATGTGAAGAAAGAGGGATTGAATTGCCCAGAGTAGGATGTTAAGTCATCCGTATTCTTTAGTTTTTCTTTAAGCCTTTTGTATATTCTAGTGTCAGTCTACACTGAAGCTATAATTATATTCCGACAGGAGAGTAAAAGCTAAACGCTGGCCATACCCTGAAATACTATTACACTGGGTGACGTAAAATTTGAATTGTGTGGCGCCCCCTTGTGTTAAAAAATGCTAACTGCGACCTGAAATAAAAAAAAATTTTTTTTAAGGAGATTTTCGCTCAGACTTCGCTGCATACAATGTCACCTTGACCTACAAAGTGCTTGTTTTTGTGCCTCTTGGTTTACTAGTTTGAACGCAATGACTCTTTTTCCATTGAGTATTGCGGTTCAAAAGGGGGGAGGCATAGGTGATCTGGGTCATAGATGATCTAGGTGTTGTAGATCAGCTATTGGGTTTGAAAAAAATAAATAAATGATTTTGTGCTACAAGGTTCCGAGCCATGTGAAATAGAACATCAGCACGATTATTTAGTACTAATTCAGTAAGAAACTGCAGATATGCAAACAGTTACCAGAACCCCTGTTGATAATGCATATGTTGAGCTTTTTGCAGATGGTACCAGGGTGAGGATTGATGACTCCACATCGGATATGCAGTGGTCACACAACAAGATGTCCTAGAAGCAGAAGCTCTGCCTCCGCATGTCACAGTACAATAAGCGGAATGGAAGGCCCTCACTGAGGCGTGTAGAGTGGCGAGAGGTAAGACCGGCAATTCTTTACACTGACTCCTGGTATGCATTTGGCATAGCTCATGATTACGGCCCAATATGGAAGGCCAGACAGTTTTTTACCTTAGCAGGACAACCAATTGAGAATGGTGCAACGGTACAGAGTCGCATGGAGGCCCTGCTTCTACCTGACAAAGTTGAGAGTTCGCACCGATTCCTACACTGGAGAGGCGAGAGACGACACCCTCGCTGACAGCGCAGCAAAGGCAGCGGCCCTCAAGCCGTGGAAGAAAGAAGAAAGATACTGACAGCATGAGTCAGTGGTAAAAAAACTTTGGACATTGACAAAAATTTGGACTTTGATATGCTAAAGACTTTTACAGTTACAAGCCAGCAAGGAAGGAAAGAATAAATGGACTAATATGGGAGCAGCAGAAACAGGACAGCGTGTGGTGAACAGTCAACAGCACTTGCCCACCACAGTTCCTGTATCCCATGATGGCCCAGCTGATGGACGGAAAGAACCACCTAGTAAAGCAGTAATGACGACGACGCTTGAAAGAGGTTGGGCGACTTCTAGGTTCTCTGTAGCTGCTGCATCATTTGTCCGGTTTAGCATGATCTATGCCATGGGTAAGTCAGGGCAGAAGTAAATTTGCCACACCACACTTGCCGGGACCACTCTACCCATTTCAGGGATTGCAAATTGACTACGTTCAGCTCCCACTTGTTGGGAAGTAGGAATACGTGCTTGTTGTTGATGTCTTTGCAGGTTGGAGGCCGACCCTGTTACCAAGGTAAACAAGTAGGTAACCGCAAAGAAGCTCATGAACGAGGTAAACTGTGAATATGGGGTACCAGAGGTGATTCAGAGTCAGACAGAGGTATAAACTTCGCAGGTGAATGTAACATGTCATGTCTGCTCTGGGTGTATCCCAGGCCTTTTACATACTGTACCACCTTTAGTGTAGTGGAAAGGTGGAGAGACGTAGTGGCACGCTAAAAGTAAGATACTTAAAAATGACGCCACTTTGGAAAGACTGTCATCCAATAGCCTTATACAGTGTTAGATATGAACCCAGGGGGGATTATACATTATCTCCCTACGAGATTGTTTGGGCTAGCCCCAAGACTAGGTCGTTACTATCCTCAGTAGTTACAATTACAATCTGATGTGTTGACTGAGTATGTGATTTCCGTTGTTAAAGAACTAACCAAAGCCTATGCACAGGTGTTCTCTTCCAGACTCAGAGGCAGACACTGGGACACATATCTTGCAGCCTGGGGATTGGGTGTGCATCAAGAAGTTCCCCAGGAAGCACCCTCCTGAGCCCCGATTTGATGGCCCCTACCAGGTGCTTCTGACTACTGCCACAGCTGTGAAACTAGCCGAAAGACTTACATGGATCAACGCTTCATACTGTAAGAAAGCTTCAGATCCGGGAGACCAGTCTTAGTTGTGCCAAAGACGTTACTCTGGTTAGGGCTAGTGAGAGAGGAAGGTAGCAACTGGAATCCTTAGTCGGAAGAATATGGGGGTATGGTTACCTTCTAGTATAACTCGTCCAATGCTCAAGTAGCCGCATATTCCTTCGACTATTGTACTGTGGTCCCGTGTCTAGGCGCAAGATCCCACCGCAGGCCAGATTTAGCTCAGTCCAGCTGGTTATATGACTTATATACCCGGGGAATACAATATGTTTGCGCCACTGATAACGTCTGGGGAGAAGACTGCCGTTATTGGGGATTAGTGGGATGGAACGCAGGAACAGACTAGTCCTATAAACCGCGAAGTGCCTTAAATAAGAAAAATAGGAGCGGGAAATCCCTAATTAGTCGTATAACCCTCCTTGAGAATAATAAGGACAGCAGGTATTGGAAGGCTGAACTTAGTATGTTGCTTGGTTTTAATGCGGTTTTTACATTAACCATGGGAGATCCAAGCCCGGGGGACGGGGAGACTTATAGTCTGGGGACATACCGGTACGGGAGGATAGATCCCTTAGGGAAGTTTAAAATAAGGGGTATGGTAGATGCAGCCGAATGGAAGCCTTCACTTAGTCCCGTGCCCATAATTAACCCCCTCCGCCGTAAGATAAAGACCTTGACGAACATGATGATCATAGCCGACCCTACTTTTGAGGACACCTTGACAGTAGCGACTGGCTACTCTGACCAGAATCTCTGGTTGGAGTTGATGAGGTACAATGCTAACAGGAGCAACAAGTCTAACTGTTGCGTGTGCGGTAGTGCCCGACTACACTCGGGGATGGTCCCCCTAAATCTCCCTGTAGATGCTGAAGAGTGGTTTATTAGTCTCTTCACGAACATTTCCGCTAATTACACTGTCCGTGAGAAATGGAAGAAGGAATACTCTATAACTACTTAAGTGTTTTGCACCGGAGAGAGTATTACTGACTACCCTGGAAACTACACCTGCCAGGCAAATAGGCAGGGTGGAGGGAGATTTTTGGGGAACTCACCAACGGGTATTGCTCCTCCTACAGTATGATAGGAGGGGAATAGATGCAGAATCAGGTCCAGTCCTTAGGAGACGTTTACTGGCTTTGTGGAGACATGAGGTAGAGGACCCGCCTGGAGGGTAATTGGACAGGGGAGTGTGCCTTAGTAAAGCCCTTATGCTCCTCCACATCCTGTCAGACACCAACGTTTCCCTTGTTTGAAAAAGATGAAGAGCCAGTTCCGATAATGCCAACCACATGCGCTACCAAAGAAAAAGGAGAAATGTACTAGTACTGCGCCTGCCCCGATCTCCTAAGATGGATTGTCAGTGGAATTCCCATTTGCCTAGGGATAGTGCAGAAGACCTTAGGTTCCGGCGAGGGCACACCCTGTGGGGTGTTAACTTGTACAGATAGAGGGTATGGATGCCCGGAAATGAGCCCAGGGAATCCATGGCCTCCCTCTGAGGTGAGGTAGGGATCCCCCCCCTCCTAGGAGTAGGGACTTACGGGCAGTGGGAAAACCCTGACGCAAGGGTGAGGCGACTTGGACGTGTTCACCATTAGGACTATCTCCAGGAGGGACATTGGTGTGGGTGAAGATTAGGGAGTCCCACGCCGTGCGTACCTGTGCACGCTACTAGTATTGTAACATTATACTAGAGCAAGAAGAGAGACCCCTGGTGGTAGTTTTGATCTACACGTGTACATTGACGTCATGGGATAGCCAAGGGGGGTACCTGACAAGTTTTAAAAATTAGAGACCAAGTTAAAACTAGATTCGAGTCCACTTTCCTGATCATTAGGGTAAATAAATGTTGACTGGATTAATTATGTTTATTATAATTAGCAGTGGTTTATAAATTATACTAGAGACGCCTTATAGGGACTAGTCGACCAATAGGACCTACCTCGACTATGACTTTTTTAAAAATAGAATGGCCTTAGAGACGACTTTAGCTAAAAAGGGGAGTGTCTGAAAGATGATAGGGGAGACTTGTCATACCTACATCCTAGACGACACGTGACCCGCGGGTAAAGACGCACTTGCCATTAAGAAGCTGACCGCACTAACTAAAAAGAGCTAACTTTTGGGACCAGCACTCGCCATGGATGAGCGGGTGGTAAAGGATCCTGGCACAGACGGGCGTCGCTGTTGTATGTGAACTGATGGTTACCTTTTCTGTTCTAGTCCGCTGTGTTATCCCCTGTGTCAGAGAGACCTGTGAAACTGATGCTGGAAAAGCCGCTCCCATCATGAGTTTGCTGGATGCATCCCCAGAAGGAGTGGACAAGTCCTACACCCCCTTGAAGACCCTAAAACGAACCTTCAACGCGCTCCGGTTATAGGCTCATGCGCAGAAGACTGTGAAAATTAGATAAAGAATTAGAGGATAGACATTTTAAGGGGGGATTGTGATAGACATGATAATTATTTAGTATAAAATGTCTATCGCTATTTGTATATAACCCAAATGTATTTTGCTATTGTAATGACTTTCAGCTCTGAGGAGTTCAAAGGACACACACAATCTAATCATGGTATTTGCTAGCCAATGGATGGGTGATGTATTTGCTCTAAATACATCGAAGTTGCTCAACCAGTTTCTAAGAAGTTAAAGGGCCATAGTGTCGTGTATATCCTGTGTGTTTACCTAGGCCCCCTTCCACTCTTCAAACACAAGCTAGTTAAACACATCTTGTCAACTACACAGAATTCCTTAAGGTTGTCTGCATGCTAAAGAATACAAAGTCCATACTATGGCGGACGTGAGAGAGGGTGGGCAGAGAGGTGGGCAGAGAGGTGGGGGATTCTGTATGATCCGACAAATGAGAATCCTATATGTTACTGATGTAACCTGTTGCACGCCCATTGTGTGTCTGTACAATAAAAGGCCCTGTCTGGCTGTTTCTGGACGGAGAGCCATTTTTAACATGAGATTCATACCTTGTGTTTGACTTGGTCAGTGTGCGCATACTGCTTCCACACAATTTGGAAAGCGACAAAATACCCCAAAGCCTGCTGGAGAAAACCGTAATCCAGCACAGTGGGACGCAGCACTCCTCCCAGTCCAGTATGGGATTTTCCTGGTTTCCCAGTCAGCTCACCTGTCTCTATTATGGTGCGTTCACACGAGCTCATAAACGGCGCGTTTTTGCGCCCAATCGTATAAACGTGACCATCTGAGGCATTGGTTTCCAATGTATTCGTTCGCACGGGCGATTTTACGGCGCGTAAAAACGGCAACCCGAAAAAAAAATGGAACATACGTGACCGAAATACGCGCCAACGCATATTCGATGGCCGAAAAGATAGTTTGCAAAGTAGGAACAAACGATAATACGCTTTCTAGCTCTGGTCATGATCGCCGAAAAACGTTCTTTCCGGCGATTATACGCTGCGCACGTCCGAACGTAAATACGCCTACGCTCGTGTGAACGCACCCTTATGCTGGTTACTGGGATATAAAAGACTGCAAGCGCTGGCAGACTGAGTCAGAGCCTGGGAGAGAACACAAGGCCACTGTGAAATGCTGTTAGCTGGCAAATGCTGTATGTGATTGCTGGGTGAGCAGAGTGTTGTGTAGTTAGTGCCCAGCTGTCCAGGTGTTTTATTATTGTTTATTGCGCACAGTCTATGTGCTATGGGGGGGGGGGGGGGGGGGGCAATATATGGAAGCGTCAAATTTATCAATCTCCTGCAACAATATGATAATTTTGGGGCATTTTGCACTGGACAGGGAAAAAAATGCACACCAGAAAAGTGGAATCACGATTTCCTATGATGATAAAGTCCCATATGCTGCCCTCAAACATGGGCCAGATCTATGAAATGGTCTTTGTTGCCCAGGGCAACCAATCACAGGGTGGCTGCGAATCACGTCTGATATTGCGCTCGCCAACCTGCATTTTTTTTTTTTTTTTGATCAAAACCGATTTGCATAACTTGGAGGAAGTAGTGATTCTCCGCTCGGCTGTCGGCCCCAGCGGTTGGTCACGGAGTGTTTTCCATTGTTTTCAATGGAAAGACCTTGCATCACGCGCACCCAGCACGTGGCGCAATGCTGCCACCGCTGCACTGAAAACAATGGGCGATGCGAGCGCTCGCATGGATAGGATTTGTTTCCAGCCTCGCTCGTGTGTACATGGGGTTCATATTTCGTGCAAGATTTAAGCGTGATTTTCTCATGCATGTTAAAACCTTATGGTGCTGCGGACAACAAAGTCTGTCTTTCTTTAAGGGTGCGTTCACGTAGGCAAATGCGTATTTCGGTCTGTGAATATGCAGCGTCGCTTTGCGTTTTCTTGCCCATCTACAGTATTTTTACACAAATAAATAAGAGCACGAAATAGCGTTCATTTGTTCATAAATACGCTGCGAATACGAAGGCTTCCTGCATATTTTGCGCTCTTACACCCATTGATTTCAGTGGGCTTTCATGGAGCGTAATACACACTGAGATAGGATGCGCCGCGTAGTATATCACGTGAAAAAATGCGCTCAGGTGAACAAGCCCATTGCAATCAAGGGGTTCTATTCAATGCGTAATACGCTTCGCAAAAACGCCCGTGTGAGTGAGGCTGTGTCATAAATCTGTCTCCTACTCATGGCCACGGAGTTGATAACGCATCAATAAATCCAGATGTCCAACAAGCGTATGCCAAGGACGCAGCGTTTTACCGCTGTGGAGCCGGCGGGTGGAAGGGATATTGCTGTGTGGGGCAGCGATCTTTCACTGCCACGACTGCGGATCTAGCGCACGTATCTCACACGCGCCGTCATGTGCAGCTTGAGGTTTGCTTTTCTTTTAAATTACCGTCTGTCGCTTAGCGATGGTGCGTTTAAACGCCACACATTGCCAATATAATTATGTATGTTCGGTGTTTATGCGCCAATGGATAACAATAACGCTCTATCACGTGGTAAAAAAAGGACGCAATGCGTTTTTTATGCGCAAAAAAAAAATGCTAGTGTGAGGGGGTCAATGAAAATCACTGCACTTTTATTTACGCCATTCACTGTGTATTATATGTGCGTAATACGTGATGTTCGTGTGAGGTGGCCCTCACTAGAAGTCTATATATATTTATTAAAATGTGATAGAATTAACATGCGGGACACAAATGACAGCTTGCTGCCTAAAATGGTCGTGTTGCACAGTGACGGGACTACATTTCCCATGTTTCCACAACGTCTTCCCTTGGTCGCCATCTTGGAACATGGTACGTCCTTCCTCTGAGCGGCCATTCCAGCGTAGTTACGCTGTGACCGTACCAAAGATGGCCGCCGCGGAGTCTCTGCTTCTGATGACGTCACACGCGGCCTGTCCTGCGATTGGTTGGAATCTACTACTCCCGCCATTCAATGAAAAGTGACCGTTGAGTGAGGAGAAAGGCGCTGGAAGCCGCCGAGTTGTGAGACGCTCAGGAGTTGTGCAGCATGGCGACCCCCGGCCGCCCGTCCCCCGCACGGGGAGCCTCCACGCCGCTCTCCCCCACCCGCATCACCCGGCTGCAGGAGAAAGAGGAGCTGCGGCACCTCAACGACCGCCTGGCCGTCTACATAGACCGGGTGCGCTCGCTGGAGCTGGAGAATGACCGGCTGATGCTGAAGGTGTCGGAGAAGGAGGAGGTCACCACCCGGGAGGTGAGTGCCCGGCCCCGCCCCCTGCCGGGCGTCAGACAAAAAGTGCCAATTAATGTAAAACATCCGTTAAAAACGGGCAGAAAACGGATCGGAGGAAAACGCTGATTTCCGTTTTTACCCTTCATTCTTTAAAAACTTTAACGGATCTGCTAAAAGCCAAGCGCAGGTGTGAGGGTGGCCTCTAGGGGGCGTGTTTCAGTCTGCAGATGTGCAGTGTATCTGCAGGCGGCACTCTTGTCTGCCGTTTTTCTGCTTTTCGCCAGTTCCAATTTTATACACTTAATACGCACACAATGGTTTTGGCGTTGTAAGACGTCGCGGCCTCCGCTTCCTGCGTGTGACGCACGTACGTGTTTTTTTTTTTTTTTCTTTTAACGTGTCTAAAAGTGCAATACATAGCTGTGAATGGGCGCTGCGCTGGTGGGGGCAGGCCGCCTGCGGGAGATGGTGGTGTGGGTATGCCACCCATGGGCGGTGTGATGGTGGCTGCGGGTCAACCGCTGGAGGTGGTGTGGGTATGCCGCCCATGGGCGGTGTGATGGTGGCTGTGGGTCAATTGTTGGAGGTGGTGTGGGTATGCTGCCCATGGGTGGTGTGATGGTGGCTGCGGGTCAAATGCGGGAGGTGGTGCGATGGTGGTGAGGCTATGCCACCCGTGGTGGTGGCGGCGGGTCAACCGCTGGAGGTGGTGAGGGTATGCCACCCGTGGGTGGTGTGATGGTGGCGGCGGGTCAATTGCTGGAGGTGGTGAGGGTATGCCACCCGTGGGTAGTGTGATGGTGGCGGCGGGTCAATTGCTGGAGGTGGTGAGGGTATGCCACCCGTGGGTGGTGTGATGGTGGCGGCGGGTCAATTGCTGGAGGTGGTGAGGGTATGCCACCCGTGGGTGGTGTGATGGTAGCTGCAGTTCAACCGCTGGAGGTGGTGAGGGTATGCCACCCGTGGGTGGTGTGATGGTGGCTGCGGGTCAATTGCTGGAGGTGGTACGACGGTGGCGTGTTGAAGTGTGATCCATGTGGCTCCCTGATGGTTTTCGCTGCAGCCCCCCTCCTTCCATCTCTTTAGCCCCGAGCGTCCTACCTTGGAGGGTGGACAGACTTTGAATCCAAGATGGCGCCTGCTTTCTGTGCTGCCCCTCCGCCAAGCTCTGGCTGCATTATCCAGAGAGTGGAGGGCTGGTCCTCCTGCGTCTGGGGCTCGTCACAGGCCACAGAATGTCGTGGAGGGACGGATTTGGCCCGCAGGCCTTTAGTTAAACACGTGTCCTTTAAAGCCTCTCCGCACCTTTAAAGGGGTTGTCCCGAGGCAGCAAGTGGGTCTATACACTTCTGTATGGCCATAATAATGCACTTTGTAATGTACATTGTGCATTAATTATGAGCCATACAGAAGTTATAAAAAGTTTTATACTTACCTGCTCCGTTGCTGGCGTCCTCGTTTCCATGGTGCCGACTAATTTTCGCCCTCCGATGGCCAAATTAGCCGCGCTTGCGCAGTCCGGGTCTTCTTCTTTTCTGAATGGGGCTCCGTGTAGCTCCGCCCCGTCACGTGCCGATTCCAGCCAATCAGGAGGCTGGAATCGGCAATGGACCGCACAGAAGCCCTGCGGTCCATGGAGACAGAGGATCCCGGCGGCCATCTTCAGCAGGTGAGTATGAAGACGCCGGACCGCCGGGATTCAGGTAAGCGCTGTGCGGGTGGTTTTTTTAACCCCTGCATCGGGGTTGTCTCGCGCCGAACGGGGGGGGGGGGGGGGGTGGGGGGGTTTAAAAAAAAAAAAAAAAAAACGTTTCGGCGCGGGACAACCCCTTTAATGAATGTGTTTTTGGGAATGAGGACTTTTTGTAGTTGGTTTTCATAAAAAGCTTCTGTTTGATTTCCGCGCCTGTTTGGTTTTCTGAAGAGCTGGAGGCCTGACGTGTTGGCAACTTTTGTCAGGTAAACTGAGGGGTTGGTTCTTGTCTGCTCCCCGGCCGTGACCCTGCATGCACTGCCTCTACTGAGCTATTCCAGAGGGCTGTATGATCAGGAGGGCAGGGGGCTGTATGACAGTGCGGGGGATGGTGGAGGAGATCAGGAGGACAGGGGGGGCTGTATGACAGTGTGGGGGATGGTGGAGGAGGGCAGGTGGCTGTATGACAGTCGGGGGATGGTGGAGGAGATCGGGAAGACAGGAGCTGTGAAAGCTACTATTACAGAGAGCTGTATGATAGTGTGGAGGAGGGCAGGGAGCTGTGAATGCTACTATTCCAGAGGGCTGTATGATGGTGTGGGGGATGGTGGAGGAGATCAGGAGGGCAGGGGGCTGTATGACGGCGTGGGGGATGGTGGAGGAGATCAGGAGGGCAGGGGGCTGTATGACGGCGTGGAGGAGATCAGGAGGGCAGGGGGCTGTATGACGGTGCGGGGGATGGTGGAGGAGATCAGGAGGGCCGGGGGCTGTATGACGGTGCGGGGGATGGTGGAGGAGATCAGGAGGGCAGGGGGCTGTATGACGGTGCGGGGGATGGTGGAGGAGATCAGGAGGGCCGGGGGCTGTATGACGGCGTGGGGGATGGTGGAGGAGATCAGGAGGGCCGGGGGCTGTATGACGGCGTGGGGGATGGTGGAGGAGATCAGGAGGGCAGGGGGCTGTATGACGGCGTGGGGGATGGTGGAGGAGATCAGGAGGGCAGGGGGCTGTATGACGGCGTGGGGGATGGTGGAGGAGATCAGGAGGGCAGGGGGCTGTATGACGGCGCGGGGGATGGTGGAGGAGATCAGGAGGGCCGGGGGCTGTATGACGGCGCGGGGGATGGTGGAGGAGATCAGGAGGGCCGGGGGCTGTATGACGGCGCGGGGGATGGTGGAGGAGATCAGGAGGGCCGGGGGCTGTATGACGGCGCGGGGGATGGTGGAGGAGATCAGGAGGGCCGGGGGCTGTATGACGGCACGGGGATGGTGGAGGAGATCAGGAGGGCCGGGGGCTGTATGACGGCGCGGGGGATGGTGGAGGAGATCAGGAGGGTAGGGGGCTGTATGACGGCGCGGGGGATGGTGGAGGAGATCAGGAGGGCAGGGGGCTGTATGACGGCGCGGGGGATGGTGGAGGAGATCAGGAGGGCAGGGGGCTGTATGACGGCGCGGGGGATGGTGGAGGAGATCAGGAGGGCAGGGGGCTGTATGACGGCGCGGGGGATGGTGGAGGAGATCAGGAGGGCAGGGGGCTGTATGACGGCGCGGGGGATGGTGGAGGAGATCAGGAGGGCAGGGGGCTGTATGACGGCGCGGGGGATGGTGGAGGAGATCAGGAGGGCAGGGGGCTGTATGACGGCGCGGGGGATGGTGGAGGAGATCAGGAGGGCAGGGGGCTGTATGACGGCGTGGGGGATGGTGGAGGAGATCAGGAGGGCAGGGGGCTGTATGACGGCGTGGGGGATGGTGGAGGAGATCAGGAGGGCAGGGGGCTGTGAATGCTACTATTCCAGAGGGCTGTGTGATAGCGTGGGGGATGGTGGAGGGGATCAGGAGGGCAGGGGGCTGTATGACTGTGTGGGGGATGGTGGATGAGATCAGGAGGGTTGGGGGCTGTATGACTGTGTGGAGGAGATCAGGGGGGCAGGGGGCTGTGAATGGTGCTATTACAGAGGGCTGTATGATGGTGGAGGAGATCAGGAGGGCAGAGGGCTGTATGACGGTGTGGGGGATGGTGGAGGAGATCAGGAGGGCAGAGGGCTGTATGACGGTGTGGGGGATGGTGGAGGAGATCAGGAGGGCAGAGGGCTGTATGACGGTGTGGGGGATGGTGGAGGAGATCAGGAGGGCAGAGGGCTGTATGACGGTGTGGGGGATGGTGGAGGAGATCAGGAGGGCAGAGGGCTGTATGACGGTGTGGGGGATGGTGGAGGAGATCAGGAGGGCAGAGGGCTGTATGACGGTGTGGGGGATGGTGGAGGAGATCAGGAGGGCAGAGGGCTGTATGACGGTGTGGGGGATGGTGGAGGAGATCAGGAGGGCTGTATGACGGTGTGGGGGATGGTGGAGGAGATCAGGAGGGTAGGGGGCTGTGAATGCTACTATTTCAGAGGGCTGTGAGATAGTGTAGAGGAGTTCAGGAGGGCAGGGAGCTGTGAATACTACTATTCCAGAGGGCTGTGTGATAGCGTGGGGGATGGTGGGCGGGATCAGGAGCGCAGGGGGCTGTATGACTGTGTGGGGGATGGTGGATGAGATCAGGAGGGCAGGGGGCTATATGACTGTGTGGAGGAGATCAGGAGGGCAGGGGGCTGTGAATGCTACTATTATAGGGGGCTTGTATGATAGTGTACAGGAGCGCAGGGGGCTGTATGCGGGGAATGGTGGAGGAAATCAGGAGGGCAAGGGGCTGTGAATGGTGCTATTACAGAGGGCTTGTATGATAGTGTTGAGGAGATCAGGAGGGCAGGGAGCTGTGAATGCTACTATTCCAGAGGGCTGTATGATGGTGTGGGGGATGGTGGAGGAGGGCAGAGGACTGTGAATGCTACTATTACAGGGGCTGTATGACAGTGCGAGTAATAGGGGAGGAGGGCAGAGGGCTGTGTGATAGTGTGAGGGATGGTGGAGGAGATCAGGAGGGCAGAGAGTGCTACTGCTGTAATAAAAATGACTAATTCACTAATGGCTGAATCTTCTGCTCTTAGCAGGAGGGGGGAACATGATTAACAGCTCCTCAGAGAGGATAAACAGATAGCTGTGTAGTATTGAGGGGGTGTGGTTATGCTACACAGCCTCTGAAAGAGGAGAAAAGAGAGGGATGTGAGCTTGTGCACATTCATGAGAGGAATCAACTGATCAGTGCTGGGAAAGTGAGCCAGAAACCTGAATGTATGAGAGCCTGCAAACCATGTATGAGGCTTTCTAAATGCATGAGAAGGAAAACTCAGTGCAAAAAAACAGATAAGTATATATATATATTTTTTTTAGGAAGAACTTGGGCTACATTCACACAGGTGAGTGTGATATTGGGCCGAGAAACTCTCAGGCTAGTAGGTGGGGGTAAAAAGGTTAACTAGAGGCGCCGTTAAGTTTGAATGAATGGTGGAAACGACTCCAGTTTTATAGTATAAATGCCTGCCAAATGAACGCTATACGATCACTGTGTCGCACACGCGCCTTGTAAAACGACCTTTAGGGCTCACTCATACCAGCCTGTTTTGGCTGTGCCAGGATAACTGGCTAAACAGTGGGGGTTCGAATGCTGGGACCCCCACTGATCACAGGAATGGGGGTCTGGTTGGTCCTTGAATGAATGAAGCAGAGGTCGGGTTGTCGCACTGCGCCACATGTGATTGAGAGCGTAGAAGATTCCCACACCAATCAGCTAGTTATCCCATTGATGGGGGGGTTGTTGTAACTGGTATACCCTTTAAGCACCCATAGCCTTTAATAGTGCGTATTACGTGCCAAAATAGGGCAGGCAGGGGGTTGGTTTTTCACATGTGTAATATTCGTGTCTGAATGGCCCAATGAAAATCGGTGTGCTTAAGCCCTGTGTAGCGATGAGTCCACCAGCCATCTTTTGAGTGATCATCTGTGTGTCTGAACGGGCCTTTACTTTGTATCTAATTTTCTGCAGATCCTTCCTACGGTATCTACTACACATGGCGGGGCGTGTCCTGCTATGTAACTTCATACCCGCTGGATTCCTGATCATGTGGCTTTTATTTGTTTTCAGTAAAGCAGTTCTATTTTATGGCTCTTTAAGGCCCAATGTCCACCGGCGGGTTTGATTTCCTGAACCCGCACGGGAGATCCACAAATCAAGCCCCCCCCATAGAGGAGCATGGGGCGTCCGCAAATGGATTAAAAGCATGTGGATTTGATTTGCGGACCTTTTTGATCTGAAAAACAAATTGCGTCACGCTCTGTTTTTCTGTGGATCCCGCGGGAATGGCTTCTATTGAAGTTAATGGAAGCCGTCTGATCTGTGGCTCACCTGCAGCTGACACTGCGGACGTGCCACGGATCCCGTGTGTGGGGGGGGACACGCACCTGTACTGCGCATGTCTGGCGCGCCATAAGGACTATGCACAGTACAGCGAACCCGCAAGTGGTGGGATCCGCGCAGACGCCGCTGCCGGTGAAATTGGGTAAGCAGGGCTCACTGGGCGCAGGCACAGAATCCGGGCGTGCCGTAGACATGAGGCCTAACGATTTACAACCTCCTTTTCTGTGTTTAGGGATCCACAGTTATAGATGATAGTTCCATCTCTTGAGAACGTATTTTCCCACGGCTCTTTTATAAATCCACAACTTGAAAGTCGAGGTTTAATAAGTGCGACATAATTAGACAGGTCGCTCTGCTGGGCGGGACAGACTGTCTTTTCTGCTGTGTTTCCCCGTAGGTTCCACCCCACGTTTATAACCTCTTACATGCAGTGCTGAAAGATCTCGTGCCGCCACATAAGCAGATCTGTCCCTTTTGTGGGCCGAGTCTCTGCGCTCATCTGTGTACATGCGGGTCAGTGAAATCACGGCAGCGCAAGACTTTGCAGTGCTGCATGCATGACCTCTAATACGCCTTACAAGAAGAGAGGGGTGGAGTTGCATGGAAGTCTGCGGAGAAGAGACGTCCGGCCCCGCCCACTGGACTGCTCTGTCTAATTTCTATGCTGTGCAGGAATTTTTTACATTGGTTCTCCAGGTTTGGATTTATAAAGAGCCGTGGGAAAATACGTAACGCTGTGCTTGGTTCAGTATGGTAAAAAGTGCTGTCAGGTTCCCTTTAAAATGGTCGAACTGAAAGAAGCCGCACAGAACAGAACCGTGCGGAGAGTGCGATACATAAAGTGTGTGAGGGTCGGCCCAACTAATCAGATAAAGAAGTAGTAGATGTGGGTATAATTGTATCTTGACACCACCAGGAAGTACTGGTGGAGACAAGACTGACGGGGGTGACGCCCCCTGATGCTGATTAGGTGGAGAGAAGTGTTTGCAGCAGGTCCTGGCAGGTAACTATAATCTAGGTGCTTCCTGTGCATTGATTGTTGCGTGGCGTGAATGCTTGGGTTAGGGATGCTTTTCCTTTTAGCCTTACGTTATTAGTTGCAAATACTTCCATGTTACAGAAGTATTTAGATGTAATAATGTAAGGCTTAAAGGAAAAGCATCCCTAAGCGTTCACCCCAGGCAACAATACACACTGCTGCTAGGACCTTTGTGACGGCAGACAATTGGGAGCTGTGGGTGTGAGAGGGGCGTTCCTCCTGTCAAACCCCTAGCTTCCGGTGGCGTCAAGAAACACTAATACCGTAGATGTGCTCAGGAGCCCATGTGCCATCGGTGTTCACATATTCCTATGTTATAGCACATCTGTCAGCGGAGTGTGTTAGAAGAGCAGCATATTACAGCTACAAGTTCTGATGGGACAATCCAGCGGATATAGCAGTGTTTGTGAGGACCGCGCTCACAGGCTGCTGTGCATCACATTGTATATGTCCTCCACAGACGTGTGCCTGCTGCACGGATACTCTTCCAGTCTGCAGAGAGCATCCCACCTAGTTATGTCGTTGCTTTCAACTTGTCTATGGACTTTTCACGTCACACTACAGGAAAAATCCACATCCATGTGAACAAGCCCTACAATTTTAGTAATAGTCTTGACCCCTGAGACCAGGGCTCCTACGTCTGAGTTGGATTTTTCTCCTATTTGGGGCAGGGAAAACCTTATAAAAGAACTTTCCTTTTTAAAGGCCCATTAGACACAACGATCATCGCTGAAAATTTGCTTAAAAGCCGTCTTTTGAGCGATAAGCATCGTGTCTAACTGCACTTGCATCGTGCAGTTTTCGTTAAGCTGTTGCTCATCGTCGTCTTTCAGCGTGCCGAAAGATGATGATACTATTCTTTCAGCTGTATCCCGCTCCCTGAACACAGTGGTCCAGCTGTGTTCTGCATACCCCGCTCAAAGCGCTCCGCTGTATAAAAGCTGGGCGCTCCAAGCAGAGAACAGCTGGATGCAGAAGACAAGCAGCCCCGCTTGTCTTCTGCATACCCCGCTCGGAGAGCAAAGTGATCGCTCAACGTTTCAGCGATCACCTTGCGCTTTATGGCATGCAGCGATAATCGCTCAAGACCTCTTTTGAAACATAAATATTCTGTCTAAAGGCCCATTTAGACACAACGATTATCACTCAAAAGCCGTCTTTTAAGCAATAATCATTGTGTATAACTGCACTGACATCATGCAGTTTTCGTTAATCAGTCGCTGATCATTGTCTTTCAGCATATACTATTGTTTCAGCTGTATCCTGCTCCCTGAACACAGGCGGGGTATGAAGAACACAATGGTACAGTTGTGTTCTTCATACCCCGCTCGGAGCGCTTGGCTGTATAACAGCTGGGCGCTCCAAGCAGAGAACAGCTGAATGCAGAAGACAAGCGGCCCCGCTTGTCTTCTGCTTCCCCACACTTGGAGCGCTCGGCTGTAAAACAGCCGGGCGCTCTAAGCAGAGAACAGCTGGCTGCAGAAGACAAGCGGCCCTGCTTGTGTTCTGCATCCCCCACTCAGAGCGCAAGGTATTCACTCAACGTTTGAGCGACCACCTTACGCTGTAAATCCACATAGCGATTATCGCTCAAAAGATATCTTTCGATCGATAATCATTGTGTCTAAATGGGCCTCAAATGTGCCCACCTTTCAGTTTTCTGCCGACTGGTTTCAGTTCTGCTTGAAAACCATTGTTCAGCAGAAAAGCTGATAAGCAGGGCCGCATGCTGTGTTCTGCCCGTGGAGAGCTGATTACAGCTGATAACATTGTATCAGCAGTTTTTAGCTGTTGCCCTGCCTACAGAACAGCTAATGAGCAGGACTGCATGCTGTGTTCTGCCCACGGAGAGCTGATAACATTGTATCCGCTGTTTTCAGCTGTCAGCCCCGCCAGCTGAACAAAGTAAAAGTTATCAGGAAACAGAGGGAGGTCTGTTCCCTGATTACAGCTCCCGTCGGCTTACACGCTGCTACTTGGTACTAAAAGGCATTAGAACCAAGTACTAGTTTATGCAAAATATCACTCAAAAGCCATCTTTTGAGCGATCGTCTTTTCAGTGTAAATACACCCTATGGGTAAACTCAAGTTTGGTAGTTTAGTTGCCGGAATGTCTCTGACCGTTTCATTCATCTGACTGAAGCTTAGGGAACTTGATAAATATGCTGCAGAAACAATTCCGATGAGTTCAACTGATATTGTCACAGACTCCTGAAGCAAGTCTGCCCTATGTGACCATACCCGAAATGGGTGGCTTAATCCATACAAGCCCTTCTCTATAAAAAAAAAAATGGCCTCCCCATCAATTAGCTAATTGCTGCATTTTCCGATTGACATCCCCCTTCATTCTGTTCTGTTGGGTACTGAGTGGGTGCAGATCTGGGATGCCCCTCTTGGTACTAATTCTGTATATTTGTTTTGCAGGTTAGCGGTATCAAACTGCTGTATGAATCTGAACTTGCTGATGCTCGGAAAGTATTAGATGAAACTGCGAGGGACCGAGCCAGGCTACAGATAGAGCTGGCCAAATATCGGTCCGACTTTGATGAAGTATCAAAAACGTAAGTGCGCATAAGTTTAGCTTCATGCTTCGTATCAGATATACAGTTTGCAACACCCAGTCAATATTGAAATCACTGCTGATACATCATTGCGTATCCAGGGTTCATTATCCTATTAAAAATAGTGCAGCAGACTGAGGAATGAGAGCTGAGCTGTGACTGTTTGCTATGTGTCAGACCGCTTCATGAATCTCCCCCTTTGTTTATAGTTAAATCTACCCCATAATTATAAACCTTTTTTGCATTTTCACTTATTGAAATAAAAATTTTCTATCCTCAGTTATTCCAGGACTAAGGCCTCATGTCCACGGGGAAAATCAGATCCGCTGCAGATTCTCCATGGAGAATCTGCAGCGGGTCCCTCCTGCCCCGCGGACATGAGCGCCGAAAATAGCAATTTAAAGCATTTACCTTTCCGGCGCGGGCGACGAAGCTCTGCTGTTCCTCACGGCCGGATCTTCATTTTCGGCCGCCGGATGAATTCCTTACGCCGGCGGCACGTCGCCGGCACGTCGTCGACGTGCCGCGCGCATGCGCCGGGCACATCCGCCGAGCCGAAGCAAGGGAGATGCGGCCGTGAGGAAGAGAAGAGCTTCGCGGTCCGCTGCGGGTGAGTAAATGCTTTAAATTCCTATTTTAGGTCTCCGGATCC
The DNA here is from genome assembly GCF_035609145.1 of Eleutherodactylus coqui. Classification (NCBI taxonomy): domain Eukaryota; kingdom Metazoa; phylum Chordata; class Amphibia; order Anura; family Eleutherodactylidae; genus Eleutherodactylus; species Eleutherodactylus coqui. The sequence goes on along the minus strand of NC_089843.1, from coordinate 198,649,596 downwards.
GGACGGCTTCCATAGGCTTCAATAGAAGCCCGCGGGAGCCGTCCCCGCGGGAGACCCGCATGAAAATGGAGCATGGTCCAGATTTTTTCATGCTCCATTTTTTTTTAAATCACTTTTATTGACGATCCGCGGGTATTTATGTACCCGCGGGTGGTCAATGCATCCCTATGGGATGCGGATCCGCATGCAGGAAATCCGCTGCGGATCCTAAATCCTATTTTCCCCGTGGACATGAGCCCTAAATGTTTAGAATGGCGCCACCTGCTGGTTCGATCACCAGATATTCCTGGACTAAATGTTTAGAATGGCGCCACCTGCTGGTTCGATCACCAGATATTCCTGGACTAAATGTTTAGAATGGCGCCACCTGCTGGTTCAATCACCAGATTTTCCAGAACTAATTGTTTAGAATGGCGCCACCTGCTGGTTCGATCACCAGATATTCCTGGACTAAATGTTTAGAATGGCGCCACCTGCTGGTTCAATCACCAGATTTTCCAGAACTAATTGTTTAGAATGGCGCCACCTGCTGGTTCGATCACCAGATATTCCAGGACTAAATGTTTAGAATGGTGCCACCTGCTGGTTCGATCACCAGATTTTCCAGGACTAAATGTTTAGAATGGCGCCACCTGCTGGTTCGATCCCCAGATATTCCAGGACTAAATGTTTAGAATGGCGCCCCCTGCTGGTTCGATCCCCAGATATTCCAGGACTAAATGTTTAGAATGGCGCCCCCTGCTGGTTCGATCCCCAGATATTCCAGGACTAAATGTTTAGAATGGCGCCCCCTACTGGTTCGATCCCCAGATATTCCAGGACTAAATGTTTAGAATGGCGCCCCCTGCTGGTTCGGTCCCCAGATATTCCAGGACTAAATGTTTAGAATGGCGCCACCTGCTGGTTTGATCCCCAGATATGCCAGGACTAAATGTTTAGAATGGCGCCACCTGCTGTTTCTATCCTCAGATTCTAGGACTAAATGTTAGAATAGCGCCACCTGCTTTCTCTAGTGAAAAGCTTTTCTATGTGCGGGCAACCTCAGTAAATGTTCCAAGGTGGTCACATCTACTCGGTCCTGCTTCTGTGCAGTGGCGTGAAAGAAGCAAGAATGGGCAGGTGGAACAATTACTGAGCAGGGCACATCGGACAGCAGGTGGCGCTATTCTAACATTTAATCCTGGAATATCTGCAAAATAAAAAAAAATTAAATTTAATACAAATCTTTGTTTTTAGAATTAATGGCTGGATCTTAAATCTGAGTGTTCACACAACGTTTGCTCATTTAACAGCATGTGTGTCACCAACCATGTGATTATGCTTGCGTTAAAAAAAAATATATTTTAATCTTGCCACTGAGAATCAGGTCTGAAATGCCTGCCCCTAAACTCAAACTGGGTACAAACTACAGCCAAGCAGCGGCCGATGAGGACCTGGGACTTAACAACTTGTAATACTGCTGCCTCCATTGTCTGAGCGATGTAAAGTGTTATAAACCACTGCAGTCGTCTTTCCTAACTTCATAACCAGAACACAGAGCTGTGACTCCATAATTACTATTGCCAGCAAATTAACCATTTCAGCACTGTACATTTACATCGCTGCTTGCTGGGCTTTGTGTAGCAGCGACATAAATCTGTAATTCACTGAGCAGGTGACTTGCATCCTCCAATTGGATGGAACAAATAGTTACTAACAGTCTGCGGTCCGGGTCCTGTTGTTGGGAATTAATTGGATCAGGTGCCGAAGACGTCATCAGAGTGACAGCCAGTCGGGAAAGTCTGTAGAAACCAACTATCCTGGCATTTCAGTGCTGTAGCAGCCTCTTCCCTGCTCTCCTATCATTGTGAGATCGGAGCAGAGAAGCTCCTCTTATTTAAAGAGGTATTCAGAGTTACTGATTTTTATATAGTTTTGAGCTCTCCTTGCCCGAAACTATATATAATCAGTGTGGCACCAGACCATCGCTTTGGCAGTCAATGGCCAAGGCATCTGACAGGTGACTCCAGCAGGCCTGGTGACGTCATGTCAGCTTCTCATGTAGAAGCCTTGAGGCAGGTTTATGGGACATGGCTGAGGATGCCCCTGACGTCCTATTAGCTGCAGTGGTCATGTGTAAATAACCCTCCAGCCTGAAGTAAATGGACTGGGGCAGCAGCAGCAGTGGGTGAGTGCACCCCTCAGACTCCGCTGTGATGGGAGGACAGTGCGACACTTCTGTACACTGTTGTAGGTCAATAGTCGTTTGCACTACTTCTGACCTCCCCTTCTTTACGTGCTATAGAGGAGGGGAAAAATGTCTCTGGTTGGGGTTTTCTCCCAACCTGAGTGTCATGGCATCCCTGGCAGGCTCTTGTGGCACACCAGGAAGTTGTGGCACCCTGGTTAGGAATCGCTGATGTAGCTAGGCCTACACTCTGTAGGCCAATCTAATGCTGCAGATTCCATCAGTAACTTGCTGTGCTTCCTGCTAATGGATGCTCTCTACCTGTTTTTCTGTCCCAGTAGATTTTTTTGTCATGCGTTCATATAAATATTTTTTTCCCATCCTTTTCAAAATCTTGTAGTTTTGCTATAATATATTTATTTTTTTCACCCAGCCTGAAGAAAAAAGATGCCGACCTGCTTCAAGCCCAGCAGCGTAATAAAGATCTGGAGGCCTTGCATTACAGAAGTGAGGCAGAACTTGGTGCAGCACTGGAAGGGAAGCGTAATCTGGAAGCCGACTTGGCTGATCTGCGGGCTCGACTTGCTAAGGTATGCTGCCATTGTAACCATTTGTAGGTGTTTACCTCTTTTCAGGTCCATACCCTTTTTTTTTTTTTTTTTTTTTTTTTGTTAGCCTAAAAAACCTTTTCTGTCGTAGCCATATGAGGGCTCTATTATGTAATATGTTACACGGTTTTCCAAATGTATGGAAACGCCTAAATGAATGAAAAACGATGGTTTTGCAAGCTGTTCTGTATGCGGCATGTTGCTAAGGAGAAGAGGGAAAATCTTAGAGGGGCGGTGTTCAAAACGGTGGCCATTTTGAAAGCTGCTATGTTGGAATGAAGTTGATCTTTTCATATGGAAAGGAGTGCATGTGACATATGTATCCGTCAGAGAATTTGATGGGGAATCCAAATTTGTGCTTGAATGTCATGTACCTTTTTATTCCTGCCAAAGTTATTGATTTCCCGTGACATGGAACACAAGGACGATCCACTACAGGATGTGCTCTGTCCTCTCTGTTGTTTATTATCATCTAGCCTCTCCTCTTCTCTCCTTCATACTGCATTGAGAGAAACTCTTCAGCAGAGATGCTTGCACAGGCATCTAGGATCCGCTCTTGCATGTGCGCCACACTCTGGGTTTTCACTACGTGAACCATGCACTTGACATCAAACTGTGTGGTGAAGTCCAAGTTGGTGAGATCCATCGAGTGCGGGGGCCACTCCACCGGGCCACAACGCCCAATCCACTTCTATGGAAACTGCTGATGCAAAACCACAGCATCACGTCCATAATGTGGGGGCCACTGCTGGAAGAACACTGGGAATGTTCTGTCTTCGTTGCACAGTGACGGGGACACCTTGTAACAGCCATTGCAGATACTTGGCAGCAGTAAAGTTACCGTTGATGAAGAGTGGGCTCCCTTTCTTTGTACCGCACACACCACGCCCACTATCTTGGAGGGACCTGTCCATTGTGGGTTTGTGTTGAACCAGGAGCGAAGGTTTGATTTTGTTCACCTGATGGTTCATGTAGAAGTTTTGCTTCATCACTGAACAGTCCCGTCTCTGTAATATGTGGGTCCCATTGCAGTTGCTTTTACACCCATTCCACAAACTCAGCGTGGCCTTTGGGATCGTCCTCATTGAGATGCTATAGCAACTGGATCTTATCCGGGTGCCATTTGTGTGTTGCCAGTATCCATCAGATGGTGCGTCGACTGACAAACGCCGGGTGCTACTATATGGACTCTTGCAAAAGGATGCCAGGACAGCTATTGTTGCTTTGTCGGTTGTCAATTTGTTACGTCCACTTTTTGGCAGGTCCAACACAGAACCTGTTTGATAAAATTTTGGCAAGCAGTTGTGCCATGACGGATGTGCAGTCTGCTGACCATTGAAATCTACTGTAGTGACTAAGGTACTGTGCTACCCGGAGATCCGCAAAATATCTGTCCTCCTCATGTGTTAATCTTGCAGGCACATCTAACAGTCTAACAAAGAAAAGATAATAACTTTGGAAGGAATAAAGGTATGCCACGGACTTGGATTCCTCATCAAACTCCATCAGATACATGTCACAGACACCCCACCCGATTAAAAAATATGGACTTGGTTCCAAGGTAGCGGCTTTCAAAATGGCCGTTGTGTTGGACACTGACCCTCACAGATTTGCCGTCTTCCCCTTAGCAACGTGCCACACAAAAGATGGCGTTCCCAACCACAGTTTTACATTAAAGGGGTTGTCCCGCGGCAGCAAGTGGGGTTATACACTTCTGTATGGTCATATTAATGCACTTTGTAATGTACATCATGTATTAAATATGAGCCATACAGAAGTTATACACTTACCCCCTCCGGTGCTGGCGTCCCCGTCTCCATGGCGCCGACTAAAGCTGCCTTGTCCTTCCATTAGACGCGCTTGCACTGTCCGGTCTTCTGCTCTGTTGAATGGGACCGCTCCGGCGTGCTCGCGCCGCACATGTCTCCGGAGCGGCCCCATTCAACAGAGCAGAAGACCGGACAGCGCAAGCGCGTCTAATGGAAGGAGAAGACAGCTTTAGTCGGCGCCATGGAGACGGGGACGCCAGCACCGGAGGGGGTAAGTGTATAACTTCTGTATGGCTCATATTTAATGCACGATGTATATTACAAAGTGCATTAATATGGCCATACAGAAGTGGACAACCCCTTTTAAGTGCTCGCCATTACCATCCAGACACTTCTGGCTACGGCGGACTACTGCAGAAACAAGATTGGTACAGCGTCCACAGAGGTTGTTCTGAAGGAGATTTCAATTTCTTATAGTGTAGCCGGTTCTCTACAGTATACCACGTCCTTTAGGCCAGTGTTCCCCAACTCCAGTCCTCAGGGACCGCCAACAGGTCATGTTTTCAGGATTTCCTCAGTTTTGCACAGGTGATGTAATTATTGCCAGTGCCTCAGACATTGCCACAGGTGTTCTTAGCATAGGGTATCCTGAAAACATGACCTGTTGGTGGTCCCTGAGGACTGGAGTTGGGGACCCCTGCTTTAGGCTACTCGCATGCGCTCTGCAAAACGCTGCAATTTCGATTAGGGTGTTTTGTAGTGAATTTACTTTTTCTTTTTGACAGCGGGTTTTAGTGCACTCCATCATTGTGTGTGCTAAATGCGGCAAACAAATGCGGGGGTGTAAGTCAGGGAAATGAGAGAATTCAACAGCACTTCTCTCTCATATCAGCATCCTGGCAGAATGCCATCAAGAGACTCTTGCGACTCGGTGGTTATGCGCCATCATTCTGGAAGTAAAACGGCACAGCCACATAAACGACCGGTAGAATGGATGTGTGACGCACGTAGAGGTACATTCTGCCTGCGACTGTCTAAAAAGAATGCAACTGGTATAGGAAAGGCAGCACACTGGAATAGATCTTCTTACCAGCAAATGTCCATAAAAGGCTTTTATTCATAATCCACACACAGAAAATTGCGACGTTTCGATCATCCGCTGTGATCTTTATCAGGCATGTACACCAGCAGACAATGATCGCATTAAATAGTGACAATAACCTATCACCCAAATTGTATCCACCCACAATCAATTAAAACATGACTTACAGGTGTTCAACAGGTGTCCGCCGTTCCACCGTCTGCATCGCGCCCCTTACGTCATCAAATAGCGTCCATTCGGTTTACCCAGATCCTCCCATAACGGGATGTTCACTAGCATATGAAAAATCAATCCCTGCGTCATCACGTAGCGCATCCTAGCGTCATAACGTATGACGTCATCACGCTAAGCGTCATCATGTGACAAGTCACATGATCCACAGCGGTCATACTTATTTCACCATGGAAACCATATCTACTTAGGCAATACGTCGGGATACATAAGGGGCAAAAGAAGACCTATAATCAGTGGTCCTTATACAGATATATATGCCCCTATAGCATTATAATCATGGTATATGTAACAACTGATGTAATTATTGTCTATCAGAGTGGTATTATATTGTTTAAGAATAATAAATGTATCCTACATCTATAATGATGTTATGGTGGAAACAAAAACCACCACATGGTGTATCAAAAAGTGTCTTATATGTTCCACTGTTGTATTACACTTTAATGCGTCTATCATTCAGTCATATTTGATGACGTAAGGGGCGCGATGCAGACGGTGGAACGGCGGACACCTGTTGAACACCTGTAAGTCATGTTTTAATTGATTGTGGGTGGATACAATTTGGGTGATAGGTTATTGTCACTATTTAATGCGATCATTGTCTGCTGGTGTACATGCCTGATAAAGATCACAGCGGATGATCGAAACGTCGCAATTTTCTGTGTGTGGATTATGAATAAAAGCCTTTTATGGACATTTGCTGGTAAGATCTATTCCAGTGTGCTGCCTTTCCTATACCAGTTGCATGTATTTACCTATGGACACTTGGAGCCCAGTGTCCGGATAGGCGTGCGCACATTGGGGTTTTCTTTCCCCTTTTTCCCTCAGCTATTTTTCTAGCTGACTTGTAGTGCTGCAGTCCCTTTTCTATTATGTCTAAAAAGAATGGTCCCGTTAAGCCCCTGGACAGTCCACACCAGACATTGACTGCTTTGTCCACATAAGCCTACATTCACACTAGTGAGCAGGATGTTGGGCAGAGAAACCCGGCCCGATATCGTGCTTGTCAATGTGTTTTACCCGCAGATGTAAGGCATTTTTCATTCAAAAATGCCTTGTCTTGCTTCTGTGAAATTGCGATACACAGGCACATCACAGAATGAAAAAAAGATTAAAATCACTGCATGTCCTTTTTTTTTTTGCAAAGTCTTGCAGCATCGCTGATGTGTATAACTCCATTCAAAAGACTAGAGTTCATGAAGCAAAACCTGAGCGGGTTTCACCCTCGTGTGACTGTAGCCTGAATGTGAGGGTTTCTGGAGCCCAATAAACACTAATAGGATTTACCCCTTAGCATTTAGTGTAAATTGTGTTTCATCAGACCGAACCATTTTCTCCACCAACTTCTCATCCTCATGTATCGTGTGGGAACCCCTTGCAGTACTGCATTCTTCCATCGGGGGCATCTTCATTCATGGCATGTAACAATCTCGGGATTTAAACTTTCCAATGTGCTCTCTTAAAGAGACTGTCACCATCCCCTTGCAGCACAAGGTAGTGACCGTCACACTGATTAGTGATGGCTGCTGTCTGAACCTGTGCGGGAGTTTGAGAGATTGACTTACGGAGGCCGCTGGGCTACTGGGGACTTTCACTGCAGCAGAAATGTTTTTGTAACCTTCTCCAGATCTGTGCCTCCACACAATCCAGTCTCTGAGCTCTGCAGGCAGTTCTCTCCTGCTCATGGCTTGGTCTTGGCTCTGATTTTGTTTTTGTGAGATCTTAAATGGATAAATGTTTTTGTTTTTTTTTTAATTGTGTGCAATCAGCTGCATTTACCGCAGGTGACTCCCATCAATGAGTAGAAACCTCTCAAAGATGATTAAGAGAATGAGAGGCCTTCAGAGCTAAATGTGTCATTCCACAGGGCGTGAATACTTCTGTCAATACAAAATGTTAGAAATGGAAAAACGAACGTTCTGTTTTCACTTTGTCATTATGGGGTACTGAGTGCAGAATGATGGGGGTTGGGTGGGGGAACGACTAGATCTTTTCCCCAATCCTGGCGGTTATAGCAGCTGTAATTCTCTGCCTGCTTCCCACATGATCATCATGAATGCACGTAAGGCATTTTGCGGGAACTGCTTCCTGCTGATGATGTACATAAAGTATCTGGAAGGGGTTAAAGTTTTAGGGATGGCTTATTTTTACACAGTTAACAACCTGGGGCAGTTTGTATGTAAAGGTATTCCGGGCACAGAATAACCTTTTAAAATCTAATGTTCAGCATCACAAGAAGTCATTTTGCAAATAAGGAACATGGAACAATACCTCTGCAGCGCCACCTATTGGATGACAGCATTCCTGCAAATCAATGTCCGACCCTTTAAACAAGTCTTTAAAACAATGATTGGGAATTGAAAACCAAGCCAGAAAACCATACACAGACAGCTGTTTCGGGGGTTTTGCCCCTCATTACTGTGCATTAGGTTCTGAAGAAGTCATTTTCTAATGGGCTCACTGTACCTCGTCTATCTACTTTCTTAATTTTCTCGTGGTGATAAGAACCAGAGATATTTTTCTGGCAGAGGGTCACATGACGACATGTCCACATTTGCTACCTCCTTCCCTGTCTATAGCCTTCAACATCCTGTGAGCAGTGCATGTTGGGAGGAGGGAAGCACTGCGCTGCGTTGTTCATTAGAGTGCTGGACAGTCCTACCGGTGTGCTGCAGCGGCTTTCTCTGGTGCTAGCAGTGAGGTTGGTGCTAGTAAGTTGCAGGCCCTGTGAGCTGTGGGCGGAGCTACAACACTGGCCGATGAGCTCTATGCATGCTGGATGTTGTAGGTTAGTCTGCTGCTGTGTTTACTGTGTAAGTGATGTATGTAAACACAGTGGCGAATCAGTGGCTGCCCGTCAAAGTACAAGGTCCAGATAAGTTACAGGTTGCAGCTAACTAGATGTACCCCCCCCCCCCCCCCCCGCTCCGCTTCCCCTAGATTTCAACATTTCCATTCGTAAAGAACCCTTTTAATGTGTGGTGTTCTCTTCCCAGGCTGAAGACGCTCACTCTGTGGCCAAGAGACAGCTGGAAAGTGAGACCTTGATGCGCGTGGACTTCGAGAACCGTTGTCAGAGTCTGCAGGAGGAGCTGGACTTCAGAAAGAGTGTATATGAAGAGGTGTAGTAATTGGGTTTAATAACCATATTCGCACACAAAATGTATGCAGCTCAAAAACTGTTCCTGACATCCGTATTCCAACTTTATTTGTATTGAAACCTACAGGAGTCCAAAGAGACCTGGAAACGTCACGAGCGCAGTCTAGTAGAAATAGATAGAGGCCAAAAGTATGAATATGAATCCAAGTTGGCACAAGCTCTGGATGAGCTGAGGAACCAGCATGATGAGCAAGTTAGACTCTACAAGGAAGAGATGGAGCAGACTTACCAGGCAAAGGTGATGGATTGTCTCTCTTGATGTTTGTATGCACAGAAGTAACTTTTTTTTTTTTTCTTAGTTTCTAAAGTTCCTTTTAAAAGGAACCTATCGCTTCACAAAACTGAGTCAGAGTACTAAAGCTACACTTTTATAGAAAAGACTCGGAGGCCCCTTGTGTGTCGTGATCTCTTCTTTCACTTGTGGGGAGCTTGTTGACCACTAGACGCCTCTACGACGCAGAGAAGAGATTTCACTTAATAAATACCCTGTTTCACTGTCCTTAGACAGGTGGCGCTATCGTTATAGGCCCCTGTATCTGTCGGGGGCAGAGGGGGGCATCACGTACGACAGTTGATCCCCTCTAGTGGTGGTACGAGTGACAATGACAGCTCAGCAATATTTTGAGGACATCCTGCAGCCACACGTGGTCCTCTCATGGCGGCTTTCAAGAGGTATTTTATAGCAGGATAATATTCGGCCGCACACACAAGGGGGTCTAAGGAGCCTCCACAACATTGTCACACTTCTGTGGCTTCCCGGTCACCAGATTTATTGACGACAGAACGTGTATGGAACCTTCTGGGACGCCAACTTGCACAGCCTACGGGTTTGCACAATCTAGAGGCTGTTAGAGCAAATGTGGAGCGATATGTGGAAGTGTCAAACCGCAATAAGGAAATTATGGGGAACTTTAATTATCCGGATATAATATGGGAAGACAAAACCTGCAAATCTCACAGGGGTGATAAGTTCTTGAGAACAATTAAGATAACTACCTTTCCCAACTTGCGCGGGAGCCAACTAGAGGGAGGGCCACCCTGGACTAAGTACTAACTAACAAACCGTACCGAATAACGAGGGTACAGGTTGAGGGACACTTGGGAAACCGTGACCACAATATAATTAATTTCCAGCTGTCGTTCATTAAGAAACCTTATCAGGGAGCCACAAATGAACTAAACTTTAGGAAAGCAAAATTTGATCAGCTCAGAACTACTATCGGTAACATTAACTGGGACAACATCCTCAAAAATATCAGTACAGAGGATAAATGGGAAAAGTTTTAAAACCTCCTAATGACCTCATATGAGCAGTTCATACCGTTTTTAAAATAAGAGCTACAAGTAGAAGGAAACCAATGTGGTTCAACAAGACTGTATAGGGGGCAATGAGCGAAAATAAGAAGGCGTTTGAACTACTAAAACAAGAAGGCAGCAAAGAAGCATTAAAATCCTACAGGAAAAACGAAATATGTTAAGAAGAGATCAAAAAAAAAAAGGAGGAGGCAGAGAGACTGATCACCAAAGAGAGCAAAAATAACCCTAAACTATTCTTCATATTCTAAATATTGCAAGCCTAACACAGGGGAAAGTGCAAAACCATTTTCACGGCTGGCTGATATATCGGCACACATGCGCTGGGACCCATGCTGTCCCAACATAGCCGGCCGTAAAAACGGATGGCTGATACACGCTTGTGGGAAAGAAGCCTAAAGAGGATTAAAATTTATAAATTGCCAGACCCAAGTGGAATACACCCAAGGGTTCTAAGGGAACTAAGTGATGTGATAGCTAGACAACTATTTCTTATTTGCCTTACTCTGAACCAACAAGGGTGGGGGGGGTTGAAACAGGCTGGATGGACATTGTTTTCATTCAGCCTAACATACTATGTATATGCCGCAGTATACCATACAGAACCTGTATGCCTCCATGCCTGCCCGTACCACATCTTGTATCCAAGCTAGAATCCGCACAACAGGGTACTAGAGCCTCCATTCCTGTTTGTATCACATCTTGTAGCCAAGCTAGAGGCAGTGCAACAGGGTACTAGTCTCCCTACAAGGGGTCGGTACGCCACAATAAATGATTTTGCTCTGATATTGTAATCACTCATAGAATGGGAGGAATTGGGCTAAGTAGCAGCACATCTGAAAAAGACTTGGGTATACTAATAGATCATAGACTGAACGTGAGTCAACAATATGATGCAGCAGCAAACAAGACAAACACAATTCTGTGATGTATTAAGGGAAGCATAGAGTCTAGATCACGTGAGGTCATTATCCCCCTCTACTCTTCCTTAGTCAGTTTTTTTTTTCTCCTCCAATCATGGAATTAATGATAAATATTCAGGTCATTTGCTATCATCGGAGACCTCATTTTGAATCTCAGATGTTATCATTTATCAATGCACCTAATGGTTTTAACACTGAACTTTTAAAGACGATTAGTTTTTTTTTTGTTTGTTTTTTTTTAATTAAAAAAAAAAATCTTTTTTTTTTATAGTTGGACAACATCAGGCGTTCCTCTGATCACAATGACCAGGCTGCAGACGCCGTCCGTGAAGAGCTGAGTGAAGCCCGAATGAGGGTGGAGGCGCTCAGTTACCAACTTTCAGGTCTGCAGAAGCAGGTACGTTATTTGACAAGTCCTCCTTCTGTGGGGGTATTGCGGTTTATCTTTCTGCAGTGTTTACGTTTAACAGATATCTTTGACAACAAGGAACTGTTGGCTATTTATGTAGGTGAATGCTTCCACAACAAGATCTTTTCGGGGTTACAGTTCTAAAAAAAATGTTTTGCTTTTGTTTTGCATTTCAGTTAAATGCATCAGAAGATCGCGTCCGCGAGTTAGAGGAGATGCTGGCCAATGATCGCGACAAATACCGCAAACTTCTGGACCACAAGGAGAAAGAACTGGCAGCCATGAGAGACCATATACAGAGACAGTTGACAGAATATCAAGAATTGCTGGATGTGAAATATGCCCTTGATATGGAGATCAGTGCGTACCGCAAATTGTTGGAAGGAGAAGAGGAGAGGTAGTAATGGATGCTTGACTTGCTATTGCATGGATCTTTATCTTAAATGGTCAAAAACTTGTAAAATGGGTTTGCCAGTTTCCAATGAATGGGGTTCAATCCGTGAAATAAGTTAATGATGCCACTTACTGATACGTACTGCAATTGCTTGTCATTTTTTGATGGGCATATTTCTTTAACAAAATCACGTGCTGCGTTTACGTGGACATGTTTGTCCCAAGTGACTCCTTCTGGTACCTAAATATAAATTTAATAGGAAGGTCTGTTACACGTGCAGAAACAAAACCCGCATAAGGCGCCTTCTCACAGCGTGGAATCACTGCCGGCATTTTACTATGGAATATCTGCAGTGGCCAAATCCACACTTAAATGGCGCAGGTTTGGTTGCCTTTGTAATTGTGGAATTCAACCACTGTATCACAAGGCCTGAATACAGCAGCATCATTCTATAGCAGAAATAGACATTGCAGCTTTAGAATCCGCAGGGTCTTATTTGTCAAAGAAAAATCCCTCCTGCGTGGCTTGTACCAGAAATGTGGAATTTCCACTAGCGTAAATTCTGCAGCATTTACTTCCTGTGTGAAGGCGGCTTAAGGGTACTTTCACATACAGTGGAAAACTCCACAACGAACATCTGCTGGTTGACATGCCAATTTTTCCACAGATTTCCTACAGTTGCAATCAAAATTATTCAACCCCCATTGCAACTTACGTTTATTTGCCTCATTTACATTTTTCAGCTCTTTGCAAATAAATAACCATTTTTAAATAGCTCAACATAACTTATCTAACAAGTGAGTTCTGCAGATTCAATAAAAAGCTCCAGTTTTGTTTCATTGCTCCACAGAACAGAATTTTAAATCTTCTGTGGCTTTTGTCGCTTACAACGGATTGGAGCACTTTTGGTTCGGTAGAGGTGTATGACTTGGGGTTCAGTGATGAAGACCGTCAGCCTTTAGTATGTCTTACTGTGCAAACAGAAACCTCTGTGCCTGCTACTACGGCAGGTCTTTTGCAGCCACTTCAGGGTTTTTAACCACCTGCTGCCTCTGGAATCTGCTGGTGATCGTGTGGTCTTTCTGCCATATCCAGGTAGGGTAGCCAGTGCTCTTTAACCCTTTTTCTAATCCAGTGTCGGCCGACATCAAGATTTCCCTGCATAGCTCCAATGTCGGCCGACATATTTCTATACTGTATGCAGGACAGCGCTCCAATGTTGGAGGCTGTTCTACATATGTATCTGTGTTGAAAGCCATAAGGCCCTCAGGAAGAATTAGTTGGACACCCCTGTTCTAGGAGATACAGTTCAGTGCCTTTGCTATCTTTTGTCATCCTTTTCATTGTCTGTGCAATGATCTGTTCTCTTAAAGAGGTTTTCCAGCAGTTATAAGTTAAAGGGAAGCTGTCGCATTAAAATGCAGTCCATTCTACAAGCGGCATGTTGTAGAGCAGGAGGAGCTGAGCAGGTTGATATATACTTTTGTTGGAAAAGATTCAATATAACTTGTAATTATTGATCATATAGTATAATGGCAGAGCAGCAGTTGAGGGATTCAATTCAGTATATACTCACACAAGTATCATCAGATCGAAGTGTTTTATTCCGAGCACAGGCTCCGCAGCACTGCGATGTTTCAACCGTCAACCTGGTCTTTGTCAAGCATAAACCTTACAGACTGATTACCACCACTTATATTGCAAACCTCCACCAATCCTATACCGATATTGAACAATACACCCACCTACATAAAGACGCCAACCTATCCAGAGGGGCCAAGAGTCCGGTGGCAGCTGGAATCAATCACCAATGAAGAGAGACACCTGATGAGCAGTAAACCTCAAAGTCCGCCAACTCCGGCGTGTGTGCACAACCACTGCGCAGGAGTCACCATCCCCGCTGTTAGATACTAGAGCGAGGAGTGCACCCGATGTAATTTATTGAGTTAACTCCCTGCACATGTTGTGTTTGGTGGTCCAATGGGCGGTCCTGTCACTTTTGTATGCACAATCGCTAACTGTTAATTATACACAGCTGTCAATTACGAATAGCTCCGCCCACTGGACCACGAAGCCCAAAATGTGAATCCTTTCAAGCTGACAGGTTCCCTTTAGTGGCCTGTCCTCAGGATGCCTGATAAATATCTAATATGGGTGGGGGTCAGGATCGCTGCCGAGCAGCTGACTGAAGGGATTGTGAGCGCTTTAGCCTCTTCGGTGTTACTCAAAACGGTGTATTGTAGCCATCGGTACTACAGGCTTGTCGAATTGTTTTAATGGGATAAGCGTGATGTCCTCAGAAGGGGGCAATATAAATATTGCAGTGTTTTAAGTAAGAACACAATCCTGCTTAGATGTAAACCTCTTCACAAGCTCTGCAGCCCCTTCAGTCAGCTGATCAGCTGGGATTCCTGGTACCGACCCTCCCCTACCCCTTTCACCACCACTGTGGAAAGTTTGCCACGTGGATACATACCCTTAAAAAGGCATTTTGTGTTGAATTTGAAGAAACCACTAGTTCATATTAGTTGTGTTTGAGCTAAGGGACACCGGCATCAGCTTTTATGTATCTTACTCTGTCCCTCGTTCCAGTGCTGTTTTCCCGCAAAATCAGCACGAAACAGTAGCTTGACTTTCTGCGCACAAACCTCGCGTACAGATGAAAGGGAGATGCACATGTTAATGTCGCCTCTGCAGCCCATCATGGACTTCAGTCAGCTGTGTATTGATGGCAGGTTGGTGACTGCAGCAGTCTCGTGAACACCAAATGACTGCTGCAGGAGCAGAGTGCCAGATAGCGCAGGTGGGGGGGATATGTAACCTGGAGGTAACGCATAGTTTATGTAGTACCATTCTCCGCCATTAATTAAGGGGGCCTTTTTTATAGGAGTCCTGGAGAAGTCTTTTAAACTATTCATGGTTGTGAATGTTTGTCTGTCTTGATAGACAAATATACATCAGTCAACCAGGTAATCGAGAAATCCAACCTGATGAAGGCGCCAGTTTGGTGCCACGAGGAATAAAATCTTTCACTTCACCACTTTGGTCCATGTATCGGAGTCAGAGGTGACCTCCAAATTTTAACTTCTCAATTACTTAAAGGGAACTCGTCGCCTCCCTACAGCACCATAAACTAAGTTAGGGGAAGTGACAGGTGATTGGCAGATGTATTTTATTATACTCTTGCTCCTCTGTTCCTGCACTGTTACCCGCTGAAGATTGCATTCCGTACGATAATCTCTTTTCAGATTGTCGTGTGTGCGCTCTACCTCACACAAGTCTATGGGAACGCACACAGCAATCTGAAAACTCAGATTTTCATGCTGAGTGTGGGGAACGAACGTGAGGAAGTGACCGGTTCTTGAAGATGTTGGGGGGCCGAAAGTCAGGCCTTTACCTATCAGCCAGTGATGGCCTACCATAATCTGCCAGAACGTGGTGAAATGGGAATACTCCTTCAAATTGTTAAGTCTGTGGCCATCTTAAAATGGTATAGAAACGATGATGACCCCCCCCCCCCCCCCCCACCGCTATAGGAATATGGTTTGTCTTCGAAGTTTGTTTAGCTCATTTAGATGTGAAGAAAAAAATTTCTAATTTTCCTTTTAATAATTTATATTAAATCATTTTAAAGGTTGAAGTTGTCGCCAAGTTCACAGTCTCGTGTCACCGTATCTCGAGCCACCTCAAGTAGCAGCTCCTCTACAGCCCGGCAGTCTCGCAACAAAAGAAAGCGCATGGATGCCGGAGAAGCCGAGGAAGTCAGCAATATTCAGTCCTCTGCTAGCTGGGTTAGACTGCCTCATGCATCAAGCAGCGCTGGAGAACGAAGCAGCAGTAGCAAGTTTCATATGGCACAACAGTCCACTGCAACTGGTAGCATCACTGTGGAGGAGGCGGACCAGGAGGGGAAGTTCGTTCATCTGAAAAATAATTCTGATGAGGTATTTAAATTACTTTTCTGCACACTTCAGCTGTGTTCACATTGTTGCATTGTTTGTATGTCAGTAAATATCCAAGGGACCACCAGTGCAGGTCCAGTTACTGAGGTGCTCAGCCTCTGCTGGTGAATAGGTAGTATTACATGCTACTAACCGAATAGAACCAGCAATTGTGTAACACCTGCTCTGTCTCATGTAGTGGACCATATTGCCTCAGCTCTGCACATCCTAAGGGCTCACTCACATGAGTGTATCGTATTTCGGTCGCGTAGTATGCAGCGTATTGATGCAACCGATATACGTGTTCTTCTCATGAACCTCGTGTGGTGCAGAGTGTAAGCTCTCGCCTACGACCTGAAGGTTGCAAGTTCAATCCCCGGATGATTCAGGTAGCCGGCTCAAGGTTGACTCAGCCTTCCATCCTTCCGAGGTCGGTAAAATGAGAACCCAGCTTGGTTGGGGGGTAATAAGTAGTAATTACCTGAAAGCGCTGCGTACTAAGTTGGCCCTATACAAATGCCAAGATTTATTTATTTATTTCTCATGTTTTCAGCTTTTTTGATCATTGCATGTATATGCGTCCAAAAAAAAATTTGCACCACACGATGCAGGAGATTTCTCCTTCCCTCTTGCACAAATACACGTATAATTTGTATTCACTGCATGCTGCAGTTATTGTAACATATGTAAAGAAGCACGTTTGTTTGCCCCAATGCAAGCCTATGGTGGATAGATCTAGTATATGGAGCAAAGTGAGTGAGCCCTGTCCTGTGCAATAAAACTTGTGCTTGTAGCAGCTAGTCAGATCACTTCTTAATCAGATAGCTACAATATGAGTGACCTACTTGGTTCAGTTTTTGTGCATCATACCACATTATAAAAGTGGGAGAAATCAGAGCAGTCTTGTCCTGAGATTACACGGTACAGCAGCCTTAAAGGGGTTGTCCCACAAAAAATGTATTCTGTATAGTTAAATCTAACTCATAATTATAAATTTGTATTTACACTTTTTTTTTTTTTTTTTTTTTTAAATGTAGATCCCCAGATATTCTATGTCTGTTAGAAAAGCGCCACCTGCTGTTTTCCTAGAGGAGCCGTTCTGTGTCTGATCCACCTCCTAAATGTTCCCAGGCGGTACTTTTTTGCTTCTCTGCAGTAGCACTTTTTCACTCATCACTTGCTCATCATCTCTTCTGACATCAGAGAAGATGCAGAAACTTCACAGCACATACCCGGCAGAGCAGAGAAAGATGCAAGACTGAGCAGTGGAGCAATTACTGAGGTGGACACAGAATATAAACAGCAGGTGGCGCTATTCTAACAGTGCTGTAATATCTGGGGATATAGACATTGTTTTTCAAGAAGTATAAGTATACATTTATAATTTTAGACTGAATTTAACGAGAAATGGTGTGGGTTTTTTTTTTTTGTTTTTTTTTTTTGTGCGAGATCCCTTTTTAATTAGCTTTTAAAGCTGACTTTCATATATTAATTTGAAAAGCTGAGGACTTAGATACTTACGTGGATATTCCCTATTTAAGTTGCTGTTTACATTAGTGTCATGGATTTCCTTCTAAAAGTGTCCTTCCAGGCATACTCTGCTGCCCAATGATGTTCCATCAGGGTTGAAGAAACGCACACTGGGCAGTACAGTTGCCAAGGAACCTATAGGGTGCCCAGTTAGTATCGTTCATAGTTCCTATCCTAAGTTACCGCTTCCTGACCTGTACAGTGCAGCACACAACTAGTTCCTGTATGAAAGCTGATTCCCATGTAATCTGAGTGGAATCGCAGCGGTTTCTCACAGTTGGGGTCCCACTGCAGCCGTCATGATTAAGCATAGCCGTAATGCCAGTGATTTCACTCAACTGATGCTGCATCTATGGTGTTTGGAGAGGGAGGGAGCACCCCTGCAATCGGGTAATGGGTTCTGATGGTTACCAGGCAGCTGGGCCTTGGGGTCCTTTTTATCTGGAGTGAAATTGTTTAAATGAGCAAACAATGACAGTCGTTTCCTTTTTAAAATGCTGTCAGTTTGCACACACAAGTATGTACGTTTTTTTTTTGTTTTGTTTTAGTTACTCACTTGATTGTTGGTCATTCAGTAAATACCAGTGAATGTCAACGGCTGAGCCATCGCTCTTTACACACAACTTGCGAATGACTGAACAATGATTTTTATGTTGACCTAAAATGAACAACAAATTCTCGTTCGTTCAATCGCTGGCCGTGCGTTTTTACAGTGAACAATTATCTTTGAGGTGCTCATGATTGGATTTACTTATTTTCTGTTTTTCACATATACTGCACGGTGAACGACTTAAAGAATTAAAGTCAGATTTGCGGGTTTTTTTTAACAGCTTGTTTCTTGGAAACGCAAAAAAGCAATCCTCAAATATGTCTGCACTCGCAGGTTGGATTCCGCATGTGGGAGCCAGCAGCGGAAACAGACTCTGCATACCTGTCCAAGTCTTCTTTATTTTTCTTTTGTACTGCTGAAGTGTCGCCCAGCACACATGCGGTACCGTTTTTTTTTTCTTGGTTTGTTTTTTGCTTTTAACTCCTATTTTTCCGCAGTGTCGGCTGCAGATGGGCTGCGAATCGTATGGCTTCCATTTGACTTCAATGAAGTCGTCTGCACAGAATCCGCACTAAAATGAAGCATACTGCGATTTTGTTTTCTGGACCCAAAGATCCACAAAACAAATCTACATGCTTTTATTTAATTCTGGTGCAGACGCCCATGCTTCCCTATGGGCAGCTTGAATTCCGCAAATCAAATCCACTTGTGGACATTTCTGCTAAAAACAAGTCCTCACAAAGTGACGAAGATGGCCAAATAAAATACATTTCGCCTCTCCCTACTCCTAGAGCCATAATTCTTTTGGGGAAAAATTGACAAACCGTATAAATGTGGTATCGTAATTGTACTCACATGCGGTATAATAACAGCTAATTTATACCGCACAGTGAATGCAGTAAAAATGAAATGGAATTATGGAAAATATATATAATTTTTTTTTTTTTTTTCTTGACTTCCCTTATCTTACATAGACCCCTACATTTATAAATTAACATTACAAATCCAGACCCCTAAACAAAACTACTACTTATAACCTTTGAAATTAGGGGGGTATCGCTGTACTGCGTACAAAGGGCTCCGCTATTGTGGCATGCCATCCAAATATTAAAGCAAAACCACTTCCTTCTGAACCCTGCCGTGCATCCAAACTTCTGTTTTTTATCCACATTTGAGACCTTTTTGTACTTATGAGAAATTGGGGAACAAATTGAGTGATTTTTCTTACATTACTCTTTGAAAATGAAAGATTTTCAGTCTAAACAATTACAAATTAAACAAAAAATCCTTCTAAAAGCTAAACTCTAAATCTCGCCCCTAAGGAATTCAGAATTCATGGAGTCTTTTGAGGGGTGTTCTCTTTTGGAACCTCAATACCTCTGCAAATCTGAAATGATGTCTGGAAAATGTCCTAATAAAAGGAAGGCCCAAAAATCTATAATATGGAGTTTTGTTTATCTGCTACATTACAGAAAATTAAAATACAAAATATGCAAAAAAAAAAGTGTCCTCCACTTTGCTTTAGTTCCTGTAAAATGCCTAAAAGGTTAGCAGACCTTAAAATGTTCTTTAATTTTGGAATATTCCTTAATTATAGGGGCAATTTTTTAAAAGATTTCTGACATTCAAAATAAGTACCATATATATTCAAGTATAAGCCACCCCAAATATAAGCCAAATCACCTAAATTTACAACAAAAAATTGGGAAAACTTAGTGATTTGTGTATAAGCCATGGGTGGGAAATGCAGCAGCTACTGGTACTGCATACATGGGAATATTCCCCGCAGGGAGTCTCATTATCACTGCACACTGACAGCACTGTCAGTGTTAAGTAACAAAGGGACTCCCCACGGGGAGCAAAGAATTCCCTGCCATAACTGCGGCAGGGGATCGTGAAGCTCATCCCATTGATTTCAATGGGGATGCCGCAGCTGGTGGCCCCATTGACGACACTAGGATGTTAGCACCCCCCGCAGTGATTTTCGGGGAAGCGCTTTATATATTAGCCCTTCCCTGAAAATCATCCCTAGCTGTAGTAAAAAATATATACTAACCTGTCCGCCGCTGCCGGGGCTCAGGTGTCTGGCCGCTTGTCATCCCGTCACTGTAATGAAGTATTTTTCAGCAGGCGGGGATTTAAAATCCCCCGTCTGCTGAAAAGGCTGTGTCTGATTGGCTGAGCACTCAGCTGAGCACTGCCTGTGATTAGCTATTTGTTGAATGATAGCTGAGCGCTGCCTGTGATTGGTCGCAGTGCTCAGCCAATCACAGGCAGCGCTCGGCCATTCTATGAATGGCTGAGCGCTGCCTGTGATTGGCTGAGTGCTCAGCCAATCCGAAGCAGCCCTTTCAGTGGCAGGCTAGACACACCTGAGTGCTGGCAGCGGCGGAGAGGTAAGTATAGACTTTTTTTTTTTTTTTTTTAACTACAGCTAGGGATGATTTTCAGGGAAGGGCTTATATTTAATGGGGTCCAGCAGCCGCAGCCCCATTGAAAGCATTGATGCGCGGGACCCTCACTCGAGTATAAGCTCAGGGGGCTTGTTCAGCATAAAAAATGCTGACAAAGTCGGCTTATACTCGAGTAAAAGGACGCTTACAAAAGTTCAACTTATCGTGCATGTGTCAGGCAAAGCCAGTAAATAAGATTTTACATGAGTAAAAATGTTTTTTTTTCTTTCCTTTTTATATTAATACAGAAATTATCAACCACAATTAACACCTTAATGACATGGCCTATTTTGGCATTGAGGACCAAGCGATTTTTGGTATTTTTCCATCTCCATTTTTCAAAAGCCATAACTTTTTTTTATTTTTCCGTTGACGCGGCTGTATAAGGGCTTGTTTTTTGCGTGGTGAACTGCAGATTTTTTTTTGGTACCATTTTTGGGTACATAGACTACATTGTAAAACTTTTATTTGTTTTATGACCGCAGAGAGAGAAAATGCATCAATTCTGCCATAGATTTTTGTTTTTTTTAAAAAGCGTTAATTATGCAGCATAAATGATACAACACATTTTTTTTATGCGGGCCGGTACGGTTACGATTACGATACCAAAATTATTTATTTTTAGTTTTTTTTTCACTTTTCCACAATTAAAACCCTTTTTTTGGAA
This sequence comes from Eleutherodactylus coqui, assembly GCF_035609145.1. NCBI lineage: Eukaryota > Metazoa > Chordata > Amphibia > Anura > Eleutherodactylidae > Eleutherodactylus > Eleutherodactylus coqui. Next base: position 198,628,375 of record NC_089843.1, on the reverse strand, counting down.
ATTCTTTTTTTTTCTTCTAAACTCACTGCATTCAAAGTGCTATAACTTTTTTATTTTTCCATGTACGGAGCTCTGTGAGGGCTTATTTTTTGCGAGACGAGCTGTATTTTTTATTGGCACATCTGGTTTTTTTTATCACTTTTTATTGCGCTTTATGGGAGGCAAAATGCTAAAAATTAGCATTTTTGCCTCAGTTTTTTAGCATTTTTTTACGCTTTTTGCCGTGCAGGATAAAAAGCATGTTCAATGTATTGTATGCGTCATTACGGACGCGTTGATACCAAATGTGGGGGTTTTAATTTTTTTACATTATTTTTTTATGCTAATATGAGAAAAAGCATAAAAAGGTGGGTTTTTTTTACATTTTTATTTTTTGAACTTTATTTTTTTTTTTTTACAGCTCTTGTGTCCCTCTGAGGGACTTTTACTATTACACTTCAGATCGCTGCGATAGTGCATGGCAGGGCTTCTTCCTTGCCATGCCGTATAGCGATCATAGGCTATGGCAGTACAGGACACCGGTATCCGGTGTCCTGTTACCATAGCAACCAGCCGGGCTCTCGCGATAGCATCGCGAGAGCCGTCCGGAGACACAGAGGGAGCGCGGCAGGGAAGGGTTAACAGCGGGGGGCGCATCTCCGAGACACCCCCCCCCCCCCCCCCCCCCACCACCTGTGACTGACAGCCGGCTCCCGCTGCGGGATAGCGCGGGATCATATGTGATCCCGCGCTATCCCCAGGACGTAAGTTTTTACGTCCCGTTGCGGGAAGTACCCTGCTGCCAGGACGTAAATTTACGTCCTGCAGCGGGAAGGGGTTAACGATCACGATGAAACACTCTCAGAATCGCTTGCATGAGTAAAAACATTCTAAAGTTATTACCCCATAAAGAGACAGATGTCAAATTTAAAAATGGAGCCTGGTCAGAATGGCCAAAACTGGCTGCAGGGGGGAAGGGGTTAACAGAACTATGCAGAATACTTGCTAGAACTAGTACAGATGCCTCAACCAATTACTGAGCTACGTGTATTTGCTCATTTTAGATGAGCAGATTCTCATTCAAACAAGCAAATTATGATGCCGCTAACGCGTTGGTAGATCATCGTTAGGAACGTGAAATCTTGAACGAGAAGTGAACGATTCTTATGTATAAAGACCCATTTAGACCCAACGATTCTCGCTCAAAAATTGCCCAAAGCCAGCCTTTGAGCGAGAATTGTTTGGTCTAAATGCTCGGACATTGTGCAGTTTTTGTGCACAAATCATTCATCGTTCAATTCTAGTTTTCTTGAATTGAGCGATGAACTCTTATCAGCAGTGCAGGCTGTTATCACAGTCGGCAGCGCTAAGATTCTTACAGCCTGTGTCCCGCTGGTAGTTTACAGTGGTACGCCGACTGTAATCGCAGAGAACAATACAGCTGTTTGCTTATGCAGAACAGCTGTATTCGCCGAGCGATAGCGGCGGTGTCCCACTCCGCCTGTATAACTCTTTTTAGTAGCTACTTAGTCAGTTCTTTACCCAGATACACACATTTTCACCCAGACCGAGCTGTCTGTCTGTCAGCCTATTATGTGACACGGTGTCAAATGCTTTAGAGAAGTCCAGATATACGAGATCAATAGACTCTCCCAGGTCCAGCCTAGAGCTTACTTCATCATAGAAGCTGATCAAATTGGTCTGACATGTTCGACCCCTCATGATGCCATGCGAATAAGGGGTTATGCTGTTTTCCACAGTCTTCTAGGATGGCGTCTCTCAGAAACCCGTTGGGTGTATTCCATCTGGGCCTGGCGATTTTTATATATATATATATATATATATATATATTCTCCTTAACCAGCTCTGCACTTCCCCCTATGTTAGACATGCAATATTTAGTGGGGGGGAAGTCATTTTATTCCCCTGCATCTCACGAAGCACTTAATTTTTGTTTGTGAATACACTTGAAAAGAAACTATTAGATTTGCCCCCCCAAATCGTCTTCTATGACTTCTACTGCATGTAGGTAGCAACAATGTGAGCAGAGCTTACACTGCACAGACTGTATTCACATGCACAAATCTTTAAACTTTTCTTCCAGGATCGAATTCTAGGCACCTGGAGACTTAAGATAAAGATTGGAGACCAAGAAGAAATAGTATATAAATTCACACCAAAGTATGTGCTGAAAGCAGGCCAGTCTGTTAAGGTAAGTAGTCTTTATATCCATTCATGGAAACACAGGGAAGTTCTAACATTCATGCGTCTCACTCTGAAACTGAGAAGGGAGGAGCGCCACATCAGTGATTTTATGTGTAGCTGCAGGCCTACCTGGGGGAGTAATCTTATCATTCCCACAGTTCAACATCCAAAATGTCACAAAAGAGGCAGTCCTCGATCCAAAGAAATATGCCCGTTTAAAGACCCTTTTACACCGGACGATTATCGTTAGTAGTTGTACAAAATTCCGTACTCCTGCTCAGTTTTAAACGATAGTCAACCCATATAAATGCATGCAGAGACTGGACGAGAGCTGCTCGGTCATTCAGGTTTCGGCATGCTCGAAAACCGAATGACAAGCCGTTCAGTACCGAACTGCTTACAGTGAATGGAGATGGACGGGGGAAGAACACTCCCCCCACCTCCCTGCCTACCGCTCTGTGAGGGATTCAGTGATACTCGCTCCCGTGCAACAGCACTGCAACGACTATACACGGGCATCATTTGCCCGACACTCGTCCCATGTAAAGGGCCTTCAGGGTGCTTTTTTTTTTTTTGCCGTATACTTTGAAGCTTGTTAAAAAAATAAAAAAAAAAAAATATATATATATATATATATATATATATATATATATATATATATATATATATATATATATATATATATATATATATAAAATAGTGTTTTGGTGGCTTTTTCTATATTTTTTTTAATCTGTTTTTGTTTTTATCCCCAATAGTGAAGTTATGGGAAACTGCCTGGCAAACACACACAGCCTGAATTATAAGATAAATGTACCACCATAGCCATTTACTTTCTGTAGGCTGACACCTGGTACATTTTGCATAAAGCCTACAAAAATTGTCAAGTGCGGAGTGGCATTTGCAGTTTTTCATCATACATAACATTTTGTAGAAGATGCATGTTAATTGCTCGAGGTCTGACTCAAGCAGAGCGTAAGATGTGGTCTTCCTAAAAGTACAAGATGTACAGAGCTCGTGTGTATTTTTGCTTCCCTGTATCATCACATGTGATCCCAAATTAACAAAAATAATTTTAACTCCTTGACCTAGATGCATTTGAGTCACTAGTAAACAAGTGTACGGATTGGGTGCAGGGGGGTAATTCAATTCTTAGGGTGACTTTACAATGGAACGATTGTCGCTCCTGTGCTTTCACAGAGGAGCGATGGTCCTTCAGTCTATGGAGGTGCAGTACACTGGAGATCACAGTGAATTGAGGTGCGAGATTCGAAGAGACAAGGCAGTTGTTCAAAGTAACTTTGTACATGGGTTGGGGTACATGGGAGGGGCTGACCTGTCTGATCACGTACTCGAGCCGTACCATGCAATGCGGAAAACAAGGGTGTGATCTAAAAAACACAAAAAGCTGGCTGTGCACATCCTATAGCTGGTACTATATAATGCTACAAGCTATATAGATGTGCAGGGCGCCTTTCTGGAGTTCCAGGAGGAGGTCATAAGGGCCCTAATATTTGGGGACCGAGGAGGGGGGGGGGCAGTACTTCTGGAAGCAAGGCCATACAATTTTATCAGGGCAGCGCTTTCCAAGTTAAGTTCCCTCCACTGGTACGAAGGGAAAGACCCAAAAAAGGTGCAAAGTCTGTTACAAAAGAGGGATAAGGAAGGACACCACACAAAGCCGGCTGTGTGTAAAAGATTACATCACAATATCTCACACATCCTGGTAATTATAATTGTATTATTGCGTTGAACTAGAATATGATTTCCTCTGATGTTCTCTGCAGCTTATATATAAAGCTACATGCCGCTCCTTCCCTTCTGAGCCCGGCCATTTGTCCCAACAGTAGTTTCCATCCACACATGGGGCACTTCCATACTTGGGAGACATTGAGTAACACATTGTGCGGTGCTTTCTCTCCTGCACCTCACAAAACTAAAAAATCTGGGGCTAAACCTGCTTATTTCTTTAAAAAAAAAAATTATATATATAATTTTTTATTTTATTTATTTCAAGAGCAAAACTCAAACGCCTGCTTAGTCAAAATACTCACTATACTCCTCGATGAACTCTCCGAGGGGTCTAGTTACCTAAATGGGGTCAGTTATTAGGGGTATCAAATGTACTGGTACCTCAGAGGCTGCAAACATGGCATCTGAAAATAATTCCAGCAAAATCTGCATTTGAAAAGCCAAATAGTGCTCTTTCTCTTCTGAGACCTGCCTTGTGCCCAATGGTGATAAAGTCAAAGGGAACATGTCAGCTAGAACATGGTGTCCAGACTGCAGGCATAATGTTATAGTGCTGGAGGAGCGGAGCAGATTGATATAGTGTTATGGGGAAAGATTCAGTACAACTTGTATTTTATTCACTTAAACCTCTGCTCAGTCTGAGCTGGAGTTTAGGGGGCGGAGCCATCAGTGATTGACAGCTGTGCATACAGAAATGGTTATCAATCACTGATGGCTCCACCCACTGGACTCTTCCGCTCAGAATGAGTAAAGATATAAATGTATAAAATACACGTTCTGCTGAATCTTTTTCAATAAAGCTTTTTAACAATCTGCTCAGCTCCTCCGGCTCTATAACCTGATGCCTGCAGATTGCACACCAGCAAACAACAAAGGGAACCCATCAACTTGAACATGGAGTGCCTTTTATACAGCATACCGGTCTCTTACATTGTCAAACTGCCATGTTTACCTACTAGGCAAGCTTTGCCACTTTGACAAAAATGACTTTGCTATATGTATATCATATAGTCTCCTATGTATATATGTTTCTGCCCTGTGAATCAAGATATTAATTTTGAATCTTGCAGATATACAGCGCCGATGCCGGCGTCGCCCACAGCCCTCCTTCTGTCTTGGTTTGGAAAAGCCAGAGATCTTGGGGAACCGACAGCAATATCAAAATCTCCCTGGTGAACAGTGATGAGGAGGTCTGTTGAAACGGTTACTAAGTAGTAATGTATAATATCAAAATAATGTCTGTATTTTGGCATATTTCTGTATGAATGTGAAAGTGTATCATTGTTCATGTTATTACCATGTGGAAGCCAGAACACCATTGAAATGGGTATATGCAGATGGTTTCACGTTACTTTTAGTGAATCCCGGCTCTGGTTGCTTCTTAGTTTCTGTCATTCAGTAAACTGCATGGGGACAGAAGTCAGGGCAGGACCTGGAGGGCACCAGAGGGGTGAATATGTAAAACTAAAACCTCTTTGGTATCCAACCCTAAGAGATGACCTAGATGTGCAATGGGTAAAACTAAAATATTTCAATCAAATGACCAAAGACATGAATTACCCTTTTCTGCTTGCCCATATGATTCACTACTAGAGATGAGCGAGCGTACTCGGATAAGCACTACTCGCTCGAGTAATTGGCTTTATCCGAGTATCGCTGTGCTCGTCCCTGAAGATTCGGGTGCCGGCACGGAGCGGGGAGCTGCAGGGGAGAGCGGGGAGGAACGGAGGTAAGATCTTTCTCTCCTTCTCTCCCGCCCGCTCTCCCCTGCTCCCCGCTGTGACTCACCTGTCAGCCGCAGCGGCACCCGAATCTTTAGACCCGAGCACAGCGATACTCGGATAAAGCCAATTACTCAAGCGAGTAGTGCTTATCCGAGTACGCTCGCTCATCTCTATTCACTACAGTTGATTCTGTAACTTTCACTAGAATATTACTTTTATTATTGCCTAATCTTTAAACAATGGAAGGCTCCACTGGAATTAAACGTAAAGATCAACTAAACTATCCATCTTCCAGTGGTATAGAATGCTTGTGGATGATGCTGCCAGGATGAGAACACATTGTAGCAATGTAGCTGCAGTACGCATCGTACATTCCCTAACTGAAGCAGTAGAACCACATTACATTATCAAAACGGAGATCGCCCACCTGACATGTTTCACCATGTGGGCATCTTCAGGGGTACAGGGCAAAGATTTTACGCTTGCTATAAAGTGCATCTTATATTCTTGCCTCTGCTTTGTAGACTAACGAACATAAATGTAATTTACTGAAAGTCTAACCGTTTCCTCACTGAAAGCCTAAAGTAAACATCTGTAGCAGTTCTGTGAGGCTTCCGTGCTCTCTCCCAATTTCTGTTCTTACAGCATGCACATACAAACAGTATTCACTGCGGATTTTAGGAAGCAGAAAAACTGCAGATAAACCAGAAATAATCCACAGCAGCAAAATCTGCACCCAGCGGCGTGGATGTATTAGTGGATTTTGGTGTGGATTTGCTGCAGATCATACCTTTGCATTGTACCAGCTCTGCCAGGATGAGCTGCTGCCACCAGATGAGGGCAGCTCCATTGTATTCTTGTGGTACATTGTGTACTGTAGAGACACTCGTCCTCATAGAATGTGATTTGCAGCTTTCAGCGGCTCTTGTTGACTGTTAGTTGAGTCTTTAAATAAATGAATTCCTGTTCATTTCGTCTATTTGTACATTTTGCAGCCTTCGTCTCCCTTAAAGGCCGCTCTGTTTGGACAAAAGTATTGCTTCAAATGTTTTTACTGCGCTTGTAGCATTTTTTAAAACTCTTAATTGATATCTGTTAGTATTTGTGCTGTTCGCTTCACCTCTTCAACATCAGCAAAACGTTTTCCTTTTGAGGTCTCTTAACCCAAGGAAACTTTTAAAAAAAGTCGCACAAAGCAAAAATCAGTTAAATACGGAGGTGCGGCAAGTGTTGTGTAATCTTCATCACGCAAATTACTGAACACTCGGCGCTGATAGGCAGGTGCGTTGTCACGATGGAGGAACAAGTCAGCCGTTTGCCACAGGACGTCTGGAATTAAGGGTCGATTGTTAATTGACGTTTCACCTCGTTTGAACATGAACCATTTAACTTCACTTGTATGAATCAATCATTACAAAATAAGTGAAAAGTGAACAACTTGCTGAAAAATAAATCTCACCGAAGCCAAACACAACTTAACCAAACAACGCTGGCTGGCGTGCCGCCTCAAAAAGATTCCCCGGACATTCACCCAGCAACAAAAGCCTGTACTAGTAATGCCCCACTACCAGAAGAAGATTCTTCCCCTCCCAGAGGTGTAACTTGAAGATTCAGGGCCCCAATGGAAAATCTGTAACACGCCCTCCAACTATAATGCTTTATTCATACAACTAGGCTACCTATATGGAGAAGATAAGTCTTATGGGCCCCCGTAAAGGAACCAATTAATAATGCATGTTGAAGGAACACCTCTACTGTAATTGAATGGTGTCCTCTGCTATACTATCATTTAACGCCCCCTTTTAAAGTGCTTTGTAATCGTCAATTATATTCTGACTATTGGTATCGTAATCACAGGTTTATAATTTAGGGAAGCGAAGGCTGCAAAATGTACAAATAGACAAGAAAGCACTAAAAAAAACAGGAATTCATTTATTTAAAGACTCAACTAACAGTCAACGAGCCGCTGAAAGCTGCAAATCACATTCTATGAGGACGGGTGTCTCTACAGTACACAATGTACCACAAGAATACAATGGAGCCGCCCTCATCTGGTGGCAGCAGCTCATCCTGGCAGAGCTGGTACAATGCAAAGGTATGATCTGCAGCAAATCCACACCAAAATCCACTAATACATCCACGCCGCTGGGTGCAGATTTTGCTGCTGTGGATTATTTCTGGTTTATCTGCAGTTTTTCTGCTTCCTAAAATCCGCAGTGAATATGGTTCATATGTGCATGCTGTAAGAACAGAAATTGGGAGAGAGCACGGAAGCCTCACAGAACTGCTTTAGAGGTTTACTTTGTGCTTTCAGTGAGGAAACTGTTAGACTTTCAGTAAATTACATTTATGTTCGTTAGTCTACAAAGCAGAAGCAAGAATATAAGATGCACTTTATAGCGAGCGTAAAATCTTGCTATAAGTTGTGTTCTATTTTGCAGTGAGGCTGCCCAGCAGCGGCTGGATCCGCACATGAGCGCTGTGGCTGTGGTTGTGCCGCAGGTTTCAATCTTTGTATTTCCAAGGTTGAAATCTACAATCAGAATTCACAGTGTAAATGGGCGTCCTGCAGGTTTAGAGTTTGCAGCGTATTTCAAATATGCTGCGGGTTCTGTGCAGAAGTACTCGCTCCTTGTGGACCAGACTTTTGAAATCTTATCCGCATGGCTTGTAATGTAAATGCTGCGAAATTTCCACAGAAAAATACGCTCCAGCTATTCTGCAGCGTTTACAGCGTGTGTGAATGGCGCTTTACAATATCCAGTGAGGCCAAGGCTTGTATTTGCCTCTGCCTTGTCCCCACCTGGGAGGCCACTTGGTCCTGCTGGATATGTTTTGGATGTAGATTTCCTGGGAAATCCCATTTGACCCCCATGAATGATAGTTGTGATCAGCAGATCATCTGGTCGACAATACTTGATAGTGACCCAAATTTCATTCTTTTTCTTTGGTTTAAGGACCCTTTTACACGGGGCGACTTGTCTATCGCAGACGCCTGACAGATCGTCCCAGTGATGAACCTTTCTGTGCTTTTGCACAGGAACAAGGATCACTAATGAATGGAGGCGGAGCGAGTCGGTGAATAGTTCTGGCCGCCCGCCTACATTAAGGCTGTTTTTATAAGCGATACCGCTGTGTACATGGGTAGACACGGGTACGGTTACGGCAGCACAGTCCAGAGCACTTTAATAGTGAGGCTACAAATGCATAATCACAGTAACCAGAACACTTGTGGTCGACACGTTGCTGCTATTATGTCCTTGGAGGAATCAAGACTCTTCTGCATCTTGCATGCCGTCACGTTTTCCTTCTATGCCTGTTTACATGGGCTGATCTGTTCTGTGCAGAAACTGAATGTCAAACAAGAATAAATTCACTTTTCGTTTGTCATTCAGTCAGGCCATGCATTTACACTGATAATCGTCCAATTCCCACCGGCTGTGGGAAACTGAATGATTTATCCGCTTGTGTAAAAGCACCCTAAAAAGTAGAATTATGTACGCATCATATAGACAGGCAGGTAAGCTCCCTGTCTTAAAAGTAATGTGATATACATGTAACAATTGTGGGCTTAATAAACCGGAGTATATACGGTATACCTCTGTGGGGATGCCATCAGGTCCATGTGGCCTTCCACTAGTCATAGACTCCAAAGCCTCTGGAATCCCCTCCTTCGTGTTGTTCTCTCCTCCTCAGACAGACTAGGAAATGCAGTGTTATCCAAGTATGTATTGATTTCGGGGTTAGAGTATTCCACTCTACTTTTATAGAGATCACAATACAATTCTGTAAACCCGTCAGCTAGTTTATTAGCAGAGCTAGGATTTCCCTCTGAAGACTTTCTCTTTAAGACGCTCGTCCCCCAGGACCTCCATCAATCTGGTGTGCGCATGCATGGAGCTGATTTTTGCCACTCATGTGAATTGAAACTTTGCCTGTAATACCAAGCTGGGCCACTGCAGAAAGAACGGAGCTGTCCGTTTCAGTCAGAAATGGGCTCCATGCACAAGTGCACTGACTTAGCGCCCATTTAGACTGGACGAATGTCGGACAAACAATGTCTGACACTCGAACCCGCACATACTACCTCCCCTAGAAGAGGGGCAGGGAAGCTCAAGGAGAGAAGTCTCCTGCAGCCATCTCGCTGTGAGCCAGCTGTCCTATCTCCCGTGCGGGGACGAGTGTCGGGCATCATTTGCCTGACACTCATCCCGTCTGAATGGACTTTTAATGCACAGTTGATAGTCAGGGGGGTCCTGGGGAGCAAACACTTGCCAATATACTATTAATGGCCTAACCTGGATAGGAGATGGACAATTTTAATAACTGTAACCCCTCCACTCCCTCAGACTACAAAGGAATTTAGGTCGATGTTTAAACCTGAATGCATGGTACAGTCCATTGGTCGTTTCTGCTAAATATTTTTGTGCCTTAAATCCGTTTCGTGCCCAATAAGGTAACGGTGCTTTTTCTGTTCTCTCACCAATTCATCAGGAAGTGGCTGTTAGGACTGTAACCAAGACTGTGGTGTCTACTATAGAGGAGGATGGAGAGGATGACGAAGAGGCAGATTTTGGGGAGGAAGATCTCTTTCACCAGCAGGTAAACTAGATATCTCTGTTCTTCCACAATCCTAGCTATGGTATTAAATTTAATGGAAAATAGCATTTACACTGTTTTCGCCGTATGACCGTCTCCTTATATATCAATTTTTTATTTTCCCATCCAACATGAAGAGATTATAGTTTCTTTTAGGCTACATTCACACGAGCGAGTAACCTAGCCCAATATCGCGCTTGTCCACGTGTGGTTTATGCAATAATGTGCCTCATTACGTCTGTGAAATTGCAATCCTCCGATTCTTGTTTCAGGCGCGTCGGAGGATCGGCAACTCGGTGGTAAACATCACATCGCATGGCGTGCAATGTGTTTGACTTTCCCATTGAAAACAATGGGTGATACGTTCCATGAGACGTGAAAAAAAAAATTGGGCATGCAGCGATTTATCCCCCCCCCCCCCCCCCCCCTTTATCTTGCAAGAAGAAAAATCCCTTTTGTAAGACTCAGTTTGAAAGAATAGCGTTTGTATTTGTGCGTCCCACAATGCATGGTTTATGTCCCACAACATGCAAAGGTTTGTTTCACATCCAAGCCTGCCACCTTCATCGTTTGTTCTGCAATGACCGCTCTCACACATGAATGTGGCAAAGCGCTGTGATTGCAAACGTGGCGCTTTGCAGCGACTTGTCTTTTTGCTTTCGACCACAGCTCCCTGCATCCGACTGTTTTAGCGCACCCGATCACTGATGGGTGATGAGGTGCGCTAAATGGCTAGATATGGAGCAGACTCCGCTCGAAAATCGTGCCGCTGGAAAACCCTGTGATCCAGCGCATGTTTGCAAGGCCCCATTTCAATGGGAGCTTTATACTGCAGCGTTTAAAACGCCTCGTTAATTGCGGTAAAAGCGCCTGTGTGAGAGGCCTTACAGTGTAAAATGTGGCAGTTCACCATAGAGCTTCGCCCCTACACTTCAAGGGGACGTCTGCAGGGATGAATCTGTATTCTTGGTCTCAGGACCTTTTCTCCGGTGTTGCAAGCGGTAAACTGTTGCTTCTGTAAAATTATTTATCAGACTTTGAACTTGCGTGCCGGTGTGTAATCCGGGTGGGTTTGTTTCTTAGTAAAATTGATGCTTCTCAAACCTGGTCACCTTGGAGGCGAGCATATGGTGACAGCGGTGGTTCTGTCTCCTTCACAACAGCATGGCGTACTCTACTGTTCGAGACACGATTTTGCCTCCTGGGTACGATTTCTGAGCGTAGAATCGCGCCTTTCTCCATGGGCAGTGAGCAGTCGGCCCTCCATTCAGAAGACTCTTCACGCTTTATTTGATTGCTTATTACTTTCTGCTGAGCGGTTCCTCTCTAATATCTGTCATTTGTCGTTCTGCAGGGCGATCCTCGTACAACGTCCACAGGCTGTTACCTGATGTAACCAATCTCGGCTGATTTACTGCCAGAGTTGCTATTTTTATACTTTCGGCATTGTTTTCTTCCACCTATGAGAAGCTGACTACTGCCAAACATGCAAAGTTTCTTTTATGTTTATATAAATATATATATGATTGTTCTCTCTGTGGTTTTATTAACACTATCTCTCTCAGCGAGGGCGCAAGTTTTATGCTTTACCTTTTCATACGCCAGAAATCTTGTTGAGCAGTTTTAATCAGTTTTAAAGTTTTAGCGGCTAGCATGCACAGAATGTCTTACTGGTTGACTGACAAAGGTCCTACTTTTAGAGTTTGATACATTTTTATAGTGCGACTTATTTCTGCATGGAAGTATTCTGCAAATCGGAAATGTTCATATTGAAAACCAATCAGTGGGAAGTTATTTTGGCCATGTTGTCTACCTCTCTTGTAGATGTCCTACCAAGTAGGAATGACCAAATACAAGCATCTTTGACGGAGCCTCTTTATTTGTGTCTGTATCGGCTGGGCTGGCTGCATAGGCTTACAGCCCCACCGACTGCATCGCTGTCTATTTTTTTCATACTTGCTCCTTTCGCCTGTGCAGGCTGTAGTTGGATCCAGCACTCGCTGCTGTCAATCTGTCAGGTGGGTAGTCTCCTGCTCACTGTCAATAAGTAACATGGCGTTTCCCCTTAAGAAGAGCCCGTATAGCTGAACTGGGGGTCAGTATGAAGAAAAGCCGAGCATCATTATTCAGCAGGACCACGGCTGCAAAGCTATGCAGCCAGCTAGCCCAACCGACATAGCCATAGGTCCTCTTTTAAGCATTCTTCTTTGCCTTCTGCCCATTTAGAGGTGCAACCTTGATTTCTAATTCCACAGCCTGTAAAAGTACACCACAGTTATATGTAAGGGCCTGTACCTGGTCCAGGTATTTAGATATTTTGACAAATAAGGTGTTGCTGTTAACCTGTGCTCATGTTACTATTGAAAGGAGTTGTCTCACAACAGCTGATGCCTAGAGAGCAGCAGAGAACGCCCATGGGCACCTCCACTGCTTTCATTTCAAGCGGACCGGCTGAGATGGCCAATTCGGTACCAGCTGTCCCTATAAACTCCTGTTTGAAAGGGCGATTTAAAATATATGTTAAAAAAAACATTTGGGGCAGAAGATAAACATTTTCTCAAGTAGCATCAGTCAGGAGATTTGAAAGCAGTCAATTGTTTTAGTTTTTTTTCTAAATTAAATTACATTACGATCCTGCATTTAAAATTAGTTGTCAGAATTAGAACCCATTATAGTCGGTGGATTCCTTTGGGCTGTATCAGGGTTTGTCATGTGACTGATCAGGAATGACCTCACTTTTGTTTTTCTGCTTCTATGATGGAGCCGAAATAATGGAAGTTCCATTCACTAACACAGCGGCTGTTCAGTACTGAACGGCTGCTGTTTACATTGAACAATCATCGCTGATCGTTTAGGCTGCATAAAATACTGAACGATGATCGTTCAGTGTAACCAGCAGTCGGACAGCACTGAATGGCTGCTGTCAGAGTGGATGGAGAGGGGTAGGGGAGAGAAATCTCCTCCAGCCACCTTGGCCCCCTACTGGCCGCTCAGTCAGAGAGCCAGCGATACTCGCTCCTGTGCTGCAGCACGGGAGCGAGTACACACAGGGATGGGTGTCGGGCATAATTTGTTAGACGCTCGTCCCGTGTAAATGGGCCTTAACTCAGCCTTTTATCTTCCGGTCTTAAGATGCATACTTCTTAATTTTTCCATTGTCAAGAACTTGTGAAAAGCACTTAATGGATAATGCATCCATGGTCACTCATGTAATCATGTCCATGCATACAGTCTGCGGTCCTCGAGATCTCATTAAAAGTGTATTACAGTGCTTATGCATGATCTGGTCTGAACTAGATGGTCTTTTCCCTCCTGAGCATCTTCATCATAGTCTGCTGTTCCCCTGATAGAAGGCAAATTAAGCCGACCTTGTAAGACTGCTTGGACGCCGACAACAAGTTCTTGCAGTTTTGCGGACAGAGGTTCTTGCTGAAAATAAGTTTACAGCCGTAGAACTGTAATGGGATGGAGGAGGTTTTGTTATGTAATGATGTGCATCTTGTAACTCCTAGTGTAGTCATCAGTGACAAAATAACACTGATCATTCCACTAGGTTTTTTCCTCCTATGTTATCAGACAGACTTGATCCATGCATGATGTCAATCACACTTAAAAACTGCACTAAATATTTCCATTTAAGCATCCCTCAGCTTAATTCATATTGCAATCACATTCAGCCTTTGGGAGGATTTCTATGTTAATTTAAAGGGATATCCCAGTTGTAAGCACATCACCTATGCACTTGATATAAGAAGACGGGTCTGACTTATGGCAACTGTACCAGTTGCCTAGACTCAGGGGGGCCCTGACCACATTGAGGTGGAGCTTGGATTGAGCACTGACCAAACAACTCCATACAAATTCATTGCAGCCGTTGGGTGCGGTCCTAGTGTCCATGAACCCACAGACAGTGGATAGGTGATAATGCTTTTTACCTGGAATAACTCCTATATATGCCATCAGACTGCTCACAGAGTTTTTCGACCCAAAAAATGGGACTGAAATCTGGAGAACATGGGTCACGTTCATTTGAATGGGTATATGCTCACAGGCTTTTTTTAAAAATTCCATTTCTTGACTTTCGGATGACAAGAGCATATGTCAATGGACAGTGTCCTGCACATGAACAGGATGTCCAAGAATCGCCTGTGTGCAAGTAGCCTAAGGGAACTTGTACACAATACTGTTGGGCAACCGACAGCCATCCCAACGATTATCGCCTCTCTACTTTCACACAGAGGCAATGATATCTCTAGGCCCACCTGCCTCCATTCAGAGTAAACGAGCATTCATAGATGACCGACTGCCTGACGCAGACCGATGGTTGATTTTGTGTTGGGCCTCTTTCACACGGGCTACAAAACGCATGTATGTGAAGCTCATGATTTCCAATGGGATCTCATGGGAAAGAACCCATTAGAAACCATGAGCTTCATATACATGCGTTTTGTAGCCCGTGTGAAAGAGGCCAAAAGGTGAGCTAAAAGCAGAGTGTCTCCTGACAAGTGAGCGTTTTTTGGGGGTTTTTTTTTTCTCACTTGCACGATTTACATGGGACGACAGTTGCATTTAATCGCTCTTTTGAGTGATTACTTGGGTTACTATCGGCCCCTGTAAATATGCCCTAAATGTTATCTACAGACTGCAGTCACTTGTTTCTGATGAGCTACTTAAAATTAACTTTGCTCCTCTGCAGAAAAGTAACGGCTTTCATAAGATGGTGACACGTTCCCAAATCTGTTCAAAATGAACGCGTTTAATGTCTTGGATATTGAAAGGAAAAACCTCCTTCTGCGCTCGTGTTGTGGTCCCGTGAAAGCGTCACCGGATGGCAATTGTCATGGAACCTAATGTAGGTTCCAAATATTCATTTTTTAAATAAAGTTCAATTTTAAACACAAGTAAAGCTTTTAATGACTTAACTTTTAACTAATGACCTCCAGGCCCCGTTTTTCAGTTCTGTTAACAAACAGATATTTAATACAGTTGCTGTCGACAGCTTTATAGCAACTGGATAAGCATTTAAACCTCTTGTTCTAATATTGGCTGGTTGTCTATATAGTTGGCTAACGATAAACGATTCGTCTTGAAGTACCACAATGTCGTAACAGTTTTATGTTCACACGATCAAGAAGCGTTTTATCTCTGTTCAGTCACTTCAGCGATTTACATTAAAGGGGTTTTCCACAACATAAAGTTAAAAGGGCTTAAAATGAACTAAACTTCAATACTCTCCTATCCCGGCCACTGTCTGTCGATCCTCGGTGCTCGCCATATTTTTATGTCGAGGAAAACCCCTTTAATGGACTATTGAACATAATTGCTAGTCTGCACGGAACTGATTACCTGCTGGTGTAAACAGGCCTTTGAGTTCTTAACGTATTAAAGCAGTTGTAATGATCTGCAAAAATAGTAGCTCCTAGCGTGTCTATTCCCACATTCTAATTGGAGATTGACTGAAAAGTGGTCAACCCCCTTTATACAAGTATGTGCAGCCTACATGGTATACATGTCATTGGAATGTACCGTATCTACAGTATTAAGATGAAGGCCATGCCCAGCTTTCAACATTAGGAGAGTGGTATGCTGTCAATTAGCTCATCGTACATCAGTAGAACAGAAGCGGGTTTCTAAAGCTTCCAACCATATAAATGAGAAGTACTTAGCAGTAATGGGTTTGTGCCCAGCTTTTCAGAAAAAACTACTATACAAGAAATGTTAGAGCCTCCTAAATGACTGCACACTGGATACTAGTCCTAATATAATATCTGTACTAGTCCCTAAGGCCGACTTCACACAAGTGTATTCTAGGCGGATTTATGTGCCCGTAATATAAACGAGTCGCAACCTGACTCGCCCAAACTCGTAGCATCATACGAATCACAGATTGTGGGTTGGTAGACCCGCAGTCGCACTGGAACATTTATCCATATTATGAGGGTGTAGATGCGCCCGATAAACGCTCAGGTGACACTGGTTTATTACACGGCAGCATTGCATGAAATCGGGAGATGGTTTACTTATTTTGGAAAGGATATCTGGCTTTTCTGCTGTGGATTTGGCCCCATCAATGGGCAAAATCTGTTTGATACTCCTCTCTGCGTAAAGATACGTTACTAGTTGACAGCAATTTGTGAAGCACAACTGTAACTCCTTTACCACCAACACTTGGGTTCTTTGAGATGGGAGGGGGTGGGGGTAATAGGCTGAACTGGATGGATGTTGTTTTTATTTTTTTTTTCAGCCTTACATACTATGTTACAGCAAAGGTGATGAAAGATCTGCCGCTGCAGTTGACATGCTGAGGACTTAAAGTTCCATATCGCAGGTCAATTTTTGTTCTGCAGTGTGTGGATGAGATGTTGCCCACATGGCTACTACTGTAATCCACTGCAGATTTACCTTGTGCAAATCCACAAGCTTTTTCTTGAGCCTAAAATGTATTTACACTGATTTATCTCACTGTGAATAAAGCAAATTCTGTGACTTTCATATTGGGTATTTATATTCTAGCTATGTTCTTTTTATACTCTGACCTGGGAACATGATTTTATACTTTTTGATGCATACAATTACTCAGTTGTTCCCTCGGAAACGCCATTCATTGTAGGAGATATAAAGCGCATATTTAAATGTAGCAAGTGTTCAATTTTGTGACAAACTGTATCAGTCAACTGGCTTAGTAGGCACTGGTAAACCCACGGAGATGGCAGAATGGGGAGTCCATTGACTGCTACAGGTGGGGGTG
Organism: Eleutherodactylus coqui; assembly: GCF_035609145.1. NCBI lineage: Eukaryota > Metazoa > Chordata > Amphibia > Anura > Eleutherodactylidae > Eleutherodactylus > Eleutherodactylus coqui. The sequence continues at coordinate 198,611,368 of NC_089843.1, read as the reverse complement.
GTCCGGCCACATGGGCAGCCAAAGCGCATGTTTCCATCGCGTTTCTGGTCAGACTCTTAGTATGCCAGAAGATCTCCAATTGTCATTTTGAGTGAATCAGACTCCATTTTTTCACCCCAATAACTCTTTAGCCGGTATAATTACAATCATTCGAGTAGCTGCCCACTTTTAGAAGACATTAAGGAGGTGTCTGCTTTATGTAAGCACATTCATGGAAGTAGAGGTATCCCACATGTAGGAGTCTCCCCTATTACCAAGGTGAAATGAATATTAGATCATTAATCTATTGTAAGTTAGAATAGTTCTATTCATGGCCGGCTTCTACCCAACACTTTCATTGCGAGTCACTCCTCCTGCTTGGCTTGTAACCATTGTGGTTTGTTTTTTTTCCTTTATGCAGTTGGTTGGTTGGGGATCTCACCCACTTATAAAGCAATAAGGAGTTCATGTGGACACCCGACGGATATACTGCAATACTAAGCAAGTCTGCAGTCCTAGTTGCTTCTACATGGCCAACCATAACCTCACAGGAGGCATTTTACATGTGCGTAACAATGTCACCTTTTCAGACATCACTGTTACATGCAATGAACCTACTGATAGTTATTCCATATATCTCTACAGGATACATAATTTGTGTTCTTACTGCTTTTGTTAAGTCCACTTGTATTGAGCTCTGGTGGGTTGCAGTGTAGGTGATGCTTTCTTGTGTTTAGTGCCTATAAACTACCCCCTCAAAGTGAAAACAACAGCAATTTACTTTCTGTTTTTGTTGCGACTTGTTTCATGTGCTTCCTATAAAGAAACCGTTTTACCCAAACTTCCTAGAACTACTGTCTTCTCTAAACCTGCGGGTAGCCCTGTCAGTTTCGTGAAATGCTCGTGTCAACCTGATGTTCACCACCATGAAGGTGTGAACGAAGAGCACTAACACTAACTTTCCTCCTGCTTACAGAGAATTCGGGTATTTGAAGTCGTCCTGACAATATTACATTGTGGAAAAAAGACATGTCGCTACTTGACGTGAAATCCACATTAAGTTTACTGGATCAGTCTCATTGATTTAAGCTAAAATCTTCATGTGAATTTTCATTGAAATCCACATCAGATTTTTGTGATGTGGATTATATGGTGTGAACATAATCTTAGGGCCATATTGCACTAGCTAGTGTCCGTGACTACAGAGGACTGCCAGACTGAACCTGCAGGTGCATGCAAGCAATTAGCCCTAAATTGCAAATATTAGCAGTGCTTGTGTAATAGCACTCTTGCAGCGTGCACAGATTCTGGGAGATTATATATTTGATCATATCTTTTTAAAGTGAAGCTTCATTTCTGTCAACTTTTTCACAAAGTATGGTAGAGGAAATAAGTACTAATACTTGTACGTTAGAAAATCAACTGTTCTCATTTACCTGCGGCCAAGCCCATTTCCCAAAGTAGACGGAGGTGTCAGTAGAAACTGAGGATCATCAGGAATCATGAAGGGTAATGGAACATGCAGCTATACACTAAAATTGCCCAACTGCATTGCTGTTGCTGTGGCCCACCTTTTATTTAAAAAAAAAAAAAAAAAAAAAAAAAAAAGCAAGCCTTGAATGCCTGCATTTGTGCTCTGTAATAGACACTAATAGGCTGTTTCTCTCTGCTGATTAAACAGGGAGTTATATACAGAACAATGTTGTAAAGGGTACACAGTGTATTGTCTTAAATATTAATATAACTTTTATTAATCATATTAAAACAACACTAATTGCACCTTTAAACCGTCCCAGACACTAATCTAGAGATGGAAAAATGGAGTAACCACCCCTGAAGAGGGCAACCCCACACAGGAACCTGTGTGGAGTCAACATTTTTGGCGTGGTTACTCTGCTTTTCCATCTCTAGATTAGTATTTGGCATGGTTGAGTGCAATTCGTTTTTTTTGTTTGTTTTCTTATATTAATAAAAGTGATGTTTGACAGTATGCTTTTTCTGTGAACCCTGCTAGTTCTAGGGTTTGCCATAAATGGCTTGCATTCCTGGCAATTCTGTGAGAGGTTCGCATATATAAATTCAGTACATACACCATAAGTACAAGTATATATTTTTTTCCTCCAGTGTATCGCCTGTTTCCATATACAATGTATGTACTATGATAAAAGCTTGCTAAATATATTGTATCACTCCTATATTTTTATGAAGGTACACCATTTGTTTTTAAATAATGACAAAAATAAGTAAAAATGTAGCCTGTCTAGATTGCATACGGTTTCATAATTGTATATGCATGGCATGTTTTGTGTTTTTGGTTTTGTTTTATTTTTTTCCCCCATAAGAAGTTTGTATTTCACATTGTGACTGGAATACTTTTTGTACGACCAATAAAATTCTTTTGGCATATAAACAACGTTGTATGACTTTTTTTTTTTTTTTTTTTAGTGAATATTCTTTTTAAAAGCATTACAATCTGTAGTTAGAACTGTGCTTCCAGAATCCGTTGTCCATTAATAGATAGGAAATATCATTTGTTTCTCCGCTGATTTTACTGGACCCGTGGAAGTCACATGTATTATCAAGAATTGCAGTTAGTCCCTGGAGAGATGCAAGACTTTGTACAGTTCAGGACAGAATATAGGTATATTAACACATCGACACAGGATTCAAAAAGTCAAAATAGAGTGAAGAAACAAACACAAGATCAAAGGCCATAATTGCATTCAATATAAATTTAATTCACCAATTTACTATCCTAAAACTTATCTAATAATGAGTGATTTTTAAGGTCTTGCTAGAGACGGGTTGCACCTTACAAAAACAGGTAAGCATATATTTGGTGGGCGCCTTGCTTCACTCAGGAGAGCTTTAAACTAGAACAATATGGGAAGGGAAGTGAAAGGCCAGGAAAGAATATACAGCTTATTAATACATTTGAGAACTTTGCTATTAGAAGTGGAAAGAGAACAAGACAAAAAATTCAGAAGGAAAGTAGAGGAGCAAGAGACACTGATCACAAACTAAAATGTTTCTACACAAATGCAAAGAGCATGGGAAACAAAGAGAATTGGAGCTCCTAACACAGGAAGACAAATGATGTCACCGGCATCACAGAAACTTGGTGGAATGATACACATGATTGGAATACAAGGCTTGAAGGATACAACTTATTTATAAGGAACAGACCAAAAAAACAGGAGGAGGTATTGCGTTGTATGTTAGAAAACCTCCATCTCCACAGAGATTCAAGCTTCAGAGCATGATAGTTCTGTAGAAATTGTTTGGGTAAGAATACAAGGTGAGAACAGAAAAGGCACCATTGTAGGTATTTACTATAGGCCGCCTGGACAAGCAGAAGATATTGATGAACTCTTTCTACACCAGATGGCCAAGCAAAAATCATGACATAGTGATCATGGGAGATTTTAACTATCCAGACATTTGTTGGGAATCTCAGGTAAAAGTAATGGATCCAACAAATTCTTATCCGCTCTTGCTGACAACTTAATCTTCCAAAAGGTCAAAGAGAAAACAAGGGGATCTGCTATCTTGGACCTAATTCTTACCAACAGGTCGGAAATGGTTAAGGAAGTAAGGGTGGCTGGGATCTTAGGAGGCAGTGATCATGCTATCCTTGAATTCTGGATAAAACTGGTGGAAGACCTGAGAAAACTCAGACCTCCAAGGTTGGACTTCAGAAAGGCATATTTTAATGGACTCAAAGAGGGTAGGAAGAATCCAATGGTTGGAGGTTCTTAAGGACAGAAATGTCCAAGAAGGTTGAGAAATATTGGTAAAAATGAGATTCTCAAAGCACAATGGTTCACTATCCCTAAAAGAAGGAAGAATGGAAAGCCTTTAAAGAGACCAGGATGAATGAACACAGAACTTGAAACACATGTTAAAAACAACAACAAATATGTTTATTAAATGGAAAGAGGGGGTGATATCTAAAGAGGAATATAATGCGGTCTGCAGAAACTGTGAGGCAAGTGTCAGAAAAGCTAATAATGAATTGAGGCTTGCAACAGTGGCCAAAAGCAATAAAAACGGATTTGGGTGGTATGACAAAAAAAAATGCTATTGAATGAAGAATGCTTAAAAGATGAACATGGTGAATTGGTTAAGAATGATGTTGAGAAGGCCGAACTTTTAAATTCCTCTTTTGTATCTGTTTTCTCTCAAAGTTGATGGAACATCAACTGATTTTCCTTGAGCTATTGGAGGAATAAAAGAATGCAGGCTATAAGCAAAGAGATGGTGAGGGTACACTTGGCTAACCTAAATGAATTCAAGTCTCAAGGTCCAGATGAATTACATCCTAGGATACTAAAGGAAGCAGCAGAGAGAATTGCTGAACCACTCGCCGTAATCTTTGACGATTACTGGAGAACAGAAGTCCCAGCAGACGGGAAAGGGGCAAATGTTGTCCCTATCTTCAAAAAAGGGAAGAAGATGGATCCAGGAAACTACAGACCTGTGAGCCTGACTTCTATACCGGGAAGGATCTTTGAACAAATTATTACACAGCATGTATGCAAGTACTTGGATGAAAATGGCATAATTAACCAGAGCCAGCATGGGTTTGTAACAAGCAAGTCATGCCAGACTAATCTAATTTCCTTCTATGACATTATCACTGACTCGGTTGATCAGGGAAATGTGGATATAGTATTTTTTGACCTTAGTAAAGCATTTGACAAAGTATCTCATGCTATACTTATTGAAAAAATGACCAAATATGGGATTGACAAGGCAACTGTTAGGTGGATTCTAGAGATGAGCGAATATACTCGTTTCGAGTAATTACTCGATCGAGCACCGCGATTTTCGAGTACTTCCGTACTCGGGTGAAAAGATTCGGGGGTGGGGGGAGGCGTGGCGGAGCGGGGGGTAGCAGCGGGGAACAGGGGGGAGCCCCCTCCCACTTCCCGCTGCAACCCCCCCACTCACCCACGGCGCCCCCTGAATCTTTTCGCCCGAGTACGGAAGTACTCGAAAATCACGGCGCTCGGGCAAAAAAGGGGCGTGGCCGAGTAGGTTAGCTCATCTCTAGTGGATTCACAATTGGCTGAGTGCTCGTACTCAAAGAGTGGTCATAAATGGCTGCACATCCAAGTGGAATAATGTATCAAGTGGGGTATCACAAGGCTCTGTCTTAGGGCCAGTGTTGTTCAACATTTTTATAAATGATCTGGAGGAGGGAATTGATGGGAATCTGATCAAATTTGCTGACAACACAGGGCTAGGAGGGATAGCTAACACTAGAGGAGAGGGCATATTCAAAAAGATTTAGAAAAGCTTGATCAGTGGGCAGTGACTATCAGAATGGTATTTAACCAGGAAAAATGCCAAGTCCTACATCTGGGCAAGAAAAATGAAAAAAAAAAAAAGCACATACAGAATGGGGGGAATTGGGCTTAGCAGCAGCACATGTGAAAAAGACTTGGGTATACTAATCGATCATAGACTGAACATGAGACAACAATGTGATGCAGCAGCCAAAAAGGCAAACACAATTCTGGGATGTATTAAGAGAAGCATAGAGTCTAGAGCACGTGAGGTAATTTTCCCCCTCTACTCTTCCTTAGTCTGACACCTCCTTTGGAATACTGCGTCCAGTTCTAGGCACTCCACTTTAAGAAAGACCTATACAAACTGGAGCAAGTGCAGAGAAGAGTTACGAAGATGGTAAGCGGTCTGCATATGAAGTCCTATGAAAAACAGTTAAGTGATCTGGGACTTTTGGCTTGCAAAAAAGGCTGAGTGGAGACTTAATAGCTGTTTACAAATATCTGAAGGGTTGTCACACTGCAGAGGGATCAGCTCTATTTTCATTTGCACAAGGAAAGACTAGAAGCAATGGGATGAAACTGAAGGGGAGGTGAGACAGATTAGATATTCGAAAAAACTTTCTGACCGTGAGAGTGATCAATGAGTGGAACATGTTACCATGGGAGGTGGTGAGTTCTCCTTCAATGGAGTGTTCAAACAAAGGCTAGACAAATATCTGTCTGGGATGATTTAGTGAATCCTGCACTGATCAGGGGGTTGGACCTGATGACCCTGGAGGTCCCTTCCAACTCTACCAGTCAATGAGTCTATAATAAAAGGGGAGGAGGTATTGTATGTTAGGAAAACGTTCATCTCCACAGAGATTCAAGCTTCACAGCATGGCAGTTCTGTAGAAACTGTTTGGGTACAAATATAAGGAGAGAAAAACCGAAAGGACACCATAGTAGACATTTACTATAGGCCACCTCGACAAGCAGAAAATATTGATGAACTCTTTCGACATCAGATGGCCAAGCTCTCAAAAAAGCATGACATAGTAATCATTGGAGATTTTAACTATCCAGACCTTTTTTGGGAATCTCTCTCAGGTAAAAGTACCTAATTCTCACCAACAAGGAGGAAATGGTTGAGGAAGTAAGGGTGGCTGGGACCTTGAGGCAGTGATCATGCTATCCTTGAATTTTAGATAAAAGGGGGGGGGGAGACCTGAGAAAACTTAGACCTCAAGGTTGGATTTCAGAAAGGCAGATTTCAATTAACTCAGAAAGAGGGTAGGAAGAATCTTAATGGCTGGATGTTCTTAAGGACATAAATGTCCAAGAAGCTTGGGAAATTTTGCGAAATGAGATTTTCAAAGCACAATTGTTAATACTAAAAAGGAAGAATTGGAAGCATTTAAAGAGACCAGGATAGATAAACATTATAGATGAGCGAGTATACTCGCTAAAGGCAATTGCTCGAGCGAGCATTGCCTTTAGCGAGTATTTCCCCCGCTTGAGACTGCAGGTTCGGGCGCCGGCGACGTGCACGGAGCTGCGGGGCGGAACGGAGGGGAGATCTCTTCCCCCCCCCCCCACTCGCTCCTGCTGACAGCCGCTACTCACCGCTCCCCCGCGCCGGCACCCGAACCTGCAGTCTCGAGAGGGGGAGATACTCAGTAAAGGCAATACTCGCTCGAGCAATTGCCTTTAGCGAGTATACTCGCTCATCTCTAATAAACACAGATCTTTAATACATGCTAAAAAGGAAGAAAAATATGTTTATCAATGGAAAGTGGCAGCATATCTAAAGAAGAATATTATGCAGTCTGCAGATTAGATATTAGAAAAAAACTTTCTGACAGTGAGGGTGACAGAAGAGAGGAGACACAGATTAAATATTAGTGAGGGGGATCAATGAGTGGAACAGGTTGCCACGGGAGGTGGTAAGTTCTCCTTCAATGGAAAGCTTCAAACAGAGGCTGGACAGACATCTTTCTGGGATGATTTAGTGTAGCCTGCGTTGGGCAGGGGGTTGGACCCTATGACACTGGAGGTCCCTTCCAACTCAACCATTCTATTATTCTAGAATAACCAACAAAAAAGAAACCCCTGACGCTCCAGTGGTATGGATATAGAGGAGCATTGACTACATAGGAGTGCCTAGTCCGGGGCACCCATCAGTCCTGGAAGGCAGTTTGTATAATCAGGTTTGGGAGATGTTTTCAAAATCCAAGTAGCTTTATTGAAGAATATGCTATTCTCGTTTAGTGAAAAAAATCTCTTTAATGTCAGTTTTCTAACAAAACGATTGAAGTCTGCAAAGAGTTCAGAAAGATCAGGCTCCCTGGATGGACTAAAGGACAAGGCCCTGGATAGTTTAGATTAGAAAAAGAATTAATGTATAGAAAAATTAAAAAGCTACAGCGGGATTTCAAAGCTGAAAAATGAAAAAAAAGATATTTCCCTTGGGAATATGTCTGCTACACAGGCCAAACATATTGATAATAGAAAAACATACAATACTAACCAGAATATAAGAAATCCCCCTGAGACATACAACCATTGGGAGAGATTCCATTTACATAATAGAGATCATGTTCGCTCTAATTATATACCCAACCATTATCTGAAGCCTCATGAATATCAATACAATGATCACTTAGTCACCCCTTATGGGATCTATGAACGGGGGCCCTTTCTCTCAGGCCCCTACCAGATGTCCAATAGACAAAATGGATATTACTATAATTCTCCTCACCCTGAACCATCTTTTAGGTATATCCCAAGAGATTATACCTGGAAAAATAGATGCTTTAGGAATTCCCCTACTAATTTGCCTCTTTCCCAAAACATTCAGATAATTCCCCCTGAACCACTACTCATGGAGAACATTCCAGGGAGTCCGTCAGATTTGATTAATTTTTTACAAAACAAGGAATATACCCCACTTAGATCTATCATAAATACTGATACCATTTCTTCCACTAATCTTTTATGTGAGACTATAAATTCTATTGCTCCTTCAACGATATCTTTTTTTAGGGGGGACAAACACTCGGCCCCCAGAGACCGAGGGACCAACAAACAATACTCGGGTCACACTAAGCTCTGTGCTGTCCCTAAACCCCAAAGGGGAAAACACTACCCAAATCCATTGGAAACAACCAAATAGGATGCACGAAAATCACCCAATTCTATCAGTCACCCAACAGATCGGAAAGAAGGAGAAGAAGGGGTAAAAGGGCAGGGAGAAAGACACATCAAAAGTCAAAAACATCTAAAGACAACTCGGAAGATCCAATCGCCAACGACGAAGCAATGAAACTAGATATATTTAACATCTCTTAGTATATGTTAAAACAAGGAGAAGTGGAACTACTATCCAGGGGCTTGTCCTTTAGTCCATCTAGTGAGCCTGATCTTTTTGAACTCTTTGTAGACCTCAACCATTTTGTTAGAAAACTGACATTTTAAGAGATTTTTTTCACTAAACGAGAATGGCATATTCTTCAATAAACCTACTTGGATTTTAAAAACATCTCCAAGACCTGATTATACAAACTACCTTCCTGGACTGAGGGGTGCCACAGACTAGGCACCCCTATGAAGTAAGTCAATACTCCTCTATATCCATATGTCAGGGGTTTCTTTTTCTTGGTTATTCCAGTATTCTTTCCTTGTTCTCTGGTATGTATATGCCTAGAGCCACCTCATGACGCTCTCCTTCTGAGATGTTGACTAGACCAGTGCTATTGGATTCCCTACTGGATTACATTATTTGAAAAATACCATTGGTTGTTCTCCGCTCACTAGGATTCTCGACATGTCGGGACACCAGGAGGGTCCCGTTACATCTGGGTGAGTCCTACGTATTTAATAAATCCTCAATATTATAATTCCCTACCATTGGATGCTATTATTCAGATTTTTATCTATTCTATGATTCTAGAATGACTGGATGAATACACATGATACCTAGATGTATGGAAAATCCTATAACCAAAAGGGTTAAGATTGCCTATCCCTATTAAAGGGTCCGAACTATATCAAGCAGGACTAACACCCTGAAAAGGGCGATCTTGCACAGGATCCTCCTTGAATGCACAAACACTAGTCCATTTCTACATCCTAAAAAAAATAATGTGCATATATGCATATATCATAATTTGAATTAAATACAGCTGAGCCAGGGTGTATAGATGCATACAGAGTAGAACTATCAGATCTGTGATGTAAACAGTCCATTTATCTAGCTGAAAACAATAAGTGATACACTGACTATCCATTTTATATCATAACTCCGCATACCCGTGATTCAATTTTGTGCTTCCTTCTCACCTTCAATGTGTTTCCCCTTGGTTATTACTAGAGATGAGCGAGCATCGCTCTTCTCAGGTAACTGCTTACTGGTCCGAGCAGGCTCAGCGGCGGCAGGGGGGGGGGGGGAGGGAGAGGGAGATCACTCTCCCCCCTCCGAGCCTGACTCGGACCAGTAAGCAGTTACTCGAGAAGAGCGATGCTCGCTCGAGTAACTGCTTTATCCGAGCATGCTCGCTCATCTCTAGTTATTGCACAACCCACAGAGTTGGTCTGCATAAACAGTACAGTATAGTAAATCTGCATCTTGGCTAACCATTTCACTGATGGTCAGAATACAAGTTCGTAAGCAGGAAACAATCCTTCAGTTACACTTTTAAAGGTTCTACTGGTCTGTAATCAGATAAACAAGGTACATCGCATCTCAGAGTTTAATGCATAGCTACAAAAGTAGTGTAACACTGAAAGCTTTGGATTTGTTAGTCATGATGTCAGTAGGTGGTCTAAGACCACTTTCACGCATCGAGAAATTGTGCAAGAGTTGTACGTTGAGAGATGTATGAATATGAATGCCATTCTTTTGAATGGAGGCATACATGAGCAAATTTTTTTTTTTTAAAGCCCCCTCCTATTCTCCCCACCGCAATGCATCACGGTGTGGGGAGACAAAATAAAGTCGTGCTCTATCTTTGTGCGTTCTTTGGAATGAATCCCTCATTGATTTCAATGGGACAGTAAAACGCATTGCACGACGCACGATGTGAGTTTGGAAAATGCCCGCCGATCCTCCGATGCGGGTGAAAGTCGTACCTGAGGATTGTCATTTTAACTGAATTAATGGTAGGTAGAGATGAGCGAGCACCCAAATGCTCGGGTCCGCGTTATTCGAGTCGAGCTTTTCGTAAAATTCGAGAGCTCTACGCGAGTAACGAACCCCATTGACTACAATGGGAGACTCGAGCATTTTTGTATGTGGGACGGCGGGTGCTGAGCTTTTTTTTTTTTTCTAGGTTCCTCCCTGTCTCTCTCTCCCCCTCTCTGTCCCGTCCCCCCCCCCCCCCCTCTCTCTCTCTCTCTCTCTCTCTGTCCCTCTGTCCCTCCAGGGTCATGAGGTCCAACTCCTGCTCAATGCTGGCTCCAGATCTCATGATTTGTTAGCCAACGAGCTCTCAAAAACCACAGCGCCTAACAGATATTGGAAGGAGGTTGGACTCTCTGGACACAAAAATGGACCATGTTTATAGACTGAATCAGAATGCTAAGATGGTGGCTGACTTAGGGGAGCACACAACCAAGGCGGATAGTAGTACAGCTGTACTTGAAAAAGGAACCCACTGGTTCCGAAACCCGTTGCACTTTGCTCTGTTCACATTAAATAAATGATTATTTATCTCCTCAACAAGTCTTTACTTTGGCCACCATTTCTGGTATAACGTATAGCCGCCTTGTTCACACTTAAATATTCTGGGGCACTGAGCGCAGGGGGCTTTTTTCTTTCTGGTACTCTATTCTCCCTGGGGCCGGCTGGTCTCCAGGAATCCCTCTTTGCTTCAGCTCTCCACTGGATGTCCTTTGGGCCAGGGTGATTCCTCTTCTCCACACAGCTCACAGCTTCTTTTATGCTCACATTTGTGACAGGTATTCCTGATCCAAGCTTTTGACCGCAATCAACCTATTTTTTTGTGAGGCGCTGTCCTAACAAGTTCTGGTTTGTGCTGTGGAGGAAAGGTTGGGTTTTCAACAGTTTGAGTATTTCCAGTCGGTTCACTCTATTCTGCTTCCAACAGATCAAGCACCACGTCTTATCCTTAACCAATGACAGACGTACCCTGGCTGATATATCCATTTTTGAACACATTGGCTATAGTGTTTCAGGTGGTTCCAGGATCATCACTGTACTCTAACTTTACTTCACCTAAGGGTAAACTTGAATAAATGGGAGGCGGACCTGGACAAGGGGCTTCCTGCCTTGGAGTGGTATAAATTGGCAACTCTGTCCTCGAAGTGGGCTAGAAACTTTCATTGGGCCGGTACTTGACCCTCCAGAGATGGTCCTGTATGTTCCGCAGTGTATCGGGTCTCTCACTTCGGGGCACCTTTTTGTACATTTGGTAGAACTGCCCCAGACTCCGGCGCTTCTGGATTCAAGTTTATTCTCTAAGATTTACTGTCAGAAACCTACGTTAACCCCTTAATGACCACCAGGACGCCTTTTTACTGACCTCACTAATGGGCTTTAAACCTGCACACACATCTTTTCAAGTCAATAGATTGGCTGACTGCTGACAGCTAGGATCAGAGAAACCCCAGATCCTGGCAGCTTAACCCCTTATATGCCACAATCAATAGCAACTGCAGCATGTAAGCAGATGACAGGGGTAGGGGGCTCCTTTTCTCTCCCTTCAATGCAATTGCAAGGTACCAATGGGTTCCTGTGGCAGCCAGAAGCCTGACAAAGACCTTCATGTCTGTCATGTAACTCAGCTTATTAGACCCCTCATAGTCTAATAGGCTACTTTCATAAGCTCCCGCCCCTTGTCCACAGCCAGCAATGGGAGGGGGCGGAAGCTTAGTTCTGCCCCGCCCCGCCCCCTCCCATTGCAAACAGCCGAAGGGGAGGAAAGAGGCAGAGAGGGTATTAGTGTACCTTGACGCTACCGGAAGCTAAGAGTTTGACAGGAGGAATGTCCCGGTCACACACCTAGCTTCTGATAGGGTGAAAGCATGAAGGTCCTAGTCACACAGTGTGGGTTTATTAGTGGCAGTGCTGCAGGCTTACGCGGTAACATGCCAGCATTTACATGTCATGATGTAAGGCTAACCCTCTGCGTAAGCCTGCAGCGCTGCCGCTAATAAATCCAGACGCTGCAGTGAGTGCGCTTGGTCGTGGCCGCTATTTCAGCCATAGGGTCATAGGCGGCCGCTGGCTCACCCCTTTCCATGCCCGGCCGCCCACACTTGGCAAAGCACAATGAGTAGGGCCGCTCCCTTACGGCAGCCGCATCAGTGGTTGCTCTCACAGACACTCCCGCCAAAGTAACTTGCCTTGTGCTTCCCTGCTGCCTAAGGCATACTGTGCTTGGCAGTCCCTGCCGGGGAACCCACTTGCTGCTGGAGGTGCACGGCTGCAGCGGCGGTTCCCGCTGTATGCCTTTTCTACGCATTCTTTACTGGTGTTCCAGGACCTGCAGCCGGGGAAGCTGTCCAGCCAATCAGGTGCAGGGGGCGTCACCCCATTAATCTTGACTCCACCAGGAATTCCTGGTGGCATCAAGATACACCAATACCGGCAGAGAGACGGTGAGGGGGAGGGAAGACAACTCAGATGGTAGGATATACGCTCCTGTGAATAAGCCCTTAGGATGCGGCGATGCAGATTCAGTTGTTTTTTCTTTAAAAATAAGTTTTTATTGTGTAAAAGTTATAAAAAATAAGAACAAACTCTATAAACTTGGTGTCTCAGTAATCTGCTGATCAGATAAGAAAGTCAGCAGGTTATTACGGAACGGCGAACACTGAATATAAAACCCCCAAAACAATGACGGAATTCCTGTACTGTTTTTACCATTACAACCCCCTATCTCCCCCCCCCCCCCCCCCCCCCCCCGCCCCCCAAAAAAGAAAATGTAATAAAAGTCCTCCATTATCTGTATCCCAGAGCGCGGCCACTAAAATATACAACTTGTTCCCCAAACACAAGCCCTCGTGCAGCCCCGTCGGTCAGCCGTCCCTGCAGTGGGAAGATGGGAGACACCAGAGCGGCCGCTCGCTGAGGCTGATGACGCAACACAAAGCTGGAGGCGCCGGAACTACAACTACCGTGAGGCTTTGCGCTAGTAGCTTCCGGTTCCGCAGCAGGAAGCAGTCGGCACGTGTGTGACTTTGAGCTGTGGCCGGTGAGCGGAGAGATGGACGGCTTCAGCTCAGACTTCTCCCCAGCGGCCCCGGCCTCGGCCTCGGGCAAGCTAGACACCGGCGCCATCATGGAGCAAGTGAAGGTGCAAATTGCGGTGGCGAATGCCCAGGAGCTGCTACAGGTGAGTGCAGAGAGTGCCCCCTGCTGCTGCTGACCTTGTGCTCCCTATAGAGGTGACGGCCTCTAGTCTGGGGGTCCACCATCACGGGTGGCTCAGTGGGACATTAGGGGGGCATTCACACACAGCGGTATTTTTGCATCCTGCCCTCTGAAGTCTTCGGACCGCCAGCGCTGCGGTGGCCTGTAGGAAGCTGATGCCGCTGGTCAGGTGATACAGAGGTGACACCTGATTGGCGGCGCTCCCTACAGGCTTCCACTTATCGGGGGGCGCTGTTGCCCTTTAGTCTAGACATTCGTTACAATAAATCAGACTTTCTTTTGGTTCCCTGGACCGCCGCTGCTCTGTCCCCCGCCATGGGAAGTCACGTGACCATGGAGCCAATCAGAGGCCGGAGTGAACTCATGACATCATGTGAGCGCTGATGCCTGGAGTCCGGATGGTGATAGTACTGTCTCCGATTGGCAGGCGGTGGTTACCTGGTAAATGGGGCAGTGGCGTCCGAGGGGCCTGAAGACGGTGGGTATGGTATCCTTTTTATTTACTGCCTGGCCCTTTAAAAAAATATCTGTCTGGTCACACAGCGGTGACTGTGCTGTACGAACGTGTAGTGGTCGGTCCTGGTATAGCCTCACTCCGTGGACTGACATGCACACAGGTCATGTGACAGATGACATCACGTGCGCCGCACTGACTGCAGTGTCTGACTCCTGCAGGCTGTATTTACACACAGCGGTGTTGCTGAGGATATTGAGCAGCATCTTCGCATCAAAAGCGGAGTCAAAATCTGCAATTACAGGAGCGATGCATCACATGACCACCGGCGCTCGGTTGTAGGCCCTGGTGAGCACGGCGGTTGTCGGCTGGGAGGTGAGGGGTGGCAGCATGGGTTTTTTCGGGTTGGGAAGATGGAAAAACGCCCAGAGGCTCCACCCATGTTTTCGGGTTTGTTTTTACGGTAATGACAACATAACGTTGCCATCTGATCGGCACGATTACTGTAACACCTAAAAAACCTTTTTTTTTTTTTTTTTTTTTTTTTTTTTTTAAGTTCCTGAAGGAGGTTGAAGTTGTGATCATTAGGATAGTACACTGCATTACTTATATAGTGCATTCTACTAACCCTATGACAGCAGCCTATTAGACTCTGCGGGAGGCGGGGCCTAGTAGAGCTGAGTTACATACCAGACATGGAGGTCTTTGTCATGCTTTAACGGGAACCCATTGGTACCTTGCAGTCAAACTGAGGGGTGTTGATGTGTGATAGAAGCCCCTTCCCACTGTCAACTGCTTACATGCTGCAGCTGCTATTGATTGTGGCATGTAACGGGGTTAAGCTGCCAGGATCTGAGGTTTCTTCCCTCCTGGCTGTTAGAGCAGGAGCCCCGCTGTCAGTAGTCCGCCAAGCCACCGCCTTAAAAAGTATATGCAAGTTTAAAGCCCATTAGTGAGGTCAGTAGAAAGGCGTCATCGGGGTTATAAGCCGCCTATAGAGCGTGTGAGCTGCTCACGTGGATCCAGTATGTCAGAATCTAATCGTGATGGGGTTTCTGCGGTGTTGAGGCCCCCGATCACAAGAACACTTCCCACTGTCAGGAGAATCTAGTAATGGGACAGATGCCATCTCTAGGAGGGGGTATTGTTCCAGGGGCATGCACCGCCCGTACAGATGAGTACATATTGTCCGCACTGCTGTCTGATGATGTTCGCCCTTCTCTTACCTGCCTATATGGCGACGGCGCTTACTTCGGGGGTCTATGTGTACCATGAGTAACTTTCTACAATAGTCTATGTTCTGCATTGTTCATGTCTCTGCGCTGTCTGCACTCACTAACCGCCGCCTCCTCGTCTTCACAGCGGATGACTGATAAATGTTTTCGAAAATGTATCGGAAAACCAGGAGGATCGCTGGACAACTCGGAGCAGGTATACAATGTTTATGGCTAAGTTCTTAGTAGAAGCTTGTGCCGATCCTATAGACTAGCCGACCAGAAGTAGTGCTACACCTGAGCAAGAATCTATGGCTGCCTGTCCATGGCTGTGACCGAATATCGCTAGTGTTTTTCTGCCACGGGGGAGGAGGGGGGGCACTGACGGTTCTTCGATGAGCTTATCTAATAGATGGGCTCACCGCGGCAAATCGCAACATGCCGCGATTTTATTCCCACGAGCAGAGAATCGCTATTGTTTTCCGCTCATGGATGTCAGGCTGCACATTCCATAGTTGGCCTATGGAAAGTGTTCACTACCTTACTCACGGCCGGATAACGCAGTGACATATCGCCCGGGGACAGGCAGCCTAAGTAGTATTTACTTACATATGTTAATAATCAATTAGGCCTCCATTAACACTCATCACAATCGGATATTCTCCACTACATACTTTCTACTAATGTCTGATACACTTCAGCTGGTATCTTCCTCCATTCATCTTGCAAATGTCTGGCAAGTTCTCTCATAGAGGATGCATTAGCCTGTCAACAATGGTGCAAGAAGCGTGGTCATCGGACAGTTAAGCAATGGAAGAACATTCTATGGAGTGAAGATTCGTGCTACTTCATTTTCAAATCAGATGGCATACCTGGGTGTGGAGGAGCCTGTGGAACACCTTTTGGCCTGAGTGTGTTGTCCCTAGAGTTAAGTACAATAATGTGCTGCTGACAATGTAGCAATGCTCTGGGAATGGTCGGCCATACTTACAACAAGGCAGCAACACACCTTGTTACACATCGAACGTTGTTTTATGTTGGTTTGAGGGTATGGATGTTCCACAATAAAACTAGCTGGCCAGAGTCCCGACCTGAAACTTACTAGACATCTTTGGGATAAACTAGAATGTCTGGTCAGGATATATGAACGGCGTTCATCTTTGGGAGAACTCGCCAGACGTTTGCAGGATGCATGGAGGGAATACCAGGTGAAGTGTATGTCACGGAGAGTATCCAAAGTCATTATCCCCAAAGGAGCTCCACTAAGTATTAATGTATGGAAATACTTTTGACGTGTTTGATACGTCTCTTTTTTATAACTCGTCTTATTGAAGAATGTACATAATATAAGATCAGTAACGATTCTAAGAGGAATCCTGTTGTGATGATTCCACCCCCCCCCCCCCCCCCCGATCCAATAATACAAAGAGGCAAATTTCAGGCGTTGGGCTTCCAAAATCCCTGATAGGCACCCTGCCACCTCAGACCAAAATTGTACAACATGGCAGTGCCAAAAATGAGCGTAAGGAGCCTGGCATGTGTGGCAGTGGTCACGAGGAAACGTACCATATGTAAATGCTGCTTCTGGTTCTTGCTCAAGTTCCCAGTTCCCGCATCCTAAAAACAATGCTCTGTCGGTGTGGAGGAGGGAGCGACAGCCTGCAGCAGCACCGTGGGAGGGGAGTATTGATTTTTTTTCTACACTGTATTCCCGGCGTATAAGTCGACAGTTGGGGGCCGTCTTATACGCCGGAAAATACGGTAATTTTTTATTTCTTGTTTGTCTTTAATCTTCCTTCTTTTTCTTATCTTTGGACGGCACTTTGTTGCTTTAGAACCAGTTACTCCTCTTCCATACAGTTCAATACTTTCAACCTGAAATGGTCACCCTTGAATGAATTAAGGGGCAATGTTGAAGAAAACGCATTTTTACATCACTGCACCCCTTACCTGATTGTCTTACACATCAAACAACTTCTATGTATGCTTTATTCCCAATACATGCAACCTTCTGTCTGATGCATATCAGACACCATCTTGGTTCTTGATTTCTTCCTGCCTTCTATCCCATGATTCATGATCCCAGACCATTCCAGCAGTTAGAGCAAGTACCGTCTCTGCCTGCTAGGAGAGCAGTGTTACTCTATACCCTCTATATTCACCTAAATAAGGTAAGGACCATAAGTATAGAGTCAGGAAGGATAAACTGTCTTTCGGTATAACTTTGACAGGGCATCCAATTCTTGCATTTTGCCTCGGTTCATTTGGCCCAGAGAAGGCACCAGTGTTTCTGGATTGTGTTGATAAATCTGTATCATGTAAAGGAGAAGCGCTATAACTTGCATTTGTGGATTACACAGCGAACTGTGTTCAGACTATAATGTTTGAAAGCATTGCTAAGCCCATGCAGTAATTTACATTACAGAATCATGCCTGTTTTTAATGCAATGTCGCCTGAGGGAGGGCCTGTAGATCTCGAGTGACCAATACTGACTGTCTGCTGTTTCCCCCATGCACATAAATTGCTCCAGAATCTTCTCATGATATATACTGTAGATCATGGGATATTCAAAGTCTTTGCAACTTTATGTAGAGAAACATTTTTCTATAACAGTTTCACAGTTTTCAGACCGTTTTTAGATGCAGTTTTTCACAGATTGGTGAACCTCTGACCATCTTTGTTTCTGAGAGGCTCTGCCTCTGTAGCATGCTCCTTTTTATACACTGTCATGTGACTTAGAAAATTAACCCTGCATCTGTTTTTTTTAGTAGTATCACTTGCTTTTCCAGCCTTTTGTTACCCCCTGTCCCAACTTTTTGTGAGATGTGTTGCTGCCATTAATTCCTGAATGAGTTCATTTTTTAAATGAAGTGGAGAAATGTCCCCTCCCCCTTCTAATATGTTCTCTTGTAAATAAAACATGGTTAAGATAATAAGAACACAATGAATTGGAAATCTCATAACACTTATCTACATTTTACACAGTAGCCCAACTTTTTTTGAATTAAGGTTGTACATAACGCACTATTAAAGCAAGCCATAAGTATGTTGGGCAGATAAATGCTGAGCTGTATCTACAGTAACTCGCCATTTATTACAGCAGTTTTACGAGGGGCTGCTGATAAGTCTGTGTTCTTTTTTGTTTCTATGGTAACGAATGTTACATCACATGAAAGCCTTATGTGTCTAATATATGTTTTCAAAATGTTGTGTTTGTAGCTTATAACAGTGATCTAGGCACGCGGGAAAACAAAATGGCGGAGTCTAAGGCGATATTCACAGCAAATGAGAGCAGAGGAGGGATAAAATTCTTGTTTCTGCAAGGAAAGTTCGCTAAAGATATTCATGGTGATATCCCGCAGACATTGGGCGATCACTGCCCTTCATATTCTACAGTTAAGAACTGGGTTGCTAAATTTAAAACGGGCCACTTCAGCACCAATGATGAGGAACGTCCTGGACGACTGAGAGGTGGTTGTTAAGAAGTTCGTCGATGCTGTGCACAACCTCATACTGGAGAATCGGTGAATTTCAGCTAAAGGAATAGACATCATGGAGATTTCTCGTGAACGTGTTTGTTCAGCCTTTATGGAGGAATAAAAGTTATTTCTTAATTTTGCAAAAGAACAATCAGTTGCTGCCTGGTCACTTTGTCTTGGTGAACGTGTTTGTGTCATTATACATGAACATTTGAACAGGAAGAAGCTATCTGAAAAGTGGGTCCCCAAATGTCTGACAACAGATAAGAAAAGCATGAGTCAAACTTCCTGGTTAGAGATGAGCGAGCACGCTCTGATAAGTCAGTTACTCGAGCGAGCCTCGCTTTTCTTGAGTAATGAAATTCTTGTCTGAGAGGGCAGGAGATAGCAGGGAAGAGTGAGGGATCTCCCTCTCTATTCCCCCCACCCACCCACTCGGACAAGAATGCAGTTACTCGAGAAGGCTTGCTCGAGTAACTGACTTATCCGAGCCTGCTCGTTTATCTTTAGTCCCGGTCCATTTGTCAACGGTTCTGAACTGATGAGTACCTCCTGGATCGACTGGTCACCATGGAGGAGACCTGGATTTGTATGACCCTGAAACCAAGGAGCAGCCAAAAGAGTGGAGGCACAGTGGTTCTTCTCGCCCAAAGAAGTTCAGGGTGCAAAAATCAGCCACTAAGGTGATGGCGTCTGTGTTCTGGGATAAGGAGGGCGTGCTGCCAATGGACTACCTTCAAAATGGTTCCACCATCAATGCAAGGTATTACATTGAACTTTTGGACCAATTGAAGGCAGCTCTGAAGGCCAAAAGGCGCGGCAAGCTGTCCAAAGGAATCTTGTTCCTGCAAGACAATGCTTCCGCTCACACTGCACAAGCGACCATGGCAAAACTGGTGGAGTTAGGCTTCCAGCTGGTTGACCATCCACCTTATTCACCAGATCTAGCTCCCTCCGACTAGCATCTGTTTCCAAACCTGAAGAAACACCTCAAGCGTACCAAATTTCACACCATTTCTGATGCCATGGCTGCTACGTATGACTAGTTTGATGCACAACCGAAATCCTTCTTTTTGCAAGGCTTACAGAACTTGGAATACCGATGTAAGAAGTGTGACATCAGCGGAGAGTATGTGGAATAAATGTAAAGTTTCATCTTCCTATTTCGTTTCTTTCTGGGTAAAGCCAAAGACTTATCAGCAGCCCCTCGTATTCTGCTGTAAATACTTCTGATTAAATATTCATATTCATTTAGAAAAAAAATTGTTTTGTTTTTCTCCCTAGAAATGCGTTGCGATGTGTATGGATAGATACATGGATGCCTGGAACACTGTGTCAAGAGCCTACAACTCCAGACTACAGAGGGAGCGTGCGAAGATGTGACACGAGCTACTTAACATCCACCAGGAATCCTACTGCAATTATTCCCCAGCAGCGGAGAGGTTCTCATAAAAGTTCATCACTGGGAAGATCAAGCCCTCATTGTTTAGCAAGAGACTACTGGCAGTGAATGGGTTAAATGGACAAACCCAGTGGCTATGCCGTTGATAAATGATATGCCTTATTAATCAGATGAACTTTTTTTCCTTCTTTAATTTAGATTTTAAATGGCATTTAAGGTGGAAGATCTCCGATGCAGGAGTAGAACATAGATGATTTTGTAGAGCGTCATGTCTCCTCATGCCCGTCCCAATCGTTTATTACCTAAAACAAGTGCGCCGGTCCTTTCTGCTATATATCCTTTTGAGAAAGTTATTTCTCAAGATTGCATTACGCCAACGTTATTCCAGTCTGCCGTCCTCGGGTGCAGCACGTGGCGTCTACACTACTGTTAGGAATTAACTGTATAATGACGCGTTTCGCCCTTCTTTCATTCCTACTCTCAGGAATTTCGCAGTAAAGCCGTGTCGATCCTTTAGTAGATGAATGGGAAAGCTGTTGAACAGAAGACATTTCTTGGAGACGCTTGCTGTTTAATAATAGTATATTTTACTGGTTACATACTTGATCATAGACACCGTATGCACTCACTGCAACACTGTTACAGAGCGGCAGAATGCTACATCTGTTCTGTTTGTATTGAATCACTCATGGTTTATCTTCCTGGGATCTTCATGGAAGTGGGCATGGATGAATAAAATGATTTTGAATGAATTGTGTGTGAATGTCCTGGAAACCCTTACAGATGCACATTTATACAGGTTGTCTACAACAAATATCACATTTATCTGCATAATTTGTAGACTTTAAATATTGCTCTATGAATATTTATTGCATATTTGGTTGATACTATGAAAAATTACACATTTGGTATAAGCAGAGATTTTGTGGGCACCTTTTTTTTAAAGGAGTTTTACAGGTGCTGCTGGTTGTCTCAGGCAGGGTCGGAGCGGAAGCCGCTGCTCTGACCCCTGGATAGCGGCTGGTGCCGCTGATTGCAGGAGCAGCTTTCATTGGTATTAGTGTACCTTGACGCCTCTGGAAGCTAGGGGTTTGACAGGAGGAAATGCCCCTCACACACCTAGCTCTTGATTGGCTGCATTTGTCAAGGTACTTTAAGGTCTTTTAGTAGACTGTGCATACAGTTCCCCACTGCAGCTTCCCTGGCAGCGGCTCTGTGCCTCCAGTTTAGTAGTCACAGCTGCGTGATTTCACCCTCCCTCCCCATTGTCAGCAGGGGTCTGTGGACAGCACATGAGAGCCCACGGCCGCACATTCAAGCACGGTGGCGGTGGGGCCCCCGTGCAGCCACACTTACAGCTGTTGGGTGCCTACAGTGCTGACAGCCGCACATCAGGGCACGGCGGTGACTGCAGTGCGGGGTGTCTTCAGAGGAGACAGACGCACAGGGCTGAAAATTGGCGTCCGGCCAGTAACTGCAGACGCACATTGGTGTATAGCGGCCACTGCACGCCGGGGTCAGCTCTGAGCCCATAGCTGCACAGGGCTGAAATGTGGGGATGGGTGAATTCCAGCAGCGGGGTCCAGCGACTGCCTCCTCCCATGAGTGCACAGTGCCGAATGCACTCCGGGTTGTCCTCAGTGCCACCAGCCGCATAGTGACCAAAGTGGGGATGGCAGACGTAGATAGGCGGGATTCTGCCACAGCCAGACATGGGAGCACAGATTTACACCGCCGCCCTCTGGGGACAGCAGCCTGAATATACCCACTCCAGTCTCCAAGTAGCCTAATGACTCCACTGACTACATTGGCCTGACAGCAAAGTTCTCACAATGACGATGGTAAAGGACCTTCAAGAAGCTTGGTGAATGGCGTTGCCTTATCAAACCCCTAGATTCCTGGTGGCGTCAAGGTACACTAATACCGCTCTCATTGACATCAATGGGACCCCAGCCCGCAACAAGCACAGCAGCTCCTACTGATTTCAATGAGATCTGTGCCGGCCGCTACACAGGGCAAGCAGTGGCTTCCACTCCAACCCCGCTATATACCGGCTGGCACAGTCTGGAAATTCACTTTACAGATCGTAGGGTGCACTTCATGCATATTGGTTCAACAAGCAAATGGCTCCAATGTCTGCCGGCTCATGGGAGACTTATTTGCTTGCCCTTTGTTACTTTTTAAATGAGGAGCCCTAAACTCTCTATTGTATCTGGTTTGGAATATTTCACATCAGACACTGTTGTTCTCACTTTGTCCCATTTCATTACACTATGAAGTGATTAATAGAATGCATTTTGAAATGTGCTATATGCCAACTTCTTGGTTGGGCGTTGCACTTTTTTCCGTTTTATACATGGAATCCTATAGGAAGCTGGTGTTTCGGCGTGTCCCTTATTACCGCCTTACATCTCACTATAATCTCTTCCCAGCATTCCTACTAAAGATTGACTTCAACAAATAAATATAACTTTACTCTACGTGAATAGTGTACAAAACCGGCGTCTGCTCAGAATCACGTTGTCTTATGTAGATTCATGAGATCGTGTTGTCGGAACAGCAGGTCACATTTACTCATAGAAAATAGTCTACGTTTTCCGTCTCAAATTTTTGAGTGATCAGGGCCGTAGAATGTCCGTGTTTATTCCAAGCATGGACGCCAGCGGTTAAGCCCCGCATTTGTGTTTGATTATTTTGGTCTGCCTCTCCCTGAGATTTTAGCCCTCATAATCGTAAAGTCTGTCCAATCCAGCTTCGGACGGAGGTTATCCTGGTATAAACTCCGGGAAAGTATGGTCTTGCGCAGCCGTAGCCCCAGCTCGTTATTCCAGCTAGAAACCATCGACCGGTTGGTTCTCTACAAGCGAGAGGTCCACCGGCATCGCCCTAAAAAACACAACGAAGGTTACATTGTACATACTACGTGTCAGGAACAAATTTATGTTAAGGGAATACGTACGCAAACACTAAAGTCTTCACACGAGCAAGTTGTATTTGCAGCACAAGTTTAGCTTTTTTGTATGCGCGGCTGGATATATTTTGCTGTGTTTTTTTTGTGTATGCAAAAAAAGAAAATGCACCCTGGCTCCCGGCCATTAAAATGGCTAATGAGTTAATGAGATGTATGTCCTGATGTAGCGTATCACTTATCTCCTAACACATTGCGTGTGCATGTGCACAACTCCATTGATTTCTATGGGACTTTTGGTGTGCAAATTTGCGGGAAATAGACTATGCTGTGTTTTTGTTTTTTTACTACCAAAATCTGCATGTTTACGAACATATTGAAATCAAAAGGTTCCATTCACAGCATATTGCCTGTAAGAAGCCGGCCTACGGCTAATATGAAGCATGCAGTTTTTGGTGCAGTTGAGCCGAAAGCAGTAGTGGATTAAAAACACAGGGAAATAAAAAGGAAGGCCTTCCTGCTTTTGGATCCACATTTGGCTCAAAAAACATGCATATGCCTTTAAAGCGTTCGTAGTAGGTCTCCGGCTTGGCTGGTGAGGAGCCTATGACGTGGGTCAGGAAAGGGTATCGTTTATGCAGCAAGGCTTATTGGGAACAGGTGGTGCTATTTGAACATTTCTGGAATATCTGAGGACAAACATTTTTTTAATGAGTTTAAGATAATTTTTTGTTTATAAAGACTGGATTGAAGTATAAACAATATCATGGGACAACCCCTTCACGGCCAATGACGTACCGATACGTCATGGAGGGTCCGGGTATGTATGAAGAGAGGTTGCGTGGCAACCTCTCTTCACACAGTGCGGGCATCAGCTGTTTATAACAGCTGACACCCGCGGGCAATAGCCACAAGCGGCCGATTGCGGCTATTAACCATTTAAATGCCGCTGTCAATTCTGACAGCGGCATTTAAATCCCCTGAACGATGTTTGGGGGTCCCGCAATGCCCCCCCGCGGTGAGATCGGGGGGGAGCCGTGCAGGTGTAATGGCTGCCTTAACAGACTGCCTATCAAGCCATCCCCGGGGGGTGGCTTGAAAGACTGCCTGTCAAAAAGCAGTATGACGTAATGCTATAGTGAGGAAGCAATTTTTTGTGTCTATATTTAAAAAAAAATAATACTTACAGAACAACTATCAACTCCACCCTGCATGAAGCCAGCACAGAGCATTCTAGGGCTAATCTGAATGGGATAGAACTTTTTGCAGGTTTGATCCCCTACAATGGTGACGGAGGCCTTCTGGAGCTGTCTGGACATGGGACCTGAAATGTATAGAAGCAATTCAAACATAAAAATACTTTATATACTTCAGAGAGATTCATCACATGACAGAGTATACTTGTTTTACGCCCTGTAGCAAACCAAGAGAAAAAATGATTCTTCACACCATCAACCAGAAGATAATAAAACCAACCTGAAATATGTAAAACCTTTAAATTGAACAATCAATGGGGCCACATCACTTCTATAACTACCCCGATCACCAGAAGCACCTTATAGTCAGACAAGAGTAGGTGAGTTTTTTTTAGCCAAAGTTTTTGGTTTGTTTTTTTGCTATACTTTACTGTGTACCTGTTTAAGTGAGTGAAGCATCCTCTCTTTTTTGTATGTTTTGCCTTATCCTGAGGGTTGGTTTTGCTCTCTTGCCTTACCTGGACATTCCCTTACAGTGGTGGATGAGCTTCCTGACACGGAGTGATGTAACTCCACGCATGGAGTAATCCTACCTTCCGATAAAACCTATATAGATCTGAAGCAGTTCAATTGCTATATTCCTATTTGGAGTGATGTGCATTTCAGCTGAGTGGGATTATAGAGGCACTAAATCTTTATTTAAACTTTTTACCGAGAGTTTCGGACTCCTAAGAAGAAGTGTCTGGAGGCAACTGTGAAAGTAAGCGTGTTAGTGTGAAAGTAATGAGTATTCTGTATTACACTTGTAATTCGAAGGATTAACACATCGTCCAGAGGATACCTCATATGCTAATAAGGCGGTGGTGAGGGGAAAGATTATCCAATTAGCTTCAAAGCCAAAAGCCGAGCGGACAAGGGAATTACGGGAAAAGGAAGCGGTCTACTCCTCTTTAATGCAGCGTCAAAACTTAGAACTGTTGTCTGAAATTGCAAAAGCACGGACTGAACTAAATTTATGTTTAACCACCCAGGCTGAAAATTGCGATTGTCTAGATACCTGTTTTTCAGGGGAACAGGCAGGGCAGATTGTAAGCACATAGGCTTACTCCTAGACCATTTCTCTCTGCCCTTCCCAAACTGCACCTCCCTAATGGATCCTTGAGCCAAGACCCACAAAAGATTGGAGAAACATTTGGTCAATTTTATAGTAAAAGAGGTTCAAAGAGTTAATCGAGGAGACGTTGCCTAAACTGCTCCTAGAACACCACAACATGATGGCTAGGAAAATAACAGTTGAGAAAAGTAGAGAAGCTGTAAAACTACTTAAATGCTCAAAAGCATCGGGACCGGACGCCTTCTCTAATGTTTATTATAAAAAGTTTTTGTCAGCCCTGGGAACTCCGCTATCAGGCTTCTTCAATTACGTTCATGAAGAACCGCGTCTACCTCCCTCCCCTAGCCAACCAGACATACATTCAGGTTATTCCTAAGCCTGACAAGGACCACACCGTCTGCGAAAATTATCACCCTATCTCCCTAATTAATAATGATTTGAAGATCCTTACCAAAATTATGGCTACCAGATTTATTATATTTATTGGACAATATATCCACCCAGAACAGGTGGGATTTATTTCGGGTCGCCATCGCGTCGGATGCAAGGAGAGGGCGGGGCTTGTCGTGGAGGAGCCAAATTTGAAAAAGCCTGAGAGAAGATCTACAGGACAGGTAAGCCATTGCTTTTAAGCTAGCTTGTATTGCTCCAAAGCGTCTGCAGCACTGGTTGTCAGTGAGTGCTCCAGCACTGGAAATCGCTGAATCTTCAGCTACAGCGGGGGCTGTAAGTAGCCAGTGGGGCAAAAAGGTTTTATGCAAAATCCAATGTATGTTTGGAATACTGCATCCTTATCCGCAAAAAACTCTGTTTGTCTGCCAGGGGGATAAAAAAGACGCCCCTACCAGAACAAACCTAAAAAATGTGCAGAGTGCGGATCGAGACTGCCAACTACATATGAGAGGCCTCTATGCAAGGCATGCGTAGCAAGGCTGGTTAAAGCGGAATCGGGGGGATTCCTAGAAGATGTCAGGAAGCTGGTCAAGAAGGAAGTGCGGTCAGCTCTGACATCACAATTGGCTATGCCAGCGGGGGCATCCAGGGCTAAGCGCCAGAAAAAGTCGTATAGCCTGGAAGAATATTCAGACTCCGAAAGAAGCTCGATCGGGACAGAGCTGGAAGAACCAGTGCCCGAAGAGTTCTCAGATGAAGAGGAGTCCAAAAAATATCTTATTTTATCAGGAGGACTTAGCGGAGCTCATTAAATCGGTCACTGACACCCTTAAAATGGAGGGGCCCAGAGAGCCGCGTACAATCCAGGACGAGATTTTCAGAGGATTAGGGGAAAGACTTTCATGTGCCGATCCACAAGGATTCTTAGAAGTACCTGAGGTTCGCACTAGACATGGGCAGAAGAACAAGTCATCTTCAGTTCAGATGCCTTCCCCTTGGGATTTCCTCAGCGCCCCGAATTTTTACAAAAATTATGGCAGAGGTAATAATACCTTATCTGGACGACATTCTGATCATAGCAGGGTCCAGAGAGCTCTTAGCAGAACACCTGGCGACAGTTCTCGATCTGCTCCAGTTTCTAGGTTGGATAATAGACTGGGGGAAATCAAGCTTAGATCCCAGCAGAGAAAAGGTATTCTTGGGTATAACGCTCGACTCGGAGGCTCAATGCTCCTTTCTTCCCGAGATAAAAATACAGAAGATCCTTCAACTAGTCAGGGCCTTTCTACGGAGGCGGTCATGTACCGTCAGGGAGGCCATGTCCCTCCTAGGGAGCCTGACATCCTGCATCCCTGGGGTAGCATGGGCCCAAACGCACACCAGACCCCTGCAGATCGTAATCCTTTCAGTCTGGGACAGAAGACAGTCTTCACTAGGAACAAAGATGCGCATCAAGAACTCAGTGAAGATATCCCTGCGCTGGTGGACATCCTCAGTGAATCTGCAAAGGGGAGTCCACTGGATACAGAACCCAGCCACACACATCATGACAGACGCAAGTGCCTGGGGGTGGGGGGTGCACGTGGGAGACCAACTTCTACAAGGTCCCTGGCCCTAGGAGATAAGAGGTCAATCATCAAATTACAGAGAACTCCAGGTGGTTTGGAAGGCCCTCCAACAGCTGGGGGACTCGGTAAGCAATCAACACATAAAGATCCTGTCGGACAACACCACAGCACTTGCGCACATTCGGCGCCAAGGGGTAACAAGGTCACCAGCCCTACAGAGCATCTCGCAAAAGATCTTCCGCTGGGCAGAGGGCCAAGGCCTCTCAATCTCGGCAACACATCTAAAAGGATCGCTAAACCAAAGGGCAGATTTCCTCAGCAGAAGACGTATAGACCCAGGAGAGTGGTTCTATCTCAGGAGGCGTTCAGAATCCTAACAGACAGGTGGGGACCCCCACAACTAGATCTATTTGCAACCAAGGAGAACGCCAAAGTGAAGAACTTCTTCTCCCTCAGTCCAGGAGACCAGCCAACCTGTGTCAGAATTGGGGAAGAAAGCTGGTGTATGCCTTTCCTTCAATACCGTTGATTCCAAGAGTGTTGCAATATTTCAGATCACATAGATGCATGCTGATTCTAGTGGCCCCTTTCTTCTAAGAACATTTAGCATCCAGGACCCAGTCATCTTCCCTGCCCAGGCAGATCTACTGACACGGGCCTCTGAGCTACCCGAATATAGACAATCTCCACCTAACAGCATGGATCTTGAAGAATCCACACTGAGGGGAAGAGGGTTCTCCGAGAAAGTGATCGGGACCCTAATGTCAAGTAGGAAGAAAACAACCAACCTTATTTATCAAAAAGTCTGGAGGAAGTTTATCTCATGGAGGCAGGGAAGAGAATACCGGGGCTCCCTTCCCGACATCCCCTTAATCCTGGAGTTCTTGCAGGAGGGCCTGGATATGGACCTCTCCCCAAGCACCTTAAGAGTTCAGGTCGCAGCCCTTAGTGCTCTATTCGACACCAAGTTATCAGAGAGCAGGTGGATTAGCAGATTCCTGACAGCAGCAGATAGGTTACGACCTAGGCCCACAAATATATTTCCGGACTGGAATCTAAATTGGTTCCTGAAAGCTATGGCAGCAGAACCCTTCGAACCGATCGAAGCACTTTCAATAAGAATGCTCATGATCAAACAAGTAGAGCTCAGGATGTAGTGATCCCCTCATTCTTCGATAAACCTAAAGACGAGGGGGAAAAAGTCCTAAATTGTCTGGATGTCAGAAGAGTGGTCCTGAGTTATATTAACATCACAAGTCATTGGAGACGAAACGACAATTTGTACGTCCAGTTCTTTGGCCCAAATAAAGGCAGTGCTTTAGCCGTCATGGGATATGGAAGCAGAAGACCCACCAGAGCGCCTCTGTTAGCACCACGACACTGGAGACAGCGCCCCACCTGGGCTCATGAGGTTGTAACAGGACCCTAGAAGACTGGAAACGTGGTGTGGTCCACCTAAACATGTTATTGACCATGTCTGATACTTTTCACTACTTGGTAACCATTTGCAGCCTTTCATGGATTTTATGTACCCCCAAAATGATGGGGTGTCCCAGATGGATAATGCACCATGCTATCAGTCTCAAGTTATCCAGAATTGTTTCAAGGACCACTCTGAAGAGTTCCTACAAAACTTGCACATTCACTTAACATGAGCCCAATTGAGCATTTATGGGATGTGATCCTGTACCTACATATAACACCGAGTTGTGAGTTGCTAAGCAGACAGCTCAACATCCCTCCAGATGTTACATCAAATCCAGGAGTGGACAGAAGACATCGCATTGCTGCACTTTGCCAGACTATAGTGGGTTCCATACAATATTAGTTCTTGTCACATGACTTTTGCCAGGTCAATGTATATTGGGACATAGTTACTAACCAATTGAATCCAGTGTGCTACTGCTGCAGTGTCTTCCAAGCTACGATAATTATTTTCCTTGAACAGAACAGTAAAAACCAAAAAAAGATCTTGTCATAAAACCGCTGTAAAATATTGTCAAAATCCCAAAAGACAGACCTGGGGCTTTAGAATCCTGGCAAGCCAAGGTTGTCCTGCATACACTACCGTTCAAAAGTTTGGGGTCACATTGAAATGTCCTTATTTTTGAAGGAAAAGCACTGTACTTTTCAATGAAGATAACTTTAAACTAGTCCTAACTTTAAACAAATGCACTCTATACATTGCTAATGTGGTAAATGACTATTCTAGCTGCAAATGCCTGTTTTTTTGTGCAATATCTACAAAGGTGAATAGAGGCCCATTTCCAGCAACTATCACTCCAGTGTTCTAATGGTACAATGTGTTTGCTCATTGGCTCAGAAGGCTAATTGATGATTAGAAAACCCTTGTGCAATCATGTTCACACATCTGAAAACAGTCTAGCTCGTTACAGAAGCTACAAAACTGACCTTCCTGTGAGCAGATTGAGTTTCTGGAGCATCACATTTGTGGGGTCAATTAAACGCTCAAAATGGCCAGAAAAAGAGAACTTTCATCTGAAACTCGACAGTCTATTCTTGTTCTTAGAAATGAAGGCTATTCCATGCGAGAAATTGCTAAGAAATTGAAGATTTCCTACAACGGTGTGTACTACTCCCTTCAGAGGACAGCACAAACAGGCTCTAACCAGAGTAGAAAAAGAAGTGGGAGGCCGCGTTGCACAACTAGGCAAGAAGATAAGCACATTAGAGTCTCTAGTTTGAGAAACAGACGCCTCACAGGTACCCAACTGGCATCTTCATTAAATAGTACCCGCAAAACACCAGTGTCAACATCTACAGTGAAGAGGCGGCTGCGGGATTTTGGGCTTCAGGGCAGAGTGGCAAAGAAAAAGCCATATCTGAGACTGGCCAATAAAAGAAAAAGATTAAGATGGGCAAAAGAACACAGACATTGGACAGAGGAAGACTGGAAAAAAGTGTTGTGGACGGATGAATCCAAGTTTGAGGTGTTTGGATCACAAAGAAGAACGTTTGTGAGACGCAGAACAAATGAAAAGATGCTGGAAGAATGCCTGACGCCATCTGTTAAGCATGGTGGAGGTAATGTGATGGTCTGGGGTTGCTTTGGTGCTGGTAAGGTGGGAGATTTGTACAGGGTAAAAGGGATTCTGAATAAGGAAGGCTATCACTCCATTTTGCAACGCCATGCCATACCCAGTGGACAGCGCTTGATTGGAACCAATTTCATCCTACAACAGGACAATGACCCTAAACACACCTCCAAATTGTGCAAGAACTATTTACAGCAGAAGCAGGCAGCTGGTATTCTATCGATAATGGAGTGGCCAGCGCAGTCACCAGATCTGAACCCCATTGAGCTGTTGTGGGAGCAGCTTGACCGTATGGTACGCCAGAAGTGCCCATCCAACCAATCCAACTTGTGGGAGATGCTTCTAGAAGCGTGGGGTGCAATTTCACAAGCTTACCTCAACAAATTAACAGCCAGAATGTCAAAGGTGTGCAATGCTGTAATTGCTGCAAAAGGAGGATTCTTTGACGAAAGCAAAGTTTGATGTAAAAACAATGTTATTTCAAATACAAATCATTATTTCTAACCTTGTCAATGTTTTGACTCTATTTTCTATTCATTTCACAACACATGGTGGTGAATAAGTGTGACTTTTCATGGAAAACACAAAATTGTATGGGTGACCCCAAACTTTTGAACGGTAGTGTAAATTTGAGGAACTCTCTCCCAAAGGGGAAGACTCTAGGACAGGAGCATAAAGAGTGTAAAAAGTACCAACTGCAGTGACCGAGGAGCAGGCCACGGCCTAGGAGACAGTGGGGTAGAGTTTGGGCCTTGTCACGGTGGCTCTAGCATCTCCCACCCAGAGGGTAACAGGTGACACATCCAAGGGCAGGTTAATTAAAGGGAACCCAAATAATGGATTACCTTTGTCCTGTTTTGTCTCATGACACCACCGTTTCTTCCATAGTGGGAATCCTGGATGATGGAGTAAATCCTATCCCATGTAAATCCACACACATGGGTACTGTTTAAGACACAGCCTCTGGAAATGGATGGGCGACTGGGCGTTTTACTTAACTTCAAGAACAGAAACAGTTCAGCAGCTTCCTGACAAGTGATGTGACAGGGAGAACTTGTGGGGTGACGGGAGAAACCACAGGCTCAGTTATCTGTACCACATATTTCTCTCTCTCGGTCTTTACCAGTTCACAATCGCGGACAAAAACACGCTGTAGAACTTCTGGGGAGTAGTAGTCCCCAACACTCATTAGGCCATCCTCTCAGCCTCCTCCATTCTGTGTCTGTGGGTTAAAGATACCCACAGACAGCTACCTTGTACTCCTTTCTCTCACAGGACCAGAACAGAACTCCGAACAGACTCCTCACAGCTTGCAGACACATATCCTAAGCATCATCACGTGACAGACAAAAAGATACATTTTCCAGGCAGTCAGCTTAGATACCAAACAGTTAACTCATTCAGTGCTGCAGCTGTGCAATGCACCCCATTCTTGCAACATGAAAGACACTGAGAACACAATACTGAGCATACACACCATTCAGGAGGGGTCCCGTTGTACTGGTAAGGTGGAGGCTACAACCCACAAGTTTAACTGAGGTATAATATATTCTATTAAGGAATTTCACATGATTTAGGAAATCCTGAGGCCCCACCCCCCAATCCTGTCTTTGTTGTAGAGCGGCACACTGCCCCCACTGCTGGTGTGATAGACTGGGGAGCCATCGCATACAACATCGATTACGCCTACTGGTACGAGGGACAATGACAGCTCAGCAATATGTTCAGGACATCCTGCAGCCACATATGTTCCTCTCATGGCAGCTTCCAAGATAAATTTTTAGCAAGAGAACGCCACTCTCGCACTAACAAGGGTGTCATAGGAATGTCTCCACAACATTGTCACACTTATGTGACTGCCCGGTTGCCAGATTTATCACAATTAGAACATATATGGGACAATATGGGATGACAACTTCAACAGCCTCTGAGTTTGCACATTCTACAGGCTCAGTTTCAGCAAATGTGGCCCGATATGCCACAGGATACCATACTGAACCTGTATTTCTCCATGCCCGCCTGTGTCACATCTTGCATCCAAGCTAAAGGCAGTACAACAGGGTACTAGAGTCTCCATGCCCACCCATGTCACATTTTGTATCCAAGCTAGAGGCATTACAACAGGCTACTAGAGCCTCCATGCCTACCCATATTACATCTCCCATCCAAGCTAGAGATGGCACAACAAGGTACTAGAGCCTCCATGCTTGTCTGTATCACATGTTGTATCCAAGCTAGAGGCGGTACAACAGGGTACTAGAGCTTCCATGCCCGCCCGTATCACATCTTGTACCCAAGGTAGAGGCGGTACAACGGTACTAGAGCCTCCATGGCCGGCCATATTACATCTTGTATCCAAGCTAGAGGCGGTACAATAGGGTACTAGAGCCTCCCTACAAGGGGTCGGTTTTCCACAATAAATAATCCTTTTGCTCTGATATTGTAATCACTTATATCAACATTACAATCACACAGAGAAAGTTTCATTCGATTCCAAAAACTCCTTCCAGGGAAAGGATTGTTTTTTGATGAATGTATATATGGATAATAAATTGAGAGCTGTTTTAGAACGGAGGTATAATTTTTCCGCAAGAAGATGTTACACAATTGCACGTCCTGTTGTCTTCTATTGTTTGTAAAGATATAAATATATAGATGGAGAGATATAGGGTTCGCAAGACAGAGCCTTAAAGCGACCCTCCAGGCCTGAACAAAGAAAGACGGCTGCACCACCTTCTCTGACTACCTGATGCACACTCCATATTAGCATGCATCATAAGTGTACACCTGCTTTGATTAAGCAATGCTACCAATGTAAGCAGTGCTGGCCAGTCAGATCACCATTTAGTGCCTTAAGCCCCATTTACACGCAAAGATGATTGCTCAAAATTCGTTCAAAAGATAGCTTTAATGATAGTTTGAGTGATCATTATGCATAAACTACTAATGGGCACTAATGCCCATTAGTAGCTTATTAGCTTCATTTGCATGTAAATGAAGCACCCTTCACTGTATGCAGATAACAGCAAGTGGTCTGTTATCTGCATTCAGGTCCATTGTTCTACCGCTGCACAGCCGCTGAAAACAATGTTAGCACTCCCGTAGAGAATCATAGCATGCGGTCCCTGCTATCAGCTGGCTGGCCGAATGATGGTTTTTATGCTGAACTAAAAATCATTGTTCGGCCGAAAAGCTAACATTACTAGCATTTACACGCAACGATTATCACTCAAAAGACATTGTTTGAACTAATTTTGAGCGATAATCGTTGTGTGTAAATGGGCTTTTAGACTACTAACGGATACTAATACACAGTGTGCATCAGGTAGTCAGAGAAGATGTGTAGCCATTAGAGATGAGCGAGCATACTCGCTAAGGCTAACTACTCGAGTGAGTAGTGCCTTAGTCGAGTATCTGCCCGCTCGTCTCTAAAGATTCGGCTGCCGGCGCGGATGACAGGTGAGTTGCGGCGGTGAGCAGGGGGCACGGGGGGGGGGGGGGGGGGGAGACGAATCTTTAGAGACAAGCGGGCAGATACTCGACTAAGGCACTACTCGCTCGAGTAGTTAGCCTTAGCGAGTATACTCGCTCATCTCTAGTAGCCATCTTTGCTTGTCCAGGCCTGGAGTGTCCCTTTAAGGCTCTGTCCTGGGAACCCTACTTTTCTCCATGTATACATTTAGCCTAAGACAGCTAAAGAATCCCATGGTTTTCAGTACCACCTTTTTACTGCTGCAACTCAAATCTATCTTGCCCAGATATTGCCTTTCTGCTACCCAGAATCCCATTGTGTCTAGCAAATATATCCTCTTTCTATTGTTCCTTCTTTCTAAAACTTGGAGAAAAATAAATTTATCATCTTTCTCCCATCATTCACCTCTCCACTCCTGACCTATCAAGCGCAAACTAATGTCTCCATACTTTTCCTAGTCTCATAAATCCGCTATCTCAGGGTAACCTTTGATTCTGCTCTGTCCTTCATCCAAGCCCTTATAATATTCCTGCCTTTTCTCAAATATAATCTTTTCTCCACCTCGAATGCCCTCATCATCTCCTCCCTATACTATTGCAACATCCTTCTCTGTGGTCTCTCACTTTTCTACCACTATCAATCCATGCTTAACTCTGCTGACTTCTATACCGGTAACGATCTTTGAACAAATCCTTAAATAGCATGTATGCAAATACTTGGATGAAAATGGAGTAATTAACCAGAGCTAGTATAGGTTTGTAGATTAGCCAGACTAATCTAATTTCCTTCTATGACAGAATCTCCAACTCGGTTGATCAAGTTAATGCGGTAGATATAGCATATCTCGATTTTAGTAAAGCATCTGACAAAGTATCTCATACCATACTTATTGGAAAATGACCAAATATGACAAGGCAACTGTTAGTTAGATTCACAACTGGCTGAGTGATCGTACTCAAAGTGTGGT
The DNA here is from genome assembly GCF_035609145.1 of Eleutherodactylus coqui. Classification (NCBI taxonomy): domain Eukaryota; kingdom Metazoa; phylum Chordata; class Amphibia; order Anura; family Eleutherodactylidae; genus Eleutherodactylus; species Eleutherodactylus coqui. The sequence goes on along the minus strand of NC_089843.1, from coordinate 198,576,497 downwards.
CATAAATGGCTGAACATTCAAGTGGAAGAATGTATCAAGTGGGGTACCACAAGGCTCTGTCCTAGGCCCAGTGTTGTTCAACATTTTTATAAATTATCTAGATGAGGTAATTGAGGGGAAACTGATCAAATTTGCCGATGACACAAAGCTATGAGGTATAGCTAACACTATGGAAGAGAGAGAAGATTCAAAAAGATCTAGAAAAGCTTGAACAATGGGCAGCGACTAACAGAATGGCATTTAACAAGGAGAAATGCAAAGTCCTACATCTGGGCAAGAAAAATGAAAAAAGCACATACAGAATGGGAGGAATTGGGCTAAGCAGCAGCACATGTGAAAAAGACTTGGGTATACTAATAGATCATAGACTGAACATGAGTCAACAATGTGATGCAGCAGCAAACAAGGCAAACACAATTCTGGGATGTATTAAGAGAAGCATAGAGTCTATTATCCCCCTTCACGCTTCCTTAGTCAGACCTCCTCTGGAATACTGTGTCCAGTTTTGGGCACCCCAATTTAAAAAGACATAGGCAAACTGGAGCAAGCTCAGAAAAGAGTTACCAAGATGGTGAGCGGTCTGCAAATCATGTGCTATGAAGAACGGTTAAAGGATCTGGGAATATTTAGCTTGCAAAAAAGAAGAGGAGAGGATCCCACTGATTTCAATGAGAGCTGCACTTGTAGTTACGAGCAGCAGACACTACACTGAGGTCAAAGCAGAGACTTCCGCTCTGAGCCCTGTGTAATTGCTGCGCTGTCAGCAGGCACACAATTAGCTGATCAGTCGCGGTCAACTATTGATGATCTACCCTGACTCAGAGATATGCTGCGGATACCTGCATGATCAGGCAGGAAATACAATTTTTTTAAAACTCTTTACTGTGCATGACTGACGGCGAGCGTTTGCGGTCATCCGAGCTAAATAAATCACAAGTACGTGGGGTCGCATGCAGAATCTGACTCGTCTGCATGACAACGGCCTAAGATGTGACACTTTTCCGTTGCCTGTCTATAATATGCTGCTTAGCATGCACTCACACTTCTTTTGCAGTATACTGTACGTCAGCAGGATTTTGCCATGTATAACTGTGATGTACTTTTACTTCTAATTTGCGGTCTTATTACCTCCTTCCTTAGTAGAACCCCAGCCTGTAATAAAGCATTTTGTTCCCTCTGTGAAGCTGTGACTGGTGTCTGGGAGGCAGATAGGCTTTATGAGGTTTGTGAACAAGAGGGGTGACGGCAGCTCCAGTAGAGCCACATCATTATCCAGAGTGTAGACGTTGTAGAAGGGATGCTTGTGGATTCGGAAAATCTTCTCTACTCGTCCTTCTACTCCATTCAGGAAAGGGGTTCCCAGGTAGGCCGCCCAAACTTTGGGGTCATTGTAACTGTTAATGTTAGAAAAAGATAACTTATAATGTATTGAAACACTAATCAACAATTACTTTCTTTCCTTCTATGATTCTACATATATACAGTCCTTAATCCTTCACACATCTCGCCTTCCATCCCATTACCCAATACAGAATGGCCCTGTCAATAACTACATGTCAAAGCAGTGGGCAGCCGACAACAGCCAACGGTCCGAGATCAGAACAGCTCCACATTTGTGCTCCTTTCTTCTCAACCACAGACTGACTTGCCATGGCCATTCTCCGCGCAAGGAACCACTGCCTCCAACTATCTTGTTAAAAGGTAGTACAGGGGCAGAACCACAATCTGCAACAAAGGAAATAAAGTGTTACAAGTTATTTTAAAACATTGTTAATATATCATTGGGCCCAACAGCTACAAGTTACCCCTCGAAGTACAACCACCCCATTTTCAGACCAAACCCACCATATGAGATTGGCAGACAGACAAATGCTGATGCCCCCTACCTCCTCCTGCAAACACTGTGGAGGCAAGACAGCAGATAGAAAACAGAAGTTCCTGCCCTTCGCTCATCAATGGGAGCAGTCAGTAATTGGTCTGTTGATCAATGGTGATCATTTTCATATTCCTGTAGTGTGTTTTAATCCAGCAACATCACAGAGATATTATCTATTATAGTTTGGGGGTGTCTAGTCACAGTGTGGGGGTGTTATCTACTCATGCTATGATGGGTCTTAGGCTTCCCTCACACAGACATTTTTGTACAGAGTTTAGCGCTGCCTTTTCAGCACTGCGCTGAACGCTGTATAACGCTCCCATTCATTTCACACAAGCGTCAAAACGCAGCATCTTCAAAGCTGCGCTTTGACAGCGATGCATGTTCTATCTTTCGCCATTTATAGCCCTGCGTCACGCATTGAAATGAATGGGCAGTGGTTTCAGCGCTGCTAAAAAGGTGGCACAACTTTCTACCATTTTTTGACAGCGCTAAACGCAAGCCCTAGCTACACTACCTGAAAAAAAAAATCAATACTCGCCTAACGTGTTGTCCAGGTCCCTGCCGCTGCTCTCCATAACTCCAGGCAGGCTGCCGGGCACTTGTCATCGCCGACAGAGCATCGTTTGCTAGTGACAGAGTGAGAAGACCCCACCTCCAGCAAGAGATTGCCCTCATTGGTTCCTCGAGCGCTGGTTCTGATTGTATGAGCTCGCGGCACTCAGCCAATCAGAGCAATCTGTTGCTGGAGGCAGAGTCTTCAAACCCTGTCACTAGCAAAAGATGCTCCGTTGGCACTGACAAGTGCCCGGAAACCTCCCTGGAGCTCTGGAGAACAGCAGGGAGGACCCAGACAGCACCAGCTAGGTGAGTATTGGTTTTTTTTTTTCAGCTTCCTTGGCTGCACTGAAAAGGCAGCTAAAACGCTGGCAAAATGCACGCTAGCACTGCTGAATCCGCAGTAAACGCAGCTTTAAATAACTCCGCGTTTCTGAAAACATCTGTGTGAGGGAGGCCTTAGTGTACAGGTGTCATGCAGTCACAATGTGGTAGTGTAAAATCATAGAATGGTAGAGTTGAAAGGGACCTCCAGGGTCATCTGGTCCAACCCCCTGCTCAGTGCAGGATACACTAAATCATCCCAGACAGATATTTGTCCAGCCTTTGTTTGAACACTTCCATTGAAGAAGAACTCACCACCTCCTGTGGTAATCTGTTCCACTCATTGATCACCCTCACTGTCAGAAAGTTTTTGTGTCTCCTCCCTTTCAGTTTCATCCCATTTCTTCTAGTCTTTCCTTGTGCAAATGAGAATAGGGCTGATCCCTCTGCGCTGTGACAGACCTTCAGATATTTGTAGACAGCTATTAAGTCTCCTCTCAGCCTTCTTTTTTGCAAGGTAAACATTCCCAGATCTTTTAACTGTTCCTCATAGGATATGATTTGTAGACCGCTCACCATCTTGGTAAATCTTCTCTGAACTTTCTCCAGTTTGTCTATGTCTTTTTAAAGTGGGGTGCCCAGAACTGGACACAGTATTCCAAATGAGGTCTGATTAAGGAAGAGTAGTGGGGGATAATTACTTCAGGTCATCTAGACCCTATGATTCTCCTAATACATCCCAGAATTGTGTTTGTCTCATGTTCATTCTATGATCTAATAGTATACCCAAATCTTTTTCACATGTACTGCTTAGCCCAATTCTTCCCATTCTGTATGTGCTTTTTTCATTTTTCTTGCCCAGATGTAGGACTTTGCATTTCTCCTTGTTAAATACCATTCAGTTAGTTGCTGCCCACTGTGCAAGTTTTTCTAGATCTTTTTGAATACACTCCCTCTCTTCCCTAGTGTTAGCTATCCCTCCTAGTTTTGTGTCGTATGCAAATTTGATCAGTTTCCCCTCAATTCCCTCCTCCAGATCATTTATAAAAATGTTGACCAACACTGGGCCTAGGACAGAGCCTTGTGGTACCTCACTTGGTACATTCTTCCACTTGGATGTGCAGCCATTTATGACCACTCTTTGAGTACAATCACTCAGCCAGTAGTGCATCCACCTAACAGTTGCCTTGCCAATCCCATATTTGGTCATTTTTTCAATAAGTATGGTATGAGATACTTTTTTAAGTGCATTACTAAAGTCAAGATATACTATATCCACCGCATTTCCCTGATCAACCCAGTCAGTGATTCTGTCATAGAAGGAAATTAGATTTGTCTTGCATGACTTGTTTGTTACAAACCCATGCTTTATCCAAGTACTTGCTACATGCTGTTTAATCATTTTTTTTAAAGATCTTTCCCGGTATAGAAATCAGGCTCACTGGCCTGTAGTTTCCTGAATCCACCTTCTTCCCTTTTTTGAAGATAGGGACATTTGCCCTTTTCCAATCTACTGGAACTTCTTCTGTTCTCCAGGAATTTTCAAAGATTAGCCTGCATTCTTTTATTCCCCCAATAGCGCAGGGAAGATCAGTTGATGCTCCATCTACTGTCTGAGAGAAAAAAGATTCGAATTGGAGTTTAAAAGTTTGGCCTTCTCAACATTATTCTTAAGCAATTCACCATTTTCATCTTGTAAACATGCAATCTCTTTGACTTTTCTTTTGATATACCCCCCAAATCGTTTTTTTACTGCTTTTAACCTGTGTTGCAAGCCTCAATTCATTATTAGCTTTAGCTTTTCTGACACTTGCCCTACAGTTCCTGCAGACTGCAGTATATTCTTCTTTAGATATGTCCCCCTTCTTTCCATTTGATAAAGATATTTTTCTTCCTTTTTAACATGTGTGCAAGCTCTATGTTCATCCATTCTGGTCTCTCTAAATGCTTCCCATTCTTCCTTCTTTTAGGGATTGTTAATGATTGTGCTTCGAGAATCTCATTTCGCAATATTTCCCAAACTTCTTGGACATTTTTGCCCTTAAGAACATCCAGCCATGTGATTCTTTCTATCTTCTTTCTGAGTTCATTAAAATCTGCCTTTCTGAAATCCAACCTTGAGGTCTGAGTCTTCTCAGGTCTTCCTCCCCTCTTTATCCAAAATTCAAGGATAGCATGATCACTGCCTCCTAAGGTCCCAGTTAATGACCCTAGGAACCAGGAAGTGGGTGAGTATGAAAAATTCTTCACCCGGCTTCCCATCACATCGCCTATTAGCACCATAACTTCATTTATACTGCTTTAGGCAGGGGACAGGTTCTCTTTAAAGGGGTTTTTCAGGCAATGACCACTATCTGTGCTGGGATACACCGGGGTCAGAGCAGAAGCCGCTACTCCAACCCATATAGTGGCTGGCGCTCATAATTGCAGGCAAAGCTTTACTGAAATCAACGGGAGTTGTGCTGGTAATTGCAGTTTGGGGTCAGAGCAGCGGCTTCCGGTTCAACCCTGGTGTATCCGGGCACTGACAGCTAGAGCTGCCTGCAAAACCCCTTTAAAAGGCTGTATGACTGCAGCTTCAGACTACATAGGGTTTGATAGTTGTTACTATGGAGATGCATAGGTCTGCATAGCAGCTGTAAACACAAAACGGTAGGACATTTTTAATGAGGACTATTTGTATGATGATACGTGAATGATGGTACGTTACCTTCAAACTGCAAGAAATGAAAAGTAAAATGTAAACCAGACCTGGTTAATGATGGCTTTTCTTGTACTCACCACAGTTTTGTTCATCGGAGCCGTTACTGCAGTCTGGGACTCCATCACACTCTGGATTTGTTTTGCTGATGCAGAGTCTGTTGGAACATTTGTAGGTGGATGCGGTACATGGAACTGAGAAAATGTACTGATCATTTTCAGGCACCGATTGGAATACAGCAACAAAACCGCAAATAAGAACTATTAACAAAAATACTATTTTACTTTAAAAGGGTTTATCCACACAAAAACATTTATCACCTGTCTACACTTTATATAATGCAAGGACAGACAGGTCCGACAGGACGACCGTTCATCAGACTGGCTGTCCTGTAATATTATTCAGGTGAGATGCCTGGCCGGCCGCGGCTTCCTCCTACCAAATCACCTGTTCGCCCTGGGACTCACATTCTGAAATGTGTTGTATTTGATGGTATAACCCCTTTAAGGTTGGTCAGTTACAAGTGGTCATATATTATAGGCTATACACAGTTTAACCCCTTAATGATGGCCAATACGCCTCTTACTGACCTCACTAATGGGTTTTAACCCTGCACTTACAACTTTTTAAGGCAGTGGCTTTGTTGACTACTGACATCCCAACTCCTGTTCTAAGTGCCAGGAGGGGAGAAACCTCAGATCCTGGCAGCTTATCCCCTTATATACCGCAATCAATAGCAACTGTGCAGCATGTAAGCAGATAATAGTCACCCATCGGTACCCCACAATGCGATCACAAGGTACAAATGTGTTCCCATGGCAGCCAGAGGCATGACAAAGACCTCTGTTTCTACCATGTAATTTAGCCTATTAGGCCCCGCCTGCAACAGAGTCGAATAGTCTGATATCACAGTCTTAGTAGAATATATTACATAAGTAATGCAGTGTACTATTTTAGCGATGAAACCCTTTACATGCAATGATGTACAGTGGTGCCTTGGATTAAGAGTTTAATTCGTTCTGTGAGGGTGCTCTTAACCCAAAACACTTGTAAGTCAAATCGATTTTCCCCATTGAAATGAATGGAAAAGCTATTAATCCGTTCCGGATCGCAAAGCTCTCCCACTGATTTCAATGGGGATGGCGTTGCCCCATTGAAAGTAATAGGACACCGGCACCCCCGCAGTGATTTTCGGGGAAGGGCTTCAAATATAATCATCCCTAGCTGTAGTAAAAAAATATATACTCACCTGTCTGCCGGGGCTCAGGCGTGTCTAGCCGCCGTTTCTTCTCCCTGCACGGCTCTGAAGCTTTTCAGCAGGCAGAGATTAAAAATGCAGGGAGAACAAGCGGCGGCTAGACACGCCTGAGCCCCAGCAGCGGCAGGCAGGTGAGTTTATATTTTTTTACTACAGCTAGGGATAATTTTCAGGGAAGGACTTATATTTAAAGGCCATCTCCGAAAATCACTGCAGGGGTTGCCGGCAAGCCATTGCTTTCAATGGGGCCACCGGCAGCAGCAATGGCCCCATTGAGAGCAATGCTCTTAACCCAAGTTTTTGCTCTTAAATCAGAGCAAAAATGCGGGAGAGAGCCTGCTCGCAAGTCAAAAAGCTTGTAAGCTGAGGCACTCTTAACCCAAGGTATGACTGTACATTAATCGCGTTTCACCAAATCCCGCTATAAGTCACAGCCAGCTCCTGGTGTGGGATGATGTAAGCTTACTTCGGGGCCTGCGCGATCCACAATACAGAAGCTTACATCCTGTTGTGTTGAAGGGGTTTTCTGTGAAAAATACTACTGATGATTATCCTCAGGATAGGTTAATAGTTGATAGGCTGGCGTCCTCCGCTCAGGACTCTGACCGATCAGCTGAGCGGATGCATGCTGTCAGCGCCGCAAATGCACAGAGGTCAAAGCTGAAGCAGCAGAAGCCTCTGCACTGACCTCTGCGTAGTGGCCGGTGCTTGTAACTGCAGGCACAGCTTGTGTTGATTTCAATGAGGTCCTCGCTAGTATTTTCTATGGAAAACCCCTTTAACTACCACCCTGCCAGGATGTAAACTTACGTCCTGTGGCATAAGGCACAAAATAGGCCCATAACTGAAGGGTTAAAAAGAAATTGGAGATGGACTTTCCCAGGAAAAAACGGAAATGGATACATCAATACTTAGTTGATTGTACTGCATATTTGATATTCAAGAGTTAGCTAAATGAATAGAAATTTCAACCGTTTGTTGAGGTTTTTGTCATCTCTTTATGGTTCTCAGTTTGGCATTGTTAGAAATTCATTTTTGTTTGCGGACCTTTCTGTAAGTGATGTTTTCTATATAAAGGTAAGAAGCCAAGATAGATACAGACAGACATTCTGCTTTATGTTTCCAGATTTCAGATGCCGCTAACAATCTTGTCAAGAATTGCTTTAGCAGCATACGAGTGTATTTATTAGTTTTTACATGACATCATCAGTAGAGATGAACGAGCACGCTCGGATAAGGCAGTTACTCGAGTGTGCATCGCTAGAGTAACTGCAGGCTCGGGGGGGGGGGCGGCGTGGGGTAGCGGGGGGAGAGAGAGAGAGATCTCTCTCACTCTCCCCCCCCCTCCCCTCCCCCCCCTCCCCCCCGAGCCTGCTCAGACAAGAATACAGTTGCTCAAGAAGAGCGATGCTCGCTCGAGTAACTGCCTTATCCGAGCATGCTCGCTCATCTCTAATCATCAGTATATTATTATATGGTTCAAAATAACTATCATGATTGGAATATAGATGAATAGTATTGCTGTAATAATGGGTAAATTGTCTGACTTAACGAAATAAAAAAGCACTAAAATTTAAGTTTGCTTAAAGTAGGTGTTGATGCAGCGCTCCGTAGCGTTGGACGCCACTGTTTGGAGCCACACAGGGGCATTAGGAAACTTGCTGGGGGTGTGTGGGTAGAACTTAGTCATCTAGACAATTCTGTGTGCATCTCTTTAAATCTGAGTGGAAATGTTTCCTAGGTCAGCTGTAGAGATGAGCGAGCACGCTCGGTAAGGTGAGTTACTCGAGCGTGTCTCGCTCATCTCGAGTAACTGCCTTCTCCTCCGAGCGTGCTCTGGGGGTGCAGCGGGGGAGAGCGGGGGGAGAATGAGAGAGATATCTCTCTCTCCCCCCCCCCCGCCCCCCCTGAGCATGCTCGGAGGAGAAGGCAGTTACTCGAGATGAGCGAGGCACGCTCGAGTAACTCACCTTACCGAGCGTGCTCTCTCATCTCTAGTTAGCTGACCCATCACTCACACTCCGCCTGCAGACCAGTTATTGTACCTCTTCTGACAGTGCTAGGCTCTCTATTTAAAGTCCTTCATTCTAAGTGGCAGAGACATTTATTGTCTTGCCTTAGTAATATTAAAATGACTTGTTATCCTGGCACAGCTTCCTTGACCATTCTCAATTAACACTTTCCTACATGAACTGTGTACAAAAGGCATTTTCTAGGACTAATGGCCCTTTTACATGGTACGACCCACTGGGTACAGATAGCCAATAAATTATCCCAATGATAATCGTTCCTGTAATTTTACACAAGAATGTGCATCGCCCAATAAATCGAGGTGGACCGGGTCGGGATTATACCAAGCCACCTCTATTCACAGTTATCTAGCAAGTTATTCATAAATGGGTCGATCCCTTTTTCAATTTTCTGCATTCAGAAACTGAACGAGAAGCGATAAAATTTTCATTTATTGTGCAGCCGGGGCATGCATTTACACTGAACAATAATCATTAAGATTCCTGATGTATGAAGGAATCTGAATGATTTATCCGCCTGTCTAAAAGGACCTTAAGATATTGATGACCTGTCCTTAAGACAGGTCACTGTTATCAGACCAGTGGAGGTCCACCCCTTGGGACTCCCGCTGAACAGCATTCTGAAGTGGCTGCAGCACTTGTGTTGAGCGCCAACCACAACCACTTCAAACATCAAATCACAAGAAACTGATGGCCAGTGAACTCTTATCACCCAGACATTCTGGAAAATGTGGTCACAAAACATCAACTATTTGGCATGACTTGATTTTGATCAAGAAATGTCAAAAGAATAACAAAACATCCAGCAGACTGCTGCAGTGGTTGCTGGAACAATTTGGAGTTGCAATGAGTTTGAGCACTGTTTAGCAGAGACTTATGGATTCTGGGCTTCTAATGTTCAGAGCTTTGAAGTGTTACCTTGGCTGGACAACAGCATAGAAATGAATCCAATTTGGGCAGTTCTAAACTCGGAGATGAGCAAAAGGACCATAGAAAATAAGCAGCAACTGACTGAAGAACATAGTGTGGGCACATAATGCCTGTATGACTGAACATTGCAAGGAGCTGGTTCATTCTATGCCCGAATAAATTAAACCCCCTGAAAATGGCCAAAGGGTCATTCACAAAATATTAACTTTCATAAACTTTTGAACAGGGTATGTTCTTTGTGTAAAACAAAGTGTACAGCAAGTTATTGCAGGTTCTGCTCATCTATCTATCAAAGCAGATCAATCAGCAGATCTCTAACAGTTATAAGACTGCTCGTTACTCTAAACTCCTCCATACTGTACAGCATAGGGATCAGCCCTATTCTCATTTGTACAAGGAAAGACTAGAAGCAATAGGATAAAACTGAAAGGGAGGAGACACAGATTATATATTAGACAGTAAGGGGGATCAATGAGCGGAACAGGTTGCCACAGAAGGTGGTGACTTTTTTTTAATGGACGTCTTCTAACAGAGGCTGGACAGACATCTGTCTGGGATGATTTAGTGATCCTGCATTGAGCAGAGGGTTGGACTAGATGACCCCGGAGGTCCCTTCCAACTCTACCATTCTATGATTCTAATTCAGGAGAAACTCCAGCCAGAAAATTGTTATCATCCACATGGTCCAATAAATGTGGTTACCGAAGGACAATAACTATTTAGGGTGACTAGGGTGATCAGGGAATGCCTAAAGAATCCTAAACATAATGATCGATTGCATGTTCTATATCATAATGTGATCTTGGGGTGGGTTTACACCTGCACTCAGGTTTCTGGTTTCCTGCTCCGTTCAGGAAGCAGGAAAGGGGAGTCACTGCGACCGAATGGCTGCATCTCAGGATGGAACTGAACAGCACAGAACGAAACCCACTGACTATAATGGTGCCCATTAGGATTCCATTCAACTGCCCGGCTTTTGAGCTGGATCTGCGACGGAACCTTTTGCCTCATTTTGCCTCTTCTAGAAAAATTATTGAAACTTCACACAGAACTAAATGGCCAAAATAGAATGCACAATATAGTTTCCTTTTTTATACTCTATTGTGGGCCAAAATGTACATTCTGGTGGCCAAAGCTAATGCAGTTTCCACTCACCTGGTCTCTGTGTGGGTCTGGGTGGCTCAGTGATCCTTGATGCTGTTGTGCTTGTCTTGGCAGTAGTTGTCCTTCTGCTTGTGGCTTTAGCTGTAGTTGACTTTGGAGTACTCTTTGTAGGTTTAATTTGGGACATAGTAGTCCTAGATACTGTCGTTGTCCTGCGTCCAGTGGATGTTGGTGGTCTCACAGTAGATGGCCTTGTAGTGTTCATAGGAAATGTAGGAGGCATTGTTGACTTGGGCAGATTCATACCACTATCTGTAGTCCTCAATACAGGAGCCACAGTGTCCAGGATCCAGTCTTTAAGTTTTGTTACTCTACTATATACCCCTGGTTTTTTGGCCTGAGCACATCCAATTCCCCAACTTACAATGCCAGCCAGAAAGAATACACCTGGGCTCTCTTCACATGCCAGGGGTCCTCCAGAATCTCCCTTAAAACATGAAGTGTAAGTCAGTAGTCAAATTGTTGCTACTCTATTATTGTTTTTTCTTTTCTATCTGCATTGCTGCCTTACCTGACAAGAGTCCACCTTCCCATCAAGAAATCCCGCACAGATCATCCGTTCCGTTATGGAGAAATTATAAAGAACACTGCAAATTTTCTGGTCAATGATACCCACAGAAGCCTTTTGCAGAACCTCGGGCTTAGACACTGCATAGAAGATAGTATTTGTAATTGATATTGTCCTCATGGGATAAAGCGATCACACAGACATACAATAACCTATCCATGATTCAAGACCATGCCACTAAGCTATTTTTTCCTCTAACATACATTATAAATACAATATTTGGCTCATCATAAAACATGCATATAAATGTTGATTAATATACAATGTAATGGTCTTCTCCATATTCCTACCGTTCCCTTCTTTGATGTTGCCCCATCCTGATATCATGCACTTCCAACCAGCTGGAAACTTCTGCAGGGCAGAAGGGAGACAGACAGGCTGCACGTACTTGCTAAAAGTCAAAGCATTCGACAGTTCTACCACAGCTACATCAAAGTCCAGGGTGAGTGGATTGAATTGAGGGTGCTGGATTACTCTCTTCAAGCTGACCTTTACAGCCATTGAGTCAGCTCCACTTAAAGCTGTGGAACCCATGTGAGCAGTAATTTGGTCCAACTTTGTTCTGAAGATAAGAGCAGAAAGTAATCAACACTAGATTTTTAATCTTTAAAGAGAAAAACATATAAAATGTATGATTCGGAAGCAGACATCATTTCTGAGCCCAAGTCCTCAGCTTAGCCACTTTTCATATATAGTCAAACTATGTGCAAGGATACTCACTGGTTGAAGCAATGAGCAGCAGACACTAACCATCGATCCCCAATTATTGTTGCCCCACAAAAGTGATGTGGGCCCTCCTTTAGGCTTGCTTGCCATGGTACTTCTCCTCTGACAGCATCAAAACCTCCTACTATTTTGTTAGGCTTCGTTAGGCCAGGACGGCTGCCACATTCTGAAACCATAAGACTTGTTTATATGAATTAAAAAAGCATTTTGTTCAATTTAGCATTGAGATTAACATACACCATAATATTAGTTTACAACCCCAATTACAAAAAAGTTGGGATGCTGTGTATAATGTAAAGAAAAAGAATACAATGATTTGGAAATCTCATCTAACCATATTTTATTCACAGTAAAACATAGAACACATATCAGAAGGGGGAAGGGAGACATTTTTCCACTTCATTAAAAAAAAAACTAATTTAGAAATTGATGACAGCAACACATCTCAAAAAAGGTGGGCCAGAGTCAGGTCTAATATTGTGTAACATCCCCTCTTCTTTTTACAGTAGACCGATTGCTGGAGTTTTGGGAGAGGAATGTTGTCCCATTCTTGTCTGATGCAGGAGTCTAGCTGCTCAATAGTCTTTGCCGGATTTGATGGTTCATAATGCACCAAATGTCTTCTATCAGTGAAAGGTCTGGACTGCAGACGGCCAGTTCAGCACCGGAGTCTTCTGCTTCAAAGCCATGCGGTTGTGTTGGATGCAGTATATGATTTAGTATTGTCTTACTGAAATATCCAAGGCCTTCCCTGAAAGAGACGTTGTCTGGATGGAGCATATGTTGTTCTACAACCTCTATACACTATCAGCATCAATAGTGCCTTTCATGATGTGCAAGCTGCCCATGCCATAGGCAATAATGCAACCCCATACCATAAGAGATGCAGGCTTTTGAACTGTGTGCTGATAAACTGAACTATCCTTCTCCTCTTAAGTCCACAGGACACAGAGTTTGTGGTTTCAAAAAAGAATTTTAAAATTTGATTCATCTGAACACATAGCAGTTTTCCATTTTGCCTAAATCAAATTTAAATGAGCTTTGGCCCAAAGAAGACGCAGGCATTTAGGGATGGTGTTGGTATATGGCTTCTTCGTTGCATGATACAGCTTTAAATTAAATTGGTGGATCGTACAGCAAACTGTATTCAGACAATGATTCCTGGAAGTATTCCTGAGCCCATGCAGTAATCTGCTGCATTACAGAATCATACGTGTTTTAATGCAGTGATGCCTGAGGGCCCATAGATCTCAAGCACCCAATACTGACCATCGGCCTTGTCCTCTGTGGACAAGAATTTCTCCAGGTTCTCAGAATCTTTTGATATTATGTGCTGTAGATGGTGAGATATTCAAAGTCGTCGCAATTTCATGTTGAGGAACAGTTTTCAGAAATTATTACACAATTTGTAGACAGTATTTCTCACAGATTGGTGAACCGCTGACATCTTTGCTTCGGAGAGACTCTGCCTCTCTAACATACTGTTTTTATGCACAGTCATATGACTTAGTAGAAAATTGACCCTCCAGCTGTTTTTCATTAGTTTCACTTACTTTTTCAGCCTTTTGGTAACCCTGTCCCAACTTTTGTGAGATGTGTCGCTGCCATTAATTTCTGAATGCAAGTTAATTTTTGTAACTGAAATAGAAAAATGTCTTCCTTTCCCCTTCTGATTTGAGTTCTGTGTTCTATTGTGAATAAAATATGGTTATAGGAGATTTTCAAATCATTGCATCCTTTTTTTCTTTACATTTATTTACATTTTGCATAGCAGCCCAACTTTTTGGGATTTGGGGTTGTATTTTTCAAGAAATCAAACTGTAATTATGTGAACTTCAGTGAATGAGGGACTGAAGTACTTCCCTCTGGAGAATAAAACAATTAGCATATAGTGTGAATACCCCAAAATTTACAACTGTCAGATAAAAACACAATATGTTAGATACAATTTTCTACTGATTGTCTCAGACTACTTTTTTTCACTGGCTAACAATGCATTCTATTGTCACTCTATCTCCGAATATCAAAAAGCTGCTGCCTTTCAGTCTGCAGACTAACTTCTCATGGAGTAATTTTACAGACTTCAGCTCATATTTGTTAGACACCAGATATACAGCTTTTCTTTCTTTCATAGACTACATACCTTGAGGTTTGGACGTACTGGGAGGTTTCTGAGTTGGTTTGGCTGGCATGGTACTGCTGCCTGGTTTCGCTTTAGTTGTAGAATGTTTAGTTAGTGGTCGTGCAGTTGTAACTTTTGGGTTGGTTGTCTTCTTAACATTACTGGTGGTAGTTATCAAACTTGTATGTAGTTCCACTGGAGTAGGCGATGAAATAACATCCTGAATCCAGTTCCGGACCTTGCTCACTCGTACATAAACCCCAGGTCGTCTGGCTTCAGCACAACCCACTCCCCAGCTGACAATACCTGCCAAAAAGAATCTACCTGATGCCTCATCGCAAACCAAAGGACCCCCTGAGTCGCCCTGTAATGAGACGTTATAATAGTAGATATTATACTAGCGTTTATAACTAACACTAGCTTAGAATAATTGATCATCAGGTCACATTTTTGGGCTTAATGTACAATTTATCAAAGCAAAAGCAAAGTGTTATTCTGTAGTTAAGAGGGAAACCTATGGGATGTTATATGCTCTTGTATAAAGGAAATGAGAAAAAAAGTTCCATAGAAGTGATCTCTTTATGGACGTGTCAGAAAAATAATGTTTTTGAAACTTTTTGAACACAGAGGCCCCTTCATCAGGCATGTTCACAAATAAAGAACTGAGAGAATAGCACAACATTAACCCCTTAACAACCTCCCATACCCCCCCCCCCCTTTTTAAGGCAGTCTTAAGGGGCCTTATTCTGATGTATGCGCCTTTTTATGGCACTGCATCAGAAGCCTGCCACAGGTAGGGGGAGCGGGTGCTCAGCTGTCGAATAGCAGTCAGACACTTGCTAAAAACAGCGAAAACCAAAGAAACCGCTGATCCCCACTGTTTAACCCTTTACATGCGGTGGAACGGGAGGGAACTCCATCTGTAGCGGGGTCCCGATGGGTTGCTATGGCATCCAGAGGCTTGAATATGACCTCCGGGCCTAACAGCTACAGTGGCCTATGAGGCTCAGCCTCTGGGTCAACTTCGTAGGCTTTATAATACACTGCTGCATTGAAATATAGCAGTGCATTATAAGAACAGAATTGTCTTCGTTCTTGTTAAATGACTGATGATCACTTTGCTTCTTCTCTACATGTTATACTCTCCTCCACCTTGTTTTTCTTTTTGTCAACTTTTTCCAAAACCAATAAATAAAGAATATCTATAAAATAACAGAACATTTTTATGTTTGTTTTGCCTATTCTACATAACTTTCCATCCCGTTATCCAAAGACCCTGCTGATAAGATCCAGCCCTGACTCATCTGTTTCCACTTATTAACTTATCTAATAAATTATCAACTGTGTCACGAGCCACGCTACGACCAGCAGTGTTAGTCCGGTCGGCGGGTATGATGTTGGATTTCCTTCCTTCATTACCTGTTTCGCTCTGCTAGGGCATCTGTGTTACCGCACCAGGATTTCCTATTAGTAGAGTTAAAGGGGTTTCGCAGGCAGTGCCAGAGTTGGAGCAGATGCCACTGCTCCAACCTCTCTGTAGTGGCCAGCGCTTGTCATTGCAGGCAACACTCACTAATGTCAATGGCAGCTGCGCTTGTAACTGCTGGGGTCCCATTGATTTTTACCAGAGCTACACCTACAATTAAGAGCATCGGCCATCACACAGGGGTCGGAGCAGCGGCTTCCATTCCGATCCCACTGTATCCTGGCACTGACAGCCGGCACTGCCTGGAAAACCCTTTCAAATCTGCTCATTGCTCTCAATAAGGGTGCATTCACACGGCTGAGCGCAATTCGCGCCTGATGTTCTCGGGCATGACTTGCATCGCACAGGACATGGACAATCTTGCAATATGTGCAAGACCGCACGAAAACAGAACATGAGGTATTGTGCACCTTATTTTCTGCTCGCATCACGTTTGCCCATTAATATCAACTTTTAAAGAGAATTTGTTACAATGGTTTTTCAGCCCTTTCTGCAAGCAGCTTAAGATAGTGACAGTCACACTGATCGCAGTGATATCTGCTGTGTGGATCTGAGCAGGAGTTTACCAGAAAGCTGAATTTTATCATTAACAGAACATACATAAAGGACTACAGAAAGTAGTCCTTGATATGAGCTGCAGCTAGCCTCCTTCACCCTGCCCTAAAACTATTGGTTGACAGTATTACTATGCCTAGAGAGACAGCTATCAATCATTGGTTGGATGGCAGAGTGGGTGTGGCTACAGAAGTAGTTCTCTGTGTGACTGCTACTAATAACATACAAGTTTCTCCCAAACTACTGCAGACATATCATTGTAATCAGGGAGCGTTTCACTACCTTATGCTGCTCTCAGTGAGGATTGTGAAAAGATGGCAAAGGAGTCTCTTTAAGCAGTTTTTAATTTTTAAAAATTACATTTTGAAGGAAAGTTGCATGAAAGTGCCTTTGTGTATAAAGTATTATATGTAATTTTGGCAATGTGTCTACTTTCAGAAAATTTATGGGTATGGGGGCTCACTATATGATTTTTTTTAATTTTGTAATATAGGTTTTATTTGTACGTGTCAAAAGTGTGATAATTGTCTAGGCTACCAGAAATGCAAAATGTACAATAACCCATGGCACTGAAAGAGTTAAAATACGAGCAAAGTTTTTGGATTTACTAACCTGGCATGAGTCAATCTTGCCCTCCAGGTAACCTGCACAAATCATCCTGTCTGTGACCACATTGCTATATAAACTATTGCAGAGTGTTTGATCCATTAGGGCCACTGTAGCTTTTTGCAGTACTTCAGGTTTCACCACTGAAATTAAAAATCAGAGTACACTGTGTAGCCATTTTGTTCCAACATTCATTACAAACTGAGCGTTTAGTAATAGCTGCAAGGAGCTGATACTTGGAAATCTGTAAACAGTGGGGCACTTTGGGATATTTCTTGGTACATATGGGATTATTACCTTGCTGTTCTGCATTTGCTAGTGTGAAAACTAATTACAAACTATTAAGAAACTCCATGAAAATGTACCTTACTGATACGGAAAACTTTAGTATTAGCAAGTAGGCTAAAAACCATTCTCCATTAAAATGAAAAAAAAAACAACTAACTACAATTCATCGACTCGTCTTCTTTTGTGAAGGCCTTTCTAATAAACTGTCTGTTATGAGCAAAAGTTACTTTCCACTCCATGACGGGTACAGGGACATCAGAAACAGGAGCCTGGCTGATACACAGCTGGGCTCCTGCTGTAACTACAAGAACCATAGCAAGCTTCAATCCTGGCAGTTTAATCCCTTAGATGCTGTGGTCAATATTGTCAACTACTTAGGGTATGTTCAGATGGCAGAATCCTGGCAGAAACCACATCAAAATTCATGGCTTTCAACTGTGGTTTTTGGCACAGATCTGCACACAGATGTAGCGCTGTCAATGGGCTAAATCTATGTGTGGATCAATGGAAAAATCCACAAATTGTGATGTGGTTTTTAGAGGTGGGGTTCACTATGGAAAATTCAGTTGCCATTCCGCAGTCTGAACATACCCTAAGTGGTTGACAGAGGGAATGGACTTCCTCTGTCAGCCCATCAGCCCCCTACAATGTGAATATGGTTTGCCGATAGTCATTATGGCAACTAGAGGCCTAACAATGGCCAAAATCTGATATCTACAGAAGCATTCCAGAGGCAGGATCTAAAAAGCTGCCTGTCAATGTAAAATTGACAGGTATTATATAATACACTGCAATATAAAAGTATTGCAGTGTATTATACAAGCTATCAAGCTATTGCACGGTCAAGTACTAGGGATGAGTGAGTATACTCGCTAAGGCACTACTCGCTCGGGTAATGTGCCTTAGCCGAGTATCTCTCTCTCCCTCTCTCTCCCGCCCGCTCTGCCCCGCTCCCCGCCACAACTCACCTGTCAGCTGCGGCGGCCCCCGAATCTTTCGGGACGAGCAGGGAGATACTCGGCTAAGGCACATTACTCGAGCGAGTAGTGCCTTAGCGAGTATACTCGCTCATCCCTATCAAGTACCTTAGTGGGACTAAAAAAATGTGAAAAAAAGTTTCATAAGTATTAAATATGTAAAAAATAAAACTAAATTGGTTTTCCCTGCATTCGCAAGAATCAGTACTAAAGCATCGTTTATCCCACATGTCAGAATGGTTGTTTTTGGGTCACCTAGAAAAATGAAATAAAAAGGAATCACAAGGTTGTAAGTATCCCAAAATGGTACCAATAAAAACTACAACTTGCCCCACAAAAGATCAAGGCCTCACAGAGCTCCTGAGGATAAAAATAGTTATGGCTCCCTGAATATAGTGATAACAAAGAAATTAATGAAAATTGTTTGTCCAAAAAAACATTCAATAAATTGGTTACATTGTAATCGTAATGAATGTTATTTAGGTCGGCTTCACAAGGGCATATTTGTATATGCAAAATTTGTGCATGCAATATGCAGTGAAAAGAACCCATTGATTTCAGTGGGTTCATTCACATGCGCATAGCTTTACTGTGCATTTTGGTCCCTAGGAGATGCGTGATGCACAGCAAATTCCGCAGGAAAACAACACATCTTGAAGTCATTAGACTAATTGGGATGATTTAGTGATCCCGCACTGAGCAGGGGGTTGGACCCGATGACCCCGGATGACCCTTCCAACTCTACCATTCTATGATTCTATGAATTAGCCAATTTAACGGCTTGAAGCACCGGTATTTTTTTCTGTGCGCAAATGGTCATGCCTTTTATGTGCAAACAGTAGCAAAATATAAGCTGATGTACACGCAAAACTGCAACTTTCATTACACAAATACGCACCGCCCATGTGCGTACAAATACTTATACGCTGGTGTGAAGCCGACCTTATACTGCAGAGTGTAAGAAAATTTAAGAGCATGAGTAAAAAACAATGCCAGACTTGGCATAATAAAGAGATATTCCAATCTCAGCAAGTTACCCCCTATCCATAAGATAGGGGATAACTTGCCGATGGCGAGGGGTCTGACCACTGGGCCCCCATCAATCCAAAAATATTACCTACTATGCGTCCCAAAGGTTTGACAGCAGTGGCCATCCATGCACACCACTGCTCCATTCACTTTAATGGGAATTGCCTGAGATAGCAGAGTTCAGGTGCTTGGCAATCTCCAGCAGCCCCACTGAAGTAAATAGGACTGCTGGAACTTGCCAGGTGCTAGAACTCAGCTGTCTCCGTCACTTATCATTAAGGTGGTCATCACTGTCAAATGTTCAGGATGTGTTGGGGGTGATATCTCTGGATCAATGGGAGTCCAGTCGATAACTAGCTGAAATGGGAATACCCCTTTAAAGCATCCCTCTGGACTTGGAGAAACAAAGATGGCCGAACCGCTTCTGGATGTACACTGTGTATTAGTATAAGACACTACACCTGCTGTGATTGACCAGTGCTGTCCACATGAGCGTTGATGGCCAGTCAGAGCAGCATGTAGTGTCTTAGACTACCAATGCATAATATGCCCAGTGTGCATGAAGTCGTCAGAGAAGCGGTGCAGCCATCTATCTTACTCCAGACTTGAAGGGTCTCTTTAAGGACAAAATAGTCTACATCTTTTAAAGGGAACCCGTTATATCTCCACGGCACCATAGACTTAGTTATGGTGCTGTTAGGGTAGGTGACCGGGAGCTGGGTGATGTACTCTTTTATACTCACCCAAGTTCCAGTAGTTCCCCTCTGAAGTAGGCATGTGTCATGAAAATCTGACTCTTTTCAGAGTCTCATGCCCGCATATCTTCCATTGACTTGTGCAGGACAAGTGTGTGCGAGACTTGGAAAACAGTCAGATTCTCATGTCCTGTGCCAATTTCAGAGGAGAGCACCGTTGGATCATGGCTCCCTGTCACTTAGTTTATTGCGCTGTGGGGACGTGACAGGTTCGCTTTAAGGGGTTAAAATAGTTTCCCTTTTGGTTTGTTCTAGATACAATGTTTTGTGCCATGAGGTTTTGTAACATACCAGAAAAATATACTAATAATACTGCGTTCACACGGGCGAGGGAGATATCAGTCTAATATCGTACTCTTTAATCTGTGACTTTTGCCTGCGATTATGATGCATTTTGTGATAAAGATGGATTTCTGTACTTGTAACTTTCACGCACGTTTTTCATGTGCATTAAAATCTCACGTGTTGTTAATGGAATTGAAGATTCAAAAATCACATCGCACTGACATGAAACTCGCATTAACGATTTTTTTTGCCTGCCATAGAAAATAATGGGCAATTCTTAAGCAAGAATTTCCCAAAAATAGGAGCTGCAACGACTTTTCTATCTCGGACCATCAATCTAAAAGAAAAGTTGCTCAAGTCAATGACAACACTGTAGTCAACTGGTTATTTTCACGTGTGATATTTGACCTATAGCAACTGGTCCGGTACGTTGCATGAAGATCGGCCTGTGTGAATGCGCCCCAATTGTCCAACGTGTACCAGGCACTTGGCTTCACCCCACAAACCAGTTCTGGATTCTAAGGTGTTAAATGTTATTATTACCCTACTCATTAAACGTCAGCACGTTGCACATCTTACAGTTGTCCTCTTTGAGGTAGCCCCATCCAGTAATAATGCATTTCTTGCCCATGGGGAAGACGTGGGTGGAAGCTGGAAGGCAGATTGGTTGGGTATATTTATTGAAGCGTAAATCAGACTCTAGTTCTAGAACAGCCACGTCATAATCCGCAGTGTCCGGGTCGTAAGAAGGATGCTTTACAATGCTTTTGATGGAGGCTTTCACTGTGCTGCTGTCTGAGCCACTTAGAGACGTAGATCCTATGTAAGCCACCCATACAGCGGGATCCTGAAAACTACACAAGACTATTAAATATAGTATAACCTGGACTGTAAAGAGAAAGGTTAAAGGCAAGCAGCAACACACACAAAGCAGGATAGATGTTGACCCAAACCCCAACTATGGCTACTTCCGCATGGAGTCTTCACAGCAGTTTGGGGGTAAACCAGTCACCAAAGCTGCATCTCATTATGTTAATCTGTCTGACCAAAATACCCGAATCAAACTGAAAACTGCAAAAACTAATTACTCATAGCGACCTGTGCAGCTGACCAGCTTCTGTCTGAACGCTGTTTTCGGCCATCCAGTTGGAACCCCTGAAGAGGCAGTGAAGACGCCATGCGAATGTAAGCCTTGCCCCCATGGTTTACTTTAATTCAGTGCAATCAGATAATTTTTGGAAAAGTTGTGTTGGGAAAACTTTTGGAAAATCACTTAACCCTTTCCAATCCAGTGTCGGACCTTATCCAACACTGAGATTTCCCTGCATAGCTCCCTTTTTGGGCCAAGTCCGACTAATGTTTCTAACACTATGCAGAAGAGAGCTGCGATGTCTGATCTCTCCCCTGCATAGTGTAATATATGTATATAATGTATATCTATATATATAAAGCTGAAAGCCCTCACATACTCACTCACTCACTGACTGACTGACTCACTGACTGACTCGCCAAAAGTTCTCCAACTTCCCGATATCGTAGAAACATGAATTTTGGCACGAGCATAGATTATCTCCAAAATAGGAAAAGTAATTGGGTCCCAACTCGATTATTCAATTCTAGCGCAAAAGAATTGGCGTTGAAATTTTACGTACGGAATGTAATTTTTTCACTTTCCGGTGTCATAGAAATGTCAAATTTGGCACGAGCATTGATTATGTCATAAATAGGAAAAGCTAATGGGTCCCAACTCCATTATTCAATTCTATGCGCAAAAGGAATTAGCGTCCAAATTTTATGTACGGAATGTAATTTTTTCACTTTCCGGTGTCATAGAAATGGGAAATTTGGCACGAGCATTGATTATGTCATAAATAGGAAAAGCGAATGGGTCCCAACTCCATTATTCAATTCTAGCGCAAAAGAATTAGCATCCAAATTTTACGTACGGAATCTAATTTTCTCACTTTCCGGTGTCATAGAAACATGAAATTTGGCACGAGCATTGATTATGTCATAAATAAGAAAAGTTAATAGGTCCCAACTTGATTATTCAATTCTAGCGCAAAAGAATTGGCATCGAAATTTTACGTGCGGAATGTAATTTCTTCACTTTCCGCTGTCATAGAAACGTGAAATTTGTCACGAGCATTGATTATGTCATAAATAGAAAAAGCTAATGGGTCCCAACTCCATTATTCAATTCTATGCGCAAAAGAATTAGCGTCGAAATTTTACGTGCGGAATGTAATTTCTTCACTTTCCGGTGTCATAGAAATGTGAAATTTGGCACAAGCATTGATTATGTCATAAATAGGAAAAGCTAATGGGTCCCAACTCCATTATTCAATTCTATGCGCAAAAGAATTAGCGTCCAAATTTTACGTGCGGAATGTAATTTTTTCACTTTCCGGTGTCATAGAAACGGGAAATTTGGCACGAGCATTGATTATGTCATAAATAGGAAAAGTTCATAGGTCCCAACTCGATTATTTAATTCTAGCGCAAAAGAATTGGCGTCGAAATTTTACGCACGGAATGTAATTTTTTCACTTTCCGGTGTCATAGAAACGGGAAATTTGGCACGAGCATTGATTATGTCATAAATAGGAAAAGCTAATGGGTCCCAACTCCATTATTCAATTCTAGCGCAAAAGAATTGGCGTCAAAATTTTACGTGCAGAAGGTAATTTTTTCACTTTCCGGTGTCATAGAAACGGGAAATTTGGCACGAGCATTGATTATGTCATAAATAGGAAAAGCTAATGGGTCCCAACTCGATTATTCAATTCTAGCGCAAAAGAATTAGCGTCCAAATTTTATGTACGGAATGTAATTTTTTCACTTTCCGGTGTCATAGAAACGGGAAATTTGGCACGAGCATTGATTATGTCATAAATAGGAAAAGTTCATAGGTCCCAACTCGATTATTCAATTCTAGCGCAAAAGAATTAGCGTCCAAATTTTACGTGCGGAATGTAATTTTTTCACTTTCCGGTGTCATAGAAACGGGAAATTTGGCACGAGCATTGATTATGTCATAAATAGGAAAAGTTAATGGGTCTCAACTTGATTATTCAATTCTATGCGCAAAAGAATTAGCGTCCAAATTTTATGTACGTAATCTAATTCTCTCACTTCCTGATGTCATTTTATATAAAGTAAACGTCACATGGTTACCTCCACGTGGTGTTTCCTGGGTAACGCAGAGAATTTTGCAAAATGGTGAACATATGTTTTTCCTCAGTATCTCTAAAGTATCCACGACTTCATAAGATTTTCCGTGTGAACACCAGATAAACACCAGTACCAAATTAACTCGGGCGAAGCCGGGTATATCAGCTAGTATATTATATATACATATTAAATCACAATTCTAATAAAATCATCCGGACGAGTTATTCTTATGCGTTTCTGTTGAGTAATTCCAAGGAATCCACAATACTCTTTCCCACCCAAAATAAATTAGAGCCGGGGAGCGTGTGGGTGGCAGGGAGACTGGATTGGAAAGGGTTAAGGAAAACCCAGTAAAACATGTTCCTACTTCATCTGTTTAATGAATGCAATTGTGAGACAGCCATAATAGCCTTGTGATACATATAAAGGTATGTTCACACATGGTGGAAATGCTGCACCATTTTACAGGATCAGCAATACAGATGAGATCGCAGAAAATTTTATCCACATGCTGCAGAAACAATCTGCAGCATAAATGAATCTGTTATGTGGAAGGTAAATGCGCAGCGTGTCAATTTATAATTTGGATTTTCCGTGTGGATTTTGAAATGGGTAAAATCTGTGTCAAAATCCACATCAAAATCCGGTGTGGATTTCATCGTGGACTTTGGAACAGTTTTTGAATGTGAATGAGTACTATGGATGTGTTACAGATGACATTGCACCATCTGCCATCAGTATTTCATCATTGTTTGATCTGTATTTGTCTCCATATTTGCTGTCATCGATTTTATTTTCTACTGGGTAAATACGGATTTGTACTTGCACAATAGAAAATAACACCAGTTTGCGGTTTCAAAACAGAGATATGGAAAATACGGGCATGTCAATAGATACATAGATTTACATTAGCTCCATACTATGGTCAGTAAAACACAGACAAAATACGGAGCTAAAACTACACTCGTCTGAAAGTGTCCTAAGGAGCGTTGCAATGATGTAAGGGATCTCATCCTATGGGCCTCACTTTTACTTGCTGCAGATTTTGTCACACCATTGATAAGACACCGCTGGGTTCTCCTGTTCTCTGCACTTACCCCTGCACATGTCATACTCACAGGGCATGCCCATAATACTGTACTATAGAAGTGTGATACAATGGAATACCTCCACAGAATACAGTAGAGGTGCAGAAGGTCTTCAGACCCTTTCTTTTTTTTAAATATTTTGTTATGTTGTGGTCTTATGCAAATCAAAAGAAAATTCAATTTTCCCCCCAACATTCTGCACTCCATACCGCATAATGACTAAGTGAAAACAGGATATTAGAGATTTTAGTTTTTAATGATTAAATAAATTACAAAGATTTCACATTAACAGAAATATTTAGACTCATTGGTATAACACTTGAACTTTAGCTCTGGGGGCCTCCTGTTTCTCTTGAACATCTTTGAGGTGGTTAAAAAGTTATTAGGGGAAAAATAATAAAGGGTGATGAGGAGAAAGCAAATCTGTTAAATTGTTTTTTTGCCATTGTATTCACTCAGGAAAATGAAATGTCAGATGAAATGCAGAGTGACAAAGTAAACTCTCCTTTAAATCTCACCATTCTAACACAGAAAGTAAAAACAAAAAAACACAAAAATGGCCAAATACTTACGATTGTGTAACATGGAGGGTGCACAAAATGTGTAGTGGATATCCGCCATATCTATATTTTCAGGGAAATGACATACATTTTATGTGTAGTGGACAGTGGACCTGTTTTTCATATGTTAGGCATTTTGTATACCAGTGACAGGATTATTCCATTTTGTTTATTCTTCTACAAATATAGATAGATTCTTTGTGTATCCAATGTATTCACTTCCTTATATGTAAAAAATGATGAAACTTTCCATTCTCTAAACTCCTATAGATGCAAGCAGAAGCTAGCATTTAACATTTAGCAAGAATGCTCTATTTCTTGATTCTTAGTAACTTTAGCAGGGTAAAATCAGACATAAGTAACCGCAGTCTGAACCATTACCGCTTTTAGCTAACGCAATAGTAACACAAGCAGTTTTATGGGAAACTTAAGCAAATAATATAGGAAATTTATGCAATTAATAGTTCAAGCTGTAACCTCCAATCATATCGGAGTAACCACACGTGGGTTCAAGACAACCCACTCATCTTGTCCTGCCCTCTCCAGACTGATACCACGTGATGGCCAATAACAGATGACCGGATGATGGAAGAATTTCAAGATGCTTATCCAATAATTAAACAATACGTTGTATCTATGTAATCTTTGACCTGCCCAGATGGGCAGATATGTTAAACTCTTTAAAAGAGGCTGCACGCCCACAAATAAAGGAAGTAAGGAAGTTTTCATATGCTGATCTTGTGTCAGTGTGATTGCTTCAGGCTGTGCGCACAGTCTCATAACCAATTAATTAATCTGGAAGGATGCAAACATTTCCTATTGAGTAGGCCGTGGACTCACAAAGGAAACCCATGACAGTTAGTGGCCCGTACGGGGAGTGGTCGATAGGATCTGAAGACGATCCGAAACAAGGTACGGACATAGGCAATCTTGGACCTGGCGGGCCCAACAAATCATCAGAACACGGTAAGATAAATTATCTATACCTGTGTGGCTGACTCCAAGCTCGCCTATGTGCCGCGTCAAGGCCGATCGATTGGGATCCGCACGACAGGTATTTTAAGTCTCGACCACGTAACAGAGCCTGTCATAAGAACAAAAAGGAGTGTTTGCATGCCTGTTGTCTTGAGAGTACTGGTTAACTGGTGACGTCAATAGGCTGTCCCGGGCAGGGCCTGTACAAGGTTTTTCCACTCCTGGAGGGAGGAGGGAACTGTCAGGTAGCCTGCGCAGAGACTCAACTCCTGGAAAGTCTGGGTGCCAGACTGGGAGAGAGAGAGAGAGAGACTGTCAGAAGGTCTGATTAGGGTTTTTCCACTCCCGGGAAATCTGTAGTCAGGCTTGGGAGGAGGGAACTGTCAGACGTGTATCCCGAGGGGCAGTGAGACTAAGCCAGCCGTACTGGTGTTCTGTCTATTTGTGTGTACATCCCACCTCCATGTCTTGTCCCGATTGTAAGAAAGGGTTATTGTTAACCATAAGCACATGGGGATGGGAGATCTGTAAGCAGGATAACCCCTACCCCATTCACCAGTGTGGCTATGGTCCACTGGTTGAGGGTTACTATCCACACTTATTTGTTTATCGTTTGAACGTTCATGAGTGGATCCCTCTGTCTGAGGGTAGATTATTAAACTGTGTAGCGGCAGAAATGCTAGAGACTCTAGGGCAGGACATACTGTGTCCGACGTCTGAGGAGAATCCTATAATCATAAATCTGGCTGCCATGATTGAGATTGAGAGGCAGCAAACATTATACCAAGGCCAAGTCTTACACCCTCCAGAAAAGTGTGGAAGGTGTGGAGAGTCAAGTTATCATTGATTAATCAAGCAATCTTTCTGTGTGCTCAAAACGTCCTACCTGTCCGTTATATAGAGTTACTGTGCTTGTCTGTTGTGTAGAGCTAATCCTGCTGAGTTGTTTATATAGAAATAGTCTGTTGACTATTATATAGAATTAGTAGCAGTCCTACTCAAACTTTAAGAAGGGATTGTTGGCAATGAGAAGCATTGGCTGGGTTATACAGCGGCAGTACACAGCGGCGTTGTGGGTTTGGAATTCATAGGTTAGATATGCATTATTGGATCCCTTCTAGTAAAGGCAGACTGCTAAACTGTGTTGCTGTTGAATTGTTTGAAAGTATAGGATGTGATACATTGTGCCAGTAGGCGGCAGAGAGAGAGAGAATCAATACGTGACAAGGTGAATGTTGACAAGAGAAATAGATAGATAGATATATATGTATGTGAATGTATACAAAGGGTTAACCGAGTTTGTTTCAGTAAGAGAGAAAGGCTGCTTGCTCGACCCCCTTACTTCCTCATTTTCTAGGAGGAAGTGCTGTAACACTAAATGTAAGAAATAACTTTGTTGCTTTAATAGGAATAAATGATTATAATGAATGCAATGAATTATACTGTCTTAGAAGGCAGGTAAGAGAAGTTTTAAGGCACATAGTGTCTAGGGTCACAGATGGACATTTAGTGATTAACTAAATTGTTAGAGCAGGTGGATTAGACCCAAGCGATAGAAGAGAAAGCAAATTCATGTGCTGTGACAAATAACAGCTACTGTTCGTATGTCTTGCTATGTAATCTAATCTTTGTTGTACGTCCTTCATACAAATGTAAGGAGTTATATGCCACTCACATCCTGAGGGGGCTTTTTAAGAATACAAGGGTTAAAGAATGCAGAAAATGTTGCGTTACAAACTGTAACAAACTGCATAGTCCGCCGTGCCCACCAGAAAATACATCTATGCTCACCACTATACCACCAACATCTATGTTTGCCAAGTCCCCAAAATCGATTGTAACCACATACAATGTTAGGTGGTCACAGCTGTGACCGTAAAGTTACAACATAGTAGTTATACATTAGACGTTAGAATTTCCGTGAATGTCAGCCAGAGGGAGAGAAGGCGGGCTGAAATGGCGTCGGTACCCACGCATGCCAAAGACACCAGCGTTCAATATAACAAGAAGAAAGTCCGATAGCAGCACAAATTGTGAGACCCCAACCAGGGGCTGCGCATACAGCATGCAATAGCCAAAGCGAAGTGACTGGATCCTTGTCACTACAAAAAGTGTATACCATAAAGAAGAAAAAGCTTCAGCAGCATCCAAGGTGCAAATTCAGTATCCAAAAGGTTTTATTTTCCCATCACAAAAAACAAGCAGGCAACGTTTCGGCCATGTTGGCCTTTGTCAAGCTTGACAAAGGCCAACATGGCCGAAACGTTGCCTGCTTGTTTTTTGTGATGGGAAAATAAAACCTTTTGGATACTGAATTTGCACCTTGGATGCTGCTGAAGCTTTTTCTTCTTTATAGCGTTCAATATAACAGTTTAGTTGTATAACAGTTCAGTAAATAAGGAGATAGAATAATATCTCAGTCACTCAGCAACCTTTGGCACACAATATGTGAATTATAGTATGTTACCAATCAGATGGAGATGCCTGGCATCTAAGACTGCATCTGCTCCGGTCGCCGGTTTAAAATGTCAGTTGGTTTCCCATTCGACTAGGGATAGTGTAGAAGGCCGTAGGTTCCACCGAGGGCGCACTCTGCGGGGTGTTAACTTGTACAGATAGAGGACGTGGATACCTGAAAAACATAGCCCGGGGGGGGGTCCATGTCCTCCTTCTGAGGTGAGGTAGGGATTACACTCACCCTAAGAGTAGGGCCTTGTGGGCTATGGGGAAGCCCTGACGCTAGAGGGGCGACCAGGAACAAGTCTGGGACACGTTCTCCCTAATACTCCTGTCTCTTTGTCTGTTCCATTTTGTGTTACAGAATTAATGTACATTGTGGTCTGCGGAGGGCAAGGAGGGGCTGTACGGGGGAGAGATTTTAAAAAGAGGAAGTCACTGGGAGAAGCATTAGTACTGCAGCGTACAGCAGTACCAGGGTAGATAAATTAGCAGACAGTATAAAATTAAATAAATTACAGGGAGTTAGGTATAGATCTAGGTTAAGCGGAGAAGCCAAAGAATGGGAAACAAGCAGGTAACGATAAGGCCTCGTATCCATAGGAGGGACGGGGCAGATTGACCCGTAAATTGTAAAATGTAAATTGTGTGATGCATAAGACTTTACTTGGTTGTGATGTGTATCCGAGGACTGCTATCTTTGAATGAAAATATAAGGAAGCAAGTGATCAGCCAAATTCAGAGGGGTGAAGCTAGATGATGCAAGAATACTCTTGTCCACAAAGGAGGGGTGAGAATCTTGGGCAGCCAGAAAAAGTTTTGTTTTATTTTTCCTCCGGTCTCAAATTTGATGAGACATTGCAGGCAGATTAGATTAAATTAGATTAAATTAATAATGAATTATCTTAAAGGATATCACATTATAAATATGGCTGCCCTGATGGAAGGCATGTCTCTGTTATTGGCACTGATATTTTACAAACCCTATCTGCATCCATCATAATGGCGCCAGATGGATCGGTACGGGTTGGGACTTCAGATGCCATTTCAGAAGAAATTTTTGTAAATTAACTGCTCTTTTGGTGGAACCGACTTATGTGTTTGGCCTGATAGCTGCTGCAGATACTCAGCTTTCCACACGGTTCCTGACAAATTATGGGCCACCTACAAGACAGACATAGGGAAATTGAATGTACCCCCCCCCCCCCCCATGATGATACATCAGAAACCAGGATACACACCCCTGGGTCAAACAGTATCCCCTTAGTTTCAAAAAAAAAAAAAAAGGGTGAAGGGTTAGCCACGCATGTTGGATACTGTGTGCTGATGATTTTGGAAAAACTGCCGACCGGCCACAATTTCACTGTTAATTTCCCTTGCAGAAGAAGAAGATGGCTGCAAGGCCTGGAGGCCTCCAAAGAAAAAAACCCCCAGTTCTGCAGGAAAGGTCGTTCTCCTGGATCATTGTTTAGCCAGGGAACTAGACATCGGACAGAGGAACAAAAGGCTGCTGTCCAGGCCATACCTGTACCTACATCCGTTGCCAAACTCCGCACCTTTCTGGGCCTTGTTTCTTACTGCCGCCCATGGATCTATTCTGGCCATGTGACGACAGTATTGACACAAAAGCACGGAGGATAACCACGGCCACTGGGATACTACTCCATGAGGTTGGATCCAGTGACTCGAGGAGCTCCCTCATGTGTTTGCGCGGTGGCAGCAGTACAGGCAATGGTTGACGAATCTTTTGAGTTGGTATTGGACTACCCCTAGTGGTCCTCACCCCAAATGACATCCAGAGCATACTCATGCAAGTGCAACCCAAGCACTTATCTCTGGCCTGTTAGATCTGGCTACAATGTGCTCTTTCCATGCCTCTCCTAATATTTCTTTCCAACGTTGTACTACCTTGAACCCGGGTACTCTTCTTTTAATCGGGTATTCCGGTTCAAACGGGGGAGGGGAGGCATAGGTGATCTGAGTATGGCAGATCAGCTATTTTTTAAATTTTTAAAATTCTTTACAACAATATTCTGATAAAAACTGTTAGTAGAACCCACTGTTAACAATGCATATTTTGAGTTTTCCTTTTGTAGATGGTACCAGGGTGAGGATTGATGACTCCAAACCAGATATGCAGAGGTCACACAACAAGATTTCCTAAAAGCAGAAGCTCTGCCCCCGCATGTCTCAGTGCAAGAAGCGGAACTGAAGGCCCTCACTGAGGCATGTAGAGTGGCGAAAGGTAAGATGGCAATCCTTTACACTGACTCCTGGTATGCATTTGGCATAGCTCATGATTACAGCCCAATATGGAAGCCCAGACAGTTTTTTTACCTTAGCAGGACAACCAGTTAAGCATGGTGCAGCGGTGCAGAGTCTCATGGAGGCCCTACTACTACCTGGCAGTGGAGAGCTCACACCGATTCCTACAATGGAGAAGCGAGAGACGACACCCTCGCCGACAGCACAGCAAAGACAGCGGCCCTCAAGCCATGGAAGAAAGAAGAAAAGATACTGACAGCATGAGTCAGTGAAAAAACTTTGGACATTGACAAAAACTTTGGGCATTGACAAAAACTTTGGACATTGACAAAAACTTTGGACATTGATATGCTAAGGACTTTACAGTTACAAGCCAACGAGGAAGGAAAGCAAAAATGGACTAAAAATGGGAGCAACAGAATAGGACGGTGTATGACGAACAGTCAGCAGAACTTGCCTACAGAGGTCCTTATGCCCCATGATGTCCCAACTGGTACACAGAAAGACATACCTATCAAAAGCAGCAATGATGTCGACGCTGAACGAGAATGGGTGACATCTGGGTTCTCTGTAGCTGCTGCATCATTTGTCCAGTTTGCATGATCTTTGCCATATGCGAGTCAGGACAGAAGTAAGGTGGCCATATAACACTTGCCTAGTCCACTCTACCCATTTCAGAGATTGCCAAATTGACTACATTAAGCTCCCACCTGTTGGGAAGTATGAATATGTGCTTGTTGTTGGAGTCTTTTCAGGTCGGAGGCCCCCCCTGATACTAAGGTAAATGAGCAGGTAACAACACACAGAAGCTCATGAATGAGGTAATCTGCAGATACAGGGTACCGGAAGTGAATGAGTTAAACGAAGGTACACACTTCACAGGTGAATTAATACAACATCATGTCTGCTCTGGGTACATCCCAGGCCTTTTACACACCCTACCATACACGGAGTAGTGGGGAAGTAGGAAAGATGAACGGTACCCCAGAAATCTAAGATACAAAGGCAATGGAGAAAACGGACTACGTGTCTTTCATTAGCCTGTTTCCTCAGTTAGGTATATACCTAACAGGAGAAGAGAAAAAATAAATAATAATAAGTTTAAAACATTGTGTATTTAGAACACTGTGATAGGTTTCCGCTAAGATTTTGCTTTATTTTATCTGCAGTGCACTCTGCTCATGCCACACAACATGCCAGCGTTACAACGCCCCCGGTCCCACTACCTTGCCGCCTCTGGAAAAGGGAAGTGGGAATAATCACCTTGTAGTTTTTCCTTCCAGACTGATAGATATGATTGTGCACTTACTAATGAGACAGAGGTTCAGTCATGTTGATCAGTCATTAGATAGCACTAATTTTGCACTCTTTGTGGATGAATTGAGGTAGCGTCAAGAAGGCGGGTTCTACACAAATTATGCAGTGTTTACCTGAAATAGTAAAAGCCGAACCTCTCCTAACCTAATGCCTTGAGATCCCAGGTGGTAGCTTAGACCTCCACATGTACAGAGAGGGCGTAGGGGTACCTATGAGGGTACCAGATGAATATAAAGCCAGAGATCAAGTTAAAGCAGGATGGGTCTGGTCCTGTGGTAATTTGTCCTACACAAATATCCCCACCAATATTTCAGGAGGGCCATGCGCACTGTCCCGGCTAAGTATCCTTATGTACCAAAGACCCGATTGCCATGAACCCACACCTAGGTATCGGAGGGGCATTTACTGCCTGAGCGACAGTTGTGAAAGACCGCCCACTCTGCTGAGTTTTCAGAACATTCTACACTAGAGTTTATTCTGATAAAGAAGTTATTAATTATATTTGTCACCTTTATAGTCATCCTAATTTCTATTTGTTGTTGTGTACAGTGTATTCCAACCCCGATGACTACCTGTTCCACCCCGATGACTACCTGCTCCATTGTGTGCCTACCATGATCTGGGACGTCGAGGAGGGTCAATGGTTGAGGATTAATGTGGGGTAGAGTAGGGACAGTTAGTGTAGTTAGTTTAGTGAAACGGATAGTTTCAAGGGGGGTTTGTAGTGGATATCCGCCATATCTATATTTTCGGGGAAATGGAAATGGACATACATTTTATGTGTAGTGGACAGTGGACCTGTTTTTAATATGCTAGGCATTTTGTATACCAATGACAGGATTATTCTATTTTGTTTATTCTTCTACAAATATAGATATATTCTTTGTGTATCCAATGTATTCACTTCCTTATATGTAAAAAATGATGAAACTTTCCATTCTCTAAACTCCTATAGATGCAAGCAGAAGCTAGCATTTAACATTTAGGAAGAACACTCTATTTCCCGATTCTTAGTAACTTTAGCAGGGGTAAAATCAGACATAAATAACCGCAGTCTGAACCGTTACCGCTTTGAGCTACCGCAATAATACCCCAAGCAGTTTTACTGGAAACTTATGCAAATAACATGGGAAATTTATGCAATTAATAGTTCAAGCTGTAATCTCCAATCATATCGGAGCAACCACACGTGGGCTCAAGACAACCCACTCATCTCGTCCTGCTCTCTCCAGACTGATACCATGTGACGGGTGGTCACACAAGAGGCACGCTACCGTATTTGCAAAATTAATATTACCCTCACACCTGAGATCATCCTCTTGAACATGGATATCTCAGGCCTCCCAGCAAATTCAAAATTGTCTCATTCCTCATAAATGCAGCCAAAATCGTAATCCTTAGGTACTGGAAAGACTGCAAAATTGCCTCCTCACTAGAGCAGTATAAGGAAGTGAATACTATATGTTCCTTTGAGAAAATCAAAGCTAGACGAGAAGGGGATCTGGAGAAATTTATAAACCTTTGGAGCCCCTGGTTTACCTCCCCACATGGAGCCTCGGGCCCATCTCCATGAAGGTTGACACCCCCTAACCATTGGTTTCCCTTTTCCTAGTGGGTGATTGCAAGTTGTATCTAATACATTTCATCTCTTTTCTTTTCCAAGAATTTTATTGCATTTTCATCAGAACTGTCAATGTTTCCCTGTTGTATACAGAATTGAATGATTGTATTGTGATTACCCGATCTTTACCTTTACCACTGTTGTATCCCCCCACCCTTCCTCCCAAAATTAAAAATAAAGAATATATATACAAATAAAATCTTTGAACAAATTATTAAACAGCATGTATGCAAGTACTTGGGTTTGTAACAAACAAGTAATGCCAGACAGATGTAATTCCTTCTATGACTGAATCACCGACTGGGTTGATCAGGTATTTGCAGTAGATATAGTATATCTTGACTTTAGTAATGCATTTGACAAAGTATCTCATAACATACTTATTGAGAAAATGACCAAATATGGTATTCACAAGGCAACTGTTAGGTGGATTCACAACTGGCTGATTGATCCTACTCAGAGTGGTCATAAATGGCTGCACATCCAAGTGGAAGAATGTGTCAAGTGGGGTACCAGAAGGCTCTGTCCTAGGCCCAGTGTTGTTCAACATTTTTTTAAATGGTTTGGAGGAGGGAATTGATTGAAAACTGGTCAAATTTGCCAACGACACAAAGTTAGGAGGGATAGCCAACACTAAAGAAGAGAGAGAGCG
This sequence comes from Eleutherodactylus coqui, assembly GCF_035609145.1. Lineage (NCBI taxonomy): Eukaryota > Metazoa > Chordata > Amphibia > Anura > Eleutherodactylidae > Eleutherodactylus > Eleutherodactylus coqui. The sequence goes on along the minus strand of NC_089843.1, from coordinate 198,542,150 downwards.
TATTCAAAAAGATCTAGAAAAGCTTGAACAGTGGGCGTTAACTAAGAGAATGGTATATAACAAGGAGAAATGCAAAATCCTACATCTGGGCAAGAAAAATGAAAAATAGCACATACAGAATGGGAGGAATTGGGCTAAGCAGCAGCACATGTGAAAAAGATTTGGGTATACTAATAGATCATAGACGGAACATGAGTCAACAATGTGATGCAGCAGTTAAAAAGGCAAACACATTTCTGAGAAGCATAAAGTCTAGATCACGTGAGGTAATTATCCCCTTCTTCTCTTTCTTAGTCAGACTTCATCTAGAATACTGCATCCTTTCTGAGTACCCCACTTTACAAAAGACATAGACAAACTGGAGCAGGTTCAGAGAAGAGTTACCAAGATGGTGAGCGGTCTGCAAATCATGTCCTATGAGGAAAAGTTAAAGGATCCAGGAATGTTTAGCTTGCGAAAAAAAAGGCTGAGAGGAGACTTAATAGCTGTCTACAAATATCTGAAGGGCTGTCACAGTGCAGAGGGATCAGCCCTATTCTCATTTGCACAAGGAACGACCAGAAGCAATGGGATAAAGCTAAAAGGGAGGAGACACAGATTAGATATTAGAAGAAACTTTCTGACAGTGAGGGTGATCAAAGAGTGGAACAACTTACCACTGGAGGTGGTGAGTTCTCCTTTAATGGAAGTGTTCAAACAAAGGCTGGACAAATATCTGTCTCGGATGATTTAGTGAATCCTGCACTGAGCAGGGGGTTGGACCAGATGACCCTGGAAGTCGCTTCCAACTCTACCATTCTATGATTCTATGATTAATGGAAAGCTGAATGGAACAAAGTACAGAGATACGTATTATTAATGAAAACGTGATCCTCCAGCAAAAGAATGAGCCTGGGTACACGGTCAAGAGAACACAGGAGTGATTTAGGGACATCTCTGTGAATGTCCTTGAGTGGCCCAGCCAGAGCCCTACCTTGAAGCCAAATGAACATCTCTGGAGAGTTCTGAAAATGGCTGTCCGTAGATGTCCCCCCATCCAACCTGATAAAGCATGAGAGGATCTGCAGAGAAGAATGGCGGAAAATGCCCAAATCCAGGTGTGCAAACCTTGTGGCATCATATCCAAAATGACTGGAGGCTGTAAACACTGCCAAGGGTGCTAAAACTAAAGGCCCATTTACACGGGACGAATGTTGGGCAAACGATGCCTGACACTTGTTCTCGCGTTGCTGCACTGGAGCTAGTATTGCTAGCTCACAGTGGGGAAGCTGGAGAAGATTCCTCTCCTTGCGCTCCCCCGCCCCTCTCTCTTGACTTAACATAGCAGCCGTTCAATACTGAACAGCTGCTATTTACATTGAGCGATAAGCGATCAGCTCATCGCCCATCATTTATGCAGCATAAACGATGGGCGATGAGCTTATCGCTTATTGCTCAGTATAAATAGCAGCCATTCAGTACTGAACGGCTGCTATGTTAAGTCAATGGAGAGGGGCGGGGGAGCGCAAGGAGAGAAATCTCCTGCAGCCTCACCGCCCCCCTGCTGGCCGCTCTGTGAGTAACAGCACGGGAGCGAGGACACACAGGAACAAGTGTCGGGCATCGTTTGTCCGACATTCGTCCTGTGTAAATGGGTCTTAAGACTGGAGTACAGGGTGTGAATACTTATATGAATGCCAAATGTTAGTTTTTAAATTTTTTTTTAATTTACAAAGATTTCTAACATTGTGTTTTCACTTTGTCATTTTGGGATATTGAGTACAGAATGATGGGAAAACTTGATTTAAAAAAAAAAATGTGCACAAGGCCACAATATAACAAAATATACAAAAAGTGAAAGAGGCTAAAGATTTTCCTGACCCATAGTATATTAGCAGAATGGTGGCTCAGTGGTTACCACTGTTGCCTTGCAGCACTGGGATCCTGGGTTGAAATCCAACAAAGGACAACATCTGCATGGAATACGTTCGTTCTTGTGTTTGCAATGGTTTCCTCCCACACTTGATAAACATACTAGGGCCTCATGTCCATGGACATGCATGGTTTCCAAATGTGGAATCCCGCAGTGGTTTCAAGCCATGCCCTCAAAATACATTTTCTGGCCTGTCCGGCTGCCATGCAGTTCTTCTCCATCGTGGCCTTCTTTCTTCTGCACGGCGGATGCATCCGGGCACACCAGCGGCGTGCTGCCTAGATGCTCTATGCTTTTTGTAAAAGAATCTTCTGCTTTCCTGCGGATCCGCAGTAGGGACGCAGTGTCAGCTGCATCTTTGCCGCAGCTCTGATGGTTTTCATTGACTTCAATGGAAGCAGTCCATGCGGGAAACCACAGAAAATAGGGAATGCTGCAGGCGGTTCCTGTGCGTGCAGTCCACACGCCGGTAAAAAATGACATCCGCAGGTACTTAATTACCCGTGTATGCTCAATGAATGTCTATGAGCATATTGAACTGTGGATCATCTGAGCAGAATCCACAATTCAATTTTGCCCCTTGGACATGAGGCCTAAGTCCACACTAGTATTTTTTGTTTCTATCTAGCTGTTGCGTTGTGGCAGCATTTAAATGGGAATGAGAAACACAAGCAAATAGATGGTTCATATTTGTTTCCATTTTCGATTGACAGCAATGTTAAAACACACAGAAAAGTTGCAATTTGTTTTGGTTCCGTTTTTTGAACTGGGAACAAAGGCGCAGCAGTCTGTGTTTTTGTTCCAGTGTGAAAAGCGGAATGGAGGAGGAAAATACAGAAATTGATTGAAACTGAAGGTTTTCAGTTTCAATATATTTTTATTCCTGGAATGGAAAACAGAACACTAGTGAGAAAAGTCCCTAAGAGATGAACTCAATGGGGACAACATCAAGTGACATGATTTCAGAATATGAATGTAATATATAAATAAGTACAATAAATAAAAATACTGTATGTCCAAAGCAACTTAACTAAAGCTATTCACCATGCCCTAGTCAACATACCCTTACAATGTAATATACCTATTCACCATAGTGAACATACCTTTATATTAACCCTTTCCAATCCACTGTCTGACGTCTAAAGACATTCTGATTTGAAGGCTGTACAGCTCCGATGTCGGAAGACATCCGGCAGGGTATGCTTACTGTATATCACTGGCCGCTCTGTTGTCGGGGGCCTCTCCAGCATGTCCCATACCACAGTACTGACTCTAGCCAGCAGATGGCGCTATTGTATAATGGCAAAAAGAGAAAACCCCCTAGGAAACCCTGAAGCCAAAATTGGATTGCAAAGGGTTAATCTTCATTTACTATAGTTTACTTCTACTCTTTGCATAACAATAAATGGATGGAAAACCCAGCTTTACTTACTCATTGAAGCAGTGAGCTGCGGACACCAGCCACTTAGCACTTATTATGGTGGCTCCACAGAAGTGTTCATTGTTCTCTCGGAGGCTGACCTGCCATGGAAACTCCCCTTTTGAAGCATCTGATCCGCCAACTATCTTGTTGGCTTTTTGCATTGCAGGTTGAGTACCACAGTCTGAAGGAGCAGTAAGGAGAGAAGCGTAAGTTACCACTGACTAACTCATAGTCAACTAACTAAGGTCCTCGGCTCCTTCACATTGAATTCAGGAAATTTTAAATCCCACAAATCTTTTTAGGCCAAGAAGAGTGAAGGATCTCAGCAGAAATGCAAATAAAAAAATATTTTCCAAAAATAAAGATGTTATAATGCAAAAATGGAAAAATATAAGAAATATATAAATTTGGTATCTTAACCATACCAACCTCAAAAAATTTTTAATGTCATTTACACTGCATGATGGACGCCATTCCAAAAAAAAGGCAAAATTGATTTTTTCTTTCATCTTCAAAAATTTATAAAAGTTAGACACTACATAATGCAGACTACAGCTACAAATAAAGTGATGGCTTTGGAGTTGAAAAGTGGAGATGATAATCCCAAAAATCGTCACGTCCGTAGGTCCAAATTGGCCGCATCTATAAGGGGTAAATAATCTTAACACTAGAGTTAAAAAATGCTATATTTTCTGTCAATTTTCAAAGACAAACTCACTGCAGTTCTTCTCATCTGATCCGTCTTTGCAGTCGCGGACATTGTCACATTCTGGGTTTTGTTTTACAATGCACTGACTGTTCTTACAGGCAAATACTTGAGGTGGACAACTTCCTGTGGAGTCATAACAACGCAGCAGTAAATGAGTATACAAGTAACGACTTTGGGGTGTACTAAATGTAATGAGGACCAAAGCTTAAATATAGAACAAAAAATAAGGGGGACATACATATTAGATGAGTCATCTGTACCTGCTAATTTTGGTAGCATCAGGCATATATTCGACATACATTATATGGCCAAAAGTGTGCAAACAACTTTCTTTATTAGGTTTGGCACATCCAGTGGAAACAGATGCATAAAATTAAGCGTTCATAGATGAACTGACTGCCTATTTACATGGGCTGACTATGGGCAGGTTTTTACGTCTGCGTAAACTGAACAATGAATAATAAGCCAACTAATCATCATTCGTCATTGGCCGTTTTTTTGAGCAACAATAGCTCAGCCAGGAAGCATAGCAGTAGGGGAAACCAAATGCTAAAGCTTGTTGTACGTAAAAACACCTACGCTCCGTTGCATCTCTAACTTACTCTTGAAATAACATCAGTAAAAGGACGATGCATCAAGAGTTTCATGAAATGGGTTTCCATAGTCAAGCAGCGATCACCATGACGAAAGCCAAGCATCGGCTAGAATGGTATAAAACATGGTACTACTGGGCCTTGGAGCAGTGGAAACATATTTTTGGTACGATGAATCATATATACACTACCGTTCAAAAGTTTGGGGTCACCCAAACAATTTTGTGTTTTCCATGAAAAGTCACACTTATTCACCACCATGCGTTGTGAAATGAATAGAAAATAGAGTCAAGACATTGACAAGGTTAGAAATAATGATTTGTATTTGAAATAACATTGTTTTTACATCAAACTTTGCTTTCGTCAAAGAATCCTCCTTTTGCAGCAATTACAGCATTGCACACCTTTGACATTCTAGCTGTTAATTTGTTGAGGTAAGCTTGAGAAATTGCACCCCACGCTTCTAGAAGCATCTCCCACAAGTTGGATTGGTTGGATGGGCACTTCTGGCGTACCATACGGTCAAGCTGCTCCCACAACAGCTCAATGGGGTTCAGATCTGGTGACTGCGCTGGCCACTCCATTACCGATAGAATACCAGCTGCCTGCTTCTGCTGTAAATAGTTCTTGCACAATTTGGAGGTGTGTTTAGGGTCATTGTCCTGTTGTAGGATGAAATTGGTTCCAATCAAGCGCTGTCCACTGGGTATGGCATGGCGTTGCAAAATGGAGTGATAGCCTTCCTTATTCAGAATCCCTTTTACCCTGTACAAATCTCCCACCTTACCAGCACCAAAGCAACCCCAGACCATCACATTACCTCCACCATGCTTAACAGATGGCGTCAGGCATTCTTCCAGCATCTTTTCATTTGTTCTGCGTCTCACAAACGTTCTTCTTTGTGATCCAAACACCTCAAACTTGGATTCATCCGTCCACAACACTTTTTTCCAGTCTTCCTCTGTCCAATGTCTGTGTTCTTTTGCCCATCTTAATCTTTTTCTTTTATTGGCCAGTCTCAGATATGGCTTTTTCTTTGCCACTCTGCCCTGAAGCCCAAAATCCCGCAGCCGCCTCTTCACTGTAGATGTTGACACTGGTGTTTTGCGGGTACTATTTAATGAAGATGCCAGTTGGGTACCTGTGAGGCGTCTGTTTCTCAAACTAGAGACTCTAATGTGCTTATCTTCTTGCTTAGTTGTGCAACGCGGCCTCCCACTTCTTTTTCTACTCTGGTTAGAGCCTGTTTGTGCTGTCCTCTGAAGGGAGTAGTACACACCGTTGTAGGAAATCTTCAATTTCTTAGCAATTTCTCGCATGGAATAGCCTTCATTTCTAAGAACAAGAATAGACTGTCGAGTTTCAGATTAAAGTTCTCTTTTTCTGGCCATTTTGAGCGTTTAATTGACCCCACAAATGTGATGCTCCAGAAACTCAATCTGCTCACAGGAAGGTCAGTTTTGTAGCTTCTGTAACGAGCTAGACTGTTTTCAGATGTGTGAACATGATTGCACAAGGGTTTTCTAATCATCAATTAGCCTTCTGAGCCAATGAGCAAACACATTGTACCATTAGAACACTGGAGTGATAGTTGCTGGCAATGGGCCTCTATTCACCTTTGTAGATTTTGCACCAAAAACCAGACATTTGCAGCTAGAATAGTCATTTACCACATTAGCAATGTATAGAGTGCATTTGTTTAAAGTTAGGACTAGTTTAAAGTTATCTTCATTGAAAAGTACAGTGCTTTTCCTTCAAAAAATAAGGACATTTCAATGTGACCCCAAACTTTTGAACGGTAGTGTATTATTTTCGTTAAAGGGGTATTTTGGAGACTATAGGTTTTTCCGAATTTTCACCCATCAGCTGGATAGGTGAAAACTGATAGATCAGCGAGGAAGAAGTAATCCTGCCTTGAAAAATAGGGCTATTGGACCCAACCGATCTATCAGTTTTCACCCATCCAGCTGATGGGTGAAAACTCAAAAAAACTTTTAGTCTCTGGAATACTCCTCTAAAGGTAATATTAAGACATTTTACACAATTGTATGCTTCAAAATTTGTTGCGACTGCTTGCGTAATGCCCTGTCCTGTTCTAGCATGACTGTGGACCTTACTTTGTGCCCTTGAGCACAAAGTGGAGTCCATAAAAAAATGGTTTGACGAATTTGGTATGGTTGAGCAAGAGCAGCCTGACCTCAACTGGGGAAACGGACTGTGAGCCAGACTTTCTCATCCAACATCAATTGCTGACATCACAATGCTTTTTTGGCTGAGTGTGCATAAATTTCCACAGACACACTCTAAAATCTTGTGAAAGTCTTTTAAAAATAGTGAAAACCATTACTGTCACAAATATGCCCAAGGTTATGGAGAGGGATGACCAACAAGTTCATCTAAGTATGATGGTGAAGACACCACATACTTTTGGCCATATAGTGAAGCTTTTAACCTGATGATAATGATGACAACTGATGTTTCTCCCAACTCCACCATAAACATACACTCTTGGCTTGGCATGCATGTTTATTTCAATAGGAAAACTGTATAAGCTGCTTGACACCTGCGGCAGTGACTTATCCTCTGCGGGATCAACTGATCAGGAATGGTAAAATCTGAGGGACAATCAGGAGGCCCCCATACACGAGATCCCTGGCTAACCCCTCTAAAATTTGCAGGTTTGGACAACTTTCACATCAGATTTATGACTATTTTTTATCTTAGGATTTGTAAAGATGCAACATAAGTACAAATGGTGGGAAAAAAGATACACATGACATGTATAAGCTGTATCACCAACACTCAAACTTCTAATAGCTGAATTCACAAAGATTTTCTATTTAATAACCAGACAGAAATATGTAATTGTCTTACCTGACTTCAGACCTAGAGAGTAGTAGGATAGCCCCTTAGTATCTGCATTTCAGGTGGAGAAATAGCAAAAGAATAAAACAAGATTAGTGTAATTACATTACGAACTGTTGGCATTTAGCTCTATATACTTATGTCATACTGATCAAGTACACATGGATTCAAAGAAATGCTTGTGGTGAGGACCAGAATTTCGAAACCACAAGGGATGTAGCTTCACGGTCTTGAAGAAGGCCTGAGGCTGCAGCGCTGTGCAAATGTATAATTTCTTTTTTTTTATAATACTGGATAACAGAAATGCACTTCAAATTTTTTTCCTGTCTCAAAATAGTTCAAGTACCCTAATTTTGGGTCAAGAAACATGAATATGACATTAGATTTTGTTTATTAGCTCTGGTTTTTAAGATATACTAATCTCAAAACAAAGTACTAAAAATACGCTTGGAAGTTCTTTCTTTTCTCACAATGCCTAAACTACTCCAAATCATTGGGACGGCAAACGGTATTGAATGTATCATTTTGTGCAACCATCTACGTAGGTTTACAGCACATGAATTGAAGACAATATGCTGTGCCAGTGCTTGTCCTGATCTCCTAACTGGACACCAAAATATTGGCGATATGCAGTCTTTATGACGGGGGGAATTCGACGTTTCACCTCACCACACGTAACAAATATTTTCAGAAGAGTTTTTACAATTACGTGGCATCCTGGATTCTAACCTGAAATTACGGGAAAAAAACAAGTTGGAGAAAACGTAATTGCATTTTTTTTGTAATATATGCATATTAATTCTAAGATTTAAACATTACGGTATCTGATTTGCATTTTAGTTATTCAACTACTTTACTATATATACTATTATTTATTTAATGATTTCACTCTTCTAACCTTGTGGATCTGAATAAAGGTACATTTAACTTAAATGGGCTACATCTCAGAGCCAAGAGCTAACTATCTGCGTTGGAACCTACATTCAGAGGTTCAGTCTCAGATCCAGCACAAAATGAGATCGTGAGATCTCTGAACCATTCCTCCAAAATATCACCAACTGTCTGTCCACTGTCTCTAACACTATGTCCTTCCTTTTTCTCAAACTAAACCTCTCTAAAACTGACCTCCTCGTCTTTCCGCCTTCCAACCGACCTCCCCGCAACATCTCCATTCCAGTGTCTGGCACCATCATAACCCCCAGATGGCATGCCTGCTGCCTTGGGGGTCACACTGGACTCTGACCTCTCCTTTATCCCCCATATCCAATCTCTTGCCCAAACATGCCACATGTACCTCAGAAATATTGCTAAAATACGGCCATTGCTCACCACGGAAATGCTAAAGACACTCGTGGTCGTCCTCATCAACTCCCAGCTTGACTACTGCAATTCGCTACTCATCGGCCTCTCCCGCACCAGACTCGTTCTACTCCAATCCATACTAAATGCGGCAGCTAGGCTCATTTTTCTATCCAGTCGTTATTCAGACGCCTCTGCATTATGCCAGTCACTGCATTGGCTGCCCATCCACTGCAGAACTAAATTTAAACTCACCCACAAAGCTCTGCATGGCGCCACACCACCACACATCACCTCCCTCCTGTCCGTACACCACCCAGCCTGCTCACTCCGATCCGCTAACATACACAGACTAAACACCCCTGTATTACGAACCACTCATGCTCGCCTCTAGGACTTCTCCAGAGCAGCACCCATTCTCTGGAATGCTCTACCACAAGGCATCCGGACAATTTCCGACGCATGAAATTTCAGACATGCCTTAAAACGCACCTCTTCTGGGAAGCATACCAAATCTCCTGACCTAGTCTCCCGCCCCTCCCTATGGCTTCCCACACCTTCCACCCGGCCTATTGCATACGACCTCTACCCCTGCACCTCCTTACCGCCCCACCCCGTTTGCCTTATAATAACTGATGTCCACATGAAATCCCATACTGCCTGTGCTCCCAAGGCCTTGCTCCCCCCCTCACCTCCTGTACCACCGCCACCCCATTTGTTTTAAACTGAATGTACCTCACATTGTAATTGTTGTATTGTTTTGCATTTATCCCATGCTTGAAAGCGCTGCGGAATAAATTGGCGCTATACAAATAAAGATTATTATTATTAAAATACTGGAATAGCGCTGCATGCATCCAGTAAAACGCTGGGCAGCTGAGTGAAAGCCGAACTGACCCATTATAGTGGATGGGGTCCATTTGGGTCTGTTTGGTTCTGTCATAGGACGGAGCAGTTTGTAAGGTAAGGTAGAGCTGAACATTATTTGTCATTCAACAAATTAAATCACCATTTAGGAACGAACAGTGTGGCATTAGGATATACTCCTGTCCGCCCATTCCACCTTCTCCCTTCCACTTGGGTCTTATCAACCTATGGTGGGTAAATAACTGCAAGTTCTTCATCCTTGTATGTACAACAAAGATTGCTGGCAGCAAATAGCTACAGCTTTGAACAGACATGAGAATTAATTATCAGTTTGGGATGTAGACTCATGCCATATAAACATACATCTTCATGCACTTTATGAGCTATATCTGTACAACTGCTTGTAACTTCATAAGTATGCTTCAATGTATAAATGCATGCACAGCAGACAAAGTCAACAAAGTCCAAACACCAGAACTCTGACCAAGGCGTGTTTTTCGTGCCAGAGATGGTAGGAGTATCTTAGACACCGCAGATCTTCTAGAATTTTCACAAACAACAGTTGATAAATAGGGCCGGCTCTGTGGGCAAAATGGTTTGTTAGCCCCTTCCCACAATTCAGCATACATTTACCTTTGTGGCACTGTTTGCATGGTGTAGCAGTGCAATTATGGAAGTAGCCACTAGGGGTCTTGAAATCCGGTAAGTGTGGGTGTACCCTCAATGTACCCTTGTGGTTATGATAAAATAGAAGAATAGATAAACTTTTTCAGCTGATCATAACAACAAGTGTACTATGCAACATAGCATCTTTTAACAACATAGAACATTGAAATTGATGGGCTAAAGCAGCAGACGATCACCCTAGATTCTACCCTTATCATCTAGCAACAAGAAACTGAGGCTACTTTGGGCACAGGCTCGTCAAAATTGGACATGTGAAAATTAGAAAAAAAAATCAGCTTGAGGCAGATGTAGCAGCAGGGAATTCTTTTAACTAGCGGGGGTGAAGGAAACATATGTAAAGCCCTTCCCTGAAAAAGAATGCAGGCGTGCCGGCAGAGCATTGTTTTCAATGGAGCCACCGGCAGCAGCCACGGCTCCATTGACAACAAGCACGCAGCTGTGTTTACGCGTGTTTTTGCTCGTACCTAGGTGTGGATGTATGTACGCACCTAAGTACGCACCAAAACACGCTCGTGTGAACCGACCCTTATTGCGTTTTTTGGAAGGCAAAATGCTAAAAATTAGCATTTTGCCTCGGTTTTTTAGAATTTTTTTTAACGCTTTTTCCCATGCAGGACAAAAAGCGAGTTCAATTTATTGTACACGTCGTTACGGACCAAATATGTGTGATTTTTAAATTTTTTTATGCTTATATGAGAAAAAGCATAAAAAAAGTTTTTTTCACATTTTTAATTTTTGGTACTTTATTTTGCTCTTATTTTTACACCATTTGTGTCCCTCTGAGGGACTTACAGTGCAGGACTAAAGATCGCTACGATAAGGCATGGTAAGACTTCTCTCCTGCCATGCCTTATTGCTTACTATAGCGATCTCAGGCACTGGCAATACATGACTCCAGTATCTGGCGTCCTGTTACTATAGCAACCAGCCAGGCTTGTTATCACGAGAGCGCTCTCCCTCTGTGAACCCTTTCCCTGCCACGATCTACTTAGATCGAGGCAGGGAAGGGGTTAACAGCGGGGGCGCATCTCCGATGCCCCCCGCTGTCTCAGCGGGACGCAGGCTACTAGTGACAGCCGGCTCCCGCTGCGGGATAGCGCAAGATCTTCTATGGTCTCGTGCTATCCCTATGATGTAAGGGTACGTCATTTTGCGGGAAGTACCCCGCTCCCATGACGTGGGGCAGGGAGGGGTTAAAGCCATACCCGAACCCAAGTCTTGCTCTTTGCTGCAAAACAAAAGTACAACTCATGCCACAAAAAAATTCTTCACAAAGCAACATTGACAGAAAAAGAAAAATGGCAAAAAAAAGCGTGAAAAATAAAAAAACATGCCAGAATTGTAGATTTTGTTAATTTTGCCTATAGAAAAAATTGGAGTACAAAGTAATCAAAATATTATATGGTCCCAAAGATTGGATAAATGAAAACTACAGTTCATCCTGCAAAAAAACATGCCCCCATCGAGCTCCATAAATTAATAAATTAAAATGGTGTGCGACCCGAAGAAGAATGTTATCACATTACTTGCATGCTGAACGCCGTAAAAATAAAATACAAATCCAAAATTGGCCAAAAAAATGTTTCCAATCACCCTAAAAAAAATGATGAAGCGTTATTCAATACTTTATACAAGCTCTCGTATGGCTATAGCTGGTTCTCTATACAATGTTCCGGTGGGGTGTACAAACATGCACAACGGGGTTAAATGTGACAATATATTCTCCCATTAAGGTAACGTATACTCGGGTTTATACTAAGACTTCAGGCATCGTGTACACAGCTTTTATTGTTCTACCCTTAGAATGCCACGTGTGCAGCTCTGTAATCATTTCTCAGTCATTTTTTTAGCTTTTTTAAAATATTTTTTCATTTACTTCAATCGTTCCTGGCATCAGTATAAAGGACCGGCGCCCCTCCGCCTCTGCTTAGATTACAGGAGGGAGTTGGCAGGCATTCAGCAGATTTTCTACAGCTGCTCCTTCTATGCCTGCTCTGCACCTCTTAAGCCTATTGATGCAAGCTGTTGTTCAATGGAGGGAAAAATGTATTTTTAATATAAAGGTGCATGCAGGACTTTTAAAGGAAAGTTTCCAAACGTGAACTTTTTAACCCCTTAAAGACCAGGGTGTTTCAGTCCTAAAGGACCAAACTCCTTTGAACTATTTTACGCATGTGGTGGTTTTATGGCCTTTTTACTTTTCTTGGTTTGCCAAAAGTAGTTTTGATACTTTTTTCTCTTTCCTCACATACAGGACTGTATTTTAAATGCTTTTTTTTCACGCACAAGGTTTTTTCTTTTTGCAGAAAGTCAGGGTCCGCAGAAAGACCCCTTGCCTGTTGGACTAAGTCCTCAAGTGTTTTCTGACTCTTCTGCAGATTATTTTTTTCCTCAACAAGTAGTAATTTGATCAATCTAAGAGAGGCAAGCGTACACTCATTTTCCCATTTAAGCAGGAACTCGGGATTACAGATTCTCCTAGGTGGGAAAATTGGGATACGAAGTCCCTTAGGGACAATTTTATGTTCTTTATATTTGTTAAGTCTCTGAATTTCCCACCAATTTCTGACATGTTCCTTGTATTGAACTTTTAGGTCCTTAAAGAGTTTGTGCATATTCATCTGCGTTTTTGGTTGGAACTCTCCTTCTGAGAACACTGAACTTGCTTCCGATAACCATGAATCAGTATCTAAATTAGTAGCAAGGAAACCTGCCATTGGTCTCAAATAAACTTTTCACTGAGGCAGAAAATTGTCTGTAAATTAGTTAGTAGAAGTCCTTCACAGTTACAAACACCTAAAATAATCTTTTATTTATACTAGTCAAAATCTTGGGCTGACAAAGACAGACTCACAAAAAACACATCAAAAAAACTTCCCACTCAAAACCATGTTATAGGCAGTAGGCGGCACTGCCTGTCACCATAGCTGCTTAAGGGTGATAGTTTCAGATTTGTCGCAGTTGTCCAATCATGCCAATTGGCAAGCACAGAATAATTGATGGACTGCCAGCTCAAATCAATCAAGTAACCTGTTGAGTGGACAATATGAACAAAAATGGATCCCTGTTTTTGTTTTGGTGGTAAATAATAATTATATTCCCAAACGTGGATGTTTCAAGGTGCGATCATCAAGGTTAAAATTATGATGACTTGAAAGAAGGATCTTATTTGTATCAATATATATTTATGGTTCCAATATCAGAAAATTTTGATTAAAAATCATGTGGGTTCGTTTCGACGCGTTTCTGTGTCACGTGCAGACACTTCATCAGGAACCAGTATGTTATGTATTCATACCAACTATCTGATATATTAGTAACACTTATAATGTGTGATGAGAGCTGAGGTATATAATCAGATCAAGGTAAGTGACTGGAACCATCGACCGTACTAGAGCTCAACTTTAGATAGATTTCTACTAGGAGACTCTGTAATCTCGAGTTCCTGCTTAAATGGGGAAATGAGTGTACACTTGCCTTTTTCACACACAAGAAGTTTAGGAATCAGAACCTTTTCAACTTTTGCGACGTGACCGGGCCCCAGTTCGCATACGCGGAGTTCGGCCGTAGTACCTGTCGTGGCTCTGGACACTCATTGGAATGGGTAGGACTAGAGATGAGCAAGCACCAAAATGCTCGTTACTCAAGTCGAACTTTTTGTAATGCTCAAGAGCTCGTTTCGAATAACGAACCCCATTGAAGTCAATGGGAGACTCGAGCATTTTTCAAGGTGACCCATGCTCTGCATAGGGGAGGTTGTGTGATTCACCTGAAAACATCAGAAAGTGATGGAAACACCACAGAATTGGATATGTAACAGCAGGGGCAGCATGCATGGATGCATCTGAGGCTCCCAGGTCGCACTATTAAGCCAAATTGTGGGCAAGAGCCTGGTGGTCCTCCCTTTAACAATTTAATTGGGCCAGACCATAATGAGCAAGACACATGTGCTGGCACATCTTAGCTAAGCACCACACTAAGTAGAACGAAGGCCAATCACCACCCGCGGGTGACACACTGCCTGTTCTCCTGTGTTACATGCTGGCATTGCTGTCCAATCCCCCCCAAGACGCAGGCACGAGCCTGCATCCACAGCATACTGAAAATTTTCCCAGTGCAGCATCCAGCTGTCCCCATCGCCTACTTCGCCGACGGGAGCTCGGCGACACCATAGGCCGGTCCTTCCGGCTCCAGATGTCTGATGGACTGACGCCACCCCTGCGCGGAGCGGCACGCGAAAGGGGAGCGCCCCTTTCCTCTCGTCCTGGGGGTTAGGGGTTAACCCGCCTTTGTCCAGGAGTACTGGGTGAGAGCTGGCGGTCTTTGACCTATTTTCTCAAAGCGCTGAGAAGGAGTGGGGACGCGCACACTCGAGTCAATGCACCGCAACCGCCCCTCTGCCGCCTCTTTTTGGGGCAGAGCCACAGAGTCCCCGAGTCCCAACTCTGCCTATCCGGCCGCAGTAGCTGGCGGGCAGCCGTCTGACCCAGGCACCCCCTCCAAATGGCCGGGCATACAACGACGCCTCTGCCGGTTGAGGAAGCGTGCAAAGAGAAAAAAAAAAAAGGAAAAAAAAATCGCCTAACACTCCACGGTAGGGCCAAAACTCCGTGCGCCAGGGGACGACCAAAGTCAGAGAACCAGTATGAGGAAAATCCTGGGCAGTCCAGGCCGAGCGACGATTACAGGAAGGCGGAAGGAGCAGGCCTGTTTCCCCTGATAGGGCAGACGACAATAAAATAAGACCTCGCAAAACAGCACGACGAACAACTTGTCGGGGCTAATGGAAAAGAGCTGTGGTCTTTGATGCATTTTCTCAAAGTGCCGCCTCCCTTGGGAATTGCTGATAAATTAACATATGATCATAATTCCGATGCCACCTCCTTCACAAAATTTCATGAGCCACAAACGTGGGCATAAAGGGGACTCAGATGCCAGTACTTCTACATATCTCCACAAATTAACAACCCATTCTAAAACAAAAGATTTTATTACCCAGAGTGCAGGTGAACCCCTGAAAGATTTGTTTACCAAGAGTGCAGGTGAAACCCTGAAAGATTTGTTTACCAAGAGTATAGGTGAACCCCTAAAAGAATTTGTTTACCAAGAGTATAGGTGCACCCTTGAAAGATTTGTTTACCCAGAGTGCAGGTGAACCCCTGAAATATTTTTTTAACATAGAGCTCGTACTTGCTTAATGAGATCCAGGTGTCGGTCCACCGACAGGCAAGCTAGCACCTGTCCCAGCCCCTGCCTCTCCCCAAGGGGCTTTTTAACCAGTGCCCCAGGGAAAGACAGCATGTTCTATGAAGAAATTCATTCTGTCTTGGTGTCAGATAGCTAGACACTGCGCTGGGATACATTTGTGGATTCTGTGGGCGTATGAAGCTGGAACTAGCACGTTTGCTGAACTCTAGTGGTGAACCTCTTCAAAATTGGGGGCGAGAACCTGGAGGCGGCCCTCAGAAATTTTTTTTTGACAGAGCCTGGGGGCAGCCCTCAGAAAAAAGGTTTTCATAGAGCCCTTTGGCCCTCTGAAGATTTGGCTGTTCAGCGTGCTGACATGCCGGTTTAAGAGGAGGAGGAGGAAGATCAGAGAAGGATAGACCAAGCTACTTCTACCCTTTTTTGGGGTGATAGAGGGTGGATGGTTCTCCAGTTCCAGCTTAAAGATACTTTATGTTAAGCTGCTTTCCACTAGTGGAGAAGAGGAGTCTGGGGAAATCCAGGCGTTGTTCATCCTAATAATTGCAAGTGTGTTGGCGCTGTCAGTTGACAGGCGGGTACACTTATCAGTGATAATTCCCCCAGCAGCACTAAACACGCTCTCTGATAACACATTAGTGGCAGGGCAGGCCAGCACCTCCAAGGCGTACAGCGCAAGTTCGTGCCATGTGTCCAGCTTTGACACCCAATAGTTGTATGGAGCAGAGGGATCACGGAGGACGTTGGTACGGTCGGCTATGTACTCCCTCACTATCTTTTTACACTATTCCCTCCAACTCAGCCTAGACAGGGGAGTGGTGACACAGTCTGGCTGGGGTGCCATAAAACTGGCAAAGGCCTTGGAGAGTGTTCCCCTGCCTGCGCTGGACATGCTGCCTGTTCCCCTCATCTCCCCTGCTAGTTGGCCCACTGAACTACGTCCTCTACCGCTAGTGTTGTCAGATGGGAAGTTTAGTATCAGTTTTTCCACCAGGGCTTTGTGGTATTGCATCACTCTCGTACTCCTTTCCTCTTCGGGAATGAGAGTGGAAAGGTTCTTCTTATTCTGTGGGTCGAGAAGGGTGAACACCCAGTAATCTGTGTTGTCCAGAATGCGTCTAACGCGAGGGTCACGGGAAAGGCAGCTTAACATGAAGTCAGCCATGTGTGCAAGAGTTCCAGTACACAACACATCGCTGTCCTCACTAGGAGGATGACTTTCAGTCTCCTCCTCCTTCTCCTCTTTAGCTCATATACGCTGAACAGATGTGAAGGAAGTAGCATGGGTACCCTCTGCAGTGTGGGCAGCAGTCTCTTTCCCCTCCTCCTCCTATACGCACTGAGAAACAGACCTGAGGGTGGTCTGGCTATCAAGCGATGTATTATCATCCCCCATCTCCTGTTCTATCTGCAAAGCATCGGTCTTAATGCTTAGCAGCGACCTTCTCAGCAGGCAAAGCAGCGGGATGGTTACGCTGATAATGGCGGCATCACCGCTCACCATTTGTGTTGACTCCTCAAAGTTTCCTAACACCTGACAGATGTCAGACATCCATGCCTACTCCTCTGTGAAGAAGTGCGGAGGCTGACTACCACTTCGACGGGCCTGTTGCAGCTGGTATTCAACAATGGCTCTACGCTGCTCGTAAACCCTGGCCAACATGTGCAAAGTTGAATTCCA
This sequence comes from Eleutherodactylus coqui, assembly GCF_035609145.1. Taxonomy (NCBI): domain Eukaryota; kingdom Metazoa; phylum Chordata; class Amphibia; order Anura; family Eleutherodactylidae; genus Eleutherodactylus; species Eleutherodactylus coqui. Next base: position 198,524,909 of record NC_089843.1, on the reverse strand, counting down.
GCAAGTGGGCACGTTGCACAACAGTCAGTGAACTGGCAGCTGGAAGCGCTGTTACAGTGTCCTGAGGGTGGCAGCATCTATGGTGGACATTCTGAAATGTGCACACACGCTACGCACCTTGCTCAGTAGCTCAGACAATTTGGGGTAGTTTTTAAGAAAGCGCTGAACCACCACATTGAACACGTGGGCCAGGCATGGCATGTGTGTTAGTCTGCCAAGCTGCAGAGCTGCCACCAGGTTACGCCCATTTTCATACACGACCATGCCTGGTTGGAGGTTCAGTGGTGAAAGCCACAGATCTGTCTGCTCTGTCAAACCCTGTAACAGCTCGTGGGTGGTGTGCCTCTTGTCACCTAAGCTCAGGAGTTTCAGCATGGCCTGTTGACGCTTCCCCACGGCAGTGCTGCAGCGCCTCAAGCTACGGACTGAAGGCGATGTGCTCACAGATGGTAATTGAGAGGTGGAGGGGGGAGAAGGTTGGAGGAGCTGTCATAATAAACCGGAGAAACCATGACTGAGATAGGACCCGCAATCCTCGGTGTTGAAAGCACGTGAGCGGACTCAGGGTCAGACTCGGTCCTAGCCTCCACCAGGTTAACCCAATGTGCCATCAGGGAGATGTAGTGTCCATGCCCAACAGCACTTGTCCACGTGTCGGTAGTTAAGTGGACCTTCCCAGTAACGGCGTTGGTGAGAGCCTGGCTGATATTCCGTGACACGTGCTGATATAGAGCGGGGACGGCACAGCGGGAAAAATAGTGGCGACTGGGAACTGAGTAGTGAGGGACGGCCGCCGCCATGAGGTTGCGGAAAGCCTCAGTTTCTACAAGCTTATATGGCAGCATCTCCAGGCTCAGCAGTTTGTAAATATGCACGTTTAGCAATTGTGCATGCGGGTGGGAGGCTGCATATTTGCGCTTGCACTCTAATGTTTGTGTTATGGACAGCTGAACGCTGCGCTGGGACACATTGGTGGAGGCAGTGGAGGAACCTGCAGGTAAAGGGGTGAGTGCAGGGCGGGAGACACTTGTGCCTGTGTTCTGGGAGGGGGACTGCATCTCAGTGTCAGCATGTGACACAGGGGAAGAGGCAGTGGTATGACCCGCAGGTGGTAAATGGCCTTCATTCCACCTGGTCGGGTGCTTAGCTATCATATGCCTGCGCATGCTGGTGGGGGTCAGGCTGGTAGTGGTGGCTCCCCTGCTGATCTTGGTGCAGCGCAGATCGCACACCACTGTTTGTTGGTCGTCCACGCTCTCATTAAAAAACCTCCAGACCTTCGAACACCTAGCCCTCTGCACAGGAGCTTGCCGTGAGGAGGTGCTATGGGAACAGTTGGGGGATTACTTGCTCTGGCCCTGATTCTCCCTCTGGCCAACCCAATGCCTCTTCCAACCAGTCCTGGTGCTGCACTTGCTTCCCCCTCTGAAACGCTGTCTTCAGTAGGCTCAGGTCGGGTCAGTCACCTCATCATCCACCAGCTCTCCCTCTGAATCCTCAGTCTGCCCCTCCCTCAGACTTAGTGCCCTAACAGCAACCTCACTGACAGACAACTGACAAATTTTGGGCATCGGTCACAACAAACTCCCTAGGTGGCTCATAAACCGTTGTTTGCAACTCAGGGGAGGGACCTGAGAACAGTTCCTGTGAGTATGCCTGTTCTGAATCTCTCCTTTTCCATTAGTGACCAAACTGGGAGGAAGGAGGATCAGCATGAGGATTCACAGGTCCAGTCCCTTGGCTAGCGTGAGTGGTCTGCGTGGAAGACTGGGGGGTGGATAAATTACTGGACACGTTATCCACTATCCACGTCATCACCTGATTGCACTGTTGTGGTTTTAATAATCGTGTACCACGCGGACCTGCAAACTGTGAGATGAAGCTATAGAGCATAGATATGCGGTGTTCTACTTCTTCCTCAGCAGCAGGCACTGTTTCACCCCGCCCAGGACCTCGGCCTCTGCCCACACCCTCATTCGGATGCCCACATCCACATCCTTGTCCTCAAAATGCTACGCAAACTACGAGGTATGTGGCGTATGCTTTAAGCCAAAAATAGACAGTGTAAAATTTGTACAGTCTTGTTATATAGTGTGGATCAACAGGGCACACACAGGGATATTTTGCGTATGCTTTAAGCCAAAAATAGACAGTGTAAAATGCGTACAGTCTTGTTATATAGTGTGGATCGACAGGACACACACTTGGGCCTATTCCCATATAGTCTGTGTACACCAGTAGCAGTATACTGTATAGAACCGGTAACAGTATGCAGTATACAGCCGGGATGCTTGTGAATGCTTTGCGCGCACTACTGGTCCGAGGCAGCCAAAGTGATGCTGCACAAAAGTGGAGTTCTAGTTCTAAAAGGACTGTTGGGTTCTTTGAAAATGGATCCCTGCCTAAACGCTCCTTCTAACCTACACTAACGGTCTCCCTCATTCACAGCAGCTCTGTCCCTCAGCTAATCCAGCCTCTGTGTGAGGCGAGCATCAGGTGACCTGAGTTTTCATGATCTTAGGTCACCTAATCCGGCCAGCCACTCACTGCTATAGATGTGCACAGGGTTGGCACGACATAGCAGGAGGTGCCAAAGCCTTCCATGCATGTTCATTGGCTAAGAAAGCCGCTAAAAATTTGGGGAAGAGAGGGTGAAATTTTCTCCAACAACGCGTGGTGCTTGCTCAAGTAACGAGTACTTTTGAGTATGCTAATGCTCGAACAAACATGCTCGCTCATCTCTAGGTAGGACGTTCACTCTGATTAGGAGAGGCAGGAACATGTACATTTAAACACTGCTGGTTATATTACCTACCATCTCTGACCGTGAAACCTGGCCCGCATGGGCTGTGCTAAACTCTTAAATTGTACTATAACTCTATCCTGCATAAAGGTATTGAGCTGTCGAAATGCGTCAATAGGGCATGGGGGTTAAGGAAGGTGTTATCGAATCCCCCCACCCCAGAATGTAATTGAGCTGGCAATATGCAAATAAAAATAACTAGATCTCTTAGGTAGTAAGCTTCCAATGGATAAGAGAGTGATTAGAGACCAGTAAGAGAGATTAGATACCATCTATCCTTTAAGGGAAAGATCAATTGGGGCAAACTGGTCTCTACAGTGTGTGGAGAGACATAGATGTGAGATTACCTATAACCCTGTAGTGAGGACAATCCTCATATAGGTCAAGGTTTAAACAGAATCCACATATCTGTATAGGATATGTGTGATCTAGTTGAGGAAAGAGCATAGCCTGGTATGGAATGGTAGCTCCTCCTGGCAGATAACATATACTCTGTGGATAAATCTGAGATAGTGTTGTGGAATTACCGTACAAACTGTGAATACAGCAATCTTATAATAACAGCCTTCTCTGGCAGATAATCAACTATTCTGCTAGATAGGTCTGGTACAGTTTTTCTAAAGGAATGAGTTTATAATAGACAGAGAACACAGACCTCCTCGTCCTAAACATCTAGCAGACCATGTGCCAAGAGATGTCCTAGCACGTATCCATTTCTTTTACGTAAAAGAGAGATTATTGGCAGGAACTAGGAATCTGAGCCCATTATCTGCGCCCTACCAAATGTTATCTCTGTTCACAGATTTATCAGAAGCAACTTTGGCGCAGAGGTGACAATTGTTTCCTATTACTACAACACTACGAGAGAACACAATCATTTATAAATGGGGATTTCTTGTGCATCTCCTAATTACCCTGAACAACAGTACCTTTGTGGTAAAATCACTAGACGAAGGGATCAGCCCTCTGTGACAGTGGAACCTGAAGGTTTCCCTCTCTACAAAAGATCCTAAATGACCAACTCAACAACTGACAGACGAATGGCAAGTATTGAAGCCTCAAAAATAATCTTGTTGTTGGGATTAGCCGTTTAGTCGCTCACGACCCTCGGCGACCTCTCTCCATGTTTTCCGATTTTGCACTGCTGCTTTCAGCTGTGTGATATCCATGCCAGTATCAGCTCTGACAGTATCAGCCATCGTGTCCTTTCGCGGCCAGGTCTTCTTTTGCCACTGATCTATTCAAGCATTATAGATTTTTCTAGTGACTCTGCTCACATTCCATGGCCAAAATACGTGCGCCTGAGCCCGGTCATCTTGCCCTGCAGTGATATATCGAGTCTTACACGATTTAGGACTTCTCTGTTTGTTACACTTGCCGTCCAGGGCATACGCAGCAGCTTTCGCCAGCACCACAGCTCATATACATCAATCCTTCTATCAGCTTTTTTTTTTTTTTTGCAGTACAACTTTCACTTCCATACATGGCTATAGGGAAAACAGGGGTTTGTGCAATCCTGCATTTTGTTGCTATGCCAATATCCCTACTTTTTACTGCTCATTGGCCTCTCCCCGCACCAGACTCTTCCCTCTCCAATCCATACTAAATGCAGAAGATAGACTCATTTTCCTATCCAGCCGTTTATCAGACGCACCTGCAATGTGCCAGTCGCTGCATTGGCTACCCATCCACTACAGAACTCAATTTAAAGTCATCATCCTCACCCACAAAGATTTCCATGGCACCGCGCCACCATACATCGCTTCCCTTCTGTCCATACATCACCCAGCCCACACTCTGATCCTCTAACACATTCAGACTAAATGCCCCTCTAATACGAACCTCACATGCTCATCTCCAGGACCTCTCTAGAGCAGCACCGGTCCTCTGCAACGCTCTTCCTCAGAGGTTCCAGAGGACTATCCTTAACGCACAAAACATTAAGACATGCCTTAAAAACGCACCTTTTCAAAAAAAGCATATCAAATCTCCTGATCTAATGCCCCACCCCCAAAACATGCCCCCTGCCCCTCCCTATAGTTCCCTACACTTTCCACTTTGCCAATAGTGTACATCTTCTCCTGTACCTCCTGTACCACCCCCATCCTGTTTGTTTCCTAATAATTGAATGCCACATGCAATTGTCATATTGCTTGTGTTCCCCCATGCTCCATCTCATGCCCCTGCACATCCGGTATCACCCCCAGACCGTTTGTTCCAAATTAATTTGAATACCACATGTAATTATCATATTGTTTGTGTTCCCCCTTGCTTTGAAAGGGCTGCGGAACAACTTGTTCCTTTACAAATAAACATTACTATTATATTTTCCAGATTTTGTCCATGTTCAATGGCCTCGTTGTTGATTTTGATTTGAATTTGGACATTTTTTTGAGTTGCTATAATTTTTGTCTTCTTTAATTTCAGGTTGAGGCCCATTTTTCACTTTCAGTTTAAATCTTACATATCAGCCGCTTCAGACTTGCTTCTGCTTCTGTAAGCAGAGTTGCATCATTTACGTAACGGAGATTGTTGATGTTTCTGCCACCTATTCTCACCCCGCTTTCCAATTTGTCTAGGTCCATTTTCCACTTAATCACTACCACACACAGGTTAAACAAGAGGGGTGAGAGGATGCAGCCTTGTCGTACGCCTTTGCTGATCCCAAACTAATCTGTGCCCCCTTACTGTGTTCTCACAGTGGCTTCTTGATTGGCATAAAGTGATTTTATCAGCCTGACTAGATGTGCCAATATCCCCAACTCTTGTAGGGCATGGCATAGCTTGTCATAGTCGATGCAATCAAATGATGTGGCATTGATGTAGTTGATATAGCACATGTAGATATTTTTTGGTATTCTCAAGCTTTTTTCCATGGTCCATCACAGGTTTGCAATATGGTCGCAGGTGCTGTGCAATCGTCGGAATCCTGCCTGTGCATCAGGGAGTGCCGCTTCGACTACTGATCTCAGTCTTTCCTGTATAAGGAAGGATCTTGCTTCCATGCAGAATGAGGGCTATTGTTCAGTAGTTAGAGCAATTCTGTGAGTCACCTTTTCTTGGAAAAGGAATGAAGACAGATCTTTTCTGGTTCTGTGGTCATTGTGCGGATACCCATACTGCCTGGCACAGCGCCGTGACGGTATTTATGTCTGGTGCTCTATTTTTGGCTAGTTATTTTATTGCCATAACCACTTCTCATTCCATAATGGAGAGCTCCAAGTCCACAGGCTCCACCTCACACAATGGTCCAGGTATGTGGTTGCAGGCATATAGTTCCTTTGTGTATTCCCTCTGCCTATCCTTGATACTCTGTTGGTCATTCAATTCCTTCCCATTTTTTACTTTAAATGTGCCATTGTGTGCCAAGAAAGGTTTTCGGGCCATCTTGACCTGTGAGAATAGGCCTCGGATATGACCTTCATGGCTTTTGCTTCCAGTTGTCTGCAACGCTCATTCCAGTCCATTTCCTTGTCTTTCCTTGCTGCTTGCTGAAAATTTGCATTTAGTTGCCAAACTTTCTCTTTGTTGCCGGCCACCTTTGCTGCTCTTCTTTTATCAGCTATTCTGGGGGTTTGCTTGGACAACAAATAGTGTTGTTTTGCCTGTTTCTTAAAGGTGAGATGCTTACTGGCTGTTTCCCATAACTGTGGACTGTATATAATTCTATAGTTCCTCTGGATGTTTTTCTGATGTGTCAAGCAGTTTGAATCGGTTTGCTGCCTCAATAGTGTACGATTGGAGGATTTTAGAGGTGTCAAATTTTCTCAGTGAAGCACCTTTCTTTGACTTTGATCTTAGCTGCAAGGAGTTCATGATCAGTGCTGCAGTTAGCAACAGAAAAGATTTTTATTGCAACAACTGAACTTCGCCAATAATGATTACACAGGATGTAGTCAATCTGATTTCGATGGAGGCCATTGTGAGATGTCCGCATGTACAGTCGGTGGTTGGGTTGCATAACCATGTGTTTTCAATCCTGAACCGATTTTCTTGGCAGAACTGTACCAAGCGATTGCCAGCTTCATTTCTTTCACTAAGCCCAAATCTTCCTGTGATGCTTGCTTCTGTCTGCCTGCCGACTTTGAAATTTAAGTCGCCCATAATGTAAATTATGTCCTTATTTGGCACTTTGTTTAGAGTTTTCTGGATGTCGGCATAAAAGACAGGAATTAGGTCCTACCTGTTAATTCCTTTTCTTGAAGTCATCCTGACAGCATACACATGGAGGTTGCCTGCTGGACACCTGTTGGGACAGGAAGCGGAAAATACAAAAGGCAACTCCCACCACCGGCTCACCAGTGTGTACCAAATAACTACAGTGACCCGGCTTTGCTTAGCCAATCATTTCTAATATGGAAATCATAGTACAATACGTTACTTCACGTAAAATATAACCGAAGGGGAGGGAAAAGCCCCTATGCTGTCAGGATGACTTCAAGAAAAGGAATTAACAGGTAGGACCTAATTCCTGTCTTCCCCTCGTCATCCTGACAGCATACACATGGAGGAATACCAACGACCAAGGGCTTTAGGGAGGGACCACTGCCTGTAGCACCTTCCGCCCAAAGGCCATATCACGGTTGGCCCCCAAATCCAGGCGATAGTGTTTAACGAAAGTATGTGTGCTCGACCCATGGCGGCTCTGCAGATCTGGTCGGTTGTCGCCTGGGCTCTCTCCGCCCAGGAACAGGCGACCGCCCTAGTGGAATGGGCTCTAACGTCGCCTGGGAGTGGGATCCCCTGGGATCTGTACGCCTCTTCTATGGCCCTCCTGACCCAACGCGCTAAGGAGTCCTTAGTAGCGGCCCCTCCTCTGCGTGGACCTTGAAATTGAATGAAGAGGTTGTTAGACTTCCTGAAGGAATGTGTGAACTCCAAATACTTCAGGACTGCTCGTCTAACATCTAAATTATGGAACCTCTGTTCAGTGGTATTACGGGGTTCCTGGCAGAAGGAGGGAAGTACTATACGCTGTTCTCTGTGAAAACTTTTGGTTGAAAGAAGGGGTCAGGCCTGAACTCGATTTTATCTGGGAAGGTGGTCATGTATGGGGTCCTAATCGAGAGGGATTGGATCTCCCCGATCGGTTCTGGCGGATGTGATGGCCACTAAAAAGGCAACTTTGTGGGAGAGGATCTTCACTGAGAGAGGGGTGTGCGCAGAGGGCCTGCAAAACAAGGTTCAGGTCCCATGGGGGCATGGTTTCTCTTATAAAGGGATGGAGTCTGACTGCCCCTTTCAGATATTTCTTAATTAGCCTATGGTCGCCTAAGGGGAAGTCGAAGAAGGCCCCAAGGGCGGCCACCTGGACCTAAAGGGTACCAGGTCTTAGCCCCATGTCCAAACCATCCTGTAGGAACTCCAATATTTTGTTAATGTCGGGCTGTTGGAGGTCATGTATACTATGCCCCAACCACCTAGAGAAGGTATCCCACACCCTGGAGTATATTTTTCTGGTGGATTTTTTGAGGCTCTCACATAATGTAGTGGTCACCCTCCCTGATAGGCCCTGGCTCAGGTATTTTACCTGCTCAACTTCCAGGCCGCCAGTCTGAACTGTCCGACCTTTGGGCATATCAGGGGACCCTGCTGAAGGAGGTCGTCTCTCTGCGGCAGATGTAGAGGCTCCTGTGTCGAGAGAGCGGCCAGGAGCGGGAACCAGGGTCTCTTGGGCCAGAATGGAGCCACCAGGATAACGGAGCCTGGGGACTCCTGAATTTTCCTTAGGACCCGAGGAATCAGGGGGATAGGCGGGAAGGCGTATGCAAGGTCCCAATCCCAGGCCTGGGATAGTGCATCTATTCCCAGGGACCCCCCGTCTGCTCCCATGGAGAAAAACCGGGGACACTTGGTGTTCTCCCGAGAGGCGAACAAATCCACCTTGGGTGTCCCCCATCTCTCTAAAATTAGCTGGAACGCGTGTGGATGTAGAGTCCACTCCCCGGGGTCTATCTTCCTGCGGCTGAGATGGTCCGCCATGGAGTTCTCTGGGCCCCTTACGTGGTACGCTGTGACGGAAGGCGTCCGCTGCTCTATCTACCCGAGTACTTTCGCCACCAGGTCTTGGAGTCGGGGGTTCCGCGTGGATCCCTGGTGGCGGATGAGGGACACCGTTATGTTATCCGAAAAGATCTTAATGTGTCTACCCCTGATCTCTGTCTCGAGGCCCCAAATGGCCTTCCAGACAGCGCAAAGTTCTTTGTAGTTGGAGGATTGAGCAGCTTCCTCCCGGTTCCAGCCCCCTTGGACGTAATGACGGCCTAAGTGGGCCCCCCAACCAGTTGCACTTGCGTCAGTAAGGATGGATACTGGGGATGCGGGGTACCGAGACGTGGCTCTGGCAAGGTTAGAGATAGACATCCACCATTCCAAGGAGGATTTTATCTTGTAGGTAAGGACGACTTTCCGATCCAGGGAGGCAGGGGATTTATCCCAGTTGTTTAGGATAAAGTCTTGGAGGGTTCTACAATGTAACTGGGCCCAAGAGACTACCCCGATGCAAGAGGTCATGAGGCCGAGGAGCCTCATGCCTCTCCTAAGGGAGACTTCAGTGGTTAGAGAAAGTGCCCGACACTCATCCTGGATCGTTTTTTTTGCCTTTCTAGGGGAAGGGATGAGCACTGATGGTGTGAGTCCAGAATCACTCCCAGAAAATTTTTTTTTTTTCCTTTCTGCTCGGGCAGAAGACTGGATTTAGAGGAGTTGATGATCCCGCCTAATGACTCGAACAGACGGAGTGTGAGGTTGACCTGGAACTGGAGTTCTGATGCCGATCCTGCTATGATCAGGAAATTGTCGAGGTATGGGACAATCAACACCTTGTCAGTGCCGCCACCATCTCTAAACACCAGTTTGGAGAACACCCGGGGTGCGGAGGAAATCCCGCACGGCAGGCACGTAAATTGAAAGTGAGAGACAGAGCCATCTATCACCAGGGCAAACCGCAGAAACCGCTGGGAATCTATGTGTATACGGACATGGTAATATGCGTCCTTTAAGTCCACGGTGGCCATGACACTATCCGGCGCAATTAAGGGGATTGCTGACCGCACCAATTCCATTTTAAATCTTTGATACGTGATAGATTTATTCAGGAATTTCAGATTAATTCTAGTTCTATAGGATCCGTTGTTTTTTTTTTTTTTTTTGTTTTTTTTTTGATTAGGAACAAGGGGGAGTAGCACCCCTTGAATAGTCCTGCGGGAACCCGAGTGATGGCCCCTAGGGACAACAGCTCTTGCACCCCCAACTGGAGGGCCTGAGCAGACGCAGGTGACTGGCAGGGGGTGACCATGAACCTCCGGGGAGGAAAATTCAATTTTGTAGCCATCCGAGACTAGGCGTAAGGCCCAAGGATTGGAGGTCACCTCGTTCCATCTAAGGGCGAACCCCTTCAGTCTACCCCCTACTTGTAGGATCCGGGAAGGCGGATTCTCACCCTTTCCGCCTTTGGGATAGGACCAGCGTCCGATTTTTCATTCCCCTTGTATGCTCTAGAGGGAACAAAAGGAGGAGGGTAGGAGGAGGAAGGCCGCTTAAACGATTTCTCCAATGGTAGTCCCTGGCTCTTATCCGATGCCTTCTCTAGGAGAGTATCCAAGGAAGGCCCGAAGATTCTGTGTCCTTGGAAGGGCAGGGAACAGAGTCTATTCTTGGAGGCGTTATCTCCTGTCCAGGCCTTAACCCAGACAGCCCTCCTGCTGTGTTCGAGAGGGCTGCTGAATGGGCCCTGAACCTCACTGACTCCATAGAGGCGTCTGCCAGGAAGCCGGTTGCCTCTGGAGGAGGGGAAGGCAGCTGGAGATGTCCTCCCTAGAGCCCCTCTGAGAAATCAGCGTCTGGAGTTGGTCTAACCAGACCGACATAGATCTCGCCACAGATGTGGCCGTGATGTTGGCTTTGACGGTCAGGGCCGCGGTCTCCCAGGCCTTTTCCATCGCAGAATCCACTCTGGTATCTAGTGGATCCCGCAGTTGGGAAATGTCCTCAAAAGGGGAGGGCTGCTTTTTGAGACCCTGGCGACCGCCAGATCCACCTTAGGGACGGTTTCTAGGAACTCGATATCTTCTGGTGTGAAGACCATCCGATCCTTGAATTCCTTGGACAGGAAGAATTTCTGATCTGCCTGTTTCCACTCTGTCAGGATCAGCTGTTTTAAAATGTCATTAACTGGAAATGACGGTTTTGGCTGTGGTAGTAGTCCCTGGAACAGGCAATCCTGAAAGGATGGCTGCTGCGGCACCTCTTCCTCCACCTGCATGGTGCGCCGGACTGCAGTTAACAGCTGACCCAAGTCCGCCGATGAAAATAAATACTTTCTTGCATCCTTCATGGGCGGCATGGATTCTGAAGGAGAATCTTCTAGGACCTCCTCAGAGTCTGACTCTTCCATTCGTGCCCGCCTTACCCTTTCCGTGGGGGGCGGTAGAGAAAGAGAGGAGAGCGAGGCTTCAATCTCCTCGCGGATCATGGATCGGATGTCCGACATGCCCGAGGAGCCCTCTTCGCGGATCACCTTCTCCGTACAGTCCGCGCATAGTGGCTTGGTGTGGCCCTCTTCTAGCCGCCGCAAGCCAACTGGACATTTGCGCACTCGCTTTTTGGCCTCTCTAACCTTTTGTGCATCTCTGTCCTAAGAGACGGAGACAGCAAAAAGGACTTCCAGCACCAGATCCTGATGTCTCAATCCTCCCTCCCCGGTACTCCCAAAGCAGTCTACTCACCAGCAGGCTGCTTTCAGTGTCCTCTCTGGCTGACATCTTCAGTAAGGTGCAGACAGGAGAGATGCAGAGGAATCCAGTCCTTTTAAATTTTCAAATTTTCAAATTTGGCGCCGACACGCCCCCTTTAAGTGAGGCCCCGCCCCCCGTGAGGCGGCCGCGCTGACGTCACGCCACCGCGCCGGACCCGGGGGATACGCCGCGTACACTGGGATGCCGCCAACCAGCACACCCGTGGGGACGCACGACGACCAGCACACTCGTGGGGACGCCGACCGGACCCGCCGCCTAGGAGACACACATGGCACCGCGCTCGCGCCGAACGGACCGCCCCGAGCGCTGCTGGCATACCTCTCTAGACGTGGATCCCTGGAGACACCGGCGTCCGAGCCTGCAGGTACCGGGGCTGTTTCCTACCGGTACGACAACCCCACTGGGCAGCGTACCGGGGGAGGATTTTCCCACTGGGGGAACAGTGCTGGGTAGATCCTGCAGGTGAGGGTCCCCTCGTAGGGTCTCACCCGCGCAAGCCCTGCCAGCCCGAACAGAGAGTCGTCCCCCCACGGGCGGACAGGCTGCATGGGAGTCTTCTTTCTTCATTCACCTCCAGCATACACCTGGAGGCCCGCTTGGACTGTCCTGTAGGGACAGGAAGACACTGGTGAGCCGGTGGTGGGAGTTGCCTTTTGTATTTTCCGCTTCCTGTCCCAACAGGTGTCCAGCAGGCAACCTCCATGTGTATGCTGTCAGGATGACAAGGGGAAATCCTCAATGGTTTACTCATCAGCAGCTGTCGTTGGGGCATAGACCTGGAAGATGCAGATGTTCACTGGCTTTCTGCATATCCAGATAACAATCCCAGGTCGCTGATTGTTCTAAAATACTCTGACAAATAAGCTTGATTGGTGTGCACCATAGAAACACCATTTGGATTCACCCGAGAACTTTTACCAAGCATGGATTCATCAGCACTGGAAGAGCTTCTTAGGTTTTCTTCTTATTCACAGTTTTGTGAAGGACAGTTTATTGTTATGTTTCTCTAGTTTCTCTCTCTTTCTCTTCTCATTTTTATACCAGATATGCTCAATGATCTGACTGATATGAAAAGGACACTGTTGGAAAAATATCTTTGGCCTCATGTCCACAGACAGGTCAGATTCTGCATGCGGGAGCCAGAAGCGGAATTCGCCCATGCCTGCGGCCGAGGACCCTGTGTACCTTTCCGGATCTTCTATTATCTGTACTGTTGATGGGTGCGGAAGCCCCGGACAGAGTACATGCGCAGTACAGTTTTTTTTTTTTTTTTAAACTTCTGCTTTTCCCCCAAAATCCACAGCCTGTCTGCGATGTCCCTCGTCTAGCAGAGACTGTTGCATTGATCAACCAAATATAAATTTATGAAAATGCTTGCTTGTAACACTTCCACTCTTCACAAGGTCTGTAGTGTCCAGAAAGCCTGAATATCCAATGATTTTTGTATAACAATAATTATGTAGGTTCGAGCCCTAATATGATTTATATGAAACTACCTGATTACCCGTCGTTGCCCTGTATTTAAAGACATGAAAAGAATTTAAATATTTGTCTTTGTGTGAGTGTATATATATATGTGTGTGTGTACTGATTTAATATACTAGTATATGAGGAGGAAGAGATCATCTGTGTAATATATTAGTATATGATGAGGAGGTCGTCTGTGTAATAAATTGGTATATGAGGAGGAGGTCGTCTGTGTAACATATTAGTGCATGAGGTGGAGGTCGTCTGTGTAATATATTAGTGCATGAGGAGGAGGTCATCTGTGTAATATATTGGTATATGAGAAGGAGGTCATCTGTGTAATATGTTAGTGCATGTGGAGGAGGTCGTCTGTGTAATATTTTGGTATATGAGGAGGAGGTCGTCTGTATAATATTTTGGTATATGAGGAGGTCGTCTGTGTAATATATTGGAATATGAGGATAAGGTCGTCTGTGTAATATATTGGTATATGAGGAGGAGGTCGTCTATGTATTATAAGTATTTGAGGAGGAGGAAGTTATGTGTAAGATATTATTATCTGAGGAGGAGGAGGCCTGTGTAATACTGGCGTAATTAAAAATAAAAAACTCACCGACTTCCCCTGTAATTATTGTTGCCAATAGCAGCCAATCACAGCTCAGCTTTCACTTGTTATACTGCTGAGGTAAAATTAAAGCTGTGCTGTGATTGGTTACTATGGTCTCTCTCTCGCAAACTGTGCAGCAGCACTCAACTTCCACTACTTGTAATTCCCCATCCTGTAAGCATCCAGTAGCATCTTTGACTTTTCTTTTGCTTTTGACATACCCCTAATCCTTTTTTATTACTTGAAGCTTGCAACTTAGGCCAAAAGCTATTAACCCCTTAACGACCGGGCCATAGCCTTTTTACGTCCTCCCGAAGTGGGCTTTATTCTCTGAGGACATAAAAACATGCGTCCTGCAGAGAATAAAGCCCCTCGGGCTCTGGACGCGAGAGCTCCATGCTGTTGGTGCCCACAGGTAGCCGACAGCATGGAGCTGTCATCCCAGGCTGCGGGGACCCCCCCCCCCCCCGGCAATCCGATCGGCGCTATCCAATCGATAGCGACTATCGCATAAAAGTTAAAAGAAGTTAGATATTCAGCTGCCCTGATGGATCGGATCCATCAGGGCAGCTGAAAATACTCACCCAATCCGCCGCACTGCTCCCCGCTCTCCCGATGCTCCGGGCCCCGAAGCCGGTCTTCTGATGTAATGCCGCCTGGCGTGCATGCGCAGAAGGCCCGGAGCCAAGGGAGATTTAAAATCTCGTGGCTCCCGGCTCCTGTAGGTAGCCGATAGGCAGGAGATGGATAACGGCGATCGCGGAAAAGTGAATAAAACTTTTTAAAAAAGCAAAGTTTCACCTCCCCTCATGGACCGGATCCATAAAGGGAGGTGAAAATACTCACCTCGGTCCTCCCCGATGTCCCGCTGTCCCGGGACCCGAAGTCCCCTTCTGTGCATGCACGCCTGTTGATTGACGTCGGGCGCGTGCACAGAGGGGCTCGAGCCCTGGGAAATTCAAAATCCCTCTGCTCCTGGCTGCCATGTGTAGCCAGGAGCAGAGAGATTATACCGGGGACATGATCACTGTTACCCAATGGATAACAGTGATCATTTAAAGTTAAAAAAAGTGTAAAAAAAATAAAAAAATTTTAAAAAGTAAAAAAAAAGTTTTAAAAAGTTTAAAAAAAGTTTAAAAAAAGTTTAAAAAGCGTACGTTTCATCTCCCCTCACGGATCATATCCGTGAGGGAAGATGAAAGTACGTACATAAGGCCCCGGATTAATCCGCGGACCTTACCCCAGCTTCTGCGCACACGCCCGTTGCCAAAATGGCGGACGCATGCGCAAAAGCTGTGGATTACCAGGATAATTTAAATTCTCCCTGCTCCTGGCCAAGAGCCTGGAGATTTCACGGAGGACTGCGGTGAGCGGTTCCTGGTCACGTGTTCGCCGTTATCCAATAATGGCGATCACGTAAAAGTAAAAAAAAAAATTGAAGTTTCATCTCCCCTCACCGATGCGATCGGTGAGAGGAGATGAAACTTTTTACCAGAGGCCTCCGTATTTGCACCCTGACGCAATCCTCCTTCGTGAAGCTTCCCGAATTCTGCGCATGTGACCGCTGGTAAAATACCGGACACATGCGCAGGAGTTGGGGAGCCCAAGAAATTTAAAATCACCTTGCTCTCAGCGATCAACTGTCGCCGAGAGCCTGGAGCCGTGACGGGTGGCCTCGTTGAGCGGTCGCCGGTCACGTAATAAAAAAGTAGCGCTCTAACATAGGTTGGTCTCACATGACCGGATAGGAATTACGGATTTCGCATGCGTCTGATCCGCGCTAATACGCAGATCAATCGCATTGGATTACACAATTCCGCTCACATTAGCGGGTTGGAATTATGTAATCCACTCGCAGAAAAGAGAACGCAACAGGTTCTATTTTACCGCGGATAGATACATTGTGCTCCATGGTCGTGGATATACCCGCAGCCCATACGCAACTACGTTGTATACGGGCTGCGGGTACCCGCGTCATAGCTAAGTGACGGTGCGGGAAATACAAACAAAAAAAGGTGTACTGCGCATGACCGCCCGTGTAAGTACGTAGGGTCACAGCTGGGCTCACAGATGGGATCCGCTGTGGGCCTCCACAAGCGGATTCCGCCTACGGCTGCGTGAGCTCGGCGTTATTCAGACCGCTACCTGTAATACGTATTTTACAAGAAGCCCCGGGAACGCTTGCTTTCATGCAGTTCCAGGAGCAGCTTGTTAAGCGTCTTCTGTGCGAGACCGCCGCACCTCATCAAGTTTACGGAGACTCACGGAACGCCACTTTTTACACACCATACCTGCCACTGAGGTCAAGAAATGACCCCCAAAAAGCATGAGAGGAGGGGGGATACACGGTTTTATTGCCCCATGGGCCCATTCCAACCAGCCTCCGTAATTACCCCTGTCTTCGGAAATACCACACAATTCACATTATTACTTTTATCTAAGATGTGCGAACGCCGAAAAGGGCGCAGAGTGTGTGTGTGTGGGCGGGGGGGAAAATCTTTAGGGAGTCAATTTTTATTCCGTACAAATAAGCAATGGGGCCTGGAATTTATTCAGTTGTGCCCTGAAATCCAACGGGTGTTCCCTCCTTTATAGGCCTTGCCATGGGTCCTGTAAGTAAATTAGGGTCACAATGGGTATGTTTCTGAACACGGGACAAACGGGGCTATCCATATTAGGGTGAACGTCTTCATTCCTATGTACGCTGTACAAAAAGTTGAAAATCGTAACTTTTTCCTTCTGCTTTGCTTAGATTCATTCAAATACTGTGGGATCAAAATACGCAGTACACTCCTAGATGAATTTGCTAAGAGGTCTAGGTTTCAAAATGGGGTCATTTGAGGTTTTTTTTTATAGTTTTGGCCGCCCAATGGCTCTATAAGTGGGCAATGGGGCCTGGAATTTATTCAGTTGTACCCTGAAATCCAACGGGTATTCCTTTCATTGTAGGCCTAGCCATGTGTCCTGTAAGTCTATTAGGGCCACAATGAGTATGTTTCTGAACACGGGACAAACAGGGGTATCCATTTTGGGGGGAAAGTCTTCATTTATACATGTGCTGTACAAAAAAACCTGTTTTTAAATTGACACAATAGCCCAAAAAATGAATATCGTAATTTTTTCTTACTGCTTTGCTAAGATCTATTCAAAAATTGTAGGGTTAAAATACACAGTACAACCCTAGATTAATTCATTAAGGGGTCTAGTTTTCAAAATGGGGTCATTTGTGGGGGTTCTCTATGGTTTTGGCCACTCAAGAACAAGTGTGCAATGGGGCCTAAAAGGACTTCAAGGAAAATCTATGTTCTGAAAGCCACCGATTACTCCTTTCATTTTGGGCCCCATTGTGCATGCGGACATAATATTAGGGCCACAATGGGTATGTTTCTGAAAACAGTACAAACAGGGGTATCCATTTTGGGGTGCAAGTCTTCCTTCATATGTGTGCTGTACAAAAAAAGCAGTTTTTAAAATGACAGAATTGCCAAAAAAACGAAAATCCTAATTTTTTCCTTTTGCTTTGCTTGAATTTATTCAAAAACTGTGGGGTCAAAATACGCAGTACACCCCTAGATAAATTCGTTAAGGAGTCTAGTTTTCAAAAGGGGGGCATTTGTGGGGGTTCTCTATGGTTTTGGGCACTCAAGAACTCTACAAGTGGGCAATGGGGCCTAAAAGGACTTTAAGCAAAATCTATGTTCGGAAAGCCACTGACTACTACTTTTATTTTGGGCCCTGTTGTGCATCCAGACATAAGATTAGGGCCACAATGGGTATGTCTCTGAACACGGGACAAACAGGGGTATCCATTTTTGGTGCAAGTCTTCATTCATATGTATGCTGTACAAAAAAAGCTGTTTTTAAAATGACAGAATTGGCAAAAAAATGAAAATCACAATTTTTTCCTTTTGCTTGGCTTGAATTCATTCAAAAACTGTGGGGTCAAAATATGCAGTACACCCCTAGATAAATTCCTTAAGGGGTCTAGTTTTCAAAATGGGGTCATTTGTGGGAGTTTTCTACGGTTTTGGGCGCTCAAGAACTCTACATGTGTGCTATGGGGCCTAAAAGGACTTCAAGCAAAATTTCTGTTTTGAAAGACACTGACTACTCCTTTCATTTTGGGCCCCTTTGTGGACTCAGATATAACATTAGGGCCACAATGGGTATATTTCTGAACACGGGAGAAATAGGGGTATCCATTTTGGGGTGTAAATCCTCATTTTCCTGTAAACTATAGGAAAAAAAATATGTCTTTAAAATGACAGATTTGCAAAAATATGAAATTTTACTTTTTCTCCTCTAAATTGAATTAATTCCTGAAAAATAACTGTGGGGTCACAATACTCATGACACCCCTCAGTGAATACACTAAGGGGTGTAGTTTTTAAAATGGTGTCATTTGTGGGGGTATCTATTATTCTGACACTCATGAGCCTTTCCAATCTTGGCTTCGTGTGGGAAAACAAAGTGTTCCTCAAAATGCTAAAAAGTAATGTTAAATTTGTACGTCTCCTAAATGGTTAAAAAAAAACGCAAGTGTTTCCAATGTGCGCCCAAAATAAAGTGAACGGGTGGAAATATAAATCTTAGCAAAAATTTCTAGATTATGTTTGCACATATTTAAGATATTGCAGTTGGAAATGTGAAAAAAAATGCCGATTTTTTCTCACGTTTCCCAATTTTGGCGCTTTTAATTAATAAACACAAATTCTATCAGTCTATTTTTTCCGCCTAAATGAAGTACAACATGTGGCGAAAAAACAATGTCAGAATCGCTTGGATATGCAAAACCTTTCTGGTGTTTTTCCATGTTAAAGTGACACATGTCAGATTTGCAAAATTTGGCCTGGTCATTAAGGCGCAAACAGGCTTGGTCACTAAGGGGTTAAAAAGGATTTTAGGGGTATGTCAAAAGCAAAGTCAAAGAGGCTATAGGATGTAAATGTACAGGATAAAAATGGGGAACTGGTTAAGAATGTTGTTGAGAAGGCCGAACTTTTAAATTCCTATTTTGTGTCTGTTTTTTATCAGAAAGATGATGTTACATCAACTGATCTTCCCTGTGCTATTGAGAGAATAAAAGAATGCAGGCTATCTGTAAGCAGATAGATGGTGAGGGAACACTTCGTTAATAGAGATGAGCGAGCACCAAAATGCTCGGGTGCTCGTTACTCGGGACGAAATTTTCGCGATGCTCGAGGGTTCGTTTCGAGTAACGAACCCCATTGAAGTCAATGGGCGACCCGAGCATTTTTGTATATTGCCGATGCTTGCTAAGGTTTGCATTTGTGAAAATTGGGGCAATTCAAGAAAGTGATGGGAACGACACAGCAACGGATAGGGCAGGCGAGGGGCTACATGTTGGGCTGCATCTCAAGTTCACAGGTCCCACTATTAAGCCAAAATAGCGGCAAGAGTGGGCCCCCCCCCCCCGCACTGTCAGCATAAAGATCGTTCTTCTCTGCCGCAGCAGTAACAGCTGTGGCAGAGAAGAACGATGTTAGCCCATTGAATTCAATGGAGCCAGCAATACAGCCGACTCCATTGAATTCAATGGGCTAACATCGTTCTTCTCTGCCACAGCTGTTACAGCTGTGGCAGAGAAGAATGATTTCTCTTCTATATGTTCTCAATGGGGTCGGCGCTGCTGCCGCCGGCCCCATTGAGCGCATATAGAGAAGAGAACAGGAATCGCAGATCGCAGATAGGTGCGATCTGCGATTTCTGTTCTATAATTTATCGGACGAGCGCATAAAAAGCGCTCATGTGTCCGATAAAAATTCGCCGGACGCATGCGCAATTCGCCTTAGTCAGACGGGCGTTTTTTCGCGCGATTTGCGGATCGCATGACGGATGCGCATCCGCAAATCGCGTGACCGGTGCCCGAAAATCGGGCGGAGCTATCCAGCGCATTGCATTCAATGGAGCCGGCAATACAGCCCGCTCCATTGAAAGCAATGCGCTGCGGGCGAGTGTGGGATGAATTGTCGGGAAGGGCTTAAATATATAAGCCCTTCCCTGCAATTCATCCGGAAAAGTGTTAAACTAAAAAATATATATATACTGACCTGCTCCCAGCAGCCGGAGTTCCGCGCGGCCGTCCTGCAGTGGGTGTGAAGGGGGTATGAGTCAGACCTGCCCCCTGATTGGCTCAGCGCTGAGCCAATCAGGGGGCAGGTCTGACTCACACCCCCTTCACACCCACTGAATGGGTGTGAGTGAGACCTGCCTCTGATTAGCTCAGCGCTGAGCCAATCAGGGGGCAGGTCTGACTCACACCCCCTTCACACCCACTGCAGGACGGGCGCGCGGAACTCCGGCTGCCGGTAGCAGGTCAGTATATATATATTTTTTAGTTTAACACTTTTCTGGATGAATTGCAGGGAAGGGCTGTATTGCCGGCTCAATTGAATTCAATGGGCAAACATCGTTCTTCTCTGCCACAGCTGTTACAGCTGTGGCAGAGAAGAATGATTTGTCTTCTATATGTTCTCAATGGGGTTGGCGCTGCTGCCGCCGGCCCCATTGAGCGCATATAGAGAAGAAGGACCGTTGGGGTCCTTGAAGCCTAAAATCACTCCTAACACTCTCCCTATAGCAGCCCCGGCATCAACAGCACTTTCCCTCAGCTAAGTGAGAACGCATCTGTGGCGAGCCGCAGGCCGGCAGATTTTAATACTCGGGTGACACCTAATCTCGCCAGCCACTCACTGCAGGGGGTGGTATAGGGCTTGAACGTTGCAGGGGGAAGTTGTAATGCCTTCCCTGTCTTTCTATTGGCCAGAAAAGCGCGCAAATTTCTCAGGGAAGAAAATGAAAGTGACTCGAACATCGCGTGGTACTCGTTACGAGTAACGAGCATCTCGAACACCCTAATACTCGAACGAGTATCAAGCTCGGACGAGTATGCTCGCTCATCTCTATTCGTTAACTTAAATGAATTCATGTCTCAAGGTCCAGATGGATTACATCCCAGGATACAAAAGGAAGCGGCGGAGTTAATTGCTGAACCACTCGCCATAATCTTTGAAAATTCCTGGAGAACAGGAGAAGTCCCAGAAGATTGGAAAAGGGCGAATGTTCTCCCTATCTTCAAAAAAGGTGGATCCAGAAAAGTACAGGGCTGTGAGCCTGACTTCTTTACCGGGAAAGATCTTTGAATAAATTATGAGGCAGCATGTATGCAAGTACTTGGATAAAAATGGAGTAATTGACCAAAGCCAGCATGGGTTTGTAACAAACAAGTCACGCCAGACTAATCTAATTTCCTACTATTACAGTATCTTGATGGGTTGATCAGGGAAATGCGGTGGGTATAGTTTATCTTGACCTTAGTAAAGCATTTGACAAAGTATCTCATACTATACTGAAAATGACCAAAATGGTATTGACAAGGCAACTGTTAGGTAGATTCACAACTGGCTGAGTGATCGTACTCAAAGAGTGGTCATAAATGGCTGCACATCCAAGTGGAAGAATGGAGGAATTGAGCAAAGCAGCAGCACATGTAAAAAATACTTGGCTATACTAATAGATCATAGACGGAACATGAGTCAACAATGTGATGCTGCAGCCAAAAAGGCAAACACAATTCTGGGATGTATTAAGAGAAGCATAGAGTCTAGATTACGTGAGGTAAGTATTCCCCTCTACTCTTCCTTAGTCAGACCTCATCTGGAATACTGTGTTCAGTTCTGGGCACCCCACTTTAAAAAAGACAGACAAACTGGCGCAAGTTTAGAGAAGAGTTACCAAGATGGTGAGCGGTCTGCAAATGATGACCTATGAAGAACGGTTAAAGGATCTGGGAAAGTTTAGCTTGCAAAAAAGAAGGCTGAGAGGAGACTTAATAGCTGTCTACAAATATCTGAAGGGTTGTCACAGTGCAGAGGGATCATCCCTATTCTCATTTGCACAAGGAAAGACTAAAAGCAATGGGATGAAACTGAAAGGGAGAAGACACAAATTAGATATTTAAAAAAACCTTACTGACAGTGAGGGTGATCAATGAGTGGAACAGGTTACCACAGGAGGTGGTGAGTTCTCCTTCAATGGAAGTGTTGAAGCAAAGGCTGGGCAAATATCTGTCTGGGATGATTTAGTAAATTCTGGACTAGCAGGGGATTGCACCCAATGACCCTGGAGATCCCTTCCAACTCTACAATTCTATGATTCTAACATCCGCTGATCTCCCCTGTGCTAATGATGGAATAAAAGAACGGAGCCTATCTATAAACAGAAAGGTGGTGAGGAAACAGTTATCTAATGATAATTTATATGAATTCAAATCTCCAGGTCCAGATAGATTACATCCTAGGATACTAAAGGAAGCAGCAGAGGTAACTGCTGAACGATTTGCCATAATCTGTAAAAACAATTCCTGGAGAACAGAAATCCCAGAATATTGGAAAAGTGCAAAGGCTGTCCCTATCTTCAAAAAGGGAAGATGGTGGACCCAGGAAACTACAACCCTGTGAGCCTGACTTCTATACAGGGAACAAATTATTAAACAGCATATATGCAAGGACTTGGATGAGGATGGAGTAATTAACCAGAGCCAGTATAGTTTCGTAACAAACAAGTCATGCCAAGCTAATCTAATTTCCTTCTATGACAGAATCACGGACTGGGTTGATCAGGGAAAGCGGTGCATATATCTTGACTGTAGTAAAGCATTTGACAAAGTGTCTCATACCATACTTATTGAAAAATAAACGACCAAATATGGCATTGACAAGGGAAATGTTAGGTGGATTTACAACTGGCTGAGTGATCGCACTCAAAGAGTGGTCATAAATAGCTGCAGAAAAATGTGTCAAGTGAGGTAGCACAAGGCTCTGTCCTGGGCCCAGTATCATTCAACATTTTTATAAATTATTTGGTAGGAGGAAATTGAGGGGAAACTGATCAAATTTGCCCACAACACAAGGCTAGGAGGGATAGAGATTAGAGAAGAGAGAGAGATTTCAAAAAGATCTAGTAAAGTTTAAACAGTGGGTGGCAACTAACAGAATGGTATTTAACAAGGAGAAATCTGGGCAAGAAATTGAAAAAAGCAGATACAGAATGGGAGCAATTGGGCAAAACAGCAGCACATCTAAAAAAGACTTGGGTATATTAATAGATCCCAGACTGAAAATGAGTCAACAATGTGATGCAGCAGCCAAAAAGGCAAATACAATTCTGGGATGTATTAATAGAAGCCTAGAGTCTAGCTCACGTGAGGTAATTATCCCCCTGTACTCTTCATTAGTCAGACCTCATCTGGAATACTGTGTCCAGTTCTGGGCACCCCAATTTAAAAAGAGATTGATAAACTGGCGCAAGTTCAGAGAAGATCTACCAGGATGCTGAGTGGTCTGCAAATCATATCCTATGAGGAATGATTATGTCACGAGTCTAGCGTGGGACTGAAGTCCCATGCTGTAGCCACTTACAGAAAGGTAGCATGGTCCAGGAGTAGGCAGAGTCTGCTTCATAAGATGGCAGTGCAGTACAAAGGGTCAAAGCAATAACGTAGTCAAGAGGTCTGATACAGAAGATGAACAATCAGTTGTAGAGGAGTAGGTATGTGGGAGAATCACTTGATAGAGGCATAGTGCACAATAACACGCAGGGAAGGAGGGAACAGGGCCAGGTTTATATAGAGGGCTAATTGGGGAAGGAATAAGACGCGGTGGTGGTGGTGGTGGTGGAGAACTAGACAGAGAGGACATGAAACCAGGAACAAGGAACAGGAGACTAAGACAAGGAACACGGGACTAGGAATCAGAGGGAGCTATCTAGCACACTGAATTGCTCAATAGGTAGGGCTGCTGCTCAGCGTGCAGGAGGTTGCAGGTTTGCATCATGACAGAGGGACCAGCCCTATTCTCATCTGTACAAGGAAGGACTAGAAGCAATTGAATGAAACTGAAAGGGAGGAGATACAGATTAGGTATTAGAAAAAACTTTCTGACAGTGAGGGTGATTCAATGAGTGGAACGGGTTACCACGGGAGGTGGCGAGTTCTCCTTCAATAAAGGCTGGACAAATATCTGGCATGATTTAGTGAATTCTGCACTGAGCAGGGTGTTGGACCAGATGACCTTGGAGGTCCCTTCCAACTCTACCATTCTCTGAATAAATATAATCTATATTTATAAAATAGGATGTATGTATGTGTGCCACCATAAGCAATTTCAACCAAACTTGGTACATAACTCATCTCATGGGGACATATTTGGGGTGGATAAGACAGCCCCACCTGGGGGTTGGGGTTGGAGGGGGGGGGGGTGGAATGTTGGAATTGCACTTTAGCAGATGGTTTTTATTTCACAGTCTTATCTAACACAGATGACCTCCTCATCATCACACACTAATTTATTACACAGACGACCTCCTCCTCAAATACTTATATATGACACAGACCTCCTGTTCCTCAGATAATAATATCTTATACAGACCACCTCCTCCTCTGCTTCAACTACCACACAGCTTCCTACCTGCACTAAGTCACTATGTACCACACAGAAATGAGCCCAGCACCCACTCCTATGAAAGCTGTCCAAAAGGAAATCTGTATTGCCCATATCAACCACAGTTTGCGAGAGAGAGAGAGAGAGAGAGAGAGACCATAATAACCAATCACAGCACAGCTTTCATTTTACATCAGCAGTATAACAAGTGAAACCTGAGCTGTGATTGGTTGCTATAAGTAACAAAAATTACAGGGGAAGTCGGTGAGTTTTTAATTTTTAATTATGCCAGTATTACACAGACCTCCTGCTCCTCAGATAATAATTTATTACACAGACAACTTTCTCCTCCTCAAACACTATTACAAAGATGACCTCATCCCCATATACCAATATATTACACAGACGACCTCCTCCTCATGCAGTAAGATATTACACAGGCGACCTTCTCCTCATATACTAATATATTACACAGATGACCTCTTCCTCATATACCAATATATTACACAGACAACCTCCTCCTCGTTAAATACTAATCTATTACACAGACCTCCTGCGCCTCAGATAATAATATATTACACAGACGACCTCCTCCTCATATCATAATATATTGCACAGATGACCTCTTCCTCATGCAGTGAGATATAACACAGACCACCTCCTCCTCATATACTAATATATTACACAGATGACCTCTTCCTCCTCATATACTAATATATTAAATCAGTACACACACACACACACACATATATATATATATATATACACAAACAAATTATTTTCCTGTCTAAAAATAAAATACACTTGCAACGACGGGTAACCAGCTAGTAAGATACAAAATATATAATTTGTATGTAGATAAATATATACAAAAAGACATAAAAGTATATAATTTCAAAATAATGTTTGCTGCACCTTCACTAGATATGGTCCACAGGGGAGTATTACATTGATGCAGGAGGTTCAGTTGCCTTTGAGGGCTGCCCACATCATGGTTAAGCTATCAGTTGCGCATTTTCATTTTTATTAATATACCGTACAGTAGATGAGTAGAAAATTAGCATACATCATAGATTTTTCAAGCTAAGGGAGAATTACACAGGTACATTGTTTACAACCGACATATAAGTACAATACATTAGTGCGTCAGACTATGGTGTGAGTAGAATTTACTAGTTGGCACCCACATTACCAACCAGCCCTAGATACAGCTCTATTCAATAAACTTTGGAACAAATCCTGTGTTGAAGTTGTGTCCGTCGAGCCACGCCACCTCCCCCACACCTTATGGAATTTCCCCGGGTATTCTATTATAAACTATGTTCTCATACGGCAAAGTGGAATTAATGATATTCTGCCACATCAAGAGCGTTGGGGAACGCCTATCCATCCAGCGTAAGACTATTGTTTTGCGACCCAGGAACAACACCTTAGTAAGGAATATCTGAATGTGAAATTGCCAGTGCTCCTCATCCAAAACACCCAACAAGCATATGATCGGGTCAAGTGAAATGGTATCCCCATTAACTGGCTTATTCTGTAACCTGCCTCCAGTATGCGTAAATTCCTGGGAAGCTCCATATTAAATGATTGAAGTTTGCACCCGATGCTCGGCATCTATGGCATTGGTTGGTAGATACCATGTTCATTTTACAGAGCCTAGTCGCCGTGAGGAGCATATTCATTTTGATACAAAAAAGTATTAAAACGTATTGATTGACGTACTTAGACTATAATTCAGTAGAGATAACAGCACATATTTCCAACATGAATAAATGTATGTCAAGTGACATTTTGCTTTGCTGTCTGCATGTTTAACTACAATGGAAGACACATACAAGTATAAATGTGTCAGCACTAATTAAACGTCTAGATAAAAAGGCTATGGCATAAATCATCGATAAATCAATTAGAAATGCACTGTTTGGAAACTTTTGTAGTTAGTGTACTTTTACGCAAGCCAACTATAGGCCGAAAAATTGCTCAAAAGTCCAGGTGTGTAGCATTAACTGTTCCACTGCTTTCTGCAGGGATCTGAAAGTCTATCTAAGGGTTTATTCTCACGAGCGTATATCGTCCGGCGTTTTCACGGCCAGCCGATATACGCTTCCTTCTAAGCAGTCCCCCCTTCCCTCCCTCTCACGGCTCTCTGCCTCTCTTCTTCACTCCTGCGTTTGCAATTGGAAGGGGGCGGAGCTAAGCTCCACTCTGTCCCACCCACTCCCATTGCTGGCTATGGACAAAGGGCGGGGATGAAACTTAGCTCCGCCCCATTCCGCCCACTCCTATTGCAAACCACTCGGAGGGTGCAGATCTACAACAAAATCAATTTCTGCATGGATTTTTGACTCAGACGCATGCAGATTTTACCCCTTCAATTCAAGGCATGAAGTCTGCTGATGGTCCGGGGAAAAATTCAAATGCCTTTTTGTGCGCATCTGTACTAAAATCCGCTATATATGAATGCACCCTTTAGGGACTCCTACCCACTTGTGGTTTTTTAACGCTGTGTCAACGCTCCGTTTTTAACGCAAATGTCAATGGGACTTTCTAATGTTAAAAGCGCATTTTCGATTTTCGTGCGATGTGTTTTTACATTAGAATGTCCCATTGACAATCACGTTAAAAAAACGCAACGTTAAAAAAACACAAGTAGATAGAAGTACTTATGGTAGATTTCAAGATCTCTGGTGGAAGTCAGTGGAATGTTCCAAGGTGCAAGGGACTTACCAGCAAGTATTGCAGAGGAGATATTCCCATAAGTATACACTGGGATGGGCTGATCACTCAATGAGGATGTCAGGCCTTGCCTGAGAATGTCTTCAATCTGCTCTTGATGGTACGTGTAGTCTGATGAAATAAACTGCATCTGGAGATGGGCAATGATGCTTGCATTCCCCCTGCTAGGAGCCAATTCAGAACAATGTAGAAACAGTTTATTTGCATATTACGATATATGGTATTTATTTAACCTCCTTAGGCCAGGGTCACACAGGACCGAAATCCAGCGGATATCTAGCAGAATGACAGTCCAGTGGGAACCCAGCCTTACCATTAACAAGGTGCTCTACTTGTTGCATTGGAAAAGGACATTAGAGTTTTGGATGAATAGAGGTAGTTGTACTTCAAATAGCTGTAGCTCAAATTCTATCAGTGCTACTGACAATTCTTGGCTTTAAAGCGTACCCAAATTTTTTTAACACGTTTTCTAAAATATAACGGGTTCTCCTTACCTTCTCAATTCCTGCTGTTTGCATCATGTTTCATTTCTGTAAATTCTGATTTCCAAGGGGTTTAAAATGGCACCAAAAGCTTGCTCACAAAACCAATAGAACCAGTTAAAGCCATTTGAAGTAGGGTCGGGAATACTGAATTTGCATGTCATTTCAGAGGGGGAGAAGCAAGCAGCAGAGAACAATGTGTGATTCTCCTATCTATCATCCTGTCCCAGGGAAAGAGTAAAGGCCTGTTTAGACAGGACGAATATAGGGCAAACGATGATCGACGTTCGAGCCTGTATCGTTGGCTCACAGCGGGGCGGCTGGAGGAGATTCCTCTCCTTATGCTCCCCCGCCCCTCTTCATTGACTTAACATAGCAGCCATTTAGTATTGCACAGCTGCTACGTTAAGTCAATGGAGAGGGGCGGGGGAGCGCGAGGAGAGAAATCTCCTGCAGCCTCCCCACCCTCTGCTGACCACTCTGTGAGCGAGCCAGGGAAGACACACGGGCCGACTGTCAGGCATCATTTGCCCGACATTTGTCCCATCTAAATGGGTCTTTACATGGACTTTGTTCATGTTATCAGCCCCACCTTATCAATCGAAGAACATATTTTCTCTCACATATGGGGAGGAGGGGGGTATTATTTTTTCCCAGAAAAAGAGTAAGAGGATGAGCAATAACTCATTTAATCACTCCTCTACACCATGTAACCCTGCCTATGCCGCTGTCGTTGCTTACCGTGGCGTCTAACCGTATTTACAGGAAAAATATATAAAATAACCTTTTTTTCCCCGTACACAATGCTTTCAATATTGAAAAAAATAGAAAGAATAAAACAAACACATAATTGGAATTGCCACATTTGTAACATCCCATACTATAAAATATTACATTATTTCTCCAGCATGGTAAATACCGGGGAAAAAAACTGAAGAAGAAAACGTCAAAATAGCTGTTTTCTGTTCACTTCGCTCCTCCAAAACAAGAAAAAAGTTATCAAAAAGCCATATGTACAACAAAATGGTAACAATAAAAACTGTAAGCAATCCTGCCAAAACAAGCCTTCATATAGTGACCTATAGAAAAATGTTAAAGCGACTCTCCGGATTCGAGACAAAATTCTGTCTCAGGACCGGAGGGAGGGGGGTTATATTACCCACAGCTGCTCTTCTCTGTCATCCCTCCAATCTGCCAGTTCCAGGTCCCCTTTTCAGCTTTGCAGGATGGCCGATGCCATGTTTAGACTACTGAATCCCCAGAGTGCATTAGTAGTGTTAGGCTACCAATTCTTTCACCGCGGATTTTGAAGTGGCTTCGCCAACTGCATTTCGCCGCGGCCATCTCTCCCCATAGAGAGGAGAGCGGCTGCCACGGAAACAGGGAAAGAATTGACATGCTGCGGCTTTGAATTCCACGCGGCTTGTGAATTTCAGAGCGGCTTGGCTGCAACAGATCATCCGCAGCATGTAGATGAGATTTTTGCAAATCTCATCCAAATCTTGGGATAAAAAGCCGGGGGCGGAATTTCCACGGCAATTACGCCTAAGAGACGGTGTTGACAATTTAGCAAATCTGCATTAACCCTTTTTACAAAGGGTGGCCAAATGTTTTAAAACAAAAGTGGTAAAATGTAGGCCACTAAAAAAAATTGAAAATTAATGATCCCATTCGGGGGTGCTCTCATTTGGGGCCGCCCTTTAAAGTAAGTGAATTTATTTTAAACATCATTCTTTAGGCCTCATGTCCACTGGGAAAATCAGGCTCGCTCCGGATTCTCCATGGAGAATCCGTAGCGGGTCCCTCCTGCCCCGCGGACATGAGGCATAAAAAGAAGAATTAACTCACCTCTCGCCCGCTCCGGATCTTCCCTTCGCCGTGGCTTCATCTTCTCTCCGTCGCGGACGGATCTTCTTTCTTCGGCCCGGCGGATGCGCAGGGCACATCGGTTGCGTGCCCCGCGCATGCGCCGGCCCGAAGAAAAAAGATCAGCCGCGACGGACAGAAAATGAAGCCACGGTGAAGGGAAGATCCGGAGCAGGTGAGTAAATTCCGATTTTGGTCTCCCGCGGATCCGGACAGCTTCCATAAGCTTCAATAGAAGCCTGCGGGAGCCGTCCCCGCAGGAGACCCGCACGAAAATGGAGCATGGTCCAGATTTTTTCATGCTCCATTTTTTTTAAAATCCCTTTTATTGACCATCCGCGGGTATTTATCTACCCGCGGGTGGTCAATGCATCCCTATGAGATGCGGATCCGCGGGCAGGAGAAGAGTTAAAATCCGCTGCGGATTTTAATTCTTCTTTTGCCCGTGGACGTGAGGCCTTAGTGCCTTTAACCTCTGGGGCACTGAGACTTGGTTTTTGCCTACAGATGACCAAGAAATTCCTTTTGGATGTCCTGCCGTTGCTCTCCCACGTTGGATGTCCTGAGTGGCAAGGGCTCTGTTTGATTGATTTGGCTGATTGATTTAATGGAACACCCTGGACTTTAGGTGTGACATCCTGCCATTTCCTGGGTAGACCTGGCTTACCAGGAGAGTCACCTCCAGTTTGGAGATTTGTCTTGTAAGTTTTTACTTCTGGAGCGCTGTCCTTGTCCTAATTGTCTCTCTCACTGTGTCATCCAGTTGCAGGACTTGTAAGAACTACAACCAGTAGGGATAACATGACAAACATTTGCGTAGAATCTCCCCCACAGTCGGTGATGGGACGTCTAATTCTCTGCTCGCTATGACGGTGGACTTTTGGGGACTTTTATGAATCTTGCACAGACGGACTCCACTGTTTCACACTTACTGTTGAACGGATGATTTTCACTTACAGATGTAATCTATTTCCTTAAAATGAGAGTACCACTTACAAATTATGGGCCAACTCGGTGGATCTTCACTGAACTTTGTTCGAAAATGACATTAGACTGGTAGATCTGAAAATCGGGGTCACGAAACATTCTCCTGTTTGTGTTGGCAGCCATTTTGTCTCATATCCCCCAAATGATGACTATAGTAGACTTTTTGGGCCTCGTTTAGCAAAACTGCCTACTAGTCAGATGGTCCTTGTAGCCCAACCAATCACAGCGCAGCTTTTATTTTACATCAGCAGTTTGAGAACAGAAAACGGCACTGTGATTGGTTGAGCAACAAGGACATCGTACAAGTAGATGGTTTTGCTAAACCAAAATTTTTACGTTTCTGTTTCCATTAAACGTGAGTTATGAAGGTTTTCACATCGGGAAGATCATTTGTAGTAACCCCGTATTTCATGCTGCCATGCGGTACGGGCTGCGTTCTTACGCTGATAGGATCCCTTTAACCTTCAGTTCGTACATTTTATAAAAATCCCGACAGATCATAAGAGAAGCAAGTCTGTGTTGCTTTGCTTTAGTACACTTGGCCCCCCAATAACATCTGACTACGTATCTAATCAGCTGGTCAGCTAGATGAACAAATAACAACTATAAAGCCGGCTGCACATGAGCATCGCATTTTTTTTGGAGTGAGCTATGCTATTTTGCACGTGCATCAGCGTATTTTACAGTACTTTTTCTGCCCGCAGAGCATGTTCACTTGCACACGGGACACAAAGGCGCACCAATGGAAATGACTAATTTGTACAATGAGTAGAGATGAGCGAGCACCAAAATGCTCGGGTGCTCGTTACTCGGGACGAAATTATCGCGATGCTCGAGGGTTCGTTTCGAGTAACGAACCCCATTGAAGTCAATGGGCGACCCGAGCATTTTTGTATACCGCCGCTGCTCGCTAAGGTTTTCATTTGTGAAAATCGGGGCAATTCAAAAAAGTGATGGGAACGACACAGCAACGGATAGGGCAGGCGAGGGGCTACATGTTGGGCTGCATCTCAAGTTCCCAGGTCCCACTATTAAGCCACAATAGCGGCAAGAGTGGCCCCCCCCCCCTCCCAACAATTTTTACTTCTGAAAAGCCCTCATTAGCAATGCATACCTTAGCTAAGCACCACACTACCTCCAACAAAGCACAATCACTGCCTGCATGACACTCCGCTGCCACTTCTGCTGGGTTACATGCTGACCAACCACCACCCCCACCCCGCACGACCCAGTGTCCACAGCGCACACCAAACTGTCCCTGCCCAGCCTTCAGCTGCCCTCATGCCACGCCACCCTCATGTCTATTTATAAGTGCGTCTGCCATGAGGAGGAACCGCAGGCACACACTGCAGAGGGTTGGCACGGCTAGGCAGCGACCCTCTTTAAAAGGGGCGGGGCGATAGTCCACAATGCTGTACAGAAGCAATGAGAAATCCAATCCTGTGCCACCTCCATCTGGAGCTGCACACGTGGCCATAGCAATGGGGAACCTATGTGCCACACACTTCATTCTGTCAAGGTGTCTGCATGCCCCAGTCAGACCGCGGTTTTTTATA
Source organism: Eleutherodactylus coqui (assembly GCF_035609145.1). Classification (NCBI taxonomy): domain Eukaryota; kingdom Metazoa; phylum Chordata; class Amphibia; order Anura; family Eleutherodactylidae; genus Eleutherodactylus; species Eleutherodactylus coqui. Next base: position 198,493,186 of record NC_089843.1, on the reverse strand, counting down.
AATAGTCACAGGCAGGTACAACTCCACAATGGGAATTCCGTGTGCACCCACATCATGGGTGGCTCCCTGGAACCCACCGGCGGTACATAAATATATCCCATTGCAGTGCCCATCACAGCTGAGGTAATGTCGTGCTTAATGCAGGTGGGCTTCGGCCCACACTGCATGCCCCAGTCAGACTGGGGTTCTTTAGAAGTGGACACATGCAGTTACAACTCCGTGTGGACCGACAGCATGGGTGGGTGCCAGGAAGCCACCGGCGGTACATAAATATATCCCATTGCAGTGCCCAACACAGCGGATGTAACGTCAGCTGTAATGCAGGTGGGCTAAAAATTAATTTGATTACACTGTAGGCGAGGGCCGCCAAAAATTGGTGTACCAACAGTACTAATGTACCTCAGAAAAATTGGCCATGCCCAACCAAGAGGGCAGGTGAAACCCATTAATCGCTTTGGTTAATGTGGCTTAATTGGTAACTAGGCCTGGAGGCAGCCCAGTTAAAATAAAAATTGGTTGAGGTGAAAGTTTCAACGCTTTAATGAGCATTGAAACGTATAAAAATTGTTTAGAAAAATTATATGACTGAGCCTTTTGGGCCTAAGAAAAATTGCCCATTCGGCGTGATTATGTGAGGTTTCAGGAGGAGGAGCAGGAGGAGGAGGTGGTGATAGAGAACGATGCTTCCATCCGCGGGTGCAGCCTACGTATTGCTTAGGTATCGCTGCTGTCCGCTGGTGAAGAAGAGAAGTCTGGGGAAATCCAGGCTTTGTTCATCTTGATGAGTGTAAGCCTGTCGGCACTGTCGGTTGACAGGTGGGTACGCTTATCCGTGATGATTCCCCCAGCCACACTAAACACACTCTCTGACAAGACGCTAGCCGCAGGACAAGCAAGCACCTCCAGGGCATACAGCGCGAGTTCAGGCCACGTGTTCAGCTTCGACACCCAGTAGTTGTAGGGGGCAGAGGCGTCACTGAGGACGGTCGTGCGATCGGCTACGTACTCCCTCACCATGCTTTTACAGTGCTCCCGCCAACTCAGCCTTGACTGGGGACCGGTGACACAGTCTTGCTGGGGAGCCAGAAAGCTGGCAAAGGACTTGGATAATGGTCCCCTGCCTGCGCTGTACATGCTGCCTGATCTCTGCGCCTCCCCTGCTACCTGGCCCTCGGAACTGCACCTTCTGCCACTAGCGCTGTCGAATGGGAAGTTTACCATCAGTTTGTCCACCAGCGCCCTGTGGTATAGCATCATTCTCGAACCCCTTTCCTCTTCGGGAATGAGAGTGGAAAGGTTCTCCTTATACCGTGGGTCGAGCAGTGTGTACACCCAGTAATCCGTAGTGGCCAGAATGCGTGTAACGCGAGGGTCACGAGAAAGGCATCCTAACATGAAGTCAGCCATGTGTGCCAGGGTACCTGTACACAACACATGGCTGTCCTCACTAGGAAGATCACTTTCAGGATCCTCCTCCTCCTCCTCTGGCCATACACGCTGAAAGGATGACAGGCAAGCAGCATGTGTACCCTCAGCAGTGGGCCAAGCTGTCTCTTCCCCCTCCTCCTCATGTTCCTCCCCCTCCTCCTCCTCTGGCCATACACGCTGAAAGGATGACAGGCAAGCAGCATGTGTACCCTCAGCAGTGGGCCAAGCTGTCTCTTCCCCCTCCTCCTCAACGCGCTGAGATATAGACATGAGGGTGCTCTGACTATCCAGCGACATACTGTCTTCCCCCTGCCTCCGTTTCCGAGTGCAAAGCATCTGCCTTTATGCTTTGCAGGGAACTTCTCAAGAGGCATAGCAGAGGAATGGTGACGCTAATGATTGCAGCATCCCCGCTCAGCATCTGGGTAGACTTCTCAAAGTTTCCAAGGACCTGGCAGATGGCTGCCAACCAGGCCCACTCTTCTGTAAAGAATTGAGGAGGCTGACTCCCACTACGCCGCCCATGTTGGAGTTGGTATTCCGCAATAGCTCTACGCTGCTCATAGAGCCTGGCCAACATGTGGAGCGTAGAGTTCCACTATGTGGGCACGTCGCACAGCAATCGGTGCACTGGCAGATGAAACCGATGTTGCAGGGTCCGCAGGGTGGCAGCGTCCGTCTTGGAGTTGCGGAAATGTGCGCTGACCCGGCGCACCTTTCCGAGCAGGTATGACAAGTGTGGGTAGCTTTTCAGAAAGCGCTGAACCACCAAATTAAAGACATGGCCAGGCATGGCACGTGCATGAGGCTGCCGAGCTGCAGAGCCGCCACCAGGTTACGGCCGTTGTCACACACGACCATGCCCGGTTGGAGGCTCAGCGGCGCAAGCCAGCGGTCGGTCTGCTCTGTCAGACCCTGCAGCAGTTCGTGGGCCGTCTGCCTCTTCTCTCCTAAGCTGAGTAGTTTCAGCACGGCCTGCTGACGCTTGCCCACCGCTGTGCTGCCATGCCGCGCGACACTGACTGCTGGCGACGTGCTGCTGCTGACACATCTTGATTGCGAGACAGAGGTTGCGTAGGAGGAGGAGGGTGGTTTAGTGGAGGAAGCATACACCACCGCAGATACCACCACCGAGCTGGGGCACGCAATTCGGGGGGTGGGTAGGACGTGAGCGGTCCCAGGCTCTGACTCTGTCCCAGCCTCCACTAAATTCACCCAATGTGCCGTCAGGGAGATATAGTGGCCCTGCCCGCCTGTGCTTGTCCACGTGTCTGTTGTTAAGTGGACCTTGGCAGTAACCGCGTTGGTGAGGGCGCGTACAATGTTGCGGGAGACGTGGTCGTGCAGGGCTGGGACGGCACATCGGGAAAAGTAGTGGCGACTGGGAACCGAGTAGCACGGGGCCGCCGCCATCATGCTTTTGAAAGCCTCCGTTTCCACAAGCCTATACGGCAGCATCTCCAGGCTGATCAATTTGACAATGTGCACGTTTAACGCTTGAGCGTGCGGGTGCGTGGCGGCGTACTTGCGCTCGCGCTCAAACAGTCGCGCTAGCGACGTCTGGACGCTGCGCTGAGAGAGATTGCTGGATGGGGCCGAGGACAGCGGAGGTGAGGGTGTGGGTGCAGGCCAGGAGACTGCAGAGTGTTGCACTGTGGGCTGGAATACAGCGGTGATTTAACAGCCAACATAGAGCCAGGAAATAATTTTGCGCAAGCCTGCTCTAACACTTAGCTGGCTGCGTATGAATTAGGAGGACTACTACACCCAGCAGAGACCCAGAACACTGAGGACAGTCACAGGCAGCCCAAATAGATTTTTTTCCCCAAATGTTTTTGCAAAGGCCCACTGCCTATATTCAAAAAATATATCTCTTCTCTCTCTGCGTCACCGCTACTGGCCCTGGAGTATGTCAAATAACTGCAGAGTGTTGCACTGTGGACTGGAATACAGCGGTGATTTAACAGCCAACACAGAGCCAGGAAATAATTTTGCGCAAGCCTGCTCTAACACTTAGCTGGCTGCGTATGAATTAGGAGGACTACTACACCCAGCACAGACCCAGAACACTGAGGACAGTCACAGGCAGCCCAAATAGATTTTTTTCCCCAAATGTTTTTGCAAAGGCCCACTGGCTATATTCAATCAATATGTGTTCTGTCCCTGCCTCACAATATATGTCTTCTGTCCCTGCCTCACAATATATGTCTTCTGTCCCTGCCTCACCACTACTGGCCCTGCACTTTGTCTAATTACTGCAGGGCGCAATGCTCTGCACGGCCGATATACAAAAAAAAAAAAAAGTCTAACACTGCAAAAAGCAGCCTCCACACTACTGCACACGGTTAGATGTGGCCCTAAGAAGGACCGTTGGGGTTCTTGAAGCCTAAAATACTACTAAGGCTCTCCCTATAGCAGCTCCACCAAGACAGCACTTTCCCTCCTCTATGTCAGAATGCATCTGTGGCGAGCCGCGGGAGGGGCCGATTTTTATACTCGGGTGACACCTGATCTCGCCAGCCACTCACTGCAGGGGGGTGGTATAGGGCTTGAACGTCGCAGGGGGAAGTTGTAATGCCTTCCCTGTCTTTCTATTGGCCAGAAAAGCGCGCTAACGTCTCAGAGATGAAAGTGAAAGTAACCCGAACATCGCGTGGTACTCGTCACGAGTAACGAGCATCTCGAACACGCTAATACTCGAACGAGTATCAAGCTCGGATGAGTACGTTCGCTCATCTCTAACAATGAGTTACAGATGTGTTCTTTTTCCAGTGGACTTACGCTCCCAATTGAGTTCTATGGGGACCATTGTTGCACAAATACGCAGAAAAATAGAACATGTTCAATCTTTTTTGCGCAGCTGAAATGCACGCGTAAAATACGGAAATGTGTATAAATCCATTGAAATCAATGAGTTCTATACTCTGCAAATTCGTCTGTGTGAAGCCGGCCTAATACTAAAAGAAAAATACAAACATATTAACCTACGTAGATGTCTGATCATAGAATTTACAGGGTAAATCCATCTTCGCTGAGATTTGCTGCATAACATTCCGAACTCTGACAGTTGAAGCTTAGAACTTGTCTACAAGCTAACACAACACATAAGACCACTATAGTTATTTAAAGGGGTTGTTCAGGGTTTGAAGAACATGGCTGCTTTCTTCCAAACACAGCCCACCCTTGTCCAAAGGGTTGTGTATGGCATTGCAGCTCAGCTCCATTGAAGTGAATAGAAGCTGAGCTGCAATACCAGATAACCCACGGACAAGGGTGGCTCTTTGTTTAGAAGAAAGCAGCCATGTTTTTCTAATCCTGGCCAACTCCTTTAAGTCAGAGTACACAATGTTAAGGGAAAATAGTACACATCCTCCATAACAGCTGTGTAAGTAGGATAAGGAACTTGATATTGTAGTTAATGTATCCTGCATAGATAATGTAGGCACCTAGAGTTCCGTCATGGTGGTGGTGCACTGGGGCTGCTTGGCTTCTTCTGACACTGGAAACCTGCAGCTATGGAGGGCAAGAGGGATTCAATCTACTGTTAGGAAATACTAAGAGAAAACGTCATGCCTTCTGCGAGGAAGCTGAAGCTCAGGTGTCATTGGACCTTCCAACAGGACAAGGATCCCAAGCAAGCCTCAATGTCCACCGAAGCTTGGTTTCAGAAGAAGTCCTGAAGGACTCTGGAGTGGTCATACAGTTACCTGGCTTGCACATAGTTACATTGTATGTTAGGCTGAATCTTTATCTAGTTCAGCCTGTTTTAACCTCTCCCTTGTTGGTTAAAACAAGGGGAACCTCATAGAAAATCTTTGGTGGAAAGTTAGCTAAGCTGCAATACCACACACCGCCCTATGGACAAGTGTGGTGCTGTGTTCAGAAGAAAACATACATGTTTTTCTAATCCTTGGCAATACTTTCTAAAGTGGCTTTTTATGTTGAACTTCTAGAAAGCACTTGTTATATCAGTTGCGCTGAATTATTTAAATTGTTCTTTTTTTGATTGGTATTTTGCAAGCAGCTGAATGTTTGTAAATTTAACGAGCAAACCTAATTTGCAATGGGGGTTGAATCATTTTAATTGCAGGTATACATGCTTGCGTGAATGAAGCGATGGTCAAGCATTCATTATAGTGAGACTGCAGGAGATAGTCCAGCGCTTGAACTCGGCTATGCGTGGCAGTCCTCAACCACTGCTCCATTCATGTGGAGACCTCTAAGACCCTTGTTCTTGGGATCTGTGGGGTCCCAGCATTTGATCCCCACCAATCTAAAAGTTATCCCCGATCCTGCTTTATTTTTCCTGTAAAAATTTCTGCTCTCATTCTGAAAGTCAGACTAACCCATTATAGTCAATCTGGCCTTTTTAGCGCCTTCCCAAACCAGCACCGTAAATCAAGTTTTCTGTTGTTCCGCTTGAAGGATAACGTCGAACAATGGAAAACAATAACACTGATGTAAACTTAGACGTTACGCTTTATGCAGATGGCTATATTGTCAGTTTCGCCTTGCAACTTGCATAAGAAAGCACACGAACACCCATCTGTTTACTGTCCAATCAGCGCGTAAAGTGGACATTGCATGTCATGTTTTGATTCTTGATATGGAGGAGAATAGAACATGCAGTAATTTTTTTTGTTTTGCAGGGATCATCTGTTTGTGAAACTGTTTGCGTATATGGCATCAGAGACTATACTAGGTCTCCGGTGTGTCTAAGAAATGCATGAACAGCACACAGACGGAAAATACGCCCATGTGAATAAAGGCCAATGTAGACCCAACGTCTTTTCAGCGAGAATCGTTGGGTCTTACTGCACGGACATCGCAAGCAAGCGATGAGCCTTATCAGTGCTGCGGACTGAGTTCTCAGCGGGGTACCGCTGATACTATTGTTTCAGCTGATATCCCGCTCAGAGAACACAGCAGGGGTCTGAAGAAGACAGTGCTCCATCTGTGTTTTGCATCCCCACTCAGAGCGCTCAGCTGTATACCAGCTCAGCGCTCCGAGAAGACAATAGCTGTATGCAGAAGAAAGCGGTCCCGCTTGTCTTCTGCATACAGCGTGAGCCTTCATTTACACACTTATGCAAAGTGAACGCCGTTTGAGCGAACTTTGAGCGATCATCTTGCCGTGTAAATGCATACAAGGATCATCGTTTAAAAGATGTCTTTTGAGCGACTTTTGAGTGATAATCGTTGTGTCTAATGGGCCTTAAGCCCTTAGTCTTAAGGCTCCTGAAAGTGAATTAGTGACTGTTCATATGATCACAAGAAAATAAGGTTTATTTGAAATACACAGGATGAGAAAGCAGCTAGTGTGGAGCAATTATTGGAATATCCAAGTTAGGAGTATCTGATCTGATATGATGATGATGACTGATGATGGAGGAGGAGGAGGAGGATCATCCTCTTTAAAGAATATGGCTCAGTGGTTAGCACTGTTGTCAGTGCTGGGATCCTGGGTTCAAATTCCATCCTAGGAAACATCTGCAGGAAATTTGAAAATCTCCATCCAGATGTTGCTCCACCCCACTTGTTCTTTCACCTCCAGAGGAGGAAGACAACAAGAATAATAAACACAAAAAGAACATAAAACCTTCATTCAGATGTTGCCCTTCATCAGATTTGAACCTTGAACTCCATGTTGCCCTTCATTAGATTTGAACCTTGAACTCCAGGGTTAACAGCAGTGCTAGCCACTGAGCCACCAAGCTTCTTCCTCTTTCTTCCTTCTCCGGAAGAGTGAGAAAAGAAAAAGGAGAAGGAAAATAAGAAGAAGAAAAAATATTTTCTTTTAATTCTCCTTCATCTTCTGCTTCTCTTCCTTCTGCTCATCCTCCTCCTTTTTCGTCTTCTCTTTATTCTCCTTCTCCTGTCTCACAACCAGCTACAGACTGCCAGACTTCCCCTTTGTTCTTATTCTTTGGCATTGGAGGAGGTGGAAGAAGAAAGAGGAAAAAGAAGAGGAAAGACAAAGCATGGCAGCTCTGTCATTAGCATTGTTGTAGTCCTGGGTTCCTAGGTTCAAGTCTGACCATGAGCAACATCTGCATTGAGTTTGTATGTTCTCACTGTGTTTATCGTTTTTTTCCCCTCCTCTTCCAGAAAAGAAAGGAGAAAGACCAAACATGGTGGCTGAGTTGTTAGCAGTGCTTAAGTCCTAGGTTCACATCTGACCAAGGGCAACATCTGAATGGAGGTTTTTTGTTCTCTTTGTGTTTATTCCTCTGATTCCCCTCCTCTTCCAGCCATACGCACACACACTTTAACTTTTTTCATAAATTTTTCACAATTTCTGTCAAAAATTCGGTTGGGATGACCCAATTCAATTCAGCAAAAATCGGCCTGATTTTATTGCCCGGTCAATCACAGAGAGCAATACTAAAAGTGGCATTGTGTAGTCAGCTGCTGAGGACCAATAGTCAGAATTTAAAATGTCATGCATCAAGTGTTCATTTCAAAAGTGAGAAAAAATCCACTTACCTGTAATGTAAAACTGTTAATCCGGTGTATCTATCTTCTAGAACTGTATCTTTGAAACTGGATTTCAACTGTATGAAATTGCAAAATACACAAACTGTATAAATCACATTACAAATAACAAATATAAAGCCTAGGAACACTTACTGCCTGTTCAATATGGCCACAGTGCGTGAGGAATGTCTCAACCCCACACTATAGTGCTTGTTCCCATCAGCGTTAGGAAGTTCTGTTTTCCTGTTGTGTTAGGGGAGAAAGAAACTAGCACTCTCTGGTCAAACAGAAACTGTCTTATGATGGAACGGAATGGTGCCGAATGAACCCCATTGACTATAATGGGGTCAGTTTGATTTCCCGCCTGCAATCCAGCATTTTGCTGTTTTATGAATCCTCTAAGCTGGGTTGCTGTCACAGGGGAACTAGGAGTTGCGGGACATGCCTGCCGTTGTCCACCATCGGATATGGAAATTTGCATTAAAAAAGGTTCTTCTCACGGTGAAAAATTAAAGTGGTAACATTTATTTAGAAATGGTGACACGGGCATCCGCACTATTTTCACCTTCGCTGTTCTCCACTACCCCTACCTTCTTCTTTCCATTTCTCACTCTTATCAGCAATCGTAAATGCCTATGGGGCTAATCTTTTACTGCGTACTTGTAAATTAACCCACCTCCAAGCATCCACTCAGGACCAATTGCCATTGACCGTATTCTTATACTATGTATAATTTATTGTATACCATTAAAATACAGCATATTTAGATTGACTTTCTGTATACATTCTCCCTCCCCTACTTACCTGTTGTTTAAAAAAAAAATTTTGGGGGGGGAATTGTCAGTGGAGATCTGGTGTCCTGCAGCGTCCAAGACACAAGGCCCATGCTGAGGATCTGGTGGGGTAGAGATGGCACTTGTCACGGTGGCTCTACTAGACTCCTCCCCGGAGGACAGCGATTACCTGTATAGGGATGTGTAGTGGACTGTAGAAGTTGTCACTCATGACGCCACCGTTCCTTTACACCGTTGATTATCCGGCGGTAGAAATAATAGAGTCCACATACTGTTATGCTTAAATACCTCAATCACTGGGAACCGGCAGTGACTGGAACTTTACTTCTTATGATACAAAACTTCACATGCCAGTGCAGGAATGACAGTTAGGCAAGGTTAGGGAAGAGAACTCAGGATGATACTGGACCTTCAGGCTAAGTTATCTGTAAGGTTCCGCTCCTGGAAAGGGGACACTCCGGAGGAGGACGAGGGAAGGGAACACTCCACTGACACTCAATTGTACTCTGTAGCATAAACACTGCATGACAGACTCCATTCTTCTCTCAGAATCCTCACAGGTGGTTCCTGGAATTGGGGACCTCACAATACCTCTCTTCTGCTTCCATCCCTTCACCACATGAGGGCTGAAGGTACCCCCATGTGGCTGGCACTCTGTTACAACCGGTGAAGCAGATAGAAGACCCCACCTAACTCTCAATCATTCATATTTATATCATTCAATACCGCGTGACTTAGCAAACTTGATACTTTTTCCAGACATATCCCAGCCACTTGCAGACGTTAACCTCTTGCATGCTGCAGCTGTGCAATACACATAACTGAAGACAAGACCCTTTGCGCAGTTCATCCACATAAAAGACATGACATGTATGACAATTATGGAGGGGCCAGATATATAGACTTCGGCCCACTACAGAGACTGGAACACTAGAACAGATGAGTTCCAGTCCCCGGCTGCTGTGCTGTGTGCATGAGGTCAAAACTTTACTACAAGGGTCACATTATGTTTGCACACATTTCCAGGTAATCAACAGAAGTCAGTCATATTCTAGTATGTTAGAAATAGCTCTAACTTACCATCCTCTGTAACGTAGTGGTTATAGACTTGTAGTACAAAGAGGAGCTATTTTGTAAACTGGGATTGTACTGAAGACCTTGTAATTCCAAAGTATGTACCACAGTGAGGCTCTGGGTTGTTAAATACACTAGAGAAAAAAAAAACATTTGGGTCATTAAATGGATTCATAAATTTGGGATATGGTTATATCATAATGTATCATTTGGGGGGATTTGTTCTGTAGCGGTTACCACTTTATTAAAAGGGGCAGGGTATACAAGACTCATTTACTATTGAAAATTAGACAGTTTTCTGGTGCAAATTGTGCCAGAAAACTGTCAAACATGGTTTGTGCCACATTTACTATATGGTTTAGACATTTTTGGATACATTATTTGCTCTATCCAATGTTGTTCCTTTGTTTAAAAAAAAAGGTGTGGCTTAAATTGCACCAGAAATTGTGCCAAATTGCAGTGAATTGTGCCAAGATTTTTAGCGTAAACTAAGATAACTAAAAAGTGGTCTAAACTTAGACTAGCCAGTCTTATAAATTCAATAGATTTATCATTCAGTACAGCTACAGTGATAAATCTGGCACATTTTAAAACTAGTCCGATTTCACTGTCTAACTTTTAGACAGTATTAGTAAATAAGCCACATTGTACTGTACTTTATTTAGGCCCCCTGTCCACAGCCGAGGCGGAATATCACTAGCGATATTCCGCTGCGGGGGAGGAGGGGGAGCACTGACAGGTCTCCGAGATTAACCTATCTAATAGATAGGCTCACAGTGGAGAATCGCGGAAATCGCAGCATGCCACGATTTAAATCCCGCGAGTGTAGAATTGCTATGAGTCTTCACTCGTGGACGCTGGTGCTGCGCTTTCCATAGTAATCCTATAGAAAGCTTTACAGAGCCTGATCCGCGAGTGATTTATCGCCCGCGGATCATCGTCCATGGACAGGCAGCCTTAGTCTAATTGTAGTACGTAGTAACTACTTACACCTAGAGGCTGTTTTTTCGTAGTGAGACAAGCATTTACTCATTGCCCTGTCTAATCGACTGTTAATTCAGTAAATGTGTCTGAAATCGCAAGGATTTCTACTGGATGTACAAGAGATTCTCTCTCCATCCTAAACAGATTTTTAAGACTCTTCTACTCAGGCAACCAGAAGCAAGAGAACTTTGAGCAACAACTCAAGACTATGGGGGATTTGTTATTGCCTCTGTGCCAGTAGGAGGAGAAAAAAAAATCACAGATTTTGGCGCAAGTTACATTTGCGTAAACATTTGTGACTTTTATGCCGATCTTACCACTTTTTGAAAAAGTAGAGAGAGCTTATCCAAAGGAGATGACCTGGCATATTTGCTATAATTTACGACAGAAATGAACAGCTAATTCTATGGCCCACAGTCAGCCGTATACCTCTTAATATACCTGTCACATATTACTCCAGCTTAGAGCTGACATATATAAATCTAGTTTTAGTAAATTCTACCCCACTTCTGGGAGGGAAGGAATGAGAAAGACTGTAAGTCGTAAGCGGCCTGTTTATTGGGAAGGATGTTTTGGACCCCGGAGTCTAATGTTGGCGGACAGTTTTGGGGATGTGTAACAGAGAAAGGAAATGTACAATAGTGTAAAGATTCAGAAACATGTTTTATGACAATTTATAATGCATACATTTGTAAGACATTTTGCGCCTCTCACTCCCGGGTTATCTGCTTTGCATGCCCTCTTGTCTGTGTATCCAATGCCCCCTACTCCTCTCGATCTAACCGCCCAACAGTCATGTTAAAACTGGAAAAACCTTCCTGAAAGCTTAACTTTTTTATTGTAGATTTTGAATTTATGTCTCATATAAATGTATTTGACACAGAACTCAGTTGCCTTAAGCGCATTTTTAACTCCTTAGTGACATAACTAATTTTTGCCTTATGAGCCAGTAAATCATATCCCCTTTTGTGTTTTTATTTTTTCACCAATGTAGCTGTATGACAACTTCTATTTCAGGTAACCAATTTTGGGTACATATAATGCATAGAATATTTTTTTGCAAGGGGAGCAAAGGAAAAAAGCAATTTCAGCACTGTTGTTTGCGATTTATTTTTATAGTGTAAATACGGTATATTCGGGTCATTATCATTATAACAACATCACAATACAGCATAGAGGTTGTATTGTGTTTTACCACTTTTGCACAAAAAACACTTTTTTTTCATAAAAAGTCTTATGTGGCGCCACGTGCAGGACCAGAGGATTTTTTGCTTTTTATTCAGCAGAGCTGTATCTGGCCTGTTTTTTGTGGGACAACTTGTAGTTTTTATTGATACCATTTGGAGATACATATGATTTTTTATTATTTTTTTTCCTGTTTATTTTCCTGAAGTGAGATGATCAAAAATTCTTTTTTTTTAACAGAAATTATTGTGCTGCATAAAGAATATAATATTTTTTAGTAAATGTTGTTATAGATGTGGCAATATGCAGCTTTTTTGTTCTTTTTATTTTTTCAATATTTAAAACCTTAATTTTTTTTCTGTCAAAATGCTTAGATACCAGTCAGTAAAAGCTGCAGCATCTGCAAGGTTATACAATGTAGATTAGATAAGCAATGTAGTGATTAGATGAGCAAGTCCTCATCATTTCACTCTTCTGGGGATGGTTATGACATACGCATAAGTAGTGCAGTGTAGTATACTAACAATTGAATAATCACATCTTCAAGTTCACTCAAGGGACAATTAAAAAAGGTAATGTTTAAAAATTTATTTTTGTAATTTCCATAGAAAACTCCATTTTCCATGAAAAAAAATACAAATTTCAGGTATTGCGGCATTCATAAAGACCTGCACTATAAAATATTATGTCTGTTATACCGCACAGTAAAGAGTGTCGCAAAAAGAAATGCCAGTATTGCTATTTATCCACCTCTTAACCCCTTGAGTGGCACGCCCGGAAATTTTCCGGGACGAGCTCCACTGCCAATAGTGATATAGCCCGGAAGATTTCCGGGTTATGTATCACTATGGGAGCTGCAGAGTACACTGCCACAAGCTGTGACATTGTGCTCTGCCTGCACAGACCCACAGAGAACAAAGCAAGGGCTTTGAAAAACCAGCAGAAGATATTGCCGATCTGCCGGCAATCTCCTGCTTTGTTTACAGGTTGCCATAGAGACCATCGGCTTGTCAGAAGCAAGCCGATGGTCTCTGTGGCAGGGAGAGCTTGGTGCTTGGCTGTGAGAGGACAGCTAGGTACCAGCTCTTACAGCAGAGATCAGAGAAAACCTTCGATCTCTGCTGTGTTAACCCTTTACATGCGGCAGTCTATGTGACTGCAGCATGTAAAGGGCTGTCACTGCAGCATGTAAAGGGCTGTCACCATCGGACCCCCGGAATGTGATCAGGGGGTCCTGATGGGTCCCTGTGGAAGTCCCCTAAAGGGACAAAAAAAAAAATTAAAAAAATTATTAAAAAAATAATAAAAACACTTTACTTTGTAAAAAATCAAAAATACAATCACACATGTGGTATCCATGCGTCGTAATGACCCAGAGAAGGAAGTTAATACATTATTTAACCCCTTAATGACATGGCCCCTTTTTTTCTTTTTTCCACATTTCTTTTTTTCCTCCCCCATGTTTAAAAAAATCACAACTTGTCCCGCAAAAAACAAGCCCTCATATGGCCAGGTCAATGGAAAAATGAAAAAGTTATGGCTCTTGAGACGCAACTGCAAAATTAGTTGAAATTCAATGATTAGACCATTTAAAAAAACCTGCCCTGGTGGGCACGACAGGGTGGTATGAAACCCGCCACTCAAGGGGTTAAAACAAACGCAATAAAAAGTGATCAAAAAGTTGCATATAGTCTAAAATGGTACCAATGAAAACTATAACTCATCCTGCAATAAACAAGATCCAACTCTGCTCAATTAGTAGAAAGTCTATATGTTATGGGTTGTTGAATGCGATAATGCAAATACAATTTATTCTATTTATTTTTTTAAATAAGGGATATTTACTGTGCAAAAGTAGTATAAAAACTTTTTGAAAAATATAAATTTGGTATTGCTGTAGTGGTATGGACCCAATGAATAAAGTTAACATATTATATTGCATGGTGCATGCTTTAAAAAAAAGCCAGAATTGCTGCTTTTTGGTCATCTGTATTCCAAGAAACACAATAATAAGTCACATGTAGCCTAAAATTGTACCAATGGAAGCTACAACTCAATCCACAGCCATCCACAGTGGCCAATGGCCACATGATATTGCCAAAAATTACCACAGTGCAGCACAAAATATCATCTTAAAGGGGTTGTCCCGCAAAATGAAGTAAAGGTTAACACTGCTGTATGGCCATATACATGCACTTTGTAATATACATCGTGCATTAAATATTGGCCATACAGAAGTTATATACTTACCCCCCTGTGTTGGCGTCCCCGTCTCCATGGCGCCGACCGAATCCTTCTCCTGCGCAGACCAGCTGTGGGGCGCGAGCACGCTGGAGCGGCCCCTTCAACGGGACAGAAGAGGCAGACTGCGCAAGCGCGTCTAATCCAGCCAGAAGAAGGATTCGGTCGGCGCCATGGAGACGGGGACGCCAACACAGGGGGGTAAGTATATAACTTCTGTAAGTGCATGTATATGGCCATACAGAAGTGTTTACCTTTACTTCATTTTGCGGGACAAAGCCTTTAAGGCTTCATTCAGATGAGTGTATTTCAGCTGAACTTTCACACCCTGGCCGATATATGCTGCACATTTGATGCATTGGTTTACAATTCATCAGTTCAGATGGGCGTATTCCTGTGGCGTAAAAGCACCCAAACGGCCAAGATAGCGCATATAGTGCGTATTTCGGCTGGGCGCTTTTACGTCGGCCAGGAAAGATAGTTTAAGAAATATCTTCCTGGCCAGAATAAAGCGGCGGCTTCCACAAACTCTTATGGGAGCCTATGGTAGCTGTTGGAAAAGGGAAGTGGGAGGGAGTTTCGTAGCGTGTCTGCTAAACTCCCACCCACTTCCCTTCTTCTCTCCGACCTTTGCCGGCTGTTTGCAATGGTAGGGGGCGGTAACTAGTTTCTAAGCTCGGCCTCATCCCGCCCCCTCTGTGTCCCTTGTTGGCTGCCAGCGGGGCTTAGAACACTAGCTCCTGATCTGCCCCCTTCTCTTGCCGAGAGCCAGCGAGGGGGCGGAAAGGGGAGGCAGTTTATCAGAGCTAAACTGTCTCCCTCCACCCGATGGCAATCCGGGCTCGGCGTATATGCACTGGACCCAGGCCGTCTAAACGGGCGCACAAACAGCAGATTTGTGCGTCCGTTTATGAGATTTTTGGCCGTGACAGCCGACCTAAAATCACTATGCTCGTGTGAAAGAGCCCTAACAGCGCCAAGGATTATCACAGTGCACAAAGAGCAGCATTTCACATCACACCTCACAAATTGGCAGCAGCATTGTACACCCTTTTCCTCTTACAAGTGGCAAGAGGGGGCGTACAATGTTTTTGGCTTATTGGGGCCCCTCCATAATGTTATGTCTGTCTCATGCCATTGTCTTGTCAGTGTCTTGTCTGAAGTATGCATCAGAGTTAAGTGTATTGCACCTCTCCAGGATTGAATGGGTTAATGTCTGGAAAATGTATCACTTTGTGTGTCATGTGACTATGCTTTAGGTATATGTGTTTGCAAGGATGCTAGGTAAGTCAGTTGGTGCTAGAGTCGGAGTCTGTAAAATGCAAGGAAGAGAGAAGTCAGCAAATGAGCCCTACAGGCACTGATCGGTCCATGTAAAGAGAGAATGGAGGAGGCCGAGTGATTCCTTTGTGTTTGGCCTGAGTCCAGTCTACCCAGGATATGCCGATGCTACCACTAAGCACTGAGTGAGAGAAGGACCGCTGCTTGGTAAGAGAAAGGCAAAAGTAACGTGAGTGTGGACCGGTAGAGAGTGAGAGAGAGAAAGTTGCCTCCCGAAGCACATAGATAACTTAGACTGTGGATCGTCTGGAATACCCCAAGAATCCTCCCTGTTGCACCCTTTTATCTTGTATCTGTGCCAGACTGTTAATGTAAATTGGACGTTGCTAAGTTACAGTAAATGGACATTAACGACCGTTCCTGGTTTGTCCAGAAAGGTACCCCTGTGTGTAAACTAATTTATTCCATAATCAAGATTCACCGCAGAGGACGGAACAGTGGCGTCACATGTGACAAATGGACTACAGGTAACCTCCGGTTACTTTCCCTGTGACCTCCCCCAGTAGTAACTTGGTAGAGCCCCGTGACAAGGTCGTTATCTACCCTGCCATCTTATTAAACACGTGTTTGACTATATTATTATATAGAGAGGATTCCCGCAAAAAATGTATTCTAGGATGTATGTTTTTATAAATTGTAAAACCAGCATATATATGCATCTGAGGCTTCCAAGACCCTTCCTCAGTCTATGCTCGAGGCATACATCAAGAGCAGGTAGCCATGTGCTGATGATTCTGGTATGCTGAACTCCTGTACGGATGTATCAGCACACGGCTCCCTGCTCTTGACGTATGTTTCCACAAATACTGAGAAAGAGGCCTGGAAGCCTCAAAAGACGTATATATGCTGGCTTTGCAATAAATGGAGAAATTCAGCAAAAACATACTTTGTGTATTCACATATGTTTCCAGCTTGCGCCTTATATCCTAATTTTTAACCTTTCTGTTATCTGTTTTTCATACAGTAGACTACCAAAATGCAAGTAGGCACATTAACCCCTTAGTGGCAAAGCCTGTTTGCTCCTTAGTGATGGAGCCAAATTTTGGAAATCTGACATGTGTCACTTTAACATAGAATAGCTCCATAAAGGTTTTGCATATCCAAGTGATTCTGACATTGTTTTTTCGCCACATATTGTACTTCATTTACGTGGTAAAAATAGAACAATAGAATTTGTGTATATTTATTAAAAGTGCCAAAATTGGGAACATTTTCAACTGTAATATCTCAAATATGTGCAAACATACTGTACAAATTTTTGATAGGATATATATTTCCATCTCTTTACTTTATTCTGAA
The DNA here is from genome assembly GCF_035609145.1 of Eleutherodactylus coqui. Classification (NCBI taxonomy): domain Eukaryota; kingdom Metazoa; phylum Chordata; class Amphibia; order Anura; family Eleutherodactylidae; genus Eleutherodactylus; species Eleutherodactylus coqui. The sequence continues at coordinate 198,476,363 of NC_089843.1, read as the reverse complement.
TGCACATTTGAAAAACTTTCATTATTTTTAACCATTTAGATGACGTACAAATTTAACATTACTTAGCAGCATTTTGAGAAACACTTTGTTTTCTTACATCAAGCCAAGTTTGCAAAGGCTCATAGTTGTCAGAATGATAGATACCACCACAAATGACCCCATTTTAAAAACTACACCCCTTAATGTATTCCCTGAGGGGGGTCAGGAGTATTTTGACCCCACAGTTTTTTTTCAGGAATTAATTCAATTTAGAGGAGAAAAAAAATAAAATTTCATATTTTTGCAAATATGTCACTTTAAAGACATATTTTTTCCTATAGTGCACATTGAAATGAGGATTGACACCCCAAAATTGATACGCCTGTTTATTCCGTGTTTAGAGACATACACATTGTGGCCCTAATCTTATGTTTAAATTCACAACGGGGTCCAAAATGAAAGGAGTAGTCGGTGTCTTTCAGAACAGAAATTTTGCTTAAAGGCGTTTTAGGCCCCATAGCACACTTACTGTTACGTTATCACCATTATCCATTAGATAACGGTGAACACGTGATCAGGAACCGCTCACCACGGCCCCCCGTGAAATCTCTAGGCTCTCGGCTAAGTTTTGTAGCCAGGAGCAGGGAGATTTTAAATTACCCTTGCAATCCACGGCTTTTGCGCATGTGTCTGCCAGCATGGCGATGGGCGCGTGCGCAGAAGCTGGGGTAAGGGCCTTAGGTACGTCATTTCATCCTCCGTCATGGATATGATCCATGACGGGAGATGAAACGTTAGCTTTTTAAACTTTCTTTTAACTTTTTCAAACTTTTTTACGCTTTTTTTAAAACTTTAAATGAACACTGTTATCCATTGGTTAACAGTGATCACATCCCTGATGACATCTCTCTACTTCTGGCTACACATGGCAGCCAGGAGCAGAAGGATTTTGAATTTCCTGGGGCTCGAGCCCCTCTGTGCACGCGCCTGATGATTGACATCGGGTGTGCATGCGCAGAAGGGGACTTCGGGTCCCGGAAGACCAGGACATCGCGGAGGACACGGGGTGAGTATTTTCACCTGCCCCATGGATCGGATCCATGAGTGGAGGTGAAACTGGCACTTTTTAAAAACTTTTTCATGATTGCCGCTATCCCCGGTGACTTCTCCTGGTTCCCGCCTACCTTTAGGAGCCTGGAGCCAGGAGATTTTAAATTTGCCAGGGCTCCCGGCCTTCTGCGCATGTGCGTGACGTCCTTAGTCTGGCGCGCATGCGCAGAAGAGCGGCGACGGGTCCCAGAGGACCAGTGCACCACAGGACACCACGGACAAGGCGGGTGAGTATGCTTAACTGCCCTGATGGATCCGATTCATCAGGGCAGCTGAATACTTAACTTTTTTAAACTTTTTCCTCACTTTATTGTGATCGTCGTTATCCATTTTATAGCGCCAATCGCATTGCCGGGGTGTGGGAGGGGGGTTCCCAGAGGCCGGGATGACAGCTCCATGCTGTCGGCTACCTGCGGGCACCGACAGCATGGAGCTGTCACGTCCTCAGCTAAGAGGGCATTAATCCAAAGAGGATGTATGTTTTTACGTCCTCTAGGATTAAAGCCCACTTAGCTAGAACGTAAAAAGGCAATGGGGCCGTCACTAAGGGGTTAATAACATCCTGGCTATATCTCCATGCCCTCCCCTGTGGTCTACCAGCAGATTAACATCTCTTCAATATTAGGCCTCATGTCCATGGGCGGGTCGGCATGTTTGTATGGGCACGATTACTACCTAAGATGTCTTCATACATTCCTGTTTTCCTGTGCCACACCATTTTTTGTAGTTGTTACGATCTATTACCCCACTACCGAACTACATAAAGTGCAAAGGAAGGCGATGGCACTATATAAATGATAAGGATAATAGAAAATACTGATATTTCTTTGTAGGAAATCACTGTGTGAAGCATGGTAGTTTTAGTCCCATACCAAATGTTGTGTCTAAATGTGATAATCGGATGTCATTTAGCATGACAAGATAGGAAATAGAGCTGCAGTAGTATCACACGGCTTTCTGCATATTCATGAATATATTCTTGTAGGGTGCACAAAACAACTTTTGTATGCTGCAAAGAGTTAAGTGGCTGTCTGGTATGTTATGGCAACAAGGGACTATGCCTCAAGTGTTTTGCCTGGTTCCCCAGGTGTCTTAAGGTGGTGGGCAAAACTTTCAATAGTATCTGTACCTCCAGGATGTGAATCTAATTGAAAGTTAGTTAAAGAAATAAGTATCGTGTAACATTTATAACTAACTGACATCAATGCCTACAATAGTTACCGGAGGTGACTGCCATTCAGGCATTGTGACTGGCATAGGTGATTTAAAGAGACTTCGAGCCCTATGAGCTGAATTTATGGGCTCAAAGTAGGTGAGTTGCTGAGTCCGGGGATGTAAGTTTTATACTTACCCTACCCTCTTCATTGTCCCCCCGTTGTTAGTGCTTAAATGCCCTGAGGTACATACTATCTAGTCCTTCCATACTATGCATAGAATGAAAGGACTACTTAGCGTGCATCTTGATGCATTGCAGTGGCGGGTTTCAGCACTGATAATGTGGAAATAGTGGGGAAGGTAAGTTTAAAACTTACATTCCCAGACTCAGCTGGTCAGCTACTTTGAGCTTATAAGCTTAGCCCATAGGGATCAAAGTAGCTGAAAGAGTCTGTTTAACATTGAGGATAGCATGGAGGGCTTTGCAGCTGTCTTACGCGGTCTGCAAACAAATGGGTCGTATTCTGCATAGAGGAGTCAGCATCGGAACCGACCTTGTGCCCAGTTGGCGACCCCGTGTACCTGTCATTTATCTTATTGCTCTGAACTGGCGATAGCTGCCGACAGATATGTGCAGTACCGATTTTTAAAAAATGTTTATTTTTCCCACGCCATCGCTAGCTGATGATGTGGGTACCCGCGACCTATACACAATATCAATTGCGGATACGCTGCAGGTTGTCGGCTTCCATTGACACTGCACACAAATAGAGCATGCTGTGACTTTTCGTCCGCTCACAGAAATCGCAATGTGTTTCTGCGAGTGTGCAGGAAGGAGTGACCATTGCATGCTATGAACGGTATTTGCTGCGGAATTGAGATGAGGATGCTGACCGCGGATTCTGCAATACAAATCCGTTTGCGGTCTTAGGGTGCTTTTACACAGGTGTAATATTTCTGCCGGGATGCAGCAGAATTTACTCCAACAAAATCCTGCATCCAAATCCACAGGGCCAACTGCGGGTATTGGTGCAGGACTGCAGGTTGTTTTAAGCCTTTTTCATTCTGCATTAAAATCTGCACTGAGCGCTGCAGAATTTAGGGCGGAATGTACTGTAACTTGCAGTGCGGAATGCAAAAAATTCCATCCATGTGAAAGGGCCTTTAGGGAGCATTTAAGGCATTGTGGTTCATGGGACATTGTGGATGATATAAGGGGTATTGACAACATTGTGGCTGTCATTTTGTGGCATTGTGCCTGGCATAGAACACATTATAGTTGTGGTCAGACAATCTGTGGCTGTCATGCGAGGTATATAGTGTAAAAGTGAGGGCAGCAAACACTGCAGAGACAGGTCTGGGGTGGAAGAGGTGTTCATTACTGTCTGGGCCAGGTGGAAAAACTAGGAAAGTGAACAGAGAAGATGCCACAGGTGCCACATAATCTCCTGCTCTACTGCGGCACAGCCACAATTACAGCTGTGGCTGTGCCACGGATATGACGGCTTCCACTGACTTTAACGAAAGCCGTCCCTGCGGGATCCACAGAAAAGTGGAGCATGCTGCAATTTCTTCCCTTGCGTGCGATCCATGCATCGGGGGGGGGGGGGGGGAAATAACATCCGCATGCATTAAATTGCCCTGCGGATGCTAATGCACCCCTATGGGCTTCTAGATCAGCGGATCTCCCGAGCGGATTTTATAATTAAAATCCACCCATGGACATTGGGCCATAAACTTCTCTATGGATTTTGCCATCACCACATCCTCAGGCAGAGAGTTCCAAAGTCTCACTGCTTTTACAGTAAAGAACCCCCTTCTATGTTGGTGATGAAACCTGCTGTCTTCTAGACATAGCAGATGCCCTCTTGCTACTGTTGCAGCCCTGGGTATTAACAGGTCATGGGAGAGATTCTTGTATTGTCCCCTAGTATATTTGCAGCGTCGCATAGGGTGACCCTGGGCGTATGCTGAGGAGCTGGGGGGGGAGGGGGGGTAAGATGGTTTCTTGTCACGATGGCACTTACTACGCTCTCTCCCGGAGGGACAAACGTAGCTTTGGCCAGGGCAGTGCTGGGCCTCTTCCGAGCACCCCTCATAGAGGAAAGTCCAATAAACTTGCGAACAGGGATGACCCTCAGCGGTAAAGAAATGAGCCGCAGACTTTGTAAACGTACTTTAGGTCCCTGGGAATGGTCAGGGCCTGGCAGAACTTTACTTAAAGACCACACTGGGTGAAAGGCACAATTTACACAAGTTAGAGGTGCAGGATAACCAAACAGTAGGATAGTACCTCTACACAGGGATCCCCAGCATGGGACGGCCGTGTAGGAAACAGCAGTATTTGACTACCTCTACGCGGTGATCGCAGGCACAGGACGGCTGCGTAGGAACAGTAGACTTTAAGTACCTCTATGTGGTGATCCCAGACACAGGTTGTGTAGGAACAGTAGGAAGGGATTACCTCTGTACAGGAACTTTGGCCTTGACTCACCACCAATAGGCTCACGCGCACTCTCTTTTGGGGTCTTTCACTCCTCCACAGTCACGGGCACACAGAAGATCAGGAACCGCTCTTCCTTCTCCATTCTTCACTATATGGGAGTTGAAGGAACCCGCATGTGGCTGGCACTCTCAGGAAACCAGGAGAATAGACCAGGGACTCAACCTTGAAGAATGGACCTTTTCCCACTCTCACACAAGCCTATTCATATTCTCACTCATACCACATGACAGGACATAAATGATACATTTCAAGCATCACCCAGACTCATGCAACAGTTAACTCCTCACTTGCTGCAGCTGTGCAATACACATAACAGAATGACTAGACAACTTGCACAGTGCACCTACAAAAGACATGTCATTATGGAGGGGGGCAGAAATAGATGTACTGGGCCTCTAAAATAAAAATAAGACTTAAAAATAAGCAACCCCTGGCACCTCTAAAACAGAGTGCAAGATTCGGAATCAGACTATCTTTAGTGTATTACTCCCAATTTACCAGTGAGGCCTCTGCGCAGTCACAGAGTGTGCAAGGTGAAACCTATAAACACAATTCCTACCCCCCAGTTACCTATGTGTAGGCATAACCCACTTCCATTGTACTCTGACTATCTGGCAGTGTCACTTTCTGAGTCTAGCTTGGGTTTATGACAGAGTGTAAGAAATATGACTTGCAAGTTCATTTGAGGTTTTCTACTAGGCTGAACAGAATTCAGGAACCACTAGTATAGCTATGGAGCTCATACATAACTCTTCTCTCCACAGACAAAAGGAATGAGACAAGTGGAATGACCATCACTTTCTTAACTAAAGGACTGAAAAACACACTGTGGCTAAAACTGCAAAATAGAGAAGGGCAACTGGCAGGAAAAATAACAAGAGACGAGTGGAATGACTATCACTCTCCCTGAGAAAATTAGTAGTCTACAATGCAGACAGTAGCTTATGTCAATACCGCTGTCTGTGACCAAAGAAAAGGTGAAAGGAAGGCCCCGCCTACTGGGACAGACTAGACGGTGGACTAACACTGAGACGCTACATTAGGGAAACATAAAACCTCCAGTCATACACATAAATCATACATACCATGCATACAGTTTCATACACACGGTGACATATTTAAATTAGCAGATTGTATTTTAAGGGGAATAATTTACTTCTAAAGCAGAAATAATAAGCGCATTGAAATAACTCTGTCCTGCACACGACTTGAAAGTTGCATAACAAACATTAATAACTTTTTAATGTGAAAAAAACTGTAGAATAAGGCTATAAAAAGGGGAGTAAAACTTTTGAGTCCTTCTTATGAAAACTGGGGAAAAAAACAGCAAGAGTCTCTTACAAAAAGACAGAAAATGAAAATGGTTAGGAGGCTGAAGCAGATCACCGATCGTTACCTCTTGGATGTCATCACTCTCTGAATCAGTAATGGTGATGACGGAAAACGGTCTTCTACTCACAGGCACCTCCACAACCAAGCTCTCTAAAGAACTGCTTCGCAGGATTTGGCTGACCTCTTCGTCGCACTTGGATAGTGCAGAACTAGTAGTAGAAGAAGAGGCCTGCATGGAATCTCCTTCAGAAGAGGAAGTGTCCTGAACAGTAATTGCAGACTTAGCAGGTCCTCTCTGAGGTTGCCACAGAGGCGGGTTACAAACATCTTCTTCGAATAAGGGTGATAGGTGTTCTGGCTGTAGGAGTCTGCAGCCGCAGGTAGCTCCTCCCCTTGGGGTCTGTCTTGGGGTTGGAGCTAAGTACTGCCGGTGGGGATAATCTTCCCTCCTACTTTGAGGATAGCCAGGGAGCGGTTACTTTGGTGCCAAACGTCTGGTGGGAAATGTTTTTGCGAGAACAAGTGAGAGAGATGAGAGCGATGGCATATGGGCGCCATTTTGAGTGTTTTTTTCGGAACATGTTATGCGGAAATATTCAATTTGTTGAATTTTTGCACGACTTCACACATTTTTCTTTTCTTTTTAAGTACCTCTGCATTATCACAGGTGGACTGGTGCGGCACAGAGGATTCTATCCTGTTCGTGATGCCAAGAAGAAGTAGGGCACTGCAGCATCCTGTAGAGTAACCCGGACACAGGGCGTACATTGAGGAGCTGGGAGGGTAAGATGGTTGCTTGTCACGGCGGCACTTACCACACTCCCTCCCGGAGAAACGCATATATCATCGGCTAGGGCAGCGTTGGGCCTCTTCTGGACACCCCTTGGAGAGGGATGCCCAATAAACTTGCAAACAGCGATAGGGTGACGCCTCCGTCCCGATACCCACCGGAATGACCCTCAGTGGTAAAGAAATGAGCCTTAGACTTTGTAACATACCTCAGGTCCATGGGAACGGTCAGGGCCTGGCAGAACTTCACTTAAAGACCACACTGGGTAAAAGGAACAATTTACACAAGTTAGAGGTGCCGGAAAACCTAACAGTAGGATAGTATCTCTACACAGAGATCCCCAGCATGGGACGGCCGAGTAGGAAACAGCAGTATTTGAGTACCTCTACGTGGTGATCCCAGGCACAGGACAGCCGCATAGGAACAGTAGACTTTGAGTATTTCAACGCGTTGATGCCAGACACAGAATGGCCGCGTAGAAACAGTAGTAAGGGAGTACCTCTGCACAGGGACTTTGGCCTTGACTCACCACCAACACGCTTACACGCTCTTTCTTTTGAGGGCTCTTACTCCTCCATGGTCACGGGCACACAGAATATCAGGAACCGCTCTTCCTCCTCTATTCTTCACCACATGGGAGTTGAAGGTACCCCCATGTGGCTGGCACTCTCAGGAACCCAGAAGAATAGACCAGGGACTCAACCTTGAAGAATGGACTTTTTCCCGCTCTTACACACTCCTATTTATATTCTCACTCACACCACATGACAGGACATAAATGATATATTGCAAGCACCACACAGACTCATGCAACAGTTAACTCCTTACTTGCTGGTGTGCAATACACATAACAGAATGACTAGACAATTTGCACAGTGCACCTACAAAAGACATTACATGTATGACATTATGGAGGGGGACAGAAATAGATGTACTGGGCCACTATAAATTTATACATAGTTATTTGATTGCCCCTTATCCGTCTTTTTTCCAGGGTGAATAATCCCAATTTTGATAGCCTCTCTGGGTATTCCAGTCCTCCCATTCCGTTTATGATGGGGCATGTTATTTGGGGACCAGCTAAAAGGAACATATTTTTGCAAAAAAAGTTTTCAATGATACACTCACTACTTAGTTTCCTGTCCTTACATTAGCAGCATCAACCCCTCCCCTCTTCCGCCTTAACAAAGACTCCCCATGCGTTTTCAGGGTCTATCGATACCTCTAGACCCTGTAGGCAATATAGAGGGCAGTTGCAAAGAGTATCGGTATTAAGCTGGAAAAATCTGTGCACACTTACTTATTAATAGTCCTGCAGTGACACTGACGGTGGTGCCTCCGAGAAGTATTGAGGTCAATGTCCATTTGCAGCATGGTGTGTGCATGGATTTCACCTTGTCCACATCTAACACAGGCACTGTATCCACACGTTGCTGGCCTGCCATTGTAACAAAAGAGCTGCAGAGAGTAAACAAGTGTCATGAACACTTCCACATTCTGACAACAAGCCTCAAAGACACAAATTTAACCACATTGCTGCTAATTGATTTCTGAACCAGAATAACATTGCAGGACATTACAGGCAGCACTACCAAGCTAGACTTTCCATTAATACAGCATCACAAATTTCTTTATCTAATTGCTTTTTTGCTTGACCTTATTAGTATTTGGGGGCACATTTATGAAAGGGTTTACGCCAATTTCTGGGCCAAAAAAGTCGCACATTTTTGTGCAAATGTTAATTTGCGCAGAAATGTGCAACTCCTTTTAATAAGTGTATGGGACAAGTCAAGGAAGGGGCATGGCCGCGCCGTAACGACAGATGTCTGCACGGACGCATATCTGCATGAGGATTTTAACAGATTTGCTGCAAAACTAAGCCACTTCCAAAATCCACGTCGCAACCTGCATGTTAGATACGTAGAGTTTGGTGAGCATCTTTCTGCATGGTAGGAAATCCCACTGTTTGTTGTGGCCTATTGCAGTACATGTGAAAGGATCCTTAGGTAATTAAGTACAGTGATGGATCATTATTTCTCACCCTTCCCAAACCACTCCATACCTGACTCAAGAAGGGAAGAAAAGAAACAGGTCTAAACAGTTAATAAGGGCAATAGGGTGTGTGGGTGATACAGTGGAAAGAAAGGGGGTCAGCATTCCAAGGGGGAGAGTAGAGCCGGAGTGAATGGAGAAGAGTTTAGATCAGGGAATATGTTGGGCCTTCCTAAAAAGATGTGTATTTAGGGCTTGCTTAAAGCTGTGGGGATTGGGAATTAACCTAATTTTTGGGGTAGCGCATTCAGAGAACTGGTGCGGATAGGGAAAAATCTTAGAGGTGGAAGATCTGGATTAGAGAGGAATTTAGTCTCAGGTCATTAGCAGAGCGGAGAGCAAAGGTATGGTGTTAGAATGAGGGAGGAGACATAGGGTGGCGCAGCAATGTGGAGAGCCTTATGGATGAGAATGAGGACTATAAATTGTTTTCTATATTTGACAGACAGTGAGTGAAGTAATCAGTATAGTGATTGGCACAGGGAAAATGCATCAGTGTAGTGATTAGCACAGGGTGGAGGCAACAGTGCTGTGACTGGCACAGGGTAGAGGACATCAGTGTACTGGTTGAACAAAAAGATGAGCATGGCTGCTGCATTCAGGATGGAGAGGAGAGAGTTTAGTGAAGGAAGAACTGATCAGAAGCAAGTTGCAGTAATCAAGCTGATAGTGGATAAGGGCAGCAATAAGTGTTTTTACTGCTTCCATATGTTTTCATTATGGGGAGTGATGGAATATGACTCCAAGACAGCGGGTGTCCTGCCGAGGAGTTATGGTGGTACCACAGACGGAGATGGAGACATCAGGTTTAGGTGGGTTAGTAGATGGTGGAAGCACAAGAAGTTCATTTTTTTTGAGAGATTCAGTTTTAAATAGAAACGATCTAGTGTTACAGGCATCGGACAGACAATCAGTGGCGTCTTATAGAAGCAATCTACTGATACTTTGTCCAATAGGTGGCATGTAGATGAAAAAGAGGGAAGGATCAAGAATTAAATCCTGAGGAACTCCAGCAGCAAGGGGAAAAGGGAAAGAAGTAGAGTCGGTAAATGATGTACTGAACGAGCAATCACAAAGGTAGGAGGAAAACTGTGAAAGTGCAGTATCCTTACGACTGATAGAGCGGAGCATATTATGGAGAATTTGGTGAGCTACCGCATCAAACGCTGCAGAGAGATCCAGGAGAATCAGTAGTGAGTGGTGGCCATTTGATTTGGCCATCAAAAGTTCATTTGGCACGTTAGTAAGAACGGTTTCTGTAGAATGTAGAGAACGAATACAGACTATAGAGGTCAATAAGAGAGTTACCTGAGATAGCTTATTAGATGAGAGTAGACCAGGCATTCCAGGAGTTAGGAGATGAAGGGAAGTTTAGAGACGGGTTGGGAGTTGGCAGCACAAGTTGAGTCAAGAGACAGTTTCTTTAATAAGGGGGATATGACATCATGTTTAAAGGAGGAGTGAAAGATACCAGAAGAAAGAGAATATTGTGGTGAGGTCACTGATAACAGCCGTGGAGAAACACTTAAGAAGGTGTGAGGGAATAGGGTCACTAATGTAGGTAGTAGGGCGAGAAGAAGAGAGGAGCCTGGAGATGACTTCTGCTGTTGGGTCAAAGCTGAGGGTGAGCTGGAGGGGGTACAGGAAAGAAGGGGATCAAAGCTAACCAGGGACTAGATTTTATTTCATGACAGATGTGGCCAATTTTCTCTTTGAAATAAGCTACCAGATCTTCAGCACTGGGATCCATCAGAGGGGGCTCTATTTTAGGGTTAAGAAGGGAGTGAATAGCGTAAGAATCTTTTTGGGTTATTGGATAGTAAGGAGATAAGAGAGGTGCTTATTTGGCATGGTGAAGGGCACATCTGTATGTTCTGAACATGAATTTATAGTTGAAGAAATCTGCAGATGTTTGTGATTTTCTGCACGTGCGTTTGGCATATCTAGTGCATTGCCCAAAAAATTGCATTTGAGGCATGAGCCATAGTTGCTGCAAACTGCATTAGGAGAGATGGTGGAAGCCAGAATTTAAAGTAATCTGGTGGTCGTGAGCCTTCATGCATGTGGTGCCAACCATCCTCAATGGAAAAGATGGTGATCCCAGAGAGCGAGTAACCCCTAGGTTGCCACAACGTTTAATGTATATGCTATATGTACATTACAAATGTGATGTAGACAGCCTGTAAACAAGTGGACATGCAACTATATTAAGGGTGCCTACCCACTAACGATATTTTTTCCTGCAATGCGAGAGCAAGTAAAACACATGATTATGAAACCAATGGTTTTCAATGGTTTCATACTCATTTCTGATTTTCACTCTTAAGTCTCGCAGCGCAGAGAAAAAATCTGCGATATCGCCCAGTGTTTTCAATAAGACTGGCGGCAGCAGTGCCAGCCCCATTGAACACATAGGGAGTACATCGCGGACTTCTGCCAGTCCCCAACGGGGATGAAGGAGTTCTCTGCCACAGCTGTGACAGAAGTCCGTGATGCTATCCTATTGCTTTCAATAATGTCAGGACTGGTGTGGCCCCATTGAAAGCAGTGGGTTTCAGGCAACTACTGCAGCGATGACTTTTGGAGGAGGGCTTTAAATATAAGCCCTTCCCTGAAAATCAGCCCTGACTGGAAAAAAAAAGTAAAAAAAAAAAAGAATTATACTCACCTAGAAGAGCCATCCAGCTCTGTTCTCAGGCCCCAGCAGTCTTCTTCGGTCTTCTGGAGGCCGGGGATGGAAAAATTCGCGCCCCCAGAAAGCGCTGGTGTCATTGGCTGAACGCTCAGCCAATTACAGGCAGTGCTCAGCCATTGAATGACAGCTGAGCGCTGTCTGTGATTGGCTGAGCGCTCAACCAATGAAACCAGCACTTTCTGTGGGCGGGGATTTTTCAATCCCTGGCCTCCAGAAGACAGAAGAAAACTGCCATGCTGGAGAGAAGAGCTGGACAGCTCTTCTAGGTGAGTATAATTTTTAAATTTTTTTTTACCCATTTTTACAGCTATGGCTGATTTTCATTGAAGGGCTTATATTTCAAGCCGTTCCCCGAAAATCATAGCTGCGGGGGTTGCCTGCAGCCCACTGTTTTTAATGGGGCCGCAGCAGTGCCGGGCCCATTGCAAGCAATGAGATAGCATCACAGACTTCGGCCACAGCTGTCGTAGAGGATTCCTTTATCCCAGCGGTCCCTGCAGGGATGAAGGAATCCCCTGCCATAGCTGTCACAGCTGTGGCAGAAGTCCGCGATGTATTCCCTATGTTTTCAATTGGACTAGCGCTGAGAACAGTGTGCCAGTCACTCACTCTCACAGTGCAAGAAAAAATATCGCCACCCTAACAGGCAAATAAAAATGTTAGGGCTTATGAAATGTGGCTAATTAATAATCTGGAAGCCAGAATTTGCTCGTTCTTAAGGGGTTAATGATGTAACTCACATAGTACACAATGCAATGGTACTGCAAAAGATACACCACTGCTAAACTCAATTTTCCCCAAGACTAACCTTAAAACATACTTTACAAACAGAGGATGAGCAGGAGTATTACAGCTAAGAGTAAGACCGGCTGCACATGGCCGGATTTGGATTGAAGAATCCATTTGGATTCCGCATCCATTAGCAAGAATAGAACATTCACATGTCTGTTTACATGAGCGGACAGCAATTGCAATTTCCACTTGCGTAAAAAAATATTGCAGCATGTTTCTGCATGGATTTCGTGTGGACGGCCTCCATGAAAGTCAATAGAAGCCGTCCAACCCTTGGCCTTTGCGCAATTGACATTCCAGAAAGATCACGGATACTGCGTCATCACCTAGCGTCAGCACGGCAAAAGCAGGGATTTTTAAAAAAATCTGCACTGCACATGTCTGATGGCAAACTATACAGATCATCCACATACAGATTAAATATGGGCTTCTGCGGACGCCAGCCGGGTGTATGGAATCCGACCCTTTCGTGTGCAAGCTGCGTTATATACAGTAAACAATACGTGAGCGGGTTTGCAAGTGTATGCTGTGACCTGGAGTGTGCTGTGTCTTGAGTGTAAGTGGACATCTCTAAATATTTTTTGTTATTTGTGTTGTATATAGCGTCTTACAATGGCCCTTTTACACGGACCAACAGACGGTTAAAACGACTGCACAAGTGCTGACATCACCGCTAGGGTCGTCAGCGCTCATGCAGAGCATTAAGACTGACAGACTTCACCACTGGATTGTGGGCTTCTCTTTTAGCACTTTACCTTCTATGTGAAGCGGGGGGGGGGGGGGGGGGGGCAAAGAGCATTTACAAAACCCTGCGATCCAGCAATGGTTTTATGCTGACTGAAACTCAGCGATAAGAACTTGTGAACAAATGTTGATCGATAATTGGCAGGTGTGAATGGCCCATTATACATTGCAGCTATCTTTTTGTTCTCCTATGGGTTAAATAAATTGTGCTATGGGGATATACTGGGAGGGTTACATTGTTACACTTTGTTACATTTAAAAACACATACAGTTTTCTAGAGGGTTCAATTTCTAGGGTTTTGCACAGGTGATTAATTAAAGGAGATGTCCCGAGGCAGCAAGTGGGTCTATACACTTCTGTATGGCCATAATAATGCACTTTGTAATGTACATTGTGCATTAATTATGAGCCATACAGAAGTTATAAAAAGTTTTATACTTACCTGCTCCGTTGCTGGCGTCCTCGTCTCCATGGTGCCGACTAATTTTCGCCCTCCGATGGCCAAATTAGCCGCGCTTGCGCAGTCCGGGTCTTCTCCTCTTCTCTATGGGGCTCCGTGTAGCTCCGTGTAGCTCCGCCCCGTCACGTGCCGATTCCAGCCAATCAGGAGGCTGGAATCGGCAATGGACCGCACAGAAGCCCTGCGGTCCATGAAGACAGAGGATCCCGGCGGCCATCTTCAGCAGGTGAGTATGAAGACGCCGGACCGCCGGGATTCAGGTAAGCGCTGTGCGGGTGGTTTTTTTAACCCCTGCATCGGGGTTGTCTCGCGCCGAACGGGGGGGGGGGGGTTAAAAAAAAAAAAACCCGTTTCGGCGCGGGACATCTCCTTTAAGGGTGGGGTAAAAAAGGGTAAATTGCACCTGTTGAGCTTGCTGTGTCCTTTCAAAACAGAGGAGGAGCAAGAATATTGCAGGTAAGAGCTATAAAAAGCAAACAAAAAGCAAGTGTGGAAGCTTGGGAGTGGGTGCTGTGATCTGAAGTGCACTATGTTTTAAGTGTGAGACTTGAAATTTAGTGACTTTAGATTTAGGAACCTTAGAAGGGAGTCACATTTATTTACTGCTTATCTCTTTTAATCTTCACTTGCATATGTTAGGGAAATTCAATGGTTTCCTTCATATGCTGTCAGGCTCCAAATTAAAGTGGTATGACCGGTCATGAGAACGCAGACACAGAGACGATGCTATGTGTAAAGCATTCTAAATTTATTATGCTATATTCTCATTCTTTATAGGATTTTACAAAGCGAGTGGCTTTATGCCAAAGACAATTAATATGCTACATAGCAGTTTCTGATCATCATCTTCCTCTCTGGAAATATTGGTCCTAGAGATACTTCCTAACCACCTCATTAGTACGTTTTGGCAACAAACATCTTAAGATAAGAAAACAAGACAGGAAACTTTGTGGTGGGCTGCAGCAGGATATTCAAGGTGATGCTTAGCATATATCTAGGTGAAAGTTGAAAATCTTTAGACACATAAATAAACAAATATATGTGTAGGTAAAGGACTATTTACACCAGCCGATGATTGCTAAAAAAATCGCTAATCGGTGATCGTTTTAGCGATAATCGGTGAGTGTAAATGTGCACCCATCGTCCGCATTTCGGGCACTGCTAGCTGATCGTTAAATTCAGTCCAACATAAAAATCGTTGCTCAGTAGTTCTCCATGGGGGAGTGCTGAGAGCATTGTTTCCCCGTGGAGAACAAAGGATCTGAGCACAGATAATAGCCTCGGGCTATTAACTGCATTCAGGGAAGGCTTCATGTGCACACCTAATTAGTATTTAAGTAGCTGAGTAGGTATTAATTTTTATGCAAAATGATCGCTCAAAGCTGTCACTCAAACTGTTGTTTGAGCGTTCTTTGAGCAATCATCGGCCCATGTAAACCAGCCTTAAGTCTTATAATATGTAAGCAAAAAGGAGACATTATGGAGTCTCTAGGCCTACAGCCTTCACACATATAATACTTTTATCTAATTAATCATTATTATTCCCATTTATAATGTGCTCCATAATTGACAATGCTGTCCAGTGTGCTTTTTGTTCCATATATGCAATCCTTGAATAGCTCTTTGAAGGTGAATACTGCTGTATGAGAGGTGTACTGAATGTCAGGAATACCTGCCCCTACAGGAAAAAAGATAGTCACAGCAACAAAAAGTCTTAGAGATTCACAGAAGCGTGTACTGTAGTCTTAGTTTTTTTTATAATTTGATTACTAATAAAATTTAAATATCAACTAACTGCACTATACAATGACCCAAACTATAATATCTAGATTAGCCAGCACAGTAACTACCCTGAAATGGGCGACCACACACTAGAATCTGATCTGCCTCTCCCTATATTTTCCTAACTAAAAAAATAGGGAGATGAGAATAAAAGGGGAAGGTACTAGATACCCAGGTAAGGAAAACATGAGACCGGATCCAAAAATAGAAAAAATTCCAAAAAATTATTGCAAAAAGTTCCAGCGTGGAGTCGCCCATTTCAGGAGGTTACTTAGATTGCTCGTCTAGTTTGCCACATGGTGGAATGATACACATGATTGGAATACAAAGCTTGAAGAATACAACTTCTTTATTAAAAAAAAACAGACCAAAAAAAGGGAGGAGGTATTGCGTTGTATGTTAGGAAAACATTCATCTCCACTGAGATTCAAGCTTCAGAGCATGGCAGTTCTGTAGAAACTGTCTGGGTAAGAATACAATGAGAGAACAACAGAAAGGACACTATTGTGGGCATTTACTATAGGCCACCTGGACAAGCATAAGATATTCATGAACTCCTTCTACATCAGATGGCCAAGCTCTCAAAAAAGCATGACATAGTGATCATGGGAGATTTTACCTATCCATACATTTGTTTGGAATCTCTCTCAGGTAAAAGTAATGGATCCAACAAATTCTTATCCGCTCTTGCTGACAACTTTATCTTCCAAAAGGTAGAAGAGAAAACAAGGGGATCAGCTATCTTGGACCTAATTCTTACCAACAGGGAGGAAATGGTTGAGAAAGTAAGCGTGGCTGGGACCTTAGTGAGGAGTGATCATGCTATCCTTGAATTTTGGATAAAAAGGGGAGGAAGACCTGAGATAACTCAGACCTCAAGGTTGGATTTCAGAAAAGCAGATTTCAATGAACTCAAAAAGAGGGTAGGAAGAATCCAATTGCTAGATGTTCTTAAGGATAGAAATGTCCAAGAAGGTTGGGAAATATTGCGAAATGTGATTCTCAAAGCATAATCATTAACAATTCCTAAAAGAAGGAAGAATAGGAAGCATTTAAAGAGACCAGGATGGATGAACACAGAATTTTCACATGTTAAAACCGAAGAAAATTATGTTTATCAAATGAAAAGAGGAGGGAATATCTAAAGAGAAAGATAATGCGGTCTGCAGAAACTGTAGGGCAAGTGTCAGAAAAGCTAAAACTTATAATGAATTGAGGCTTGCAACAGAGGCCAAAAGCAATAAAAAAGGATTTTGGGGGTATGTCAAAAGCAAAAGAAAAGTCAAAGATGCTATTGGATGCTTACAAGGTGAAAATGGTGAATTGATTAAGAATGATGTTGAGAACGCAAACGTCCACAGACTTCCTGCACTACAAATTCATGCTCAGAACCTACAACCTTGCCCTCCACCATGCCAAACAAGTCTATTTCACCTCTCTAGTCTCCTCACTATCCCACAACCCTAAACGGCTCTTTGATACTTTTCACTCCCTTCTCAGCCCTAAACCACAGCCCCCGGTGACGGATCTCAGCGCCGAAGAGCTGGCTGCTTACTTCAAAAAGAAAATTGATGACATCTGTCAGGAAATAACTTCCCAATCCCAGACAAGCCCAAACCCTAGTCTTGTCAGCACTGCATCTAGCTCCTGCTCACGGTCTGTACTCAGACCAGCGACAGAGGAAGAAGTCTCCAAATTGCTCTTCTCTGCTCGCCCCACCACCTGCGCTAGAGACCCCCTCCCCTCACACCTCCTCCGTTCCCTCTCCCCAGTGGTCATCTCCCATCTCACCACTATAGTCAACCTCTCTCTGACCTCTGGCATCTTTCCCTCTTCTTTCAAACACGCCATCATATCCCCACTGCTAAAGAAGCCGACTCTGGATGCGACTGATGCTGCCAACTACCGACCCATCTCAAACCTCCCCTTCATCTCCAAACTACTAGAACGGCTGGTTTACTCCCGCCTTGTAAGCTACCTATCAGAGCACTCTCTCCTAGACCCCCTACAGTCTGGCTTTCGACCTCAACACTCGACAGAAACTGCCCTTACAAGGGTATCCAATGACCTACTGACAGCCAAATCGAGGGGCGATTACTCCCTACTGATCCTCCTCGACCTCTCCGCAGCATTTGACACTGTTGACCACAAACTCCTCCTCAGTATGCTACGCTCCATTGGCCTAAAGGACACTGCCCTCTCCTGGTTCTCTTCCTACCTATCTGACCGCTCTTTCAGTGTCTCCTTTGCTGGCTCTACCTCCCCTCCTCTTCCCCTTGCTGTTGGGGTCCCCCAGGGCTCTGTCCTCGGCCCCCTTCTTTTCTCTATCTACACAGCCCTTATTGGACAAACCATCAGGAGATTTGGCCTCCAATACCACCTGTATGCTGATGACACCCAGCTATACACCTCTTCCCGTGACATCTCTGCACCTTTAATCCAAAATATCACTAACGGTCTGTCCGCTGTCTCTAACACCATGTCCTCTCTCTACCTAAAACTAAACCTCTCTAAAACTGACCTGCTGGTATTTCCACCCTCCACTAACCGACCTCCTCCTGACATCTCCATCTCAGTGTGTGGCGCCACTATAACTCCTAGACAACATGCCCGCTGCCTTGGAGTCATATTTGATTCTGATCTCTCTTTTACCCCCTACATCCAATCTCTGGCCCAAACATGTCAGCTGCACCTCAAGAACATCACAAGAATCCGCTCTTTTCTCACTGTGGACACGCTAAAAACACTTACTGTGGCCCTCATCCACTCCCGGCTCGATTATTGCAACTCGTTGCTGATCGGCCTTCCCTGCACCAGACTCTACCCTCTCCAAGCCATCCTGAATGCGGCAGCCAGGCTCATCTTCCTGTCCAGCTGCTACTCGGACGCCTCTGCCCTGTGCCGGTCACTGCACTGGCTGCCCGTTAAATACAGAATTCAATTTAAACTCGCTACCTTCATCCACAAAGCCCTCCACAGTGCAGCGCCCCCCTACATCGCCTCCCTCATCTCAATCCATCAACCAGCCCGGGCTCTCCGATCTGCTAACGAAACCAGATTGAGCGCCCCTTTAATTTGAACTTCTCATTCCCGCCTCCAAGACTTCTCCAGAGCAGCAGCGGTCCTCTGGAATGCACTACCAAAGGCTACCCGAGCAATCCAGGACTCGCAGAACTTCAGGCTTGCTCTAAAAACGCACCTCTTCAGGGAGGCATACCGAATTCCCTAAACAAACCCCTTTGTACTCCGCCTGATAACATGCTCCCTGACCTACTGACTGCAATCCCTGCTAGCCATCATAAACCGCTCCTGCAGTCATACTGTTTCTGCCTTCACACGGCTAAATGTCTGACCATTGTCTATGTGTATATCACCCCTCACTCTCCACCTCGCCATACAGTGCACATCTCCAGCCCCTTTACCTTCTGTATCACCCCATTACTTGTAGTATGTAAGCTCGTTGGAGCAGGACCCGCACCCCTATTGTTTCCATCAATTGATTACTATGTAACTGTTGTTCTGTAATGTTTGTACTTTTGTCTTTCTGTATCCCCTGTCTATGTAAGCGCTGCGGAATATGTTGGCGCTATACAAATAAAGTTTATTATTATTATTATTATAGAAGGTCGAACTTTTAAATTCCTATTTTGTGTCTGTTTTCTCACAGAAAGTAGATGTAACATCAACTGATCTTCCATGAGCTATTGGGGAAATAAAAGAATTCAGGCTATCTATAAGCAGGGAGATGGCGAGGGAACACTTAGCTAACTTAAATGAATTCAAGTCTCAAGGTCCAGATGAATTACATCCTAGGATACTAAAGGAAGCAGCAGAGGTAATTGCTGAGCCACTCGCCATAATCTTTGAAAATTCCTGGAGAACAACAGAAGTCCCAGAAGATTGGATAAGGGCAAATGTTGTCCCTATCTTCAAAAAAGGGAAGAAGGTGGATCCAGGAAACTACAGGCCTGTGAGCCTGACTTCTATACCGGAAAAGATCTTTTAACAAATTATTAAACAGCATGTATGCAAGTATTTGGATGAAAATGGAGTAATTAACCAGAGCCAGTATGCGTTTGTAACAAACAAGTCATGCCAGACAAATCTAATTTCCCTATATGACAGTATCACCAACTGGGTTGATCAGGGAAATGTTGTGGTTATCGTTTATCTTGACTTTACTAGCATTTATTTCACTTTATTAGCATTTGACAAAGTATTTCATACTATACTTATTGAAAAAATGACCAAATATGGTAGCTGCTTAAATACCAATTAATTTTTATGCAAAATGATCGCTCAGTACTTGGATTGACAAGGCAACTCTTAGGTGGATTCACAACTGGCTGAGTGATCGTACTCAAAGAGTGGTCATAAATGACTGCACATCCAAGTGGAAGAATGTATCAAGTGGGGTACCACAAGGCTCTGTCCTAGACCCAGGGTTGTTCAACATTGTTATAAATGATCTGGAGGAGGGAATTGATGAGAAACTGATAAAATTTGCCGACGACACAAAGCTAGGAGGGATAACTAACACTAGGGAAGAGAGAGAAAGAGTATTCAAAAAAAATCTAGAAAAGTTTGAACAGTGGGTGGCGACAAACAGAATGGTATTTAACAAGGAGAAATGAAAAGTCCTACATCTGGGCAAGAAAAATGAAGAAAGCACATACAGAATTGGAGGAATTAGGCTAAGCAGCAGCACATGTGCAAAAGACTTGGGTATACTGATAGATCATAGACTGAACATGAGTCAACAATGTGATGCAGCAGCCAAAAAGGCAAACCAAAATTTTGGGATGTATTAAGAGAAGCATAGAGTCTAGATCACGTAAGGTAATTATCCCCCTCTACTATTTGTTAGTCAGACCTCATCCGGAATACTGTGTCCAGTTCTGGGCACCCCACTTTAAAAAAGACATAGCCAACTAGAGCAAGTTCAGAGAAGAGTTACAAAGATGGTGAGCGGTCTGCAAATCATGTCCTGTGAGGAATGGTTAAAGGATCTGGGAATGTTTAGCTTGCAAAAAGGGAGTGCAGAGGGATCAGCCCTATTCTCATCTGCACAAAGAAAGATTAGAAGCAATGGGATGAAACTGAGAGGGAGGAGACACAAATTAGATATTAGAAAATACTTTCTGACAGTGAGGGTGATCAATGAGTGGAACAGGTTACCACGGGAGGTGGGGAGTTCTCCTTCAATGAAAGTGTTCAAACAAAGACTGGACAAATCTCTCTCTGGGACGATTTAGTAAATCCTGCACTGAGCAGGGGGTTGGACCTGATGACCCTGGAGTTCCCTTCCAACTTTACCATTCTATGATTCTAGAAGACCTTACACCTGCTTTGATTGACCACTGCTGTCCACATGAGCAGCGCTGACCTGTCAGTGCAGCATGTAGTGTCTTAGACTACCAATGCATACTATGTACAGTGTGCATCAGGTAGTCAGAGCAGCGGTTCAGCCATCTTTGCTTCTCTAGCCTCGGAGGGTCACTTAAGGTTTTAAGCTTGTGTGCCATACCCGGCATCTATGTGACATCTATACATGGTGGTAAAGCAGTTGGATGCAAGTTTAAGAGTAGACAGGAACAGGGGCAGCACGTGCATAAATGGAAAACAAGGATGATTTTTTCTAATTTCGCGAAGCCTCAATTCTGCATCATGTGGGCACACTATGGCATAGGATAGTGGCATTCTGATAGGGCATCTAGTTATTCCAGAGCGCATGGTGCAGGTGAGGAGCTTTGGTTTTAGGAAGGAAAAAAAGTGTTTCCTTTAACCCCTTAGTGACGAAGCCTGTTTGCGCCTTAGTGACGGGGCCAAATTTTGGAAATCTGACATGTGTCACTTAACATATCATAACTCTGTAAAGGCTTTGCATATCCAAGTGATTCTGACATTGTTTTTTCGCCACATGTTGTACTTCAATTTGTTGACAAAAATAGACCCATAGAATGTGTATATTTATTAAAAACGCCAAAAATGGGAAAATTTTGAAAACTGTCATTTTTTTCACATTTTCAACTGTAATATCTCAAATATGTGCAAACATACTGTATACATTTTTGCTCAGATATATATTTCCATCTGTTCACTTTATTCTGGATGCACGTTTGAAAAACTTTCGTTTTTTTTTTACCATTTAGGAGACGTATAAATTTAACATTAATTATCAACATTTTGAGGAACACTTTATTTTCCGGCACCAAGCCAAGATTGCAAAGGCTCATAGGTGTTAGAATTATAGATAACCCCACAAATCACGGCATTTTAAAAACTACACCCCTTAGTGTATTCACGGAGGGGGGTCAGGAGTATTTTGACCACACAGTTTCTTTTCAGGAATTAATGCAATTTAGAGTAGAAAAAATAAAATTTCATATTTTTGCAAATATGTAATTTTTAACACAGGATTTTTTTCTATAGTGCACATGAAAATGAGGATTTACACCTCAAAATGTATACCCCCGTTTGTCCTGTGTTCAGTAACATACCCATTGTGGCCCTAATATTCTGTCCTTATGTACAACGGGGCCAAAACCGAAAGGAGCAGCCGATGGCTTTCAGATCAGACATTTTGCTTGAAGGCGTTTTAGGCCCCATTGCTCACTTGTAGACCTCTCAAGCGACCAAAACGCGGAGAACCCCCACAAATGACCTCATTTTGGAAACTAGACCTCTTAGCACATTAATCTAGGGGTGTACTGCGTATTTTGACCCAACAGGTTTTGAATAAATCAAAGCAAAGCAGAAGTAAAAAATTACGATTTTAGTTTTTATCAATTATGTAATTTTAAAAACAGTTTTTTTTGGACAGCAGACATATGAATGGAGGCTTTCACCCAAAAATGGATACCTCTGTTTGTCCCGTGTTCAGAAACATACCCATTGTGGCCCTAATCTTTTGTCCGTATGCACAACGGGACCCTAACTGGAAGGAGCAGCGGGTGATTTTGAGAACAGACATTTTGGTTGAAGGTGTTTCAGGCCCCATTGCCCACTTGTAGAACCCGTAGCGACCAAAACGACAGAGGACCCCCACAAATGACCCCATTTTAAAAACTACACCCCTTAACGCATTCATCTAGGGGTGTACTGCGTATTTTGACAGCACCGTTTTTAAATGAATCGAAGCAAAGCAGAAGGAAAAAATGCACAAAACACAAAAAATAGAACCCATTGACTTTAAGGGGTTCGTTCTCATTACTTTTTGTTGTACACGCATTTCGTACATGCGTAAAAAAATAGGACCTGCTCTATGTGCCTGCGTATTTGTGCACCAAGAGCCACATGAAAGGCTATGGGAGGTGCACAAAGGCATATGCAAAACACAAGAACATGTGCAATATGCTGCACAATTACGTAAAAACATATTTGGACCCCTTTAGGCTAAATAGTCTTTTAAATCAGGCCAGGAGTGTGTCGTGCGGACATATGAACAGGGTCTGTGTGCACAAATAAGTACAATATTATGCGCCGATTTGCGCGCAAATCAATCTAGTTCACTATGCAAATACGTTGCACTGAGGAATTTGTCTGAAGCCGCTCCTATACTTACCTTCCCCACCATTCCCTTGCTATGTGCTGTCAAAGCTGCCGCTGAATATATTTATGAGCATGTATCCCCAGCAAGTACTGAGGAAGAGGTTCACAGGCCTCGAAACGCGTTTACAAGCTCGTTCTTATCAATAAACCAAACATATATGACAGTCATATTTGTCTGTAGGTTGCACCATATTCACCCCTCGATAAGAAAGTTTTTTTCCTTCTTTTCTACTGAATATAACCTGGCAGACTACTTGTAGGCATGGACTAAATGAGTGAAGTAGTCCTCTCATTTTATACACGCGTACAAGTAGTCTGCTGGATGCATTCAGCACGTAGTGGGAGACAGGAAGGTATAACATATCCCTGGACTCACGGTATTAGCTCCTATAAGCCTATAACTTTAGTTTATGGGAATCTAAAGAACTGACAGACTCCCTTTAAAAGTAATCAGCCATCTAACTTAAATATACAGACTGTAGACTTGAAGGGGTTAATGGGTGAACTAACAAGGGAACAGAGGTGAGCTGGACAAGTATCAAAAATGTACTCCAATTAATCAGGAATTGGAATGAGGGAACAGTAACTGACTCTGCAGCAGGTGAAGCAACCAGACAGCACTGTTGTGCTACGACAGGAATTCCTTCATTGAGGCGCCTCTACTCACACAAGCTTGCTTTTTCTTGATCCCCTTATTAGTTTTTACCCCTGTTGTCTATATATAGTTGATGTTACCTTTAAATACGTTAAATTGTCACAAACTTTTCCAACTACTTGTGTTGTTTTTATGATATTTTGGTAACTTGCAAAACTGCAATCTACTTTATTTACCTAAAATTACATTTTTTGTGCTGAAAAATCACTCTAAAGTGCTGCTTCCCTTCCTCCTAGTTTGTTGCCCCCTATCTGCTGGCTAATGATTGACAGGAGACATTAGAACAGGAGTGCAGGATGGGGAGGAGTCATTCTGCTTATTGTATGAGAGCAGAGTGGAGGGAGAGGAGGGAAGCAAAGACACAGACCCTGCCCACAGCTAATGTGAGTAACTGTGTACTATGTTTTAGCAACTGAAATCACAGCAACACTGCTCACTCTTGCTGTACAATGATGATTGTATGGCTGAGTGTGTTATGGAAATTTAGAAACCAGAATCTCTGCAGTTCTCTGTGGATAGTCCACTGAACACAGCACAGCAGCCAAGTTCTTCCCAACAGTCCAGGGAGAACAGAAAATAAGATTTACACATTTGGCAGCTCATTCTAAAAAATTAGGAACACTTTAAAGGTTTAACCCCTTAGTCACCAAGCTTTTTTCCTCCTCCTTTTAAAAATTTGTAAATCCTTTATTTATCCAGCGATTTTCGAATGGAGTCTATTTTATCTTTAGGCATCAATGATGACGAGTGCTAAAAGCTGGTGTCGGTCTCAGCATTGCTGCGGCCAAAAACTAAAGTAAAACGCGGCAAAGCGTCGCAATTTTAATCACAGTGCTTTCAGCAACGCTTGTCTGAGGGAGGCCTCAGACCTCAAGGTTGGATTTCAGAAAGGCAGATTTCAATGAACTCAGAAAGAGGGTAGGAAGGATCCAATGGCTGGATGTTCTTAAGGACAGAAATGTCCAAGAAGGTTGGGAATTATTGCAAAATGAGATTCTCAAAGTACAATTGATTCTATATAGTTCGGGAGGGAAGTGTTTTTATTATAAAACACCAGAATAAGGGGGCACAATTTCAAATTAGTTGCGACAAAAATCAATAGCGCAGGGGAATATGTTGGCGCTATATAAATAAAGATTATTATTAATACCAATGTTAAAAAATATTATTGAGGTGAACGACCAGTAGATGCTTGGCAACAGAAGTCATTGGAAAACAGTAAGTGAATTTACACACAATTGCGATAAACATATACCTGTGTAAGGTACTTTTGCGCGAGATGACTGACAGGCGCTTACATAGGAGTGACAGTCGTTCAACTGAATGGAGGCCTCCATTCACGGTAAACAGTAGTCACTTAAACATTGAGCGGCAACTGTTTACATGGGCCAATAGGCACTTGGCTTTTAGTTTTGTTAAAAGCCAAGCGACTCACAGGTGATTTCTTCTGGCTCACCCCCCTCCATTCACAGTAAGCGGGCAGTCGTAACAATCAAGAAATAACAGAAAAAAACCTTCCTGCGCTTGTGTTATGGTCCTCAGCAATCGGGATCAAATGGGTAGATCCAGAAATGTAATCCAAAGTAGTTTTATTCTTCACATAAAATTCAAAAATCAATCCAATTTCAAATGAACATATGGCAGCATACAATTACTATGCCACAAAATGCAGAAGCAACACGTTTCGGCGTATACAGTACGTTTTTATCAAGCATTAAAGGCAATGATCAATAAAAAACTAAAAAATAACATCTCTAAAATGGAACAATCAATTATGCAAATAAAGAAAAATAAGTTAGAACGAGACAAAAGGGATTATGAAACAAAATAAATTTATAATTGGAACAGAAGAAAATTTGATAAAGGGAGATTTAAACCTATCCCGAAAAGGGGACACTCTGGAAAAAGAGCTCATAATAAAGTAACTAGAGATGAGCGAACGTACTCGTCCGAGCTTGATACTCGTTCGAGTATTAGCGTGTTCGAGATTCTCGTTACTCGTAACGAGTACCACGCGATGTTCCGGTTACTTTCACTTTCATCTCTGAGACGTTAGCGCGCTTTTCTGGCCAATAGAAAGACAGGGAAGGCATTACAACTTCCCCCTGCGACGTTCAAGCCCTATACCACCCCCCTGCAGTGAGTGGCTGGCGAGATCAGGTGTCACCCGAGTATAAAAATCGGCCCCTCCCGCGGCTCGCCACAGATGCGTTCTGACATAGCTGAGGGAAAGTGGTATCGTGTTGGAGCTGCTATAGGGAGAGTGTTAGGAGTTATTGTAGGCTTCAAGAACCCCAACGGTCCTTCTTAGGGCCACATCTAACCGTGTGCAGTAGTGTGGAGGCTGCATTTTGCAGTGTTGCACTTTTTTTTTTTTTTGGTATATCGGCCGTGCAGAGCATTGCGCCCTGCAGTAATACTCCAGGGACAGAAGTGCTTAGGCAGGGAGAGCGTTAGGAGTATTTTAGGCTTCAAGAACCCCAACGGTCCTTCTTAGGGCCACATCTAACCGTGTGCAGTACTGTGGAGGCTGCTTTTTGCAGTGTTGCACATTTATTTTTTGTATATCGGCCGTGCAGAGCATTGCGCCCTGCAGTAATACTCCAGGGACAGAAGTGTGGAGGCAGAGACAGAAGACATATTCATTGATTATAGGCAGTGGGCCTTTGCTAAAAAAATTTGGGCAAAAAATCTATTTGGCCTGCCTGTCACTGTGCTCAGTGTTCTGGGTCTGTGTATGCTGGGTGTAGTAGTTCTACAAAATCCTACGCAGCCAGCTAAGTGTTACAGCAGGCTTGCGCCAAATTATTTCCTGGCTCTGTCTGGGCTCTGAAATCACCGCTGTGTTGCAGTTCACAGTGCAACACTGTGCAGTTCTGTGACATACTCCAGGGACAGAAGTGTGGAGGCAGGGACAGAAGACATGTTCATTGATTATAGGCAGTGGGCCTTTGCTAAAAAAATTTGGGCAAAAAATCTATTTGGCCTGCCTGTCACTGTGCTCAGTGTTCTGGGTCTGTGTGTGCTGGGTGTAGTAGTTCTACAAAATCATACGCAGCCAGCTAAGTGTTACAGCAGGCTTGCGCCAAATTATTTCCTGACGTTCCGTAAACGAAGTCAGCCTCCAACCACAGGCCAATAAGCGGCACATTTAATTACAGCGTTCTGTTTCTGCACTACTGGTAATACACCATGCTGAGGGGTAGGGGTAGGCCTATAGGACGTGGACGCGGGGCGAGGATGCGGAGGCCCAAGTCAGGGTGTGGGCACAGGCCGAGCCAGTGCGGTGGCCAGGGGTAGAGGCAGGGCCAGACCAAATAATCCACCAACTGGTTCCCAAAGCGCCCCCTCGCGCCATGCCACCCTGCAGAGGTCAAGGTGCTCTACGGTGTGGCAGTTTTTCACAGAGACGCCTGACGACCGACGAACAGTGGTGTGCAACCTTTGTCGCGCCAAGATCAGCTGGGGAGGCACCACCCATGCGCAGGCATATGATGGCCAAGCACCCCACAAGGTGGGACGATGCCTGTTCACCGCCTCCGGTTTGCACCACTGCCTCTCCCCCTGTGCCCCAACCTGCCACTGAGATCCAACCCCCCTCTGAGGACACAGGCACTACCGTCTCCTGGCCTGCACCCACACCCTCACCTCCGCTGTCCTCGGCCCCATCCAGCAATGTCTCTCAGCGCAGCGTCCAGACGTCGCTAGCGCCACTGTTTGAGCGCAAGCGCAAGTACGCCGCCACGCACCCGCACGCTCAAGCGTTAAACGTGCACATTGCCAAATTGATCAGCCTGGAGATGCTGCCGTATAGGCTTGTGGAAACGGAGGCTTTCAAAAGCATGATGGCGGCGGCGGCCCCTTGCGCTACTCGGTTCCCAGTCGCCACTACTTTTCCCGATGTGCCATCCCAGGCCTGCACGACCACGTCTCCCGCAACATTGTACGCGCTCTCACCAACGCGGTTACTGCCAAGGTCCACTTAACAACAGACACGTGGACAAGCACAGGCGGGCAGGGCCACTATATCTCCCTGACGGCACATTGGGTGAATTTAGTGGAGGCTGGGACAGAATCAGAGCCTGGGACCGCTCACGTCCTACCCACCCCCCGAATTGCGTGCCCCAGCTCGGTGGTGGTATCTGCGGCGGTGTATGCTTCCTCCACTAAACCACCCTCCTCCTCCTACGCAACCTCTGTCTCGCAATCAAGATGTGTCAGCAGCAGCACGTCGCAGCAGTGTCGCGCGGCGTGGCAGCACAGCGGTGGGCAAGCGTCAGCAGGCCGTACTGAAACTACTCAGCTTAGGAGAGAAGAGGCACATGGCCCACGAACTGCTGCAGGGTCTGACAGAGCAGACCGACCACTGGCTTGCGCCACTGAGCCTCCAACCGGGCATGGTCGTGTGTGACAACGGCCGTAACCGGGTGGCGGCTCTGCAGCCTCACGCACGTGCCATGCCTGGCCCATGTCTTTAATTTGGTGGTTCAGCGCTTTCTGAAAAGCTACCCACACTTGTCATACCTGCTCGGAAAGGTGCGCCAGCTCTGCACACATTTCCGCAAGTCCCACACGCATGCTGCCACCCTGCGGACACTGCAACATCGGTTTAATCTGCCAGTGCACCGACTGCTGTGCGACGTGCCCACACAGTGGAACTCTACGCTCCACATGTTGGCTAGGCTCTATGAGCAGCGTAGAGCTATTGCGGAATACCAACTCCAACATGGGCGGCGTAGTGGGAGTCAGCCTCCTCAATTATTTACAGAAGAGTGGGCCTGGTTGGCAGCCATCTGCCAGGTCCTTGGAAACTTTGAGGAGTCTACCCAGATGCTGAGCGGGAATGCTGCAATCATTAGCGTCACCATTCCTCTGCTATGCCTCTTGAGAAGTTCCCTGCAAAGCATAAAGGCAGACGCTTTGCAATCGGAAACGGAGGCGGGGGAAGACAGTATGTCGCTGGATAGTCAGAGCAACCTCATGTCTATATCTCAGCGCGTTGAGGAGGAGGGGGAGGAGCATGAGGAGGAGGGGGAAGAGACAGCTTGGCCCACTGCTGAGGGGACAGATGCTGCTTGCCTGTCATCCTTTCAGCGTGTATGGCCAGAGGAGGAGGAGGAGGAGGGGGGGGGGGAGGAGCATGAGGAGGAGGGGGAAGAGACAGCTTGGCCCACTGCTGAGGGTACAGATGCAGCTTGCCTGTCATCCTTTCAGCGTGTATGGCCTGAGGAGGAGGAGGAGGATCCTGAAAGTGATCTTCCTAGTGAGGACAGCCATGTGTTGCGTACAGGTACCCTGGCACACATGGCTGACTTCATGTTAGGATGCCTTTCTCGTGACCCTCGCGTTACACGCATTCTGGCCACTACGGATTACTGGGTGTACACACTGCTCGACCCACGGTATAAGGAGAGCCTTTCCACTCTCATTCCCGAAGAGGAAAGGGGTTCGAGAATGATGCTATACCACAGGGCGCTGGTGGACAAACTGATGGTAAACTTCCCATCCGACAGCGCTAGTGGCCGAAGGCGCATTTCCGCGGCCCAGGTAGCAGGGGAGGCACAGAGATCAGCCAGCATGTACAGCGCAGGCAGGGGAACATTATCCAAGGCCTTTGCCAGCTTTATGGCTCCCCAGCAAGACTGTGTCACCGGTCCCCAGTCAAGGCTGAGTTGGGGGGAGCACTGTAAAAGGATGGTGAGGGAGTACGTAGCCGATCACACGACCGTCCTCGGTGATGCCTCTGCCCCCTACAACTACTGGGTGTTGAAGCTGGACACGTGGCCTGAACTCACGCTGTATGCCCTGGAGGTGCTTGCTTGTCCTGCGGCTAGCGTCTTGTCAGAGAGTGTGTTTAGTGTGGCTGGGGGAATCATCACAGATAAGCGTACCCACCTGTCAACCGACAGGCTTACACTCATCAAGATGAACAAAGCCTGGATTTCCCCAGACTTCTCTTCTCCACCAGCGGACAGCAGCGATACCTAAACAATACGTAGGCTGCACCCGCGGATGGAAGCATCGTTCTCTATCACCATCCAAAACGGGGACCTTTTTGCTTCATCTATCTGTGTATAATATTCCTCCTCCTCCGCCTGCTCCTCCTCCTGAAACCTCACATAATCACGCCGAACGGGCAATTTTTCTTAGGCCCACAAGGCTCAGTCATATAATTTTTCTAAACAATTTTTATACGTTTCAATGCTCATTAAAGCGTTGAAACTTTCACCTCAACCAATTTTTATTTTTACTGGGCTGCCTCCAGGCCTAGTTACCACTTAAGCCACATTAACCAAAGCGATTAATGGGTTTCACCTGCCCTCTTGGTTGGGCATGGGCAATTTTTCTGAGGTACATTAGTACTGTTGGTACACCAATTTTTGGGGGCCCTCGCCTACAGTGTAATCAAATGAATTTTTAGCCCACCTGCATTACAGCTGACGTTACCTCAGCTGTGTTGGGCACTGCAATGGGATATATTTATGTCCCGCCGGTGGGTTCCAGGGAGCCACCCATGCTGTGGGTCCATAGGGAGTTGTAACTGCATGTGTCCACTTGTAAAGAACCCCAGTCTGACTGGGGCATGCAGTGTGGGCCGAAGCCCACCTGCATTAAACATGACATTACCTCAGCTGTGATGGGCAATGCAATGGGATATATTTATGTACCGCCGGTGGGTTCCAGGGAGCCACCCATGCTGTGGGTCCACAGGGAGTTGTAACTGCATGTGTCCACTTCTAAAGAACCCCAGTCTGACTGGGGCATGCAGTGTGGGTCGAAGCCCACCTGCATTAAACATGACATTACCTCAGCTGTGATGGGCAATGCAATGGGATAAATTAATGTACCGCCGGTGGGTTCCAGGGAGCCACCCATGCTGTGGGTCCACAGGGAATTGTAACTGCATGTGTCCACCTCTGAAGAACCCCAGTCTGACTGGGGCATACAGTGTGGGCCAAAGCCCACCTGCATTAAACATGACATTACCTCAGCTGTGATGGGCAATGCAATGGGATATATTTATGTACCGCCGGTGGCTTCCTGGCACCCACCCATGCTGTCGGTCCACAGGGACTTCACAATAGGGAGTTGTACCTGCCTGTGACTATTTATAAAAAAATGCAGTCTGACTGGGGCATGCAGACACCTTGACAGAATGAATAGTGTGTGGCACATAGGTTCCCCATTGCTATGCCCACGTGTGCAGCTCCAGATGGAGGTGGCACAGGATTGGATTTCTCATTGCTTATGTACAGCATTGTGGACTATCGCCCCTCCCCTTTTAAAGAGGGTCGCTGCCTAGCCGTGCCAACCCTCTGCAGTGTGTGCCTGCGGTTCCTCTGGCAGACGCACTTATAAATAGACATGAGGGTGGCGTGGCATGAGGGCAGCTGAAGGCTGGGCAGGGACAGTTTGGTGTGCGCTGTGTACACTGGGTCGTGGGGGGGGGGGGTTGGGCAGCATGTTACCCAGGAGAAGTGGCAGCGGAGTGTCATGCAGGCAGTGATTGTGCTTTGTTGGAGATAGTGTGGTGCTTAGCTAAGGTATGCATTGCTAATGAGGGCTTTTCAGAAGTAAAAGTTATTGGGGGGGGGGGCCCACTCTTGCCGCTATTGTGGCTTAATTGTGGGACCTGTGAACTTGAGATGCAGCCCAACATGTAGCCCCTCGCCTGCCCTATCCGTTGCTGTGTCGTTCCCATCACTTTCTTGAATTGCCCAGATTTTCACAAACGAAAACCTTAGCGAGCATTGGCGATATACAAAAATGCTCGGGTCGCCCATTGACTTCAATGGGGTTCGTTATTCGAAACGAACCCTCGAGCATCGCGAAAAGTTCATCTCGAGTAACGAGCACCCGAGCATTTTGGTGCTCGCTCATCTCTAAAAGTAACCTTTTCAACAACCGACACGGAAGGGAACACCACTGAGAGGGACTCCTCAAGTTGCAGCATGTCAAGCCCAGAACCAGGCCCTTCAGGAGAAGGGACCAGAAAAAAGTTTCAAAAAAACGGGGTAAACACAAGGAAGGAGATACCCAAGCAGATACAAGAAACTGTAAATAACAACATCATTGTGTTAACCCCTTATGTGATATTGGAAGACCAGATATGTATTCTCAACAAAGGTTTGAATTTTTCTCCCAGTGAGGATTTTTCCTTATTTGACACATTAATGGATGTGAATAAATTCATCAGGACATTAACAGTAAAAAAAACATTTTTATAATGTACAGGAAGAACAAGAACTGAATATATTTAACAACAAAGACTTTCCAATTGGTGACAACGAATATAACAACAAAAGCTTCAATGAAATAATGGCTTTGAAAGATCTATCTGACCTAGAGAACGAAAATGGGCATCAAAATTTAATCAGCAATGTCAACAAAATCGATTTTCGCATACCAAACCCAAATTTCTATCTTTTGACTTCGAGAACGAAACACATGGAAGAATTTCAACAAGTGATAGAAAAGGAATTAATGAAGATTAAGAAGAGTAATGAAACAACAACCAAGAAAGATAATCTCAGCCAAAGAGAAAGAAAAGGTTTAAAAACTTTAATGTCAAATAAGAATGTGACAATAAGGAAGTCAGATAAAGGTGGTAATGTAGTCCTGATGGACAGTGATCTGTATGCAACACTCATCAGAAAAATATTATATGATACCAAGGTGTATAGAGTAATCAAAAATAATCCAACACAAGATTGTCTTGCGGAACTGAATAGATTGTTGCATACGGGGTCACAACTAGGTATCCTAGATGAGAAGGAAAAATCATATCTATGCCCTGAACATCCAGTTATGGCTGTATTCCATGGTCTTCCCAAGATTCATAAAGGGGTATTTCCACCTCCCCTTCGCCCCAAAGTTGCAGGGATCGATTCACTCTGTGAACGTCTTAGTTCGTGGGTGGATCGATCCCTGCAACCATTAGTCGGAAGAGTCCCGGGTTTCTTAAAAGACAGTAAACATGTAATGCAACAATTGCAACACGTTGAATGGAGAAGTAGTTACCAGTGGGTCTTATGTGATGTTAAAGACTTATATTCTAGGAAAAAAACTGGAGCACAAAACTAAGGGAGAAACTACCACGGAGATACAAAAAAGACTAAACAAAACTACCACAAAGAAAGGCAAGGATTGTAGCACAAGGACTAAGAGGACCAGAGAGACCTAGTTAACCTCACTAAATACAACCAAACACTGGCAATGAAATTTGCCAGCTACAGCCTCTTATCCTGAGAACAGTGGCGGAGCCAATGACATGCTGGTAGGTGGAGGAACAAGGCCCGCTGTCTAACATCAGAAAAGGCTTCCAGAGCCACGCGGCCACCCTAAGGGAAACGCCACCGGACCCGGAAGGATGAACGCTGTGCCTAAAGTATTGGAGGAGTTCCTGATTCATCCGTTCAGTCTGCCAATTAGATTCAGGATGGAAAGCGGAGGAGAAAGATAACTCAATACCGATCCTCTTACAAAAAGTTTGCAAAAATTGAGCTACCGAAGGGACAAAAGGTTTCAATAAAGACTCATGGAAAACCCTGTGAACCCTCCATTTAGCTGGCAAACCCAGTTTATAGGCAAAAGGGTTCACTACACGTGTGATGACAAAGGGCCCCACGTAACGCAGTGCCAGCTTCAAGGACGGGACCCTTAAATTGAGATTTTTAGAAGACAGGTATATCTTCTGTCCCACCCTGTAAGGTTCAGATACTGACAGACTCCTCCCACTACGCAACTGCATACAAGCCCCCATTGCTTCCAAGTTTTTCTGTAACTCTTTCCATACTCCCTGCAGCGTATCGGTGGAGACGTCAGCTTTAGGACAGACAGATGGAGTACGGATTGCTTTAAGGAAGCGAGGATGCTGACCATATACACAAAAGAATGGAGATACCACAGTGGAAGAACAAGTGCGGTTGTTTAGCTCAAACTCTGGCAACGGCAGGAACTCTGCCCACTTATGAGCCTTATCGTTAGCAAACAACCGTAAATATTGCACTAAATCTTGGTTCTTCCGCTCAGTCTGACCATTGGTTTGTGGGTGAAATGCTAACGAGAAGGAAAGCGATGTTCCCAGGTTTCTGCAAAAGGCTCGCCAAAACTGCGCCACAAATTGAACCCCGCGATCAGATACAATATTTTGGGGAACCCCATGTAGACGAATGATTTCTTTTACAAAAATCTTGGCAAATTCTATTGCCGAAGGTAGCTTCTTTAACGTCACAAAATGTGCCATCTTTGAGAACCGGTCGACAACCACTAAGATAATGGTGAACTTCTGGGATTTCGGTAGATCGGTGATGAAATCTACCGATAACTGCGGCCACGGACGAGAAAGTATCAGTAACGGTCTCAGAGGATGCCAACGACTTTTATTTCGTGCACAGACAAAGTCACGGATATCTTGACATGCCTGGCCACCAGAAGTGTCTAGAACACAGATCCAGGGTCCCTGGAAACCCTGGATGGCCTGCGAAAACCGACAAATGAGATTCTTCAATGACTCTGAGACGTAAGGTCTCTGGCACAAACCATCTGCCCTCCAGCGCCCCCGAAGGAGAGTCCTGCGGAGAGTTCTGTAGTTGAGGGACGAAGTTAGATTCTACAGCTGCCACCACAACCCCAGGTGCCAAGATATTCTCGGGAGTCATAGTCTCACTTTCCAGCACCCCAAAACTCTGTGACAGGGCGTCCGCCTTCACGTTCTTCTCTCCTAGGATATATGTCACGAAGAAATTAAACCTGGCGAAAAACAACGCCCACCTGGCTTGACAAGCTGTGAGTCTTTTAACATTGGCAAGATATACCAAATTCTTGTGATCGGTATACATGGTAATGGGGTGTCTAGCCCCCTCAAGATGGTGTCGCCACTCTTCTGAAGCCCATTTGATCGCCAGTAACTCACGGTTATCCACGTCGTAGTTGCGTTCTGCTGAACTAAGCTTCCGCGAAAAGAACGCACATGGACTATACCCGGATCTCCCACTGACTTACTGAGACAATACAGCTCTTGCCTTCACCTCAGACGCATCTACCTCAATGAAAAAGGGTCGTCGCGCATCCGGCTGTACTAGCACCAGGGCAGTAGTAAACGCTCTTTTTAGACGACTAAAAGCCTCTAGGGACGCAGGCGACCATTTTACCAAGTCGGCCCCCTTCTTAGTCAGATCGGTCAGGGGTTGGTGATAACCAAGTAATTCTTAATGAATTTACCTTAAAAGTTTGAGAAAGCCAAAAACCGCTGGAGAGCCTTAAGGTTGTCTGGTCTGATCCATTGGGAGATTGCTGCTACTTTATTACACTCCATCCGAATCTCAGTGGGTGAGACCACATAACCCAGGAAAGATACTTGTTTAGCACCAAATGTACATTTTTCCAACTTGACAAAAAGTTGATACTCGCACAAACGGGTTATAACCAACCTCAGGTGCCGCACATGTGAATCCCAGTCTGGAGAATACACCAGAATGTCATCAAGATATATGACCAAAAATACCCCTAGGAAGTCGTGGAAGACCGCGTTCATAAAACCCTGGAACACAGCGGGGCGTTACAGAGTCCGAAGGGCATGACCAGACATTCAAAATGTCCTAACGGGGTGTTGAATGCGGTCTTCCATTCATCTCCTTCTCGAATGCGAATTAAATTGTAAGCCACCCTTAAGTCCAGTTTGGAAAACCAGTGGGCCCCTACCATCTGATTCAACAAGTCCGGAATCAGGGTCAAGGAGCACTGGTTCTTCACTGTAATTTTATTCAAAGCCTGATAATTCACACAAGGCCTCAATGTCCCATCCTTCTTTTCAACAAAAAAGAGACCTGCCCCGGCAGGGGACCTGGACGGCCGGATAGGTCGCTTGGCCAGAGACTCTGAGATATAGGAATTAGGGCTTCGTGCTCACGCCCCGACAAATTGAAAATGGCTCCCTTAGGGATGGGACTGTCAGGAATCAGATCAATACCACAGTCCCACTACCTATGGGGAAGCAAAGTCTCAGACAGTTTTTTGGAGAATACGTCCTCAAACTCCCACAAATACTCCGGGACCAGCACAGTATCTGTTGAGCACACGCCTATAGTAGGTAAGTGATTATGACAGGACGACCCCCAATGTGTCAATTCCCGGGTGGACCAATCAAATTGGGGGTTGTGCAGTGCCAACCAGGGCATACCAAGTACCACATCAACGGAGATCTTTTCCATAACCAGGAAAGACAGATTCTCAGAATGGAGACCACCCACAGTGAACTGTAGAATGGGAGTCCTCCATTGGACAACACCAGCGGAGAGGGGGGTCGAATCAATACTGATGAAGCGTATGGGGGGCTTCAGCATGGAAAATTCGGTCATCAGAGGTCTGACAAAATTTTAATTAATCAGATTGGTGGCAGCACCCAAATCAATAAAGGTTTGACCGGGCCGAATAAAACTCCGGAAGCCAATCTGACAAGGCACCAACAACTTAGGGAATACCTGTGATCCTAGGCGATCCTCCCGACAATCGCCTAGGATCTGTAGCTTTTCCGCCGGTTCAGACTGATGTTGCCATTGCTTCTGTGGATAGGTTGCTACCCGATGTCCAGCTTCCCCACAGCAGAGGCAAAGACGGTGAGTCATCCGGAATAGTCACCGTTCCCCAGGACTTAGCTGGTCCACTTCCATAGGCTTGGCCCCAGGAGTTGGCATGGGAGAAGTGGGAGCGGGTCTGCAGGACTCCCTAGTTTTACAGGCCTGATGTTCCTTTTCTCTAGATCTCAGTCTCCTGCCAGCCTTTACTGCCAAGTCCATCGCCTCATTAAGTGTTGCGGGAGCGGGATGGGAAATAATTAGATCCTTGACAGCCTCAGAAAGACCCAACAAAAACACATCTTTGAGGGCACCTTCGTTCCAGGAGGTTTCACCTGCATACTGTCTAAACTCAAAGCAATAGTCTTCAGCACACTGCTGCCTCAGATGCAAAGCCATGAGGTGAGACACTGCTAACCCCGCCCGGTCCGGCTCATCAAAAATACCTCCTAGTTCCCGAAAAACGAATCAACAGACTGAAGGCAAGCCGAACTCTCGGGTAAGGAGGAGGCCCATGTCTGGGGGGACCCCGCAGTAGGGACATAATCAATCCCACCTTCTGGGACTCAGGATCCGGGCCGCATACAGAAATATAGTCTACATGCCTGATGAAAAACAAAAAACTTGCTTCTCTCCACTGAAAACACCTCAGGGAGAGGACACTTGGGCTCAGGGATAGATGGGGCGGCAGGAACCTGCCCCAACACCCGCTGCTCCTGAGCCACCATACGACCAGACAGGTCTTGGATCACGCCCACTAGATCCTGCAACCGACTAGCAAGGAAGCTCATAGTCTTCATTGGAGAGCAAACAAAAACTCACAGGGTAATTTTAAGGGCCAGTTATCATGTTACGGTATCCTACCCGATGATGCGCCAGCCTGTGTTGCCCTAGAACTTACCCGCAACCCCTGTCCCTGCCTACTTGCCTACAAGCAGGCTTGACAAAGATCTTGTAGGTCAAAACGTTGCCGGTATGCTGGGCATGCTTTTTGTGCATGATACACAACCACAACTGGATTAAAATGGCTGTTTAGCCTGAGTTTCAGATGTCTTCTTTTTCCCGAGGAACTGCGGATCTGATTGCGTATTTTGCGCACATTTGCAGCCCCTCTTTCCCCGTAGACTACTATACGGACCTTTAGTGTACAAATGAACACAAAAGTCAAGCACCTTGTGAGTTTTTTTTCCCACACATAAATAAAGGTACTGAGAATTAACCCACTGAAATAAAAATATGCAAATACGCCCATGTGAAGCTGCCCTAGGGGTTCATGGACACTGGCATATTGGCACTATGTTTTTTACAGAGCTGTACGATGGCTGCCATAGAGTAGCAGAAGATCTTTACTGCATTATGTCTCTGATTTCATACAGAGACATATAGAATCAAGCCGAAAATTAAAAATTGTGGATTCCATATTTTATGTATAGAAGTATTCTGCAATAGATGCATTGCTATTAGTAGAGTATATCCCTGTGTATATGACAGTTAGTAGAGCTGGTACAGCAGCAAACACAGGCAGCAGGTCTGTGCAGAACTCCGTGGAGTCCTAAAGCCTGACATCCAATGTAGATACTTGTCAAATTATTTTTCATGTGTATGGCCATCATTTATTTCTTAGTTATTAAAAAGAATCCTATTTACTGTATATGATTATTTTGTATCTCTTACTGATAAATAACACCTTTGGCCGACGTGTCTGATGAAACTTCAGGCCTCATGTCCACGGGGAAAATCAAGCCCGCACAGATTTCTGCCGCGGATGCACTATAAATGTCTTTTTTTTCATGCGGGAGATCAATTGAGATATGAGCTCCCGCACGCGTGATCCGCACTGAAATGGAGCATGTCGCGTTTTTTTCACATGAGTGAAATCAGCAAATCACTTAAAATACCATCCACGGCTATTTAATTACTGCGGATGGTCAATGCTTTGCTATGGGATGCGGATTTCCTTTTTTTTTTCACGCGCAGATTTGCTAAATATAATTTCCCCGTGAACATGAGGCCTTAATCATTTTAGTGACAAACTTATGCAAGGAAAACGATTGCAGCAATAAAAGCAGCAGAAAGGACAAAAAGCATTTTAGTTTTTATAATTGCAACTAGGTAATAGCAATCATGTGTGCAAATTAACCAATTTGTTTTTGTCAATATTCTTTGGATTCTATTAAGTTGAATGTAAAAACATAAAAAAGATGTAGATATTCTAATAAAACTTTCACTGAAGTCACTTCTACATAAGACATGTCTGTGCTTTTTTTCTACATGCATGTGTTAAAGGGAACTATCTGTGTTGTGACATAAGAAGAAGAGAGGCACTGTTTACAATGTAAATTGGCCAGGGAGCTGAACATGGGGGTACAATGGGGGCTTTGTTACATTTTCAGTCTACCTGTTGCTGTCCAGTGGAAATACCTAAATTCCAGACTTCTCCTCCCTCTGCTGATTTTATCACAGGCTGAGAAAGAAGGCAGGGGAGGGGGTCTAGCAGATTCACCAGTTCTTGGTGAGCAGGACAGGGGGATTAACTTCACAGAAGCAGAATATTAATTCTGATGAACAGTCTAGTTTACATTTTACTAAATCTCCTCATCTATTTTGCAATAATTACCAAGTGCTCAAAGCATCAGAGCAAACTTCTTCATAGTGAACATTAATGGGAAATTAAAAAATACACTCATTATCAAAACTAGTCCCTTCCCTAGAAGGAACATATATACATACACTCCTTGTCAGTAACATCCCTCCCCTAGAAGTTGTTGTAATGGAGTGAAACATTCTCTGTGTGATTGTAATATTGATATAAGTAAGTGATTACAAAATCAGAGCAAAAGGGTCATTTATTGTGGAGAACTGACGTCTTGTAGGGAGGCTCAAGTACCCTGTTGTACCGCCTCTAGCTTGGGTACAACATGTGGTTGCATTGCGCGATAACAATTTGTTTGCAAAAAGGAAAAATGTGTTTTTTCAGTACAAAAGATCACATTTCTGTGAATCTGATATTTCTTACCGAAGCTGGATTGGAGCTGCAGGTGTAGTAGCTGCGCCGGTCACTGGAGAGTAGTCAAGACAGCCAGGAGTCGTTATTGGGAAGTCACGGTATGCAGTACAATGGGATGAGACGGAGCATAGTCAAATGGAAGCCAGAGGTCAGCAGCAGGAGGTATCAGTATACAGTACAATGGGATGAGAAGGAAGCGTAGTCAAATGGAAGCCAGAGGTCAGGTATCGGTATGCAGTACAATGGCTCCGGTTCTAGTTCAACTAGACTCATTCAGACCTTTCATTGTGGAGGTTGATGCCCCAGAAGTCGGGGTTGGGATGTTGCTTTCTCAGGGAACTGGTACGTTCAAAATCTTCGTCCTTGTGCATTTTTTTCACGTAAATTTTCTACTACTGAACAAAATTATATTGTCACACTTGACAAAGACCACAGATTTATGTGGTTGAAACGTTGTCACTTATTTCTGGGCACAATAAAGGTTATTCTTGAAAGATACCCCTGGATGCTGCTCCATATGCATGTGGACTTTTTGTACTGAACAAAATTTATGATATTGGTGACAGATAGCTGTTGGCAATTAAGTGGGTTTTAAGGAGTGGCACCATCTCCTAGAAGGGGCTTGGCATAAGGTGATGGCTTTTACAGATCACGCAAACCTGATCGACTTAGAGTCAGCCAAAAGACTTATTCCGAGACAGGCGCGGTGTTCACTATTTTTTGCAGTTCAACTTTATGGTTACATATCGTCCTGACAGTAGAAATGTTAAGGCCAATGAACTTTCCTGGAGTTTTATTTCGGATGAACCTCCTACATCCATTTTTTCTGAGGGGGTTGTGGTATCAGCAATTTCTCTGGATTTGAAGGAGCAAGTCGATAAAGCACAGGATTTAGTTTCATCGAGTCTTCCAGAAGGAAGGCTTTTTGTCCATATTCATCTGGGACTGCAGGTGCTGTCTGAAGCACATAGTTCCATGTTAGCTGGTCATTCAGGGATTAATAATACCCAAAAAATTTTTGGTGGCCGTCATTATGAAGAGATGTATTCAGTTTTGTCTCCTTGTGAGGTTTGTGCCAGAACAAAATTGCCTTGTAATCCTCTGGGCGGGAGGTTGATGTCTTTGCTGATACCTGTGAAACCTTGGACTCAATTGTCTATAGATTTTATTATGGATTTGCCGTCTTCTGAGGCTAACACTATCATCTGGGTTGTGATTGATCGGTTTAGCAAAATGTGTCATTTTGTGGCTCCTCCCGGTCTTCCTAATGCTAAAACCTTAGCTAGATTGTTCATTATTCATATTGTGAGATTACACGGTTTACCAATGAATATTGTCTCCGATCATAGGGTATAGTTTGTTTCCAGATACTGGCATCTTGTTTGCTCTCGGTTGGGAATTCAGCTTTACTTTCCCTCGGCATATCATCTAGACTAATGGGCAGACAGAGACATGTAACCAGTCTGGAACAATACTTGCGGTGTTATGTCTCAGAGAACCAGGAGGAATGGTTGAGGCTTTTGCCTTTAGCTGAATTTGCTTTGAACAATAGATCGTTGGAATCTACGGGGATGTCGCCTTTTTTTTGTAATTTTGGGTTCCAACCATGTTCTGGTCTCTTTTCTAAAGGTCTCGGGAGTGCCAGAGGAGAATAATTTCTCCTCTAACATCAAGGTGATTTGGGAAAATATTCAGAAGCATCTTCAAAGGACGGTTCAAAATTTCAAGCTGGTTGCAGATAAAAGGCATTCTGAGAGGATGGATTTTTTGGTGGGAGACTTGGCTTGGATGTCGACTAAGAACATAAAACTCAAACAACAGTTCTTCAAGTTAGGTCCATGATTTATCGGCCCTTTCAAAAACATTGAAAAAATTAATCCGGTGTTGTTTCGCTTGGAGATTTCCAGCTCTATGAGGATAACTAATGTGTTTCACAAATCTTTTTTTAAAAAGTTTGTTGATTCTGGAAATGGTTCACCTTGTTATGCTTCAGTTATGGTTGATGGAGATATTCAATTTGAAATAAATCGCATAGTGGACTCTCGTTGGGTTAGGAAGTCTCTACAGTATTTAATGCATTGGCGTGGTTATGGTCCTGAGGAGAGGACATGGGTACTGGCTGCAGATTTCCAAGTGAATTGGCTTATAAAAAATTTTCATATACAATCCGAATCGACCTGGTTCTAAAGGTCCTGGAGTCACTTCTAAAAGGGGAGGTACTGTTGCAGTGGTTCTGGGATCGCTTTCCTTCTAGATAGTCTGGTGCAGGTTTTGTGTGTGTTTCTGTCTTCTGGCTCTGGTGGGAGTGGTATTAGATGAGTCATGCTTGATCTCACCTGTGGGTATTTTGTCAGGGCTATTTAGCCTGGCCTGGGGCTTGGTTTGGGTGAGGTTTATTTTCAGTCATCTGCTGGCTGTAGAGGAAGCCAGAAGCTAGGAGCTGGTTCCTCTGTTACCTGTGATTATGCCGTGCTGAGTACAGCATTTTATATTTATTCCTTCTTGTTTTCTGTGTCATTACCCTATCCCTCATAGGGTTAACTAGAGGCCAAGGTTCGAGGTCAGATTTGTCCTTGTCAGGACAGGTACTCTGCTGGTTAGGCAGGTCCCTTCCCTGATTTTGTTTATTAGTCTGTTTCCTTTAAGTGGTTGTCCTTATTTTGTATTGTTTGGTATGCAGTAGCGTAGTGTTTTCAGGTTACGTATCCAGCACGTCTCGTGCAGACATGACAATGAAGTTATATCAGATCATAACCCTATTCATAAGGGTGCATTCACACGGGTGAGCGCAATATTGGTCTAAGAAACCTGGACCAATATTGTGCTTGAAAAATTGCAATTCTTGATAAAAGCACGATGTGTTTTTGCTTATATACTTACGATATTTACAAGCATGCAAATCACATGGCATGCAAGTGCAATGCGATTTTTTTTTTTTTTTTAAGATCCCATAAGAAATAATAGGGAAAAATAGGGAATATGCTGCAATTTTTAAATCTATTAGCATTGCTGTGAGAGAAAAATTGCTCATGTAAGTAACCACATTAAAAGCGATGTATTTTTAACAGGCATGACTGTCCATATCACTATTGGACGGAACTTGCATGCGATACTTGTCCATGTGAACAAACCCTTAGGCCAGATTCACACAAGAGTAGGCGTATTTACGCATGCCTGAGCACAGTGCTTTTGCGTAACGAACATTCCTCTTCCAGCAGAATTACGCAGCATATCACGCATCTCCTTGCATATTGCGTGCACATTTGTGTACCCCTGTTGACTTCTGCAGGGACCTTTGGTGAGGAAATGCGCAGAAAAATAAACCATGCTGCTTTTTTTTCTACATGACCAAAATGCACAGGAAAATACACGCATGTGATTGAACCCACTGAAATCACGGGATCCTATTCTCTGTTGCGCCCGTAGATTTTGACCTCACAAATACGTCAGTGATAATCTGTCCTTAATTTCCTCAAAAATAAGAGCACAGACACTAAATCGGATATTTTTTTAAAGGTAACTTAAATTTTCACTGCAAGGGTACATACACATGGACAAATAAAAAGTTGCTTCTAAGATTCTCGGGCACAACTCACATCGGACCACACATGCGCATCCCGTTTGTGTGCTATCCAATGTACGGAACCCTGCACATGCTTATAGGACATGCTGCAATTTATTTTACTCTGACTTTCTGAGTAAAAGAAAAGCCCATGTGCATACACCCATTCACAT
This sequence comes from Eleutherodactylus coqui, assembly GCF_035609145.1. NCBI lineage: Eukaryota > Metazoa > Chordata > Amphibia > Anura > Eleutherodactylidae > Eleutherodactylus > Eleutherodactylus coqui. Next base: position 198,433,442 of record NC_089843.1, on the reverse strand, counting down.
AAATGGGGTTTGGACCGAAAATTGGACAAAAATATTGAACGTGTATACCTTATTGGAGTAGAAAGACTAGGAACAGGACAAGTAAAAATATAAAGGGGCAATAAATAACAAAAATAATGCATTTTTGAAAACTTGAAAATCTTCTTGCCATAAGGGGTAAAACAAGCCCCCAAATTACTTCAATTATATAAGGTGGTTGGATTCCAGTTGTGACCCACCAGTATTGTAACAGACCCTCAATGTAATAATGATTGTATCTGTAGCCCCTGAAGTTTACAGCCCCAACCAGTAGAGAAGAGCCAAGAAGGCCACCGAGTACTTAGCTGGAGTTAATATGACTCCAAAGGAACAGTTCTGCCTAACAGAAAACTTTGATATTCTGAAACTCCCCCACCTTTCTTATCTTTTGGTCTTTTGAACCCTGTTTTGGTGGAGTGTTCGTTATTTTAAATTAAATACGTATCGAGTGTTATAACATACTCCAGGTCACTACCATTGAACACCTCCACTCATAACAAATATTGAGAAGTGATTTAGCATACCTGGTCCATTTATGTTGTAAGTGTTGTGCCCAACAATTGTGTTTTAACCCTTTCCAATCCACTGTCTGACGTCTGAAGACATTATGATTTAAGGTTGTACAACTCTGATGTTGGAGGACGTCCGTCGGGGTTCTCTTACTGTATATTACCGGCCTCTCTGCTGTCGGAGCCTATCCAACGTGTCACCGTATGCAGTACTGGCTTTAGCCAGCATATAGCGCCATTGTATAATGGCAGAAAAAGAGTAAGCCCCTAGGAAAACCAGAATACAAATTGGATTGGAAAGGGTTAATTATCTGATAATAAAAATTTATAGTTTTAGTATAAGTCACGTCTGTGAATTGGGCTTTACTTTCCTTAGTTGACTTCAACTGCCCTTCTCTGTGAATTTTTTCACTTTCTATGTTAGAACCAACGACAGAAGAAGAAATTCCAGGCTGCTTTCTGCTGCTCGCCCCACCACCTGCGCAAACGACCATTTTTTCCCTCTCACCTCCTCTGGTCCCTCCCCAGCTCTCATTACTCATCTCACCATAATCTGCAACCACTCCCTAACCTCTGGCACCTTTCCCTCCGCATTTAAACACTCCATCATATGCCCTCTGCTTAAAAAACCAACCTTTGACCCGACCGATGCTGCCAACTACTGACCCGTTTCAAACCTCCCCTTCATCTCCAAATTACTAGAACTCTCGGTCTACTCCCGCCTCACAAGCTTTCTCTCTGACAACTCTCTCCTCGACCCCCTCTAGTCTGGTTTCGGCTCTCTACACTCGACCGAAACCACCCTCACAAAAGTATCAAATGAACTGATGATGGCAAAGTCGAGAGGCGACTACTCCCTACTAATCCTCCTTGCATTTAACACAGCCTGCCATGACCTCCTTCTCACGACAATCCGCTCTATCGGCACAACACTGCTCTCGTTCTCCTCCTACCTCTCTTACCGCTCTTTCAGCATCTCTTTTGCTGGCTCTATCTTCTCTCCACTTCCTCTCGCTGTCGGGTATCCCAGGGCTCGGTCCTTGGTCCTCTTCTCTTCTCTATCTATACAGCCCCAATTGGACAAACCATACTCAAATTTCGCCTCCAATAGCATCTCTACGGTGACGACACCCAACTATACACCTCTTTTTGTGAGATCTCTGAACCATTCCTACAAAATATCATGGACTGTCCGTCTGCTGTCTCAAATACTATGTCCTCCCTTTTTCTCAAACTTATCAACTCTAAAACTGACCTTCTCGTCTTTCTGCCTTCCAACCGACCTCCCCTCAACATCTCTATTCCAGTGTCTGGCACTATCATAACACCCAGACAGCATGCCCGATGCCTTGGGGTCACACTAAACTCTGACCTCTCTTTTACCCCCCACATCCAATCTCTGGCCCGAACATGCCACATGCACCTCAGAAACATTGCTGAAATCCAGCCGTTCCTCACCACGGACACGCTAAAGACACTCATTGTCGCCCCCGACTTCTCCCAACTCGATTACTGCAACTCGCTATTCATTGGCCTTCCCTGCACCAGAGTCACTGCAATCCAAACTAAATGCGGCAGCCATTACTCAGATGCCTCTGCACTATGCCATTCACTGCATTGGCTGCCCATCCACTGCAGAACAAAATTTAAATTACTCACCCACAAAGCTCTCCATGGTGCCGCACCACCGTACATTGCCTCCCTCCTGTCCGTACACCACCCAGCACGCTCAGTCCGATCCACTAACACACTCAGACTAAACACCCCTCTAATACGGACCTTACATGCTCGCTTACAGACTTCACCAGAGCAGCACCCGTCCTCTGGAACGCTCTATCCCAAGGCATCCAGACAATTCCTGATGCACAAAATTTTAGATGCGCCTTAAAAACTCACCTCCTCAGGGAGGCATATTAAATCTTCTGACCTAGTCCCCCTGTACCTTCCTATTGCTCTCCTCACCTTTCACCCTGCTTATCACATTTGACTTCTACTTCTTCACCTCCTTACCGCCCCCACCCGGTTTACTTTGTAATAATTGATTTCCACATGAAATCCCCTACTGCCTGTGTTCCCCCATGCCTCACCCTCTTCCCCCCCTTGTACCTCCTGTACCACTCCTACCCCGTTTATTTTAAACTGACTGTATATCACATGTAATTGTTGTATTGTCTGTGTTTCTCCCTTGCTTGAAAGCACTGAGGAATAAGTTGGCGCTATACAAATAAAGATTAGCTATACAAGTTAGCTAAATTGTTTTTGCACTAGACGTTAAATACATTGTGCTGAGGGGTGTATTGGGTGGTCATATTGTTAAATATAAAAGCACATGTAGTTTGCTTATGTGTTTAATCTTTATGGCATTGCACAGGTGATTAATTAAGGGCAAGGTGACCCAATCAAGGTGTGATAAATTGCATCTGTAAAATTTCCAAATAGAGAGTATTACATCTGAGAACTATGTAAAGCAAACAGACGTGTATGTGAGCTGGAGCCTGTATGCTGTATTCTAAAGTTTGATGTTTCTTAAGTGTGTGACTTGAGATTACTGACCTAAGATTCAGAGACTTTAAAAAGAGTCACTTGTATTTATTTAGTGCCTATTAGTGATGAGCGAGCATACTTGCTAAGGGCAATTGCTCAATCGAGCCCTTAGCGAGTACCTGCCCTCTCGGGAGCAAAGATTCGGCTGCCGGCGGCGGGCAGGGAGCTGCGGGGGAGAGCGGGGAGGAACGGAGGGGAGATCTCTCTCTCCCCCTCCCCCCCCCCCCCCCCCCCCGCTGCTGACTGCCGCAACTCACCTGTCACCTGCGCTGGCAGCCGAACCTTTTCTCCCGAGCGGGGAGATACTCGCTAAGGACAATGCTTGATCGAGCAATTGTCCTTAGCAAGTATGCTCGCTCATCTATAGTTCCTATCCTTTTTCATTTTCACTTGCATATATTACTTTTATCTAATCTATCTATACCATCGCCATTTATAAGGTGCTCCATGATTGACAATGCCTTTGAACAGCCGTTCAAGGGTGCATACTGCTGTATGAGATGTGACTGTGTTGCGCATTTGGAAGCCCAGATCCAGGATCTGTATGCACAGCTTGCAACACTGAGATCCATTGACAACCTTGATAGGAGTCTGCTGCTCACTAAGCAAGCACTCTTTGGCACAGATGTGGGGGTGGATGGTATGATATAGAGACTGGTGGGGTGTCCGCAATTTTGGCTGCATGTGTCATCCATTTTTCTACCACTGTAATATCCCATTCAGGCCTTGAGAAGTTAGAATGCAGTTATAAGTTTCTCAGTCCCCCCTGCCTTTTGAATATTCACATTTGGAAAGGCAATTGTTTTACATTCCCATGGACAAGAGTGAATAAGCCCATTCTTCTGGCCATCCTGGCTCCCCTTATCTGTGTAGTTTAGCATGAGTAACCCAAATTGCTCCAGCGTTCAAATTTGGGAAAATTCTTTTAATAATGATTATTTCTCATGTGAAGGTCTTAGCCCGAAATGAATTATATTTTCAGAATCGGGTGGGCCAGCTGAATAAAACGCATCCAAAGTCATTGAAGTATGAGCCCCAGGACACCTCCAAATGGCAAATCTGCAGACCTCATTCTAATTTACGTGTGACGTTTTAAATGCTGAAGATGTTGATAAAATTATGACCAAAAATATGCTGGACATACATTCCTGATTAGAGGATCTCCTGTGGAGATATGGCTGAAATGGGTAATTATAGTTTTTCACAGGTCCGTACGCATTCACCCTACCCTTCTCTGAATGACCCCAGAGGGGACAGGGGAGGTGTGTTCTGGGAAAACTTTAAAAACTGGGGGGTCAGATATACCAGGTGTTAGACCTTCATAGGTGCGCCAAGGCGTAGGGAGTTTCCCATTTGTTTTCCATGACTCCACAAAATCAGAACCTTGGTCCGAAAATCCCAAATTTGGTATCTTTATTTCTTCTTTGTTTTATTTTAAGTATTGTCTGTGGTGTATACCTGTAAACTTCATAACCACTGTTACATCTTTTTCTGTATATTTTTGGGTATATAAATATTTAGCACTGCTAGTCTTTTTTTTTATAAATCTGCAATTTATTAGTCAACCCTTGTCCATTTTAAAATGAACCATAACTGCGAAGATTGTTTTAATAATTGTTTGGGTTCAAGCTTACCTGGGAAACAAAAGCTGGTGGTGGCAGCGAATGTGTGTGAGTATTGTAGAGTGCTGGGTTCATTAGACCAGATCAGGGGTTGATTTGAGCTTTCATTCTGCATGCATGCAGCAGTCTGGGAAAGCTGGGTACAAGTCCGCCTGTATTCTAATGACTCCACACTTGCAATCCCACTAGAGCGATCCATCTAGGCTCTGCTATGACAAGTATTCACAGTGGCGAGAGCACTCGGATTAGTAGAGTCATGACAAATCAGTGATAAAGGAGGGATCGAACCCTATCTCTCCCAAGTGACGATGTCTTTTCTACTGGATCAGCGCATAGCAAATGTGATGCTAATATTCAAAAATGGGTCAAAATGTGAACCCGTAAACTACCGACCAATAAGTCTTACTTCTATTGTGGGTAAAATATTTGAAGGGCTTCCAAGAGATACTATTCCAGAGTTTCTTAAGGAAAATATCTGTGTTACACAGTATCGGCACTGATTTATAAGGCGTCGCTCCTGTCAAACCAATCTGATCAGTTTCTATGAGGAGGGAGCTTCTAGACTGCATGGTGTTTGATAGTGTACCACATAAAAGATTGGTATATAAAATGACAATCACAGAAAATGGCCATATACTTACTGACTAAGGAGGGCAGATAGCTGCATCCTCTCATCATGCAGGTAGCAGACTACTACTAGTATTTGGTACAGAGAAGGTGAGGGGTAGCACAGATAGTATGAAAGCACAGAATTTGCCGCATTTCTGCCATGTGTAAACATACTCTAAGTCAGATTGAGGTACACTGCCATGTGCAGAGTGGCCTGAGTAGTAATAGTGTCCCCAATATTGGCTCCAGTAATAAGTGACCCCCACAGTAGCCCCAGTAGTAATAGTGTCCCCCAGAGTGTCCTCAGTAGTAATAGTGTCTCCTATACCGCCCCAGTAGTAACAGTGACTCCCACAGTAGTGCCAGTACTAATAGAACCCCTCCTGAAACCAATATACTTACCCTCCTCCTGGTCTCCAGAGCACCACATTTCCTCTTCTCAGCGCTGCTGTGGGCGGAATATGTGTGCCCATAGCAGCGCCTTCTCCCCTCTCCTCTCATGGAACCAAGGGAGGAGGGGAGGAAGATGCTGGATGCACACACTGCCGTCAATGTGTGCATCCGGCAGCAGCACCGCAGAGTGATTACCATCCGGTTGTATCACTAGAATTAAATGTTGTTGTATCACTGGACTAATGTTTCTGTTAGGCTAGGCGACGGGTTACCATCAAGGCGACGGGTTACGCTCTCTATTATGCTCCTGCTGGAGCTCTTTTTTTCTTTATACTAGGGTTCTACCTCTCATTTGGGGGCGCTCTGAACTAACCTCTGTGCCTAAAAGCTAATATCGTGGGCTGGAATACATACCTTCTTGTATTCCTAATGTTCATCGTACTTTCTTAAGTACTAGCCTACTTATTAGACAACTAGGTGGGAGTTGTAAGACATATATCTATGTCTCTTCCCTGTAATTTCTTTTACCTATAGGGTTAGCATCGGTCTGTTATGCATCTCAGACGATAGGACTATTGTGTCGCAGTCCCTCAGTTTGAGCAGTAGCCCGCCACGATCTATCAGAAAGCAGGAATTAATTGCACTTTCAGTTAGGGCTCATGTATCTGAAGATAGGTTACTAAGCATTTTCTTACCTACCCGTACTGAAATTAAGGCTAAGAGCTTGCCGTTTATTCCAGTTAATCTATCCTCCATGATACTCTAGAAATAATAGCCTCGTCATCTAAAGTTTGAGTACTATATCTCCTGATGATCCACAAAGATTGAGTGGTGAAACGCGTAGAGTTCAAGTACTTATTTTAGCATCAAATCATCTGAAAGCAGATACCACTACTGCACTATTACCTTGTAGCTGGTTATTATCTTCCCAGCCTATAGAGGGGAAAGTACAGCCGTATTTATTTTCTCAAGGTGATCTATTGCTTTTTACTCAGCACCTGGAGAAAATACACTCCCATTATAACACACCTTGGGTTCAAATTGACCGGAACCTGAAATCGTGGACTTTAGGTGATCTATAACTTAAAATACCGGCGTCTGGCCATTGTGCTATAAACATCTCGTCTGGGACCCTTTTTCCATTTAGGACCTATGGGATAAAAGCATTGGATGTGCATTGAATCCCATACGTCCGGTGTTAGTCACGAAAAAGGTGATCACTAAACACGATCCAACGCGGTGTTTGAGTGGGGATTAGTTATTTCAAAAGACTTTGACAGGCTCATATGGAATATGATTTAAAGAGCTAAAACTTTAATATTCTGAAACTCCCCCACCTTTCTTATCTTTTGGTCTTTTGAACCCTGTTTTGGTGGAGTGTTTGTTATTTTAAATTAAATACGTATCGAGTGTCATAACATACTCCAGGTCACTACCATTGAACACCACCACTCCTAACAAATATTGAGAAGTGATTTAGCATACCTGGTCCATTTATGTTGTAAGTGTTGTGCCCAACAATTGTGTTTTAATTATCTGATAATAAAAATTTATAGTTTTAGTATAAGTCACGTCTGTAACATAGAAAGTGAGTGGGTGCTGGACGTAGTTCCGAGGAGACTGGGATAGAGGTTAGCCATGCAATTTTTAGAGATTACTTTTTGGATGTTGTTCATTTTTTTTCTTTGAAATAGGAGGCTAATTCTCCACAATGAGATCTGTTACTAGGGCCTGTTCTTTGGGACTGAGTAGGGAGTGGAAGGTGTTGAAGAGTTGTTTGGGGTTGTGGGGTAGTGAGGAGACAAGGTAGGTGAAATAAACTTGTTTGGAATGGTAAAGGGCTAGGTTATAAGTTTTAAGCATGAATGTGTAGTGGAGTAAGTCTGCAGGCAGCTGGATGAAGCACGTTTGCGAAGTGAGCGAAGGTTGCTGCGGTCTGCGATTGATGGTTCAGGTCACGGGAGGTGCCGCTTCATCCAGGGCATGTCTGAGCGTGGTGTGGTAGTGTTCGGCTGCCAGGTTAGGGCAGGGGAGGAGAGAGATAGGCGACAGGGAGGACTGGATGGTCTCAGTGAACTGTTGGGTGCAGTTGGACTGGAGGTTCTTAGAGGTGCGATAGATAGGAGGGTCACAGGACATGCTAGGGTGCCTGCTGGAGAAAGAGAAGAGGTTGTTATCTGAGAGTGGAAGGGGGGAGTTAATAAAGTGAGAGGCAGAGCAGAGACAGGGGAAGATTAAATCGAGAGTGTTGTCATCTCTGTAAGTGGGGCAGTCTGAGATTTGTGATAGGCCAGGGAGGAGGTAAGCGTTGAAAGCCGGGAGGCAGATGAGGAGCTGGGGTTGTTAGTAGGGATGTTGAAATTGCCAAAGATGAGTGTTGGGATGTCACAGGATAGGAAGTGGGGGAGCCAGGCAGCGAAGTGGTCTAGGAACAGGTGGGTGGGACATGGGGGCCGGTAAATAACTGTGACACGCAAGGACAGTGAGCGAAAGAGTCATAGGGTGTGGACTTCGAATGACTGGAAGGTGAGCGAGGGAATGACCTGGAAGGTCCTCTGTGGCTAGGGGTAGCAAGGGTAAGCATGTGGTTAGGGGATTTGTGTGGGTGGCTGAGGTGTTTCTTGGCAGTATGGGGGGTTGGAGGCGTCTAAGGAAGGTGAAAAGTGCATGGGAGCTGTGCATGGGTGAGGAGAGGAGGGTGGGGCTGATGTGATGGAGTGTGCTGGGGCTGGGCGTAGGAAGAAACTGTTAAGGCTTGAAAGGAGAATAGCGGTGGAGGTTAGTATGGAGAGGAAAGTATTTTTCTCCAGACTGTGGGTGATTTTACCTGTCTCCTGCTCTGTCAAACTGTGCTGTATAACTGCATAAGACACTTGTTCCCAACACTTAATATTAGACACCCATGCATGCCAACCTCATGTGTGGCAATGAGGTTATCACTAGCTTTAAAGTTCTGGCTGCAAGACTACAGTTAAGAGTGACTAGTTACAGTTCACTAGTCAACCAGCTGGCCCCATCTTTGCATGGCTAATGAACAAGATAGGGAGGGGGGGGGATGATGGAGGTTTATTGTCCTCTTTAAATAAACAAAATGTGCCCAGAAAAACGAACATGAGACAGAGGAGAGGAAATATGCTATTGGTGGAGGTGATAGGGAAAATTACATGTGTCAACAAATAGAGTGAATTCAGTTTATATGAAGCCGTGGAACATATCATTGCACACGGATTATAACATTAAATGAAAGATTGCACAGCAGTCCAGTAGAGGGGAGGCAGATCAGTCAAATTCATATTGAATGGAGCAATGGAAGAGTGGAACATACCATTGCACACAGATTATGACATTAAAGGGGTTCTCCCGCGAAACAAAGTTGGGGTATACACTTCTGTATGGCCATATTAATGCACTTTGTAATGTACATTGTGCATTAATTATGAGCCATACAGAAGTTATTCCCTTACCTGCTCCGTTGCTAGCGTCCTCGTCTCCATGGTGCCGTCTAATTTTCAGCGTCTAATCGCCCGATTAGACGCGCTTGCGCAGTCCGGTCTTCTCCCTTCTGAATGGGGCCGCTCGTGCCAGAGAGATGCTCCTCGTAGCTCCGCCCCATCACGTGTGCCGATTCCAGCCAATCAGGAGGCTGGAATCGGCAATGGACCGCACAGAAGACCTGCGGTCCACCGAGGGTGAAGATCCCGGCGGCCATCTTCGCAAGGTAAGTAAGAAGTCACCGGAGCGCGGGGATTCGGGTAAGTACTATCCGTTTTTTTTTTTTTAAACCCCTGCATCGGGTTTGTCTCGCGCCAAACGGGGGGCTATTGAAGAAAAAAAAAACCCGTTTCGGCGCGGGACAACCCCTTTAAATGAAAGGTGACTTGATATAAAATGCAAATAAAACGGGGAGAGATGCACTCAGCAATTCCACTAATCTTAAGTTATACACTTAAGAAACAGCAGACCTTAGAATGCAGCACACGTAGAATGGGCTCACACAAGCAGGTCGGATTTCGCATGGGGAAGGCCCACAGTAGATTCTGGCTATGAGCCCAGTCAGTGACCCTGTGTACCTCCATGAACTGTACTGCGATTGAATGCGGAGGATCACAGTTTTTTTCCTCTTTATTTGTATTTTCTGCGTCCTTGCTTAGCAACGATGCAGGTACCCGCAGCCCATACGCCCATACGCAGTATTAATTGTGTATGGGCTGCGGGTTGGACACCTCCATTGACATCAATGGAGACGATCTGCGTGGATTCCATGGCAAAATAGAGCATTTTTGTTTTGCTCGCGGAATACACAAATGCATGCCTTTCAATGCCCGCATTTTACTGTGGATCATTCCTGTTTTTACTGTATATAATTGCACACTTTACACACAATTAAAAAACACATTAAAAACACGTGCGGTTTTTAACCCCTTAATGACATGGCCTATTTTGGCGTTGAGGACCAAGCGATTTTTTTGGTATTTTTCCATCTCCATTTTTCAAAAGCCATAACTTTTTTATTTTTCCGTTGACGCGGCCGTATAAGGGCTTGTTTTTTGCGTGGCGATCTGTAGTTTTTATCGGTGCCACTTTTGGGTACATAGACAATATCGTAAAAAAATTTTTTTTTATGATAACCGGGAGAGAAAACGCATCAATTCTGCCATAGATTACTTTTTCTTTTTTTTACAGCGTTAATCATGCAGCATACATGACACTAAATTTTTTCTGCGGGTCGGTACGGTAACAACGAGACCAAAATTGTTATTTTTTTTTAGGTTTTTACACTTTTTTGCAATAAAACCCCCTTTTTTTGGGAAATCTTTTTTTTTTCTCTATAGCTGCATTCAAAGTCCTGTAACTTTTTTATTTTTCTATGTAAGGAGCTCTATAAGGGCTTATTTTTTGCGAGACGAGCTGTAGTTTTTGTTGGTACCATTTTGGGGAATGTACGGCTTTTTGATCACTTTTATTGCATTTTTTGTGAGGCAAAATGCTAAAAATTAGCATTTTGCCTCGGTTTTTAGCGTTTTTTTTAACGCTTTTTGTCGTACAAAATAAAAAGCATGTTCAACTTTTTGTACACGTCGTTACGGACGCGTCAATACCCAATATGTGGGGTTTTAATTTTTTTTCCCTTTTTTATGCTAATATTAGAAAAAGCATAAAAAAGGGGGTTTTTTACATTTTTCTTTTTTTTACACATTTCTTTTTTTTTTTCACTATTTGAGTCCCTCTGAGGGACTTGCAGCACTATGCCTATGATCGCTGTCATAAGGCATGGCAGAGCTACTGCTCTGCCATGCCTTATCGCTTGTACAGCGATTATAGGCACAGGCAATACAGGACGCCGGTGTCTGGCGTCCTGTTGCCATGGTGACAGACTGGGCTCTCGCGATGACATCGCGAGAGCCGGCCGGAGACACAGAGGGAGCGCGATCCCTCTGTGAACTCTTTCCCTGCCGCGATCTACTTAGATCGCGGCAGGGAAGGGGTTAACAGCGGGGGGCGCATCTCCGATGCCCCCCCGCTGTTGCAGCGGGACGCCGGCTGTGACTGACAGCCAGCTCCCGCTGCGGGATAGCGCGGGATCTTATGTAATCCCGCGCTATCCCCAGGACGTACCGGTACACGTCCTGTTGCGCGAAGTACCAGGCTCCCAGGACGTCCCGCTACGTCCTGGAGCGGGAAGGGGTTAATAGTGTATGCAGTTTCCTAAAAACATTTGTGGTCTTTGAATACTGCATGCAGTTTATTTTTAATGTGTTTTTCTCTATTGTGGTTCAAAAGTACAACAAAAACAGGAACACACCCTAAAGCCACTCACACATGCGTTCAGAAAATGCAGCTTGAAATCATTGCATTTTTACCACAACTTTGTGCAGTGTTTTTGGATGCATGGTACAGCGTTGGACAGCTGAACTTTTGTACCCGGGCCCCCGAGCCTCTAGGTGCACCTCTACTTTGGCGTTTTGGTATATGGATTTCTTGGGGTGTATTAAAGGAGATGTCCCGCGCCGAAACGGGTTTTTTTTTTTTTAAACCCCCCCCCCGTTCGGCGCGAGACAACCCCGATGCAGGGGTTAAAAAAACCACCCGCACAGCGCTTACCTGAATCCCGGCGCTCCGGTGACTTCTCTACTCACCGCTGAAGATGGCCTCTTCCTCCGTGGACCGCAGCTCTTCTGTGCGGTCCACTGCCGATTCCAGCCTCCTGATTGGCTGGAATCGGCACGTGACGGGGCGGAGCTACACGGAGCTACACGGAGCCCCATAGAGAACAGCAGAAGACCCGGACTGCGCAAGCGCGGCTAATTTGGCCATCGGAGGCCAAAAATTAGTCGGCACCATGGAGACCAGGACGCTAGCAACGGAGCAGGTAAGTAAAAAACTTTTTATAACTTCTGTATGGCTCATAATTAATGCACAATGTATATTACAAAGTGCATTATTATGGCCATACAGAAGTGTATAACCCCACTTGCTGCCTCGGGACATCTCCTTTAAGTATCTTTGCATACTTATTTTTGACCGGACTGTGTTTGCTCCTTGTAGAACTTGTGTCTTATTTTGACATCTGCTTGTAGTGTCTGATTATAATTATTACAAGAAAATAAATCCGCGGCAGCAAGCTGATGCAGTTTCAATCAGATGGAGGATGGATGCACATGTACCCCAGGTATGGGATTTTTACATACAGCTGATTTGTATCTGTTTTAATTATACTACTATATAAGGGGTGTATTTATGGGTGTGACTATTCTTGATAAAGATCAGTAATCTGATCGAAACGTTGCATGGGTGCTGTGGAGGAATAAAAATCATCTGATTGAAACTGCATCAGCTTGCTGCCACGGACTTATTTTCTTGCAGAGGATTTGTGGAGCCGAGGGTCCCAGGCTCTATCTGTGGCTGGCACTTAAGTTGCAGTCCCACCTTATTGGTACGATGGAGTAGTGCTGTTTGCATTCTTTCTCTATGATTATAACTATTAGTTGTACATCAGCCAGAGACTTTTTGAGGTTTCTTTTTAAATGTTGTTCTGCGTCATATTGTTGGTAATAAAGATTGCCTTTGATCTTTTTTTATGTTGAGTGATGTGCATTTTTTTGATATAGTTTTTGATTTGTGAGATCCATCAGTCCCTAAATGGGTCATTGCCGATAGCAAGGGATGTACATAAAAGTCATGGGGGTCCAATAGCAAAATTTAGAATTGGGACATCCCCAAAAAATTACATTACAGGCAGAAAATCTTGAATGTGGCAGTTTAAGATACAGAAACTCAGATGTAGTATAAGAGTTGGTTCACTGAGTATTATTTAATGTTGCATAATTCCATTCGGTGTTTGATAGTTGCTGAAAACAGAGCTGTGATGGAATTCACAAATGGTGCTATTCAGCTTCTTTACTGCAAAGACAACAGACACTAATGGAAACCTTGTAAAATGTGCAGCAAAATAGCGTCTGTTTTGGTGTCTGTTCGGGGGTTCCGTCACAGCGCTGTTTTTCCGCAGTTGTCACAGAACTCCCCATATGAAATCACACAGCGTATTAACGCTGTCTGAATGTTCCCTAAGGGCACGTTTACATGTAATGCAAATAGTGCAGAAAAACATCAAAACCTGCGTAATTTCCGCGTGAAAATCCACCCCATTGGAGCAGATTTTGATGCGTATTTTGATGTTTTTCAATGTCAGACTTTACCTCTTCTATTATAGTTTCTCATACCGATATCTCTCTTGCCCATGTGCTTCCAGCCTAATAAAAAGTCAGCGGTAGGACAGAGGGCAGGCCATTCAGCCACGGGTTTCCCCCCAACCCATGAGCCCCATGGCAGTTGCGTAATCTGCCTACATTGGCAGCACATGAAAAGAAAAGGGAAACAAAAAAAGGAACCAGCGCTCAGAGAACAAACCAGAAGGCAGCAAGGTGGTAAATTATTAAAGTAGGACTTAACCCTCAGATCCAGGAATTTGGATTACGGAACCCGCGGTGACATCTCAGTTCCAAGTAACTTGTCAGTATTTAATAAGCAACCAGCATAAAGTACATAAGGGGTCAGATACAAACGTAAGCTAAAACCATCTTGTGCAACGCATTTTGGGGTACAACTCCCTTTCCCAAGCACATGTAGGAAGGTATCAGCGAATGCAAATTGTAGGTGTGTGTGTGTGTGTGTGTGTGTGTGTATATATACATATTTCCACGCATTAGTAAGGTGGCCCTCTCACCTTTCCAAGAGTGCGCCATTAAGGCACCACTGCTGTCAGCATTATTGCCAAAGCTTTTGTCACTTCTTTTACAGCAAAATTAACTTCTATCCATGAGACAATGTTTCTGGACACATTTAAAAGCATTCCTAAGATTGACCTGCATGCTTAGGATTACCAGTGTAATTGAGAATATCTAAACACATTAATCCTGTACATTGTGTTCATTTGATGTTCTTCAGTGAATGTCCAGTTCTAAGGCCGGCTTCACATGGGCATATTTGCCCACGCAATATGCAAACAACTGAGTCTATCGATTTCAATGGGTTCGCTCACATTTCCATATTATGCATGCGCATTTTGGTCGCGCCAAAAAAAATCCAACATGTTTTATTTTTCTGCGTATTTGCGAACCAAAGGTCCCCATAGGAGTCAATGAGGGGTGCGCAAAAGGGGAAGCGTGAAACAATGCATTTCTGCTGCAAAAAAAAAAAACATCTGGAGCTCATTAAGACTAATAAGCCATTTCAATTGGTGCGTCTTTGTTTGCAGTGCGCAAATGAACATGCCTTGCAGGCACAAACAGTATGGTGAAATACATCACACACCCAAAAAAGCATTGTCAATTCTGCAAACTGCAACGCTCAAGCGCGTGCAAATGCGCGTCCACTCATGTGCAGCCGGCCTAACTGATAGTCCAGAATAAATACACCATATAGAATGCTCCAGACCTCAGTGATAGACAGTAAACAGGAAGGCTGCCATCAGATTATCTCAACCCCAGGGGCGTAACTAAAGGCTCTGGGGCCCGGGTGCTAAAGTTCAGCTTAGCTCCCTTTAGAAGTAGCAAAAGTCAATGGGGCAGATTCATCAAGCAATTTATGCTACAAAGTGCTGTAAAAAAGTTCACTATATGTTTTCTGCCAAAATTTGCAAGCTTTACGTTTTCTTAACACTTTTGAAAAATCCTGTTGTCAAATTTGTTATATTTTATGCCAGAAATTGGCACAAATTATAGTAAAAATCTATGCCATTTCATATCTGGCATAAATTTCCATTCAGGTGCCCAAGAAACCACAGATGCACCTAATTTGTTTAGAGGAGTGCACCCCCTAAAGGGCCTCTCCAGTGAAAACACATTTTCCATCCCTGCCTCCCTCACCTGATTGCCTGTCACACTCTGGAGTTCTCCTCAGTACAATGCCGGTACTTTCATGCAGTGCAGCACCATGTCTGATACTTATTAGGCATCATTTTGATGGTGAAATGTTTTGGTTACACTTTCACATTAATCCCATGATGTATTAGCTAGAGACTATACCATTTCTGCCTGCTGGGGGAACAGTTTAATTATTATTACCTTGTATATTTACCTAAATAAGCTATAGATCATAAGAGTACAGTGAGGAGGATGAGCTGTGCTCTTCTCTATTATAACTGTATGACAGGAGCTGTGTAATTATCATCAGCAACTATTAAAGGAGTGTTTGTGTCCCACTGTATGCCATTTCTGTGGTAGGTTGTATGCAACACCATTACACACACTGGGAAATTGACTAGTTTCAGAAAGCATAAGCCCAAGTAAATCTGAGCTGTAAAGAATTGAGATCACATGACTACCTGAGGAGAAAGACTCCAGGAGTTTCTGACAGAAAAGAATCAGTACCCAAGATAACATTAGCTGACTTATATATATTGGGGCTAGTACAGCGTTGTGTTTATTAAGACGGGCGTGTGAAACACCAGTCTTAATAAATGTGCCCCATGTCTTATAATTGGTGCTTATTGCTAGACAGATAGTGTATTCCTATTGGGTGCAATGGCTGCAAAACCACACTCTAAAGCAAACAGACTATTCGCCAATTAGAATTACAATGGCCAGCTAGCGTTTGTTACAGCCTTCTAGCAATTCATCTGCAGACGAGGACATGGCCGTGAAAACTTTTATTGTTTTTCAAGATATTAAAAATTAACCCCCGTTTCCTCAGAAATACATGAGACCAGGCCTCCCAACCATCCTAGATTCGGTGGGACAGTCCTGGATTTGAGAGGCCGCCACTTAGTTAGAGCGTACCCTGTACAGAGAATAGCTTGGCTCCCCCATCGGCTGCGGACATACTGTACTGAGAGCAGGAGATGAGAGGAAAGAAGAGTCACGTTATACATTGTATATAGAGCATGCTTTCAAGGTCCTGCTCCAGAATATGAGAAGGGAAGAGTGTTCCTGCAGCCAATGAACAGAGTTTCTGCAACAGGAGCCAGGTGGCAGTGGGGGGGTGAAGTATTAAGTGGGGCCACGGAGGGGACACTACCACAGTGTGGACATACTTTGTGAAGCTATAAAGGGGTATTAGTATTGTGGGGGGCACTGAGAGGTGCATTGGAGTTAGCAGCAGGTCGGGAGCAGTCTGTAGAATAAGGTTGTGACAGGAAGAAGTCTTATAGCAGTCTGGGCACAGATGCAGAAAAAAAATGAAAACGGACAACTCCAAACAGCGAAGACATCATCTGTAATCACTGTAGGTAACTGGACTGCAATCACTATCACTGTGTAGAGCTGGTATCTGGCCATTTTATGGTGACTGCATTATTTATAGGCATACTAGAGCTGAACTGCTCAATCCCAGTCTACCATGCTAGAAAAGAATACATATATTTACTATATATTTACTGTTTATGTACACTTTTGAGTTTAGCTATGAGGCCCTATGATAACCAAGCACTAAGCCATAAGGCTGCTTTCACATCTGTGATGGGGGTTCTGTGTTCCTGCTCTGTTTTGGGAGCAGGAAAGGAGAATTCCCTGGCCAAACGGATCCATCTTATGACGGAACCAAATGGACCCCATTGACTATAAAGGGGTCTGTTCAGTATCCATTCAGCTGATCAGGAGAAAGAACAGAGAATTCCCAGACCAAACAGATGTGTCTTATAACGGAACCAAATGGACCCCATTGACTCTAATGGGGTGTGTTCAGTATCCATTCAGCTGACCAACATTGTACCAGATGAAAAATGCTGCATGCAGGACTTTTTCTTCCAGTATTTTGTGCTGTCTGTGTGATGGAAACTCCAAAGCAAGGTCCCAGTGCAGAGCGAAAGCAGCCTAAGATGAACTGTAAGGGTCACTAAGGGGAACTATTACTGTGAGGGGGCCATTTAGTGTCACTATTACTGTAAGGGGGGGGGGGACAAAAAATAAAGCTTAGCATAAAAATTAATGGCCCACTGTAAAAGAAAAAATTGCTGCAATGTGGTTCAAAAGTTGGGAGGTATGAAGGTGGTAAAAGAGGTTTACATTGGGAGAGAGTAGGTTAGTCAGGCAACTCTCAAAACCTTATGTTCATAAATAATGATACAACTTCCATGCAATGAATGCAAATTTATGTAATGAGACATACAAAACAACAGATGCCTATTCTAATTCTCCATCAACAGCTTGAACTATTTTGCGATGGCGGCTCATAAACTTACGTTTGTTTGTGTGTTTATAAAGCTCTATTGCTTGCTCATGGACGAACTGTTATCTCATATTCTCTGCATGGTAGCTGCAAGAAAAACAAAAATATATATCTCAGCTTAGGAGCCACAGACTTATGGAGGAAGTTGTTTTTTTTTAACAGTGAAAATACCCAGAGAACAACTTACCAACTTGTTTATGCCAGAATTATGATGTCAAAAGTCCCAATTTTGATGCAAGCAGGTTTCACACAAAAAAAAACTGCAACTTTTTGCTATTTTACGCTGGCCCTGACACTTAAAAATAAGAGAAAGTGGGTAGGGGTTTGCAATAGGGAAACTTGCCTAAATTCTAACTGAAGTCTATGCCAGCTTGTTGCTGACATAAATTTCAAGTTTAGAGCTTGGACGGCCCGAAAGACACGTCGCACTTTGTATCAGCGCACTCTTTACTTCAACCAAGATACAGTAAACCATAATTGTTTGGCATACTGTCTTTTAGGAAAATGTACACTTCTACTTCAATATTAGCCATGCAGTATAATAATAATATAATAATCTTTATTTGTATAGCGCCAACTTATTCCGCCGCGCTTTCAGGCATAGGATAAATGCAAAACAATACAACAATTACAATGTGAGGTACAATCAGTTTGAAACAAATGGGGTGGGGGTGGTACAGGAGGTGCAATGGGGGTGGGGAGGAGCAAGGCATGGGTAACACAGGCAGTAGGGGATTTCATGTGAAAATCAGTTATTAGAAAGCAAACGGGGTGGGGCGGTAAGGAGGTGCAGGGCTAGAGGTCGTATGTGATAGGCAGGGTGAAAAGTGTGGGGAGCCATAGGGAGGGGCGGGGACTAGCTTAGGGGATTTGGTATGCCTCCCTGAAGAGGTGCGTTTTTAAGGCATGTCTGAAATTTCGTATATTAGTATTTAATCAGTAGTTGAGGCAACAAGAAGCACAGACATACTGATTATCATTATTGCATTAACAATAGTAACATAGTATGTTAGGCTAAATGAAGACAATGTCCATCTAGTTCAGCCTGTTTTAACCTCCCCCTTGTAGGCCAGAGGAAGGCTAAAACCCCCAGCGAGCCAATTAGCTCCTATGGAGGAAAAAATTCCTTCCTGACTCCATATTGGCAGCCAGAGTAATCCCTGGATCAACATTTGAGATCAAAAACCCTGCTGGTCACCTAATGTCTATATGCTGTAATATCATAGCACTCTAGAAAGACATCTGGTCCCCTCTTAAACTCCTCTATGTTTTTTGTCATCACCAATTCCTCAAGCAGAGAGTTCCACATTCTCACTGCTCTTACAGGAAAGAATCCCTTTCTATGTTTGTGATAAAACCTGCTTTCTTCTAGGCATAGAGGATGCCCTCGTTACCGTCGCAGTCCAGGGTATAAACAGATCATGGGAGAGATCCTTGTATTGTCCCCTCATGTATTTTTATACATAGTTATTTGGTCACCCCTTAGCCGTCTTTTTTCCAGGGTAAATAATTCCAATTTTGATAGCCTCTCTGGGTATTTCAGTCCTCCCATTCTGTTTATTAATTTAGTTGCCATTTTTTGAACCCCATCAAGCACTGCAACATCTTTCCTGAGCACCGGTGACCAGAACTGTACACAGTATTCCATGTGTGGCCTGACAAGTGCCTGACTTTATTTACTTTTGCAGCCGCTGACTGGCATTGATTGCTCCAGTTAGGTCTACAATCCACTAGTACCGCCAGGTCTTTTTCCATATCACTTTTCTCTAGCAGTACCCCATTTAGTGTATATTGGTGACATGCGTTTCACCTGCCCATGTGCATAACCTTACATTTATCAACATTGAACTTCATTTGCCATTTTTCTGCCCAAGCCCCCAGCCTATCTAGGTCCGTTTGTAGCCGTACATTGTCCTCCGTTGCATTGATTATATTGTATAATTTTGTATCCTCTGCAAATATTGATATTTTACTGTGCGGTCCCTCTATCAGGTCGTTGATAAATATGTTGAACAGAATGGGGCCTAATACTGAATCCTGTGGCACCACTGTGAGGAGGAGACTGAATGGAGAACTGGTCACTCAAGCACACTAATGCTTCATTCATTTTCAATGTGATTACCGAGTACTGGAGTGGCTCCCATTGAAATGAATGAAGCTCTGACTGCACATGCTCGGCCAACGCTCCATTAAAAGTGACATCACTGCAGGGATAGAAGTGACCCCTACAGTGACAGGAGAACGGAACATAGGAGTCCTGTTCTCAGCAGGGGGTCTCAGCGGTGAGACCCCCACCTATCAGCATGTTATCCCCTATCCTGTGCATATCCTGTAGATAGGTGATAACTTGATATTCTTGATATGTTTAACAAACATTTTTAGCATCTAAAAAATAAGAGTATTCTTTGTTAAAATATTCCACTGACTAGTAGATAACTGAATACAATGCTCTAGAGTCTAAGGGCCCTTTCACACAGGACGACTGTTGCTCCTGTGCTTTCATACAGGAGCAATAATTGGTCACTGAATGGAGGCGGAGTGCGTTGGAGATCACTTTTGGCGACCCACCTTCATTCAGAGTAAACAGGCAGTCATCCATAGATAAACGACTACCTGTTCACATGGGTCAATCATCATTTGATTTTTATGCTTGCAGAAGCTGAACGATCAACGATAAGTCATTATCTTGTCTTCGTTCAGTTGCTGGCAGTCCTTACACTGAACCATTATCGTTTAGTTTTGCACAATCCAGCGATAAATAAATGATAATTATCGTTCTGTGTAAACAGGTCCTAACATTTCACAAAAGTCATAACACATATGATCTTTGTGTGCACTGTGATATATACCCTCAGTGAAACCTTGAGCGGCCATTGAAGATTTTGGAAATCAGAAAAAGAGTTAAACAATAAGGATTTCTCTTAGAACTATCAAGTGATCTAATTAATGGCTGCGGCTTGTATAACAAAGCGAAGGGTCAGGACTCAGGAGTATGGCAACACAATAGTAACTTATCAAGGGACCTTTCATACAGGACAGAATAGGCTGCACGACGCACAGCAAGCCCCAGAAAATTCTGTACCAAAATCCACAACCCACCTGCAAATTCTGACGTGGAATTGAAAATGGTTTAAAACCTGCCGGCAACTCTGTATTAAAACCCTTCTACGGGTTTTAATGTATAATTCCACAGGTGAATATTTGGCAGCATCATGCGGCCTATTCCGTCTGGTATGAAAGGTCCTGTACATTGTTATGTATCAGAGGAGAGGGTTAACCATTTATAAATTGTCTTTTTTTTGTAGTACCAACATTTTAAATCCACATTCTACCTTCTTAAATCAGTTTATATTTATCAATAACTTTTTGATACAAAAGTAGCAGTGCCACCCCCCAAGCCTGTTGTGGAGCCTGAGCCTTCACCTACACCCCTCTGACCACCCAGGATCCCCTTTGTGGAGTGAAGGAGCATACAAGCTGACAAAGTAGCCCAGTGGGAGCCATGCTGTATCATCAGATGGCATTCGCAGAAGACATCACCCTTGATAAGGTACAAGAGACTGTCTTTTATACTAAAATGTTGAGAGAAAGAGGTTCTTGAGTCGTAGGGGTAGTACACCCTCATGAGCACTCCTTTGCACCACCTGAGCTTTGGGTCCATCTACCTCCACTCCACTCTTTAGTCTGGGGGCCTGGGCACTTTTACCACCACTGCCACGGCCAGTACCACCTGCTCCTGAAGAGCTGCCAGAGCCCCCTGTGGTAGTGCAACAGCCCTTGAAGGAACTCAAACTTCACTCAATACAGCATGTTGTTGTAGAACCATCCCCTGCAAGGGCTGCATTGGTTCTGCCTAACCCTATGGCTGTATCTCCTCCACCTGTGAGCTCTCACCTGATACCCACAATCCCACTGGAAGCCTCACCCAGCTCAAGGTCCACTTGACCCACAGGAAGAGGAGGGATCAGCTAAGCGTCATCACCCCACCCATTCTGAGCCATATCGAAGTAAACCCATCTGTGGCCCCTGTGTTTCATTTATCTCGAGGAGACCCTGAGCGACAGAGGCCCAGGGCCACTGGTGCCACAGAAAATCTCTGTCAAAGTTCTGATCAAGGAGCATGTGGAGGAAAGAGAAAGTAAGATGTCTGATTTCTCAAAAACTCAAATCGTGAAAAAGAGATTCATCCCATATGAACACTTAAACCTCTTGTGAGCTGCACTTTAAATAGTCCCACTAATATTACAGTACTTTTAAAAATTTGTTCTCATTTTGTTTTGTTGCGCCTGTTGTTCCTTTCCAGTTTAAAAAGCAAGAACCTGTCCAACACTGTGCAGAAATGCAATTGGTAAGCTGTGTGATCACATTGAAATTTAAAGGAGCCACATTGACATACAAGACTATACCATGTTGTATAGCAGGGAGATCGCCATTCTTATAGGCTTTATTCTGGATGTATCCTATGATTGTTTTATTACCTTAAACAGCCTAGTGTAGCAACGTTTTATGGTCTATGTGCCCCAAACTGCACCCAGGGACCAAGGAAATAAGAAAAGGAATATAATGGCTGTTCATCTCAGAAAAAGGGTCTTGCCTTCATATTTTTACAGTTTTTACATTTTGAACTACTACTGTGTTTTGGGGCCCATGTATCATTGTGAATAGAGATGAGCGAACGTACTCGTCCGAGCTTGATATTCGTGCGAATATTAGGGTGTTCAGGATGCTCGTTACTCTTAACGAGCACCACGCGGTGTTCTGGCTACTTTCAGTTTCCTCTCTGAGACGTTAGCGCGCTTTTCTAGCCAATTGAAAGAAAGGGAAGGCATTACAACTTCCCCCTGTGACGTTCAAGCCCTATACCACCCCCCTGCTGTGAGTGGCTGGGGCGATCAGATGTCACCCGAGTGTAAAAGTCGGCCCCTCCCGCGGCTCGCCTCAGATGCCTTGTGACTGAGTTAGCTGAGGGAAAGTGCTGCTGCTGGTGCTGCTGTAGGGAGAGTGTTAGGAGTGAGTGTAGGCTTCAAGAACCCCAACGGTCCTTCTCAGGGCCACATCTATCCGTGTGCAGTACTGTGGAGGGTGCTGTTAGCAGTGTTGCACAAATTTTTTTTTTTTCAAAATTGGCAGTCTGCAGAGCATTGCGCCTTGCAGTAATACTACAGGGACAGAAGTGGTGCTTAGGTAGGGAGAGTGTTAGGAGTGAGTGTAGGCTTCAAGAACCCTATCGGTCCTTCTTAGGGCCACATCTATCCGTGTGCAGTACTGTGCAGGCTGCTGTTAGCAGTGTTGCATATTTTTTTCTTTTAAAAATCGGCTGTCTGCAGAGGATTGCGCCTTGCAGTAATACTACAGGGAGAGAATTGTGTAGGCAGGGCCAGAAGACATATATTATTGATTGAATATAGTCAGTGGGCCCTTCGTTTCCAAAAAAGGGAAAAATTGTATTTGTCCTGCAGTCTTGCGCCAATTTATTTCCTGCCTGGGAAAAGTAACCGCTGTGCTGCACTTCATATAACTGCATTTCTGTGCAACACATATCTTATCTGATTGAATATAGTCAGTGGGCCCTCCGTTTCCCAAAAAGGGAAACATTCTATTTGTCCTGCAGGCTTGCGCCAATTTATTTGCTGCCTGTGAAAAGTCTCCGCTCTGCTGCACTTCATATAACTGCATTTCTGTGCAACACATATCTTATCTGATTGAATATAGTCAGTGGGCCCTCCGTTTCCCAAAAAGGGAAACATTCTATTTGTCCTGCAGGCTTGCGCCAATTTATTTGCTGCCTGTGAAAAGTCTCCGCTCTGCTGCACTTCATATAACTGCATTTCTGTGCAACACATATCTTATCTGATTGAATATAGTCAGTGGGCCCTCCGTTTCCCAAAAAGGGAAACATTCTATTTGTCCTGCAGGCTTGCGCCAATTTATTTGCTGCCTGGGAAATCACTGGTAATACAGCATGCTGAGGGGTAGGGGTAGGCGTATAGGACGTGGACGCGGGCGAGGACGCGGAGGCCCAAGTCAGGGTGTGGGCACAGGCCGAGCCAGTGCGGTGGCCAGGGGTAGAGGCAGGGCCAGACCGAATAATCCACCAACTGTTTCCCAAAGCGCCCCCTCGCGCCATGCCACCCTGCAGAGGTCAAGGTGCTCTACGGTGTGGCAGTTTTTCACAGAGACGCCTGACGACCGACGAACAGTGGTGTGCAACCTTTGTCGCGCCAAGATCAGCTGGGGAGGCACCACCAACAGCATGCGCAGGCATATGATGGCCAAGCACCCCACAAGGTGGGACGATGCCCGTTCACCGCCTCCGGTTTGCACCACTGCCTCTCCCCCTGTGCCCCAACCTGCCACTGAGATCCAACCCCCCTCTGAGGACACAGGCACTACCGTCTCCTGGCCTGCACCCACACCCTCACCTCCGCTGTCCTCGGCCCCATCCAGCAATGTCTCTCAGCGTAGCGTCCAGACGTCGCTAGCGCCACAGTTTGAGCGCAAGCACGCCGCCACGCACCCGCACGCTCAAGCGGTAAACGTGCACATTGCAAAATTGATCAGCCTAGAGATGCTGCCGTATAGGCTTGTGGAAACGGAGGCTCTCAAAAGCATGATGGCGGCGGCGGCCCCGCACTACTCGGTTCCCAGTCGCCACTACTTTTCCCGATGTGCCGTCCCAGGCCTGCACGACCACGTCTCCCGCAACATTGTACGCGCCCTCACCAACGCGGTTACTGCCAAGGTCCACTTAACAACAGATACGTGGACAAGCACAGGCGGGCAGGGCCACTATATCTCCCTGACGGCACATTGGGTGAATTTAGTGGAGGCTGGGACAGAGTCAGAGCCTGGGACCGCTCACGTCCTACCCACCCCCAGAATTGCGGGCCCCAGCTCGGTGGTGGTATCTGCGGGGGTATATGCTTCCTCCACTAAACCACCCTCCTCCTCCTCCTACGCAACCTCTGTCTCGCAATCAAGATGTATCAGCAGCAGCACGTCGCCAGCAGTCGGTGTCACGCGGCGTGGCAGCACAGCGGTGGGCAAGCATCAGCAGGCCGTGCTGAAACTACTCAGCTTAGGAGAGAAGAGGCACACGGCCCACGAACTGCTGCAGGGTCTGACAGAGCAGACCGACCGCTGGCTTGCGCCGCTGAGCCTCCAACCGGGCATGGTCGTGTGTGACAACGGCCGTAAGCTGGTGGCGGCTCTGCAGCTCGGCAGCCTCACGCACGTGCCATGCCTGGCCCATGTGTTTAATTTGGTGGTTCAGCGCTTTCTGAAAAGCTACCCCCACTTGTCATACCTGCTCGGAAAGGTGCGCCGGATCTGCGCACATTTCCGCAAATCACACACGCACGCTGCCACCCTGCGGACCCTGCAACATCGGTTTAATCTGCCAGTGCACCGACTGCTGTGCGACGTGCCCACACAGTGGAACTCTACGCTCCACATGTTGGCCAGACTCTATGAGCAGCGTAGAGCTATAGTGGAATACCAACTCCAACTTGCGCGGCGCAGTGGGAGTCAGCCTCCTCAATTATTTACAGAAGAGTGGGCCTGGTTGGCAGCCATCTGCCAGGTCCTTGGAAAATTTGAGGAGTCTACCCAGGTGGTGAGCGGCGATGCTGCAATCATTAGCGTCACCATTCCTCTGCTATGCATCTTGAGAAGTTCCCTGCAAAGCATAAAGGCAGACACTTTGCGCTCGGAAACAGAGAGCCGGGGGAAGACAGTATGTCGCTGGATAGTCAGAGCACCCTCCTGTCTATATCTCAGCGCGTTCAGGAGGAGGAGGAGGAGCATGAGGAGGATGAGGAGGAGGGGGAAGAGACAGCTTGGCCCACTGCTGACGGTACCCATGCTGCTTGCCTGTCATCCTTTCAGCGTGTATGGCCTGAGGAGGAGGAAGAGGAGGAGGAGGAGGATCCTGAAAGTGATCTTCCTAGTGAAGACAGCCATGTGTTGCGTACAGGTACTCTGGCACACATGGCTGACTTCATGTTAGGATGCCTTTCTCGTGACCCTCGCGTTACACGCATTCTGGCCACTACGGATTACTGGGTGTACACACTGCTCGATCCACGGTATAAGGAGAGCCTTTGCACTCTCATTCCCGAAGAGGAAAGGGGTTCGAGAATGATGCTATACCACAGGGCGCTGGTGGACAAACTGATGGTAAACTTCCCATCCGACAGCGCTAGTGGCAGAAGGCGCAGTTCCGAGGGCCAGGTAGCAGGGGAGGCGCAGAGATCAGGCAGCATGTACAGCGCAGGCAGGGGAACCTTCTCCAAGGCCTTTGCCAGCTTTATGGCTCCCCAGCAAGACTGTGTCACCGCTCCCCAGTCAAGGCTGAGTCGGCGGGAGCACTGTAAAAGCATGGTGAGGGAGTACGTAGCCGATCGCACGACCGTCCTCCGTGACGCCTCTGCCACCTACAACTACTGGGTGTCGAAGCTGGACACGTGGCCTGAACTCGCGCTGTATGCCCTGGAGGTGCTTGCTTGTCCTGCGGCTAGCGTCTTGTCAGAGAGTGTGTTTAGTGTGGCTGGGGGAATCATCACGGATAAGCGTACCCACCTGTCAACCGACAGTGCCGACAGGCTTACACTCATCAAGATGAACAAAGCCTGGATTGCCCCAGACTTCTCTTCTCCACCAGCGGACAGCAGCGATACCTAAGCAATACGTAGGCTGCACCCGTGGATGGAAGCTACGTTCTCTCTCACCATCCAAAACGGGGACATTTCTGCTTCATCAATCTGTGTATCATATTCCTCCTCCTCCTCCTCCTGCTCCTCCTCCTGAAGCCTCACGTAATGACGCCGAACGGGCAATTTTTCTTAGGGCCACAAGGCTCACTCAAATAATTTTTCTGAACAATTTTTATAAGTTTCAATGCGCTTAAAAGCGTTGGAACTTTAACTTGAACCAATTTTTCGTTACACTGGGCTGCCTCCAGGCCTAGTTACCACTTAAGCCACATTAACCAAAGCGATTAATGGGTTTCACCTGCCCTCTTGGTTGGCCATGGCCAATTTTTCTGATGTACATTAGTACTGTTGATACAGCAATTTTTGTGGGCCCTCGCCTACAGTGTAATCCAATAAATTTTTAGCCCACCTGCATTACAGCTGACGTTACATCCGCTGTGTTGGGCAATGCAATGGGATATTTCTATGTACCGCCGGTGGCTTCCTGGCACCCACCCATGCTGTGGGTCCACAGAGAATTCTAAATGCATCTGTTTCCACTTCTAAAGAACCCCAGTCTGTCTGGGGCATGCAGTGTGGGCCGAAGCCCACCTGCATTAGGCACGACATTACTACCTCAGCTGTGTTGGGCAATGCAATGGGATATTTTTATGTACCGCCGGTGGGTTCCAGGGAGCCACCCATGCTGTCGGTCCACAGGGACTTCACAATAGGGAGTTGTACCTGCCTGTGTCTATGAATTAAAAACCGCGGTCTGACTGGGGCATGCAGACACCTTGACAGAATGAATAGTGTGTGGCACATAGGTTCCCCATTGCTATGCCCACGTGTGCAGCTCCTGATGGCGGTGGCACAGGATTATATTTCTCATTGCTTCTGTACAGCATTGTGGGCTATCGCCCCACCACTTTTAAAGAGGGTCGCTGCCTAGCCGGGCCAACCCTCTGCAGTGTGTGCCTGCAGTTCCTCCTCATGGCAGACGCACTTATAAATAGACATGAGGGTGGTGTGGCATGAGGGCAGCTGAAGGCTGTGCAGGGACAGTTTGGTGTGCGCTGTGGACACTGCGTCGTGCAGGGGGGAGGGGGGTTGGGCAGCATGTTATCCAGGAGAAGTGGCAGCAGAGTGTCATGCAGGCAGTGATTGTGCTTTGTTGTAGGTAGTGTGGTGCTTAGCTAAGGTATGCCATGCTAATGAGGGCTTTTCAGAAGTAAAAGTTGTTGGGAGGGGGGGGGGGGAGCCCACTCTTGCCGGTATTGTGGCTTAATAGTGGGACCTGTGAACTTGAGATGCAGCCCAACATGTAGCCCCTCGCCTGCCCTATCCGTTGCTGTGTCGTTCCCATCACTTTCTTGTATTGCCCAGATTTTCACACATGGAAACCTTAGCGAGCATCGGCGAAATACAAAAATGCTCGGGTCGCCCATTGACTTCAATGGGGTTCGTTACTCGAAACGAACCCTCGAGCATTGCGAAAATTTCGTCCCGAGTAGCGAGCACCCGAGCATTTTGGTGCTCGCTCATCTCTAATTGTGAACTAATATTGTATTTCGGGTCTTTGGCGCCATTTTTACTAATATTGTGAATATTCTATAGAAATGTTTTATGAAAATATTTTTATATGACAGGAGGAGTATTTTACTGAAAGGTGCACTATTGCCATATTTTATGGGAAATATAGAATTAGAATACTCGTTTTAAGCTGAAGAAAAAAAAAGAAAAGTATTTGTTATCCCTCATTTTTATAGTGTAATATCTAGTGAATTTGTCCATATACAGGTTGCTTAATAGTACCAGGTACTATTTAATGCTGTATCTTTAAGGTGGATGCAAATGACCTGTATGTGGAGAGACGCTTTGAATGGGCCCCACAGTTTGGGGGAGGCCCAGGGTTCTGCCCTAATTCACCGCCCCTCTGCAGCTATCATGTTGCTTTAACGTCTACACCCCACAGCTGGAAATTGTGGACACAGCTATCACATCCCGCATCTGGGAATTGTGTTTTTTATGGATGCCTACTTGTATATTTGACTATTTTTGGCCATATGTACCTGGAGAAAATAAAGTGAATAGCCACCTGACCTATCTTTACTCTAATCAAACGCCGAGGATGGCTTTCATTAAAGAAGGGGAGAATTGTAGTGACCCAGAATTGTCACTGCTAAGTATTTATCTTATTTTGGCAAAAAAGGATAGGATAATTCGGTTTTAGGTATTTTACATGTTATGATGGTTTAATATCTTCTAATATCCTCTTTGCATGGGCTGAATTGATGTCTATGTTGGAATTGGTGATTAGAGGATCAGATAGTTTAGTACAGAGGGATAGAACAGCTTCAATTATTCAATATTACTTAGTGTAGGTTTTCTGCCTCTCAGTTCTATACTGCTGGAGGACTACAGAAGTTTATAAAAACCCTTGTATAGTGCCAGAAGTTTTGGTAAGGGGAGCACATGAGGTGTAGCAACAAGTGAAGACTTCTTAGTTCGGGGAAAATCTACAGCTTTATTTCTAAGTCTGAGGGAGGAGTAATGTGAGCATTAACTGTAGCAACAAGTGTAGACAGCTGGTCTGGGCTAGAGAGATATCTACAGCCTCATTTCTGAGACTGAGGGAGGAGCGAGGTGCCAGGTACAAATATGTATGAGTCTTCCCAGGGCCCCAGTGAAAAACTTGGATACGTAGTATGGGAATTTTGCATAAAAATAACAGTATCTCCAGTCTCCCCTCTCGAGCTCCGATTTATGACAACGGACTGTATGGAATGTCATCCTGTTTGCCACATAAAGCAACAATAAAAGTAAGTTTTTGTTCTCTCTCCTGCTCTAGGTTAATCACACATTCTAGGTTAGCTCTCACAAAGCCACACACATCATCTGTGAAAGGCTCTCCCAGGTTGACATTCTCTGTTGATACACCTTTTGGTTTTATAGTAGTCCTTGGAAGTAGTATAATCTGACAATCTGTTCCTTGGATCAAAAGGGGTTGTGCAGCCTGTGATATGGTATATTTAATGGATAGTCTTCAGAAACTGGATATGGCTTTCTAAGTTTTCCTATAAAAGAAATCATTATAGTCTGGACTATGATTCAATGTTAGCATTTTGTTTAGCTAATAGGTAGCACTAAAGGGGTATTTCCAGCTCAGCCAATCATGGTTCCAATAGAAATACTCCCCTGTATGAGGCATTTGGGGTAAGCAGGAGTAAGGCCTCATGTCCACTAGCAAAATTGCGGAATCCGCATTCAATTTTGCCCATAGGGAATCATTGGCCATCCGTGATCAATTAAATTGAAATTTGCACCCGCGGTGGCATTTTAATGGATTTGCGATTTCTCATGTGCGGGAGAAAAAACGCAGCATGCTCCATCTTCTGCGGGTTTCCCGCGCGGGCGGCTCCTGTAGGCCTCCATAGAAGCCTATGGAAGCCGTCCGGTCCCGTGGTACACCCGCAGCTAAATTTCTGCTCTCCGGCGCGAGAGCTCGGGAGAGCAAGAGTTCAAAGAAAAAAAAAAAAGAGTGCACGGCGCATGCGCGGCACGCCGAGCTCATCCGCCGGGCAGAGGGAAAGAAGATCCGGCCGCAACGGACGGGAACCCGCAGTGTCCGGACAGGTGAGTTAAATCTTTTTTTCAGGCCTCATATCCACGGGAAAGGAGGGTCCCGCTGCGGGATTCTGCATGGAGAATCCGCGCGGGCCCGAATTTCCCAGTGAACATGAGGCCTTAAATAAACAGTCAAAAGGGCCATCTTACGATGTTTACATAACTCCAAAGCTCCTGTGCTACACTATTTTTGTAACTCCTATTCAGTTTTATGGGAGTTACAAAAACAGCTTGGAAAAGCCATCTCAGCTGTTTCCATAGCTCTTGACTACCACATACAGCCAAGCCAGAATGCCAGTGCTTGACATAGGTTCCGCTCTGTGTAATGTGTTACATTTCCCCTTTATTTAAAAGTCTACTGGTTGTATTACAGCGCAGCACAGCCAAACATAGCCGATCCTGCTCACTGCTCCTCCCCTCTAAAAGAAAGCTGACAAATCAGGAGAGAGGAGGCGTGGCAGGACAGTCTCAACTGTTGTTGCCCTGGGGTACTGTGTGTCAGTTGGAGTGGTAACAGCCATCATTATCTGTGAGACATAGGATTCCCAGTGGATGAAAAGAAATGAGCAGCAGAATGTCATGTCGGAGGAGTGCAGTGATACTAAAGTACTTTTACACATAGCGAATCTTTGTCAGTTTTCTCGTTTGCTTGGGCGGTCAGTTTAAACATAGAAATAAATTGTTTATTTAGTCTTTACAGGTTAATTCAGTTCTCTGGGAACGAATTATCGTTCAATCGTTGGCCATGTTTACGCTGAACAATTATCGTTCAAATATGAATGACCCAGTGATTTCTTTTTTAACGATAATCGTTCAGTGCAAAAACACCTTAATAACCTGGGGCTGTGATCATTGTAAGGGTAACTTCACACGAGCGCACGCGTACATATGTGTGCACCTCTGTACGCGCAAAAACACACGTGTATGCAGGTGTGCATTGCCCTCAATGGAGCCGCGTCTGCGGCCAGCACCCCTTAATTGTTTTTCAGGGAGGAGCTTTAAATGTAAGCTCTTCCCTGAAAAACAACCATTTTAGTGTAAAAAAGAAAAATATAAATAAAAATATACTTACCTGTCCGCCACTACCGTGTCCCCCGTGGGCATGAAGAACACATCTGCCACATGCGGCAGATGTTTTCTTCATCCCTGCGGGAAATAAAGAAATCCCTGCTGCACCTGTCACACGACAGCTGCGGTAGAGGATCCTGCTGCTGGCACCCCATAATTGTTTTTCAGGGAAGGGCTTTAAATATAAGCTCTTCCCTGAAAAACAAGGCAATGTAGTGTAAAAAAAAAAAAAAAAAAAACATTCTCACCTTCCTTCAGCTGTCGAGGCTCAGCCGTGTCCATTCTGCGCTGTCCCCAGCTCTGCCGTTCTTAGAGCAGGCGGGGATTTAAAATCCCCGCCTACTGAAAGAGCTGCTTGTGATTGGCTGAGGCAGGTCTCGTGTATATCGGCCGGGCGTGAAAACCTGGCTGATATACGCACATCGGAATAAGCCCATAAGCTGAGTGCCGGAGCAGGTACAATCACTGAAAATTATTCATGTGAAAACAGGTAAAAACCTTAAATTTTGTTTTATTAAAGTAATATATGGTGAAACGTCACAAGCAATATTAAAAGGATATAACGATTTCTTGGGGAGTTTCATCTTCACTTTTCAAAAACCTTAACTTTTTTATTTTTCGATTGACATGTCAATTTAAGGGCTTGTCTTTTGTGTGGTGAACTGTTGTTTTTATTGATACATTTTGGGGTACATATAATATATTGTAAAACTTTTATACATTTTTTTGGAGAGCATGGAGAGAAAACACATCAATTTTGAGGTTGTTTTCTTTTTACATAGTTAATCATGCAGCATAAATGACATGATACATTTTTCTACCAGTTGATACGATTACAACGAAACCAAAATCATTTTTTTTTTAGGTTTTTCCAATTTCGCACAATAAAAACCCCTTCTTTGGAACTATTTTTTTCCATCATTGTATTCAAAGTCCTATAAAAAAAAGTTCTAGGAGAGCTTGTTTTTCGCGTGAGGGACTGTAGTTTTTATTGTTACCATTTTGGGGTAAATACGTCTTTTTTGCCTCAGTTTTCAAGTTTTTTTTTTGCTACAGGTCATTATGCATACAATGATACCAAATGTGGGTTTTTTCAAAAAATGTTTATAGGAGTCAGGCTATCAGTCAAAGACTGCTCTCACTGTGAGATGGCGAGGGCTCACCTCTGAATCCATGCCATCAACAGGACGTCAGTTTACATCCTGTTGCGTTAAGTTCCCCAGCCATTATGGAAACCTACGTCCTGTGGCATTGAGGGATTAAAAAGTAATGCCAGAATTGCCATTTTCTTTTGTTTGCCCCCTAAAAAAAAAAAAAAAAAAAGTCGCATGTACCTCAAACTGGAAGCAATAAAAGCTGCAATCAACTCTTCCCATAAAAAACAAGCCCTTCTAGAGCTCCGCGGCCAGAAACAAAAAAGTCTTAGAATGTGGCGATGCAAAAAACAAAAAATGTGGCGATGCAAAGGCAATTATCTTTCTTTAGAAATGTGTTTTTATTGTGCAAAAGTAGAAAAAAATGAAAACAATCTCTACAAACTTGGCATCGCAGTAATCGAGCTGATGAGATAAGAAAATTCTGTTATTTTTACTGAATGATGAACGCTGTAAAAACAAACCCCAAAAATAACAGCAGTTTCTATTTACCCCACCCCCACCTTCCCCCCAAAAAACTGTAATAAAAGTAACTGTAACATCTATGTCAATGGATTATGGCTTTTGTAATGCAGCAATGAGAATCCCTTGGTCTTTAAAACAAAAAATAGGTTTAAATAAGCTTGTCATCGTCATGTGAAATATTTAGTTTCTTCATCTAGTTACATGCAGATTCCAGAGGTGGGACCCTCATTTATCAGACTGATCTGTCCGAGATCTATCATGAGTCTGGGATGGAACACCGATTTAAGTATATTGCTAAAACAATTTTCGTAAAGGATATGGAAAGGTGGACGCCCTTCATGTGTATCTTCAGAACGGGAAGACACAAAGAAGTCATTGACAGCTGACAAAGCAGGGATACACAAAGAGGCACTTATAAGATACAATTCTGGCCTATACTTTACAGTATAAATGACTCCCACATGTGATTACTGAAGCAGGTGCATTTAGGGCCAAGAGACGGGTAATGCATATAATCAAGGCTCTTTGGGTAATCATGTTTGCCTTTTTTTTTCTACCATTGACGTTACATGGAACTTCTTCAATAAATATCTATTGGTAGGTCAGTCAAGCTGACCCCTTTGTCATGAGGCTGGGACACTGCTCTGTGTGTCTGTATCTCAGCTATGTGGGAGGGAGTTTGAAATAAAAGCTATTTTCAGATAAAAAGAGACCTTGAAGCTAAATATCATCAGACAAAAGGATGAGGCAGGATCTGTTGCTGCCATATTATAATCTCGATCCTTTCAGGAACAAATGCTTTTGTTTGAAAACAGACAGAGAACTGAAAACTCATGGGAACTCCTCCTCTGAAGGGTAGTTTAACCATTGCAGCTTTCAGAGACATTTCCTAGTGAAATAAGAGTATAAAATGTCTTTAAAATACAATGTATCCAAGTGGACACCGGCCAATGCATCTTTCCTCTCCTGTTTGGCCTTTATAGCTAAAACTATTGTAGGTTTTATGCTTAATACTAATTAACAATATCCAGACATCACTGGCATAACTATAGGGGATGCGGTTGCACCCGGGCCCAGGAGCCTCAGGGGGCCATAAGGCCTCTCTTCTCCAAATAGGGAGCCCAGTACTATGAATAATGCATTATAGTTGGGAGGCCCTGTTACAGGTTTTGCATTGGGGCCCAGGAGCTTCAAGCTACGCCTCTGCATTAAGGGGTTAAGAGAAGTTGGGGGGCCCCAAGATAAACTTTTGCATCCAGGGTCCATGAGCCTTTAGCTACTCCCCTGCCAGACATGATCATAGAATACAAGACCAGGGACAGACTGTACAACCGAACTCTCCATATTAGGGCGTCTGCTACGTCTAGAAAAAAAGCAGGTTTCATCACCAACACAGTAGGGGGTTCTTTACTGTAAGAGCAGTGAGACTGTGGAACTCTCTGCCTGAGAACATAGTGATGGCAAAATCCATTGAGGAGTTTAGGAGAGGACTAGATGTCTTTTTAGGATCACTATAATATTACAGGATATAGACATTAGGTGACCAGCGGGGTTGTTGTTCCGAGTCTTACATTTATGTAGGAACTATTAGAGGTTGGTCCAGGGATTAGTCTGACTGCCATTATGGAGTCGGGAAGGAATGTTTCCCCCGAATAGGCTAATTGGTTTCTGCCTTTTGGGGATTTTTGCCTTCCTCTGGATCAACAAGGGGGTTGAAACAGGCTGAACTAGATGGACATTGTCTTCATTCCGCCTAACATACTATGTTACTATGTCATTTGGGGGTCCCACACTGAAGAACAGCCTCTATGAGCCATCTGAATGCGTTCCATGGGAAATGAGGGGTCACATTTAGCTTCCTATTGGAACAACAGTTGATCATTAGTGGTCAGAGAACTTCTAAGGTTGGTATGAGGCGTTTTGGCAGCATGTTCTATTGTTGTTTTTGAAGGGTGCAATAATACTGATATACATTAGTTTAACAGCTTAGTGACATGGTCTAATTTGGTCTTAAGGACGTGAAGATTTTTGGGGAGTTTTTATATCCACTTTTCAAAGGCCAACTTTTTTTATTTTTTCCGTTGACACGGCCATATTAGGGCTTGTTTTTTGCCTGGCATGCTGTAGTTTTTATTGGTACATATAATGTATTGTATAACTTTTAATTTGTTTTGGAAAAAATACATAAATTCTACCACTGTGTTTTTTTGTTTTTTTTTACAGGGTTAACCATACAGCAAAAATGACAGGATACCTTTTCTGTGTCTTTATATTGCACTTTATTGGGAAGCGAAATGAACAAAATAAGCATTTTTGCTTAGTTTTTTAGTTATAATTTTTGCCTACAGGATAAAAAGTGTGCTCAATTTATTGCACAGGTCATTATGCATATGATAATACCAAATATGTGATTTTTTTATAGAAAGAGGAAAAAGTGTGTAAAAGGGGTTTCTGTGTTACTATATTTTTGTATTCTTTTATATCCATGTAGGGGCTTGAAGTACTACATTATGGCAATACATTATTGCTTACAATAGAAGTCATAGGCCATGGCAACTCATCGACCCTTAGTGATTACATAATGGAGGGCTGATGACATCACAGAGGGAGCATATTCCCTCTGTGAACTCTTTACATGCTGTAATTTACTTTGAGAGCAGCATGTAATGGTTTAACAGTGGGGATCGGTGTCAGTCACAGCCACCTCACACTGGGGGATGGTGCAGGCTCACTTCTGAGCTTGTGCTACCCACAGGACGCAACTTTACATCCTGTTGTGTTAAGCATTGTGTGCTGAGGACATAAATGTACATCCTATGGCATTAAGAAAGGGGCTTAAAATGAAAAGAAATTAAATACTCACCTATCCCAGGCGCTTCCCATCCAGCGCTGCAGCCCCAGTACCCGGCCCACGGAACCTGGAAGAAGCGGTTGGTGGTCACACCAACTTCCGGGTTCCATGCAACAGGCCTAAAGCATAGTAAAAGGTTTGCACAGATGAAGAAGCAGTGCCCGGGGGAGGAGTGGCCATCCCATTGGGGCCAAAGACCTCTTCATCAATTAGAAGCAGAGGTGGAGCGGATGCCGTAAAAGGTCCATATAATGGGCATTGTACAGGCAAAGATGAAAGCAAACTGCTGACAGTGGTCACAAAGAAGTGATATACTGTGAATTTACATACAAACTGTTGTAATATCGATATGGGAGGTTAAAATGTAAAATTTAAGTATATGAACCTTCCTGCGGAGAATAATAAAAGAAAATATGTTTTTGTTCAGTAAAGTTTATTATTTAACAAAAATGTACTGCTTCTGTCTCCATCTGTCATCACTGCGCCATCATGGACCATCCACCTGTTACATCAGAATACACTACAGGAAAAAGCAATTCCACAGGCAGTACCCCAGGCAAAGTTCTTTGGGTCCTGGCATTCATGCAGATACTACTTTTACATGAAACATGGTAGATGGCAACAATGTTCCCTAATTATGGTGGCCTCTTTCAGTAGGGCAATGCGTCCGACCACACTGTAAAGACTGTTCCGGAATGGTGTGAGGAACATGACAGATTTCATGATGTTAACGTGGCCCAATTTCAGTACAATTCAACATATTTGGGATGTGATGGAAAATTATTTACCATACATAGTCTCCACCCAACAATTTACAGGGTTTTAACCCCTACCTATCACAGTCGTTTTCAGTTTTTGTAATTTTTTTCCAGTCTCGTCTTCCAAAATGTATAACATTTTTCTGTTGATATAGCCATTTGAGGTCTTATTTTTTGTGGAACAAGTTTTTTTTTTTTTATTGGTACCATATAATACATTTAAAAGCCAAAAAGAAAGGTTTAAAGGAGTTGTACCACAATTGCAATTTTTCCCATATCCACAGGATATCAATGGAGGGGAAAACTTGCTGAGACACCCATCGATTCTAAGAACGGGGGTCCTGTGTCCCCCGTCCTCCTTACTGTTGGGTTACTACACCCCCATCAGTAAGGAGGAGACTGAATGGTGTGTTGGTTGCACAAGCGCCCTAGAGGGATAGGGGATAACTTGCAATTGTGGTACAACCCCTTTAAGTGTGCTGGAATTTAAAAAAATGCTTTTCTGCCATTGTTTTGGGGTTTTGTTTTTACAGTGTTGCCTAAGCAGTGAAAGTAAGATGTTGACGATATTCTGCAGGCCTTTATGATTCTGGCAATACCAAATGTATGTGCTTTTTAATATTTTTAAAAAATAACAAAAAATTTGCTTTGTTTTGTGTGACCAGATTTGGAGCCTATAGTTTTTAAATTTGTCCGTCAATTGAGCTGGGTAAATAAAGTTTGTTTTTTGCAAACCTGTCGTTTTTATTGGTCTCATTTTGGGGTTACATACAACTTTTTGATTATTTGTACTCCATTTTTTGGGGGAAGCCAATGTAACCAAAAGCCAGCAAAATCATTGCTTGGAATTTTTCTGATGCAGCGATATCATCTTAGTTTTTTTTTATTGTTCATATTTATGTTAAAATGGGTAAAGAGGGGTTTTGTGGTCCTTACATTTTTTATTTATAGTTTCACAAATCTTAGTCAACATTTTTTTTTGCCTTTTTTAACCAGTCTCCCAGTTGGACATGCAACCTCTTGATCACTTGTATAAGGGTGTGCACTGTATTGCAGTGTATTGTGCCTTTGCTGTCATACTTTTACACCCTGATAGTGGCAGGGTTTGATAGAGGTGTAGTATGATGACAGTTAGGGCTCCCACACACTTGCAATTTTAACATGAATGTCAAAGGGACTTTCTAATGTTAAAAACGCATCGTACAAAAAAAAATCGCAAAGCACAAACTTGCGATGCGTTTTTAACATTAGAAAAATCCGTTAACATTTGCATTGAAAAACGCAGCATTAACTCAGCGTTAAAAAAGGCAAGTGTGTGGGAGCCCTTATAGAAGCTTTAACTAGACTTCTGACTGACATGAAAACTGTTAGATATGTCTAAGGGGGGTATACAGAGTATCTACCTAAGGGAAACAAAAATGGCCATATACTTACTATTGCGTGGTACTAGTGTACCATGTCTCCACTGGTAGCATGGGTTGGCTGGGCTCAGCTACAGGTAATGCCCAGGTGATGCTTAAAAGCTGATTGGCTTACACACATACACCTTCACAGATTCCCAAGTTCTGATGAACTGTACAGCCACGCCAGCCTCCGAGCTCCCACCACGCACACAGATTCCTGAGCTCCAAGCTGAACTGTCGAACGATCAGCCCTGAGGCTACAGGCATGCCAACCTCCGAACTCCTGAGAGGCCAGCATGCCCAGCTTCGAGCTCCCGACAATCACATGGCCACTTCCTGAGCGCCAGCGAGCAATGGTTTCTGGCTGTAGCCACTGGGCTGATCGCTTGTCAGCTCAGCTCAGGAATCTGTGAAGGTGTGTGTGCAGGGGAGCTTTTGGGCATGACTTGGGCATTACCTGTAGCTGAGGCTGGCTAACCCATATTTCCGGTGGAGACATGGTACATTAGTATCCAATTGTGTAACATAGGGGGTGCAGATAATGCACCATATTCATCAGCATAGAGACAGCCAAACTGCTATCAGGAGGAGCACAAGTGCAAGTTACTGATGGCAACCACTCCCACATCCTACCTAAGGGGCTAAATGGCCAGGATTAGTTATTTCCAATCCCAACAGCTGCAGACAGATGTGTAACCCAGTTGGCACCTGCTGCCCGTGAAATCTACACCTCTCATCACTTGATTATATTAATTATAAATGTGTCAAAAGTGGATCTACGCCTTAAAGAGGTTGTCCCATGATCAAATATTAATTTGGTCTGTTAGATCACGCAGAAAATAAGAATTTGGAAAAGAATATGCTCTTGTATTTAGATATTGGTGTTAAACACTTATTATGGTGCCTCCTGTTTTCCCGATTCTCTCTTACAACATCCACCTAATGTGTTCAGCCCCGGTAAGAAAACAAAATGCCTCTAGATTGCTGATTTTATTGTCTGGCACCATAGCAAGAATCTCTTTGCCACCTGTGTATTAGATGATACAGGCAATGAGACTGAATTACTGAGCAAGTGGGACTGTACAGCTTAGAGGGAAAAATGAGCATCAGTATTGTATTAGGTGGTTATTTTCAGAGGAAATACTAATCTATTTGTATAGCGCCAACATATTCCGCAGCGCTTACAAAGACAGGGGGGAATAGAGAGGGACAAAAGTACATAAATTACAGAACCACGGTTACATTAAGTAATCAGTTGATGGAAACAGTAGGGGTGAGGGTCCTGCTCCAACAAGCTTACATGCTACAAATAATGGGGTGATACAGAAGGTAAAGGGGCTGGAGATGTGCACGGTATGGCGAGGTGGAGAGTGAGGGATGCTATACACAGACAATGGTCAGACGCTCAGCCATGTGACAGCAGAATAGGTAAGACTGCAGGGGGGGGGGGCGGTTGATGGTGGGTAGCAGGGATTGCAGCCAATATGTCAGGGAGCATGTTTTCAGGTGGAGTACAGAGATGTTTGGTTTAGGGAATATGGTATGCCTCCCTGAACAGGTACGTTTTTAGAGCACGCTTGAAGTTTTGTGAGTCCTGGATTGCCCAGATAGCCTTTGGTAGTGCATTCCAGAGGACTGGTGCTGCTCTGGAGAAGTCTTTGAGGCGGGAATGAGAGGTTCGAATTAAAGGGGCGCTCAGTCTGGTTTCAATAGCAGAGCGCAGAGCCCGGGCTGGGTGATGGATTGAGATGAGGGAAGCAATGTAGGTTGGCGCTGCGCTGCGGAGGGCTTTATGGATGAAGGTAGTGAGTTTCAATTGAATTCTTTATTTAACAGGCAGCCAGTGCAGCGACTGGCACAGGGCTGGAGAGGAAGATGAGCCTGGCTACCGCATTTAGGATGGATTGGAGAGGGTAGAGGCGTGGGGGAGCCTGATCAGCAACGAGTTGCAATAATCGAGGCGGGAGTGGATGAGGGAACAGTGAGCGTTTTTAGCGTGTCCACAGTGAGAAAAGAGCGGATTCTTGCGATGTTCTTGAGGTGCAGCTGACATGTTCGGGGCAGCGATTGGATGTAGGGGGTAAAGGAGAGATCGACGTTGAATATGGCCCCAAGGTAGTGGGCATGCTGTCTGGGAATTATGGTGGTGCCACACACTGCGATGGAGATGTCAGGATGAGTTTCGTTAGTAGAGGGCAGAAACACCAGTAGGTCAGTTTTAGAGAGGTTTAGTTTAAGGTAGAGAGAGGACATAGTGTTAGAGATAGCGGACAGTTAATGATGTTTTGGAGGAAAAGTGCAGAGATGTCACGGGAGGAGGTGTAGAGCTGGGTGTCATAAGCATAGAGGTGGTATTGGAGGCTAATTCTCTTGATGGTTTGTCCAATGGGGGCTGCGTAGACGGAGAAAAGGAGGGGGTCGAGGACCAAGCCCTGGGGGACCCCAACAGCAAGGGGAAGAAGAGGGGAGGTAGAGCCAGCAAAGAAGACGCTGAATGAGCGATCAGATAGGTAGGAGGAGAACCAGGAGAGCACAGTGTCCTTTAGGCCGATAGAGTGAAGCATACTGAGGAGGAGTTTGTGGTCAACAGTGTCAAATGCTGCGGAGAGGTCGAGGATGATTAGTAGGGAGTAATCACCCCTCGATTTGGCTGTCAGAAGGTCGTTTGACACCCTTGTAAGGGCAGTTTCTATCGAGTGTAGGGGTCAGAAGCCAGACTGTAGGGGGTAAGGAAGAGAGTTCTCTGATAGGTAGCTTACAAGGCGGGAGTAAACCAGGCATTCCAACAGTTTGGAGATGGAGAGATTGGAGATAGGTTGGTAGTTCGCAGCGTGTTTAAAAGAAGAGGGAAAGATGCCTAAGGTCAGATATAGTGGTGAAGTGGGAAATAACCACTGGGGAGAGGCACCGGAGGAGGTGTGAGCAGAGAGGGTCACTAGCGCAGGTGGTGGGACGAACAGAGGAAAGCTATTTGGAGACTTCTTCCTCTGTTGTTGGTCTGAGTACAGACGGTGAGCAGGAGCTAGATGCAGCATTGATGAGACTAGGGTCAGGGCTAGTCTGAGATTGGGAAGATTTTCCTAACAGCTGTCATCAATTTTCTTTTTGAAGTAAGCAGCTAGCTCTTCAGCACTGAGATCCGTCACTGGGGGCTGCAGTTTAGGGCTGAGAAGGGAGTGAAAAGAATCAAAGAGCCGTTTAGGGTTGTGCGATAGTGAGGGGACAAGAGAGGTGAAATAAACTTGTCTGGCAGGGTGGAGGGCAAGGTTGTAGGTTCTGAGCATGAATTTCTAGTGGAGAAAGTCAGCGGACGTTTGCAACTTTCTCCACAGCCGTTCAGCACTAAAAAGAACACCAGGGGGCACCCATAACAGGTATCTAACAAATATTTAGATTAGGGGCATTTTTTTTAAATGATGGTTTTACCTGAACAAACACTGAAGTAATATATATTTATGGGACAAACTTTAAAAGGATTTTGTGAGTTATAGTTAAACTGTACATAGGGCAGAAAATGGTAAAAACATAAACTAAGCTGTACTCACATTCTGATCTCCAGTCACTCCAGCGCTGTCGTTCCCATACACTACACTGAATGGTTTACTTTGGATGCAACCATGACACTCCATATACACGTGACCACTAGAGTTGAGCGAACATACTCTGCTGAGCTTGATACTCGTTCGAGTATTAGCGTACTACATGGTGTTCGTTACTTGAACGAGCATCAAGCCGTGTGCGACCCCGCCCCAGTTTTTGGCTCCTCCCCGCTATGACATGCCTGTTTTGGACCCTCCCCGCCGCGACGCAGTGCCCGTCATTGGCAAATTTTTCGGATGGCAGGCAGGGGGGGAAGGGGAAGAGAGAGAGAGAGACGAACCTAGGAAAAAAAAAAAAGCTCGTCACCCGACGTCCCACATACAAAAATGCTTGAGTCTCCCATTGTAGTCAGTAGAGTTCGCTACTCGAGTAGAGCTCTCGAATTTTACAAAAAGCTCGACTCGAATAACGCAGACCCGAGCATTTGGGTGCTCACTGATCTCTAGTCACCACTACAGTCAAGGACTGGCCTCAAGAGTATACAGCATGGAACTCGGAAACCCCCTTTAAGTATTCACAGAATATACACAAAATTTAAAAAGCAAAATTAAAGAGGAATTATATCGGACAACTGACTTCTCTTCTTAAAAGTTCTTTTATTGTACAGTAAAACCATTTTGAAACTTTTTTTTCCAAGAAGGAAAACATTTCCTTGTATGTGCGGATAATATACAGGGGTTAAAAGACACTAGCCAATGAAATGTATATAAAGCGTGAAAGACTAAATCCTATCATACACAAATTATAAATATATGCAGCTGAAGATTGTTGCTAAGGATAATGTGTCTTTAACTGCATAGCTGAATAGGGCTACTGAGTACTGGGGTGCAAGTGACAACAAGTGTGCTGGAGAGGCAACCCCCAAAAATACTTATCCTTCCTGACCGATTCTTCACTAGTTTTGTAGTCCTTGTTACTACTGACAGCAGTAGTACTTGAAGCCCAGTCAGGTTGCAAAGGTCATCCTGCTCCTCCAGGATGGAGCATGCATTCATGCTGATGCAAAGTTTGCTGTGTCTGCCAGCACAGTCTTAAGCAGGTACTAGGTCATGGGCAGATACACAAAAAGAGCTGGACAGGGCAATGAAGGGCATCAAGGGCATCAACCCAGCATCAGCAACGGTATCTGCTTCTTTGAGCAATAAGGAACAGGAAGAGCATTGCCAGCACCCTACAAAATGCCTTCCAGCGGGCTACTGGGCTGCATGTTTTTGACCAAACTGTCAGAAACAGACTTCATGAGGACCCGACATCCTGTAGTGAAACTTGTGCTCTACAGCCCAACACCATGCAGCTTGATTGGCATTCACCAGAGAGCGCCAGAATTGGCAGGTCCATCATTGGCACCCTGTTCTCTTCACACTGAGTAAATGTGACAGATGACCCTGGAGGTCCCTTCCAACTCTACATTCTACATG
The DNA here is from genome assembly GCF_035609145.1 of Eleutherodactylus coqui. Taxonomy (NCBI): domain Eukaryota; kingdom Metazoa; phylum Chordata; class Amphibia; order Anura; family Eleutherodactylidae; genus Eleutherodactylus; species Eleutherodactylus coqui. Next base: position 198,391,046 of record NC_089843.1, on the reverse strand, counting down.
GGGATATCTTCAGCTGCCAGAAGGAGTCAAACGGAGCACTCTAAAGTGAAAGTGCAGGTTCTCTTTAAGTGTTCCTTTATTTATTTTAGCAGTGTATTTTGATAAAATTACTTATTTTTACATTAAATATATAAATAAAGTATAATTACTCTTTGAAGTATACCTAACTTTTCAGAATAAGCTGTCATGTCTGTTTACTTAAAGAATAACACTATTTTGGGCCATTATATATCCTGCATTTTCCCTATTTCCCCTCTGCAGGGTGTACATCTCCTCTTTAGCCCCCCCCCAAGAACTATTGGGAGGAGCCTAGCTGCTGTGCTGTGTTATAAAGATTGTAACCAGAGAACTGTGGTTCTCCTGCTCTCTGTCTTGTAAGGTATACACATAAAATCATGTTGTAGTCTAGTGCACAGTAGAGTTATGATTTCTGTAGTAAAAAAAACTGTAAAAAAAAGTAACTTACTATTAGTTTGCAGGCAGTGTCTGTGTGAGTTTCTCCTGTCCTCCACACTCCCTTCTGCTCTGCTCACTATACATTTCAATGAGCACATAATTCATTCCCCTCCCTCACCCCTCTTCTGAGGTTCCATGCATCCAGTCAATCAACTTAAAGCAGTGGCCAGCAAACTAGAAGGAAGGGAGATGGCACTTGAGTGATTTTTGGGCACAAAAATGTCATTTTAGGGAAATAAAGTAAATAGAAGCACACGTTGTTTGAAAGGTGAGTGTCCATGTAATTCCCCCACTACATTAAAGGTTTGTCTATGAAGGAACCTTTCACAGGGGCAGAATTTTTCTGCATTCTGCACTGTAAATCTTAATCCGCCACCGCAAATTACACACCAAAATCCGCAAGTCTCATTGTGGATTTTGATGAATTGACAGCAGAATTAAGCCATCATCATTCTGTATCAAAATGTGCATGAAGCTGTGTGGATTTGGTGTAGAATTTACTGCTGTGAAGAATGCAGAAATAATTAATCCTCTATGAAAGGTCCCATAGAAAATCTAATTTATTATACCCTACTAGGGCATTATATTAAGGAATTAATAGAAGGGTCCGAAAGTCAGACTCCTCATCATTTGATCAGAGCAGCTACAAATGGTGTCCTTTGCTCTTGAGGATCTGTCCTGTCCTGCATTACACAGACAACCCAATGATTTGAATACACATTGTTTAATGCTTAAAGGGCCACTCTGGTGATTTTTTCCCCATTCATTATGAAACTGCTTTCTAGTATATAAAGTCACTTAGCACTATGTTGTATAGTTATTCCTTTCTATCTGAAAATTCTTGGAGTCTTTCTGTTTTTGGGCCATATGATCTTATTATGACCACCTGGGAATTACTTGTCTCCCTGTTCTCTCCAGAGCCACTATTTCAGTGCCCAGAAATTCCTGCATGATGAAACCAAATAGATTATACCATACAGGCTCTTCCCTTGGAATAAAAGAAACTCCTATAACTGTTGATGCTCCTGTCATACAGTTATAATGAAGCATATTAAAGTTCATCCTCCCTGACTGTATACTTATGGTGTTTAGCTTATTTAGGTGAATATAGAAGATAATGATAATCACACTGTCCTCTCAGCAGATAGAGATGGTACTTGCTCTAGCTGGCCATGTGATGCTGTGCTGATGCATCATAAATTTGCTAGCACAGCACATAAGAGGACAAAGTAGGGAGAAATCTAAAATCAAGGTGGTATCTGATAAGTATAAGACAGATATTGCACTGCATAGAAGTGAGTGCAATTATACATAGGAGATGTCCAGAGTATGATAATCAGATTTTAAGTTGTATGGATAGCAACTGGGCTGGAATGAAGCAAATGAAAGTACTACAATACTGCTGGTAAGTCAGCATTATGTGTGCAAAAAAAGAAAGAAAGCAAGAAAATACAATAATATTGGTGTTCATCTTTAATGACGTGCATCAGGTTTCTGATGCATCAGGTTTCTGATATTTACTTGTAAATGCTCGCTTTGCCTGCATTAGTTAGGCTTCAGTTTTTGTATTAAGGTCATTTTTACTTTATTTTGGGCAATATCTTTTGGAGCTTGGGAACAAATTACTAGTTTTTTTTATATAATTATGCTATAATTTACAAGATTTTCGTGTTACAATTGTTCTAGAACAGCTTGACATAAATCACTTGTGGAAGCACTGTATGTGGGTACTTTTTTGTGAGAATATCAGTTGTCTATATTGTAGCATCACGTGGCTGCATAGATGTCCGTGTACAAGTGCACACAACCAAGCACCTCTCAATGTGGGAAAATTCAAGGCTGACAGTTACAAATGATGCAGCTCAGTAAGAGATATGGTCAGCACTAAATGCACGCCCAAAAAGGATCCTGACCCTGGATCCAATATCATATCAACTAGAAAATGCACACGAGCAGCATAAGTGGTGCAAATACATCAAGCACAATGCATCTTTATTCATAGAATCATAGAATGGTAGAGTTGGAAGGGACCTTCAGGGTCATCGGGTCCAACCCCCTGCTCAGTGCAGGATAACAAAATCATTCCATACAGATATTTGTCGAGCCTTTGTTTGAAGACTTCCATTGAAGGAGAACTCCCCACCTCCTGTGGTAACCTGTTCCACTCATTGATCACCCTCACTGTCGGAATGTTGTTTTTTTTAATATCTAATTTGTGTCTCCTCCCTTTCAGTTTCATCCCATTGCTTCTAGTCTTTCCTTGTGCAAATGAGAATAGGGCTGACCCCTCTGCACTGTGACAGCCCTTCAGATATTTGTAAGCAGCTATTAAGTCTCCTCCCAGACTTCTTTTTTGCAAGCTAAACATTCCCAGATCCTTTAACCATTCCTCATAGGACATGATTTGTACACCGCTCACTATCTTGGTAACTCTTCTCTGAATTTGCTCCAGTTTGTCAATGTCTTTTTTTAAAGTGAGTTTTGTTCCTCCTCAGCAAACAAGACAGTTTGCATCTTTTAGTTTCAAATGATGCGTCATGGAGCCCAATATAAAATAAGGCATTTATGCATCTTAATATTTCCCAAACGTCATCATCACTGTTGTCGCATTGCTGTCCTGTTGTTATAACCAAATAACGGAGATAGAACAATACCTCTGCAGCACCACCTATTAGAAGGCAGCATTCCTGCAAGTCAATGTTAGACACCTTATACAAGCCTTGTAACAATGACTAGGAATTGAAAGCCAAGTTATACCCAACAAAGGCTTCAGCTGCAACTTTCAGGCTGTCCACATGATGTTTTAGCCATCCACTGAGCGTATAGGTTTCGATACAAAAATACATATTATAATCAATGCAGCTTGCGAAGAACCAATCACAGATATCACTTCTCAGAGGCCGGATTTATGAATCCTGTAACCATGAAGTGATCCTGTGTGGGCAGCTGAGAACTGCGAGAACCAAGCCAGGGCTCTGGAGAGCAGCGGGAAGGACCTGCAGGCCTGCTTGGTAAGTGACTCGGCTGACCTGCGTGAAAAGCTCTGAAAAATGCAGCAATTACGTTTTAAGGGCCCTTTTCATGCACCCAATGCATTACTATTTACTTTTTTTATGAACTGCAACTGGGGCTTATTTTCTAGGGTAGTGCTTATATTTCAAGCCTCCCTGAAACTCCTCAAAAATCATGCAAGGGTCTTATTTTCAGGGAAACACTATCACAAAATAGTACCGATAAAACTACAGCTCGCCCCACAAAAATAAGACATCAAATAGCTCCATCAATGGAAAAATGAAGTTATGGGACTCCAAATTTGGCAGTAAAAAGCTTTTTTTTTCACTACAACAATTTTTTTTAAAGTAGTAAAACAAAGACTATAAAAAATTTGCATCACTGTAATTTTACTTAACTTTAGAATACAGTTAACATGTCATTTTTTACCGGTTAAAGAACATAGTAAAAAAAACAAAACATTCAAAAAATGGCATAGTTATGCTTTTTCCCCCTTAATTTCATTCAAAAACAAGCCCTCATACAGCTATGTCAATAGAAAAATAAAAAATTAAAGCGATTTGGATAGCGAGGATGAAAAGTCCCCAAGAAATGTCATGGCGGGAAGGTATTATTAAAGATAATTACTTGAAGTTCAATTGTTGGGACAATCTGCATAGCACAGATGCCAACATGGCAGAAGCAGGTCCCTCGACTAACGGCAGAACACTTGTAAGGGTCTTACCATTTGGTTTTGAGCCATCTCACCAAATTTTACGGGCACAAGATAATGCTTATCAATTGGATAGTTTACTTACGGAGCGTGATCTGACTGTATTGCGTGACTTCCAGATAAGAAATACAACTTGCACTGAATGCATTAGAAGGGGACGCTAGAAAGACTGTCTCTCTATGCCCTCAAGCTGACGTTGACAGAATCGTTAAATTACTGGAGGATATATACAAAGAAACTGCTAGCACTGGGAACCTTAGGGTGCGGTTCTTCACGAGAGTATCCCTCCACATGCTAATCCCCTCTAAGAGATATTGGCCAGTTTATAGAAGAGAAATCTTGCTGGGCTACTATGATGGGGCTGGTAGACCAAATTCTGAGAGACTAGTTCACTATTGGACTATGTAGCATCCCACTAGGTCAAGTGTTATGAGTATTGGCTCACCCTTTATTAATCTTCCACTAAGTGCTAATGGAAGAGGTTGCTGCAGACAAGATGGGAATTAAAGGCCTTATGCCTTGCGATCCGAGACTACTGAAGGCCACAGTGTGACCAGGTAAGAGGAAACCTCAAATAAAATGATTTAAGAACTCCAGAACGCACAGAGTTTCATTAAAAGTAGAATTGGAGTAAGTGAAAGAGCAAATGGGGCAACCCCTGATTGAAAGGCCACAATATGAAGAACCCAGATACATGTCTAGGCCACTATCTACTGTTGCGAATTGCAATACTTCTCAGCCCCGCAGTATGAGCAGACGCAGTGATGGGAGACAGCTGCAATGTTGACAATGTTGGGAGAGAGGCTATTTTGCCAGGGATTGCTGGAGTGAAGTTGACAAGTCCTTGAAGAGCCATTGAACTGCCATCCTGCAGTCCTGGGGCATACTGTTGGAGAGTGCCTGATGCCCAGTGCTCTGAACATCTAATAGCTAAATGCCCAATTATGCAAGAAGACTTTGAAGGGATACCAGTTAAGTGTTTGGTGAATACAGGCTCACAAGTTTCCATAATGTCAGTAACCTTTTTCAAGCAGCAGCTCCAGGCATTGGTCCAACCATCAAACTAACTGTAGCAAACTAATTGCCAGTTCCCATATCGGGAGTTGCCTGGATGAAACTGCAAGTGAATGGCGTGAAAACTTGATCGAAATAAGATTTCTATAATTCTAGGTATGAACATACTCTGAGAGCTAGACTAGCTTATATTGCTTGAAAAAGTTTAGGCTACTGCAAACAGGCAACCTCTCATAGGATGACTCACTACAAATGATGGCTCCATTAGAGATGACTCAAAAGTTAAAGTGGTTAATGCTGATGTCCTGTCGAGGGTGACTCCTGCCACTCCTATGGGGAATGTAGATGACCGGAGAAAGAAAGCCAAACCACTTGAGTCCAAACCATGTCCCTTGCCTCTAGTAGCACAGACAAGGGGAGGGGAACTGAACCCCCAAAGGCATTGATGGAAAGGACTAATACAAAGTGGAGTAGAATCCAGAATGATGACCTGGAACAAGTGAATGGCTGGGTAACCCAGCAAAAGAAACTTAGAAAAGCAGAAAAGGTTCAGCTGCGTCAGGAGGTCCTATTAGTACTAAGTCAGTGGAACCAGCTGCAAATCCAGAATGATGTCCTGTATTGGAAAATGCATCTTCGCACAGACAGAACTGTACAGTGGCAAATAGTGGTTCCTGGACAAGTAGCTTAGAAAATTGCTTGAGAAGCCCACAAATGAACAGCCCATGCGGGAGTAGCTGAGATTGTCCAGAAACTAGCGTATTGGCTATGGTAGGAAGAAATTGTTGAAGAAGGAAACCCAGAGCAACAGGCCTTCATACTAATTATGAAGACAGTAATGAGGGGGAAAAAAAGCCAAGGAGAAGGCGCCACAGTTGGCAGGAATCAAAGTGCAGCAGAATAGTGCCAGAGGCCTCTAAGTCCCAGAGATAAGGATGCAGGAACCCAGCTATCAGATTGTCCCCTGAAATCCTTACAGCATCTTTTCATCACTGACCTTCTCCAGTCCCTTGAATCACCTCACTGCAAGCCAGCCGGCTTGTTATGAAGCGTAAATTCCTCATATTCTCCTTTCTGCAGGTCAGTGAAAGTCACGTCCATGTGCAGTCACTGGCTAGGAAGGAATGCTGATCTATTTCAGAGACAGCACGCATGGCCAGTCTCTGCAATAGCTTGGCACTCCCCATGCTAGGCTGTGACGTAATGTACATTGCCGGCAGGAAGGAGACTGCCTGTGAATGTAGGTAACCTCAGCCAGCATGAGACAGGAGAAGATAGGCGAGGTGAAGATCTAATAAGTAGACTGACGGGGAAGGAATAGGTAAGTATAGAACTTTTCTTTTTTAATGACAGAACCCCTTTAATGCAATACAGCATGTGCGTCCTAAGAGTACAGACACTGTGATTAGTTCTAGCATGTTCATAGTAGTGCAGTAACAACCTTGTTCAAAAGGAATGTGCACTGTTTACTATGTCTGCGTCCCCCTGTTACCAGTCTAACTCTTGCAAATGTCATTCATATTGTTTTGATTTATCACTTGTAGTAAGTAACAGACACAGAACTGAGTTAGTGCACACAGCATTGAGTAACCATAGTGTTAAACTCAAGATTGTTTGCCAGTTACTATTGTAGCTACTATATTTTTGTTAACTGTTAAAGCGCTGCGGAATAAGTTGGCGCTATACAAATAAAGATTTATTATTATTATTATTATTATTAACTTCATCATAACCTGAAACCGGTGTTGCCCACCACCTCACCGTGACAAAAGCATGGAGAGCAGACAAAGCAGTTCCTATGTGCTCCTCCATTACTTGGCATGGACACTTTTTATTAAAGGTGGTGTAAAGCTAAATAGACCAGATTATTAATAATAATCATTATTTGTAAAGCACCAACTTATTCTGCAGCGCTTTCGAGGCACGTGTGGAACACAAACAATATGAAAATTACAGAAATTACAAAAATTACATGTGGTATTCAATTATATAGAAACAAAGGGGGTGGGGATTACAGAAGGTACAGGGGCAGCACGGGGAAGGGGAAACACAGCAATGCGACGATAACATGTGATATACAGTTTTTAAGACACAAATGGGGTGGAGGTAGTACAGGGGGAGAGGGGCAGGAAGGGCATGACAGGCAAAAGGGAGAGCCAGTGGGAGGGCCAGGGTGAGTATTGTGGGGGTGGGGGACTAGATCATGAGGTTTGGTATGATTCTTTGAAGAGGTGTGTCTTTAAGGCACGTCTGAAGTTCCGTGTGTCAGGGATTATCCGGTTAATTTGGGGTACAGCGTTCCAGAGGATCGGTGCTACTCTAGAGAAGTCCTGGAGGCGAGTATGTGAGGTTCGTATTAAAGGGGTGTTTAGATGGAGTGAGTTAGCAGAGCGGAGCGTGCGAGCTGGATGATGTATCAACAGGAGGGAAGCGCTATACCTTGGTGCGGCGCCGTGGAGAGCACTGTGGGTGAGGGTGATGAGTTTGAATTGAGTTCTATAATGTATGGGCAGCCAGTGCAGCGACTGGCATCCTGCAGAGGCGTCTGAGAAGCGGCTGGATAGGAAGATGAGTCTAGCTGACGCATTTAGTATGGTTTGGAGAAGGAAGAGTCTGGTGTGGGGAAGGCCAAAGAGCAGCGAGTTGCAGTAGTGAAGTCGGGAATAGATGAGGGAGACAGCAAGTGTCTCTAGCGTGTCCGTGGGGAAGAACAGACACATTTTAGCAACATTCCTGAGGTCCACGTGGCATGTTCGGGTCAGAGATTGGATGTTGGCAGGTAAAGGAGGAGAGGTCAGAATTCAGTGTGGCCGCAAGGCAGCAGGTGTGCTGTCTGGGGGTTATAATGGTGCCAGATTATAATATGGGGATGTTGGGAGGAGGTCGGCTAGTTGAGGGCAGAAAGACAAGTAGGTCCGTTTTTGAGAGGTTTAGTTTGAGAAAAAGTAAGGACAAGGTGTCATAGACAGCAGACAGACAGTCGGTGATGTTTTGGAGGAAGGCAGCAGAGATGTCGTGGGAAGAGGTGCATAACTGGTTCTCGTCAGCGTAGAGGTGGTATTGGAGGCCAAATCTGCAGATGGTTTGTCCAATTAGGGCGATGTACATAGAGAAGAGAAGGGGGCCAAGGCCCTGTGAGACCCCAACAACGGGGAGGGGGGGGGGGAGGGGGAAGAGGAGATAGAGCCAGCGAAGGAGACGCTGAAAGAATGGTCAGATAGGTTGGAGGAGACCCAGGAAACAGCAGTGTCCCTTAGGCCAATGGAGCAAAGCATAGCAAGGAGGAGTTCATGGTCAACAGTGTCAAACGCAGTGGAGAGGTCAAGGAGGATTAGTAGGGAGTAGTCGCCCCTTGATTTGGCCGTTTGAGACTTGAGTGAGGGCGGTTTTGGTCGAATGTAGGGGGCAGAAGTCAGACTAGAGGGGGTCGAGGAGAGAGTTATCAGAGAGAAAGCGTGTGAGGCGAAGGGGAGGTTGGAGATGGGTCGGTAGTTGGCAGCGTCGGTCAGGTCAAGGTTCGGTTTCTTTAGCAGAGGGGATATGATGGAGTGCTTGAATGAGGAGGGGAAAATACCAGAGATCGGAGAAAGATTGAAGATGGTGGTGAGGTGGGTAATGACAGCTGGGAAAAGGGACTGGAGGAGTTGTGAGGAAAGAGGATATGTATGCATCTTCACCAGACTTTGTATTTTCTGTTACATGTGGACCATAACCTTACATTAATAAACTATTAAAGAATGACAAGTTTAACCATACAAAGAGAGGTAACAGGAAACAAGCAACAAGTGGAGGATAGTGAGGTGAGTATCTTGTATGCAGCAAAACATCTACAAATCCAGATTATCTATGATTAACATCCTGCAATAGTTTATTTAAAATATCTTCCTAAAATATATATTGTACATATGTTTTGTTATTTACTATTAGGGGCATACCTATCCAGGGAGGAAGCATTCACAACTAAGGTGGCACATTTCCAAATAAAGTAAAATGTGGTCCCACTCTGGAGCTCGAAGTTTACTCCTGCAATGTACATTATTCTTCCTGCACTGGGACACCCTGTGTATATTATACTTCCCTTTAGCATAGTTTTGTTTTCTATGCTACGATGTATCGGTGGTCACGTGTGCGACTACTGTACCATTCATTTTAATGGGACTGCCAGAGATAGCCAAGCATTTGTACTCAGCTACCTCCGGCAGTCCCATCGAGATTAATGAAGCGTGACCACCATTCCATTCATTCAGAAACAGTTGGGACCCCCAATCTTGTGATTGTTGGGGGTCTCAGCGGTCAGACCCCTACTGATCAGCTACTTATCAACTATAATATACCAATGTCCATGTTAATCTATTCGCTGAATAGGTTGATGGTAATTCACTGTTATGCACAAACGGTCCAAATACCGGAGAACTTGCAAACTACATTAATAAAATATTGTCAATACTACAAAATGGGAAGACAGTGTCAAATAACCTAAGTAAAAGGAAGCACAACTGTTATCACACTGTGTATGCTGAAGTGAGTTTAAGTATAGTAGTACTTGTGCAGATTTAGTAATCTTAACCAACAGTGACTGACCAGTCATATGCAAAAGCATTCAATTAAAAACGATTATAAATAGTTAAAATAGTACTTAATGTGCTCACCTGTAGAGGTTCAGTGTGCGCTCCTTACCAACAAGTCCTTCTGTTACTTAAAAAGGACAGTTCCCAACACCACAGCTATGTACCATAGAAGTCCCTTGCTGCATCGACTGTCTTTGTTACCCGAGTCGATCCTTTTTGTCCTAGGAAGGGAGGGGGCTGAAAGCTCCCTAGTCCATGAATATTCAAAACTCAGACTTACATGGGATTGGCTTTGGAAGAGAACACTTCTATCTGGACTGTGAAAGATTGAATGGATCTGTCCTGGGAACAAGGGCTTCTAAGGTACCTGTTTAAAAAAAACAGGAGTAACACAAGAAACTTTAGACTAAGGATTTTAAGAGGAAATTACCCCAACTTACTTTCTAAGTTCTCCAAGCATTATTTTAGAGACATTTTCATATTATTTTGTTAGTATTTTGCTCACTTATCACTGGGTACTTTATTTTTGCGCAGATTTTTTCCAATTTCCTATATTTGCGTACATGTACAAATCACCATGTAGGTATGTGAAATTTGGTCAACTGTAACTTGGATAACAAAATAAAATTTCACTCAGAAATTTAAAAAAACAAAACAAAACTATTTCAAATACCTAAGTGTTTGTATTTGTTCTGTTATAGCATGGCTTCTACATAATTGAAACTGTGGATCAGTAATCTGCTATGTTAGCGACGTTTTGAACACGTCACACTGATCATCTGCTATGTACAGGCTATTCATTAGACATCAATCACAGCAATTACGTGCTTACTTGAGCATGGGAAAAGGAATTAGGCAAGTATATCTCAGATGCACAATAGGTCAAATACAGTATTTTACACTCTCTCCCAGAGAATCCTAGAATAGAATCGTAGAGTTGGAAGGGACCTCCACGGCTATCACGTCCAACCCCCTCCCTGCTCAAGGATTGTTGTTCGCTGTTAATGACCCTCGGCGACCGTAAATGCAAGCTCCCTCCATGTTCTGATTAATGCAGGGTTCACTAAATCATCCTAGACAGATGTCTGTCCAGCTTCTGTTTGAAAACTTCCATTGAAAGAGAACTCACCACCTCCTGTGGTATCCTGTTCCACTCATTGTTCACCGTCATTGTCAGAATTTTTTTTCTAATATCTAATTTGTGTCTCCTCCCTGTCAGTTTCATCCCATTGCTTCTAGTCTTTCCTTGTGCAAATGAGAATAGGGCTGATCCCTCTGCACCGTAACAGCCCTTCAGATAGTTGTAGACCGCTATTAAGTGTCCTCTTCTTTTTTGCAAGCTAAACATTCCCAGATCCTTTAACTGTTCCTTATAGGACATGATTTGCAGACCGCTCACCTTCCAGGTAACTCTTCTCTGAACCTCCTCCAGTTTGTCTATGACTTTTTTAAATTAGGGTGCCCAGAAGTTGACACAGTATTCCAGATGAGGTCTGACTAAGGCCGCCTGCAGACGGCCGGGTTGGATCCGGCAGCGAGAATTCTCGCAGCAGGACTTGACCCGCACCCCTGCTTCTGCGGCTTCGGCTGTTTGATGTGCCGGCTGCCGGCGCATGCGCAGACTGGAGCTAGTGGCCGGGGAGTGAGATTTCTGAGCAGGGCTCTGCGAGGAAGAGTAGAGGAGAATAATTATCTCACGTGATCTAGACTCTATGCTTCTCTAAATACATCCCAGAATTGTGTTTGCCTTTTTTGCTTTTGCATCACCCTGTTGACTAATGTTCAGCTTATGATCTTTTAGTATATCCAAGTCTTTTTCACGTGCTGCTGCTTGGCTCAATTCTTCCTTTTTCTTGCCCTGATGTAGGACTTTGCATTTCTTCTTGTTAAATACCATTCTGCTAGTCACCGTTCAAGCTTGTTTAGATCTTTTGGAATCCTCATCCTCTTCTCTAGTGTTAGCTATCCCTTCTAGCTTTGTGTCGTTGGCAAATTTAATCAATTCTCTCATCAACAGCATTTATAAGAATGTTGAACAATACTAGGCCTAGGTCAGAGCCTTGTGGTAGGTACCCTACTTGAGACATTCTTTCAATTGGATGTGGAGGCGTTTATGACCACTCACCCAGTTGCGAATCCACCTAACAGTTGCCTTGTCAATCCCATATTTGGTCATTTTTTCTATATGATACATTTGTCTCAACATCATTTTTAACCAATTTACCATTTTCATCCTGTAAACATCTTCTGGCTTCTTTTGCTCTTAAAGGGGTTGTCCCGCGCCGAAACGTTTTTTTGGGGGGTTTTTTGCATAGCCCCCCCCGTTCAGCGCAGGACAAACCCAAGGAATGTGTTGAAATAAAAAAAAAAAATTACTTACCTGAATCCCCTCTCTGCAACTTCTTTCTTCTTTTCCTCCAAGATGGCCGCCGGGATCTTCACCCACGATGCACCGCGGGTCTTCTCCCATGGTGCACCGTGGGCTCTGTGCGGTCCATTGCCGATTCCAGCCTCCTGATTGGCTGGAATCGGCACACGACGGGACGGAGCTACGCGATGAAGCGTAGAAGGGGGCGGAGCCAGAACGCCGCTCGTGCCTGGACCGACCAAAAGGGAGAAGACCTTTCTGCGCAAGCGTGTCTAATTGGGCGATTAGACGCTGAAATTAGACGGCACCATGGAGACGGGGACGCCAGCAACGGAGTGGGTAAGTGAATAACTTCTGTATGGCTCATATTTAATGCACGATGTATATTACAAAGTGCATTAATATGGCCATACAGAAGTGCATAACCCCACTTGCTTTCACGAGACAACCCCTTTAATATACCCCCAAAATCCTTTTTGTTTGATTTTCGCCTCTCTTGCAAGTCCCAATTCATTATTAGCTTTGGCTATTCTGACACTTTCCCTACAGTTTCTGCAGACCGCATTATATTCTTCTTTAGATATTCCCCGCTCTTTCCATTTGATAAACATTTTGTTCTTCCTTTTTAGCATGGATTTAAGTTCTGCGTTCATCCATCCTGGTCTATTAAAAATTCCCATTCTTTCTTCTTTTAGGGATTGTTAACGATTGTGCTTTGAGAATCTCATTTCACAAAATTTCCCATCCTTCTGGGACATTTCTGTCCTTAAGAACATCCAGCCATTGGATTCTTCCAACCCTCTTTCTGAGATTATTAACCCCTTCCCGCTCCAGGGCGTACTGGTACGTCCTGGCAGCCTGGTACTTCCCGCAACAGGGCGTACCGGTACGTCCTGGAGATAGCGCGGGATCACATAAGATCCAGCGCTATCCCGCAGCGGGAGCCGGCTGTCAGTCACAGCCGGCGTCCCGCTGCAACAGCGGGGGGGCATCGGAGATGAGCCCCCCGCTGTTAACCCCTTCCCTGCCGCGATCTAAGTAGATCGCGGCAGGGAAAGAGTTCACAGAAGGATCGCGCTCCTTCTGTGTCTCCGGCCGGAACTCGCGATGTCATCGCGAGAGCCCGGCCTGTCGCCATGGCAACAGGACGCCAGACACTGGCGTCCTGTATTGCCTGTGCCTATAATCGCTGTATAAGCGATAAGGCATGGCAGAGCAGTAGCTCTGCCATGCCTTATAACAGCGATCATAGGCACAGTGTTGTAAGTCCCTCAGAGGGACTCAAATAGTATAAAAAAAAGAAAAGAAAAGTGTAAAAAAAAGAAAAATGTAAAAAAAAATGTAAAAAAACCCCTTTTTTTATGCTTTTTCTAATATTAGCATAAAAAAAGGGAAAAAAAATTAAAACCCCACATATTTGGTATTGACGCGTCCGTAACGAAGTGTACAAAAAGTTGAACACACTTTTTATTTTGTACGATAAAAAGCGTAAAAAACAACGCTAAAAAACAGAGGCAAAATGCTAATTTTTAGCATTTTGCCTCCCAAAAAATGCAATAAAAGTGATCAAAAAAGCCGCACATTCCCCAAAATGGTAACAATAAAAACTACAGCTCGTCTCGTAAAAAATAAGCCCTCATAGAGCTCCGTACATAGAAAAATAAAAAAGTTACAGGACTTTGAATGCAGCTATAGAGGAAAAAAAAGATTTCCAAAAAAAAGGGGGTTTTATTTCAAAAAAGTGTAAAAACCTAAAAAAAAATATAACAATTTTGGTATCGTTGTTACCGTACCGACCCGCAGAAAAAATTTAGTGTGTCATTTACGCTGCATGATTAACGCTGTAAAAAAAAGAAAAAGAAATCTGTCAGAATTGATGCGTTTTCTCTCATAAAAAAAAAAATTAAAAAATTTTACGATATTGTCTATGTACCCAAAAGTGGCACCGATAAAAACTACAGCTCGCCACGCAAAAAACAAGCCCTTATACGGCCGCATCGACGGAAAAATAAAAAAGTTATGGCTTTTGAAAAATGGAGATGGAAAAATACCAAAAAAATCGCTTGGTCCTCAACGCCAAAATAGGCCGTGTCATTAAGGGGTTAAAATGTGCCTTTCTGAAATCCAACCTTGAGGTCTGAGTTTTCTTAGGTCTTCCTCCCCTTGTTATTCAAAATTAAAGGATAGCATGATCACTGCCTCCTAAGGTTTCAGCCACCCTTACTTCCTCAACCATTCCCTCCCTCCTTGTTGGTAAGAATTATGTCCAAGATTGCAAGTCCCCTTGTTTTATCTTCTACATTTTCGAAGATAAAGTTGCCAGCAAGAGTGGATAAGAATTTGTTGGATCCATTACTTTTACCTGAGAGATATTCCCAACAAATGTCTGGATAGTTAAAGTCTCCCATGATCACTATGCCGTACTTTATTTGAGAGCTTGGTCATCTAAAGTAGAAAGAGTTCATCCATATCTTCTGCTTCTCCAGGCGGCCTATAGTAAATGCCCACAATGGTGTCCTTTCTGTTGATCTCTCCTTGTATTCTTAACCAAATAATTTCTACAGAACTACCATGCTCTGAAGCTTGAATCTCTGTGGAGATGATGCTTTCCTAACATACAACGCAACATCTCCCTTTTTTTTATTAGGTCTGTTTCCTATAATAAGACTGTATCATTCAAGCCTTGTATTCCATTCATGTGTATCATCCCACCAAGTTTCCGTGATGCCTAAGACCTCATATTTCAGCTGGAATGCTGATATATCGGTTGCTGTCTACTGCCAAGCCTATTGAAAGACTGTGAATCATTAAAGGGGTTGTCCCGCGCCGAAACGTTTTTTTTTTTTTTCAATAGCCCCCCCCCGTTCGGCGCTAGACAAACCCGATGCAGGGGTTTAAAAAAAAAAAAACGGATAGTACTTACCCGAATCCCCGCGCTCCGGTGACTTCTTACTTACCTTGCGAAGATGGTCGCCGGGATCTTCACCCACGGTGGACCGCAGGTCTTCTCCCATGGTGCACCGTGGGCTCTGTGCGTTCCATTGCCGATTCCAGCCTCCTGATTGGCTGGAATCGGCACACGTGACGGGGCGGAGCTACGAGGAGCAGCTCTCCGGCACGAGTGGCCCCATTCAGAAGGGAGAAGACCGGACTGCGCAAGCGCGTCTAATCAGGAGATTAGACGCTGAAATTAGACGGCACCATGGAGACGAGGACGCCAGCAACGGAGCAGGTAAGTGAATAACTTCTGTATGGCTCATAATTAATGCACGATGTATATTACAAAGTGCATTAATATGGCCATACAGAAGTGTATACCCCCACTTGCTTTCGCTTTTCATTCTCATTGCTGGCTATGGACAAGGGGTGGGAGCTTAGCTCAGCCCCCTTACCGCCCACTCCCATTGCAAACCGCTCGGAGGGGAGGAGAGAGGCATAGAGCTAGTGAGTGGGACGGAAGAGGTGGGGGGGACTGCTTAGATGGGAGTGTATATTGGCCTGGGCGTGAAAACCTGAATGATATACACTCGTGTAAAAAAGCCCTTAGGAACATATACACTAAAATATGCCATGGAGTATGAAAACATTGAAATTGTAATCAACACACCATAGAAGGTATAAATATGTATATTTCATATAAGAAAGGAATTGGTTGGAATAAGACCAGAGCAGGAGTGTAGCTGCAGGAGTGTAGCTGCAGGAGTGTAGACCACAGGCTGTTATCTACACAGGAGCTAGAGATTACATTGTTTTCTCTAAGCAGCCTGTGCCAGAACAATGGAGCTAATTGCAGAGCTCAGACTTCCTGCTGAGTTCTGCAACAGCTGCTGGAGGCTTATTTGCATGCAAATGAAGCTGATAAAGTACTCATGGGTGTTATTAGTACTTTATGCAAAACGATCACTCAAAACTGTAATTTTCCTTATCTTTTGAACAAACTTTGAGCGATCATGTTTGCGCATAAATGGGGCCAGTGATAATCTTTCTTGTGCTTTTACACAAGAATGAGCATCACTGTCTGAATGGAGGTGGAGTGGACCGAGGATTGTTTCGGCCCACTCATCTCCGTTCAGAGTAAGCAGGCAGTTGTTCATAAGTGAACTGCCTGTATACACGTAAAAATACGTTGTTCGGTTTTTTGCTTGCAGAAACTGAATAAGTAGTGAACAAATTGTCATTCAGTCGCTGCACGCATTTACATGATAATCGTTCAGACTGTGGCTGGATCGTGGGAATCCGCATGAATCGTTTTGTGTAACAGCACCTTTATGTTCAATCTTTTTTATTGAAGATTTTTTGCTTCAATAAACAAATAAGTCAGGTCTCGCAGGACCCCATAACATCAAGAAATATGTATAAAGATGAATTACAAAAACATAACTGACAGAGCCTATCTTAAAATTTCCTTTGCCTATCTTGTCGCATGGTTTGTCTCTAATACATCAAACGAACACCTAAGAATTGACCATATCAAAGCAGGCTTATCTTCATTGATAGATTACATTGCTCTAGGCTCAAAGATGAATGAAGAGAAAATGCAAAACAAAAAAAAACAAAAAAAACAAACAAAAAAATACACACATACAGAAAAGAAAAAAAACAGGGTTGCTGAGGGGGAAGGGTGGGGGGGGGGGGGTGCAGGAGACCAGGTATAACCATCCCATGGTCAGTCCAATGTGTCTACCGCTTTGTAGACAATTCCAATCCTAGTTTCCCTCTTCTTGAGCTATCAACGTTTATGCAAGTTTATGGAATTTTATGAAAACAGGATCTCGAACTCTGTGGAGGACACAAAGTCCAGCCAAGGCTGCCATATTATTAGGAATTTTTCCATCTCTCTATTACGTTCTGCACAGAGTTCTTCCATGTGGCATAGTTGTGCCATTTCATGCTGCCATTCACTCATAGAAGGCACATGAGTCGTTCGCCAGTGACGTGGGATCACCACCCGCGCAGCTGCCAGACAGAATCTAAGCAGTCCCCTTTTCTGAGCTCCTATCGAGCCTGGCAGGATAGAGAGTAACGCTATCTGTGGGGTATTTTGGATAGTCTTCCTGCTTAGCAAATTGTATATTGAGAACACCTTGTCCCAGAAGGGTTTCACCCGGTCACAGCTCCACCATATGTGGATCATTGTGCCCCTGTCAGTCCCACAGCGCCAACACCGGTCCGAAACCGAAGGGAAAATGTGGTGCAAGCGAGCCGGGTATCTATACCACCTCGACAGTATCTTGTAACTTTTTTCTTGAGCAGCGCATGCAATGGACAGCTTATGTGTGAACAGGCATGCCTTCTGCCAATCCCCGGTGGATATCGCAGCCCCCAGGTCATCTTCCCAAGCCCGCTTAAAACCAGGATCCGCATCACAGGATTCCATCATCAATAGGCTGTATATCAGGGATACTACATGTGCCGGAGGGGATTGCAAAGAGAATAGCTTCTCAAATGGAGTTAGTGCTCTCCGGATGGAGCCACCAACCCCACGTGCTGTGAGGAATGAACGCAACTGAAAGTATTCAAACCAGGAGAGGTCTGGTCTCCCATATTTATCTCTAAGTTCCTGTAAAGATGGCAACGACGCCCCACTGAGAATATGGTGTATCCGTGTGCCTTCCTTTGCCTCCCAACCCATGAATCTTTCTCCAACATGGCCCGGTGGAAAAGCCGGATTGTGAAATAGGGGGGTGAGAGGGTCGTCCTCCCCAGACAGACTTTGTTCTCGAATTGTCCGATCCCATATTCTCAGTGTCCCCTGTAATAGAAAGTTAGGAGAAATGGATTGAGCCCTGTCTCCGGCTCTAATCCATGGTAAAAGATTTATAGGGATTGAGCAATCCTCTTGTTCCAGGACCACCCATTGTTTGCTAATAGCATGGTACTGCCAGTCTATCAGATGCGTCAAGACTGCTGCTCTGTGGTATTGCCTGAAGTTCGGAAACCCTACCCCCCCTCTAATTTTG
Source organism: Eleutherodactylus coqui (assembly GCF_035609145.1). NCBI lineage: Eukaryota > Metazoa > Chordata > Amphibia > Anura > Eleutherodactylidae > Eleutherodactylus > Eleutherodactylus coqui. The sequence continues at coordinate 198,372,956 of NC_089843.1, read as the reverse complement.
GAAAATGATAGGTACCGAAATCCCAGTCGAGGTCTACGTCTGCCCCATACAAACTTGGTCATGGCTGTTTTTAGTCTATTGAAAAATTGTATTGGAGGTGTGATGGGTATAGCCTGAAAGAGATATAGGAACCTAGGGAGTATGTCCATTTTAATGGCATTTATCCGTCCGAACCAGGATAAATCTCGGGTTGCGTAGGAGAGCAGGTCTTTCATCGTTCGCTCTAAGAGCGTCATATAATTCCGAGGGAACAATTTAGTTTGGTCAGCAGGGATATGCACTCCCAGATATTGTATCGCCTCTTTTTTCCATTTAAAAGGAAACTGTTCAGCGATATGCTGCTCCTCTACACCTGGCAAAGAAACATTCATGGCCTCTGATTTAGAGTAATTAATTTTGAAGTTAGACAGATGTCCAAACTTCTCAAATTCTTTCAACAGAGATGGCAGAGTGGTACGCGGCTTAGTAATATACAACAATAGATCGTCCGCATATAACGCCGCCTTGTACTGGGCCCCTCCTATTTGTACTCCCTTAATAGTAGTGTTGTTCCTGATCGCCACAGCCAAGTGCTCCATAACTAGTACATATAGCAGTGGGGACAGGGGACAACCCTGTCTAGTACCATTTTTAATACTAATTGGGGATGACAGTCTACCATTTATTCTGATCTTAGCTGTGGGACAGGTGTACAGAGCGAGGACCTTTGTCAGGAATTTGGAGCCTACCCCAATCTGTTTCAATGTCTCAGTCAGGAAACCCCAATGTACCCTGTCGAAGGCTTTTTCAGCATCAACGGATAGTAGGCACATGGGGACCGATCTATTTCTTGCCTTAGATGTTACCAGTATGGTTTTAATAACATTGTCTCTCGCCTCCCTACCCCTGACAAAGCCCACTTGGTCCGTATGAATAATGGAGGGCATGTATGGGGTTAGTCTGTTAGCCAGGATTTTTGAGAAGAATTTCACATCCACATTTATTAATGATATTGGTCTATAATTGGTGGAGACTGTGTGATCTTTGCCTGGTTTTGGTATGACGCTAATATGCGCTTCTAAAGATTGACGTGGGAAGGGAGATTCAGAAGAGATTGCAGAGAAGACTCTTGCTAAGATGGGGGAGAGCTGTTGTCTCATGAGTTTATAAAAAGCAGGTGTGAAGCCGTCTGGCCCTGGGCTCTTCCCTGCCGGAGTAGTCTTAATGACTTCCTCAATTTCCTCTGTTGATATATCGGACTCTAGCGTTTCTTTATCATCCGTATCCAAAACTGGCAAAGCTGTCTCTGCTATATATTCTGTTATGCGGTCTCGTAGAGCACTCTGCTCCATATCCGCAAATTGACCCCTTAACCCATAGAGTTGCGAATAATAATTCCGGAAAGTCTCCAAGATCTCCGCGGGGTTGTAAGTGTCCATTCCTGCCGTGTTCTTGATGCGGGGGACATAGGTACCCATCGCTCTCGGGTGGAGCAGGCGGGACAAGGGTCTACCCGCTTTATTAGAATATTCGTAGTAAAACCGTCTACACTGATCTCTATAGCATAAGTATCTTTGGTCTAGTTTTGCTTTGAGCTCAATTCTGGTCTTCACCAGATCTGCAAGTGTAGATGGGGATAACGTTTGTTTGTGCGAGGTTTCTAACACATGTATCTGCTGGACCAAAGCAGATATCTTGGCTGCGCCCTCTCTCTTGAGTCGTGCTCCGTGCTTGATAAACAAACCCCGTAAGACGCACTTCAGAGCCTCCCATTGGGTAGGTTCCGGTGTATTGTCCGCTGCGTGTACTGCTGTAAACATGTCAATATGTTCCCTTATTTCGGTAATGCACACGCTATCCCTTAATAGATTATCATTCAGGCGCCAAGTCCACGGACGGTCAACTTGATCTGGTAAGGAGAGGCTCATAAAAATTGGGGCATGGTCCGACCAGATCATGTCATCAATGCTAGCAGCAGGGTGCCAGGACAGCGCATGGTGGCCCAACAAAAAGAAGTCAATCCTACTGTAAGAGTTGTGCGGGTGCGAGAAGAAGGTGTAGTCTCGGTCTTGCGGATGTAAAATGCGCCAGATATCCACCACCTGAAGTGTATGTAGTGTACGCTCGAGCGATCGCAATTGGCTATTGGAGACCCCTCCTCTACCCACTGACGTGTCAATATCAGGGCTTAGGGTCAGGTTGAAATCTCCCCCGGCAACAAGAACCCCCTCCGCAAACTCAGCCAGGACATTCAAAAAGGAGATGCAAGCCATGGCCTGTCGCTGATTTGGTGCGTACCAGTTGGCAATGGTGAATTTGGTAGTCCCTACTGATATCTTAATAATTGCGTACCTACCCTGAGGGTCAATTCGCTGATCTATCAAGCAATGGGCCAGTGACCTATGGAGAGCGATAGACACCCCCCCCCCCCCGATCGACCGTCCGGGTTGGCGCCGTGGAACCAATGGGCAAAATGGCGATCTCTAATGTCTGGGACGTGTCCAACCTTGAAATGAGTTTCCTGCAGCAGTAACATCTGAACCCGTTGTTTGTGCATATGGTATAAAATTTGTGCTCTCTTCTGAGGGGTGTTGAAGCCCCTGACATTAAGGGAACTAAATTGAAGTGCTGCCATGGGTGGCTATAGGGTCCACGTAGGGGAATCAAAGACAAGTGGACTGACCAGTAGATATAAGCAAATAAGGGGGAAGGGAAGGGGAAATAAAGAAAAGGGACAAGCAGACAAAGCAATAGAAATCAATGCAGATTTAGCGTCTGTATAACAAGACGCAAAATTCTAGCTGGGTAGCGGGCTTTCAAACAAAGGAGCCTCCCACTGCCCAGGAAGAATGGCCACATATAACATTTGGAAAATACAATTAAGGCATCAGTTGTGAACGGAGTGTAATTTCAAAAAGGGCAACATTGCAACAATAACACTGCACCGCAGTACCTCCACTCCACCGACATGTGTTATGAGCATTCTCATTGCTCCTGCGAACAGTCCCACTCAGGGACTAACTCACGTGTCTCTAGCAAAGTTCCAAGGTCTCCTTGATTCAGATGCTGGTCTTCCTTGGGGTCAGGTTGTCCGTTCCTCTCAACTTTAATGTCCTCAGGCCCCCGATAGCTGTCGTCTACGAGGGAGGAGGAAATGGGAAGAAAAAGAAAAGGAGGGGGAAAAAAGGAAGGGGAGAAGGGAGGAGAAATATATATAAACATAAATTAAAATTAAAAAAAAAAAGAAAAATAAAAAAAAAAAAATAAATAAATAAAAATAAATAAATAATAAGGGGGGGGGGGTGAAGAGAAGACAAAACCCCCTTTATCTTCCTCTGAGGCATGGAAGGGCAAGATGATGCACCTTGATACTTCGTAGGGATCCTTACATGTGGAGCCTTGCTCAGTCCAAGCGCATCTGCGCAAGCAGTCTTAGGCTTCTGTGCATCAGGATTGGACTGAATCCTAAAGATTGCAGGAGTGGGATGGTCTGGTGTGCATAGCAGAACTCCTATTGATCGGAGACTGCAATATCAGCAGGGCTTCAAGCGGATGCGGCAGTGGAAACAACATTTGCATTCTGTCGTTGCCTGGGTCTCTCTCTTCCCCGTCCTCTTGCCATTCTTTGGGGCCGTGGGGGTGCTCCAGCCGGTGGTGCCGTGGGTAAGGAGGGCCAATCGTGAATTGGCATTAGAGGGAGATCCAAGGCGGAGGTGAAAGAGGGCATGTCTTCTGGGCTTCTGAGGACGTATGTACGACCCCCGTGGCGTACCTGCAAACGAAATGGGAACCCCCATGTGTATGCAAGATTGTGCTGTCGCAAAATTTCCAGTAGGGGTTTAAGAGCTTTCCGTTTTTGCAGGGTAGTGCGGGAGAGATCAGGAAGTAACTGTATACGCTTCCCCTGATGGTATATAAGGTGGCGCTCCCACGCTCTCCTCATAATCGCCTCCTTTATTTGATACCTATGGACTCTGCAAATAATGTCTCTAGGGTATTCCGGGTCTGTGGATTTTGGGCCCAAGGATCGGTGGGCGCGGTCTAGCTCCAAGGGAAAGTCTCGAGGAACCTCCAAAAGAGAGTTAAAGATATGACGCAGTGTTTCCTCTATATTTTGCTGCTCCACTTCCTCCGGTATTCCTCGCACCCTGATATTATTTCTCCGTCCCCTATTTTCCACATCATCCAAAGAATCTGCTAGGTATTGCATTTGGTAGGCATATGATGATAACAGCTGATCCTGTGCGTTCACGCGGGTAACAAGCTCAGCAATGGACGTCTCATTAGTAGCGACTCTCGAGTCCACTTGCGCTAACTCAGTACGGACCGATGCCAGCTCTGTTTTATAGGAGTTTTCTAGCCTGGTCACATATGCCTCCATATCGGCTTTGGTGGGCATTGCCTGGAGATGGGCGCTCAGAGCTCTAAACTCTGCTAGAGCTGCTGTGACTTGGCTAGGGTCCTGAGTGACAGGGGTTGTGGGATCTGCTGTACTGCAGCTGGGGAACTCAGTATCTGTTACTGTATGTGTGTGTCTTCTGGACTTGGAGGATGATGGGGGTGATGGTGGGGCCTCTTGTACAGATGCCTTAGGTGCTGGGCATTGTAGTATGCAGCTCTCTGGAGTCTGGGAGCCTGTCATTGTCATTGCTTCCCCTGCAGGGACCCCCCCCTGCAGCACCCCTCTGCTGCCGCACTACAGGTTATGGGGGATGTGCCTCCTTTACTCACATCTCCTGTAATGGTCTCCGGTGGTGACCGCTGCTCTCCCTCCTCCTCCAGCCCTGTCAGCAGCGCATCTGGTGGTGAAGTTCCCAGCCCGCTCTCTCTCACAGCGGGGGAGTCCGCAGTGCCTCCTGTCAGATGTCCTCTCTCCGCACGACTGATCGCTGCGGCCGCCGCCATGCCACGTGGTGTGGGAGCTGCGCTCCTCTCCCTCACAGCCCCAGTCGCTGCTGTTGGTGAGCGCTGCTGTTTCTCCCCCTGCGGTGCTGTCCTCTGTTTCTCCGGCGGTGAATACCCCGCTCTGTGCAGGCCCTGACTGGGGGAATCTCCGGTACTTTCTTTCAGGAGTTCTCTCCCCTGTGTGTCGTCAGTAGCGGCCACTGCCGCCATGGTGCCCGCAGATTCTTCCTGCTCTTGCTGGGAGCCCGCCAGGTATCGCCTTATACCGCGGGAAGCCGGCATTTCAGCTGGGGATGATGACTGGGATACAGTCTTCCTCCTTTTGTTGCCCATTCTTCCAGATATTGGTGCCTAATAAGTTTTGGTGGCTAATTTTATCCTCAGGCAGCGGGAGCAGAAGGGCTCAGCGTCCTCTCTCCTTCATAGCCAGGCCACGCCCCCGTAACAGCACCTTTATAATGGCACATCACAGGTAGGGAGCCCCGTTACAGATTTACCATGGGGGGCCCAAGAGCTTATAGTTACATCTCTGGATCAGAGTATCTGTGTTAAACATGCTCAAGAAACAAAGGTCCAAAGGAGTAAAACAAACAAATTATTGTGCAGTGTGTATGGTCACTACCACAAGAATCAATAAAGTGCAAGAACTTTGACAAAGGGAATTCTAAAGATACCCCCCTAGGGTAAAATGGGTGCTCACTGATTTTCCAAGGTGGAGAACGGAGAAGAAAATGGGTTTGGTTTACATATCTACCCCCATTTTGATGAAATTTGATCTCTTTATGTGTCATTTCTTAGGGGACAATGTTAGATTAATTAAATGTATCCAACCTTGAAAACGTAAAAGGGGAGGCTGTCTTTCAATACTTGGCCACTATTTTTCTAGTGTGTAAAAGGGCATCACAGACAAAGATGTGATCTGAGGGAGAAGATAATTTTTCCAGGTCAACAAATAGGACACAAATAATTTGTCAACTGATAGCACAATCTCTGTGACATCATATAAGAATTTATACACTTGTTATCAACAGCCTTATTGGATGAGGCATACCCGTAACAGATGAAAGGAGGAGCCAGAGGACGCTGCACTTCGGACAAATATCCAGGAATCTTGGTTTAACCACCGTACGCGTACGTTAGATATTCGTAGGGTTTCTAAGGAGAGCGCTCGGGAGCCAAGTCCACTCGATTTGCAGCTGCAGTGCCTGGGATCAGAAATAATCCTGGCCATTAATCTCTTTAAATGCTGTGGCCAGAGTTGATTGAAGCATTTAATGGGTTTGAGAGACTGAGTGTATTCCTACTGCCCGCGGAATGTCCCTGCCCACGATGAGATTGCAGAATGCCATTCAGTTGCGATGGCAGCCTGGAGCCTAGTAAAAGTTCCCAGGCCTGATATGAATTCCAGCCTATTAAGCCCTGCCTATGGTAGGGCTTAATAGGCCAGCTTTAAAAATACAAGAATTGCAGTAAATTGTGTAAATCAATCAGATTATCACAAATTCAGGTCCCCCATGAGGATTAAAAATCAGTTAAATGTAGATTTTTTTTTAACTTACCAAAAAATATTAAAAGTATGAAAAAAACCTCATTATTAACTTAAAAGTATATATATCTATTTGGTATCGCAATATACATAAAAAACTGATCTATTAAAATATAGTATTATTTCAATTGCATGGGGAAGACTGACACAAATACAATACACAAAGCCAAAATCTAGCTTTTTTGTGGCACCCATGTATCCAAGAAAAAAAAATGAATGGGATACAAACAGATTTTTTACTACTAACAGAAACTAAAGCTGGCTGAGTAAATCAAGTCCCCATACAGCCTCACTGACAAAAATTTAAAATAGATAAGGATGTCTGAATAGGACGACAGTAGTACAATTTAAAAAAATTGTTAATTTTATATTGTTATAATCGTACTGACCCACAGACTAAAGATAACATGTCATTTTTACCATACCATGTATTCTGTAAAAGCAAATGCCTCCCCAAAAGTAGTGCAATTGTGCCACTGGATAATGATACTGAGAGTATTAGACACACTTAACTAATGAAAATATAACTACACTGCAGAGATCCCACTCATAGAAATCCACATTATTCCATAAAGGCATGCATAAGTAGAAGTGCAACTTAAAGATCGTACGTGCCACAGCCTGTCTAAGGGCCTTTGATTTCAAGTGACTACTTTACTCCCTGTCTCTTAAGTGGTATGTTTGTTGCTCTGTCCGAAGTGTAGACTCAAAATAGTAACAAGCTCCATACTTGTATAAGATGTTGGCTGTAGGACAATCTGGCTGGTAGTGTACAACAGTGGTTCTCAAAGTGGGCGTTATTGCCCCCTGGGGAGCTTTTTAATTCTCAAGCGGGCGGTGGAACGAAAAGGGGCGGCAGGGGGGCGTTCTGTGTTTGCTTTGTTGATTTTTTTAATCTAGTAACTACATTTTTTTTTAAAATTAGTAGTGATACCTCGGTTTTCGTCGATAATCCATCTGAAAACAAATCGGTGAAATCTGAAACTGATGACAACCGAGGCAATTATTTCCATATGAATCACTTACATGTAATGGGCGTTGTGTACAGCTTGCGCACCTCTATCATATAGTGTATGACTTTTATAACTCCTTGACTCTGCTACAGCTCAATCTCACTTCATAATAATGGATAACTCACAGCACAACCTAATCCGCTGTATTCCATAATGCCACTGATTAGCTAGAACAGCTTCAAACTTTCACTTGTGTGGGTCTCTGGGTGTTGTAGTCTTAGTGGATGCCCAGTGTCTTTTCCGAACACTGATATAAACAACAACTCCCAGAGACCCGCACAATTGAAAATTCCAGCCAATCAGCGACATTATGGAATACAGTGGTTTACGTTGTTCTTTAGGTTACCCAGTGTGATTGAGCTGTAACAGAGTCATGGAGTTATAAAAGTCATACATCATTATATGATAGAGCGACATAAGCAGTGCATTCTTGAAGCATACTTTATAAAAATGGTTGAGAAGGAATTCCATCAATATTCAAATGAATACTTGAAATATGGACTCATCTCTTCTCCTACAAATGGACAGCTTCCCTTGTGCCTCGTTTGTGAAAAGGCATTTTTGAATGAAGCTATGAAGCCTTCGAGACTGAGTAATCACATTGCAAAAATGCATTCTGAAGAAGTGGGTAAGCCCATTACATTTTTCCAAGGTTTAAAGTCAAAGTTTGAGAACCGCAGAACTGTAGGCAAGCTATTTGAAACATCTGCTCTCAATGCTGACAAAGGCCTCCTATAAAATCTCTTTATTAATATCGCAATGTGGCAAATCACATACTATTGGGAAAAAACTTGTGTTACCCACAGTTAAAGAGATTGTCAGTACTATGCTGGGGCCTGACACGTGTGCCATGATGATATTGATTCATTTGAGCAATGACACCGTTTCAAAAAGAATAGACAAGATTGCTACTGATGTGAAAGAGACGCTTTTAGACCTGTTAAAGAACACAGAATTTGTAATGCAAATTGACGAGTCAATGGTAACAGACAATGAAGCATTTCTGTTAGCTTACATTCGTTTCATTAATCGGAATAAAAAAGTAGTGGAAAAAATGTTTACCAGAAATGTAACCACCGACACAAAAAGCTCCTCTATATACAAAAGAGTGGAAGAATTTTTCCAAAAAAAAACCATCCCTCTAACAAATCTACTTGCTTGTGCAACCGACGGAGCTGCATCCATGATTGGTCGTATATATTGCAGATTTATAACCCATTTAAAATCTGCTATACCTGGCATAATGTGTGACCCATCGGCAGCACCTTGTTGCTAAACATTTATGTGAGAGATTGCACAATTCTCTACGCTATGGAATTAATGCTGTTAACAAGATAAAAGCACACTCTTTGAACGAACGTCTTTTCTGCAAGCTCTGTCAAGACCATGATGAAGAATTCAAACGTCTACTTCTACACACCGAAGCGAAGTGGCTGTCAAGAGGAAAGTGCCTACGGCGCTTCTACAAACATTTTGACACAGTAGTCGAGTTGCTTTGGCCGAATGACCCAAGCCTTTGTGATGCAATCGAACTACGATCTCTTGACATTGCCTATCCCGCAGACATATTTGACAAACACAACAAGGACAACACAAAGCTACAAGAAGACAAAATGAATTTCATTAAGGCCAAAGGTATAATCTTTTCCTTCATTGCCAAACTGAACCTTAATACCAATAACGTGAGTCGACACAAGCTCTGTCAGTTTCCAAGTATTCAAGAAATCGCACGCGAAGATGGAGAGAAACTTCAAAATGTGGACTTAGCAGTTTTTTGCTCACACCTCAAACAAGCCAAAGAAGAGATGCAAACTAGGTTTCATGATCTATGTACCCTTGAAATACCAACGTGGGTACTCAATCCATTTTCAGCAGACGCAGGAGAATTTCATTCCAGAATACAAAAGCAGTAGATCGACTTGAAACACGATAGCGAAACCCAAGCACTTTTCCAACAATGTGGCTATCAATGTTTTTGGGTGAAGGTGAAGAATTCCTATCCTATACTGTGGCAGAAAGTTAAATTGCTCATGTTAGCTTTTCCATCTATGTACTTAGTGGAGAGGGGCTTCAGTGCGGTTTAGCAGCTCCTGACAAAAGCGAGACACAAACTTCAGATATGTGTAAGGGGTGACTTCAGACTGCAGTTGATGAAGATGGAATCAGATATCGCAAAATTATCATGTGCTTATCAGGCCCAAGGCAGCCATTAATGACACAGATTGATTGTGGCAAACATTATTATTAGTTAAATTTCATTGTTCTTGCATTTTAATTAGTCTTCTGACCATTAAGAATTAGGGTGTATCTTGCATTTTCTTTACAGGTTGTTTGTTTCTATCGAATGATAATTAAAGATGGTATTATTGCTTGCTTCCCCCCAAAAAATTATCTTCTGCAATAAAACCTATTTATTATTGTATCCACAATTAACCTGTTTAAATATTTAGCTGACTAAAATACGTCTTTGGTAATTTTTAGAGACAATTATGCTAATCTGTTAAACACTATCAAACTTTCCAAAAAAAGTATTCAGTATTTTTATTTGTACTTCTAAGTTTGTAAAGAAGGTAAACTTTGACTGGGTATAAACTAGTAAGGCTTGGGGGGTGCTTGCCACCATCCCAATACCTAAAGGGGCGCTGGCCTGAAAAAAGGTTGAGAACCACTGGTTAAAAGTATTGCTGGATCGTGAGAATTTGATTGATACTTGTTAAAACAAAAATGCCCTTCAATCACTATTTGGTGACTGAACCATTTCTACCTATCCACAAAGACTGATATTACCACCATTAAGTGTCCATGTAGTGGTAGATACCAGTTTTACATAGGTGCTCTGCAAGGAGAAAGATTGGGAGAGGAAGCAGTCTACTATAACGGAGGTCTCAGATATGGATATTGGGAAAAAACGAATTTCATAGGCACACAAAGCCCCAGGAGTCTGTAGACCAAATTTTCTGCATAAGCTCTGTAACATTCAACTGGGAGACCATCAGTCCCCAGGGATTTTTTTTTTATTTTGCATGCAGAACTACTCTATAATAGTGGCAGTACTCTAATAGTAGTTTTCAAAAAAGTGTCACTGTTCTCCAAATAGATGTAGGCTGAAAGTTCACTATCGTCTTCACTAACAGGGTGAAGAGCCCACTCTTGCCAAATGGGTCAGAAGGATATAGCAATGATTTCCATGTTTGTAAAAGTATTGTGAAAAAAATGGTTTCTTTTAGTTTCGTCATTCATGAGATTCAAATAAGCTTTCTGTTTGAGCTGCCAAAACCCTTTGACATGGCCTGATAATAATTTGTGCTGTGTAAACGCAACAAATGATCAGCTGATAAATGTACAAACGCTCCTTTGTCAACTGATAGGCTTGGATCTCTGAGCATAAAATTGCTTGCTGGTTGACTGCGACATGACTAATGATAGCAGTATGGGTCAAATGATTGTTTTAATGATCGTTCATCCCCATACAGCAGTTTATCTGGCAGTAGAAAAATAATGAATGAGCGCTGATCGACATGCTCATTGTTGGTCAGCACTTGTAGCACAGACGTAGGATCTGCCTGATATATGACCTTTAGGATTTGGGAAAGGCTTTCAAATATACTCTTGTCCTGTATAGTATATCAGCTTCCAAGGTGTCCTCCAAAAGCAGAAATTTGTGCCAAAACAGTGTTTAACTCCCAAATTTAAGCCATTAGAAAAAAAAAGGGATTTGCCTCCCAACTGGTGACCCAGCTTCATCAGGGATTACGGATAAAATTAAAATTTTTAATTACTGGTAAGTAAAGTCCCGTGCTGCAAGCACCAAGTGACTGACTGACTCCTAGGGTGACGTTACATTGTGACGTTTTCTTGGCCGACTGTTTTTGTGGGGTGGTTTGCCATTGCCTTCCCCAAAAAAGGCAACATAGGAATGTCCCTAGATCTTATACTGCAGATAGAAAGACCTGAGATCTAGTTCTTCTTATCAACTGCATTGCTACCCATACATACAGTAATTATTGGCAGAGAAGGGTTTCTCTCTCTTGTCCATTATATTTTTGGCCGTGCTGCCATGTGTTTTTTCACAACTGGTTGGTAATAAAACAATGACTTTTTAATGCATCAATAAAAGATATGTTTTAGGCTACCTACTACACAAGGGCGAGCACAATATCGGGCCAAGAAACTGAGCTTGATATCACTCAACATCATGCGTTTTCACGCCAATGTGAGGCCTTTTTCTGGAAAAACTGCCTTCCATCATTTCTGTGAAGTAGCGATCCTCTGGCATGGCTTTCAGGCAGGGGTCCCCAACTCCAGTCCTCAGGGACCACCAACAGGTCATGTTTCCAGGATATCCTATGGTAAGAACCCCTGTGGCAATGTCTGAGGCACTGACAATAATTACATCACCTGTGCAACACTGAGGAAATCCTGAAAACATGACCTGTTGGCGGTCCCTGAGGACTGGAGTTGAGGAACACTGCTATAGAGGATTGGCAAGCGTTTCCCATTGTTTTCAGGGTGCATTGCTGCGAAACCTCGCAATGTGCAATGCAATGGGAAACCTCACAATGCACATCGCATGGGGTGCAAAGTGGTTTATAGTCCCACTGAAAACAATGGCGATGCGTTCCAAGGAAAATATAGGACATGCCACGATTTTTTCCCTCACTGCAATGCGGTGAAGGAAAACATTGCTCATATATAGGACTCCATTTAAAAGAATAGGGTTCATATTTGTGCAAGTTTGGTGCCTCTCACACCACACCAAACGCGTGCGAGATTCTTACGCTGTGCGACACCGGCCTTAGGCATATGAAGTTTGAGAAGTTCAATAGTCCTTTTAGCACACTTTTTTGCTTTATGAATTTATCTCTAGAACATTTACCAAGGTCTTTTTGTTTGGTCAGATCTCCCTAGAAGCCGGACCCTTTTCAGATCATGTACAACTTGAGAAAAGGTCCTCTTTCCAAATGGTTTGAATGTATCCCAGCAGGACAAACGCTTATTCACACAAACATTTATCGGCCACTGTTTTCACGGCCGGCCAGCATAAGCTACCATCTGATGTATTGGATTCCAATGCATCAGATCACACAGGCGTATTCCTGTGGCGTAAAAGTGCCTGGCCGGCCAGTATAGCGCCGGGCGCTTTTACGCCAGGCAGGAAAGATAGTCTTGGAACTATCTTTCCCGGCTGGAATACGGGCGCTGCCATAGACTCCATTCGGAGCCAATGACAGCTGCCGTAGAGAGGGGAGGTGGGAGGGAGTTTAGCAGCATGTCCAGACAAGGGAAGAAGAGGGAGCAGGAGCTTAGCACACTAGCTTCTGTCACGTTCCACCTCCTCCCCTTGCAGAGAGCCAGCAAGGGGGAGAACAGCTTAGCAGAGCTAAACTGTCTCCCCCTGCCCAACAGCATTGCGGGCTCGGCGTATATGCCCCGGGCCCATGCTGTCTGAACAGGCGCACAAACATTGTGGCAGACCCATAAGCACATGATTTGCCAAGGTTGGTGTGAAGGAACTTGAGAGGTCTGTGCAGAGTCCTTACCGCAAACCAATCATACACTTTTGGAATGAACTGGAATGCCAACTGCGAGCCTGACCTCACAATTTTTTTGCCCATTTAGCAAAATAAAAAGTCCCAGACACACTCTAAAATCCTGAACAAAGCCCGCCGAAGAGTCTGGGTTCTGGGCCCATAGCCATGTATATTGTAGGCAATGTGTTTTACTTAAGTCCTAGGATCCATTCAGGCTTTTCCTGAAGAATATAATTTAAAACCAAGACAGGATGAAATCATTCTATGGCCATAAATCGTAAAATACTTGTGGGTTGGAAAAAAACGGGAATTTTTCTTACCGATAAGTCCCTTTCTTGAAGGCATCATGACAGCATACACCTGGAGGTTGCTCACCTGCTGACCTGATGGGATAGAAAGAGGCAGAACATAAAAGGCACCTTCCCTCCACCAACACCAGTGTGTTCCAAATAACCAAGTGACAGTATACTTAACCAGAAGGTGTGATTTTATTGGCACCACACACATTAGACAAAGAAATCATAAGCATACACATTACCTCATGTGTTAAACAAACAAGGGTAACCGTGTCGGTGAGGGGGGGGGGGAAGAAGCCCATACGCTGTCATGATGCCTTCAAGAAAGGGAATTATCGGTAAAAGAATTCCAGCTTTTCCTCCGACATCATGACAGCATACACCTGGAGGAATACCAAATAACTGGCATGGGCTTTTGTAAGGAGGGATTACTGCTTGAAGCACCTTCCTCCTGAAGGTTGCATCCTCACTAGATTTTAATGTCCAGCCTATAATGTTTAATAAACGTATGACTAGAAGTCCACGTGGCTGCATTACAAATCTGTTCGATTGAGGCGTGCGCTCTTTCTGCCCAGTAAAATGCCACCCCCCAAGTAGAGTGGGCTTTCAAACCCTCTGGGGGAGGAATGCCCTTGGCCTTGTAAGCCTCCTGGATGGCTCTTCTGAGCCACCTGGCTATTGAATCTCTAGAAGTGGCCTTCCCTTTGGCCTGCCCCTGAAATTGAACGAAAGTTTGTCAGTCTTTCTGCAACTTTCGTTTGCCTCAAGGTACGCTAGTGCAGCTCTTTTAACGTCAAGATTATGGAGCCTCTGCTCCTTTTTGTTTTTAAAATTTAGACAAAGGCTGGAATGACTATTGGCTGGCCTCCGTGGAAGTCTGACAAGACTTTGGGTTGGAGGGAAGGGTCTAAGGAGAATACGATCTCATCGGGGTGCATAGTCATATATGGGGCCATTTGCGAAAGGGCCTGGATTTCACCCACGAACATAGCCGACAATTGCCACAAAAAGGGCTACCTTGTACGTCAGCAAGGCGATGGATAGGTTTCTAATAGGTTCAAACCGGAGGAATCGCAGAAGGCCTGGACTATAGTCAGATCCCAGGAGGGGCGCTGTAAGTCTTATAAATGGATGCAGTCTACTCGCCCTTCTAGGAAATTTCCTGATCCCCTTGTGCTCAGAAAGCGGGAGATCAAAGAATGCCCTCAAAGCCACTACTTGGGCTTTGAGGGTATTTGGACTCAACCCTTTATCCGGGTCTACCTGGAGTAAATTAAAAATGTTTACGAATGTCTGATTGGATGTCCTGACCCATCCATTCTGAGAATTTTTTCCCGACTTTGGAATAAATCTTTTCCGTCGAGGGCATAAGGCTCTCGCAAATAGTGGAAACCCCATTAGATGATAGACCCTTTCCTAAGAATTTTACCCGTTCAAGATCCAGGCAATAAGCCTGAACTTGTGAACCTCCGGGTAGAGGAGAGGACCCTGCAGCAATAGGTCCAGTCTTGGCGGAAGATGGGGAGGCTCTCCCACTGACAGATCTCAGGAGGGGAAACCAAGGTCTTTTGAGCCAATAAGGCACTATTAAAGTTACTGACAGCCTTGGCTGTAGTAATTTTCTTATGGGGAGCGGAATCAGGGATAAAGGGGAAAAAGCGTAAGCTAAGTCCCAAACCCAGGGGTTAGAGGGGGCGCCCGTGCCTAAGGCTTGTTTCTCCGAGTCTCGGGAAAAGAGAAGACGGCACTTGGTATTTGTGCTTTACGCAAACAAAACTATTTCGGGTACCCCCTATTTGTCCCGAGTAGGCTGAACACTTCGGGATGGAGTCCCCACTCTCCTGTGTCCACTTTTTTCCTGCTTAGAAAGCCCGCGGCTGAATTCTCGGCTCCTTTTATATGGAAGGCCGACAATGACTTAGTTATGAGTTCCGCCCATTGAAAGAACCTTCCCGCCAAATGCTGAAGTAGAGGATTCCTGGTGGTACCCTGGTGGCGAATGAGTGGCACTGCCATCATGTTATCGGAAAAGATCCTCACATGCTTCATCCCTGAACGGTTTGCAGGCTACGTTGGGTTTCCCAAACCTCATTACGTTCTCTAACGTTAGATAATCTGGATCTCTCATGAGGGTCCTATGTACGCTGTATATGGCCACCTTCAAAGGTGACCACCCCTCACCCTTTGGCGCTGGCATCTGTTATTATCACGGGGTCCCCATTGAAAGGTTGTCTGAGGACAACCGCCAGCGGAGTGAGGATCTAGCCCTAGTGGAAATAGGGATTGTCCTGTCAATTGAGGACTGACTTGTCCCCATTCTGGAGAATAAGTGTCTGGAGATCACAGCTGTAGAACTACAGAGAACCACTCCAATGCATGAAGTCCTTAGCCCCAGGATCCGCATCGCCTCTTATTGAAACTGTAGATTTTTTATATAGAGCAGAACATTCTCTAGAATGAGCTGTTTCCTTAGAGGAGGAAGGGACGAACATTGGAGACGAAAATCCAAAATGACTCCCAGGAATTTTTTCCCGGTGTCCAGATCCATTTTGGATTTCAGATCATTAATGATCCAGCTCAGACCCTTAGATAGCTGAAGCGTGGACCCCAAGTGTAACCTCAGAATAGTGAGGGAATCTGCCTCCAGCAGGGAACCATCCACTGAGCTATGCCCCCTTCCAGATGGGGGACGATAATAATCACGCGATTGTGCAGAAAGGCTACCATTTCAATCACCCCTTTGGAAAAGATCCGTGGAGCAGAGGAGATTCCAAAGGGAAGGCGCCATTCTCAGCGCAAATTTAGGAACTTTTTGGGAGTTGACATAATTGGGGATGTGATAATACTCATCCTTTACGTCAATCGTAGCCATAACGTTATCCCTACCAATCAGGGGGGTTGCGGTTCTGATAGTCTCCATCGGTGGGAGCCATCTGGTTGGGAACCAGAAAGAGAGGGGAGTAAAACCCTTTCCCCCATTCCGTCTTAAGAATGGGGATAACTGCACCGATATCCAGCATGATCTGTTCACCCTTAAGTAGAGCCTGCTCTAGGGTTGGTGCCTGGATGACGGTCGCGGTGGAACCGGAAGCCCGTACTTGGACCCAGGCCCACACAGGCCCCCGAGGTTAAAATGAATCTATGTGGAGGGCAGGATTCTAGCTCTATCTAGTACCCCTCCGCCACCAGGCCTGCGCTTGTGGGATCGATTCCTGTCCTTAGGATCGTTTCCCAGCGTGTGGTAGGCACCGTCAGTAGCTATGTTTCTCCAACTAGTGCACAAATGAACTAATCTTCTGCTCACGGGCATGAAGATGCAGGTTGAGGGACAACAGTAAGAGCCTTACCCCTTCCTCCGGTCTTTCCTTTCCCCACGTACGTTGTAGACGAGGGACATGGAATGAAGGCGCTTTTTGCAGGTCTGATGACTAGCCGCCCCGAAAGGGTAGGGTACACAACCTATTTTTGGAGGTTATGTCTCCTGACCACTACTTTACCCCTGGCTGTGTTGGATAGGGCTGCCACGCGGGCTCCGAAGCGGACCGAAGAAGCTGACCCAGTCAAACCGCCATAGAGCGAGCCACCAAGGTGGCCGCAATATTAGCTTTATAATGAAACTGGACGTGGACCAAACCTTACGCATGGTCATGTCTACTTTGTTGTCCATAGAGTCCTTTAAGTGGGAAGTATCCTCAGATGGTAGCCCAGTTCTTTTAGACACCATAGAGATAGCTGTGTCAACATTTGGCGTCTCCTTAAGGATAGCCACTTCATTGTCCGCAAATAAAGGACGCCCCTAAAATTCTTTTAGAAATTAACAGAACTTGATCCACACAGTTCCACTCATTAAGGATCAATTGTTTAAGTGTGGCGTTTACAGGGAATGTAGATTTACGTTGTGGAAGCAGACTCGCACCATGACGTCCTGCACAGTGGAAGGTTTCCCAGTTAGTGTTATTTCGAAAAAGAGATATTTCTTCTCCCCCTGCGACACTTCCTCAAGATCTTCCAAGATCGAATTCTTCCGCCATGTCAGAGTCGGACTCTAACACTGCCGGAGCAGACCTTCTTATGGCCCCTAAGGGCCCTGGTTGGAGATCCGAAAGGTAGGGCTGTGTTTTTTATGGACAACCGACCGGATTTCAGACATGGGGGAAGATTTTTTTTCCTGCAGAATTTTCGCTGAGCAGGAAGCACATAATGTTTTAGAATAAGAGTCGTCAAGTTTTGCTAAGCATACTGGACGCTTTTTACTTCTCCTCCTAGCCTCCCTAGGTTTTTGAGTATCCCTGTTGTACATGACAAGGGAGAGCTCTGTTAGTAAGGGAAGTGTAGTGCAGGTGTCTGTAGGTTGGCCCACAGGACCACTTACAGTTTGGAGATTCTCTGGGTCCTCTCTTGGCCGACATCCTGCGCTTGTGGGATCCATTCCTGTCCTTAGGATCGATTCCCAGTGTGAAAAGAAAAAACCCCAGCCGACTTCTCCTGGTGCAGGGGGCTTTAAATTTTGAATCTGGCGTCAAGCCGCGCCCCCTTTATGTGCTCAGTCGAGGCCACGCCCTCTTGCGGAGCGTCTGGCGTCACACTCCGTGTTCCGCCGAGGCCACGCCCCCTTGTGAAGCGCCGCTACAGCCGGGACCCAGAGATGGCGGCCGCCGCCTGGTTGGCGGCCGCGGTGGTGCTGGAAAGTCCATCCTTGGACCCAGGCCCACGCAGTCCCCGGTTAGCTCCCACATGAGGTACTTCCCACTGGGGCAACCGGGGCTGCCAGAAGATCGATATCTTAGAGATGGCGGCCGCCGCCTGAATGACGGCTGCGGTTGTGCCGGAAAGCCCGTCCTTGGACCCAGGCCCACGCAGTCCCCGGTTAGCTCCCAGATGAGGTACTTCCCACTGGGGCAACCGGGGCTGCCAGAAGAGATGCTGCCGCTCACCGGTAAGTCCTGGAACTTCCGGCATGGGACAGCACCGCTGGAGCTCTGCCGCTGCTGTCCTGGAGGGACAGGAAAAGCACTGGTGTTGGTGGAGGGGAGGTGCCTTTTATGTTCTGCCTCTTCCTGTCCCATCAGGTCAGCAGGTGAGCAACCTCCAGGTGTATGCTGTCATGATGTCGGAGGGAAAAATCTATTGCTCCTGACCCCCCTATACACATGCATGTATTCTGAATACAGAGAGGGGAATAAGCCGCTGCCAGACACCTCTGCCAATGTCATATCTCCCATGAGAGCGAAGGAACGGCCACGCTGAAATCGAACATGCCCAATACTTCTTTCTCCCGGTATACGCTGTTCGAGGAGAGTCCAGACACTTCTAAACACAGTGGATGGTCAATCTGTATGGCCAAAATTGGCAGATTCCGCTGAAGTTTTCTGAACCGTTAAAATAATGAGGCTAAGTGTGTTTTCAGCTGTCGAATATAGTCAAGTCTAATAGTTCCTGCAATTTGTGTTATGGATAACATTTTCTTATACACTGTCCTCTCTTTGAGGCTTGTAGGTGCTAAGGCGCTTTTTTGCACCCAGGTAACGATTTTGACTAGTGGTACACCTGTATTTGAAACAGAATGTATGAAGCACAGGGAGAAAGAACTGTCTGGCACGGAAAGCACTTGCGCACAGCACTGCCAAACCCTTTATTTGGGATCATTTACACAGATAATATCTTAGAAATGGGTTCTAGGCCTTACTGCACCCTTCAAAAACCAGATCAACAAGTTCAAGAAACTGCCTGAAAGGGAAAGCCAACCTTTCAATTTCCTTGGCAACAGTTTAAACACATTTGTCTATGGCCATTTTTGTTTTACTATGGCTTTAAGTCCACTGTATCCCACTGGGACAGAGAGGGTTTTCCAAATGTCTGAGCTTAACCTGAAGCTAAAATAAACTAGCTGGCTTCAGATTAAATAAAAGGTCATTTAAAAAAAAAAAAAAAACTTTAAACTTTTTAGAGCAGTGTCTGCAACTTAGTAATACTTAGTTTAAAGGAAACCTGTCTCATGGAAAATGCAGTCCACTCCAAAGGCAGCATGTTATAGAGCATGAGGAGTGTAGGAGATTGATAAATAGGTTTGTGTGAAGGGATTCCGTAGAATTTGTATTTTATTTAATTCTCTCCTCACTGAGTTTAGATGCCCAGTGGACGGTCCTATCAGTGACTGACAGCTATGTGTATGACTGTGTATATAGAAACAGTTGTCAGTCACTGATAGCACCGCCTACTGGACATAAAGTTCAAAAGAAGCAGCTATTTAAATAAACAATACATTATACTAGTAACATTGTAAGTTAGGTCAAAAACAGACATATTCCGGTTCAGCTCATTATCCCCCAATGTTGATCCAGAAGAAAAGAAAAATAAACCCTATTGAGGTAGAAGACAATTTTGCCCCTTTAAGGAAATAAATTCCTTCCCGACTCCAGTCCGGCAAATAGGAATAATCCCCAAGCTACAGAAGTTATTAGTGATATAACATGGGATATCGCAACATTCAAGAAAGGTGTCCCGACCCCTCTATTAGAGAGTTCGCCATCACTGTGTCCTCAGGCAGAGAGGTCCATAGTCTCACTGCTCTTACAGTAAAGAACCCCTTTGTATGTTGGTGTAGAAACCTTCCTCTAGACGTAGAGGGTGCCCCCTTGTTACAGTCACAGTCCTAGATATAAATAGATGATGGGGGAGATCTCTGTATTGACCCCTGATATATCTATACATAGTTATTACAGTGCCTCCTTGTTTTACAGTCCTGGGTATAATAGATGATACTACCTTTTCCCAGACTCCTTTAGTGCACTCTACAAAAAAAAAGTCAATAACTAGAGGTAAAATTGGCTCCCATCAAGTGCTAAACCCATGAACTCTCCACAGTACCCTGCGGTTCTTGCACCATATGACATCTAAAGAAGGGTAGGAGCTTTTGTGTTTCTCTATCAAAGGAATCATGTCTTTATTAGCATCTACCAGGAGAGCTTTGGACATCACTCTTGGGTTTACAAAGTTCTTGGGGTTACTGTGTTAAGTGTAAGGCCAGTTTCAGACAAGTACATTGTCACATGCCCGTAATATGGATGTGTTACAGATAAGAAATATTGATGCCATACGGTTGCATTGTTATTTGCTGTCATTGGTTTTATTTCCTACAGGACAAAATAATACCAATACACACTAAATTAGCACTTGCTGCATTTTTAAAACACGCCCATTAAATATACAACCATAAGAATAGATATATAGATTTGATTTTAGCTCCATATTACTATATGCAAAACACAGACCAGATATGGAGTAAAAATACGGTAGTCTGAAAGCGGCCTAACAGTGTATCTAACCCAACCCCCACCCCCTTCCCCCAAAATATGTGAGAAATAATCATTCAGTACTACAAAACAAAAAAAAGGTCTTTATTTACAATCTCCTGCACAACTGAAGTAGCTGTGAGCCAAATACTTAATTTACAATTGTGATAAATGAAAAAGTTACATCATATGCAGTGTATACACATACACACACAGCTATATGCGTGTGTAGTTTATATACAGGGCGATTCAAATGTCAGGACCACCCAGACTATCTTCTGAATGAAGAGAGATAAAAAGTAGGAAACTTTGCAGTACACTTCGATGGGTGGGGTACATTGCGGCACTATGGTAGCGCCCGTCAGCCATCTTGGTGGCAGGCATTTTGTATTCAGCCAAAAAAAAAAAACTCAACTGAAAGGGGGTGATAGGATACATGATTATAGGGTAAAATGTCATCAGAATGTGAAGGGTGCAGTCATATATCCTTCAATACCTGCAACCATTTCTGGGTTATAAATGATGCCATATTGAATAAACAAGTTATGTTGAATGATGTGGTATGTAAACCAGTAATCGCATGCCTTTTCAGGTACCAGAAGATGCCATTAGCAATCCAGGACAGAACTGAGATCATCCTGATGGCCGGTGACAGAAGTTCACATGAGGTGGCAGAGCCTTTCAGTCAAGAACTCCCAGTAAAATAGACAGTGAGGGCGCCAACTATCGGGAAACTAACTCAGAAGTTTAGGGAAACTGTAATGTCCAGGACTGAGAACTAGCTGTCCAAGCAGTGATTCCCAGGTGTTGACAGCTGTGCTCGCCCTTTTCATAAAGAGTCTACATAAAAACATAGCTGTCAACACCAGCGGATTGGAAACACTGCTTGTCTGAAAGCCTCGGCAAACTCACATGAACTTTTGTTACCGACCATCAGGATGATCTCTATTCTGTCCTAGGTTGTTCATGTGTCTTTTCAGTTACCAGAAGATGCAGTTATTAGTGGTTTTCCATACCACATAATTCAACAAAATGTTTTTAACCCTTTGTAATCCAATTTTGGATTCAGCGTTTCCTAGGGGGTTTTGTCTTTCTGCCATTATACAATGGCACCACCTGCTGGCTAGATCCAGTATTGCCATATTGGACATGTTGGAGAGGCCCCCGACAACAGAGCGGCCAGTAATATACAGTAAGAATACCCTGCCAGACGTCTTCCGACATCAGAGCTGTACAGCCTTCAATCAGAATGTCTTTAGACGTCAGACAGTGGATTGGAAAGGGTAAATACTCAATCTGATATCATCCATAACTCAAAAATGGTTGCTAGTATTGAATAAATGACTGTACCTATTTGTGGTGAAATACTACCTTTAAATGTACCCAATGACCTCCTTTCCACTGAAGTTTCTTTGGCTCAATCCAATATGGCTGCCAACAATATGGCAGACAGGCACTACCATAGTGCCAAAACCTTTTTCCCGACCTACGCGTTCTATTAAATTTCATTCCTGTACCTCTTATCGTTCAGAAGATATTCTGGGTGGCCCCTGATTTTGGAATCACCCTGTGTATGTATGTGTGCGTATATTACACATCCACACATACATGTAAAGTGAAAATTGTACGTTTTGTAAATGCATAGAAAAAAAAAAAAAAAATCAAAAAGTTCTCTAAATATGATAACTATATGTTTCCAATGTGTCCTTCTATGGAGGAAACATTTCTTTAGCAGTTTATATCCTGCAGTGCAGAAAGATACTGAAGAGGCGTGCAGTTATGCTGAACAATCGTGACAAAACGTTTGCTTCCTATAGTCTTGCTGCTGGTCACCCAGTATTAGGTTGGCCGGCTGGCACCATGAGCTTTGTGGAGGTAGCTGGACAAACTGGCTGTACTGCAGGGTCATTGGTTTCTGAGCAAGCATTTGCACTGAGGGCGCTCCTGATGTCCCATTCAGACAGTTTTTCCCAACGGTGATTGCCAACAACAATCACAGCCGCTTTATTACAGATATGGGGGTTTTCCACTCCACATTTTCACTGGACAAGATTTATTCTGCATAATGCTACTAATTCGTTTTTGAAGGGATGAAATATCTTTGATCTGTATTCTACTTGCCGTTATGCTTAAGACTTGCCTATAAGTACCTAAAATTACATATTGGATATTGCGATCCAGAAATTGATACCATTTTTAAACGATGTTGTGGAAATGCAACATGTATCCAAACTAAGTGAATACAGAAACATGTTTGTTACATTCTTAGCAGGTTTCTAGGTAAGACCTGTTCCTGTCTGCGTTTGGAGTCACCTTTGGAGTGAGGGGTTTCGATGTGGTCCTGCCCATGTCTGGACAAAGGCGTGGAGCAGTAGCATTTGCTCTGGCTCATTCAACATTTTGCTTTACGGCTTTTACTGAGCTATCTGGGGAGGTGGCCTCTACATCTGGCACCAGTTGGTTCTCCTTTCTAGGAGATGCAGAGTTCTGTTGCTCCTCTTCTTCTGTCTTTACCACAGTCCTGTCAGTAACCAGAGACAGCCTTCTATCCTCAGGGGCTCCGGTCGTGTCCTCTTGGTCTTCTTGCTGTGGCTCTGCAGCAGGGTTGCCATCTTGGGTTGCGACAGGCTCGTCGGTATCGTTGTGCTGGCTCAAACAGGCTTCTGACCCGGTGGGAGCGAGAATTGGGTTAGGATTTGGTAGGTCTTTCTGCTTAGAAAAGATAGATAGACATAAGTGCTCATGCAATAAATATGCAATACCTCTGATGGGATTGGGACTTAATACATTTTATGTGCACAGGATTTCAGGACCATTGTCATTTTACAAATTCTGTTAAAAACTCACCCAATGTCATTCCAGAGTTCAGGGATTGTCACAGAGTTATAGTCTGGGTAAGCAGAGAATACTAAGATTTAAGGAAATCTACACTATACAATAATATGAGACTCTGAGAGCTTCTAGTTGAAGCTCTGATATCCACAAATATTTTGAAATTCGTATGTTCTCTAAAGACTCATTTACACTCAAGGATTATCGCTCAAAGTTCGTTAAAACGATGGCATATGATCGATAACTGTTGCGTGTCAATGCTACCATTGTGTACTTTTCGTCTGAAGGATGAGAACAAAGGAGCTGATTGCAGAGCTCAGACCACCTGCTGAGTTCTGCAAGCAGTTCGAGGCTTATTTGCATGCAAATGAAGCGGATAAAGTGCTAATGGGCATTAGTGCCCATTAGTACTTTATGCTAAATGATCGTTAAAACTGCGAATCTTTCACTGGTTTGAAAGATTGTCTTTGCGTGTAAACGACACTTTAAACAGGTTTGTGTAAGTAAAACGTAATCACTGTATAATGAGAAGTTACAAACGTTTCTAATAATGGTCTTCTTGCCTTTTTTATAATCTCTGCTTCCAGTCAGAGAATGCGATGATTTACAAAACGTCAACCCATATAGAACCAATACATCTCACACCCGAGATTTAGGCTGGCTTCAAACATGCCTATGTGCAAAAACGCACGCGTTAGCGCAACCTTTTTTTTGCTGTGAACATTGCACTTCTGCGCATTTTATTGTACTTTTCGTGCCAACAGGAACATTACATATGGGTGAAGGACACTGTATATGGGTGAAGGACACAGCTGCGCCCCAATTTAAAAGGCTATTTAGCCTAATTAGTTATAGATGCATTTTTTCCCACAAAATTACGTGGGTTTTGGGTGTGCAAATGCGCACTAAAATAGAGCATGCAGAGCTTAGGGTTTTTGTCGAGCAAAAACAAAAATGAGACTGGACCCATTAAACTCAATTGGTTTATTCTCTGCGTATTGTGTGCGCAAATACACCCATCTGAAGCCGTCCTTAGCTACAACTCTTTACAGTCATCTGTGCGCTGAAAAGCCTGAATGCTATCAAAATACACTATAGCTTCCATCTGCCTTTGATGCAGCATTTTATTTTTCCATCGCTTAACCCCGTAATGACCACCTGTGGTAAATGTATTGTGGGCAGTTGGCATATTAACACATTCTGCCGCAGTTCTCCGGCGCGGCCGATTCACCCAATCAGCTGGCTGGAATCGGCACATGTGACTACACAGCGTGCACGCGGATTGCCTGCAGCAGCCGTGTGCACTACACAGTACAGTTATGCAGCCGTGCACTACACACTACACTTAAGCAGCACGGGGTTAGGGTTTAGGGTTAGGTTTACGGTTAGGTTTAGGGTTAGTGTTTAGGGTTAGGGTTAAGCTTTAGGGTTAAGGTTTAGGGTTAGTGTTTAGGGTTAGGTTTAGGGTTGGGGTTAGGTTTAGTTAACCCTAACCCTAAACCTAACCCTAAACCCTAACCCCGTGCTGCTTAAGTGTAGTGTGTAGTGCACGGCTGCATAACTGTACTGTGTAGTGCACACGGCTGCTGCAGGCAATCCGCGTGCACGCTGTGTAGTCACATGTGCCGATTCCAGCAAGCTGATTGGGTGAATCGGCCGCGCCGGAGAACTGCGGCAGAATGTGTTAATATGCGGGCAGTTGTGATAGGCATGTGGAGCAGGCTTGGGTGTCGGCTCCATTACTAGTGGTGCCAGCTGTTTCTGACAGCTGACAATAGGCTGCAATTGGAGTTAGCTCTTATTACAGCTGTTAACGGTTTAGATGCCATTGTCAGGAATGACAACACGTCTAAGTAGCCAGTTGGAAAGAAGGGGGAGGGGGTGAAGGGGCTCTCTGGCGTCCCACCAGCCCCATGGCAACTCAACTGCAGCGGCGCTGATTGTTTCCCATGGCAGTATGGAGACTAGGGAAGGTTCTCATGGCTGCCACCATAGTCAATCACGCAATGCCTGTGACAGGGATTCATAGACTTGTTAAAAATACAATGTATTGCAATATTAAAGTATTACAGTATATTAAAGAAGTGATAAATCTATTACAAGCTCAAGTCCCCTTTGAGGATTAAGAAAAATGAGGAAATTAATGGGAAACTGATCAAATTTGCAGATGACAGAAAGCTAGGAGGGATAGCTAACACTAGGGAAGAGAGAGTATTCAAAAAGATCTAGAAAAGCTTGAACAGTGGGCAGCGACTAACAGACTGGTATTTAATAAGGAAAAATGCAAAGTCCTACATCTGGGCAAGAAAAATGAAAAAAGCACATACAGAATGGGAGGAATTGGGCTAAGCAGCAGCACATGTGAAAAAGACTTGGGTATACTAATAGATCATAGACTGAACATGAGTCAACAATGTGATGCAGCAGACGAAAAGGCAAACACAATTCTGGGATGTATTAAGAGAAGCATAGACTCTAGATCACGTGAGGTAATTATCCCCCACTACTCTTCCTTAGTCAGACTGCATCTGAAATACTGTGTCCAGTTCTGGGCACCCCACTTTAAAAAAAGACAGAGACAAACTGGAGCAAGTTCAGAGAAGAGTTACCAAGATGGTGAGCGGTCTGCAAATCATGTCCTATGAGGAACGGCTAAAGGATCTGGGAATGTTTAGCTTGCAAAAAAGAAGGCAGAGAGGAGACTTAATAGCCATCTACAAATATCTGAAGGGCTGTCACAGTGCAGAGGGATTAACCCCATTCTCATCTGCACAAGGAAAGACTAGAAGCAATGGGATGAAACTTAAAGGGAGAAGACACAAATTAGATATTTGACAGTGAGGGTGATCAATGAATGGAACAGGTTACCACAGGAGGTGGCGATTTCTCCTTCAATAGAAGTGTTCAAACAAAGGCTGGACAAATATCTGTGTGGGATGATTTAGTGAATTCTGCACTGAGGAGGGGGTTTGGACCTGATGATCTTGGAGGTCTCTTCCAACTCTACCAGTCTATTAAAAAAAATAATAAATGCTTAATAATAAAGATTTTTTTTTTAACTAAAAAAAAATAAAAAAATAAATTATATATATCTGTGTTCATTTCACATGTAATGAAAGATATCCAAACTAAAATCGTACTGCAGCATCCATAAAAATCCGTTTACAATATATTGTTTCTCCTACGTGCACATTAGCACAGAAGCGTCTGCCAATAAGCATCTGCAGGGAAGAGGAAAACATGTGCATATATGAATATATGTGACTTCATTGAATTAATCTCCAGTCCATCCCTGTAAAGTTTTAAAAGTAAGATTTACAAAAACCACTAAACCGATTAGTATAAGAGATACACCACTGTAAGCAGAGTGTCTGTCACTATACCCTGCTGCCCACAGCCTGGGCAGCTTAGGGGAACGGACAGGCTCCCTCTAATGAGATATCAAACACTGGTGAACAAAAATGTGTCTTTGTTTTTTTAAAACTGACCCCCCCAAGCAAAGGAGTCAACTAAAACACTACATGCTGCCCTGACTGGTCAGCACTGCTCATGTGGGCAGGACTGGCCAATCAAAACAGTGTGTAGTGTCTTATACTAATGATGGCTACTACGGCACAGATACACAGTGGGCATCAGGTAGTCAGAGTAGCCCAAGACCAGAGGGTTGCTGTAAGATAATGTTCTGTGCCACAGTTTATGTGCCCTTCCACTGGCGTCTGTTGTGTTAGGATAATATCCTTTTAATTGCCTACATTTCTTCATGGGTCAGCATAAGAGTTTATACTCTGAGGAAGCTAGGTTTACACTAGCATAACGCGTACGGTTGAGGAGCCGGGACCTTACTACTATGAGACAGGCTAAACAGTGACTCCTCTGCACAGGGTTAGTATTGGGTTTATATCATTGCATTTGTTTTGCAGGTGTATTTTTGCTGTAAGATATATGATGCAGAAGGGATTATTGGCTTTATACGAGATTGTGGAGATATATATATATTATAGATATATATCTCTTTAGCCTGCAATGCATATTGCACTTTCAATATCGAATATATTTGGATGTTAATACTCTATTCGTAGCTGTTCACAGTGCAAGTGTGGTTACAAATGTTTTTAGGTTTTCTGTGTGGTGCTGTGTTTATATACTATGTTTAATAAAGGTGGAATTATCATTGAGTGCCGGCATGTGTTTGCTTGCTTCTTGCTCTCTCTCAGCATTAGGCCGTGTTCCACACGGGCGACAGCAATATAGCCGTGAGAAAATTGCAGC
The DNA here is from genome assembly GCF_035609145.1 of Eleutherodactylus coqui. Taxonomy (NCBI): domain Eukaryota; kingdom Metazoa; phylum Chordata; class Amphibia; order Anura; family Eleutherodactylidae; genus Eleutherodactylus; species Eleutherodactylus coqui. The sequence continues at coordinate 198,345,293 of NC_089843.1, read as the reverse complement.
AATATCGCAATTTTGTAGCGCTTTTTTACCGGGATTTTTTGGGGGCTTGAAATATAAGCACTGCCCCGAAAAAAAAAGCTTTATCTACATTATAAAAAAAACCAAAACAATATATTACTCAACAGGCGCTGTCTGCTTCGCTGCACTACCGCTTCGGCAGTTCTGTGACATTTGTTTGTAGTCTTCAGTTACATTACCTAACACTTCTCCTTTGGCACTTCCGCGGCACTTGTTTGTAGTCCTCAGTCAATGATTTCTTGTCAGGGGGTTCAAAAATCACGCCTACAGAAAGCACTGGCTCTGATTGGCTCCCAAGCACCGCGGCTCAGCCAACCACTGCAGTTCTCGATGAACCAATCACAGCTATTGCATCGAATGGCTGTGATTGGTTCATCGAGTGTTGCAGTAATTGGTTCTTGAGTGCCTCGGCTCAGCCAATCAGAGCCAGTAATTCCTAGAGGTGGGATTTTTGAACCCCCTGACCAGGAAGCACTGGCTGAAGACTACAAACAAGTGCCACAGAACTGCAGGAGGAGAAGTGTTAGGAAATGGAAGGGTTTTATTTTTAATGCAGCTAGGTCTTATTTTAGGGACAAACAGTATGACTTCCTACTGTAAGTGTTGCATCGCACTGCACGAAAACCACAATTTTCTGTGATGCGATACAACACAAAGGAAGGCCCTGTAGGGAAGCATGGGCTACAAAACATCGCAAATCATAGCTGTATAGAGCATGCCGCGATTTTTTTCTTGTGGGATGTAGTAGCCTACAAGACATCGATTTGTAGCTCTGTTGCATCATGCGATTTTGCCACGCATGTGAAAGCGGCCTTAAGAGTTTATACTACTTCACACTGCATGGTGACTGAAGGCACAGCAAGGTAACAGGAAAAACAAACAAAAAAACCCACATATCTGCAAGTATGGTGCTAGATTCCTTTAAATCCTGTGCACATCCAATTTAGGCAGGGAGCGTAGATTCAACAAGCCAGACCTTCAAACCACTGTCAAATAAAACAAGCATCACATCTATTTTCTTTTAATAAAAATAGACATATAATACAGGAGGAAGTAGAAAAGTTGTATCATCGCATTTAGGTTTACTCAACTTTGTCTTGAAGGAATGCTAATGTTTAAATCCTTAATCAGATAGTCATATCAAACTGGTATTCACCACAAAGCCGCTGCCAGTCCAGAACAAAGGAAGCTCCTTTCGCCAAAGGGCCACAGCCAGACTTGTGAGGAGAGTGCAGGGGACGAGATAGAGGAGAGCTGGTTGTCCCTTTTGCATAAGAGCCAGTGCCACAAACGTGACTAGAAGACCTATTCCATAGGCTGCAAAGGAGGAAAGAAAGGAAACAACTTAGATGCCATTTTAAATTAAAACATGAAAAATAATGAGTGGGGAAAAAAACACTCAAAGACATTATTTGTAGCAATGAAATAATTACCAACGAGGGCAATTTGTTGCCCTCACTAAATGCAGTATATCCCCAGTACTGATCTAGCACCTCTGTTAACCCTTTGCAATCCAATTTTGGATTCAGGGTTTCCTAGGGGGCTTTCTCTTTCTGCCATCTGCTGGCTAGAGCCAGTACTGCAGTATGTGACATGCCGGAGAGGCTCCTGACAACAGAGTGGCCGGTAACATACAGTAAGAATGCCCTGCCGGACGTCTTCCGACATCGGAGCTGTACAGGCTTCAATCAGAATCTCTTCAGACGTCAGACAGTGGATTGGAAAGGGTTAATGTGAGAAAAAAAGTTTTGGAAATTGTGAAAGGAAACTGTACGGGTGGCAGACAGCCTTCATCTCTGTGGCAGTACACCACTGGAAACAATCCTAGGAGGACCAACACGCCTTACAGAACATTATAGTCTTTTCAATATGCCGCAGTGACATTGTACACACCGCCATTGTTGGGAACGAGGATGTGTGTGATATGCGTCAGCAGTCAGTAACAAATCTCTGAGCCTTGCCAAATGGATTTATGCAATCTTTACAGACTGTTCAGATGACCAATATGATCCAACACAGATCCGATGTATTTGGATCCAACTTTAACTACTAGATACATGATATGCATTTTCATTAAGCAGAATTTTATTAAAGTGTAAATGTACTTTCCAAAACATTTTTGGCATGTTATGGGGATACATCGACATTTAGAACTTGTGGATGTCTGAGTGCTGAGACCACCACAGAGCGCTATGATGAAGCTGCAGAAGCCCTTTGCTCCCTTTCTGCTCAGCAGCTGAAGACGAGCAGAGTAGAAAGTCTATGAGCCGCCTTCAGCTATCCAGCAGAGACCACACACAGATCGGCGCTTTTGTTGCTTCGTTCTATGGTGATCAAGGGTGGTCTCAGCACCAGGACCCCCACCGACCACAACTATGAAATGTCAAGTTTTGGACAGAATGGTTACACTTTAAGCAAGTAATTAGCAATACCTTAACTTCAATACCCCAGATAAGCAATTTTGCTAATAGAATGGGAAACATTGAAAAGAATTCAAGAGGCATACATTTACCTATAAGACATTACTACCACCTAGAGGACGCCCAAGAGGATACTGGAAAAGGCTTATTCCTACAGGCTGTACTATGTAAAGCACAACTAAACTTTAGGAAGACTTAAGAATAAACTATCATGTCTATACATATAGTGGTGCCTGAATGTTTGTGAACTCTAAGAGCCAAGTACTATATTATGGGCGGCAGTACCAGTAGTGTTATTAAAGTGCATGCCGTTGGTAAGTGTTAGCAGGCACCTTCCTTTACTTACACACCAATATATACTTTCATTGTCAAAACCAATCCCTTCCCTAGAAGTTGTCAGACTAGTATGAAACGTTCTGTGTGTGATTATTACACTGAGATAGGGTGGCTGCACACGGGTGGATTTCCGCGGCGTTACCCCGCAGCTGTAAGGTTCTATTGCACCTAACAGCGCAATGCCCACGGTGCGGAATTCCACCCCGTGAATTCACCTGTACTCACCCACGGCGGCATGTTCTATTTGCTACGGGTGTGAACATGCGGACGGCTTCCATTGCAGTCAATGGAAGCCGTATGTCACGCTATCTTCCGCTGTAGCACAGCGGAAGATAGCGTGAAACCGCTTCCCCGCCTACCACCAGCCGCGTCATATGACGTGGCCGGCGCGCCACGCGCTCTATTGTGCGTGCGCGCCGAAGCGTCATGCGGGACGTCAGGTGGTGGATCCGGAGGTAAGTATGGGGTCTCTGGGGAGCCGCCGTGACGGGCTCCGGTGCGGAATTCCGCTTGCGGAGCCCGTTACGGCCATGTGAACCCAGCCATAAGTGATTACAATACTGACCCCTTGAAGGGAGGCTCTAGTACCCTGCTGTACCACCTCTAGCTTGGATACAAGTTGTGATACAGGCAGGCATGGAGGCTCTAGTATGCTGTTGTATCGCCTCTAGCTTGTATACAAAATGTGATATAGGCAGGCATGGAGGCTCTCGTACCCTGTTGTACTGCCTCAGCTTGGATACAAGATGTGATACAGGCGGGCATAGAGGCTCTAGTATGCTGTTATACCGCCTCTAGCTTGGATACAAGATGTGATACAGGCGGGCATGGAGGCGCTAGTACCCTGTTGTACTGCCTCAGCTTGCATACAAGATGTGATACAGGGGCATGGAGGCTGTAGTACCCTGTTATACTGTTTCTAACTTAAAAGTGGCAAAAGTATGTTTGTTCCTAATTGGAGCAAGGGTTAGACTAAGTTCCAGAAGAACAGAAGCATTAATTATATTGTGCTGCATTTTTAATTGATCCATATAATTATTTCAAAATTTGCTTTGCCAGAATTTCCCCTGACCATGCTGATATTTTTCCCAAAACTTTGCTCCAATACTTATCCAAAGAAAATCTGATTCCTTGGAGCAAATTACTCTTCGAGAGTTCTGTGACTTTCTTTATAGCTGCTATATGAGGAATGACAGCATTGGCCATTATATAACTTATATCCCACATATTATAGCAGTTTTCCCCCTCCTAAGGCTACCTAGGCACCGAGTTTTTTGGCCCGATATCGCGCTGGTCAACCTGCATTTTACCCGCAGATACCAGACAATTTTCAGGCAAAATTGCTTCGCATGCCTTCTGTGAAATTATGACTCTCAAGTGCAATAGCGGATTGGAAGTGTTTCCCATTGGTTTCAATGGGACACTGCATCGCACAGCATGCGAGAGCCATGTATTCAATGTGCGATGTGTTTTAGAGGTACTCAAAACAAATAGAACGTGCCACGATTTGCCACGCATCGCTCATGTGTATGAATCCATTCAAAGGAAGAGTTCATATTTGCGTAACGCACAAAAATTGTGCGAGATTCTCGGCCGTGTGAAATCAGCCTTGTGATCCATTTCTAATTGGCAGTTTTCTCTAACCTCAGATCCAGAAGAGTTGGAAAATAACTGCTATCCTGTCTCCATACGCTGCACAAATATGGCAGCACTTCTCTGTAGTCCGCTCTCTGATGTATTAGCAGCTGGTGGAGCATTGTAGAACAGTACTGAACAATGCAGATGGGGGGAGATAAAACACAGAGATGCACACAGATATGGCTACTATGTCTATCTCCCTTTAGCAGCTATTCCTCCTATGTCCTCTCCATAGATGTCTATGGGCTGCAGCTGCAATCTGATCCCTGTGTACAGACTTGTGATACTAGAGGTATCTTCAGAGTGAGCGATCAGTGCAAGAAAGAGGAAAAGCGGCAAAAGGCATTTTTCTCTGATTAAATATACTGTATTACAAAGTTTCTTAAATTTGCTTTTACTATCAATGTATGATGAAAAGGTTATTCTTTAAGAGCGACATACCAACAGTGCAAGCCAGAAAATAGATCCTTGAAGACTGAATCAGAATATCAAATCTGTGACAATAAGCCACCAAGAGACCTGCAGGAATAACGTAACATATAAAATGCAGCAAAGTACTTGTCGGTATATACAAAATATATAGTACATAGTAAATGGGGCAAACAATACGGTATTTTTAGTCATTAAAGTAAGAATGACAAACAAAAAAAATATTCCTTGGGTTTTTTAGTGTTGTCAGGCACTTGGCCATTAAAAATGTCAGAAAAACACTGTGGCTTTCATTAGCAGATATGTATGGAGAAGAAGATTCTCAAAACTGGATCAGCAAGATAAAAAGTGATCATGCTGAAGACATTTTATTCAACTAAATGTGGAATTTCCCCTCCCCACCCACAGCTGCTCGTAGAGCAATGAAAAAATGTACATAATCTACATCTCAGAACAAAATTTTTGTACATGTTAAGGGCGCCTGCGCACAAACGGGTCGGATTTCGTATGCGGGATCCTGCAGCGGAATCCCACTCTGTGCCCTGCCGGTGACCCAGCGTATCTGTCCGGAATTTTCTTAATCTGTACTGTGGATGGTCCGGCCAGCGTACACGTGCAGTACAAAATTTGCCGCATTGTCGCTAGGCGATGACGCGGATCCTGCAACGATGATTGCAGAGGGGCCGCGGGTCAGATTGTTTCTATTGACTTTAATGGAAGCCTTCAGCACAGAATATGCTTAAGGCCCCAGGCACACGAGCGGATTTTTGCTACGGAATTCGGAACAGCCATTCGCCTTCGGATTCCACAGCAATAGTCCTCCATAGCATGGTATGGAAAAATGATTCTTTATACACACGAGCAGAAATCGCAATTGGTTTTTGCTCATGGATTAAAAAAAATGCTGCATGGCTTCATTTTACTGTGGCTCGCGCATGGACGGCTTCCATCAAAGTCAATGAAAGCCATCCGACCTGCGGCCTATCCGGAAGGGCCGCAGATTCCGCAGGAGTTTAAAAAAAAGAAGGTCCGGCAGCGACCATTCGCAGTACAGAGAAGCCGGTCCGTGCGGACGTCGGCGAAGGGTCACCCACCACGGTCGGGATTTTCCACGCAGAATGCGTGCATGCCATGTGAATTCGATCTCAAAATACAGCATGCTACAATTTTTCCTCTGCGAGCGGAAAAATCGCAATCGATTTCCGCTCGTGTGCAGGAAAAGTCGCTTTTCCATTGGATGCTATGGGCAGAATTTGCTGCGGAATCTGGAGGCAGACGGCTGCTCTGGATTCCACAATGAAAATCCGCCCGTGTGCAGCGGCCTAATAAAAAACAGTCTGGATAATTCAGTTTATCTGTAATCAAGAACAACAAATAAAGCAGCGGCTCACCAAATTAATAAAGAGAACGAAAAAACAGCCAAGAATTTTGAAGGTTCGAAAGAACGGAGAAGATTTTTTGACTTTAAAAGTAACTAAGCTATATGGATACCTGGCACCAATATGTCTCCAAAGCCCAGAAGAGAGAATGGCCTGTCACAGAGAGCCAACGGGGAGGAGTTTAATCTCGGCACTTTCAGGACCATTGGAAGCTGGTATAGAAAAAAATATAGTATCAAATGAGAAAAAGCACTTGATCATAATACTAAGTTACATAGTTAAGTTAAAAAAAGACCCTGTCCTGAGCTAGTGTTTCCCCATCTCTAGGCCTCAGGGACCCCCAACAGGTCGTGTCTTCAGGATGTCCTGTAGTAAGAACACCTGTAGTAATGTCTGAGGCACTGACAATAATTACATCACCTGTGCAATACTGAGGAAATCCAGAAAACATGACCTGCTGGGGTCCCTGAGGACTGGAGTTGGGAGAGACTGCCTTAGTGACTTACGATCAATATGGGAATCTCTTCAAAACCTGTAAGCGGTGCATTAGGTTTTAGGTCTGGTCCTCGCAATTTCCTTTATTTGTAGCTGGAGTCAGGAAGCATCTATAGTATGTTTTAGCTGCTAAGCAACTCTGGTCCATTCACCTCACTATCAGGAATTAATCATGCTTGCTCCCCCATCACCAGCCAGTGTTGCACCAGCACGAAAAACTAGCAAAAAAGTTTGAAAGCATAGAAAAAGGGAAAAAAAAAGTCACGATTTACCTTTTCCTGAGTATATGAATCTGATGGACCTGCAGCAACTTCAACCATGATACTCTCACCGCTCTGTAGGGAGGGGGAAAAAAAGTTTTAAAATGTTGGGCAGCAATCAGGTTTTCGCATTAGTATAAGCAGAAGCAAATTAAGTCAGGGCATGTTAAAAGTCGTACCTTTGTAAAATATGGCGTGATGAACACAAAGAAGACATCGTATACAAAGAGAACAGACAAGAGTAACGTGCAGCTCTGAAAGAAAACGTGAGAAGTTGTAAAAACAATTTAAAGACTAATGAACAACGGCTGTCAATGAATTATAGCTCATAACTTTATGTTATGCCAAGACTAAAGTGTGGTTAATAGGGGTTCAATGCTGGAACCACAAACAAGGGAGTCATGCCGCTTGTTCTGGGCTACAAGTGGCCACACACTGATCACCCTCTGAAATAAAAGCAGTGGGATGGAATATATATGTTTTCACCGTGTTGACATATGCTTCATATCTGTATTTGTTGCGACATTCAGTTATCCTAATTGGCTGTACTGTAAGTCCTTGGGGTATCTGTGTACTGAAAGACACTGTCAGCACCCAGGAAAACGGATTCCTTAAGCCCTGTTCTAACAATTATCATTCAGTTGACGTTATTACGTATGCACTGCTGCATGGTGCAATCATAGGCATTAAAGGAGTTTTGCAGGCAGTGCCAAGTTTAGGGGGGTTGGTGCTGTGATCCCCATATAGTGGCTAGTGCTCGTAATTGCAACTGCAGCTCTCACTGAAATCAATGGGATTTGCGCCTGCAATTAAAATCGCAGCTCAAGAAGGCGGAGCCTAGCTATGCAGGAGTGAGGAAGCAGAGGCTTTGGGCTCCCGCTGCTACCGCCGACAAAACCCACCCAATAGCAGACCCAGACAAGCTCCAGAACCCAGGGGACATCATGGTGAAGCGGAGAGGCACCGGGAAGCAGCCAGACACCGTGGACGAAGTTCCCCCTACAATACAGCGGTACTTCGGGAGCCGCGGAGCGGCGGCCCCCCCCCTCCAAGATGGCGCCGGACCATGTGCGGCCGGTGCTGAGCTCAGCAGAGAGCGAGGGAGAAGAGCGCAGGACCGAGGAAGAAAGAAGAGACCTGGATGCCGGCGGGACAACACAGGCAGATAAGTATAAAGATACAGCCTGCACAAGCCAGTCCCCACACACGCCGGCGAGTGCCCACACTAAGCAGGACACACAGCAGCAAAGTAAAGGGGAAAACTACCCCAAACACAGTGACTCACCCCACCACCCCTCCCCCATAAGGGACCATGAAACCCCCAACAGCACAGAAGGCAACCTGGGCAAAAAACAGAGCCCCCACACGGAGGATGCAGGGGAGGGGGGAAGAGGAAGAGGCAGCAGCAGCAGCCCACAAGAGGGGAGCCACAACCAGAACCTCGCACACAAGGTCCGCAGGAGGACCGCCATAGCAGCACGACCTAAAACACCCAGACAGAGCTCACAGGGCAGAGACCCCTCGTCAGAGGATGAGTGGGATTGGAGGGACCACCTGCGCGCTTTACCAACTAAAAGCGATTTTCAAAGGTTGGAGGCCTCCCACAAGGAAGCCATGCACACATTGCAACAAGAGATTAAGCAAGTGGGCAATAGGCTAAATACAGTGGAAGAAACACAAGAGAAAGTCCTGGCCACGCTAGACGCGCATAGCCAAGCAATAAACGCGCAGGCTCTACAAATGGCAGACATCTTGACCCATATAGATGACATTGAGAACCGCCACAGGCGGAATAATCTACGTCTGAGGGGCTTATCAGAGGAGATCCTGCCGACGCAACTGGAGGACTGGGCCCGCAACTTCTTCGGCTCACTGCTGCAGAGGGGACCGGAAAGCCCGATTGTAATTGACCGTATCCATAGGACTCTAGGGCCAAAATCAGATAACCCAAAGAGACCACGGGACGTAGTCTGCCGTATCCACTACTATAAAGATAAAGAAGCCATCATTAAAAAAGCACGGGAAAAAAAGGACACTATAACATACAACGGGACCCCCATAGAAATTTACCCGGATCTGGCCCACCGCACACTGCAATTACGTAGGGCGGTGAGACCAATTCTAGATGAACTGAGAGCAAACAATATTCTGTATAGATGGGGGTACCCGTTCCAACTTATAGCATCAAGAAACGGGAAAACGGCATTCTTCAAATCGCCAGCGGATCTGCCAGGTTTCCTGGGGACCCTAAAATTACCCATGGTAAATATTCCAGATTGGCCCTACGTACCTGCCCTACCCATTGAACCCCCGAGAGAGTCATGGCAAGAGGCCAGGTCACGCAGATCCAGGCCTCCCGAGACCAACAATAGAGCAAAACGCTGATCATAAGCACGCAGAAGAATAGAGGCGATAAGAAGAGTTATGGAGAAGGACCATCGAACTGCGCAGAAAGTGCAAATCGGGCTTTAATTACCGAACATTGAGAGACCTCATATAAAGAAATATTTTGTTGGAGGGAGGAGGGTTACCTGGGTTCGCAGTTTAACAAGTTTAAAAGCACAAGTTATGTCATGGTTATATAAGCAATATAGATTATACGTTAGATAAGAAATGTTAGTTTACCACTGAGATTAGGGTTGGGATGCCGGCGGGTGCGGCGGGGGGGAGGCGACCTCTAATGCGTGGCACTTCACCTCACGGGACGGACGCTGCTCACGCATCGTCCGCAGCCAACCTCAGGCTGAGTCCCCACCAAGCTAGATTGGAAACATGGAGTCCAATCGACAGAAAATTGACTTTCTGTCACCTATCCCCATACTCTATTTTCTTTCTACCCCCTATCTTTTTTCTTTATTCTTCAGAGATACAGAATTTCGTGGAAGTCTCGGACACAGTTCGGCCTTGGAGCAGCCCACTACCAAAAATAACACGCCATGGCTAACCTAACTTTTTGTACATACAATGTTAGGGGAGTGAATGCGCCAGCCAAACGGGGCCAGATTTTAGCACATTTACATAAAAAACAGATTAAAATAGCCCTCCTCCAGGAGACGCATTATAAAACAGGGCAAATACCAAAAACCAATAATCGACACTACACCAATTGGTACCATAGTACCCATCCGGAAAAGAGAATTTGTGGAGTGTCGATTGCTATACATAGGTCCCTCCCACACAGAGTTTTGGACACAATAATAGATAATGAAGGGAGGTATATATTCCTAAAGCTTGACCTGGGAGGACACATAATAACAATTGCTAACGTGTATTTCCCTAACTCCAGACAGGTTTCGTTCAGATGCCGCATCTTGGGAGAACTGGCACGGTTCGCCTCAGGATCCAGGATTTTACTTGGAGCGGACCTTAACATCACCATGGACCCAGAACTGGATTCGTCTACGGGTAAGTCCGGACTCCCCTTGGTGGCCCTGCGTAGACTACGGAGACAAATAGCGGAGCTGAAACTCGTTGACCTCTGGAGGATTCTTCATCCAGGGGTCAGAGACTATAGTCACCATTCAGCATCCCACAATAGTTACGGGAGACTGGACTATTTATTTATATCCCATGATCTCCTAGATTTAGACCCCAAGTGCTCCATAGGAAATTTCATATGGTCTGACCACGCACCTGTCTATGGGGAGCTCCTGGGGCATAGAGAAGGAAGGGGTCTGAACTCTTGGAGACTAAACGATAACCTTTTGGGCGATTCGTGCTGTACACAGGAGATCAGAGAAACCATTAAGACCTTTGTAGAGACTCATAGCGCAGACACTACAGCACCCACGATACAATGGGAGGCCCTCAAATGTGTGCTGAGAGGGATATTCATATCCCACGGAGCACGCTTAAAAAGAGATAGGACGGCCAAGCTAGCGCATTTAATTGCTCAATTGGAAAAAACAGAACAAACCAACAAAGAGAAACCCACTCAGATCTTAGGTGCAGAGATTTCGGCCCTACGCCAGCAAGTACTGGGAATTCTAGATAAAAACCATCTTTGTATGAGGGATAGATTCAGGGGAAAATTTTACGAATATGGAAACAAGAGTGGAACGTGGCTAGCACGGGCCCTAAAACCCAGAGGCAATCAATCCTACATATTCGCGATGAAATCCCAAGAGAAAGGGAAAATTCATGCGACAAAAGATATCCTAGAATGCTTCCAGAGCTACTATAACGAGCTGTATAACATTGAAAACCCAGTGGACCAAAGGGAAATAGACCAGTATCTTCAGACACACACATTGAAAGAGATAACAGCAGACCAAGCGCAAGCATTAGAAGAGGATTTTTTAGATCAGGAAATCATTAAAGAAATAAAAGAGCTAAAGACAGGAAAAAGTCCGGGACCTGACGGCTTCACCCCAAGGTTCTATAAAACTTTTGGAGAGTCCCTGGCCCCAATACTAGGCAAGGCCTTTAACGCGATATCTGACACACGTTCATTCCCTCAACAATCAATGCAAGCTACTATCACTGTAATTCCCAAACCGGGTAAAGACCCGACGGCTTGCGAAAACTACCGCCCGATCTCTCTGCTAAATATCGACACAAAGATATTTGCGAAGATCATTGCAACACGCTTAAAACCACTAACACGGGAGATTATCAACAGAGACCAAGTGGGGTTTGTCCCTGGAAGAGAAGCCAGGGACAACACGATAAGAACACTCTCTCTAATGGACAGGGCAAAGGAGGCTAATGTCCCACTCTGCTTACTCTCAGTTGACGCTGAAAAAGCGGTCGATCGAGTTAATTGGGCATTCCTGGAAAGCACCCTGAAACGGATGGGAATGAGAAATAGATGTAGACAGCGGGTACTAGCACTATATAACAATCCCACAGCACAGATTAGGGTAAATGGCGTACTCTCCAAGCCAATTAGTATAAAAAATGGGACGCGTCAGGGGTGCCCTCTGTCACCGACCCTGTATGCATTAGTGATGGAATCGTTTGCTAACGCCATCAGGGGAAATATAGAAATATCGGGGTACGAAGCGGGGGGGAGCACGCATAAAGTCGCGTTATTTGCAGACGATTTAATGATATATATGACAAACCCCAAAGAGGATATACCCGCAATTCTAAAAGAATGCGAAACATATAGCCGAGTCAGCAATTTTAAAATGAACATGAATAAGTCTGAGATACTAAGCGTTAATTTTCCCACAAGAGAGAGCTCCCAATTAGCAGCAAAGTTTCCCCTAAGATGGCGAGAAGACCAATTAAAATATTTAGGGGTAATCTTATCACCAGAGACAGAGAAATTGTACAGGCTGAACTACGAGCCCATCTTGGCAGCAATCATAAAAGACCTAGACAAATGGAAAGCATTAAATGTATCGTGGATCGGTAGAATCAACACGCTTAAAATGAACATACTGCCCCGACTACTGTACCTATTTCAAACCCTACCCATTGATCTTCCGAAAGAATACTTCAAAAGACTCCAAAAAATTGTAACACGCTACACATGGAAAGGTTCTAAACCACGTCTCAGCTACAAGCTATTAACACAACGGAAAACTAGCGGGGGCCTAGGTCTCCCAGATTTACAGTCATACTATAGAGCGGCAATAGGCAAAGTTGTTCTGGATCTGACACGGAAAAACCCCACGGAACATTGGGTTGAGCTAGAACGTACAAATAAGCGAGTACAAGGGCTATTCTGGCTAAAGGGAGGATTGGGTAGACGTGGCACAAAAGTCTCCCCATTTATACACACTATATTAAAAATTTGGGATAAATTCGCAGTTAGGTGCGGTCTGATAAGAGTGCCGGGACCATGGACTCCACTGACGGGAAATCCGGATTTCCCTCAGGGAGAAGCTGGGCTATCGTTGATTGAGGGACTGGGTTTGCAATGCCCCAGGATACGTGACATCCTAGATAAGGATGGGATCCTGCAAATGGAGACACTGGTTGGAGAAGGGGGGCAGCGGGCAGGTGCGTGGTTCCAGACCCATCAGATTGCACACTACATAAAGAGCTTGGGACCAAGTACCAATTTGACTATGCCCTCGACACCGTTCGAGGAGCTATGTGAAGCCCCCCAGAAAAAGAGGGGCGAGATCTCCGTGGTGTACAGTATTTTGGTGGCCGAGGGGGGTCGGGACGCCAGGGGAGGATTCAGGGAAGCATGGGAGAAAGAGTTGGGGCGAGCCGTGCCAGACGAGGACTGGGTTAAAGCCCAATGTACGACACACAAGATGACAATATCAGGAAATCACCAAGAGCTAAATTATAAACTGCTAACGCGATGGTATCGCACACCGGATAGGCTGGCAAGATTCTATCCAGGGGTCTCCGATCTCTGCTGGAGGTGTCTAGCGGAGACGGGGACGCTTACACATATATGGTGGTCATGCCCCCTGATATCTTCCCTCTGGAAGGCGGTCGAGGATCTTCATAACACTCTGACTGGGGACTCACTGACCCTCACACCCGAAATTGCACTTATATCAATGTTACCTGGGGCATTGGGAACAATTAAGAAAAGAATTCTCCGCTTCTTTCTGTTAGCAACTAGGGTTTCTATACCACGCTTATGGAAGTCACAGGTGCCGCCCTCTAGGCTGAACTGGGTGACAGCTCTTGATGAAATATGCCACATGGAGGAATTAAAAGCGGGGGACGACAACAAATACGTGGCCTTTCACGCGACCTGGGAACCTTGGTTGACGTTCCGCAAATCAGCAGATTTAGAAGGGTGGCTTCAGAGAGGCGAACTGCCCGCGCGATAGTGGGCTCGGAGCTAGGGTCAGCGATCAAGGTAAAGGGCACCACGAGACCTTCTGTATCTTCATCCTTTCTATCTCTCTCACCTTCGCTATCTTTATTCTCTTCTACTCATTCTTTCCTATCCTATTCCCCCCCCCCCCCCCCTTATTCTTTTTTCTTAAACCCAATTATACCTAACCTATTATTTTTTTCTATTCCATTCTCTCTATGTGCAGTTCTGGGGATCAATCTATTAGGGCTGTATTTGGGGAGAGTTGTAGCGCTGTCAGCCACCACTCACGGAATTTTCCGGAGGGGGAGGGCTGTTGGCGGTTAGAACACAATTTTTGATATAAGGTTACAAAGTTGGTCATTTACAGGAAATTAGAAGAAATGTTAGAATATAGTTTTAAAACAGATAAGAAAGCATATCAAAGGCTGTGGTTATTATTCAATGACACATGAGGTTAAGAGAGAAAAATGATCAACAGAAAAGTTTATTAGCTCAATTTTAGTTTAATGGTATTGATACAAATTACCAGTAATAAGAATAATGTTGTTCTGAATGATGTGAAATGATAATGCTGTAAAAGATTTCACGGAAAAAACCAATAAAACACGTTTAAACATAAAATCGCAGCTCAAATTAATTTCAATGAGAGCTGTACCTGCAGTTACAAGCGTCGACCACTACACAGGGGTCAGAGCAGCGGCTTCCGCTTCAACCCCTGTGTATTCCGACATCGGCAGCGGATGCAGCCTGGAAAACCCCTTTAATGATGCTCCAATGTGGAGTTACAATTTAATCTTGATACCTACCTTAAATGTGGGTAGGCGAATTGCCTTCAACATGTAGAGACAGAAAGCTATGCCAAGAATATCCTGCAGTATCCAGGCCCATCTAAAAGGAAGAAAATGGTGTAACAGAACAGCATCACGGAGGCTTCCCAACCGCCTTTGCAGCGTTATCACAAGTACTTACTGGTCTTCATTCCTATAGACGCCCCAAACCACACTGACAGCAATACAGAAGCCTGCAAGCAGGAGTTTCCAAATAGGCGGGCGATTATGGAAGTAGGGCAGGTTATTCTCTGGAACTCTAATTGGGGAAAAAAAAAATTGCAGAACTTTTTAATGTCTTAATCAGAAATAAGTCTAAACAAATGTGAATGATTTTATTTTTTCAAAGCAGAACTAGATATAGTTCCTCATGATCTCACCGGCATTTCCTAAATGGAATTATGCCAACAAACGGAGAAAGGCAGCTGTATAGACCAATTGACGCAGCCAAGCAGAATATTCCAATGATTATATAAACTGTGTATAAAAGAAAGAGAATTAATACATGTAGAAAAAACAACATTAATCATTATATTATGCTATAAAGAGTTTGGCCAGAATTAGAAAAACGGCTTCTTGCTTCCAGAAACAACGCTACTCCTGTCCATGGGTTGTGGTTGGTATTGCAGCTCTACTCCATTGAAATGAATGGGGCTCAGATGCAATACCAAACGCTACCCACGGACAGCAGTGGTGCTGTTTTTGGAAGAACACACATTTTTCTAAGCTTACACAACAACTGCTTTAAAGGCTCTGACCACCTTCACTATTTTTTATTGCTGAAATACACATAAAATAAAAAATAAAGCGACTTTAAACTATACCACTGCTTTGTGTCAACAGCTCTTATGCAGACTTATAGTTGTGTGTGCATATAATAATTATATATACAGTATATATCTACAAACACACATATATACAAGTTCCACCTCCTGTTTCTGTATGGAGAGGGTTGAACGAAGATTGAGCTGCAGGTGAGGATAGCTTCCCAGGTACCCAAGGATTACCAGTTAGGAGACAAGAGGTCAGATTTTTAGCCACAAACATTATGCCTTTTTTTTTTTTTTTTTAAATCAGAGGTCATCAAAATTGGGGTTATTTAGTTTAGAAATTTAGAAGACGGCTGAGGGGCGACCTAAGAACTATGTATCATTATATTAGGCGACAATACAGAGATCTCTCCCACCATCTAGTTATACCCAGGACTGTAACAAGGCGGCGCTCTAATAACTATGTATAGATATATCAGGGGTCAGTACAGAGATCTCTCTCGTCATCTATTTATACCCAGGACTGTAACAAGGGGGCGCTCTAATAACTATGTATAGATATGTCAGGGGACAATACAGAAAACTGGGATTATTCCGATTGCCAAGAATGGAGTCAAGAATGAATTTTGTCCCTTAAAATGGGTAAAATTGGCTTCTATGTCATTGGGGTTTTTTGCCTTCCATTGGATCAACATTGGGGTGTATAAAAGGCTGAAAATATGGACTTTTTTCCCGAAAGCAGCTCAGGATGCAGGATAATATATTCCACATCCCTGTGCCTCCACTGCTCCCAATCCACCAATGTTTGGTCTCACCAATCATCGATGACATTAATGACACCAGGGCCATGTGGCCATTTCAGCCAGTGATTAGCTGCAGCTATGAGAAGACCTGGTGTTGGGGCATCATTGCTCTGCACACAGAGGTGAAGGCCAGCAGGGAACCCACACCTCCTATGCTTTTAGAAACAAACTTGTGTTTTGTTTTTTCACAGTGATGCCCAGTATTTCTATAGCCGCGCCTTCACACAAGGTATATTTACTGATAACTTTCCAAAGCGGAAAATGGCCGGCGAATATACAGCAAATCTGCACCTAACTGGTAGAGGTTTTGTTGTGGAATTGCCGTGTTTCAACCTATGCAATTCAAAAGGTTAAAATCTGCAGCCTAAACACTTTGGACCGCGCGGAACGTTTCCACTTGATGTGGACGACGCTCTTAACTCTCATCCACATGGCTGGGCTGCAAATACTGTGGAAGTCCTGCAGAATAATCCACTGCAGAAAGTCCAGCACATCTACAGCCGGGTGGAGGCATCCAAATGGTAGTCAAATACATCTCCTGGTTGATGTGATGAATAACCCAATCCATGTCATCTTATACGGAAAGAATCACCTAAAAGCATTTCAATGGCTACCGTGTCATAAGTAGAGAGTCACACTCTTGTGATGGTAAAAGGGGTTGTGCCAGAATCACAAGCTTGTTATTCTGCGCTATAACCAGATGAATGGTGGTGGGATGATGAAACCCCGACCAATGTACTTCATGACGTCTCAAGCTCCACCCGCTAGAGACATCATGCACTCCAGCATCACCATGCTTGGGCCGCACTGAGCGAGCAGGCGTATGCGCCGTGACCGTTTCACAGAGGAGATACTACAATTTCCTTACCTAAACGGTCATAGAAGTTAAATAGGAGGACCAACATAGAGCAGCACATAATGACAAACACACAGATCATGATCGGGGTGACGTCCACAGTTTCATCATCATGTTTCTTATCTGCTCCATCGTCCCTCTTGTGTTTCATATAGCTCCTGAAAGAGACAGAGAGACAGACACATGTCATTTGCATCAGAAGAGTAGACTGAATTATAGCACTAAAAATATTTAACCTCTTCAACACCAGAGATTTTTCATTTTAAAGTTTCGCTTTTCGGTACCCCTTCTGAGAGCCATGTGGCTGCATGAGGGCTTATATTTTACAGGACGTGTATAATATATATATATTTTACACACATATAATATATCTCTATACTTTTTCTGATGTGATCATGGGGTCCTGATGGGTTGCTGAGGCACCTGGAGGCTTGACTATAGCCTCCTGGTCTGGCAGCTATGGTGACCTATGAGGTTCTCTCATGTATAGTAGTGTATTAAAAGAGTGATAAAAGATGCAGATATTCAAGTTCCCTAGTGGGATAAAAATAAGTTTAAAGGTTATTTTAAAAAATAGTAAAAAAAATAAAAGTAAATACTTAAAAATCCCACCATACGTTGCAACAAAAAATAAATACAAAAAAACAATACACATGTGGTATCGCTGTGCTCGGAATGACCCAGAGAATAAAATATTACTGCATTATTTAACCCGCACAGTCAACTCCACGAAAAAAAAATAGCAAAATACTGCAAAATATAAAAAAATCTTTATAAACTTGCCGGAATTGTGCTGACCCAAAGATTATTATCACATTATTTTGAACACTGAACGCTGTAAAAAGTAAATCCAATAAACAAAATGGCAGAATCTTTTTTTTTTTCCTCCCCAATCACCAAAAAAAAGCCGCCCAGCAGCTCAGTACAAAGCGGTTCTGCCCTAGTAAAAACGCTGCGCTTCTACTTATGCCTTGAGAGAATGGCCTACAACACACTGGACAATAAGGCGCACCGAAGTGTTAGTTGCAAGAAAGTAAGACAAAAATATTTGAATCCAAATAGTGTGCAAAAAGGTTTAACAGAGTGAATCCCTGCGGCCGGCACAGGGGAAATAAGACGCTTTGTGACAAAGAATAATGTCTCTCCACTTACCTGCCTCGTCTCCTGCACTCCCTGCCTCGTCTCCTGCACTCCCTGCCTCGTCTCCTGCACTCCCTGCCTCGTCTCCTGCACTCCCTGCCTCGTCTCCTGCACTCCCTGCCTCGTGTCTCTCCACATACCTGCCCCTTCTCCTGCACTCCCTGCCTCCTGTCTCTCCCCTTACCTGCCCCTTCTCCTGCGCTCCATGCCTCCTGTCTCTCCATTTACCTGCCCCTTCTGCTGTACCCCCTGCCTCCTCACTTACCTGCCCTTTCTCCTGCACTCCCTGCCTCCTGTCTCTCCACTTACCTGCCCCTTCTGCTGTACTCCCTGCCTCCTGTCTCTCCATTTACCTGCCCCTTCTCCTGCACTCCCTGCCTCCTGTCTCTCCACTTACCTGCCCCTTCTCCTGCACTCCCTGCCTCCTGTCTCTCCACTTACCTGCCCCTTCTCCTGCCTCCTGTACTAATCACTCACTCTGAATATACTTCTAAAAAGCTGTACATCGAGTGATCAGATTACAGCTGCAGCCCATAGAAACCAATGGAGAAAAGAGTAAGGGTCCTTTTTTCACGGCCGATAAAGCGTTCAGATTTCTACTGGGTGTGGGAGTCTGAACGATTGTTGTTCAATGTAAATGCATGCCCCGACTGTACGACAAATAAGAATTCATTTTGTTTTCTGCATGCAAAAACTGAAAAATGTATCCGCCCGTGTAAACAGGCAATTCATCTATGAACTGCCTGCTTACTGTGAATGGACACGGGTGGGCCAAAACGATCCACGGACCCCTCAACTTCCATTTACTGAGCGATAGTCCTGTGTAAAAGCACAGGAATGATTATAGCTGGGGTGATCTGTCTGGCCTCTGCACCGGACAAGTCCCATGTAAAAGGGCCCTATGAGGAAAGAACTGTTGGACGAAGACAGAGGTACAGACACTGCTGCCTCTAGTAAGTGTTTTATCCCACTCCAGTGTTGGCTTCATATCTACAGTGTTTAGTATTGCTGTATAATGCCCCCCATGCAGTTGCTTCTGAGGGTGAGCTATAGTGAGACAGAGAAGAATAGATCCTGCTCTCTTATTTGTACAGAGGGATTGTTCCAGGAGTGCTGGAGGATAACTGCAAAGACGTTTAGGAAAAATAATCAGAAATAGAACCTACAGAATGGGAAATTGCCACAAAATGCAAGATACAAGTCATGTATCTTGATCAGAAATGCTGTTATTCCTGGTGTACACGCACACGACAGCTTATTCTGAAAAGTCATTGGAAAGTTCAGTTATGCTTTAATAATTCCTACAGGGTTGTCGGGTGAATAAAGTGACCAAGGAGGAAACTTTGAGTACAACCTCAAATGAACAGCTACACTTACTTCTTAACATCTCTGCTTCCAGCCCAGTAGCCACCAGTAGCAACAGTTCCTACAGCCATTATAAATATGATGACCATATTGTAGTCCACAACAGGCTCATTTGGTGCATATAATGCAACTTTTACAGACCGGCCGAATGTCTGAAAAATGAAAAAAGTAAAGTTACAGATGAGTAATGATGATGTTACACATTTATTAAACTGAGGAGATTAAATTATAGATGTGTTCTTATATATTGTATCCATTCACTGTTGGAAATAGTATATATAGAATATTTATTAACACCTTTCTGCATTGTGCATAAGAGTACAGTGCTGTGCCCATGCCACAATTGTGGCAACGCTCTAACTGCTGAGCGCTCTAATAGCTGGTTCATTCCCTTAGATGCATCGATCAATAGTGATAACAACACGCGTGCTTTGCAGAGGGAGGGTAATTACTCTCGGCAAGTCCATCAGCACCCTCACAATGCAGCTGGGTGTTGAATAATACTCCGCAATATGCAAGTACTGCAATGTTTTATAGAAATGATGAGAAGATTGCATGTTTTTGCCCCTTGGTGAACAAAAAAAGTTCAATAAAGCTTAGAGAGGAGTATAAAACAATTAAAATGAACAAGACGTTATTTTTACGCTGTTCATGTTGCAGGTCACCTGTGACCAACAGAGGGGACGGCACTGTAATCACCATCACTGTCTATTTGGGGCCTGTATTTTTACAGGTTATACTAGAGTGGAGTCGCTTTGTCTGAGCCCACCGTGTGATAAAAGCTGTCTTATGTAATATTTAGGTGACGGGTCATTTAGGACACACAGAGATGCAGAGGAGAGTTTCTGATTATGTTGGCATCCATACAGGGCAGTTGGTTGGGGCCCATGAGCCTTTAGCTACATTCCTGGCAGCACCACAGAGCTAAGCCAACATGCAGCTTCTTCCAGTACCCACCAAGAGGCACTACAGTCTCTGGGCTTTTTCTTTTTTGCCATGGAACCGGGAAGACAAGACAGCAAGAGGGCAGAAGGGGCGCACACAAGTTCTCAAAAGACGTCTTAGAGAGCACAGACTGAGGGGCACAACAAGAAACTTCTTCATTCTTCTACCTAAGCCCAGGGGACAAGTGGAACCCGCTGGCTTGTGTGTGCCGCTACATCTATCTGGCTGCCAGGAATTCCTCTCAAAATTATATCATTATCCATTTGTTAGATAGATAGTAGCTCTCATTTTCCTAATGCAGGTTGCAAAATTTAGGGTATTATCTGATTGGTTATGTGCAAACAACTGTGGTGATAGCTTGTCTCTGCATTCGTTGCAGGTTACCCAAGTGACTTCAAGCATCTTTTCGATAAGTTGCATTATATCTCACCTTTAGGTTGCATCTGCATGGGTGATTTCGTTGTGCGATTTTGTAGTGATGTGACAGTGCTACAAATCGCATGTATGTAGAGCCCATCCTATGCGTTCGTCCACACGAGCGATGTTTTGTAGCCTGCTACATTGCAAAACTACAAAATCGCTGCATGCTCTAAACAGCTGTGATTGGCTACTCTTTGTAGCCCATGTTCCTCTATGGAGGCTGCTACTTTCTCGCATTGCACAAACTTGTGACTTTCATGCTATGTGATTGGTTCAATAACTGCCATTCATCGAGCTCTGGCTCTGATTGGTTAAGCGTCAGCCAATCACAGCAAGCGCTTTCAGGAGGCAGGGATTTTTGAATTCCCGGCCAGAAGAGGAGAAGATCACTGCCGGGGACCCTGGGAGAAGATGCGGCCGGGCTGACCGTGCAGAAGAGGTGATTTCGTGCGTTCACCCCCCCTCCTTCAGCTAAGGCTTATTTTTGGGGAAGAGCTTATATTTTAAGCCTCTCCCGAAAAACCTCGCATGTAGCGTTACAAAGTTGCTGTATCACCGCGATAAGTGGTGGCGATGTCGCACGGACCCACGATGCGATATTGCTGTGATTTTATCACAGCAATGCCGTGTCGTCTGTGTAAACGAGGCCTTAACAAGAAAAAAGCATCACTGACGCTACAAAATTGCGTGCACATAGCAGCGATATCACAGCTATTTTGTAGCAGCAATATCGCTGTCGCCCGTGTTAATACAGCCTTATGCTCAGTGTATGATGTAAAATAGTTTTAGGGTCCGTTCACAAGTAGCTGATATACTGCGGATCTGAAAAAAATCTGCCGCAAAGTAGCAGGAAAATCTGCAGCATTTGTCTCAGACTTTAGCGTGGATTCGCATTAAATTGTAACTTAACCTGAAGGGGCAAAATCTGCTGCAGATCTCCACCAAGCGGTGCAGATTACTTCAGCTGCAGAAAATTTGCAGCAAATCAGCTACATAAGAGCGCACCCTTACAATTCCTACATTCTCAGCTAGGGCTTATTAGGACTTCCTACTGTAAAAGTTGCATCGCACTGCATGAAAGCCGCCTTTTCGTGTGATGCGATGCAACACAAAGGAAGGCTCCATAAAGAAACATGTACTACAAAACATAGCAAATTGCGGCAACATTCAGCATGCCGCAATTTTTCTCTCTCGCAATGTAGCAGCCGACAAGACATTGCTAATGTGAAGGAACCCATTGGAAAGCATGGGCTTCACATACATGCGATTTATAGCGCTGTCACATCGCGAGAAAATCCTGTGATTTTGTCACCCGTCTGAAAGCGGCCTAAAAGGAACCCGTCACCTCGGAGCAGAAGAATAAACCAAGTTATGGTGTTATTCATGGAGGTGAAGAGGATCCGGGGGTGTACTTTGTATGTGCACAGGTGAAGACTGCATGCAAACTTCTCCAGTAGAGTGTGGGAAAGGAGGCGTGGGCAAGATAAAATTAATACACCCCCCCCCCCCCCTCCTAGCCACCTCTCAGAACGGCACCATAACTGTTTTTTTTAGTGCTATTCCGAGGTGACAGGTTCCCTTAAGTAGATACTTGAAGTAGTATAAACCATCTCTAATGATTGGTGTGAAGAGTAGTTTAAGTAAAACCTGCCCTTACCTTACTAATGTCCAGCATATCTGTGTAGCTAAGAAGAGCCACAGGAATGTCAATCTCCTCATACTGGCTGCGGTTACCTCCAGGAGGGACCTAAAAAGAAAAATAATAAAATATAACATTTTAGTTTTATTACATGCCTTCAGCATTGACTATTCCACATTTAGGTGCCATTCACACTCGTGTTACAATGCTATATGGTAGAAAACATCATTTCTTGGTAGTGGGTCAGTTTAATGTAGATAAAATGTGCAGCTCCTTTATTTACATGAGAAGGTACCCCAAGGCAGCGTGTATCCAGCCTCCGCAGCCCAACAAAATACACAAGCACTTTAATTTATAACAAGTCAAAAAGTTTATTGGAGACACGAATGCACAGACCACAAGAAAAAAAAAATAAAATAAGAAAAAAGTGCCAAGAATCACACTTAGAACAGAAACGCTCCCAAGTAACCATCCTACGGCAAATCGCACCATAGAAAATTCATGTAGACATAATAAAGCGCCCTCAAATGCTGAACCAGGGCAGTGAAGAGGGATAAGCCCCACGCGCATCGCCAACCCAGCCGGTAGAAAAGGCTTCCTCTGGGGTAATACTCTGACATGGTAACCTTCTGTTCAGTATTTGAGGGCACGTCACTATTACGGTTATGTATACGTGAATTCTCCATGGGGGGACCTGAGGTAGGATAGTTACTCATCTTGGTAGCCATTCTCTTCCAAGTGTGATTTTGTCACCTTCAATGATTATTTTTACTTGCGGTCCATGTATGTATTCATGTCTAAGATAAACATTACTACTTGTTATACATCAAGCGATTGTCTATGTCCGTGTGTAAAGAAGGTTGGCTTGCGTTCGCTTTAATTCAGCGTAGCCTCTGTGATTGATTTACCGTATATACTCAAGTATAAGGAGAGTATTTAAGCACAATTTTTTATGCTGAAAAAGCCCCCCTCGGCTTATACTCCAGTGAGGTAAAAAAAACAAAACCCCTCAATACTCACCTCCCAGCCGGCATCTGTGTCCCCGGCGCGATGGTCTCCCCGGCGGTGCGGCAAGCTGCTTGAGACTTCTCCCCGCTGCCATCTCCCTGCTTGGCTTTGCATTCCCCCGCCGTCAGCGCTGTGTAAGTAAGCACTGTGATTGGATTGAGCGCCAACCAATCACAGCCAGCGCTCGATCATTCACAGCCAGTAAATGACATCACTGAATTGCTGTGATTGATTTAACAAGCGCCGGCTGCGATTGGCTGGTGCTCGATCCAATCACAGTGCTTACTTACACAGCGCTGATGGTGGGGGAATTCAATGCCGAGCAGGGAGAGGACAACGGGGAGAAGTCTCAAGCAGCTTGCCGCACCACCGGGGAGACCATCGCGCTGGGGACACAGACGCCGGCTGGGAGGTGAGTATTGTGTTTTTGGTTTTTTTTTACCTAGTATATACTAAAGTCAGTACGTTTTACCAGTTTTTTTGTGGTAAAACTTATTCACTCGGCTTATACTCGGGTCGGCTAATACTAGAGTATATACGGTATATACTCTCTGGAATATCAGTTTGGTTGTGCCCGTGCATACATTTTTCATGCATTGCTCCTTTGCTTACTACACAACTCCCTGTTTTGGGTGCCCCTTAGAATTTTTTGTCTTACAAAACTATCCAGCACTGAGACATACTACATCTTATTTACTTGCTTCATGTAGTTAACCCCTTAGTGACCAAGCCTTTTATTATTCATTTTTCCATTCTCGTTTTTTCCTCCTCCCTTTTAAAAAATGTGTAACTCCTTTATTTATCCCTCGACGTAGCTGTCTGCTGGTTGTTTTTTTGCGGGACGAGTAGTATTTTTCAATGGTACTATTTAATGTACAATATATCGTACTGAAAAACGTAAACAAAAAAATCGAAGTGAAGTAAAATTCAAAAATGAAATTCCGCCATCTTTCGGTGCATAAACTGCAACAAAAATGATATCACGTTATTCTATGGGTCAGTACGATTCCTACGATACCAAACTTACTTTTTTTGTTGTACTACTTGTATTTTTTTTCAAAAAGATATTTAATTTTTTTAAATTATTTTCTGCTGCTATCTTTGGCGCACACTTGTTTTTTTATTTTTCCGTCTACATAATTGTACGAGGGCTCACTTTTTGAAGAACGTCAAGTAGTTTGCTTTGGTACTATTCTGGAATATATACAACTTTTAAATCGCTTTTTATTGCATTTTTTTCTTGGAAACAAGATGACAAAAAAAAGCGCATTTCTGGTGTTAATTTTTTTTTCTGACAACATTCATCGCGCATGGTAAATAATGCGTTACTTTGATAGATCAGACTTTTACAGACGCAGCGATACCAAATGTGTATTTTTGTTTTATTATAAATATGGCAAAAGGGGTTTGTTTTTTTTTACTTTTATTACAACTTGCGATGCTTTGATCGCTCCTGCAGTATGATGTAATGCCATAGCATTACATCATACTGCAATTAGGCAGGAAGTCTATCAAGCCACCCCACGGGCATGGCTTGATCGGCACTCTGCCATGACAGCCATGGGCCTTTCAAAAGGCCCCCAGCTGCCATGACACCCACATGGTTCCTTGCGATCTTAACCGTCGTTCAGGGGATTTAAGTGCAGCTGTCAGAATTGACAGCAGCATTCAAAGGGTTAACAGCTCCGATGAGCCATGCGGCTTATTGGAGCTGTTGCTGCTGGGTTCTGCTGTAAGAAACAGCCGAGAGCTGTGATGTATGGAGGGAGATCTCTGCCTGATCTCATTTCTTACATGTCCTGCAACTGCAGGACGTAAAAACATGATAGGCCGGTCACTAAGGGGTTAATTGCACCTTTCGCCAACATTGTTTGCTTATCTTTATAGATTCTGATCCTACTGGTAGGTTGTTGAGCTTTAATACACATAAGGGCTTACTACTCCTGAGGGAATCTAGAAATTCATGCCCACAGGAGCGTGCACCGAAAAAGTACCTAGTCGGCTAGGGCAACCTAAGTGAAAGAACTCCATCTAGTAGAATACGGCACTCCTTTATAGTAGCATATTAAAAAGCGAAGACGACCCTAATGCTTACAAAGTTTTGAATGAGTCCTTACTCATAGCTATAAAGGAGTGCTTTTATTTCAGGAGTGCCGCATTCTACTGTATGAACAGGTTTGTGAAGCTACAGTCTTAAGAGATGTCCAAAAATCCACAACTGCTGCCTATGCAATTCCCTGGTACTACACTGCTCTAATTTCCACTTCGAAATGGAAGAAGCCATTTATTTAATTAATGTCACTATATGAGAACAGTTCAGTCATCTCTAATTATAGCCGCTCAGCGTGCAGTCGATGCGGTGTAAAACTACCACTAATGTGGCCAGGACTCCGCTAGGATTAGGTCTTGCCAAGAACCAACTGCAGTGAATTACTCCATTTGTGCCAAGGCTAAGCTGGAGCACACAGCGGGTATAAGGGTTTGTTCACGCCTGCATTGAGGTGTCATTCTACAACATAAACCCCAATCAATGTATAGCTGAATCAGTCGCCCGGCACACCATTGATTCATAATGGGGTCCGCCGAGTTCTCCTGAGGAGTCTATCGTATTGAGAGATAAAATAGTATTATTTTTCTTGTAAAGTATGACAGAATCTGCAATGCAGGCTCTGAACGAGCCTCCGAAGATCTTAAGTATGGACTGAGTATTCCAGCGACAAGACGTAATGGTAATTCCATAATGTTCCTTACAGTCCCAGCCCAGGAAAAGAACGCTCCACAAAGCAGACAATTGGAGCAGATGTATGTTAGTATACCAGTGCCCCAGAAGGACTCTATATTCTAATATCTGGGATTTGTCTGGAGCTTGATTATTACATAGGCATTAAAGGTCCTTATTAGAGATGAGCGAGCATACTCGCTAAGGGCAATTACTCGATTGAGCATTCCCCTTAGCGAGTACCTGCCCGCTTGGAAGAAAAGATTCAGCTGCCGGCCGCAGCTGGGGAGCTGCGGGGGAGAGCGGGGTGGAACGGAGGGGAGATCTCTCTCTCCCTCTCTCCCCCCTGCTCACTGCCGCAACTCACCTATCACTCGCGACGGCAGCCGAACCTTTTCTTCCGAGCGGGAAGATACTCGTTAAGAACAATGCTCGATTGAGTAATTGTCCTTAGCGAGTATGCTCGCTCATCTCTAGTCCTTATGGAAGGCTACCAGTAAAACAGTGAGGCCTTCAGGTGTGTTCACTCCAACAACCAGCCATGTTTAAGCAGCTGATTTTCTTTCTATCAGTTTGTACATAAACCCACCATGGAATAAAATACGAACCCCCTTCCTATCCTAGACCACCAACGTTAGGGATATTAACCCCTCCACTTCCATAGATCACCAGTGAAGTTTTAAGTTTTCACCTATTTCCTACTGTCTAAATCCGGATGTGTCAATCTAATGCATATAAAGATAATGTGCATTTTGGGGGCTAGATTAGGTAATGTGTAGGAGCGTAATTGTTTATTAAGAGGATAGCAACTAGAATCTAGTTTTCAGAGGGCTCTACACATGTACAATGCTGAGGTGAGCTGCTCTATTCCTTTGCAAGTAGGAAAGTAGATAAGAACACCTGTTGAAAAAAATTGTATTCAGCATCCAAAAATAAGATAAAACTTGAAATTCATTGCATCATGTTAAAAGCCGCAGTCCGTGTGCACAGAGGTAATTCAAAATTTCTGGTGTGTTTTGGCAGAATGTCTGCCTTAGTCACAGGCTGCGGTTTTTAACACAATGTAGTAAATTTTACGTTTTATCATATTTTTGGGTGCTGTATCCATTCAGGACAGCAGTAACAGATTAATCCAGATTACTTCTTCTATAGCCCAACATTAATAACCCCCAATCAGTGCTTTAAGGCTACAAAATTACACATTTCTGTGCTGTGTTATACAGAAATCACTATTCCCACTCACCAGCCTCTCCCGACTGACGATCAGCAATCCTCGAGCACCATTGATCTGCGCTAGTCGTACCTTTTCATAGAAAGTACAATTTCCTCTCATTACCATGGGGATACTGTTGGTGAATCCACCATCTGGGACATCCGCAGGAGAACAAAGCACGGATGTGGTCTGATCCTGAAGATGAAGCAAGGCCTAAAAAACAAAGACGAATAACATTAAAGCCCAATGCTGATACCACCTTTACCTGTGGGTCTTCTATCACCCCTTTGCGCTACTAGGTTACTCACCCTTGCAGAACATATTCAGTTTGCTTGTGTTCCCTTCTCCATGCCTGACAGCACTGTGCCTAGTCATACTAATGAATGGGCGATTAAGGGTATGTTAACAAGTAGCGGAAATTCTGCAGCACTTCCACATACAAAACAGTCAGAATCAGCTGCAGGATTCAGTATACACCCCTCACTTCCGAAGTCTTCGCGCTCTTGGCCTTCCCTTTATTAGGCTGACAGTGGCCTCTAAAGAGCGTATCGCCACTGGTCAGGTGATGTGACTTCCTCATCATCTGATCAGCTCCGCTTACTAGAGACCACTGGGTGCTCAATAAAGAAAGCGCCACGAGTACAAAGACTTCGGAGTGGAGCGTAATCTCTTTTGAAACGGCAGCCGATTTTGACTCCGTTTTGGATGTGGAAATTTTGCATAATTTGCAGCAAAATCCAGACTGATGGTGCAAATTTTGACTGTCTTTTGGGGAAAAGCTGCGGATTTTGCATGGGAGAATGCGCAGCTTTCTGCTACGTGTAAACTACCCTAAAGGGGCATTTGTATCACAGACATTTATCGCATATCCACGGGATAAGCCATAACAGTCAGATAGATACAGATTCTACCTCTGTTTAATGCTGCACCCACACAGATGTGGTCACACACGCACGCTTCTCTAACAGCTCTGGAAATAGGAGTCCGACAGTCACTGCACCAGGGAGGAAGAACGGGCTGGGAAGATCTCATTCTGGAGATGGTTTAATCTCAGAGGAGAGTCCTTCATCTATAAGCCACTTACGCCATAGCCTGAGGATAGAACATCGCTACACTATCCAACAATTATGGGTATACACTCCAATACGACAAAACAAAGGTATGAAATGAGCAAACACGGATAATGATTGCATTACATCATAAAATTTCATAGAAATGCTAATATATCCATATCTATCTATATCTCCATATCTATTTTATATCTAAGTGAAATACCAGCGACATCATGGCGGGATGAATGTCATGAATCTCGTACCAGTAGGATATACATCACAAAATTGTAATGTGAACATTGTCACACTTCCATGGCTGCCCAGTCACCAGATTTATCGCCAATAGAACATGTATGTGATCATCTGGGATGCCAACTTTCATAGCCCACGAGTTTGTACGCTCTAGGAGGTAAAGGAAATGTAGAGCTATATGCCACATGATACCATACAGAACCTGCATGCCTCTATGCCCGCCAGTATCACATCTTGTATCCAAGCTAGAGGCGGTACAAGAGGGTACTAGAGCCTCTATGCCTGCCCGTATCACATCTTGCATCCAAGCTAGAGGCAGTACAACAGGGTACTAGAGCCTCCATGCCCGCCAGTATCACATCTTGTATCCAAGCTAGAGGCGGTAAAACAGGATACTAGAGCCTCCATGCCCGCCAGTATCACATCTTGTATCCAAGCTAGAGGCGGTAAAACAGGATACTAGAGCCTCCATGCCCGCCAGTATCACATCTTGTATCCAAGCTAAAGGCTAAGTACAACAGGGTACTAGAGCCTCCATGCCCGCCCGTATCACATCTTGTATCCAAGCTAGAGGTGGTACAACAGGATACTAGAGCCTTCATACCTGCCCATATCACATCATGTATCCAAGCAAGAGCGGCGGAACACAGTACTAGAGCCTTCATGCCTACCTGTATCACATCTTGTATCCAAGCTAGAGACAGTTCAACAGGGGTACTAGAGCCTCAATGCCCACCTGTATCACATCTTGTATCCAAACTAGAGGCGGTACAAAGTACTAGAGCCTCCATGCCCGCCCACATCACATTGTGTATCCAAGCTAGAGGCGGTACAACAGGGTACTAGAGCCTCCATGCCCGCCAGTATCACATCTTGTATCCAAGCTAGAGGCAGTACAACGGGGTACTAGAGCCTCCATGCCCGCCCGTATCACATCTTGTATTCACACAAGAGGTGGTAAAATAGGATACTAGAGCCTTCATGCCCGCCAATATCACATCATGTATCCAAGCAAGAACGGCCGAACCGAGTACTAGAGCCTTCATGCCTACCTTTATCACATCTTGTATCCAAGCTAGAGATGGTTCAACAGGGGTACTAGAGCCTCAATGCCCACCTGTATCACATCTTGTATCCAAACTAGAGGAGCTACAGAGTACTAGAGCCTCAATGCCCGCCCACATCACATTTTGTATCCAAGCTAGAGGCGATACAACAGGGTACTAGAGTCTCCATGTCCCTCATATCGCATCTTGTATCTAAGCTAGAGGAGGTACAACAGGGTACTAGAGCCTCCATGCCCGCCCACATCACATCTGTATCCAAGCTAGAGGCGGTACAACAGGGTACTACAGCCTCCAGGCCTGCCCGTATCACATCTTGTATCTAACCTAGAGGTGGACCAACAGGGTACTAGACCTTTCATGCAACCCATATCACATCTTGTATCCAAGCTAGAGGTGTACAACAGGGTACTAGGGCCTCCATGCCTACCCATATCACATCTTGTATCCAAGCTAGAGCGGGTACAACGGGGTACTAGAGCCTCCATGCCCCTGTATCACATCTTGTATCCAAGCTGGAGGCGGTACAATAGGGTACTAGAGCCTCCCTTCAGGGGGTCAATGTATTACCGAGCAACATGGCGACCAAACCACATTTCACCCTTGCTTCTTACAGAGGATTCCAGAATATACCTTTTCTTTTACCAATGCGGGTTTATATTTGCACATACATTTTTACTACGTTTTCTACATGGTTGTAGACTGTTAATTCCATAGCTGTACCCGTGCGTAAGCCATACATCTCCGGTTGGAATAACCTTTTAATCCTTATGTGCAAGAGGGTGTACACATAGCCCCCACAAGCCCCGGCAGGTTTATGGAATGGGCCCAGGAGCCAAGCCTGCTCTATAGACAGCGGGTGACAGCAGCGGACACTTACATGGTCAGTGAGGGTGTAGACAGTTTAAAATTTAAAACCCCTTTTCCAATAACAGAAAACATTAAAAAAAAATGAATAAAACATTATCAGAAAGGTCCCATGTATAATGGTACCAATAGAAATTATAGCTTGCCCTACAGAAAACAAGCCCTCAAACAGGTCCATCATTGGACAAATAAGGGAGGAAAGAGGGGCGCGGATCCACAGCAATGTCCGTCCATAGACATGCAATTGTAAAAGATTTTCCCCTGCCCACGAGCGGAAATCAACTGCGATTTTCTGCTCGCGGGGAAAATCACGTCACAGCCCAGGGCGTCATGCACTGCACTGTGCATGCGTGCCAGCTCGCCAGTTGAGACGCTCGCGGCGGATCTGGAGAGGTGAGTATAGGGTCTCTGGTGTATGTGTGTGTGTGACAGAAATTAATGGCGACTCCCCTCTTCATGTTTTCAACCCTCTAAACAGTCTTAATTTCAGTACAATAAATGCCACCATTAAAAGTACAATTTCTCTCATAAAAAAAAAAACCTCAGACAAATATGTTGATGGAAAAATAAGAAAAGTTGGAAAGAAAACTCCTGAAAATCAGAGATTAAAAATGGCTTGGGAGTGAAGAGGTTTTCCAATGATGTAAGGATATGGCATTTCGATAGACCTCAGGGATCCGAGAAAGAAGGGATTAAGCTGTGCAAAGTACAGAAACAGCTCCATAGGCATCGTGGCTTCATCATTCTAGAGGTCAGCGAAGTTCCTAGTAGTGATGGTATATCCTAACGATAGGGCCTAATTGTGGTGGGGAAGCCCCTTTAATAAACTCTGTAAGTACTAAATAACCAGTTCCTGCGTGGCAACTGGATAAAAGTTTTGTGGCATTCAAAGTGGGTCTCGCTTTCCTTCACCACAAGACATTTAGTTGAACACAGCATTCCCAGATCGCCTTGTGAGGAGAATTAGGGAGCGATGCTGATCCTGGACTCTCCACAGACCTCCTATTTGGTTACTCTATAAAGGACGACCAGCCATTCTATGTGCAGTCCCTTTGAGATTGGTTGCAGTCTAGGTTTCGCATGAAGTCTGTCCAAAATTTTGGAAGCCCCAATGTTTAAAAACCCCGACTTTGTACCCAGCCTGTCAATTTCACAATTCAATCGGTGGCTTAACAATGGCTTCCTAAGAATCGAGGACTTTGTAGATAGTTTAGGTACTAAGTAGATTTTGGATCTGTATGGTTACACAATTTATTCCAACATGGCTATTAACCTTTAGAAGGATTCACTGCAGGCCTCGCCGAGTGCTCCCATCCTTGACATCCCGAGAAACACTAGGAAATTAATCTATTACATCTTCCTGGCAGCAACAATAGCCCTGACCAGGAGCTGGAAAACTACTTCCATCCCTATAGAGCTGGTTAAGAATAAACTTGGGTGGATCATCGTTAATGATTGACTCACCAAGCATGGTTCATGACACCATATCAAGTTTGAGGCCGTTTGGTTCCCCTGGATATCATATTTGGGGAATTCCTTACTCAACCCCTATCCTGGTGCGACTTACCTTCTCCATTCTCTGTCCTACCCCCCACCTCCCTTCTACCCCTTTTTATATCTCGTCTTCCCTTTGTGTGGTTATTGTTGGCTTGATTATAATTTTTTTACATAACACTTTCTGCAAAGGCGATATTGGAATTTGTATCGTTGGGCCTTAGTCCTAAAGGGCTTGTTTATACTGGCATGATTTCACCGTGTATTACGTACGCAATGCATGCCTGCGGGGTACGCAATGAATGGAGTCGAAGTACATACCTGATCCATTCACACTACGGTATCTACATTGTGTGCATATACACGCGTGAAAAAGATCGCGGCACACTATTTCACTGCGTATCACGCGCGGACAGCCCTATTGTTCTCTATGGTTAGCGTTCACAATCCTGTTAGAGACAGAGCGGGGAATTTAAAACAAACAAGTCAGACAGCGCATGATAGCGTGCGTGAGATATGCGGTCATCTGCAGTGCACAATTACCGCCACATGCAGCAATAGCCGGCTTCCAGAGTGGTAAAATGTTGCGTGACACACGCAGCGTTTTACTCATACGCCCATGTGAATAAGCCCCAAGTCTCGTTTGTTCTCATACTGCCAACAAGTTATGGCCGCATTCTTTAACAAATCCAGATCATTGCAACTAAACAATCAAGTGTCCAGGTAACTGGCAGTATACAAGGTTACAGACAATAGCACACAGATATTCAGCCCGTGAACACCGACTTGTAAACATATCGCACACGTGCAATTATATTGGAGGCATAAATATTACTCATCTGCATCAGATCCAGCATCACCAGGAGTCAAATATTATTATGAACCCGGTGGACAAAGCATTATGTTGTTCGGAAACCCTGGGAACACACGTAGTCAAGGATTTTGGGAACGAGATTGGCAAGCGGGGATATTCACTCCGTTTACAAATGACTTAACGCTTTGTCCCCCGTGGTCATAAGAATAAAGGCTGCCTCCTGGTGATCCTGGAACTGCTGCAGACCAGTCATTAAGGCTCTAATATAAATGCATGAGTTGCAGGTTTACAGACCGGTGTTTACGGCCTGAATAGATGTGCACTACTGTTTGTAACTTCAGTGTTAAAGGGGTTTTCCAATTTAGTGGTGGCAGCGGGTGGATGAGGTATTCATAAAAATACAAACAATACGCACCTCCCACTGCCACAACGCTCCCCCACGGCGCTCCGGTCTTCTGTTTACAAGCGCTGGAACGCTCATGTGGGTTGTTTACTCAAATGACTGCCATTAGAAGGCTCGACAGGGGCTGACGACATCCCATAAACCTGCCAGGAGCTTCTACAGCACATCACCAGATCTCATAACTGTCAAATGCCGCACCATTGAAAACGGTGCTGTGCTGATTATACGCACGCACGCACGCACACACTTGTGTATTTCTGTATCATCATGCTTGAGGAGAGAAATCTTGCAGAAATGTCGCACTTTATGTATCTGGCATGATTGGAATAGAGTGGCAATGTTTTTATCAGTGAAACCAGCCATAAACAGGACTATGGGCTCAGTGTCTGCCATCCCAAAAAAATCCAGCCGCACACTCAGTCATACTTAGATATTGGAAAACACAAAAGATCCCGGCAATGGTGGAATGGATGGAGGAGGCTAACAAGTTGATGACTATGGAGGAGAGGGACGGGTGGGAGAAGTTTATATGCATTTGGAGTCCCTGGATACATTTCAGAGATCCCCAGAATGTCGGAGATTGATTGGAAGCTCGCAGGTGGTGGTTTAGGAGGCAATTGAGGAGGAATAACTCGGCGTGGTCACGGACTAATATCTCCGGCTTTAACCTTATATTAAGTATCCCTCCTATCCCACTGACGTGTGTAAGGTGTGTGGATGTTTTTGTTTCCCCCCCCCTCCCTCTCCCTATTAGCATATTTTAATTTGGGTAGTCGTACTAGGAGCTAGGATAAAGTAAAGCTGAGTTGGGTTTAGAGAAGTACAATTTTTGGTTCCTTCAATGGGGGTTAAAATTGATTGAGATTTAGGAGTCTAATAAAGAATTTATCACCTCTGGTATCTAATTAATAGACTGGGCTCTGACGTAATAGGCGATATGTTAAATGCTAGATATTGGAAGTATCGTTTGTCAGGAAAGTTGTCTATTTCTGGTTTTCTTAAAACCAAAGTTTTTTCACTAAAAATTGATTATGCATAAACAGGACGATGACCTAACAAAGGTCTATTGGAAAAACAAAAAGATTTATTTTGACACCTTTCTCTGCTAGTCTTGCATCTATCTTCATTAGATTTCTTCCTTGTTGATTTCAAGCTGTAAGTCAGACAATTGGAAGGCAGCATTCCTGCAAGCCAATGTCTGACCTTTTAACAAGCCTTGTAACAATGACTGGGAACATAACCCAAAGCCAGAGTCTTCTCCAGGAGAAAAAGATAACCATGTTCTATAGAAAACTCTGGCTTTGGCTTATAGCCCTAGTCATTGTTAAAAGGTCAGACATTGACTTGCAGGAATGCTGCTACTAATAGGTGGCGCTCTAGAGGTATTGTTCCATCTTCCCAAAGCAGCATGCATGACCTTAGAAGCTTCCTTACGCCTTCTACGTGCTCTCCCTAAAGACAAACATTACCCTTATGGATCCTAGCTATAAGTCGGACACCTTGCTGTAAACTAGCACGTTCCTGAATTCACAAATGTACATAATCTGAGTAGAATTGCTCTTTGTACCATGAAAAACTAATAATGGTCTACAGGTAGAAGGAAATCCCAAAGTGTGTAAGGAGGGAAGAGTTACTCACAGCTTTGGTAAGGTCATGAGGCAGGTGAGCCCATTCGGAGTTAAAAAGAATACAGTAATCTTTGGCACTGCCTTCTCTCTTATCGGATGTAACGTGAACCATCCCGTATTCACAAAGTACCTGGAGAAGACAACATGGTTAATGCACAATACGATTAGGAATGCAAGCGGTAAATCCAAGAATACACGATACAAACAGTAACAATTTGGATACATGACATTTGACGTTGGGCGCAGTTAGGCTGGGTTCCCAAGGGGCGTACTTACCGTGGAATTTCCGTGAAGACTTTCTGCACGGAAATTCTGCTTGTGGCTTTTTATCCCGAGATAAAGCAGCAAAGAGATTTGCAAACATCTCATCCACGTGCTATGGCCGATCCGTTGTGGCCAAGCCACTCTGAAATTGACAAGCTGCACGGAATTTAAAGACATGGCATGTCAATTCTTTCCCCATTTCCGCAGAGGCCGCTCTCCTCTCTATGGGGAGAGACGTCCGCAGCAGAATGCAGGCGGCGAAGCCACTCCAAAATCTGTAGTGAAAGGACGCGGGTTTTGAGGCTGCATTTCTCCCACAGAAATCTTGCGGTATTTCCGTGCGGTCATTCCGCGTGATTTCGGCCCCGTGTGACCCCAGCCTTACCCTCTCTTTACAGAAAATGTAACTATGTGACTAAAAATCAGGTCTTCAAATTTTCCAACTTTTACATGGGGCGGTACAGCACACACAATAGGTTGATGCGTTGCTCTCCGCAGCTCATCTGTCAGCTTTGCTGTGTAAACTGGGACAGAGTCAGCGTAGGGTGGGAGTGTAAGGCCGTCTGCACACTGACTGGTCAGAGCCTACAGCGGAATCTGACCCTGTGCCCGGCCGGTGACCACCGTGTACCTGTCTGCAGTCTTCTTATCTGTATTGCGGGTTTGCCGCCTGGTACACATGCGCAGTACAGATAATGCTGTGTGCCGCGAATGGCGATTGCGGAAGGGCTGCAGGATGGATGGCTTCCATTGACTTGGTGGAAATCGCAATCACGGTCTGCTAATCTGAGCGGATATGCGAATGTTCTATTCTTTTGTTGGGTGTGGAATACCGCATTCATCGGCATGGGTGATGGTCGCGAATTCCGCAATTGAAATCCGGTCTTGTGAAACCGACCTCATGTCCATGGGGAAATTATATCTAGCAAATCTGCACGTGAAAAAAACCGCAAATCCGCATCCCATAGGAAAGCATTGACCATCCACGGTTAATTAAATAGCCACGGATGGAATTTTAAGTGATTTGCGGATTTCAAGCACGTGAAAAAAACGCGTTATGCTCCATTTTAGTGCGGATCACGCGTGCGGGGGCTCATAGAGCTCATATCTCAATTGATCCCACATGAAAAAAAAAAAAAAAAAGACAATTATAGTGCATCCGCAGCACAAATCCGCACGGGCCTGATTTTCCCCGTGGACATGAGGCCTCACTGTTACAACTATTTACTAAACAAGCAGCATCAGCACAAATGCCTTAAAGCATTTGCTAGTAAGGCCGTAGACTATCACCCCTGTTGCAGATGTGTGTGGCCTTGTATTCTGGCCACTGACCTCATACGTGTGCAACAGGCAGCTCAGCTTTTCACTAGTACCAGTGAAACAAACATCTTGGATTTCAGCCGTTTTACCTGAGAGATAAGTTTTGTTAGATCCACCTGCAGCTTATTATCACATGTCCCTTTGTCAATAACCACACATTCAGCTGATCCCAGTCTACATGTTTATGAAGGGAGTGGGGTGATCGCTCTAACGGCCCTTTTACACGGGCTGGGAATCACGGGTTGTCCTCGCCAACTCGTTCACGCTCCGGCCGCCCGTTTAGAATGCGTGATTTTCGTTCGCTCCACATTCCCATGCGATGGGTGATCGGTGTATAAACCGCCCGGCGATTACCATTGTGTTTAGCTCGTTTAGACTGAAGATTATCGTTCAAGCGCACCTCAAGATGTATTGTCAACTTAAAGGGGTTTTCCATGGACTTAGCCTCAGGATAGGTGATCAACAGGCTGTCGTCGGCTGATCAACTGATTGGGCGCCCTCTGACAGTGCTGCAAATACACAGGGGTCGGAGCAGAAGCTGCTGCTCCGACCCCTGTGTAGTGGCCGACACATGTAACTGCAGGTACAGCGCTCATCGATTAAAAATAAACAAAGCCTGTACACCTGTACCGTAAAAACACAGAAAATTCTGTCCCAAAAGCCACATGTTTACATGTGGATTATGAGCAGAAATCAGCAGCAGGTTAAGCTGCGCCATTAGGTGCGGACTGTGTAAATATTCTACTCCTGGGAAAGCACCCAAGGCCAATTTCACACGGATCAATATCACGCTTGTGCATGTGCGAGGTCCCCGCGGATGCGAGGCATTTGTGTTAAAAATGCCTCCCATCACTTCAATACCGTTGCGATCCTCTGGCGTTGCTGAAAGAAGCGCCGGAGAATTGGCAAGTGTTTCGCAATGTTTTCAACGGGCGAGATACGACCAAAGATAGGCTATGCTGCAATTTTTTTCCTGCGTGGCGATGCAGAGAGAAGAAAAGCTCAGGTATATGACCCTATTCAAAAGAACGGGGTTCATATTTGTGCGCCTCACAACACACAAATCTCGTCTGATTTTCTCGGCCGTATGAAAGTCTAAACCTCATAAATTAGAGCCACAGAAGGATGCCACACAGCCAGTACACTCAGGCCCAATGCCCACGGACGGATTTGTGGACCCCGCGTGGGAGATCCGCAAATCAAGCCGCCCATAGAGATGGGCCCGCAAATCGATTCAGTCTGTGGATTTGATTTGCAGACCATTTGGTGCACAGAACAAGTCGCAGTAGGATCCATTTTCTGCAGATTCCCGCACGAACGGATCCGCAGGAAAGCAGATCTGAAAAAGAAGCACTGTGCAGTGCAGAATAAATCCGCCATGTAGAAGAAAGATCCAGCCGGGACAGAGGAGACCCGCGCAGGATCCGGAAACGCCCAGCACAGGCGGATTCCGCACTCCCAACCGCACGTGCCGTGGACATGAGGCCTTAGGACTTTGCTCCCAGCAGTTATGCTTTTGTATTTACCTACAGGCTGAATGCAGACGGCCGGGTCAGATTCTGACTGAGATCTCACAGCTGAATGAGACCC
Source organism: Eleutherodactylus coqui (assembly GCF_035609145.1). NCBI lineage: Eukaryota > Metazoa > Chordata > Amphibia > Anura > Eleutherodactylidae > Eleutherodactylus > Eleutherodactylus coqui. The sequence goes on along the minus strand of NC_089843.1, from coordinate 198,307,126 downwards.
TGTGCCCCAGCAGTGACCGCCGGCTTACCTATCCAGTGTTTTCTCTCTGTGCTGAGGATGTGCTGGCTGGCGTGCTGCCGCACATGCGCAGTGCAGCGCCGGCGATGATGCAAGTCCGCGGTGACTCGCTGCGGGATGGACGGCTTCCATTGACTGCAATGGAAGCCATCTATGCAAGGTTCTCACTAGAATAGGACAGGCTATCATTTCCCCCCCGTGAGCGGAAAATCGCAGTTGACTTCCGCTCGTGGGCATGGAAAAGTGTTTTGCTTAGCATGTCTATGGGCAGTAGGATCCAGAGGCGAACGCTTGCTCCAGATCTCGCAGCGCAAATACGCCCGTCTGCATTGGGCCATAAAAGAGTAACCGCACTTTACATTATTTTATGACGTACAAAATAGGCGATTATAACCTTTTTTTAAATATGTTTTATTAGCGTGTTCTGTACATGTTTCGTAAAAAATCCCTTTTTAAGCTATGCAGCGAGGTGAAGTCTGCCTGCAGCTACAACGTGGAGCTCCAGCTGCGGCTGCACCGTTCTCTCTAGTGCAGGCACAGCAGCTTTCATAGCACAGTATAAGAATTGAATGATTGCCTTATGTTTAATCACTATATATCATTTTTACATTAATTCTTCACACTCCTTTTCCCCCTAGTGTGATTACCTGACACCTTTTTAATAGATTGCTCCTACTGCTGTGAAGAAATAAAGCCATCCTATGTTACAGACAGCTTCTCTTCACAGCGCCTGTTCCCCGTCGGACCTCATATACCGTCACGGTCTCGGGTTGTGACATACTGTGATATAATGTATGCCACTAGCAGATGCACAGAGACCCCGACAGTGTATGGGGTCCGCCAAGGAACAGGCGCTGTGAAGAGGAGACGCTGTCTGTCACATAGGACAGCTTCCCTCTCTTCACAGCGCCAGGGGATGGAGGTAGAAACGTTAAATAAAGAAGATGTCAGAAGAAGACGCTATGGGGGAAATCTACATATAATACAGACATTTGTTACGCTGTTCCATGTAAGCCGCTGTGTCGGCACTTGACATAACCGCGTAGGTACACCGCAGATGGGAGCTGCCTGTTTAGCGGAAAATGGATTTCTCTGCATCGCCCTTTCCTGGCCAAATAGATGTGAAGAGGGGTTTTCTACGAAATGTACAGAATAGACTGCTAAAACATATTGCAAAAGTGCTTAGAATCACCTATTCCTATGGTTACCGGAGAGGTTCCCTTTAATAGGGTCCCTGGTGGTAAAATGATACACTAAGGCTGCCTGACCACAGGCGAGGCGCAATATCGCTTGCAGGGGAGCAGGAGGGAGAAATGACAGGTCAGTCTTGCAGCGCACGGAGATCTGAGCGAGGACTCGCTTCTTTTGAGTGAGCTGAAATGAAGTGACTAACAAGAGATTTCCCGCTCGGCTCCCGCTTTCACACGGTACAACTATCAGTTTGAGTGTTTTTTCAGCCAGTAGTTGGCACATGTACAAGTCCCCCAAGGGCGGTGCCACACGTCCGACAGTCTCACACAATTATGAACTCCATTCTTGTGAATAGGGTCATACGGACGGAATAGTTAGCCCGAGCGAGCGACCTCACAGTGCGCTCGGCACTCCGTTTAAACACAAAGCTAACCTTTTTTTGTTACAGGATTGTTCGGCTCTCTGCAGCGGTGAATGAGCGGCGGTTTATACCGAACGATTAGCGAACGAGCCAGCGATGGTTTTCACGCTCGCAAGAAATGAATAATAAGCGAGCGATTTATCATTCATCGCCCAACTGTTCGCTGTGTTTACACGGAGCGATTGCCATTCAAGCTCGGACAACTTAGTGATTGAATGATCATTCCGTGTAAAAGCGCTCTTAGGGCCCCTTTACACGGGCCGACAGTCGCTTGGACAACTGCACGAGCACAGAAGTCACCGCTAAGGTCGCCAGCGCTCGTGCAGAGCATTCAAAGTGAGTCTACTGGCGGCTTGCCGGCTTCTCGCTCAGCGCTTCACGTCCTCTGGGAGCGTTTACACGGAACGAAAAGCCAGCAAGGTTTTTTAAGCTGACTGAAAAGTCAGAACGACTGCGAACAATAAGTGAGCGATTTATTTGCATTCACACGTAATGATTATCACTCATTTTGGCTCGTCTGAACGGATTTTGAGTGGTAATCATTCAGTGTAAACGGGCCTCCAAGACTGGGGTCACACAGCGCGGATTTGCCGTGGAAATTCCATGCGGAGTTACGCTGCGGCGGATCCGCCTGCGGCCGCTAATCCCGGGGTTAGCCAGCCATGTGGACGAGATTTGTCAAAAATCTTGTCCACATGGGATGGACAATCTGTTGTGGCAAAGCTGGCATTAGCCGACGCAGCGGCACGGACTCCCCGGCCGCAGCAGGTCCATTTTTTTTTTTCAGTTGCGCTTTTCTCTATGGGAGCGTCGGTCGCAACGGAAAAGCATGCGGCCAAGCCACTGCAAAACGCACAGCTAAATGGCGCAGGGTTTTAAAGCAGCGCTTTCACGGCGGAAATCTCGTTGTTTTTTGCTGTGGCGAAACCGTGAGATTTCTGCTGCCAATAAAACCCATGTGACCCCAGACTTCGGCTGCGGTCAGACGGGCGTCAGCGCATTGACATGATGGGCGCTGCGTCTCTCTGCGCATTTTACTGCATTTTCTGTGCGCAAAAGCCGTGAGCAAAATAACCCCCGCCATGTCCCCGCTGATTGCAACGGGCAATTAAGTTAGTTAATTATATGTCATCATGTGCCATTATTGTGCGCAAATGCGCAGGGAAATAAGAGCACACTACGCATTTTCTTTTTGCGTGAACGAAAGGAGTGCACAAAAATCGCTTACGTGAACAAACCCATCGCAATCAATGGCTTCTAGTCACTGCGCAAATGTGCCCGCATAACGCAGGCCTTCGCCCCCTTCACATGAGTGCAGGTGTATCTGCATCGGCGTATTTTACTGCACTTTTGCGCACATAACTCATGTTCATTTGCGTGCGGTAAAAGGAAATACGCAAAAATTGAAACGGCTAATCAGTCTAACGAGCTCCAGACGTGTGGTTCTTCCTGCACAATTACGCAGCGTTTCACGCATCACCTTGCGTTTTTGGCGCACAGCTGCGCCCCCCATTGACTCCTACGGGGACCGTTGGTACAGCGAGGGCACGCTGCGTTTTCTGCACAGACATGCGATACGTACATGTGACGACCCCGCAGTAATCAATGTGTTCTATTCTCCACGCATTGCGTGTGCAGATACGTCCGTGTGCCGCGCAGTTAGGGCGCATACATCAGGCGAGCGCCACGTGCGAGCTCCGTCTGATAGCGATATGCGGGCGTTAATAACACGTTGATTTCAATGCGTTTATTCCCATGAGCGCGGCTGCGGGATTGAAGAACCGCGGCACGCTGACGCTATTTGTGGGCGCTTCCTCGCACGTTTATTTCCTATGGGATTTATAACCGCATCGCCCACATCCAGAACCGCAGTTTTACGGGCGCCATACCGCCAGAGCGTCTGGCCCGTGTGAACGCACCCTGACGTGAGGACTGCGGCGCACACGGGTGGCTGTGGGGCACTGGGGGTCTCTGATGGGGCACTAATGCACCCAGCCTGGCATTCGTCTGCCTCCCCCTTCATGGACGGCAGGATGGAGGCAATGTGATGAGTAATAGGAGGTGCGGGCAGCCATGACGGCGGGAGGCACAAGGACGGACACCCCAATGGGGGCCGGCACTCACCTGGCTGACTACACCTATCCATGACAGCAGGAAGATGGCAGCCTTCATGTCTCCGACCCGCTAGGACAGACACAAGCCTCCTGCCAGTCAGCTGCTCGTCAGCGCCATGCTCTGCACATGCGCAGTGAGCGCCGGCCGCCGGAGCCCGCCCAGCGCGAGTCACCTCACACGTCTCCTCAGCCGCCTGTCCGCCATGGCCGCCTCCCCCTCACTGACGGGCATGGCGGAGAGCCGGCAGGGAAACCTCTATCGTCAAATAACGCCCCCTAAAGCCCCCCTGGCATCATGGCTGCCATCCTCTTCATTATCCTGAGGTGGAGATAGGCTTTTACCTCAGCCAAGATTCAGAATGGCGCCCCTGGCAGGCCGGGCTCACACGAATGTATCGCTACAGCGTACTCTGAACGTGGAATACGCCGTATCAATCGGCTGTAGGTGGCCATGTTGACGCTCACACAACTTGCGCTAAATACAATGTAAAGCCCCAATGCACATGGATGGATTTTTGCTGTGGAATTCGCGCCCAGACGCCCGCCTCGGATTCCGCAGCAATGTCCGCCCATAGCATGCAATGTGAAATGATTCTTCCACACACGAGCGGACATCACTTGCCATTCCCGCTCGCGGAGAACGAATCGCAGCATGCTCTATTGTTGTACGAGCCTCGCACGGCCGGCTCCCATTGCAGTCATCGTCCGTACCAGGGAGATTCCGAAATGCCAATTTTGAAATCGCCGCGCATCCGCATCATTCTCTGCAGTGCGCATGTGTGGTGGCAGTCTGCCGACACATCCGCAGTGCATCCGAGGCGGGTACGTGGGGGGCACAGGGTTGGATTTCACTGCGAGATCTCGTAGCAGCCGTAACCCGGCCCGGCCATGGGCATGTGGTCAAAATGGCAGCATGTTTTGGTGCGTATTACGTGTGCATACACCCCATGATAGTGACTGGTGAGGGGCGGCGCTCAGCAGGTACGCAATGTTACTGCGCACTCGTTGCGTTCGTCTCCTGCAGCGAATTATAGCCGTCAGCCCGGCCTAAAGCTGTAGGGTACGGCCGCGGATGTCTGGCAGCCCAAACATGGCCGAACGCAGAGTGGTTTTTATACTATTATTTGCTGATCTGCATTGAGTCACTCTCAGATTTTTGCTGCGGATTCCTATCAAATAAATACATCACACTTTTCCCACTGGTCTTTATGGCCCCCTGTCCACGGGCGTTGCGATATCCTGCGGCGGGAGCCGCCGCCCGGGAGCAGGAGCCAGCTGACGGATCTCCGCGCTGAGCCTATCTGACAGGCTGACCGTGGAGAATCGTGGCAATTGCAGCATGCTGCGATTTGCCGCCCGCGAGCAGAGAATCCCTATGTTTCTCCGCTCGTGAACAGCACCGCTATGGAAAGCGTGCACTTCATTCCCCGCGGCCGGATTATCGCAGCGAGGAACGCAGTGAAAATTCGCCCATGGACAGGAGCCCTATTTGTAGTGAGAACACGCCCTTAAAGGGGTTTTCCAGGCAACGCTGGGGTTGGAACGGAAGGCCCTGCTTCCCCTGTGTAGCGGCCGGCACACGTAACTGCAGGCGCAGCTCTCAGTGACATCAATGGGACCCCAGCCTGCATTACAAGCACAGCTGCCATTGATGTCACTGAGAGCTGCGCCTGCCGTTACAAGTGCCGGCTGCTATACAGGGGGAGGAGCGGCTTCCACTCCACTGACAGCCAGCGCTGTCTGGATGGCGCCCTTAACCTTTTACTACAATCCGCAGTGAATAAAACCCATTCATTTCTATTGGGCCACTTTTTGACGCATGTATTATGAACGTGAAAAAAAAACGCAGCATGTCCTACTTTGGTGCGGTTTAGTGCAACGACATAGGCTACGGGGATTTAACATATGCAGCGAATACGCACGGTACATTTGTGTTTGCTGCGTACTGTGCTTTACGCACATGATAATACGTAGTGACAACACGCCTGCGTGAGCCCGTAGATGTAGGGAGGGCCAGGACTTGCATTGAATTGTCACACGCTGGGTGTTTGAATGGAGCCTATGGGAGCCTTCACACCAGTGTGAAAATCATGCGAGAAGCACAAATCTCACAGATATGAAACCCATTGTTTTGAATGAGTCCATTCACATTTGTGATGCTACCCTGCATGGCATTGTGTTACGATGAAAGGGGGAAAAAATCACAGCATCGCCCATTGGTTTCAATGGGGCCCGCGGCAGCAACACCAGACCCACTGCAAACAATGGGTGACAGCTGCAGCTGGGGATTCCTTCATCCCTGCAGGAATGCGAGACTTGTCACATCCAGGGGTTTCACATGGATTGCGAGGGTGATATCGGGCCATGAATCATATCGCCCTCGCCAGTGTGAACCTTTACACGTAGTGATAAATCATTGACACAGTTCGCTCGGGCGCTCTGTTTAGGCACAAAGATGACATTTATTTTTTGAAGAGGGCCGCCCAGTCGTTCCGCCGAGTGAGAACGACTGAACGATCGCTGTTTAAAGCGAATGATTAGCGAGCGAGCCAGCGCTGATTTTCATGCTTCATCATTCTGTCGTTGTCCGCATTTACACTGAAAGATTATTGCTCAAATATAAACGATCAAGCAATTTTTTGAACCATCATGGTTCTGTGTGAACACCCTTATGAGTGGTGCCATTAAAAAATAGAACTCGTCACCCCCCCCCCCCCCCCCCCCAAAAGAGAAGAAAAAAGCCCTAATATAGCTATGACAAGTTATGGCTCTTGCAATACTTGGTCCCTAAGGGGTTAACCAGCTCTTTGTATTCTATCCTGTAGGATCCCAAACACAACATCTAAGCAGCGTCTAATAACACAACTGCACAGGAGTAATAAAGCTGGGTGAAGCGCTCATGAAACAAGAGTATCAGATCCACGCAGTTTACAGGCCCAGAATGTCCGCTGACAGCCGGTCACAAGGAGACAAGTGTGTGCCGAAGAGAGGGCAAACGGCTACAGCAAAATGGCTCCCACCTGGTAATTGGGTAGTTTGACCTCTGCTGTTTGATACTGCTGGACTGTACCAAAATCTACCGATTAGGGAGTCCGACCTAATGTTAGGTTTAGGGAGAGCATAAGGTGCCTGTCTTGTTTATATATATAGACACAATAGTAAACGTTCATATAATCTGTTTAGGGACGAGAAGAAAGGACGGGACGAGAGACGAGCTAGCATGGGGGGATGTGGCGACCCCCACGAACCAGTTAAAGTAGCAAGTTCCGGTTTGGGAGCTAGAGGCGCGGGAAGATGGCGGTGAGTAGAGAGCGGTGTGTTCTCTGAGGGGGGGATTGTTGGTTTATGACGCCGCGCTGTAGTCTCCCCGTATAACGGCTGTGGCGGTGACGTACACCGGGCATTCCCCGTGCAGTGTGCCTGGCGGCGGCTCGGCTGCTCTCGCCTCCGTCTCTCCGCTCCGTTGGAATAAAACGGGTCCGTATTTCCCCATTCATTTCAAAGGGGTCGCAAAACAACGGACAGTAAATTGCGTCAGTTTGCAGCATGCTGCGGTTTGCCAGCTGCGAGCAGAGAATCGGAATGATTCTCCACTCATGGACAGGGGGGCTGCGCTCTCCATAGCAACACTATGGAAGTGTGCACTGTTCCCCACGGCCGGATTATCGCCGCGGGCAACGCAATGTAAAACCGCCCGCGGACAGGAGCCTTAAGGCCGCGGCGATACCAAACGTGTGTCTGTTTTATGATTTAGATTCTTTTATTATAAATATGGCAAAAGGGCGTTACGACATGCGGCGCTTTGATCGCTCCTGCAGTGTGTAGCATTATGTGCTGTAGCATTACATCATACTGCAGTCTGACTTTCCAAAGGCCCCTGGCCGCCATGACACCCGCACGGCTCTCTGTGAGCTCATCGCGGGGGGCTGTACGGGACGGATTTAAATGCCGCTGTCAGAATTGACAGAAGTATTTAAAAGGCTAACGACCCCGATGAGCAGCGCAATCGCTCTTCATACATAGACCGCCGATACAGGCTGTCAAAAGGTGTATTGGCGGCCCTTAAGTGGGATGTCTGAGTTGTGAGAGCTGTGGGCGACCCCCCTCCCCATGCAGTAACGACACACGGCGCTATACTCCCAGCACCCCACCCAGTTTACAGGACGTCACAGGGGCTGTAGCCAATGGCCGATCACCAAGCTCTGTTGTTGGCTGCGGCTTCGGTGGCGTCCCGTAAACCGTGTTGCATGCTGGCACGCAGCCGCCCTCACAAGATATATCCTTTATATTGGTCGGCTCTCACACAGGCGGTTTTTACAGCGTTTTAACCCGCTAAAAGACACTATTCTGAGCCTCCCTTGATTTCAATGGGGCCTCGCAGACCAGAGCTCCGACGCAGCGTTTCTAGCCCTACTTCCGCACGGTTTAGCACTTATTAATGTACTCCATCACAGTGAAGGGATACGTTTAAAAAAAAATAGTGTGAAATCGCAGTAAAAATCATGGTTTCTGAACGTAGTGTGAGAGAGGCCTTAGGCCTCGTCCACGGGCGGGTCAGATTTCACATGCAGAGCCCGCAGCGAGAACCAACCCTTCCTGCAGCCGAGGCCACATTTTCTTAACGCGTATGTGTGTGAAAGCGCCGCTCAGCTCGCTGCTGCACATGCGCAGTGGAGTGTTTGTTTTTTTTTGTTGGAATTCGCGGCTGGGGATCGGACAGCTTCCATTGACTGCCATCCATGCAGGATCCGCACTGAAATGAAGCCTGCTGCGATTCTTATAAGTCCGCATATTAAATCCGCAGGCTTTATTTCAAGCCTCACAGTTATAGACGGACTAAAATCAATATTTATTAATCCTCAATAAATCAAGGGCTGACGAGGACAGACTACAAAAAACACACAAACTATATTTTTTTTCTCGCAACTAAACACAATTCTAAAGAATTGTTGAAAGATACTTATTTAATGGAAGTTTGTTGAGATGACTGAGAATCAGCATTGATAGATTGGAATGGACGTTAATAAGTCTAACAAGCACATATGTGCATTCCTAGCCCAGTCAATTGGGAGACGTATACAAAGTAAATCTAATTACATAGTGGAACAGATATGGAGTAGCAGAGAAAAAAATAACAAAAAGCTCTCAGTTCTTGCTTATGTCAGGCCGCCTGCAGATGGGCGGAAATTCCGCGGCTGGATTTCCCGCGGAATTTCCCCCCTTGGAAGCTGCCATAAGATTGCGTTAGAAAACGCAATCCTAGGCAGACGGCTGCGTTTTGTCCGCGCCAAATCTCGTGTGGCAAACAAACCACAGCATTTTCTATTTATCTGCAGGGCTCACAGAGCCCCGCATGGAAACGTCAGTCCCGGCCGCCGACTCCGGTCTACGCATGCGCCGGCTGCCCGGAAAGCCGGCACATCAAACAGCCGCAGGTGAGTACACGCTGCTCTCTGCAGGCGCTCGGGTCAGGTCCCGCGGCGAGAATCCTCACAACCGGATCCGACCCGCCCGTCTGCAGGCGGCCTTATAAGTAGTAGTGTACTCATTGATCTTATAGATATGATAGCTCATAGGTAATAGTTGGTTCCTCAAAATGATGATTTATATATTTTTGGTTGGTTCTGGTTGGACGCGTTTCAGTGTCACATGGGGACCATTCATCAGGACCCTAAATGTAATCAGGCCAACTATATAGTACACTAATACAGACACACTCTTATGTATGATAGCAACTGCGCTGCGTAGTGGATACTGAATGGCTGTAGTTCAAACCGGGCTGGAAAGTAGCCCTAACTGTCTAATGAACACTCGATGTTCAGGGAGTGTCCCAGTTATAATGAGCATAGACCAGGAAGCTGCCAGAATAGGAGTAGCCAGTAGCCTCTATGTAAGCGATGGCACAGAAGCCTACAAGATTTGCTGTGTGCATATCAGAACCTTGCAATTGCAGATTAAAGATGGGACCTCTAAAATAAGGAGTAGCCCCTTAATCCCTGCAAGGTCTAATATCAAAGGTTTTGAGCTACCAGACAGATACTGTAAGCTTCAGTTCTACATATAGAGCATAAAAGATGAATGGAGCAAGAGATAGAGCCTCCGGCCTTGGTGCTAGACCGGCGGTTATGAAGCTCTGTCAGGGCAGCAGGGATTAAATAGCAGCCATAACCCGCCTTCCTCACATAAAACACCAATGGGAGGACAGTAGCTGTGTTGTAGAAGTGTAGGGAACCACCCACCTATCACATCAGTCACCTTCCGTTGCCTTGTCCCCCGTACATACGTAGCGAATTTATATACTCCGTCAGATCACCTCGCCACATGAAGAAAGAGATGTAGATGCCGATAGCGAGTAGTGTAGCGCTCGCGGGAAAGTATGATGCACATGCAGTAGATGCGTCTGCCGGCTAGCCAGTCCTGTGCTATAATGAGCATGCGCAAGGTATGACGGAGGGCTGCCACGTCATCAGAGGGAGTGACTGGCGCGCGAGGTACCCAGGACAGCAAGGGAGCGTCACTGAATGTCACCTGACCGGTCACATGATCGCTCCTAGAAAGTTGTATGAAAGACTGTGATGGCCTGTTTCCAAAGCATAGTAGGAGGTAGGTGAGTGACCAATAGATGAAAATCAATCTGTATATCACTATAGATCCCTCCTAGATACAGATTAGGGATTACAAACTCCCTACAATCTAAACGGAGAGTATTAGGCCTCATGTCCACAAAATCAGGCCTGCCGCGGATTCTTCATGCAGAATCCCGCAGCGGGTCCCTCCTTTCTTGTGGACATGAGGCCTAAAAGTAAGCATTACTTACCTGTCCGGACGCTGCGGATCTGCCCTCCGTCGCGGCCAGATCTTCTTTCTTCGCCCTGGCGAATATGCTTGGCACGCCGCCTGCACCGTGCACTTTTTTTTTTTTTTGAACTCCTGCTCTCCTGCACTCCTGCGCCGGAGAGCAGGAATTCAGCTGCGGGTATGCCACGGATCCGGACGGCTTCCATAGGCTTCAATAGAAGCCTGCAGGAGACCCGCACTGAAATGGAACATGCTGCGGGTGTTTTCCCGCACACGCAATCCGCGCCTCAAGGGAAAATGACATCCGCAGGTATTTAATTACGGGTGTCCAATGCATCCCTATGGGGCGCGGATCACGCGAGCGGGTGACCCGCTGCGGATCTTTCCCTGTGGACATGAGGCCTTAGAGTGGAATGGGAGTGTTGTGAATATACTCCGTATTGACACTCAGTTTGATACAAACAGGAACTATGAGCGTTGTGACAGTTCTTCTATAAACACATATACCCATGGTTCAAGATAAAGGAAACTGTAAAAAAGGAGTATAAGCAGTGATACGAATATCTGACAGCGCATACACTCGTGCTCCAATAACCATGATTATTTTAGTCCCTGGATTAGTGTCCGGGTATAAATACTCCTCTAATAGTGTGTAGATGTAGATTGATAGTATAGAGAGATGCTTAAGGCTGCATAAAACAAAAAAAAACTCAAACAGCAAAAATTCAGAATCCTCGAAGAATAGTATAGTCATAGCCGAGACTGTTCATGTGAAGATGTAATCTAGGAGTGAGTGTCTATATAAAACTACTAAAGGACAGAATCTCATTAGGTCCATTAGGAGAAACAGTATTCATACGGAAAATCCAGGAAGTCTCTTTTTGTAGGAGTCGCGGATCAATATTACCTCTACGATGAGATGTTCTTAGGACTTCTATACCCTGTATTTGCTCTGGGTTTTCAGCATGCACAGACCGCATGTGGTCCGATAGAGATGTAGACTCATTTCTCCTTATATTACCAAGGTGTCCCATGATACGTCTACAGAATTGTTGCACCGTCTTCCCGATGTAGTTTTGTGGGCATGGACCGGTCGCCATGTACACTATATTAGGCGTGCGACCAGTTGAAGCACTCGTGAAAGTATTACTTTTTGGAACAAAGGGGCACGCAACACAATTCGGGCAAGGGAAAGTACCGGATGGTTTAAGCGAATGTAGCCAGGTTTGGCTACCAGACGTTGGGTGGAGGTGACTTAACTAGATGATCTCTCAGGTTTCGTCCTCTCCTGAAAGTTATAGCAGGTTTATCGGGGAGGAGATCTCTCAAGTCCTCGTCGTTCCTCCAGATATCCCAGTAACGATGAAGTGTATCTCGTACACGACCCACACCCGTGTCGAAGGTGCCAATTATACGTGATATAGAGTTATCATCTCGATTGCAAGGAACCAAAAGGTCCGATCTATTTTGACGATATGCAAACTGTTAGGCTTCACTCACCACCTCCACTAGATAGCCTCTATCAAGAAAACGTCTCGTCAGTTTTTCGCATTCTTGCTCGAAAGTGGCCTTATCAGAGCAGTTGCGTTTGACGCACAAAAACTGCCCTTTCGGGATACCCATCGTTAAGGGCTTGGGATGGAAACTTTTCCAGTTAAGTAAGCTGTTGGTTGCTGTCGGTTTCCGAAATTAGGTGGAGACCAGCGAACCATCAGAATATTTTTGTCACCATAATATCCAAAAATGGAATAGATGTCCCGCTCATGGCTGAGCTGAATTTTAAATTTAACGAATTGGTGTTAAGTTGGTCCATAAAAGAAAGGAAAGACATCTCATCCCCGTTCCACAGAATAAAGATATCATCTATGAAATGCAACCACAATGTGATCTTATCTGACCAATTGTTTAATTCCGTAGGAAAGACCTCCAGCCCAGGTACACATTTGCATACAAAGGGGCACACGGCGTCCCCATCGCGGTGCCCCTGAGCTGGTGGAAGTACTTCAAGTCAAAAAGGAAATAGTTGTGACATAAGATGAACTCCAAGAGTTCTAACACAAACGCATTATGAGCTGACCTGAATATACTGACCCTCTCTGCTGTAGAAAAAATCTAACAGCCTCGATACCACCAGTATGCAGAATCAAGCTGTAGAGGGCCTCCACATCAATTGTGGCCAATAATGTCCCTGACTCCACCACAATGCCTTCCAGGATTCTTAACACGTCCATTGGTTCACGAACATGTGACCTTAATGATGTTACGGAAGGTCTTCGGATTTTGTCCACGTAGATGCTTACATTTTGTGTGAGGTTATTTACCCCTGAGACGATCGGCCTCCCTCTTAGGGGGCTGGTGCCTTTGTGCTCTTTAGGGAGTGCATAGAAGTTAGCTATGGTCAGGGTAGATGGATACATGAATTTAAACTCCGAGTCACTAATGAGTTTATTCTCTAGTCCTCTCACCAATAGATCGTGGAGTGATTTCAAAAAGGTCATAGTGGGATCACCACTAAGCACCCGGTAGGTGGATGTATCCTTAAGAAGTCCCATGCACATATCTATGTACTGTTCCCTCCCCATGATGACAATGTTACCCCCCCTCATCTGCTGACTTGATAATTAGTGAGTCATTAGACTCTAAAGACTTCAACGATTTCCATTCAGATCTAGATATATTGGGGGGTTTTGAGTGAGGGGGTGTGATAGACTTCAATTCTTTAGCAACCATTTTTTTCATAAATGTCCAATTCAGGACAACAAAGATTTGCCGGATTTGAAGTGTTACGGGGCTTCAGGTTGGTAAAGGGACCCTGACCAATGGGACGAGAAGATTCGGTTTCAAGGTCCTGTAAGGCAGATGCATCCTCTGGATCAAGGCCCAGGGCTGACAGGTTTTCCTTATTTTGGACAGCGAAGAATTTCTTCCATCGCATGCTTTATTTCATTTGTGGACGGCCATGTTTCCCTATGGGCGGCTTGATTTGTGGATCTTCCGCGCATCAAACCCACCCGTGGACATCGGGCGTTAGGCCTCGTGTCCACAGGGAAATTGTACTTAGCAAATCTGTGCGTGAAAAAAACCGCAAATCCACATCTCATAGGAAAGCATTGACCATCCGCAGTTAATTAAATAGCCATGGATGGTATTTTAAGTGATTTGTGGGTTTCGACATGCTCCATTTTAGTGCGGATCACGCGTGCGGGGAGCTCATAGAGCTCATAGCTCAATTGATCTTCCGCATGAAACAAAAGACCATTATAGTGCATTCGCAGCAGAAATCCGCGTGGGCCTGGTTTTCCCCGTAGACAGGAGGCCTTGGTCTTCGTTGAAGCTGTATGTTACAGTGTTGTCTGCATTTGTTTCTGGTATCTGAATATATTTTGCTGATAGATATGTGTTTTGTTTTTTTTTATTTGTAAATCAGGATAAAGAAAAGAAAAAGAAGGAAAGTATCCTCGACCTGTCCAAGTACATTGACAAGACGATTCGAGTGAAATTCCAAGGCGGTAGAGAAGGTACTGTCTACGTGTTCAGTCTTGGGGTTCATTCACATGTAGCAGAAACGCTACGGGTTTTGCACAGTGGAACATTCCCCACCATCAATGCAGGTTTTGACTTGAAATCAGCTGCATGTCTGAGATGACTTCAGCCGCCGCCGTGCTCCCCTCATCACGTCCGCATCACTTGAAGAGTCGCACTGGTGGAGGGGTGCTAACAGTGAGAAAAATTACAAGATGGGGGGGAGCGATAATAGTGACAACCCAGTCTCGCAGCAGCCCCCAATATCACAGTGACCCCCTCCCGCGGCGGCCCCCCTGAGACCCATATACTTCCCCCTTCTCCTCGTGGAAGCACCGCTCCTCCTCTGCCCAGCGCGCCCTCCAGCAGTGCTGATTACAGGTGCACACTGATGTCAGTGTGCTGCCGGGATCAGCACAGATAGCAGCGCTGCTGAGTGAATGCCGGCAGGGGAGCCGTTCCCCCTGCTGGTATTCACTATCGTAGTGAGTGGAAGGTGGCGACGCGTGCCAGCAGGGAGGGCTCTGTGGGCTGCCTCTGGCACGCATGCTGTGGGTTCGCCACTACTGCCCTATAACAACCCTGACAGTCCTTGTTGGAAGACAGTCTTCCTTGTTTTATCCCCAGGAAAACAGCTTCTAGTGAAGAACTTGTATTACCACAGCATGTAGAGCTCTGTAAGGTCGCACACACATCGCCCACGGCTCCATATGATACACAGCCTAGTTATATACATGTGGCCAAAGATCATTTGAAAGGGACACTCAAAATGTACCTTTACTGTCAGCATTTCCCTCCCCGATGGCTTCTTTCTCATTGGATTCCTCTGGATCAACATTGGGGTGGGGGAGGGGGGCTGAACTGGATGGACAGATGTCTCTTTCATCCTCACACACTGTTGTGTATTAACCCCTTAAGGACTAGGCTGTTTTGTACCTCAAGGACCAGACACTTTTTAGGGATTTTACCCATGCGGCTGCTTTACTGCCCTATTTTGTTGCCTTTAGCTACCAAAATGTATTTTACTGCATTTTTTTTCTGTGACATATAGGGCTATTCTTAAATGTTTTTCACTGCCTTTTTTTTCTGTTTTTCAGTTTTATGCTTAGAAAAAAGAATTATTTTTTTCTTCTTATATTTTTAAAATTTTTCTTTTTATTAATTTAGTATATTTATGCTAAAATAAAGTATGGCAACGGGTTCCTCTATTTGTTTCGGAGGTTTTGTATAGTATGTATGGTTTTGGTTTACAGGGCGCATACGGCGACGGTTTTGGTTGGCGACGGTTATGTATATATTGTTGTTTTATTCTGTAATTTTGTCTTACTTATGTATGTAATTATGTTTTTTACTATCTATGTCCCCCATGACGTCATATAAGACCTCTGGAGGCCATTTTTTTTTTTTTTTGACACTTTCCCACTGTAGCTGGGCATCCATAGGAGCCCCAGTTACAGGGCAAAGCAACCCCTGTAGTGACATTAGTCACTGGCAGAGCTAGCCAGGGTCTAGTATGACCCTCTAGCTCTGCTGTAGCAGGGAACCCCGGCGGTTACATGGTGGTCACATTCTATACCACAGCACAAGCATGGCTCCATGGCTCAATAGGCACTCTGCAAAGGCCCCCGGGTACCATGACAACCGCAAGGCAACCTGCGATCTGATTGCGGGGGACTGTGTAGGACTCACGAACATCGGTCGAGGCATTTAAATGCCACTGTCAAAATTGACTGCGGCATTTAATGGGTTAATAGCTCCGATGAGCGGCGCGGCTTATCTGAGTTGTTGTGGGCTGTTGTCAGCTGTAAGAAACTACCGTCATCTGCGTTGTATGGAGTGAGATCGCCCCACAATCTCCCTCCATACAGACCCTGAAGCTGCAGGGTGTAGCTACAACCTGTAGCGTTAAGTAGTTAAAATCATATGTTTAGAGAAAATTTTGAGAAGTTTACAATATTCAAGCTGTCAGCTTTTTCTCCTTGTAAGGCCCAATGTCCAGATGCGGATTTTAATTATAAAATCCGCGCGGGGCCCCTGCACCTCTTGCCGCCCATAAGGATGCATTAGCATCCGCACCGCAGTAAAAGCATGCAGATGTGTGTTTTTTTGGGGGTTTTTTTTCACACCTAATGGGATGAGCGGGCAGAGGAGAGCATCGGCTGCTTTATCCATTGGATAGCGGCGATCGCGAAAAAGTTAAAAAAAAGTAAAGTTTCACCTCCCCTCATGGATCGGATCCATGAGGGGAGGTGAAAATACTCACCTCGGGTCCTCTGCGATGTCCCGGGACCCGAAGTGCCCGTCTGCGCATGCGCGCCCGATGATTGACATCGGGCGTGTGCACAGAGGGGCTCGAGCCCCGGGAAATTTAAAATCCCTCTGCTCCTGGCTGCCATGTGTAGCCAGAAGCAGAGAGATGTCACCAGGGACATGATCACTGTTATCCAATGGATGACAGTGATCATGTAAAGTAAAAAGAAAGTGTAAAAAGTAAAAAAAAAGCTTGCATTTCATCTCCCCCCACGGATCATATCTGTGAGGAAGGATGAAATGACGTACCTAAGGCCCGGGATTTATCCGCGGACCTTACCCCAGCTTCTGCGCACGCGCCCATCGCCACATTGGCAGGCGCATGCGGAAAAGCTGTGATAATTTAAAATCTCCCTGCTCCTGGCTACAAAACTTAGCCGAGAGCCTGGAGATTTCACGGGGGCCGTGGTGAGCGGTTCCTGGTCACGTGTTCGCAGTTATCCAATGGATAATGGCGATCACCTAAAAGTAAAAAAAAAAGGTGAATGTTCATCTCCCCTCACCGATGCGATCGCGCGAGTGTGTGTGCGCGCGCGCGCGTGTGTGTTTTTATTCCGTACAAATAAGCAATGGGGCCTGGGATTTATTCAGTTGTGCCCTGCAATCCAGCGGGTGTTCCCTGCATTATGGGCCCTGTAAGTAGATTAGGGCCACAATAGGTATGTTTTTGAACACGGGACAAACGGGGGTATCCATTTTGGGGTGAATGTCTTCATTCCTATGTATATTGTACAAAAAAAAAAACAGTTTTTAAATTGATGAAATTGCCAAAAAAAAATGAAAATCGTAATTTTTTCCTTCTGCTTTGCTTAGATTTATTCAAATACAGTGGGGTCAAAATACACAGTACACCCCTAGATGAATTCGTTAAGGGGTCTAGTTTTTAAAATGGGGTCATTTGAGGGGGTTCTTTATCGTTTTGGACGCTCAATGTCTCTACAAGTGGGCGATGGGGCCTGGAATTTATTCCATTGTACCCTGAAATCCAACGGGGGCTCCTTCTATTATAGGCCTAGCCATGTGTCCTTTAAGTAGATTAGGGCCACAAGGGGTATGGTTCTGAACACGGGACAAACAGGGGAATCCATTTTGGGGTGAAAGTCTTCATTCATGTGTGTGCTGTACCAAAAAAACAGTTTTTA
This sequence comes from Eleutherodactylus coqui, assembly GCF_035609145.1. Taxonomy (NCBI): domain Eukaryota; kingdom Metazoa; phylum Chordata; class Amphibia; order Anura; family Eleutherodactylidae; genus Eleutherodactylus; species Eleutherodactylus coqui. Next base: position 198,289,610 of record NC_089843.1, on the reverse strand, counting down.
AAATGACCGAAAATCACATTTTTTTCCTTTTGCTTTGCTTGAATTCATTCAAAAACTGTGGGGTCAAAATGGGCAGTACACCCCTAGATAAATTCGTTAAGGGGTCTAGTTTTCAAAATGGGGTCACCTGTGGGGGTTCTCTTTGGTTTTGGCCGCTCAAGAGCTCTACAAATGTGCTATGGGGCCTAAAACGCCTTCAAGCAAAATTTATGATCTGAAAGACACTGACTGCTCCTTTCATTTTGGGCCCCGTTGTGCATCCAGACATAAGATTAGGGCCACAATGGGTATATTTCTGAACACTGGAGAAACGGGGGTATCCATTTTGGGGTATAAATCCTCATTTTTATGGGCCCTATAGGAAAACAATATGTCTTTAAAATGACATATTTGCAAAAATATGAAATTTTATTTTTTTTCTCCTCTAAATTTAATTAATTCCTGAAAAAAAACTGTGGGGTCAAAATGCTCATGAGACCCCTCAGTGAATACATTAAGGGGTGTAGTTTTTTAAAATGGGGTCATTTGTGGAAATATCTATTATTCTGACACTCATGAGCCTTTGCAAACTTGGCTTGGAGCAGGAAAACAAAGTGTTCCTCAAAATGCTGAAAAGTAATGTTAAATTTGTACGTCCTCTAAATGGTTAAAAAAAACACAAGTTTTTCAAATGTGCATTCAGAATAAAGTAAACAGATGGAAATATATATCTTATCAAAAATTTGTACAGTATGTTTGGACATATTTGAGATATTACAGTTGAAAATGTGAAAAAATGACAATTTTTTCAAAATTTTCCCAATTTTGGCGCTTTTAATAAATATACACATTATATCGGTCTCTTTTTACAACCAAAATGAAGTACAACATGTGACGAAAAAACAATGTTAGAATCACTTGGATATGTAAAGCCTTTACGGAGTTATGCTACGTTGAACGACGCATGTCAGAGTTCCAAAATTTGGCTCCGTCTCTAAGGCGCAAACAGGCTTCGTCACTAAGGGGTTAATAATTTTTGAAGGGGAAGTAAACTGGAAAATTTTGATTGCATTTTTAGGAGCTGAGCTGTTCAAAAAAACCTGCAATTATATTTTTTTTATTTTTTGTAAGCCATTCACTTTTTTAATTCTATTTGCACAATAAAAGAGAGATGTAAGTTTTATTTTACATCTACGGAGCTGTGAGAGCTTCTGAGCCACCTCGTAATTGGTGCCATATGTATATGGTGCAGGACAGAAACTACTGCCATGCTGCAATATATATAATATACTAGCTGATATACCCGGCTTCGCCCGAGTTAATTTGGTACTGGTGTTTATCTGGTGTTCACACGGAAAATTTTATGAAGTCGTCGTTAATTTAGAGATACCGAGGAAAAACATATGTTCACCATTTTGCATAGTTCTCTGCGTTACCTAGAAGACACCACCGGGAGGTAACCATGCGACGTTTCCTTTATATAAAATGACATCAGGAAGTGAGAGTATTAGATTCCATACGTAAAATTTGGACGCTAATTCTTTTGCGCTCATTCTATACGTAAAATTTGGACGCTAATTCTTTTGCGCATAGAATTGAATAATCGAGTTGGGACCCATTAACTTTTCCTATTTATGACATAATCAATGCTCGTGCCAAATTTCACGTTTCTATGACACCGGAAAGTGAGAAAATTACATTCCGTACGTAAAATTTGGACGCTAATTCTTTTGCGCATAGATTTGAATAATGGGGTTGGGACCTATTAGCTTTTCCTATTTATGACATAATCAATGCTCGTGCCAAATTTCATGTTTCTATGACACCAAGAAGTGAGAGAATTAGATTCCGTACGTAAAATTTGGACGCTAATTCTTTTGTGCTAGAATTGAATAATCGAGTTGGGACCCAATTACTTTTCCTATTTTGGAGATAATCTATGCTTGTGCCAAAATTCATGTTTCTACGACATCGGGAATCCGGAGAACTTTTAGTCAGTCAGTCCTTTCGTATATATATATATATATATATATATATATATATATATATATATATATATATATATATATATATATATATATCGTACAATACACACACACCCGTGTTAAAGGGGTTAAAGTTAATATTTTGTATCTGAACAGTGTCTGCAATTGCCTTTATGAAATACACATATAAAAACAAAAGGGATGAAGTAGATCTAAGTAGTCTGGAGGCTTGAGAATACACTAGAAGGGCGCTGGCTTCTCCTTGCTGTGGCATCTGGCGCTCGTCTCTGCTCTGCTGTAATAGTCTGGTCTGTGATAAAACTCTGCAGTTTCCAATCTGAGAACACACATCGTGGTAATAATGCAGTTTTCTTCACCTCGCCTGTGATGATCAGACTAAAAAAATATATTTTTTGCTTTTACAGCCAGTGGAGTCTTGAAGGGATTTGATCCTCTGCTGAATCTCGTATTGGATGGAACCATAGAATATATGAGGGGTGAGTGTAAACTGTTTATATAAGGTGCTGTCCATAACACATTTTAGTGTATGTTTAGCTTGTATGTTGGACGTTTATGGGGGTATAAAAGTATGCAACTTTAAACGCTTGTATGTATTATTTTTAGTTTAGTTTTGTTTTTTTTGCATATATGTTACATGCATAGTATAGGATTTCCTAATGTGGAATCTGCATAAAGATGTGAAATTTCACTTCTTTTTATTCAGCGACTTGGAAAAGATCCATACCATAAAGACTGTGGCGTGGATTTCCGTTAAAGGGATTGTCGAGGATTAGAAAAACATGGCTGCTTTCTTCCAAGCACAGTGCCACCCTTGGCCATGAGTAGTGTCTGGTATTGCAGCTCAGCTCCCATGCACTTCAATGGAGCTGAGCTGCAATATCACACACAAGCTATGAACAGGAGTGGTCCTGTTTCTGGAAGAAAGCAGTCATGTTTTGCTAATCATGGACAACCCCTTTAATAGTGCACTGCAGAGTTGACGTGTAATTGGTGTTAAAAGGAAAAAGTCGCCTCCCACCAGCGCTACCGTATAAACTAATTTGTACTGCTGGTGGGGGAGGTGACGGAGCCGGGTGAGGGTTTTATTTTCTTAAACTCACCCACTCCCCAGTTCTCACGGTGTTCCCTGCATAAGATCACATCATGCACAAATCTGACTCTTTTCAGACTGCCATAGACTTGTATGGGAGAGTGCGCACACGGTAATCGGAAGAGCGTCAGATTTTAATGCGACACAGAATCACGAGAGCAAATTAGTATAAAAAATAAATCCCCCGGCTCCCTGTCACCTCCCCTAACGGCACCATAACTTACCCATATATACTTGAGTATTAGCGGACCCAAGTATAAGCCGAGTTAATAAGTTTTACCACAAAAAATTATTGAAACTCATTGACTCGAGTATAAGCAGAGCTATACTCGAGTGTATACTAGGTGGGGGGAAAAAAACGCAATACTCACCTCCCAGCCAGCGTCTGTGTCTCCGGCGGTGCGGCAAGCTGCTTCAGTCTTCTCCCCGCTGTCATCTCCCTGGCTTGGTTTTGAAATTCCCACCGTAAGCGCTGTGTGAGGAAGCGCTGTGATTGGATCGAGCGCCAGCCAATGACAGCCATTCAGAATTACATCACTGAATGGCTGTGATTGGTTTATCGAGCGCCTGCTGTGATTGGCCAGCGCTCGATCCAATCACAGCGCTTCCTCACACAGGGCTGATTTCAAAACCAAGCCAGGGAGAGGACAGCGGGGAGAAGACTGAAGCAGGCTTGCCGCACCGCCGGGGGCAGCATCGTGTTGGGGACACAGATGCCAGCTGAGAGGTGAATATTGAGGCTTTTTATTTATTTTTTTTCTTTTTACCTCACTTTTGTACTTTTTCAGCACAATTTTTGTGCTGAAAAACTCTGCTTATACTCGAGTATATACGGTAACTTTTTAGTGTTGTAGGAGGTAACTGGGCCGATGCGGTGATAGAGAGAAGGGACTTGCTTAATTATAATGAGTTGAAATCCTGTCCCTCACAGACACTGGCTACCGCAGAACCACGTGACGTCTTGTCGGAACACAACTGGAAGTGGGGGGTCTGACAGTGGGACCCGGTAAAAATTTAAATCCCCGGATAGCCCTTTTTAGAGAAAAAAAATCCACCGTGTGAACATAGACATATTTTTCCAGGATATACAGAGATTTTATTTTTCCCAAGAATAAAGGAAGACTTCACCAATCCAAATATGTTCTAGTAATTGATTTGTCGTCATACACTAATGTGCCAAAAGTCACGGGATAGGAAATATCATGTAGGGCCTTTCTAGCCTGGTGAAGTGCAGCATCTCAACATGCATTGATTGCACAAGTTAATAAAAGACATCAGGAGAGATTTGGAGCCATGACGTCTGAACAGCAACCCACAGCTTTATGGTATTTGTAGGTGTTTGATGTCATGTGCAAGTGGACTTCACCACCACATCTCATAAATGCTCAGTTGGGTTCAAGTCGTGCGAACATGCTGGCTACTCCATTCATAGGAACTTTCCAGGATGCTCCTCGAACCAATTCTGATAACTTGGGCCCAATGGCATGGAGCATTATCCTGCTGGAATATTGTATCATTGTGAGGGTACATAAAAATCCATAAAGGGTTGTAAGGGTCACCAAGCAGAGAAACGTAGTGGGCACCAGTCAATGATGTGTTTAGAGGGCCTGGAGGACTCAACCAATGCTAGGGGAACACACCCCACACCAGTATGGAATCCCCACCAGCCTGTACAGTGACTGCTGGGGTCCATGGCTACATGGGGTCTGCACCACAGATGAGCCTGATTCAATTGGAACCGTGACCCATGAGACCACGCCAGTCCTCTAGGATTGAGAAAGCAACATTATGAGCCCAGGTTTGGCGCTGTGTCAAGTGTTGCGGTGTTAACAGAGGCGTCCTGGTCCTGCTCCCATATCCCGTGGAAGATAACGCTGCACTGACCTGCGGGATATGCATGAGGGGCCTTGTGCACTGAATGTGGATGTGATTTGTGCCCGAATTGCTTGCTTGTTCACATGGACTATTCTAGCCAGATGCCACTGGCTGCAATCATAAACCACCCGCGGACGGCTACTGTGCTGTCCACTGTGGGTGGTGATGCCTTCTGAAACAGTTTCCCAACACACATATAACAGTTCGAGGAATGTTAAACGCCCGCACAACTTCGGAAATGGAATGTCCCACCTGTCTGGTACCCACTATCACGCCTCGTACGAACTCTCAGAATTTAGGTTGCCTTGCCATGAGCGTGCCAGCCAATGTTTAACCTGGTTCCATGTTCAACAATATGTTGATGCCACAGTAATGTCAGGAAATAGTTTTAATATTCCCTTGTTGTTCCTGCAGATCCTGATGATCAGTACAAGTTAACAGAAGACACACGGCAACTTGGACTTGTTGTTTGTAGAGGGACATCTGTGGTCCTCATCTGCCCGCAGGATGGTATGGAGGCCATTCCGAATCCTTTCATTCAGCAGCAAGAAGGCTAATGTTCCTACAGGAGCCGAATACGCAGAGATTCCACTGGGATGCACCATACTTCAAGTTGAAGACATTCTTTTTCTTTTATAATGGCAGAAGTGTACGAATTTAAGCAAGTCCGGACTTGGCCTACAAGATAAATACATTGCTTTTGTTCACATATTATCCTATTTTATAATGAGGGGTTTCCTCTGTTTCCAGTCTGTTCTTAATTGGCTAATACTTTTTTTGTGAATTTGAGTATAACATGTATAATCCCTCCCTTTAAATAAATACGTACTGTTCTCAGGCTGAACGCCCATCACCCGCAGCTAAATGTGCCTGACTCCTTACTTACTCTTTAAGGCGCTGTTTACATCTGCGTTGGGGGCTCCAATAACAGATTCCATTATATTTGATGGCAAAAAATTGTGTTCTGTGAGTCAAACCGACTAACTATTTTACAATGAGGTCTGTCTGTCTGGCACAACCCAATGCTATAAGTTGTGCCAGACAGACAATGCAGCAAAATGGGCCTCATTTGGTATTTAAATTAGGTGATTTTCACTTGGCACAGATTCTATCAGGACAAGTTTAGGAATCGCCTGTCTAGATATATTTGCCCTGTGTACTAGTCTGATTACAATAATCAGTCATAGACTACAGACACACAGTGGGTCTCATTTATCAAGGCTGTCTTAGATGCTCCTACCAACAAGTCAGAGCTCGGCTTTCTTTTCTAAAGCTGTTCTGTAGGAATGAAAGCTGAGCTGTGATTGGTTGCTGTGGTATGTTCACACGTAGTGGAAATGCTGTGCATTCCATTTTCCACATCAAAGTCTGCATCGTTGGTATAGATTTTGACTCTGTTTCAGCTGCAGGTCCTGTAACGCCACTCCTCTAACCTCGGTGCACATCCCTCACCCAGCAACTGTTACTGAGCACTCCGCTGGTTGGGTGATGCATCAACTGCCACATCACCAGACCAGTAGCGGTTGCTGGGTGAGGGATGTGCGCTGCCTTGAAGGACTCCGAGGTGAGAGGAGCGACGTTACAGCCTGAAATCGGCGCTGGATCTGCAGCTGAAGCAGAGTCAAAGTCCGCACTAATTGTACAGATTTTGATGCAGCATTTCTGCGATGTGTGACTATACCCTCATACGGTTTTGATAAATGAGGCCCACTGTGTCAATTGTTTGGCTGTTTTAGATAGATCATACACAATATTAACCCTTCGCAATCCAATTTTGGATTCAGGGTTTCCTAGGGGGCTTTCTCTTTCTGCCATTATACAATGGTGCCATCTGCTGGCTAGAGCCAGTACTGCGGTATTGGACATGCTGGAGAGGCCCCTGACAGCAGAGCGGCCAGTAATATTCAGTAAGAATACCCTGCCGGACGTCTTCCGACGTCAGATAGTGGATTAGAAAGGGTTAAAAGGCACAAGTCCTGGTGAGAATAACAACTCTCTTCCACCACCACCCAACAGACAAGTTCACAAGTTTCATGGTATACCAACATTATCAAGGGTACAGGCGCTAATGAGGGTGCTTTTCAGGAGTGCGTAAAAGTTCTGGGGCCATTGCTTAGGGGCTTCTCTAACGAATGTTCTGGTCGGTGGATACTTTTGTAAGCTGTATACCACCCCTGTACTGTGTCCAGCATAAAGCTGCTGCAGCTGGTAGGTGTGTGTCACAGGGGGCGGGACAAGAAAGCGGCCTCATAAGGAGATAAGCTAGACATGTATTCTGGGGAAGCGTTTTGCATGGGACTATATATTGGAGGGAATCAAGAGAAGGCACTGAGGTTTTTACATGGGACTTGGAGAAGATGAAGACAGGAGAGTTGTATTTTTTTTACATGATATTGTATAATGGATGACTGAAAGGTAGAGAGTGCCATTTTTACAGAGACTGTGGGTGCAGATGAAGGGAGGAGGAGTGATATATTTTGCATGGGGCTGAAGGGGGAAGTATGGGTCTTCTATGTAGGAGGGGGAATGAGTTTGTTCTTTGTATAGCAGTTATTATCCAGTAATGGTGAGTTTTGACATTGAAGCAGAAATTTGCAGCAAAGTCCACCACTATTCTTTGAGAATTAAGCAAAGTATCTGACAAAATCCGCATGCACTACATGCAGAACTTGTTGCAGATTTTCCATGGACGATCCATGGATTTTACCCTTAGCTTTACAAAGAGTGAAATCAACAGTGAAAATCTGCAACAAAATAAGTAAGTATGAATATGAAAACACACTGCATGCTGCTTGTTCCATGTGGAGAATGTCCATTACATGTGGATTGTGTTTTCTAAACCCCATTCCCATGTATTGCATTCTAAGGTACTGTGGATTTGCAGTACTGAATCAGCAAGTCTGCCGCATCTGAATTCACCCTAAGGCCGCCTGCAGACGGCCGGGTCGGAGAATTCTCGCAGCGGGATCCGACCCGTGCCCCTGCAGGAACCGGTGCGGGTCTCACCTGCTCCCATGGGTCTGGCTACCGCCCAGCCGGCGCGTCCGCAGAGTCGGGGCGCCGGGAGAGGCATTTCTGAGCGGGCCTCTGCGATCCCCGCACAGAAATAGAACATGCCGCGATTTGTTTTCTGTGTGTGATTTCACGCGGAAAAATCGCGGCTGTGTGCATAGGATTGCATTTTCTAATGCAATCCTATGGCAGCGTCCATGGGCAGAAATTCTGCGGGAATTTCCCTCCGTGTGCAGGGGGCCTAAGGCTGTTTTCACACACAGCGTAAATGCTATGGCATATCCAGAGCAAGTTTTGCTGCAGAAGTTCTGCAGCATTCATAGTACAGACCAAGTCCTAGGTATGGGGGTCTGCACCTGGGAATCCCTAGTTTTCAGCAGTTAACCCCCCAATTGGGAGCTGGTTTTTGCTGCAGGAAACCCAAGACTGCTACCCCAGAAATGGTGTTGATTAAGAGACAGCTGACACAACTTGGTAAGACATACCGTAATGTACCCTACTAGGCATTCCAGAGAATTTAGATGTAGCGGAAAGGACACTTGTGTAATGCGGTACCCAAAGGTACAGACAAATATGTATTCAAGGAATAGAGATGAGGTCAGGACAGGCAGATTTCCTTTTGTAGCTGAGAAGCAGGCCAAGGGCAGGCAGAATAATTGTGGTCAATGAGCAATCCGAGGTCAAGAAAGAAGAAACTGGGAAAGCTGAATAGGACAGGCACAGATCGAAAACATGGAGATCAGACAATACTAAAGTACTTTAGCACAGTAGGAGACTAATTACTCAGCTTTCAATGGGTGAGGGTGCATTAAATAAACTCTGTCATCCCCTTCCTATCCAACCAGCCATTCCCTAGTGCACACTATTTGTGCATAGTTCTAGTCCCATTATATCTTTATTCCTTTAGGCTAACAGGATTTCTCTTGGACCCCCACAAACCTTGGTCTCTGATGGATAAGTCTGCTGCATAGACCCATCCATGAAACACTTCTATGGTGAGTTTTTTTTGTTTTTTTTTTTCTTCTTCTTTCCCTTCCCATCAGTGTGTACTCCATATAGAGTATTATAAATGTTTTTTTTATAAATTTCCTGTTATGTTGTCTTTCAATTTCATCCCAAATTACTAGTTTCCCATTTGTGGTCTCCTATTTCTGCCAGAAGTTTAATTGTAACATTCAAATATCTTATGTTCATTTTCACATTGATCTACGAGGGGCATGCATTAAAGATTTCCCCTGACCCACTTCTATTTATCGCAGTTCGTTGAAACTGCACGTGTAATGATATAAGTCTCTATAGGTTAGGGGTCAATTTGCAACTCTGAGCTGATAAGTCTTTTACAGGTGCTGAAATGGTGCAAGGTCTGATAACGGGCCTAGTAGAACGCAGAACAGTCATCAAGTTGAAAGGCCGCACACCAAGGAAGACGTCCGATGAGATGAAAGAGGTTTATGGGGAGAAATCCCCCATCATATGATGTCAAGAACTGGCATCGTCAATTACATATGGTAGGACCTCAGTGGAAACTGCTCCAATTCCAGGGCGACCCCTCTCTGCTTTCGATGAACACACCATCCAGCAAGTGGAGGCTGCCATTTTGGAAAATCGCCACGTAACCATTTGCAATCTAGCCCAAATTGTCAAGATTAGTGTGGAGTCTGTGTAAAAAAATCATCCAAGACCATTAGTGTGGAGTCTGTGTAAAAAAATCATCCAAGACCATCTTCATATGCATAAGGTATCGGCTCCCTCGGTTCCCCAGCTGCTCACACCTTTCCAGAAGCAGGAGCTCTTTTGCCGATGGGCCATGGAAACTAGGAGGACTTTTGCAACAGACTGATCACACAGGATGAAAATGATCTGAAGACTAAAATCCAGTCGATGCAATGGAAGCATCCGGACTCACCTCCTCCAAAGAAGGCACTTGCCCAACCCTCGGCAGGGAAGGTCATGCTCGCACTCTTTTGGGACCAGCACGGAGTAGTCTTGATGGATTTCCTAGCAAAGAGTGCCACCATTACTTGGGCATACTATGCTTCACTGCTGCAGAAATTGTGGGAGGCCATCAAAACCAAGAGATGTGACATGCTCACCAAAGCTGTCTGCCTTCTGCAAGACAATGCCCCCAACTCGCATGTTGCCCAGATGGAAGCACGCTGCTGTGGGTATGAAATTCTACTGCATCCCCCTTGTTCACCCGACCTCGCACCATCGGACTTCTACCTTTCTCCAAGGGCAAGCATTTTCCAGATGGTAAGACTCTGATTTCCACAACGTGGCTTTTGAAGCAATCTGTTGACTTCTACAAGCGAGGTGTTTACAGTTGCATAAAGAGATGGGAGAAGTGTGTGTCCCTAGGTGGCGAAGAACGTGTAGAGAAGAACTAATAACGAGGCTTAGTTTTGTTGCTCTCAGTCCACAGGGAGTGGGTCAGGGAAAATCTTCAACAAACGATCTTTCTCTTGTACAGTTTTTTCCATTCTCCGCAAATATTTGTTTGTCCATTTTATATACTATATATTTTATAATGTGCATATACATTTTCATTAACCCCTTAATTTTTTTTCCATTTTCATTTTTTCCTCCCCTTTTAAAAAATCATAACTCCTTTATTTATCCATCAACCTAGCTGTATGAGGGCTTGTTTTTTGCGGGCTGATTTGTATTATTCAATGGTAATATTTAATGTACCATATAATGTACTAAAGACTTTTAAAAAAATTATAAAGGCAGTAAAATGAAAAATAAAACATGAAATTTCACAATTTTTCGGTGCATCTTGCTTCTACGGCGCACAAACTGCAACAAAAATGACATGATAACTTTATGGGTCAGTACAATTACTACAATACCAAACTTGTATAATTTTTTTTTTTTTGCTGTACTACTTGCATTTTAAAATTTTTTTTTTTTTTAAGATATTTAATTTTTTTAAGTTATTTTCAACCGCCATCTTCTGCACGCAATAGCTTTTTTTATTTTTCCGTTGACATAGTTGTGCGAGGGCTCATTTTTTTGTGCGATGTCCTGTAGTTTGCGATGGTACCATTTTAGAATACATATGACTTTTTTATCACATTTTATTGTATTTTTTTTTTTTTTTGGTGACAGGATGAACAAAAAAAGCACATTTCTGGCGCTCCTTTTTTTTTCTGATGATGTTCATTGTGCGGAGTAAATAATGCATTACTTTGAAAGATCAGACCTTTATGGACGCAGCCATGCCAAATATATATTTTTGTTTTATTATTTATATTCTTTTATTATAAATATGGCAAAAGGGATTTTTTTTCCCCACTTTTATTATTTATCTATTTTTACAAATTAATAAAACCTTATTGATCTTATCTCTACTTTTTTTTTTTAGTCCCCACAAGAACTTGCGATGCTTTGATCGCTCCTGCAGTATGATGTAATGTCATAGCATTATATTACACTGCGATCGGGCAGGCAGTCTATCAAGCCACCCCACAGGCATGGCTTGATAGGCATTCTGCTAAGACATCCCTGGGGCCTTTCAGAAGTCTCCTGGCTGCCACGACACCAGCACAGCTCCCTGCGATCTTATCGCAGGGGGCTGTACGGAACCCTCGAAAATCATTCTTACTTGTATTGTTAAAAAGTACTTTCTTGCAATGTGTAGTCAGATCTGGAGAAAAAAAAGAGAATGTCATATAGGTAGATGACTACACAGCAGTCATGAAGCATATAATTAACAAATCAGGTTTGCACTTGTTCACCATCTATACTGAGAAGAAGTGACGAGGGAGCTTCAGAAACAGCCCCTTTACCAAACCGGGAATCCCTCTGCATAACCTGTGGAACAGAGAGAGTTGCAAGTCTGAGTATGTATGTCCACCTTGGCACACTTACTAATGTGGACACAGACTATTCAATTGAAACAGCAGGTGGCGCTAGTCAAACATTTTTTCTGAAATGTTCAGGGTTCTAACCACTTCTTTTTAAATGAGTGTAAATAAAAAAAAAAGCTCCACTGCAAGTATAAATGTGTTCACACACACGCAGGCCAAATAGTAATCAGGTTATTAAAAGTAATAAAAAGTGAAAATATATATAAATACTTCCAATATATTAAAAAAAGATATCAGCAAAAGAGACATACTGTATAAGATGAAGGGTTACAAACAAATACAGCAAGATACAGAAAAGCAAAACAACATTATACTTTGCATCCATGATATATGTGGCGTAAATCAATCTAGGAGGAAGTCTCATTGATGTTCATCAAACCCAAAGAACTGCAGAATGCTACCGTCACGTCTGCACGGGATGCGATGGATACTTAACCTGAAACTACGCTACTGCACACCAAAACAGTAGAAAAGAAATAAAGACAACCGCACTAAGGAAACAAACTCTCCCTAATAAACTAAACCCAGGGAAGTGACCTGCTTAACCGCAGATAACCAATCCTGACAAGGACGAACCTGACCACGTACCTTGACCACTAGTTAACCCTATAAGGGATAGGTGAATAACACGGAAAACAAGATGAAATAAATATAAACTGTTGTACTCAGGTTTTTGTAGTCACAGGTAACCAGGGGAACCAGCTCCAAGCTTCTGGCTTTCTCTACAACCAGCGGATGACTGAAAATAAACAGCACCCAGCCCAGGCTAAATGGCCCTGACAAAATGCCCACAAGTTAGACCAAGCATGTCTCGTCTCACCTATATTATTCCCACTAGAGCCAGAAGACATCTAGCAGGGAAGCAATCCCAGAACTGCAACAACAGTGCCTCCCCTTTTAGAATGGGCCCCACAACCCTTAGGACCAGGTTGATTCGGACTCAGTTTATGAAAATCTTTTTATAAGCCGGTACGCATAGACATCTGTAGCTGGTACCTATGTCCTCTCCTCGGGACCATAACTGCGCCACTGAACCATTTCCTGAATCAACAAACTTTTTTAAGAGAGATTTGTGAAACACATTAGTTGTTCTCATCAATCTGGGAATCTGCAAAGAAAATAATACAGGATTAATTTTTTTCTATGATTTTGAAAGGATCGATAAATCGTGGACCAAACTTGAAGAACTTGTTTGAGTTTTATGTTCTTAGTCAACACCCAAACCAAGTCTCCCACCAAGAAATCTGTCCCCTCAGATTCTTCTGAATATTTTCCCAAACCGCCTCAATGTTAGAGGAGGACTCATTCTTCTCTGGCACATCCGAGAAAAGGGACCAAACCATGGATGGAACCCAAAATTACAAATGAAAGGCAACGTCCCATGATATGCTGAGGAAAAAGAGAGCTGAATTCCCAACCAAGAGCAAACAAAACGCCAGAATCTGGAAACAAACTGGATCCCACAATTGGAGACGATATTCAATGGTAAACCGTGTAATCTCACAATATGAGTAATGAACAATCTAGCCAAAGATTTAGCATTAGGAAGACCGGGAAGAGCCACAAAATGACCCATTTTGCTAAACCAATCACAACCCAGATAACAGTGTTAGCCTCAGAAGGCCTTATGTGAGCCTTGTGTGGTGTGGAGCATAAAGGCAGCAGAAATAGGCTCTTGCTCTCGACCTGAAGGTTGCAGGTTCAATCTCCGCTCAAGGTTGACCTTCCATCCTTTTGAGGTTGGTAAAATGTGTACCTAGCTTGGTGGGGGGTAATAAATAAATTACCTGAAAATGCTGCAGGATAAGTTGGCGCTATACAAATAACAAGATTTATTTTTATTTAAGGCAGCAAATCCATAATAAAATCCATAGACAAATGAGTCCAGTTTAACAGATAAAGGCAGGAGGGTTACGAGGTGATTTTGTTCTGGCACAAACCTCACAAGAAGAGACAAAACAGAATACATCTCGTCGTAATGACAACCACCCGAAAATTCCTGTAATTTTCGGGTATTATTAATCTCTAGATGACCAGCTAACATGCAAGTATGTACTTCAGACAGCACCTACAGTTTCAGATGAACAGGGACAAAAAAACTTTCCCGTCGAAAGGCTAGACGGGGCTAAATCCTGCGCTTTACGGAGCTGCTCCTCCAAATCCAGTGAAATTGCCGACACCACAACTCCCTCAGAAAGAATGGGTGCAGGAACTCCCGGAAAGAGCACTCGCCTTAACATTTCTACTTTCAGGACGATATGTAACCATAAAGATGAAACCCAAGAAAAATAGTGTCCACCGTGCGTGTGTCTTTTTGTTGACTCTAAGATTTTAGTGGTCCGTAAAAATAGTCACCTTGTACTGAGCCCCTTCGAGGACATAGCGCCACTTCTCAAAAGTCCACTTAAATGCCAACTGCTCTCTGTCACCAATATCATAATTTTGTTAAGTAGTAGAAAATTTATGTGAAAAAATACACAAGGATGAAGATTTTGCAGCAAAACAGTTCCCTGAGAAAGCACTACCCAACCCCCAACTTCTGAGAAATCAACCTCCACCACAAAAGGTCTGGATAAGTCTGGTTGCACTAGAACCAGAGCTGTTGCTGGGATCCACCAGTATCCTGCTGTGCCCAGTCTGCTGCCAGTTTCTGCTGAGTATTTTATTGTGCCCAGTCTGCTGCCAGTGTCCACTGAGCATCCTGCATTTTCAAATCTGATGTCAGTAGAGTCTGAATTTCTAGGTCCAGTGCCCACTAAGCTAGCTCTATGGGGACACATTGATGGGAGGTACTGTCACATACTGCGGCAATCATATGGCTATTGGCTGTTGTCCTTTTTGGCGCTGTCCATCTGCATCTCATATAAGGTCCTCCTTATATGCCACTTGGCCAGGACAAGCACGTTTTGACAGCATGGTCCACTGTGGCAATGCAGTGGTTATCTCTCCCTGGTATTTGGTCTCTGTTGCCACAGTTTTTCCTAATAAACTCATTACCTACTTTATTTGTGTCTTTGGACATAGTCAGGCCTTGCCTGAGTATTTACACAGTTGATCCTAGTTGTGTGACTGCTAAATCAGGTTGCCTTTAGTGACCCAGCGTTGTCCAGCATGGTACCTGCCTATCTTCTACATAGTCCTGTTACTTGGTTTCCTGATTCTGCTACATCTCCATTAAGCCTTGTCTGACCATAGGCTTCTGGCCAATCCATGATCGTCTATCTGATTGTTGTTCCAAGTATTTATAAAACAGCACTTGAGGTAGGTGTCATTGCAGCATAAGAGAAGTCTTGCATAATGTGATATTGAAGGGTATAGACAGAGGAGGAACAGAGGCAAGGTCAGGACAGGCAGATTTCTTGTGTAGTCAAGAAGCAGTCATTAAGCTGTTCAGCATGCTGTATAGCTCCCCTGAGTGTTGATACCTTGTTCCTCATCCCTTGTCTCTTGTTCCTGGTTCCGTGTTTCCCTATCTAAGTCCACTCCATGTCCTGTTCCTTCCCCAGTTAGCCAACTAGATAAACCTGTCCCTGTCCCTTCATGCATTAAAGGACGTGATTATTGTGTTACACTGCCTTGATTAAACTTCATCTCCTAAACCTGCTCCTCTCCTGCAAACTGCAACTACCTGTTAACAACCTCTGGCTCTCCTCCTGACAATGCCACCCGCCTCCTCCATTTGTACTGCAAACCATTACTACCTGTTAACGACCTCTGGCTTCCTCCTGACTACTCTCTGGTCTTGCATGGCGACTACACTCACGGCTCCAACCTAGCACCTGAAATGCTACACAGACAGAAGAATTGTAGTTAATTAGCATGCTGAGGTCAGGAGAGGAGAAACTGGGAAAGCCAAGTAGGACAGGCAGGGAACAAAAACTGAGATCAGATACAAACACTAAAAACTATGTGTCTAGACAGAAGCGCTAAAGCACCTGAAAAGAATAGGAGAATACTTTCTCTGGCACGCTCCAGTGAGGGTGGGTAACTTAAATGGACTGCAGCCTATCAAGATTGACCTGGAAAGCCATGTGTGCGCTGACCTTTTAAGAAGCAACCCAAGCACACACGCACAATTTGGGCAGCAGTGACAGCCAGAGTATGGGGAGAAATTATGTGGCATCTGACATAGTTGACACAAGGGACATAGCGCTAGCCAAGTCAGATGGCAGGAGAAGATAAGAAACATCAGCCATAACCAGGGGCCCTAATTAAATAACTTTGTGCTTGTGACTCTGATCCTATAAGACCCTAGCATTACCCCTGAGAGCACTAGATGACAGCATTGTAACTCTTCACACTGCCTTCTGAATTGATTATTTATTTATTACATGCAGATGACATACAAACATGACTATGCAACACATACTTTGGGAACTCAAGACACAAGGACATAGAAACGGAATTTGGCAAATGAACTGTTCAAGAATACCATTAGCTTGATGGGAAGTAAATAATGAGATAAACCCATTGGGCCCAGGAGACTTTAACCAATTCTTCCTCTCTTGTTGAGAGGTCAATGGCTAATAAACCTAAGTATTTGAGCCTCTAAAAAAGTTATTTTTATATTCGGGTCTAAAAAGTTCGAACTCTTCATTATTGGGTTAGTTTTTTCAATATTGTAAAACACTATATAATAATCCTGAACTGCCCTGGTATTCTGTAAGGGTGAAAAGACATGGATGCTCAGTATTGCTTCACCTGTCTGCTCCACCAAGTACACATAGGGCTCCCTGGTTTGGTGAACTGTTGATTCTAAAGCTTCAGCGTCTTCTCTACTCATCAGAGGAGCTGCTGAGCAAGTGATAAGAGAGTGATAAAGCGTTATTGCAATTGCACTTGATTGCCATCTCTACTGAGAAGAAGTGAGAATGTCGGAGCGTCAGAAGCAGCCAACTTACCAAACCAGGAATCCCTGCGTATACCCAGTGGAGAAGAGAAAAATGCAAGACTGAGTATGTATGTGCACCCTGACACACTTACTAAGGTGGACACAGAAAGACTGTTCTATAGAAACAGTAGTTGGTACTATTCAAACATTTTTTCTGGAAAGTTTGGGGTTACAACCAGTTCTTTTTAAATGAGTGTAAATACAACAAAAAAGTTCCACTTGGAAAATAAATGGGTTCACTTATTATTTAGGTTTTCTTAAAAGTAATAAAAAGTGAAAATACATATAAAGACATCCAAGATATCAAGAAAGATATCAACAAAAGAGACATACACAACAATATAAACCATATTTTCTTGTGAATACACCTTAATAACAAAGAGCTGAATTCTTCCCTTTACTACAAGAGTTTTAGGCCTCATTTGCATGAGCATTTTTACGCAACTATTTTGCCAAGATAAAACGCCGGCCGAAAATCACTACAATGTGAAGCATTGGATTCCAATGCATTCATTCACATCGGCCACGTGAAAAAATCGTGCTGTGCAATCGTCAAATCGATGACCGTTTTCGGTCACCGATTTTTCTCATAACCTCAGATAGGTCTTGCCTTATCTTTTGACGAAAAATGCTGGAGGCTCCCATGTAATCCTATAGGAGCTGAGAAAAAAGGGAGGGGGAGGGAGTTTACCTGCATTTGACCCCAGGAAAAGAAGACAGCTGGCTTTATTTTAGCTATTTAAGCTAATAGAAGACATTCTGGCGATTAACGGAATTCCGTGTTGCAGGGTTATTTTTTAACCCAATACGCTCATGTGAATGGACGAATCTAATTAATTTCGGAATTAGATCATGGCTATTCTTCTCTATTCCTATTTTCAACCATGTGCGGCCAGCGTGAGATAGCACACGCTTGTGTGAATGAGGCCCTAATCTCACTCCATTTGTCTGAATCGTCTTATGCATCTTTTAGTTAAGAGACCCCTAATTACATACATGTGGGCTTCCTAACACTGTCATAAGTCTCACCTCACAGAATAATCAGATAAGGCCTTCTTTATCAGTAGGGAAACCAAGTGACTGCAAAAGTGAATCCTTAAGCTGCCAGGTCCTTCATTTATGCCCCATTTAGATGTTGGGCAAATGATGCTCGCAGCACGTCCCAGTGAAGCTTGATCTGTGTTATTACAGCGAATATCACTGGCTTCGTTCACAGTGCTGCCGGCATGGAGGTGGAGCGGGCTGCTGAATCCCGCAGTGAAATCTGTACATGCCCGCGGACATGGAGATGGAAAATACATTACACTCACCTCTCCGGATGCTGCGGGGCTCCCCTCTGTGCTGGCCGGATCTTCTTTCTTCCGGTCGGTGGACGTGCTTGGCATGCCGGCAGCGTGCCGCATGCATACCAATTTTTTTAAAAATCTCCCGTGTGTCCGCGACACAGCATAAAAACAGCTGCGGCTGTGCCGGGGATACGAACGGCTTCCATAGGCTTTAATGGAAGCCACAAGAGCCGTCCGTGCAGCAGATCCGCAGAAAAATGGAGCATGCTGCGATTTCTTCCTGTGCGTGTGACCCGCACTCCGGGAAGGAATCCCATCTGCATGCTTTTGGCTGCCCTACTGATGCTAATGCATCCCTATGGGCAGCAAGACGCACGGATCTCCCGTGTGAGTGCAACGCGCAGCTTTTATAAATAGAATCAACACATGGACATTGGCCCTCAGGCATAGGTACAGGGTGAGGGGGGAAAAGGGCTCGGGAGGGCCCGAGCTGAACTTTTGCACCTGGGCCCCTGAGCCTTTAGGTACGTGCCTGATTGTAAGTGCTATTTGTTATTGTGTAGATTCGGTTTAGAGAGACGTGAACGCACCTTTGTACTTAGAGTTCAGTCCACTGTTGACCTAGCCCTGCTCCAAAACAGATATTCCCTTTTGTCCCCCATGCTAATTTCATTGCACCAATCTTAACTTCTTTTTTGGCACAAATGATATAAGTTGCAGTAATGTTAACTATGAATAAATGGATTCTGTGAATGCAGTTCATTAATCACAAGTGCAGTTTAATTGGTTGATTATATTCATGTTTAGTTCTAAGCTAAGGTGACTTCTCCCATTAAATGATTCTTCTGAAATATGAAGGACAGGAACAGAAGTTAGAAAAGCAGACTATTTTTGGAACAGCTGACAATCCAATATTCCCAGCCGGAGCTTACATGCCTCTTCAGACTTTACAAGTCACCGTGTTTTGGAAGCTCGGTTTCTCTACAGGAAGGAGTAGGACATGAAGAATGGGGAACTTTCTCAACGAGCGGAGATATTGCTGTGGTTTGGAGCAGTGAGTTTTTTGTAGCTTTGAGCTTAAGAAAATCTTTCATTTTCCTAATGTTGAACATTATAGTTACATTAATTAGTTGTCCTATTCAGTAGCATGCCATAAACAACATTGTCAAAAATGGATGAGTTGGATGAAGTCATTCTTGAAGTTGATAGAAAACTCTTCCAGGTGGAGAAATCTGTGTTAGCAGCAGAAAGTAGTTATTTCCAAATAATGTTTTACGGAGGATTCAAAGAGAGTACTTTAAGTCACATTCATCTCAATGGGGTAAAGCAGGAATGTTTTCAGACTTTATTGGACTTTGTAAAAAATGGGAGTATGGAAGTAAACAAAGAAAATGTCTCAGATCTCCTGGAAACAGCAGATTTTCTCGATTTGCGACATGCTAAGCAGTTCTGCATTGCATTTCTAGTCCATGAATTAAAAGTCTCCAACTGCTTGGATATGATGTCTTACTCCCAGCAATACGGATATACAAATCTTTATGAAGCTGCTGTTAATGTCGCTGTCACCCACTTACCTGAACTTACGAATGACTATGATGATGCATTCAGTCAGCTAGAAAAGGAAAGTCTAAAAGTGCTGCTACAAACTGACGATTTGTATGTGTCGAGCGAAGACCTCGTGTTTGAAGCTGTTATGAAATGGGTCACAAGGGACACCATGAGAGAGAAGAATTTTGAAGAGTTGGTTGCACTGGTGAGACCTGCATTCCTCAGCCTCACTTTCCTGGATGTTCTTGTCAAACGAATTCAAAGATCAAAAGGGCAAAATACTTACTTCAGGCTTTTAGAAACCTTGAATAGCAACCCGCCCATTACATGGCGCTCCATGGGTAAAGGGATGTCAACCAGCAGAACATATGAGACATTGTATGTCCTTGGTGGAAAACATGAAAAAGAAGAGCAAGAATTGTATATGTATTTACCTAAAACCAATACATGGAGAGCATGCTCCTCTTTACAACGTAAAAACCTCACCCAGTATGCAGTGGCCACAGTAGGTAACTCTCAAAATATAATCATTTATGTCCTCTAGTAAGTATATTTCATGTTGTGGTGAGTGAATCATAGGCGTTATATCTTCTGACACAATTTTGGCACTATTTGCCGACCTACGTCTTCAACGCTAAACCTTGAGAAATACATTTATATTAGTTTTATAGAAAAACTCTATCCAAATTTATAAACAATCGCAGAAAAATGGCCGTTACTTACTGACTGAGGAGTGCATATAGATGCATCCTCCTCTCACCATGCAGGTAGCTGACTACCAAATGGAGGAGCAAATAACACCTGTGCAAGACACCGATAAAACACCCACTCACACTGCCTCCTGATAATGAGGGAGTGGCTGCTTGGTGTACATTCCCACACATAGTGGATACAGGGTGCCAGACCATTCTGATATATGTAGTTCACCATACAGACTAGTAACCTATTAATGACGCCATGATAATTCGGCGGGTTTCCCTGCATATCCATCAGTGAACCACATTGGAACTGCCACCCTGGGCTCCCCCTGGAGTCTTAATGCCATGCTGCATGTGAATGATAGATAATAAATGCAAGGCATTGGTTGAATGTTGGCCAAGATACATGAGTCCACTAACCACTTCACGGTTCCTCGCGTTGTAGTGGGTCCCTACACTAATATAAATGCATCACAGAAGGGGAAATCAAGAATTAAAAACAATCACAGAAAAATGGCCATTACTTACTGACTGAGGAGGGCATATAGATGCATCCTCTCATCATGCATGTAGCTGACTACCAAATGGGGGAGCCAATGATACCTGTGCAAGACACCGATAAAACACCCACTCACACTGCCTCCTGATAATGAGGGGGGTGGATGCTTGGTGTAAACTCCCACACATAGTGGATACAGGGTGCCAGACCATTCTGATATATGTAGTTCACCATGCAGACCAGCAACCTATTAATGACGCCATGATAATTCGGCGGGTTGCCCTGCATATCCATCAGTGAACCACATTGGTACTGCCACCCTGGGCTCCCCCCTATCCAAATTTATAAATTATCTATGCCAGCTATAAGTCCACTCCCATATTTAGTAGCTGAGTTGGCTGTAGTAATAAACAGGTATTGCCCAGACTTACTCTCCAGCCCAATATAAAATTGTTGTGCACAACTGTATGCTGGGTGTTAGGGTGCTGAGGCATACATCAGGCTCCCAGTGAGAAAGTCTTGTCCCATTCTAATTAATCAGACCAATGCATGATACTCGCTGGGCATTAGCATAGTGTGTAAGCTGAAATAAGACATATGACCACCAAATTGAGCGTATTGCCACCCCCACCCCCCCAATGTTGATCCAGAGGAAGGCAACCTGAACCACCCATTTTTTTATTTGCCTCTCTACATGCCCATTGTCAGATTGGACAGGAGGATTTATTTGGACAAGCCCTTTAACCCTTGTTTGTCCTAACACATATTGAAACATCATGGTGGGAAGGTAGTTTATGCAAGGTGTTATAATGGTACAGGGCGTTATATGGTAGTACATATTACTATTTTAACAGGTATCATGATAGAGCTGTGACAACCTTTCACTGCTCATTGCCCAGGGATTAATCACCATGGTTTGACCTCAGTGGTCGCTGCATTGTACAATCTATGCTGACTCACCAATCACAGCTAAGGCTGATTGTTAAATGCCACAATTTTTTCCCATTATCCCATGCACATTTTTGACCAGTCATATCCATTTTCCTGATCAGCCTTTATGGATGCTTTTGCTTAGTCCTTGGGAGCTTTTGTTTCCTATTACAGAAAAAGTTTGTTAGCTTTTGGTGAGGACTTGGCTCAGGACGCCCTCAACAGTAGATAGTATTGTCTGATCGTCCAACTACTTCATTGTCCACTATCCAGAGAAAGCTGGCACAATTGTTACAGGCCCCTGAGTCTGTTGGATCTATTTCCAGGTGGCTTGCTGAAGGACATTTGGTCTCACGTGGCCCATTATATGTACAAAACTGTACAGCTATGGAGTGGAACTGGGTTGTGTTCAATAATGAATCCGGGTCTAGTTTGGGCACTAATGACGGCCACGTTCATGTCTGGAGACCTCGGGGTGAGCGCCTCAATCCTGCCTTTGCTGTGGAGTGGCACACTGCCCCACAGGGTACTAGAGCCTCCATGCCCACCCATATCACATCTTGTATCCAAGCAAGAAGTGGCCCAAGAGGGTAGTAATTTTCATCCATAAAATTGTTCTATCTCTGTTCAAACTAAACATAAATGTATTAAAGCACAACATACTGTTTATTTAATAATAAAAAAAGGCCTAAAGATAATTTAACCATTTAGTGCCAAGGTAAATTTAGAACATTTCTCGCCTCTTCTGTGCCCAGCTTGCCCAAACATACACCACTGAGAAGTTAATTTCCATAGACTAGTTAATAGTATAATTTTAAGGGAGCCTTCAATTCCACCAAGTAAGAGGACAAGGTATGGCTTGAAGATATATAAGCTGTACAAGAGTACATCAGAGTACCCCAACAGATTTAGTATTTATGAAGGGAAGGATGCCAGAACTGACCCCTTAGAATGTACTCTTTCCTGGGAACTAGTGGAAAAATGTTACGAGTGGCCGCTGAGTAACCCTTCCCGGCAGCTGAAGCACGCAGACGCCTCGCGTTCTTTTTACACGTTGGCGTCCACTTTAGCTGTGAATGCTGGCCGAAGGGTGCATGCACGCACCCAGCCGTGTTGTCAAAGGGCTATTAGCCCTTCAATAGCCTCTCACCTATGGATATATCAGGCATCCTAACCTTATAAAGGGTGCTTGAGTATTGTAAGCATTTTGGTCTCACTAGATGTAATCAATTTTGTTCTAATTCTCTGGTTTTATGACTTTGGCTATTCCTCACTTTATTTGCATCTCCACTCCTGCTTGTTATACTGACTATGCTACTGTCTGACGCCTGATTTACCATTCTGAACCTGTTCTCTATGACCCGTCCTCTTGCTTGTTGCTCATGCTGAAGTGTGCTGTCTGCCCTGAACTGGACTGATTGACTAGGCCCTGAAGTAGCGTCAACTGCCACAATATTGGGAGCGCCTCCTGGGTCACGGCCTGGGGACCCTGCAGCGAACCTACATCGCAACTGGTAAAATTAAACAATGATAACTGGGGTATCTTATTTGTTGCTTCAAGATTTGGTCCAAAGTCAAACTAATCTGTGGTTGAGTGGATGTACGCCTGCTGATCCGGCAAAAAATACTGTGGGATATTGTGGATCTGAGCTACCAAAGCTGCAACCCACTAATCAACTTCCTCTCTTCCAGAAATACTGCGGCATATGTTAGTGTAAGGAAAAAAAAAAAAAACAGTTTCCCTAAGAAACCGCTTGAGTAAACACTCAAAGGGTGCAAGTGCAGCATCATGAGCAACATGGTATTGTGTATCAAGTATAAGGACAAGAGAGCTGTCTTTTTTATTGACAACTATACTTGGCCCTAGTAGCACCCAGGGCAATAACTATAGGGGATGCAGTTGCACCCGGGCCAAGGAGCCTTAGGGGGCCCATAAGACCTCTCTTCTCCATAAAGAGAGCTCAGTGCTATGAATAAAGCATTATAGTTGGGGGCCCTGTTACAGATTTTGCATTGGGGCCCAGAAGCTTCAAGTTACTTGGATAGTTCCCCAATCCAAGTACAGAAACCCTCAAGCCAGACCAAAATCTGCAAGGTGCTCCTACATTTGTGAGGCCTATATATCAATCAATCTGTACACTAGAGTCAAATATGTTATATTTCTAAAAATTGCAAAATCGGGGTAATTAATAATAAGTTGTAATAAGTAATAAGCCGTGATGAAAGTTAGTAATAAATCTGTGGCATGTCACATCTATAACAGCCTTTATATTGGAGTCGGGTTAGCTAATTTTTTATTTAAGTTGTACAGACGGGGGAATAACATATTACTTGGAGAAGCTGCTGTTCTTGCCACAAACCTGCAACCGCCATCCCATATAGTTGTGTAACGTCCTGCAGCGACCAAGCCATGAGGCTCACAATGAGGGGATGACACTTGTCACGGTGGCTCTACCAAACTCCTCCCCAGAGGGACGCGTACAGCCAGATCCAAGGCATCGCTAGGCCTCTTACAGGCAACGCTGGGACAGCAGTTACCTGTATAGTGGTGTAGTAGACTGACGAAGTTGTCATTCGTGACGCCACCATTCCTTCACACTGTTAGTTGTCCACAAACAGTTATAGTTGAATACCTCAATCACTGGGAACAGGCAGTGACTAAAACTTTACTTCTTTCACACACCAGTGCAGGAAGAACAGTTGAGGAAGGTTAGGGAGGAGAACGCAGGATGACACCAGGCCTACAGTCCTAGTTATCTGTATGACTCCGCTCCTGGACAGACACACACACACCGGGATACAAGATGAAATTGGACCTACAGGCTGAGTTATCTGCACAACTCCGCTCCTGGACAGACACACCGGAGGTGGACAAAAGACTCTGCAGACACTCACTTGCTCTTAGTAGCTTGAACACTGCACGGCAGTGGACCTGTTGGGTGTCTTTGAGGACTGGAGTTGGGAAACACTGGTTCGTAGTGATCTTACAGTGATATTGGGGTTTTTAACCATTATTATTATGTCTTGGTGATCAGAACCCTGGGGGATATGGATATATATATATATGGGTTGGGGTGGTGTTTTTTTATTGCTTGTTATTTTCTCTTCTTCCATTCTGTAATACAACTAACTGTAATATATGGCATAGATAACGTATGGCGCGCAGGGCAATACAATATTATACGTTATAATCATTAATAACTTCAGAAGGGTCAGTGATCCGGGAATTATTCTGATTGCCAGATTGGAGTCAGGAAGGAATTTTTTTCCCTTAAATGAAGAAATTTGGATACTACCACATTGGGGTTTTTTTTGGCTTCCTCATACGCTGAGCTGGATGGACATATGTCTTTTTTCGGCCTTACATACTGTGGTAAATTACATTTGATAACTAACAGGTAAAATGACTTTCTTGTGGTTTGTGTTAGAAAGGAGCTAATGATGGTATCAGTTTAGAATACAGTCAGTCAATTTGTACATACAGGTGATTTTAACCCCTTAATGACACGGCCTATTTTGGCGTTGAGGACCAAGCGATTTTTTGGTATTTTTCCATCTCCATTTTTCAAAAGCCATAACTTTTTTATTTTTCCGTCGACGCGGCTGTATAAGGGCTTGTTTTTTGCGTGGCGATCTGTAGTTTTTATCGGTGCCACTTTTGGGTACATAGACTATATTGTAAAACTTTTTTTTTTTTTTTTTTTTATAAATCAGGTTTTTATTGGTTTTGTAAGAAATAAACAGGGTAAAACATTTTGAACAGTTTGTCTCCTCGCAGGGAGAAATCCCGTACCACTCTCATTCCCCACATATTTGTCTCAAATAATTAAACTCTAAAATTATTGCTACTGGTATAGTCTATGGCAGATGAGGGGAGGGGTCAAGAGCGGTCAAACTAGTCATGTAATTACCAGAAGACAACCTTGTTAGATGTAGGGGGGGGGGGGTAGGGATAGGGTGTGGTAGAAAGGTATGGAGGGGGCGGGTTGGGGGGGGGAGGGGGATGGAAGGTGTCATGTGTAGGGCTGTATTGCAAGTGTTTTATCGCCTACCTCTCTTCTCCACGGCGTCTCCACTCAGCCAAGCCGGAACGCAGGACCGTAGGCCCTGATGGCGCCTCTATGGACCATTCCTTTTTCTGCCTCCTGTTCTGTCATCCCGAGTGGCTACATCACCTTCAACATCTTCAACATCTCCAACGCCCGAGGTCTCCCACCTGAGAAGCGTGAGGGAGGGGACACCCCTTCCTGTTTCTATCAGCTCTCTCTTGAATTAGGGATTTTTAAAATTCAATGTGTGCCTCCGTGTTTCAACTGCCTCCAAGGGAGCCAAACCTCATCAAACTTGTCATGCGACCCTCTATTCCAACTGGCTAGTTCCTCCATATTGCAAATGGAGTCTACCTTTGCCATCCACTGCGTATGGCTTGGAGGGGTTTTCTGTAGCCAGAGGGTTGGTATCAGGGCTTTAGCCGCGTCAAGTAAAAAGGTTACTAATTTATCTCTTGCTGGGTGGAAAGACAAAGTGGGTCTCCATAGCAGTACTATGTCTGCTGTCAGCTGGAGACCTGGTTTTATTAGTCGTATTGTTATCTCTACTTCCTTCCAGAAAGTGACCATTTTCGGGCACTCCCACCAAATATGTCTAAAGGAGCCGACTCCCATGTCGCACCTCCAACATCTATCATGCTGGGCCAATTTATAAGCGTATAGCCACTGAGGGGTCTTATACCAGCGGACCAGAACCTTATAGTGACTTTCTTGTAGCAAGACACACGGGGAAGCGACGAAAGCATATTGTAAGATTACTTTAACGTCGGAAGAGGACAGGGAGATATTCAACTCTTTTTCCCAGGAGATGAGAAAATTTGGTTTGTAAATCTCTGGGGGGGCAATAATTTTTTTTCGAAGAAGGGTTATTGCTTTGCTGACGGGGAAGTTCTGTTTGAGAAGTTTTTCAAATGGAGTGTCTGGTCGTGTGGATCTATGTACTTTCTTGAATTCCTCTATCATTTGCGTAGCATGAATTCTTTGTATGACGGATATCTGGGTTTTAGGCAGCAGAGATTTTACTATGTCGGGAGTTTCTCTGTGTGTCTGGGCCTGTAAGTCCCCTAGTGTCAGCGAGGTCACTCCCCTCCACATGCTTCTAATAGTGTCATCTACTGTTTTACCTAGGACTTTGCCGATTAGATTCAGCGGGGTCGCTGGCGACGGAGAGGGAGCTAAGGATGTTCCTATTTTATCCCAAACCTCACATGGGCCTCTGATTAGAGGATTATATTTTTTGGACCTGTAGATACCTTTATCAGGGAGCCAGAGGTCCTCCTGTAGGGTCTTCCCATGGGCTTCTGCTGCTAATAGTTGTAACACCTTGTCCCCCTGGGTGGATGTAAGCTCCATCCAGTAATTAATTTGTGTAGCTTGATAGAAGTCGTGGACACATGGCAGACCAATACCTCCTTCCTCCCTTCTTCTCACCATGAGACTGTAAGCCAGACGAGGCCTTCTCTGTCTCCACACATATCCCGAGAAAGCTGATTGCAATAATTTGAAGAAAGCTCTGGGGAGAGCAATCGGAAGCATTCTAAGTTTATATAGGATTTTAGGTAGGACATAGGATTTCAGCACGTTCTTCCTGCCGAACCAGGAAATGAACGGCATGTCATATGCGTGTAGAAGGTGTTTCACTTGTGCCAATAATGGGATGAAATTATTTTCATATAAATCCCTGGCGTCCTTGGTGATTGTAATGCCCAGGTACTCCACTGATGCATTAGACCACCTGAAGGGTGGACTGGAGCTAAGCGTTTTGTATTTGTTTGGAGGGAGGGATATATTTAAAATGGTGGATTTGGAGAAATTAATTTTAAAGTTGGAGATGGCGCCAAAGGTTTTTAATAGTGTTAATAAATTCGGTATGCTTGTTTCCGGTTCTGAGATAATGAACATTACATCATCTGCGAATGCCGCAGTATGTAGGGCTTTGTCTCCAACTATAAGTCCTTTTATGTTGGGGTTCAACCTTACTCCCTGTAGGAGTGGTTCCATAGATAAAATAAAGAGGGTCGGAGACAGGGGGCACCCCTGGCGGGTTCCATTTCTTATGTCGAAGGGTTGAGATAGTGAATTATTTATTTTTAATCTAGCGTAGGGTTCTTGATAAAGTGAAAATATCGCTGTAATAAATGTTGGGGGGAAATTGAAGTGGTGTAGTACCTTCTTGATATAGGTCCAGTCCACCCTGTCAAAAGCTTTCTCTGCATCAGTGCTTACCAGAACCAGAGGAATCTTTTTGGATTGGGCGTATTTAGTGGCGTGTAATAATCTATAGCAGTTATTTTTACCTTCTCTTCCCTTTACAAACCCCATTTGTTCACTATTTATTATAGAGGGGATTAAGTTCTCTAATCTTTTTGCTAGCAGTTTTGCCCAAAACTTGATATCAACGTTGATCAAAGATATTGGCTTGTAACTGCTGCAAAGTTCCGGGTCCTTTTTCTCTTTATATATAAGCGTGATGTGTGCTTCCTGCGCTTGTTTTGTTAATGGGTCTCCGTTCATAAGCGCATCAAACAGGATCCTTAATTTTGGTGCTAGTATACCCTTAAAGGATTTGTAGTATAAACTTGGGAGGCCGTCCGGGCCTGGACTTTTCCCCGCAGGACTTTGTGTAATTATGTCTTCCACTTCTTGTAGAGATATGGGGTCTAGGAGGGAGTTGGCTGCCTGCTCATCTAGTTTTGGTAGTTGGGTGGTGTTTAGAAAGCTATCTATAAGCTTCTCTTTACTATCTTGGTTTTCGGTCGAACCGTTTTCCTTAAGGTTGTATAGAGTAGCATAAAAATGTTGGAAATTTTTTGCTATCTCTTGGGAGGAGGAAGCCAGTTTCCCTGTATGGTCTCTGATTGCTGCAATATTATTTCTGGTTTTTGCTTTGGGACGTGAGGAGCTTACTCCCCTTGTTGCCATGTGAATACGCGATGTGTCTGACATAAAGATATTTCTTATTGTACCTGACTACTAGGAGATTTTTAAGTGTTTGTCTTAGTTTTATTAGTTCCTCGCAGTTATTTATAGCTTGTTTTAGTTTCTCTGCTTGTTCTAGTTTCGCTATTTTAGTCAATAGGTCATCAATTTCAGCTTGAGATTTTTTTTAAATTTTAGTTCCTAATGCAATGAAAAGACCTCTCATGTACGCTTTATGCGCTTCCCAGATAACTGGGAATTTCAGATCCTCTGAGCTATTTAGTGAGAAATATTCTAATAGATGTCTGGAGAGGTGCGCCCTCTCTTCCTCCGAGTCTAGTAATGAGGTGTTGAGCCTCCAGTTCCACTCCCTCGGGCCATCCCCTCCGATCTTAATATCGGCATGGATAGGGGCATGGTCCGACACTGTGATCGTCTCGATTTTAGTCTTTTCTAGCTTCGTTAATATATCTCGGGATATCATTATATAATCCAGTCTATTATATGAAGAATGGAGTTGTGAGAAGTAAGTATAATCTCTTGTTGAGGGATTTGCAGATCGCCATGTGTCCACGACTCCCAGGTCCTGTAAGGCTTTATTCAGTTTTCTAATTTGTTTTTGTGGGATCCAGGATCTGCCCGTCGAGGAATCCAGTACAGGGTTTAGAGTAGCGTTTAGATCCCCCCCTAAAATAATGTGACCCTCCGCAAATTCCCTCAACAGGTTCAATTTGTCTATTAGCCAGGTAACTTGATTGGAGTTAGGGGTGTAAATATTGGCTATTGTTATTTTAGTGTTGTTTAAAGTTTCTTTTACGAACAGAACTCTGCCGAGCTCATCTGAGAATTTAGCTTTTAGATTAAAAGTTAAAGACTTGTGGAAAAGTATGGATACTCCCTTGGAGGCAGATGTTGGGTGAGAATTGTGATAGCCTTGGGGAAACTGTTTACCCGGCAAGCTGGGGCAATTAGTTAGCTTAAAGTGTGTCTCTTGTAGTAGTAATACTTTTGTTTTGTATTTTTTGATTAAATGAGAGATACTGTACCTTTTTTGCGGTGTGTTGAGACCCCGGACGTTGAAGGACGTGAATTTAATCGCCTCCATGCTCCCGCTGTCGACTATGCGTGTAGTCCGACGCTAAGGCAGACGCTAGGCCGAGCAGAGACGCCGCAGGTCGAGAGCAAGTTCTGAAAATAGAAAGCTTATTAGTTATTCAGTCACTCAGTGGCCGAGTCAAGACGGAGACAGGATAACCGATCCTAGTTCAATATGTGGACAGAGCTGCCGTCCGGCAGGCCAGGACAGGTAGGCAGGTGTGCAAAAAAAAAAAAAAAGAGAGGAGGAGGAAGGAAAAAAGGGGGGGGGGGGGGTAACAGGGGAACAGTAAAATGCGAAAAATCAACAGATCAAGTTACGCAAAGATTTGTTACGTGTAGCTAAGCTTATGAATAAACCTCTTTACAGAGGTACAGGTGGGTTGCCTCGGGGGAAGGAGGAAAACCACCTGTATGAGGGGGGGGGGGTTACCAAATCAATTAGATATACAGTTAGATACAATGAAATTATATCTTGGTTAACTATAGACAATAGTTACGGTAAAAAGCCTGATCGGAGGGGCACCATCAGGCTCCAGTTTCTTTGGAGGGGTCAACAACATTACGAACTCTTTACTAACTTAGAGGTGTGGGAACCTCGTCACCGGGATAAGTCCTTGAAGGTGTTAAAGAATAACTATTAACAATCTTGAGAAAGTCCTGTTCGGTTGGCCCAGGAAAGGTCGGGCACTTCCAGATAGTTGGACTCATGGGACACTAGGCCCCTGTAACAAGTGGGTAAAGAGTAAAACTCGTGAGTCAAGTTTCTTCCAGGGTGGTGTCTTCTCTGGCTTTCTTTTTCTGCTTACTCTTTGGTGACTTAGTGTGGTTTACATTGCGCCAGATCTCTGGAGTCGGTAGATGTGGGAGGCTTGGAAACTCCGCCATGGGGAGCCAATTAGGAAGCTCCATGGGTTCCAAGCCTAAGTGCTGCCAGCACTCCTGGAGATCCTCTGGAGCTCTTATGTTCAATCTTTTCCCTCTGTGGGAAATCCCCAAGCCGAACGGGTAAAGCCAGGCATAACGTATATTTTTTGCCTTGAGAGCTTGTAGCAGCGGTCTGAGCATTCTGCGCTTGGCTAGGGTGGAGGGTGACAGATCTTGGAATAGCTGCAACGTAGCTCCCTCGTACGTTATGTTTCTGGAATTGCGGGCAGCAGCCAAGATGGCCGCCGTGTCCGGAAAAGCTAACAGCCTGCATATTATGTCCCTGGGTGGGTTGTCAGATGCCGGTTGCGCTCTTAAAGCTCTGTGGACTCTTTCAATAGTGATAGAAGCCGCTCTTTCCGCCCCCAGTAAACCCGCAAAAACTTCCATCACAATTTTTATTAAAGTGTCCTGCTCCCACTTTTCTGGCAAGCCTTTAATCCTGACATTATTCCTCCTGCTTCTATTCTCTGCATCTTCCTGTAGCAGGATCATCTTGTTGAGCTGGAGATGCTGCTCTCTCACTACTGCAGCCAATTCACTGGAGTGAGTAGTGATATTAGCTGCAGCCCCCTCCAGCTCCTCCACCCTCCTCCCTGTGTGTCTCACCTCGTCCTTGATCTCCAGCAGTTCGGCCAGCATCGGCTGCATCGTTTTAGTGAGCAGCTCCTTCATAAAGCCCTTAGACAGGGGCTCGTCTCCTTCCCCTTCGGAGGAACTGTCACCTTCCCGCGCTATGGATCGTGCTGCAGCTGCTGCCGGCGCCATCTTACTTGCTGCGTGCGGGGAGCGGGAGCTCCGGTCTTTCAAGAACCGCTGGAGATCTGTCTGTCCACGGGCTGGCCGAGGGGTCCCCAGCTGTTCTCCACCTTTCTCTTTTGTTGTTTTCCCCATTTTTCTGTTAAAAGCTGCTGTCTGGAGCCAGGAACGGTGCCTCAGTGACGGAGCGCTCCTCTCAAGCGGCCATCACAGTCCGCGGCCAGGCTCCGCCCCCTTTTTTTTTTTTTTTTAATGATAGCAGGGAGAGAAAACGCATCAATTCTGCCATAGATTTTTTTTATTTTTTTTTAACAGCGGTACTCATGCAGCATAAATGAGACATTCCATTTTTTCTGCGGACCGGTATGGTTACAACGATACCAAAATTCTTACATTTTTTTTAGGTTTTCCCACTTTTCTGCAATAAAAACCCTTTTTCTGGGTAATCTTTTTTTTTTTCTAAATTGCTGCATTCAAAGTCCTGTAACTTTCTTATTTTTTGATGTACGGCACTCTATGAGGGCTTATTTTTTGCGAGACGAGCTGTAGATGTTATTGGTACCATTTTGGGGTACATACGGCTTTTTTGATCACTTTTATTGCGTTTTTAGTGAGGCAAAATGCTAAAAATTAGCATTTTGCCTCAGTTTTTTAGCGTTTTTTTAAGCGTTTTTTTCCGTGCACAGTCAAAAGCATGTGCAACTTATTGTACGCGTTGTTACGGACGCGACAATACCAAATATGTGGGATTTTATTTATTTTTTTTACCTTTTTTTATGCTAATCTGAGAAAAAGCATTAAAAAATGCTTTTTTTTACTCTTTTTTTAATATTTTTTTAAATTCTTTTTTTAATCTCTGTTTTTTTTACACTGTTTGTGTCCCTCTGAGGGACTTTAACCACTGCCCTGATGATCGCTGGTATAAGGCATGGCAGAGCTACTGCTCTGCCATGCCTTATCGCTTATACAGCGATCTCAGGCATAGGCAATACAGGACGCCAGTGTCTGGCGTCCTGTTGCCATGGTGATAGGCCGGGCTCTCGCGATGACATCGCGAGTTCCGGCCGGAGACACAGAGGGAGCCGCGCTCCCTCTGTGAACTCTTTCCCTGCCGCGATCTACTTAGTGTGGTGCGAAGGATGTTAGACAGTTTTCTGACTTAATTTGTGCCAATGTTGGAATTATGAAGAGTGGCTCCAGGAAGAAGCAGATTGGTAGCTTAGCCAGGAGAAAGGACAGTCCCAGGTAATATTACTCCCTCCCCCTCCAATTTCCTGGACAGGTTTTGTCCCTGGGTCTGGAGGGTCACATTAATGTAGTTTCTGAAGCCACTTGTAATCTGAATTTTAATTGAAATGTTTACAATTTCTGCTAATCAGTTACAGCTCTATATTGAAAGCGGTAAACCCACAATAAATATCTGCACAAGTTGACATGTTCTAAAAATCAGCACCATAGATCAATTTCCATGTGGGAGAAATATGCATGTGGATGAGACTTATGCCAGAGAATTCTGCAGCATTTCTAGCCCTACACATAGATCCTCTAATTAGGATAACAACATGAAACATTCTTTTACTGATCTTTAGATTTTAGAGATGAGCGGGCACCAAAATGCTCGGGTGCTCGTTACTCGAGACGAACTTTTCGCGATGCTCGAGGGTTCGTTTCGAGTAACGAATCCCATTGAAGTCAATGGGCGACCCGAGCATTTTTGTATATCGCCGATGCTCGCTAAGGTTTTCATTTGTGAAAATCTGGGCAATTCAAGAAAGTGATGGGAATGACACAGAAAAGGATAGGGCAGGCGAGGGGCTACATGTTGGGCTGCATTTGAGGTTCCCAGGTCCCACTATTAAGCCACAATAGCGGCAAGAGCGGGTCCCCCCCCTCCCAACAATTTTTACTTCTGA
Organism: Eleutherodactylus coqui; assembly: GCF_035609145.1. Taxonomy (NCBI): domain Eukaryota; kingdom Metazoa; phylum Chordata; class Amphibia; order Anura; family Eleutherodactylidae; genus Eleutherodactylus; species Eleutherodactylus coqui. Next base: position 198,256,262 of record NC_089843.1, on the reverse strand, counting down.
AAAACCCTCATTAGCAAGGCATACCTTAGCTAAGCACCACACTACCTCCAACAAAGCACAATCACTGCCTGCATGACACTTCGCTGCCACTTCTCCTGGGTTACATGCTGCCCCCCCCCCCCCCCGCACGACCCAGTGTCCACAGCGCACACCAAAGTGTCCCTGCGCAGCCTTCAGCTGCCCTCATGCCACACGCTGGCCTCATAGCCACACCACCCTCATGTCTATTTATAAGTGCATCTGCCATGAGGAGGAACCGGACACACACACTGCAGAGGGTTGGCAGGGCCAGGCAGCAACCCTCTTTAAAAGGGGTGGGGCGATAGCCCACAATGCTGTACAGAAGCAATGAGAAATCCAATCCTGTGCCACCTCCATCAGGAGCTGCACACGTGGGCATAGCAATTGGGAACCCATGTGCCACACACTATTCATTCTGTCAAGGTGTCTGCATGCCCCAGTCAGACCGGGGTTTTTTATAAATAGTCACAGGCAGGTACAACTACGCAATGGGAATTCCGTGTGCACCCACAGCATGGGTGGCTCCCTGGAACCCACCGGCGGTGCATAAATATATCCCATTGCATTGCACATCACAGCTGAGGTAACGTCAGGTTTAATGCAGGTGGGCTTCGGCCCACACTGCATGCCCCAGTCAGACTGGGGTTCTTTAGAAGTGGACACATGCAGTTACAACTCCGTGTGGACCGACAGCATGGGTGGGTCCCAGGAAGCCACCGGCGGTACATAAATATATCCCATTGCATTGCCCATCACAGCTGAGGTAACGTCCGATTAAATGCAGGTGGTCTTCGGCCCACACTGCATGCCCCAGTCTGACCAGGGTTTTTAATACATAGACACTGGCAGGTACAACTCCCTAATGTGAAGTCCCTGTGGACCCACAGCATGGGTGGCTCCCTGAAACCCACCGGCGGTACATAAATATATCCCATTGCATTGCCCATCACAGCTGAGGTAGCGTCAGGTTTAATGCAGGTGGGCTTCGGCCCACACTGCATGCCCCAGTCAGACTGGGGTTCTTTAGAAGTAGACACATGCAGTTACAACTCCGTGTGGACCGACAGCATGGGTGGGTCCCAGGAAGCCACCGGCGGTACATAAATATATCCCATTGCATTGCCCATCACAGCTGAGGTAACGTCCGATTAAATGCAGGTGGTCTTCGGCCCACACTGCATGCCCCAGTCTGACCAGGGTTTTTAATACATAGACACTGGCAGGTACAACTCCCTAATGTAAAGTCTCTGTGGACCCAAAGCATGGGTGGCTCCCTAGAACCCATCGGCGGTACATAAACAAATCCCATTGCAGTGCCCTGGACAGCAGAGCTAACGTCACATACAATATAGGTGTGCTTCGGCCAACAGTGCATGCCGCAGTCAGACTGGTAATATGTACCTTAACAGTAACCGCGTTGGTGGGAATGTGGTGGCGACTGCGGACCTAGTAGCGCGGTTTTATTTAGTTGGTTTTCGGAATGTAGCCAGGATTAAGTGGGCCGAGGCGTGGGTGATGGTGGGGGGCTCTCTTGTTGTGTCGGTAAAGGTGAAATTCTTGAACTGCCACCAGACGGACCAATGCAAAGGTATTTGCCAAGAATGTTTTCATTGTTGGAGGAGGAGGGGGATGTTTTTGAGGCACTACGTGTCCTCTCCACGTGTCCGTGGTTATATGCACCTTAACAGTAACCTGCTGGTGGGAAATGGCCTCGCCACCATCATGTCTTTGGGAAGACTCCGTTTCCACACCCCAGTGACATAGCATTAGCAGCGGTATAGGCAGAGCCCAGAATTAGTAACATTTCAGCGGTAGCATTAGGGACAGGCCCCAGTAACATATCACTAGCAGCATTATAGGGGGAGCGCAGTATTAGTTCCATTTCAGTAGTAGTAGCAGTCCAGACAGGCCCCAGTAATAATTCCGAAGCAGCAGTATAGGGGGAGCACAGTATTAGTTCCATTTCAGTAGTAGTAGCAGTCAAGACAGGCTACAGTAACATTCCTGTTGCAGCAGTTCAGGGAGATAACAGTCTCTTTCATATTTCAGTAGTTGCAGTATAGACAAGGCCCCAGTTACATTTATGTTTATGTAGCAAAAGTGTAGGCCAACCCCACACACCTTGGTGTACCATGAGTGCAGGCGAAGCCCATAAAAATTACTAGGATTACAGCGAGGGCCCAAAAAAATTGGTGTACCAACAGTACTAATATACCTCAGAAAAATTGCCCATGCCCAACCAAGAGGGCAGGTGAAACCCATTAATCGCTTTGGTTAATGTGGCTTAATTTGTAACTAGGCCTGTAGGCAGCCCAGTTAAAATAAAAATTGGTTCAGGTGCAAGTTTCAACGCTTTAATGAGAATTGAAACGTATAAACATTGTTTACTAAAGTAATATGACTGAGCCTTGTGGGCCTAAGAAAAATTGCCCGTTCAGCGTGATTACGTGAGGTTTCAGGAGGAGGAGCAGGAGGAGGAGGATGAATAGAAAACACAGATTGATGAAGCTAAAAGGTCCCCGTTTTTGATGGGGATACAGAACGATGCTTCCATCCGCGGGTGCAGCCTACGTATTGTTTAGGTATCACTGCTGTCTGCTGGTGGAGAAGAGAAGTCTGGGGAAATCCAGGCTTTGTTCATCTTTATGAGTGTAAGCCTGTCGGCACTGTCAGTTGACAGGCAGGTACGCTTATCCGTGATGATTCCCCCAGCCGCACTAAACACCCTCTCTGACAAGACACTAGCCGCAGGACAAGCAAGCACCTCTAGGGCATATAGCGCGAGTTCAGGCCACGTGTTCAGCTTCGACACCCAGTAGTTGTAGGGGGCAGAGGCGTCACGGAGGATGGTCGTGCGATCGGCTACGTACTCCCTCACCATCCTTTTACAGTGCTCCCGCCGACTCAGCCCTGACTGGGGAGCGGTGACACAGTCTTGCTGGGGAGCCATAAAGCTGGCAAAGGCCTTGGAGAGTGTTCCCCTGCCTGTGCTGTACATGCTGCCTGATCACCGCGCCTCCCCTGCTACCTGGCCCTCGGAACTGCGCCTTCTGCCACTAGCGCTGTCGGATGGGAATTTTACCATCAGTTTGTCCGCCAGGGTCCTGTGGTATAGCATCACTCTCGAACCCCTTTCCTCTTCGCGTATGAGAGTGGAAAGGTTCTCGTTATACCGTGGGTCGAGCAGTATGTACACCCAGTAATCCGTAGTGGCCAGAATGCGTGTAACGCGAGGGTCACGAGAAAGGCATCCTAACATGAAGTCCGCCATGTGTGCCAGGGCACCTGTACACAACACATGGCTGTCCTCACTAGGAAGATCAATTTCAGGATCCTCCTCCTCCTCAGGCCATACACGCTGAAAGGATGACAGGCAAGCAGCATGGGTACCCTCAGCAGTGGGCCAAGCTGTCTCTTCCCCTCCTCCTCATGCTCCCCCCCCCTCCTCCTCCTCAATGCGCTGAGATATAGACATGAGGGTGCTCTGACTATCCAGCGACATACTGTCGTTTCCGAGCGCAAAGCGTCTGCCTTTGTGCTTTGCAGGGAACTTCTCAAGAGGCATAGCAGAGGAATGGTGACGCTAATGATTGCAGCATCGCCGCTCACCATCTGGGTAGACTCCTCAAAGTTTCCGAGGACCTGGCAGATGTCTGCCAACCAGGCCCACTCTTCTGTAAAAAATTGAGGAGGCTGACTCCCACTACGCCGCCCATGTTGGAGTTGGTATTCCACTATAGCTCTACGCTGCTCATAGAGCCTGGCCAACATGTGGAGCGTAGAGTTCCACCGTGTGGGCACGTCACACAGCAGTCGGTGCACTGGCAGATTAAACTGATGTTGCAGGGTCCGCAGGGTGGCAGCGTCCATCTTGGACTTGCGGAAATGTACGCTGAGACGGCGCACCTTTCCGAGCAGGTCTGACAAGCGTGGGTAGCTTTTCAGAAAGCGCTGAACCACCAAATTAAAGACGTGGGCCAGGCATGGCATGTGCGTGAGGCTGCAGAGCCGCCACCAGGTTACGGCCGTTGTCACACACGACCATGCCCGGTTGGAGGCTGAGCGGCGAAAGCCAGCAGTCGGTCTGCTCTGTCAGACCCTGCAGCAGTTCGTGGGCCGTGTGCCTCTTCTCTCCTAAGCTGAGTAGTTTCAGCATGGCCTGCTGGAGCTTGCCCACCGCTGTGCTGCCACCCCGCGCGACATCGACTGGTGGCGACGTGCTGCTGCTGACACATCTTGATTGCGAGACAGAGGTTGCATAGGAGGAGGAGGAGGGTGGTTTAGTGGAGGAAGCATACACCGCCGCAGATACCAGCACCGAGCTGGGGCCCGCAATTCTGGGGGTGGGTAGGACGTGAGCGGTCCCAGGCTCTGACTCTGTCCCAGCCTCCACTAAATTCACCCAATGTGCCGTCAGGGAGATATAGTGGCCCTGCCCGCCTGTGCTTGTCCACGTGTCCGTTGTTAAGTGGACCTTGGCAGTAACCGCGTTGGTGAGGGCGCGTACAATGTTGCGGGAAATGTGGTCGTGCAGGGCTGGGACGGCACATCGGGAAAAGTAGTGGCGACTGGGAACCGAGTAGCGCAGGGCCGCCGCCGCCATCATGTGTTTGAAAGCCTCCGTTTCCACAAGCCTATACGGCAGCATCTCCAGGCTGATCAATTTGGCTATGTGCACGTTTAACGCTTGAGCGTGCGGGTGAGTGGCGGCGTACTTGCGCTTGCGCTCAAACAGTTGCGCTATCAACGGCTGGACGCTGCGCTGAGAGACATTGCTGGATGGGGCCGAGGACAGCGGAGGTGAGGGTGTGGGTGCAGGCCGGGAGACGGTCGTGCCTGTGTCCTGAGAGGGGGGTTGGATCTCAGTGGCAGGTTGGGGCACAGGGGGAGAGGCAGTGGTGCAAACCGGAGGCGGTGAACGGCCTTCGTCCCACCTTGTGGGGTGCTTGGCCATCATATGCCTGCGCATGCTGGTGGTGGTGAGGCTGGTGGTGGTGGTTTCCCGGCTGATCTTGGCGCGACAAACCTTGCACACCACAGTTTGTTGGTTGTCTGCACTCTCAGTGAAAAACTGCCACACCTTTGAGCACCTCGACCTCTGCAGGGTGGCATGGCGCGAGGGGGCGCTTTGGGAAACAGTTGGTGGATTATTCGGTCTGGCCCTGCCTCTACCCCTGGCCACCGCACTGCCTCTTCCAACCTGCCCTGCTGCTGCACTTGCCTCCCCCTCTGAAGACCTGTCCTCAGTAGGCTTAGCAAACCAGGTGGGGTCAGTCACCTCATCGTCCAGCTGCTCTTCCTCCAAATCCTCTGTGCGCTCCTCCCTTGGACTTACTGCCCTTACTACTACCTCACTGATAGACAACTGTGTCTCATCGTCATCGTCCTCCTCACCCACTGAAAGCTCTTGAGACAGTTGCCGGAAGTCCCCAGCCTCATCCCCGGACCCCGGGAACTTTCCAAAGGTTGGGCATCGGTCACGACAAACTCCTTCGGTGGGAGAGGAACCATTGCTGCCCATTATGGGCAGGGGCCCGAGAACAGTTCCTGGGAGTCTGCCTGCTCCTCAGAATGTGTCATTTTCATGGAGTGAGGAGGCTGTGAGGAAGGAGCAGCAGCCAGAGGATTCAGAGTTGCAGCAGTGGACGGCCTAGAAGTCTGGGTGGTCGATAGATTGCTGGATGCACTTTCTGCCATCCACGACAGGACCTGCTCACACTGCTCATTTTCTAATAAAGGTCTACCGCGTGGACCCATTAATTGTGAGATGAATGTGGGGACGCCAGAAACGTGTCTCTCTCCTAATCCCGCAGCAGTTGGCTGCGATACACCTGGATCAGGAGCTCGGCCTGTGCCCACACCCTGACTTGGGCCTCCGCGTCCTCGCCCGCATCCACGTCCTCTAGGCCTACCCCTACCCCTCAGCATGGTGTATTACGAGTAGAGCAGAAACAGAACGCTGTAATTAAATGTGCCGCTTATTGGCCTGTGGTTGGAGGCTGACTTCGCTTACGGAACGCACAGCAGAGCCAGGAAACAATTTTGCGCACGCCTGTAGTGAGACGTAGGTGCGTAGGACTGAGCTAGTGGAATTCACAGCGCAGAAGCAGTCAAGTGGCCAAAGGGCAGTGGTACGCCTTAAGTATTTTGCTTCAATTTGTTTAAATGGTGAGCTGAAACACCAGACAGATACTGTATGCAGCGTATATATTGTATACTCTTTCCCTCTGGCGCTATGACGGCGGTGATGTAACGGGCACAGCAGAGCCAGGAAACAATTTTGCGCACGCCTGTAGTGAGACGTAGGTGCGTAGGACTGAGCTAGTGGAATTCACAGCGCAGAAGCAGTCAAGTCGCCAAAGGCCAGTGGTACGCCTTAAGTATTTTGCTTCAATTTGTTTAAATGGTGAGCTGAAACACCAGACAGATACTGTATGCAGCGTATATATTGTATACTGTTTCCCTCTGGCGCTATTACGGCGGTGATGTAACGGGCACAGCAGAGCCAGTAAACAATTTTGCGCACGCCTGTAGTGAGACGTAGGTGCGTAGGACTGATCTAGTGGAATTCACAGCGCAGAAGCAGTCAACTCGCCAAAGGACAGTGGTACGCCTTAAGTATTTTGCTTCAATTTTTTTTAAATGGTGAGCTGAAACACCAGACAGATACTGTATGCAGCGTATATATTGTATACTCTTTCCCTCTGGCGCTATGACGGCGGTGATGTAACGGGCACAGCAGAGCCAGGAAACAATTTTGCGCACGCCTGCTGTAACGCTTAGCTGCGTATTAATTAGGACTACTACCCCCAGCAGACACGCAGTACACTGAAGACGGTCACAGGCAGCCCAAAGATAGTATTTTTCCCCAATTTTTTTGAAAAAGCCCACTGCCAATATAGACAGTATATCTTTTTCACCTTTCCCTCTCTCCCTGCCTCACCAGTACTGCCCCTATACTCTGTACAATGACTGCAGACTGAGGACACAATGGTCTGCACGCCTAATATACAAAAAAAAAAAATTGTGCAACACTGCTAAAAGCAGCCTCAACAGATGTGGCCCTAAGAAGGACCGTTGGGGTTCTTGAAGACTAAAATAACACCTAACGCTCTCCCTATAGCAGCAGCAGCACCACCAGCACTTTCCCTAATCTCTGTCAGATTGCATCTGTGGCGAGCCGCGGGCGGGGCAGATTTTAATACTCGGGTGACACCTGATCTCCCCAGCCACTCACTGCAGGGGAATAGTATAGGGCTGGAACGTCACAGGAGGAAGTTGTAATGCCTTCTCTGTCTTTCTATTGGCCAGAAAAGCGCGCTAACGTCTCAAAGATGAAAGTGAAAGTAACCCGAACATCGCGTGGTACTTGTTACGAGTAACGAGCATCTCGAACACGCTAATACTCGAACAAGCATCAAGCTCGGACGAGTACGCTCGCTCATCTCTATTAGATTTTGACAGTTTGGTTAATGATTTTTTTTAGAACTACAATCTGATCTGTAATACATATATGCCAATTTTACAGCAAATTAATGAGCATAATAAAATATCCATATACAGTACTATTCCCTTGTTTTGCCAGATCGTTAACTGCGTTTACTCTATTCTAAAACCATAATTCTGATGGATATATGCTCTTTGTAAAAAAACAATCCAGCCTCTGGAAGAAGTTGTTGTTTTGCTGCAATACTCGGCATGCAATTCCATCTCAGGCAGATATGTAAATGATGAGAGTTGTGGGGTGATTAGATGAACAGTTTTGGCACCAGAGGCCCTAAAAGTGGTTCCCCCCTTGGCCTATAAAAGGCTCTCGGAGGCTTCTTGGGTGCAGTTACCTCTTCTTCCACTTGTGTAGAGCTTGTTGTCCACTTGACCCCTCTATGACGCAGAGAAGAGATTTCACCCGTTACCAGAGTCTGAGAGGGGAGCATTATTGGGATGTGAGAAGCTGGATGGTCGTATCCATGAATTGCCACCACTTGGATCATTCTGACCAGACTGTTAGAAGGTGTTGGGACCAGTGGATGTGTCAGGGCACACAAGGTGACTGGGCTCAGGACGCCCCCTAAAGACCACCAGTAGAGAGGATTGTCTGATCGTCTGACAAGCATAAGCAACTCCAACTATTTCCTTGTCTGCCATCCAGAGACAGTCTGCGCTATTGTTACACCTCCGTGTCTGTCGGAACCATTTCCAGGAGCTTAGCCGAAGGACATTTGGTCTCATGTTGCTGTAAAATATCCCGTTCTGTGTGAAAGCACTCTACACAATCTAGCACTAGCTAATCAGTGCTGATAATGCCAGACTCTGCTAGGACACATTCCGTTGGCAAAGCTAACACCGAATTGTCAATTTATTCATAAATTTTCAGGAGGAATAACAGAGAAATTATACAATGCAGAGTTATATGAAAAGATGTTCTGGAACTGATGTCATATTAGAAAATACTAATCTAGCAATGCAATAACTGAATACACTTATAAGTTACATTCATCCATGATTTTGTAGTAATTATTTTCTCATGTGTTTTGGATCATAACAGGAAACCTGGTGATTGTGACTGGTGGATATTTCCGTGGAGATTTCGTATGGTACAGCATAGACTGGGTTCTCATTTATGATTCTTCCAAAAACTGTTGGACAGAAGGGCCCCCTATGAAGATTTCCCGAAACTGCCATTGTGCTGTGGGAATAGGACTCCACCTCTATGTCATTGGTGGCAGCACAGATGAGGGTGTAATTGCAGATGTAGAGAGGTTGGACCTAGCAAAGATGACATGGGAGAGCCGAAGCCCTCTTATTAGACCTGTTGAAAGAGGAGCAGCTGTCGGTGTTGAGTACAACCTGTATGTTATATGTGGTCGTGATGAGAATGGGGACGTCTATAGTGGGATACAGAGGCTGAACACAGAGACGGATGTGTGGGATGTAATAACTCACTCTCCTATGCCCAGGTACAGTATAACTATTCTTCAGATGTCCTTTGTAGACTATTGATCAATCTGAATTGTTTAACACATACATTGTTCTGCTTGACTAAAACTCTTTAAAATTATAGCTTAAAGGGGTTGTCTCAGGAAAAGAACTTAAAAAAGTTGTCATGGTGGGGACAATTTGTAAAAAAATTGCTACAAATATGTTAAAACAATAAAAGCAGTCATACTCACCAATTTGTTCCTACGGTGAACCAGCGTTCCTCCCATACGTTTGGGGTGGAATATATGAAAATTGTAATTTTTCATTTTCATGGCCCATTGCTGAAAAAAAAATTCGACAAACACCACTTATTTCCAAAATGGAGTCACTTTTAGAGGGTTCCCACAGTAGTGGCATCTTAGGGGGCCATGCAAATGTAACACAGCAACCAAAGATTATTCCAGCAAACTCTGCGCTCTTTCTCTTTTGAACCTTACCTCGTAAAACTAAAAAAAAATGGTTCTATCCAACATGGTTTTTTTGGGGAAAAAGGCGCGCGCCAAAAACCACTCGTCTGACTTCGCACTTAAGAGGTTATCCAACAATCAGTAGGATTGCCTAAAAACCCCTGTACCTTCCTAATTACTAAAACCATATTGGAAAATGCACTCAGATATGTATTTTTGGTGGTGTGTTTGTTGGTGTGTTCACATGTTCGTCTTTTACAGGCGCAAAATACTCACACCTGCAAAAGATAAGACATCTGTGCGCTGGGAAGGTCTGTGCAGCACGGAAAGATTCCCTGCCAAGAGTCCTCTCATCACTGAACACTGTGAATAAAGGAATTCCCTGCCACAGCTGTCCTTCTGCCGCCAGCCCCATTGAAAGCAATGGGATGCAGGCAACCCCTGCAGTGATTTTCGGGGAAGGGCTTGAAATATAAGCCCTTCCCTAAAAATCATCCCTAGCTGGTGTAAAAAAAAAAAAAAACATCACCTCTCCGACGCTGCCAGCGCTCCTGCGTGTCTTGTCACTGGCTCCCTGGCACTCTTCTGCAGCTTTTTCTCCTGCTGGGCATTTAAAAATCCCTGCCTCCTGAAAGGGCTGTGTCTGATTGGCTGAGCGCTCAGCCAATCACAGGCAATGCTTAGCCATTCATTGAATGACAGCTGAGCACTGCGTGTGATTGGCCACAGCGCTCAACCAATCAGAGGCAGCGCTCAGCCATTCATTGAATTCAATGAATTCAAAGAGCAAAAGAGTGCCGGGGAGCCAGCAACAATAAAATGCGCAGGAGCCCAGACAGCGGTGGAGAGGTGATGAATTTTTTTTTTATTTTTTACATCAGCTAGGGATGATTTTCAGGGAAGGGCTTAGATTTCAAGCCCTTCCCCAAAAATCACTGGGGAGTTGCCTGCATCCGATTGCTTTCAATGGGGCGGCTGCAGCACTGGCCCCATTGAAAGCAATGGGAGAACATCGTGGTCCTCTACCACAGCCGCGACAGCTGTTGCAGAGGATCGCGATCTTCTCCATATGTTTTCAATGGGCACGAAGCTACTGTTACGCGCAAAAAAAAATTGCTCGCCTGAATGAGCCCTTAAGGTGATTTTCTGGCTCTAAACTAATGAAGACCTATCCTCAAGCGGGTCCTCCACTCAGGATCCCCAAGGATCAGCTGATTGAAGTGACAGCAGCGCCCTGGTGAGCTCTGCTGACACTTCAGCCCATACCAAGCACAGCACCATACATTGTATAGCAGCCATGCCTGGTATTGCAGCTCAATCCCAGTCACTTAAATGGGTCTGAGCTGCTCTCAGGCCATTAGACCAATGAATGAAGCATCATAGTCCTGAGAGGAGGCTGCAGCGCTTAACCAATTGCCACAACTTCTTCAGTCAGCTGATTGGCAGGGACCCCAGGCAGTAGACCCCCACCAATCTTCATTCATGATCTATTCTGTGGATACGTCATCAATAGTTTACTCCTGGAACATTCCTTTAATAAACATATACTTTAATACCCTTTTCATATACTTTACCCTTGCCACTCTTGTCTCCTCTTGTCACCAAACTTAGCAGTACACTTGTGGTCACACCCATCTCACAAAAAAGAAACTAGATAGTTGATTTAGTTGTAAAGCTGCTATAATCACAAAGTTTTCTGAACTAGCAAGATCCCTCTACAGATGGAGACGGCTTGTAATTCCCTATTTGGTAAGATATTCAAGTTACTTCAGCTATCTACCTGTCTCAGCAAGGAGGGCTAAAGTAATTCAAGCCAAGAAATGCAGCAATTCCTACTCTTCCAAATACTGAAATGAATGAATAATGCAACCTGCTTGTGTATAAAGCAAATAAACGGTTCTGGTGCTTCTTGTCTCCACCAGAGTTATGGGTGGATACATGGGCTGGCCGCCCACATCTCGTGATTGGTTGCTGGATACACGCCTGCACTGAGCTGAGCTGCGGAGATTCAGAAGGCGCTTTTCTGGCCCATGCTCTGCTAACCTGTGCCAAGTATGTTTGCGCTGCTTTACCATCATCACCATCATTTCCCCAGCAGGCTCCTGTCACTGTCGCAGCCGCTCTCCCTTCTTCCCTCCCGACTCCTTTGCTGACAGTCAGCCCCACGGCCTGCCTTATAAGCTGCGTGCTGCTGTAGTCCTCCGGCACTGAAGGCAGCTGTGCTGTCACCTGGGCAGCCCCGCTGTGTCTCTCCCCGTAACCCGCTGACTGTCAGATCTCCCCGTCGGATAGCGCCTAGTAGCCGTGGTAACTCGACCACAACGGGAAGCCGGCTCACCCACAGCAGCTGAGAACTGGTTGGAACAAATGAGACAGTACAGCAGGATCTGGAGGAACAGAGTTGCTGGAGAGTGTGGGGAAGGGCTTGGGACAAAGCAGTCGAGCGAGGCCAGGAGAAAAAGGAAAAACATACTTGCCGGAGGGGGGCCAGAAAAGCAGCTTCTGAATATTTGCCGCTCAGCTCGGTGCAGGTGTGTACCTAGCAGACAATCATGAGCTGTGGGTGTTCCCTCTAGCTCTGGCCGGCCAGCCCATGTCTCCAGCCATAACTCTGGCGGAGACAAGATGCACCAGTACCCAAATAAACTGCACAAAGTACTCATTTTGCAATTTCTAGATTGGAATCTATCCTAAGAGGTTTATAGGTGGATTACTGGAAATACATTTTGAAAGAGACGACATGTTAGGACAACCGCATTGGTAGATGCAGGTACAATAATAAAATGTTTGCTGGTGATCAGATGCTATCACTGGGGAAAAGGAGGCAGATGACTGCTGAATGGGAAATGTACTATATGTTTTTTTAATTGTCTTTTTACAGCTGTATGTGTTTATTTTTTATTGCTGTAACTAATTTTATGTTAATCCTGTCTTTAAGTTAAATTGCTCCACCAGTTTATCCCCTTCCTGACATTTTATAGAATCCTAGAATGGTAGAGTTGGAAGGGACCTCCTTGGTCATTGGGTCCACCCCCCTGCTCAGTGCAGGATTCACTAAATTATCCCAGACAGATGTTTGTCCAGCCTCTGAAGACTTCCGTTGAAGGAGAACTCCCGTAGCAACCTGTTCCACTCATTGATCCCCCTTACTGTCTAATATCTAATCTGTGTCTCCTCCCATTCAGTTTCATCCCATTGCTTCTAGTCTTTCCTTGTGCAGATTAGAATAGGGCTGATCCCTCTGCACTGTGACAGCCCTTCAGATATTTGTCTCCTCTCAGCCTTCTTTTTTTGTAAGCTAAACATTCCCAGATCCTTTAACCGTTCCTCATGGGACATGATTTGCAGACCGCTCACCATCTTGGTAGCTATTCTCTGAACTTGCTCCAGTTGGCTATGTCTTTTTTTAAATTGGGGTGCCCAAAACTGGACACAGTATTCCAGATAAGGTTTAACTTAGGAAGAGTAGACGGCAACAATTACACAGTGTGTGTATAAACAAACGTCCAGCTGTGCAAGCAGCTGCCGACACATTACAATGTTCTCCTCGCGGCTGGGGGCACATACCATTGTTCTCCTCGCAGCTGCCAACACATTCCATTGTTCTCGTCACAGCTGGCGGCACATACCATTGTTTTCCTCGCAGCTGCAGACACATTCCATTGTTCTCCTTGTGTCTACAGGCACATTCCATTGTTCTCGCGGCTACAGGCACATTCCATTGTTCTCCTCGCAGCTGGTGGCACATTCCATTATTCTCCTCGCAGTTGGCGGCACATTCCATTGTTCTCCTCGCAGCTGGCAGCACATTCCATTATTCTCCTCGCAGTTGGCGGCACATTCCATTGTTTTCCTCACAGCTGGCAGCACATTCCATTGTTCTCCTCACAGCTGCCGACACATTCCATTGTTCTCATCGCAGCTGGCAGCACATACCATTGTTTTCCTCGCAGCTGCCGACACATTCCATTGTTCTCCTTGTGGCTACAGGCACATTCCATTGTTCTCCTCGCAGTTGGCGGCACATTCCATTGTTCTCCTCGCAGTTGGCGGCACATTCCATTGTTCTCCTCGCAGCTGCAGGCACATTCCATTGTTCTCCTAGCAGCTGCAGGAACATTCCATTGTTTTTCTCACAGCTGGCGGCACATTTCATTGTTCTCCTCACAGCTGGTGGCACATTCCATTGTTCTCCTTACAGCAGGTGGCACATTCCATCATTCTCCTCGCAGGTGGCAACACATTCCATTGTTCTCCTTGCAGCTGGCGGCACATTCCATTGTTCTCCTCGCAGCTGCTGGCACATTCCATTGTTCTCCTCACAGCTGCTGGCACATTCCATTGTTCTCCTCACAGCTGGCGGCACATACCATTGTTTTCCTCTCAGCTGGCGGCACATTCCATTGTTCTCCTCGCAGCTGTCGGCACATTCCATTGTTTTCCTCGCAGGTGGAGGCACATTTCGTTGTTCTCCACACATTTCTGTCCTTAAGAACATCCAGCCATTAGATCCTTCCTACTCTCTTTCTGAGTCAACTGAAATATGCCTTTCTGAACTCCAAACTTGAGGTCTCAGTTTTCTCTGAATAGCATGATCACTGCCTCCTAAGGTCCCAGTCAACCTTAGTTCCTCGACTATTTCCTCCATGTTGGTAACATTTACATAAAGGTGATTGCACGGACACAGGCGCTACAATTGCCATGAGTGATTTAACTTCTGAGATGCCATGGTCAACTGTGATCATGTCATTTAAATGGTTTACAGAGGGAGCCTTCTGTACCCCATTGGCCAGCAAAACAAGATTGCATGGTGCCAATGTGTTGCTATAGCAGCCAGAGGTGGCATTTACATCTAAGATTATGGGAGCCTCTGCCAGGACCTAATAGGATGCCTGTAGTGAGATTTCAAAACAGAAGTACGACAATATAAAAGTGATTGCATGGTGTAGCTAAGCAAAAAAATTAAAATTAAAAAGTGAAAAAAATGTTTGGAAATATATTTCGTTAAGAAAATACATTATTATGTAAAACGATAAGTAAATAAAATGTATGTGGTAGTTGGTAAGTAATGGGTATTCCTGTATTCGTGACGACTTGAACTATAAAATTAACATGTTACTTATCCTGAACAGAAGTTTAAAAAGAGCAATGCCAGAATTGCTGTTTTTAATTCACCTCGCCTCTCACACAATGAAAAAAATGTGATCAAACCGTTATATGCACCTCAAAATGATACGAGTGAAAATGCCAACTCACCCTGCAAAAAGGAAACCCCCACGTGGCTTTCACCCCAAAAATTAAAATGCCACAGTCTCAGACTACAGCGATGCAAAAGAAAAATGCTTTTATTATGCATCAGTAGTAAATCATAAAACAGCTATATAACTTTGGCATCACTATAATCGTACTCACCTACCAAATAAAGTGAATGATTCATATTGTGATGTAAACTTGTAAAAACCAAATAAAAATTTCAGAACTGCTGTTTTTATTTCTTACAACCTCCCCAAAAAAGGGAATGAAAACTGTTCAAGAAAAATAGATACACTAGTAAAATACAACTTATCCTGCAAAACACAAAGCTCCATCAACTGAGAAGTATAGTGTCGTTGCTGTCTGGATATGGGGATGTAAAAAACTGTTTTTCGATGTAGTACTGCCATTAGGGCTCCTGCGCACTTGCGTTTTTTTTAACGCAATTATCAACAGGACTTTCTAATGTTAAAAGCACATTGCACAAAAACCGCAAAGCACAAACTTGCTATGCGTTTTTAATATCCTATTAACATTGTCAAATCCTGTTAATATCCTATTGACATTTGCGTTAAAAAAACGCAGTAATAACGCAGCGTTAAAAAAACGCAAGTGGGTAGGAGCCCTAATGGTACTGAAAATAGGATTAACATATCATTTATAATGCATGGTAATCAGGATAAGAAAACAAAACAATACCAAAGTTGCTGCTTTTTTGTTCATATTGCCTCCAAAAAAAAATCTGAACAAAGGTACCTTCCTTGTACCTCTTTAGGGTGCGTTCAGATAAGCGTGTTTTTGTGCATACATACGCACGCACAAAAACACGCTTGTATTTACAACAATACATTCCCTATGGTGTGTGCACATGTCCGTACTTTGCAGGTGTGTGCCTGCAAAGAGAGGACATGCGTTCACCATAGGGAATGCACGCTTTGTTTTCAATGGAGCCGCAGCTACTGCTGGCGGCTCCTTTGAAGACAACGGTCTGCCGGCACCTCTGCATTCTTTTTCAGGAAAGGGCTTTACATATAAGCTCTTCCCTGAAAAAGAAAAATTGTAGTGTAAAAAAGAAAAAATGCAGGCATTCTCTTCAATGGAGTCGCGGCTGCTGCCGGCGGCTCCATTGAAAACAATGGTCTGCTGGCACACCTGAATTGTTTTTCAGGAAAGAGCTTTACATATAAGCCCTTCCCTCAAAAAGAAAAATTTTAGTGTAAAAAAAAAAGTACTTACCTGTCCGCCGCTGCTGTGTCCCCCGTGGGGATGAAGAACACATCTGCCGCATTCAGCAGATGTGTCCTTCATCCCCACTAGTTAAAAGAATTCCCTGCTGCTACATCTGCCACATCTGTGGCAGATGCAGCAGAGGAATTGTTCAATTCTCTACCGCAGCTGTCACACATGTCAGCTGCGGTAGAGGATTCTGCTGCCGGCAATTGATTTCAGGGAAGGGCTTTAAATATAAGCCATTCCCTGAAAATCAAGTAGAAGTGGTTTAAAAAAGAAAAAAAATAGATACTCACCTCCCTTCAGCTGCCGGGACTCAGCCGTGTCTTCTCCTGCTGTCCCCTGCACTGTGGTGCTGATCTATTAGCAGGCGGGGATTTAAAATACCCGCCTACTGAAAGAGCTGAATGTGATTGGCTGAGGTGCTCAGCTAATCACAGGCAGCTCTCCCCGAATGAATGACGGGGGTGTCAGCATCCTATTGCTCTCAATGCAGCAGCCCCGTTAAAATCAATGGGAGAGCTTCACGATCCTCTGCCACAGCTGTAGCAGGGGATTCTTTACTCCCCATGGGGAGTTCCCTTGTCACTGAACACTGTGACTGTGCTGTCACAATGTTCAGTGATGAGGGGACCCCCAGCGTGAATTTGTGAAGCAAGCTCGTAACCCGAGTTTTTGCTCTTAAGTCAGAGCAAAAATTTGGGACAAAACCTGCTCCCAAGGCATGAGCATTCTTTAGGTCCTAAATAGGAAAATTAAGGGGTCACAACCCAAAAATGTAATGCTAAGTGCAAAAGAATTGGCGCCCCTGTGTAATGTACCAAATCTAATTCTCTAATTTCCCGATGTTGTACAAACTTGGCACAACCATTCTTTAGGTCCTAAATAGGAAAAGTAAAGGGGTCACAACTTGATTATTCAATGCTAGGTTCAAAAGTATTGGCACCCTATGTAATGTAACTTCCCAGTGTCATACAAACATGAAATTTGGCTCAATCATTCTTTAGATCCTAAATAGGAAAAGTGCAGGGGTCAAAACATTATTAACAAAATCAACGGTAAGATAAAAATCTACTAATAATAAATCAATAAAACAGTGCCATTTCAGTCATATATGTAGCCGCCTTCTGCCATTCTTTCAACCAACTTCATGAGTTAGCCAACTTAGATACTTTCCCAAGGCACTTGAAGAAGTTCCCATATATATGCTATGCTAGTTTGCTGCTTTTCCTTCACTCTTCAGTCCAATTAACCTTAAACCATCTCTATTGGCTTTAGCTCAGGTAACTGTAAAAGCCATGTAAAATAATATAGTACTTAATTAGTACTTAACCTAAAGGTGTGTTTGGGCTTGATTGTCCTGCTGAAAGCAGTTTATATCCAAAATTGTACTGGTTTATGTCAAATATGCCATGATCTTGCATGGAAGTAAAGCATATATATAAAACTGGTAGTAAGCATGAAATTAATATATATATATTTATTTTTGTAGGTATGATCTGTGTGCTACTGTGCTTCATGGAATGCTATATACCATTGGTGGGAAGGCTCTATGCTTCAACTTTTGCACTGAGATGTGGTCAGTAATTGAAGAAGAATGCATCAACCGCAAGTTCTTTATGGGATGTTGTTCTGCAAATGGACGGATTTATTTACTTGGACAGAGAAGAGCTAGTATAACTCATGATATTCCCAACTTTATCTTGTTTGATCCATATCTGGATATTTGTCAGGTAACAGATGTGAAGCTCCCCTGTTCGTTGCCCATAAGAGGCTGTGTAAGCATGAGATGCTGCGATGTTTGGCCTTAAAGGCGAAATCCAGTCAAGATAATCTTCTGTCATCGAAACATGGGAGAGGATCATATGTGTAAAGTCTGGGATGTTGGACCACCACTGATATATAGAATAAAATGCCTTATGTACCACCCAAACCCCTGTGGTATTGCTCAGACACTTCTAATATTGAAAATCTGTAAAATATTGTGTCAGATTTCCAGCAACAGAAATTGCTGAACGGTCCCACAGGGGCTTTAGAGCTCATGCAATGTAGCTACCAGTGGTGGATCCATACACATTGGACTTAAGTTACAGCATACCTGAGTTTTCAAAACATTTTCAAATGCAGCCCAGGTCTACATTGGCCGCTGCTTTGCTGCAGTTTGCTTACTTTGCTCTCAGCTGGGGCTCTATCACTTCAGTTTTCTATCTAGGTTTTCCTATTTTTCTGCTGCCCTGCTGTTTGCAATCCACTAACAGACAGGGTGAGTGGTAAGGCAGCCATTCTGCTGGTACCATACTGGCAGGGACTTCCTCTCTCACACTTCTGTCAGGATCAAGGCAACATCTGAGGTACTCCGGCCTTCAACCTTTAACCCCCACCAATTGGAATGTGGACTTTGCTGTGGGGTTCTCAGGCCATTATTCAGGAAGTGACCCTAGTAATGGGTCAGCTGACACTACTTTAGGCTTAGGAGTGTTGCCTGAGGCTATGAACAAGACAACAGTCAAGGCAGGCAGCACGATGAACATGCCAGAGGTCGAGTCAAGGAGAACAAGTTCAGCATGGTAAAGTAGGCAAAAGATCAGGGCAGGCAGCGGGCAGAAGCATAGTCAGTATAACAAGGCAGGACCAGGAGCAGAAACAAGAATGTAGCCAAGGATAGCCAAATGTCAGGGAATCAAATAACACCCTAACAGCACCTTAAGCAAGATCAAAATGACCACAACACTCAGACACCCTTCACGGGTAAAGGATGCCTGAAATAGCCAGGTATGGCAGCTAATTGGCAGAGGAGCAAAATATAGGCACACACTGGTCTTTTAAAAGCATGGCCTTCTGAATCGTCGTCACAGACAAAACAGATGCTGGAGTAGGGTATCTTCTACAGATGGGAGCTGAGTGTGGTGCAGGAGAGGTAAGTCGGCAGCCATGGCTGCACACTGTAATAACTTTTCATGCTGCCTTGCATAGCCGTGCACTAATCAGCTGTAAGGCACCATTTGAATGCCCGTCCTGCTGTTGCATGTGGTATTTAGCAGTGTCCTCATTTCCCTGTTACTGGAGAAACCAAATGCCGAACAACAGGGAGTGAATTATAAAGGTGCTAAAAGGGGGAACCCTAATGGTAGGTACTCAATTTTAATAGTAAAACAAAAAATATTTAATGCAAGTTTATTACAAGAATGATGATACACACATAGGCTATTAGGGGAGTATAAATTCTGTGAAAAGTTAGGGTCCATTTAATGAAAATGGACGATATCAACCGAAACGAAAGCTGGTGGGATCTGGTCAGGGAGTCAGCTGTGTTTCAATTTTCAGTCTGATACTTGGACAAAAGATCTTTTTCTTGCAAAAGATCTTATTTCCACGATTAGTCTTTCCTTAAAAGAATATTCTTAAAGTAATCATTCATCCATCATCTTGTATATTCCTTGCCTCATCCAACATTTATGTTCCATCTCAACAATTGTAATAGCCAATATGGACTAAGATGTGTATGGCTGCATCTGTTTAACAGTCATCTACTAGACAATTATTTGTTTAATGTTCGTTTAACAATCTACTTACCTCTACCTACCTTCTACCAATGGGATTATCTCACATGTATCTATGACCTATCAGATGATAATTCTGATTGGATTACATCTTTAAATTCAACAATCATGTACCAATAATTCAATTTCCAAGGGAAAAAATATAAAGTACACTTTGTGTAGCAGTAATATCTTGTTCTGCCTCACTAAATCACAGATTAGTCCATGTTCAGTTTTAGAGATGAGCGAGCATACTCGCTAAGGGCAATTACTCGATCGAGCATTGCCCTTAGCGAGTACCTGCCCGCTCGGAAGAAAAGATTCGTCTGCCGGCGGCGGGCAGGGAGCTGCGGGGGGAGAGCAGGGAGGAATGGAGGGGAAATCTCTCTATCCATCTCTCCCCCCCGCTCACCACCGCAACTCACCTGTCACCCGCATCGGCAGCCGAACCTTTTCTTCCAAACGGGGAGATACTCGCTAAGGACAATGCTCGCTCGAGCAATTGTCCTTAGCGAGTATGCTTGCTCATCTCTATTCAGTTTATTTTTGCCTTTAAATGGATTATAGACTCTTCTATGGGCCGAAGATATGTGATCAGTTACTAAAATGAGATATCATTCTATATCCGCCTCACAAATGTTCAATTTAGCAGACTAAAAACATTTTAAACTTTGAGCTTAATCTCAAAGAATTATAACTTTGTAAGGTATGATATATTTTTTTCTGAAAAGGTACAAGTTTACATTTAATAGGAATTATATTAAAGGGATTGTTAGTTTGCTGGGTAATTTTTTTAAAGTATAGTTGTAAATGTGTTAAATTCACTGAAGCAGCGGTACTTGCTAATCCTCTCCCCAGCAATCCAGTGCTGCAGCCCTGCGGTCCTATCGGTGCTTGTTTAGGAACAGAAAGTACTGGATCACTACAGCCAATCAGAGGCAGCAGAGGTCAGGTGACGTTCACCTGGCATCACCACTTAGATACTGAGATATCAAAACCGTAACTGGCTCAGTGTATTAGCTTAAGGTGTGACTCCCTCCATCTTTCATTTATGATCGTTTTCTTCACTGATCAGCCTTCAAGTATTTTCCCACCAATCTCAGGGTTTTCTAGTTCTCGTGCCCATCTTTGAAAGAGAGAGGGGTAATCTTAATCCACATGATTTTTTTTCTAATGTGAAAGTATAAAGTGGAGATGGAGTTCTTCTTAGAAGGGTATTGTATGAAAACGTCAAGTGCATTGGTGGCATGTTCCTTTGCTACAATAATAAGCCTATCTTTTAAACCCCCCCCGAAGCTGCCCATAGGGAAGAAAGTGGGAGGTAAGGTTTTTCCGTAAGGTTTTCTATGTGGCAATCGTATCTTTAGACCGAAGAGATCCCCTGGCTACTAACGGGAGTTTAGAAAGCTTGTGTGTAGTAAAGCGTTTAAATTCCAAGGGCGGAGAAGATTGGCTTCCAAATTATGGTTTGAGAAATACGTAGTATGTTAGGCTGAATGAAGACAATGTTGCCCTGCAACCAGTCCAATGAGTGACGGAGAAGGCAAGCTAAATTAAAATCTGGAAAATTTATTCCGCCACTATCCTTGGGGAGCATAAGTTTATTTAGGGAAATGTGCGGGTATTTGTTCCTCCATATAAAAGCATTAAAAGCTGACTGAATTTTTCGCACAACCTCTTGTTTTAACAGTAATATAATAGTTTGCAGTGGGTAAAGAAGTCTTGGGAAACTAAGCATTTGAATAAGGTTACATCTTTCTACAGGAGACAAGGGGAGATCGTCCCATTTAAGGAATTCTGATAACATTTTGGTAACCAATGGAGGATAATTAAGGTTGCAAATAGATTCAGGGGTTCTTCCTATGTGTATGCTCAAATATTTAATGGATGTGGTTACCAGTTTAACAGGGATTTTTGTAAGGTCAAGACTACGAAGTGTTTTGAATCCTGAGTGCCTCCCAAAGGTTTCTAGAAGGGAAAATATTTTTGAAAGGTCTTGCTCTGGTCAAGCCATAATCCCAATTTTGATAGCCTCTCTGGGTATTCCAGTCCTCCCATTCAATTTATTAATTTAGTTGCCCTTCTTTGAGCCCCCTCAAGCACTACAACATCTTTCATGAGTACCGGTGTCCAGAACTGTACACAGTATTCCATGTGAGGCCTGACAAGTGCACTCCAGGACTTTATTTGCTTTTGCAGCAGCCGACTGGCATTGATTGCTCCAGTTAAATCTACAGTCAACTAGTACCCCCAGGTCTTTTTCCATATCACTTTTCCCTAGCAGTACCCCATTTAGTGTGTATTGGTGACATCCGTTCCTCCTGCCCATGTGCATGACCTTACATTTTTCTACCCAAGCCCCAGCTTATCTACATTTGCATTCTTTGTCCTCCTCTGTATTAATTATCTTGTATAATTTTGTATTCATCATGCCCATCCCTTCTTTCCTCCAACATCTGATGTTAGGGAATAGTTGGGACACCCTCTTACACATTAGATGGTCTGCTGTCTACAGTGATATTGTTGGCTTTGGCGTAACTTGAAGCTACTGGGCCCCATTGCAAAATCTTTACCAGGGCCCCCAACTATAATTATTTATTCATAATACTGTGCTTCCTATATAGAGCAGAGAGGCATTATGGACCCCCTTAGGCTCCTCGGCCCAGATGCAGCCGCATCCTCTGAATCCCCTATAGTTACGCCCCTGCCAACACTCATCTAATGTGTAAGTCTTCACTGACGTGATATAGCATTAATCCAGGCCTTCTAGATGTATTCCCCAATCTAGCACTAACCCAGGCCTTCTAGATGTATCCCCAATCCCAACAACAAAGCTTCTACCTATTAAACCTGCACTGTATGAAGATGTTTCTTCTCCTGGAATTGTCAACACAATAATGAAGATCTGTGAAGACCTGTGAAGTAGAAGTCGCGAGGAGAGAAATCTTTTTGGCACATATTTGAACCCAAGTGGAAACAAATATATGCTTACACTTTGGATGATATAGTTAAATAAATCTATTTGAGAACTAAAGTCTCTAATACATTTGTCTGATCTTCTTGTTTGTGAAAAAATCACCATGATAAAAGTGAAGCTTCTGAAAATGAAACGTTTCTGAGCAAATTTTCATACTTAGTAAAACTGAGCAACAAGAGTCATGTAACATACCAGGGCCAGTCAAGATGCGTGGTACACTTAACACAACAGGAAATAATAACATTACTGGGAATAACATACTACTGGGAAGTACAGAAAATACCAAAATTGCACCCTAATTACTGAAGTTGCACCTTAGGCTTCCTGTTCTTCCCAAGCATTGCCCTTTCCACTCTTTCAAATACAGTATTTTTCGAATTATAAAATCACACCTGACTAAGATGCACCCCAGGTTTAGGCAACTAAAAGTAGGAAAAAATATTTCACACTAATTCTGTCTAAGGGTGCCTACCCACTTGCGTTGCCGATTTTCGCGCGTGAAAAACGCGGCGTTTTCCGCGCCATTTTCGCACGTTTTTGCGCGTTAATTTCGGAGCACAACATGAGGCGCTGCATTTTTGCAGCCCTCCATTGACAATCATGGGTGCATTAAGAGAAAAATAAGGAGACAAATGCAACTGACAGTTCCTATGTGAAAAAACCCCATGAAACGGAAAAAAAACCCCAGATGGACAAGAAAACATTCTATACTAATTGCTCTTGAGAAAAAACGCAAAACGCATTTTAGCATCGCAGGAAAAAAAAACGCAAGTGGGTAGGCACCCTAAGGAAGTAACTTTGGTGGTCTCAGGTAGTGTCTCCTTTCTTCATATTCTAGGATAAGTGAGGAGTTAATAGCTAACAGTCCACTCCTGTTAAAACTAACGTCCTCATCTTTTGACCATTGACATAAATTGTAAAGGTGAAAGTGTCAGGGTAATATTCTAAGTATAGCACCAATCAGGCCCACCCCACTTGCCCCGCTGCCGGCGGTAAGAAGAGACACCACACGGAGGTCTGGTATAGTTTCTCACACGGGACATGGCTCTGCTTTATTACAGATTACATGAGATCTTATACCCTTTGTCTCATCACCAGGAATTGGGTGATGGGCTCATAACCATATATGGGAAGTCCGGATTTCCGGCCTGAGACAGTGAAAATTATATACATAGTTGAATGAACAGTCGTTATCTTAATACTGGCGCCTCCGGGAAAACAGCCAAGTACGCGTCCTTCGTCCGATTCTTCTTTGCTGTGTTTTAAGATACATTTTGTTCAAGATACATTTTGTCTTCGCCTTGCAAGGCCTTTGGCATATCTGGTATAAGGCGACGTATTAAGTTTTTTTCATAGAGTTAGTACAAATGAGAATAAAGTTAGTATGCATAAAAAGAAAGGCACATAACTATACCTATGTAAATGTATATATTCCAGTGTTTTCCTTTCTACCTACAAGGGTATATATATATATATATATATATATATATATATATATACACATATATCCTTCTCAAACCCCCCTAAAAAGCTTAATATGGAGATCAAGTACCAGACCTTGCACTCTTCCTCGGTCGTCTCTCCTTGCGTCAGGGTTTCTCCACTGCCCGTAAGTCCCTACTCCTAAAGGGGGGGATCCCTACCTCACCTCAGAAGGAGGCCATGGATTCCCTGGGCTTATTTCCGGGCATCCATACCCTCTATCTGTACGAGTTAACACCCCGCAGGGTGTGCCCTCGCCGGAACCTAAGGTCTTCTGCACTATCCCTAGGCAAATGGAAATTCCACTGACAGTCCCTCTTATGAGACCGGGGCAGACACAGTACTAGTACATTTCTCCATTCTTCTGGTAACATATCTGGTTGGCATTATCGGAACTGGCTCTTCATCTTTTTCAAACAAGGGAAATTTTGGTCACATTATCCAGTCCCTTACTCATACTCTTTTTGATCAAAGGGATAATACACATACAGGAAGTTACATACCCCACCTCTTTCTGCTAAAATCATATCCACGGCCACTCTATTTTGGAACGCCATGGATGCAGTGGGCCCTAACTGGTCAGCTAACCCTTTCAAAGCATCTCTGGTGTAGTTTACAAACCTCTGCTGATTGTAATAGATATAATTCATCCAATCTACATTATTATTAACAGTGACAATAGCAAATAAGGAATCAAAACCTGCTTTAACCTGATCTCTAGAATTAAATTCATCTGGCACCCCCCTTGGCACTCCTATTGCATATATGTGTACATGTGGATCAAAGTTACCACCTGGAGCGTCAACTTCTCTCTTAGCACGATGCGGTGTTGGATTGTCACCCTCAGTGTAGTCTTCATATTGCACATTTCATTGTATTAATTTGTTCTGAAACAGGGGGCTAGTGTACAGTAGTCAAAGGTGTGTGTTAGAGGAATTGTACCACATTATAGCATATAAAGGACATACAGGATCATGAGTTTTTGCAGTGCGAAGTGTGGATCCAAGTGGGCTTTCCTTCTAGCTTGACTGCAGTTGGGGTGGTGAGCAACATCTGGTAGGGACATTCAAACAGGGTTTCTCTCTCAAACTTTTTTCACATAGACCCTGTCACCTGGTTTTAGATTGTGACACTCATCTGTAGGACCTGGGAGAAAAGCAGAGACTGCAGAATGCATTATTGACAATTCCTTGGAGAAACCTATGACAAAATTAACAAGAAAATCATTCCCCAAACTCAGCTACTGTGGCATGTATCCTCCGAAGAAAAAGAAAAACTAATAGAAGACACTCAATTCAAAATTTGCCCATTTCTTCATTGCCTTTTGTATCTACTTTCCCCCTACTCCGCGGATGGTAGGGTGTGTGAAAAGCCTGGAATATACCCAAAACAGACATGATGTATTGCATTATTTCACCTGTGAAGTGTGTACCTTTGTTTGACTCAATTACTTCCGGTGCCCCATATCTGCAGATTACCTCATTCATGAGCTTCTGTACGGTTACCTGCTTGTTTACTTTGGTAACAGAGTAGGTCTCCAACCTGAAAAGACATCAACAACAACAAGCACATATTCATGCTTCCCAACAAGTGGGAGCTGAGTGTAGCCAATTTGCAATCCCTGAAATGGGTAGAGTGGTCTAGGCAAGTGTGATATGGCAAATTTACTTCTGCCCTGTTGCTTACGGCAAAGATCATGCAAAATTGGACAAATGATGCAGCAGCTACAGAAAACCCAGGAGCCACCCGTCCTCATTCAAGCGTCGACATCATTACTGCTTTGAGAGGTGCGTCTTTCCGTGCGTCAGCTGGGCCATCATGGGGCACAGGGACCGTGGTAGGCAAGTGCTGTTGACTGTTCACCATACGCCGTCCCTTTTTAGTCCATTTGTCTTTTTCTTCCTTGCTGGCTTGTAACTGCAAAGTCTTTAGCATATCAAAGTCCAAAGTTATTATCAAAGTCCAAGTTTATATCAAAGTCCAAGTTTTTGTCAAAGTCCAAAGTTATTGTTAAATTCTTCTTTTCTTCTTTCTTCCACGGCTTGAGGGCCACTGCCTTTGCTGTGTGGCCTGTGATGGCGTTGCCTCTTGCTTCTCCGGTGTAAGAATTGGTGTGAGCTTTCCACCTTGTCAGGTAGAAGTAGGGTCTCCATGAGACTGCACCGCTGCAACATTTTTAATTGGCTGTCCTGCTGAGGTAAAAAACTGTCTGGCCTTCCATGTTGGGCCGTAATCATGAGCTGTGCCAAATGCATACCGGGAGTCAGTGTAAATGTTTGCCGTCTTACCTTTCGCCACTCTCCACGCCTCAGTGAGGGCATTCCATTCCGCTTCTTGTTCTGCGTGACCACTGCGTGACCACTGCATATCCAGTGTGGAGTCGTCAATCACCCTGGGTACCATCTATAAAAAACAACTCAAAATATGCATTGTTAACAAGGGCTTTCAGTAACTTTTTTTTAAAACTTAAATTTTCTTGTTGCATCAATGCTAGACAATCATGCTGATATTTTATTTCAAATAGATCAGAACCTTGTTGCAAAAAATGTAAAAAATTTAAAAATGGCTTGCAAAAAATTTAAAAATGGCTGACTTGCAATACCTAGATCACCTATGCCTTCTCCTCCCCCCCTTTGAACCCGGGTACGCAATTGGAAGAATAGTAGCCGAGTTCAAGGTAGTACAACATTGTAAAAAGATTTGATGGATGCAGATAAGGCCTGTAAGATGTTAGCACCAATAGCAGAGACATGAGTTACACCGGGGCAGAATAATCTACAAACACCTATTATTATTTGAAATGTGATATTCCTTTAAGCAAATTCATTATTAGTCTGTTCCTGCCTGCAATGTCTTATCAAATTTGAGACAGGAGAAAAAACAAAACAAAAACTTTTACTAGCTGTTCAAGATCCTCACCCCCTCCCTTGGACAAGAGGGATGAAACATTACTACGTACTATTACATCATCTAGCTCCACCCCTTCGATATTGGCTCCTTGCGTCTTTCTTCACAGCTCATTTCAGCTTAACAGTCTACACGTCCACATCTCAACCAAGCAAAGTCCCATGCATGGGGAGGACTTTTATCCCCAGTCATTACCTGCATCACACATTCCACACAGCGCGAACATGGGTCACTAACTCTCATCCATCCATGCGCTCAAGTCTGCTCCGTCACCCCCTATTGAAGGTGTACCAGTACATACAGATGCACAGACAAAAAGTTTGACAAACAAACATACATCAGTTGAAAAACATTGAGGTGAGTGCTATTATGTTATAAAGTACATGATTCTATTGAGATGAGATTGTGAATGAGCGCTATCTTTGACAAATTATGTGAAAAAAAATTTGCTGAGTGACTGAGACATTCTATCTTTCTTATCTACTTAAGCTATTATATGCTGTATTAAACGCTGAAGTGTTTTAGAATCTGTGGGTATTTTTCAGCCCCCCTTGTCTTTCTTTCTCTGTATTTGACCCTGAGCTGAGAGTGAAGTCTGAAAGCCCCCACCTTTGTGAAGACCAACTGTTATCTCTCTGAATATGAAACACAGACTGAATTGTTTTAGTTTAACTATTGCCTGCATTTGAACTCATAATTAACACATATGCTGGGACCTTGCAACATTCATTTTCAACCCCTGTATAAGTAAAAATATACCTTAGAAATTGCTATATTTCCTGCCTACTAAGACAGTATAATTAATTAAATTCATTTCGATTCATTTTAAGCAAGCAGAGACATTCTCCAGGGTCAGCACTTCATTCTCTCTCGCTGTTATCTTCCGACCTTGAAAACTAAACACAAGCTCGCAGCTACATGTCAACAAAACCTTCTCTTCTAAAAGCGAGCTCAGTTAACTATTTGCACATACAGTATATACATATATACACACATATATCCACCTAGTATGGATTATACATATTATACACCTTTCCCTCTCTCTTTGCCAACAAATCACATGCATTGTAACTTTCTTCTCGACTTTGCTTGTTCCCCTTATTTCTCTCCCCTACCTAACTGCCAATATAACCTTCAATAGACACTCTCCTGACGCCCTCTTGATCACTTACTGTACTTTTCAACATTTCACTTACGGATACTTTCTTAAACAAATAATGTGTACATACCTAACTTTCTCTGACTGTCTCTCTCTCTCCTTCTCCTCCAGCACTTTCTAGCAAACCTTGATCTTCCAAGGCGCCTCTTGGTCCTAAAGACCTCCTCCCAGACACCATTTTTGTAATATACCGTGCGGGTCGATGTCACACATTTTCATAGGTTTTCTTACAGTCTACAGATTGGAACTCGTCTCTCCTCCACCAATTGATCCGCACGGCGGCGGCCCATAAGGGGCTCTGTCTTCTTTAATAAGGTCTTACGCATATTAGAACAACAATGATAATAATAACACGCTCCATAGAATGCATCCCTCTTAATTTTCAAATTGTCAGCCCCTTATATACCGGCAAAACAACCGAGGGTCCCTTCTCCTATGAAGCCTGTCTCACAAAATGCATCCCTCTTAATTTTCAAATTGTTAGCCCCTTATATACTGGAAAAATAACCGAGGGTCCCTTCTCTTGTGAGACTAAATGAAAAGAAAGAGAAAAAAAAACTTCTGCAGATACAACAAACAACCTTCACTATTGCTAAAACACTACGGACTTCAAAGTACAAATAAACTACAGACTAGTTTCTGGGTGACCCATTGGTGCGCATATCACGGTCAGTGGTCCATGACAGCAAACCCGGAGCCCACACGAGTTACCGTGTAGAACTCTTAACCCAACCCGTCCGGTCACAAACCACAGATAGTCAGTCCCGCTGCAAGACTCTCAGCGTAAAACACAACATAAATATATGCTGGTCTTACCTGGAGTTCTGTGAGTTGATCAGGCTCGGTTTGCAGCAGGACGGCTTCTCCGCGGCGTGGATCCGGGTGGAATGCGTTGTAGGCTCTGGCTTTGTCGCCCCACAGTTGGTTGCGCCATTGTCAGGGTAATATTCTAAGTATAGCACCAATCAGGCCCACCCCACTTGCCCCGCTGCCGGCGGTAAGAAGAGACACCACACGGAGGTCTGGTATAGTTTCTCACACGGGACATGGCTCTGCTTTATTACAGATTACATGAGATCTTATACCCTTTGTCTCATCACCAGGAATTGGGTGATGGGCTCATAACCATATATGGGAAGTCCGGATTTCCGGCCTGAGACAGTGAAAATTATATACATAGTTGAATGAACAGTCGTTATCTTAATACTGGCGCCTCCGGGAAAACAGCCAAGTACGCGTCCTTCGTCCGATTCTTCTTTGCTGTGTTTTAAGATACATTTTGTTCAAGATACATTTTGTCTTCGCCTTGCAAGGCCTTTGGCATATCTGGTATAAGGCGACGTATTAAGTTTTTTTCATAGAGTTAGTACAAATGAGAATAAAGTTAGTATACATAAAAAGAAAGGCACATAACTATACCTATGTAAATGTATATATTCCAGTGTTTTCCTTTCTACCTACAAGGGTATATATATATATATATATATATATATATATATATATATATATATATATATATATATATATACATATATCCTTCTCAAAAGTACAGCAAGGTAAAGTCCCCTGGTTCAAGCACCAAGTCATGACTGACTTTTACTTGGCAGACTGTTTTTGCAGGGTGGCTGTCCATTGTCTTCCCTAGTCATCTTTTACCTCCCAAGCTGGAAGGATGGAAGTCTGAGTCAACCTTGGGCCGGCTACCTGAGCCACATGGGGATTGCACCCGCAACCTTCAGGTTCTGAGTTAGAGTTTAGCACTGCATTTCTGCTGCATTAACACTCTGTGTTTTATTGCGTTCCTTTTATTTTACACGAGGAATTACATAAAAGTGCTTCTGTAAATGACCCATTAGGCTAACTTTACATGGGCGAGCGCGATATGGGGCCGTGAATCACGGCCCCATATCTTGCTCACCAACATGTGAATTCCCCATGGTTGTGAGGCCTTTTTATGTCAAAACAGCCTAGCTGTACTTCAATGGGAGACCTCGCATCGCATGTACCTAGCACATGGTGCGATGCTGGCACTGGCCCCATTAAAAATAATGGGTGCTGCGATGCAAGAGCAAGCAGAGATAGAACATGTCGCAATTTGTTTCCTGCATCATATCGAGGTGCAATGCAGAAAACCGTTGCTCATGTGTATGACCCCATTCAAAAGAAGGGGGTTCATATTTGCACAAGATTTGCGTGGCTTGCAACTCACAAATCTCATTTGATTTTCTCACCTGTGTGAAGGCTGCCTAACTCGTACTTGTTCTACTTTTTTTGTGATGGGAGCTTAATTTTTTAAGAAGAACTTGAACAAAAGCCTTGTGTGCATTTCAGATTGAGAATATATCAGTTGAGGGCATCACGTATAAAAAAATATTCCTTTAATGAGTTTGTAATGATATTTCTCTAATGAGGAATTTTTATAAGAAATAGAGCCATATCAGACCTTGGAGAAACAACCTAATAAGAATCTAAACCAGTGGTTTCCCATTTAGTGTGCAACTTTACATCTTTTAGTGTTAAACCTCATTTGCATTTTTCTGTCCCCAACTTATTCAGATCTTCTTGCAACTGCCTTGTGTTTTCTCTTAATTTATTTACATAGTTTTATATCATCTGCAAATATTGAGATTTTACTGCTTAATCCTTCTACCAGGTCATTAATAAATATATTAAAAAGAATAGGGCCCAGTACTGCCCTCTGTGGTACCCCACTAGTAACAGTGAGCCCTCCTTTACTGCCTCCTGTGGTATCCCACTAGTAACGATGACCCAACCAGAGCATGTACCATTAATAACCACCCTCTGCTTTCTGTCACTGACCAGTTACTTACCCACATTCTCACCCAGACCAAGCATTCTCATTTTATATACCAATCTTTTATGTGGCACTATATCAAATGCTTTGGAAAAGTCCAGATACACAAGATCCAATGACTCTTCCC
Source organism: Eleutherodactylus coqui (assembly GCF_035609145.1). Classification (NCBI taxonomy): domain Eukaryota; kingdom Metazoa; phylum Chordata; class Amphibia; order Anura; family Eleutherodactylidae; genus Eleutherodactylus; species Eleutherodactylus coqui. Next base: position 198,225,366 of record NC_089843.1, on the reverse strand, counting down.
AGTCTAGTCTAGAACTTAACATCTCATAGAATCTGATCAGATTGGTTTAACAGGAGCAATCTCTCATAAATCCATGTTGATATGGAGTTATACAGCTATTTTTCTTGAGGTACTCCAGGATAGCATCTCTTAGGAACCCTTCAAACATTTTACCCACAATAGAAGTAAGACTTACTGGCCTGTATTTTCCAGCTTCACTTTTGACCCCTTTTTGAATATTGGTCCAAGATTGGCTATTTGCCATTCCAATGGAACAGAGCTCATCACTATTGAGTTCTTAAATATAAGAAATAAAGGTCTGTCTGTCACATTACTTAATTTCTTTGAAATATGTCATCGCGACCCAATGATTTGCCAATTTTAATATTTTTAAGACCAGTCTTCAATTCTTCCTGGGTTAGACCGATGACATATAGTGGAGAGTTTACTTTATCACTCTGCATCTCATCTGACATTTCATTTTCCTCTGTGAATACACTGGAGAAAAAGCTATTTAATAAATGTTTTCTCCACATCACCCTCTACAATTTTTCCTACATTATTTATTAAAGGGGCCGACACTTTCAGTATTAGTCTTTTTACTTTTTATATTGTTAAGGCTGTATCTGCACGGGCGACAGCAATATTGCTGCTACAAAGCTGCCTTACATTCTATTGCACTGGCAACTCATGTCTTCATAGCCCATGGAGGAGTCAGTATAAATGGATGACAGTATGTTGTTGTTAGCCGTTTAGTCATTCATGACCCTCGGTGACCCTAAATGCGAACTTCCTCTGTGTTTTTCAGGTTTTGCACTGCTTCTGTTGTGGTAGTTCTTGGATTGCTGCCTTACTGATAATCTGGTACAGGTTTTGTAGGTGGTTCTCTATTCTGGCTCCGGTGGGTGTGGTATTAAGTGAGACATGTTTGGTCGCACCTGTGGGTAATTGTCAGGGCTATTTTGCCTGGCCTGATGCTGAGCTGAATTGCTGTTGAATCTTCAGTCTTCACTCAAGCTTGGTCCTGGATCTCTAATTTAACTGCTCAAAGCCAAGTCTGTGATTGTTTTTAATTTCTATATTGATTCTTATGTTATTCCCCAGTCCCACATAGAGTTAACTAAGGTCTGAGGTACGAGGCCAGGTGCGTACTTGTCAGAATGAATTGCCTGCATTTAGGCAGGTCCTGTCCCTGTGTTTGTTTAGATAAAGGATAGAGTTCCAGTGTTTTGGTTTACTATTGTTTTGACATGGTTTGTGTGCATTTGTGCGAGATCTGCGGGTTACGGATCCAGCATGTCCTGGGTGGACGTGACAGCTTTTTCAAGTTGTCTGATATCCATGGCAGTATCAGCTTTGACAGTATCAAGCCATCATGTCCTTTGGGGGCCAGGTAGTCTTTTTTCCCTGATCTGTTCAAGCATTATAGATTTTTCTAGCGACTCTGCTCGCATTACATGGCCAAAATACGTGAGCCTGAGTTTGGCCGTCTTCCCCTTCAGTGATAGAATGGGCATTATATGTTTCAGGACTTCTGTTTGTTTTTCTTGCTGTCCGGGGTATGCACAGCAGCTTTTGCCGGCACCACAGGTCGAATGCATCAATCCTTCTTCTATCTGCTTTTTTTGCAGTCCAGCTTTCACATCCATATATGGCTATGAGGAAGCGATGGTTCACACAATTCTGCATTTAGGCCGGCTTCACACGGCCGTGACGGGTTCCGCCAGCCCGTCACGGCACCCCCCAGAGACCCCAATACTTACCTCCGGATCTGGCGTCCTACGTCCCGAATGACGCTTCGGCGCGCATGCGCAATAGAGCGCGTGACGCGCTGGCCGCGTCATATGACACGCCCACAGCGTCACATGACGCGGCTGGTGGTAGGCGGTTTCACGCTATCTTCCGCTGTGCTACAGCGGAAGATAGCGTGACGGACGGATTCCATTGACTGCAATGGAAGCTGTCTGCGCGTACACCCGCGGCAAATAGAGCATGCCGTGGGTGAGGTCGGGTGATTTTACGGTGCGGAATTCCACACTGTAAGCATTGTGCTGTTAGGTTCAATAGAACCTAATAGCTGCAGGCAACCGTCCGTGGGAAGGAGCCCTTAGTTGATATGCCAATATCCCTACTTTTCCAGATTTTGTCAATGTTTAGCATTGCACTTTACCCCAATGCTATCCAAGGTTTTATCTCTGGCATAGATTGTCCACCCTGGTCAATTTTCAAATGAAGGAAGATGAAGTCTTGCACGCATTCTATGGCCATGTTGTCGAATTTTGATTTGAATCAGGCAATTTTTTGTAGTTCTCATAGTTTTTGCTTTCTTTAAATTCAGATCACAGAACCATTTTTTCAATTTCAGTTTTAATCTTACATATCAGCTGGTTCAGACCAGCTTCTGTTTCTGCAAGCAGAGTTATATCATCTGCATAACTGAGATTGTTGATGTTTCTGCTACCTATTCTCACCCAGGTTTCCAATTCGTCCAGGTCCATTTTCTGCATGATCACTTCTGCATTTTCTTATCGGCTTGAGAAAGACCGTAAAAGGTCGAAACGATGCCTGTTTTAAAAGGATGAAACAATAAAGTTCTTGTTCTTAAATACTTTGGAAGCACCTGTTATGCTGCTATCTCTCCTGTACATATTTAGGTTAAAAAAGAAGGGTGAGAAGATGCAGCCGTTTTGGACACCTTTGCTGATCCCAAACCAATCTGTGTTCTCACAGCGGCCTTTTGATTGATATAAAGTGATTTTATCAGCGTGACTAGATGTGCCGATACACCCAGCTCTTGTAGGGTGTGCCATAGCTTGTCATGGTCGATGCAATCAAAGGCCTTGATGTAGTCGATGAAGCACATGTAGATATTATTTTGGTATTCTCTAGCTTTTTTCATGGTCGTGCGCATGTTTGCAATATGGTTGCGGGTGCCGTGCCATCGCTGGAATCCTGCCTGTGCATCAGGGAGTGCCACTTCGACTACTGATCTCAGGCTTTTCTGTATAATTTTGAGAAGGATCTTGCTTGCAAGCAAAATGAGGGCTATTGTTCAGTAGTTGGAGCAATTTTGGGAGTCGCCTTTCTTTGGTAGAGGGACGAAGACAAATATTTTCCAGTCCTGTGGCCATTGTGTGGATACCCATACTGTATGGCACAGCACCGTTATGGTTTCCACTGGTACTGGCAGCAATAGCTCTGATGGTATGTTATCTATGCCTGGAGCTTTATTTTTGGCTAGTTGTTTCATTGCCATAACCATTTCTGTCTCCATAATGGAGGGCTCCTAGTCCACATGCTCCACCTCATGCAATGGTCCAGGTATGTGGTTGCAGGCATATAGTTCCTCTGTGTATTCCCTACACCTATCCTTAATACTCTGTTGGTCAGTGAGTTGCTTCCAATTTTTTCAATGAAAGGTTTTTGGGCCATCTTGACCTGTAGGAATAGGCTTTGGATGTGGCCTTTAATTGCTTCTGCTTCTAGTGGTCTGCAACGCTCATTCCAGTCGAATTTATTGTCTTTCCTTGCCGCTTGCTGAAAATCGGCTAGTCCATTTCCTTGTCTTTCCTTTTAGTTGCCAAACTTTCTCTTTATTGCTGGCCACCTTTGCTACTCTTGTTTTATTGGATATTCTAAGGGTTTGCTCGGAAAAACCAATAGCATCGTTTTTCCTGCTTCTTATAGGTGAATGCACAGTTCCCGTAACTGTGGACTGTATATCGTGCCATAGTTCCTCTGGATGCTTTTTTGACGTGTCAAGCATTTCAAATCTGTTTGCTACCTCAATAGTGTATGATTGGGGAATTTTTAGGGGTGCTGAATTTTCTCAATGAAGCACCTTTCTTAATGCTACAGAATTTAGTGTTGATTTTAGCTGCAAGGAGTTCATGATCAGTGCCGCAGTCGGTACCAGGAAAGAGTTTTATTGCAACGACTGAACTTTGCTAATGATGATTAGAGGATGTAGTCAATCTGATTTCGATGGAGGCCATTGTTGGATGTCGACGTGTACAGTCGGCGTTTGGGTTACATAAACCATGTGTGTTTGTTATCATGAGCCGATTTTCTTGGGAGAATGATCACTAGGTGATCACCAGCTTCATTTCTTTCAACAAGGCCGAATCTTCCTGTGGTAGTTGTTTCTGGCTGGCTGCCAACTTTGGAATTAAAGTTGCCCATAATGTAAATGATGTACTTCTTTGGCACTTCGTTTAGAGTTTTCTGGACGTTAGCATAAAAATTTTCAATGGTTTCCTCCTCAGCATCTCTCATTGGGGCATAGACCAGTAAGATTGAGATGTTCACTGGCTTACCACGTATCCGGATAGCAATGATATGGTCGCTGATTGTTCTAAAACTTTCTACTGCCGCTGAGGTCTGCTCATTTGTAATAAAGGCTATGTACTAATCTGTCATTATCCCCTGCAGTGTACTTACTTTAAAGTAAAATCATTTAAAAGTATAAACAGATGACAATAACTACATATGATAGTACTAGAGAAGATAAAATATGCCTTTGCTCTCGTTTCACTGGACTAAGTCCGCCTGCACTTGGGAGGAAATGCCGCGGCGGGATTTCCGCCACTGAAAGCCTGCATAGGAGTGCATAACAATACGCACTCCTATGCAGACGGCCCCGGTTTGGCCGCGCGAAATCTCTCGCGGCAAACAAACCGCGGCATGTCACTCACCCGGCCGCCGGCTCCAGTCTGCGCATGTGCCGGCTGCCCGGCAGCCGGCACACGAAAGAGCCGGGGCCACCGGGCGCGGGTAAGTACGCGCTCCTCCCTGCAGGCGCTGGGGTCGGGTCCCGCGGCGAGAATCCTCGCTGCCGGATCCGGCCCGCTTGTCTGCAGGCGGCCTTAGAAGGGTTAGTGAGGATATTTAAGGTAATAAATATTTATTTGTGATGCATCTATATAATGCAACACTGTAATGTATTTAGGTTCAAAATATTTTTATTAGAAGGTTTTTTTCCAAAACATTACAGTAATATACATGATCTCAATTATGTTGCAAGAGTGTTTACTTAATTACCATGAGCTCAATAGGGCCTCTATCGGCTTTACCGAAAAAGAGACCTAGAAAAAGAAATAGAAATATACACAAAATTATAATGGATAACAGTATGCAAAGACACAAGACATAACCAGGGGACACAAAACCAGATGGGGGGGTCGAATCATAGGGAGGGTGGGGAGGGGAAGGGTAGCTGGGGAGCTATCAAGATCATAAGAGAGAACAACATCCACACCGAGCCGTTCTCACCCTCTCTCAAGCCGAGGCTTACAGCAGACCAGAGTCTACCCAGGGATTGAATCTCTCCGAGGACCGGAAAGAGTACCAGATCTGCCAAGTATTATAAAACTTCTCATGGGCGTTGTCCCCCCCCCCCCAGTTCGTCAAAGTTCAGAGCATCATTAAGTTCCTCTGCCCACATAGTCCTTGAAGCAGGATGCTAGAAATCATCGACTCGTATCAGGGCCGCATGCTGATTTTCTCAGTGGGCGGTACTGATAGCATTCTTTCAGCTGGTATCCCACTGGGACTTCCCAGCAGGATACCAGCTGAAAGCTCCGAGAACAAAGCAGCGGTCAGTGCTCCTGCTGTTTCTCGGAGCTATCAGCTTAGCGGGCACACCGCTGATATCTGCAAAACAAAGTGCTGTTCTCGGCACTAACAGTGGTGTCCCTCTCTGCCTGCATTTAACTCTTTAAGTAGCTAATTAGCTACTTAAGAGTTATTCAAAGATGATCGCTCAAAAAACTGTCGTTTGAGTGATTATCTTTCAGTCTAAATGCACCTTAAAAGGGGATTTAAATTGGTTTATTCTGACTTTTATAGATAAGAATATTGGTAGCTATCTTTGCATAGTCCTATGAGGTCACGTATTTTTATACTGACTTCTTTTATTGACACGATTTATTTAAACATTTAACCATTTTATGTTATTTACTACTTATATATTTTTGTATTAATGTTTTTTTTAGAGATATTTATTTAGAAGGAGAAAGAGAAGTGTTTAGACCACAAATAATAATTACGGTAATAATGATATAAGGATATGAATTTGAAACATGTAGTGGAAGCTCTGGAATCAATATAGGTTATATAACCAAAAAGCAGTTTTCAGCGACTTCTATTAGGATCTGTGCCTGATTGCACTCCATCCTAGGCCAAAATTTGACAGTGATCGCTTCATCTGAACCGCAGGCATTTGGCATCTGTGGAGTTGGCGGTAGCCTGAGGATTATCGATTAGAAGTATATAATGTTGTGTGCTCACAACTGACCTCAGTGGGCAGAATAGGATTCTTCATTATATTATTTATCCACGGGAATCTTCACAAGTGAAGTTACATATGAACGCTCATACAGCGCTTACTTACAAATACTGATGGAAACACCAACCAAAATACTGCTATGTGGAAGTGGTCTTAGAATTCTACAAATAATTGTATTACTTTGACTTAGATTTATGTGTTGTTCATATGCTGTACAAGGTCTTACACAGCCAAAGAAACCAGCTATCAGTGTAAAGACTATTGCTTATAACATGAAGTGGTGCATCAGACTGCGTATATGTACAGTATATGTACAGTGCATATTTCCAACATATAGTAGTATAGGTTAATACATTGTCATGTACTTCTGGTAATTGTTCTTCAATATTAACAACATAAAAAAATAGTTAAATAACTATACATTCCTCCCTCAAAGCAGACACATATATATATAGAAAGATTTTTCAATCTCACAGTGAAGCCAATCAGGTTCCAGTGTCTAAAATACACATATTCTAAGGCATCTTTTAGAAGAATGGAACAGTAATAAAAGAAGATTCTGTTTCAGGTATTACATTAATGAATATCTCATTTGTACATTATCAAAGGAAGGTATTATTTATGAATGTGAAAAAAAACTGCTGGAATTTCCCATCAAGGCATTATACGATTCAATGCAGAAAATAGCTTGAAAAAAGTTTTAAAAGCAGTGATTTACTCCTACATACAGTATACAGCTATGTAAAGTTAGCAATATTTGGTTGCCCTATGCGGTGCAGGATACATGCCTATCCTAAAGAGCATAATTCACTAAAGTTTAGCATCATGTACCTGTAAGCCCTGCAGGTTAGGAAATATTAGAACTCGGGCATGTATGTACATCACCCAACTATATAAATTATTAACTACCTACAACATGCTGCTCTGCAATGTGCAGGACTATGTAATATTTATGTTATCTGCCAAGCAGTTAGGCCAGAATGCCTGAAGAGTAATTTCAATGGAATAGTAGTGACATTTTTGGTTGCTCTCCACCAGCAGTTGGAGTTAGTTAGTCTTCAAGTGTCCGTTATGTATATTGGCCACACCACTATCTACAGTTTTTCGAGAAACACTGTTATTGTTGCTGGTCAAGTAGCCAGTCCGGGTCTCTGTCTCCAATGCTCTATTGTTGTCTTGTCCACTCTCCTCGCTCTCTTCCACATCACTGCGAACATCGTTACCAACCTGAAATGATACATTTTTAATGGGAAAGAAGTAAGAAAAGAGTAAGTAAAAAGCTGAGTTACAAAGTCTTTGACAATAAGGCTGTACAGAACTGTGCACTTTCTAAAAGCGTCTTAGCTTGTTTTAATGGGGCTGGATACATGCAGCCTAGAGGCATTTTTACCTCTTGTTCGGATGGCTCAATGTCAGGGAACTGGGGTCCGGGTACTGGAAGTCCCTGAAACTGCCCGCAACCCCTGTCTCTACCTACTTGCCACCCTGGGCTAACCCCCAGGGCGACAACTGGGCGACAGTCCCTAGACTCTCTAGGGATAAGGGGCGAGGAGTCAGACTACAAACAAAAACACAGAGACAAACAAACACAGAGGCTCATCAAGTAATCTGGGTCGGCAACAGGAGGGTACGCAGTACAAAGGGTCAGGCGAAGTCGGGGTCCAAGCAAGTAAGTCAAATCCAAGGAACGCGAGTGCAGCAGAAGACCTAACAAACACTGGCAAAGGTCTGAAGGAACTGAGCAGTTTAAATGCTGTCAGAACTCCCACCCCAGCAGCTCATTGGGGCGGGGAGCCTGACAGCAGCAGGACCCAGACATTAAGCAGAGAGTCCAGAGGAGAGACCCAGACCTCAAGTAGCGAGTGCAGAGCAGAGAGCAGACACCCAGCAATGAGTGCAGAGCAAGCGCACCCAGGTGTCATAGCAACGGAGTGTTAACCCGCCGTGTCCCCAGCAACCTGGCTAACTAGGCGTACGCCCCCTGCGCATGGGAGCGCGTGCCCGGAGCCGGCGTACCAGGGGAGGCCACCAAGACTGGGGCTCCTCTGCGCCGCACCCCTGCAGCTGTGTTTTTATAAGGCAATTCAGTTTAAAATGATAGGCACACACATCCATTGCTTTATGAATGCAGATACTATTGCATAATTAATCCCACAAGTAGTTACATCAGAATGCTCATACAGCTTGAAATTGACACAATGTTCATAGAGCATGAAGTAATAATACTCTTACCGTGCCAGTAAATGTGAATCGGTATATCATTTGGAGAATCATGTACGCCCAAAAAATATGAAGTACTTGTAGTGTCATTAGAAGAGCATTGAAGAAATAATATCCAAAGAAGGGCTGGAATCTTATCATGGAAGAATAATATGTGCTATAGATGATCCTAAACAACAGAAAGTCAGGCATTTAGCAGGATGGTTAGAACACTTGATCAGTAACGCTGACCAACATATTGGAATGTTGCTTTTCATCATGAATACTGTTACAGATTTGACTGAACATTCATTTGTAATGAATGTCTTCACAGTTACAGACAAGCGCTGACCTGTCGTACATGTGCTTCAGTCATACGCCGGTGTCTGCAGGAGCTCTGGCCACAACCCCTGCTGTTATAGTCTGTTTTCATCCATATGTGGTTTAAATATTATTTTGAAATCCTAAATTTTACTCTTTGCTGTGTCAGTCTCGCTATCAGTTATTGACTAAAGGCCCTTTTACATGGAACAAATATTCCCTTTTCGTTCGTCATTCATTTTGTGCAGGCATAGAAATCCTCGTTGGCTCCTTCATTAATCAGTTAGTTTAAATACCGATCGGTCGGTCATTCTCAGTTACTGATGTAGTGAATGAGAACGACTGAATGATTTCTCGTTTGAATGAGCCAACGATGTATCTGCCTGTATAAACAGGCTGTCCAAGCGAACTTTAACATTCTCATTTAATCGATAGATCACTTGGTGTAACGGACCCTTACTGAAAAAGGTCAAATATTCATGCCCTCATCTTCTTACTATACACGAAGGCCAATAGATGGAACAGCCTTATCATTTCTAGTTAAAGTACAGTTTGCTCGCTTACAATGCTACTTATGCCTCCGGCTCTTGATATCCTCCAACATTCCCATTGCTACTAATCCTAAGAGCTTTCAGCTACGATGGGTTTGCTACCTGTTCCAACGTAAAGCATACAAACACTCTGAAAGGTTTCATTTCTTCTCTCTACACTGACTTCGACTAACGGCCGCTGATGACAAATTAATAAATAGACTGGGAACCATACTTAAACCCTTTTTGTTTTTTTAGGAAGCATCGGCATCAAGTCTCCATTATAGAAACATTGATCAAAGTTCTTCCCTCCCATCAGAATCCATCACTTCTACCTAACCCTGTCCGCTTTGTGTTTCCGAGGCTGTGTAGCTACAGGAACTACGGTCATACAAGATTGACTTGCTTCTTGGTGACTTCATTATGGCACGGGTTACAGCTTTTAGATTGACCTCAAGCCCACTTTTATTCCTTGCGGATGAAGCCTCTCTCACCAGTAACCCAACTCATTCTCTAATACTGTTAATAGTATGGAAATACATGTAACGCTCAAAGTTCTGCAAGGATTCTCTGTGAAAAACTCCCTGCTGTGGATATGCCATAAATGTTTATATAGTGTACTAAAAATGTACAAAGTAGGCTGATTAACCCATTAAGGACCAAGATGTTTTGGTTCTAATGAACCAGAAACGTTTTAGGGATTTTACTCATGTGGTGGTTTTACTGCCTTTTTTTCAGCTACCAGAATTATTTTTACTGTGTTTTTGCGATGACATATAGGGTTATTTTTTCACTTGACGCATATGGACATAACCCAACACACAACACATTTTCTTATGCTCAGCAATGAGGAAAACACACACTAAATAAGCTTTCAGATCTCACCTGGTGGGTAGAAGAAACAAACGGGTGATGCAAAAAACCAAGGCAAAAATGATAAACAAGACATTACACGTCTTCTTCCACTTGCTGTAATTGCACATCTTTGCTAACTGGGGGAAAAAAAAAACATCTTTTAGGAAGATGGCAGTAGGGTCAAAATGAACACATTTCAATGCACAAGTGGACACTTTATGAACAGAGACAACTTCTAAAAGATTTGATTGGATTGTATGATATAAACAGCCGCAGATTTTCAACTTTATTTCTCATGTACTGTGAAGGTATTGTATAAATGATCATCCATAATATTAAAAGAAGTGAATAACATTGGTTATGCCATTAGTTGAACAGTCAATTCTTGAAGTTGATGTGTTGGAGGTAGGAAAAATGGGCTAGCACAAGGATTTGAGTGACAGTGACAAATTGTGATGGTTAGATGACAGCATCTCCAAAATGGCAGGTTTTGTTGCCTATTTTAGTATGTAGTGGTTGGTTGCTACCAAACGTGGTCCGAGGATAACCAGTATACTAATGACAGTGTAATGGGTGCCCAAGACTCAATGATGCCCAAGAGTATTGAGGCTCGCAAATCTGGTCTTTTCCTACAGAAGAACTACTATAACCATGGGTGCAGCATGGAAAAAAATCAAGGTGGAGGCAGCGTGATGCTCAGGGCAATGTTCTGCTGGGAAACATGCGGCCCTTCTTCCTGCCTTGATGGGTACGAACTGATTTGATGCCATGAAGAGGACCTATATATTAGACAGAAACACTACTATAGCAATAGGCACAATTAGGAGGAACTTACCTGGACTACAAATAGATTGCTAATGTCAACATAACATAGTATGTTAGGCTCAAAAAAGACATGTCCATCCAGTTCAGTCTTATCCCCTCCAAATGTTGATCCAGAGGCAGGCAAAAAAACCTCCAATGAGGTAGAAGTCAATTTTCCTTATTTAAGGTGAAAAATTCCTTCCTGACTGATCCATTATTCAGAATAATCCCCGGATCACCGACCCTTCTGAAGTAATCGGTGATAAAACATGTAATAAAAACATGTAATATTGTAACACTCAGGAAAGGGTCCAGACCCCTCTTTTATCACTAAATGGCTGTAAATGATCGAGCGCCGACTCTAAATGGCTGGCGCTCGATCCAATCACAGTGCTCGCTTTGCTGGAGGTGGGGTATTCAAAGCCCTGCCACCAGAAAGAAGAGGATATCTCAGTGCAGAGAACACGGCAGTTTGCCGCAGCGCCGGGGACCATCGCAAGGGACTAAGAAGCCGCGGGACAGGTGAGTATTGATAGATAGATAGATTTTCGCACAATTTCTCTTTACGCAGTCATTTTCTGCGTGATTTTCATGCCCATGTGAATGAGCCCTTACTGCTGTCCATGTGAATGAAGGCTTTGTATTTCCCTTGCTTGATGGAAGTCCATATTACTGATGATATTTGTTTTTACAGTAGAGTCACCAGTTTTGAAAGTACTTGGTCTCCTCAAAAGGTCCAACTCAATGCAACCCGCTACACTGTAACAGTTATTGAAATCCAATTAAAGCAACAATGCAGAATAATTAAGTGTACGAGTTTTATCAGGTTATCAATGTTAATCAAACATGATTATTTAAAGCAAGGCTAAGGTTGTATGCTGTAATAGCAAAGAGCAGTCTATTAGTTAATGTCTATAGCATCTGTTCTCTGTGCGGAGGACAGACTAGAGGGATTGTAGTAGGAAGGAATAGGATTACAATTGGGCTTTGTTCCATCAATACATGGCTGGGATCTGTCTGAAGGGACTGCATTCTGTAAAGGACAGAGGAAGGTTTCAGAGTCTGTTTCTGGAGCAGCCTAATCTACATCTCCCAGTAACAAGAACCATTGTGTGGACTAAAAATTCAGGACTTTTTTTCATACTTCTTTTTTTTACTGCAGTTCTATGGGAAAGGAATTACAGGAGTCAATATGCTAGTCACCTATTAACCTCTCTGGTACTGACTGAAATGCAGCACATAAATTAATATTATTGGTTGTACAGGAAAGGCAATGAATTGAGGCACTAACTATTTTTACAGGGTTACTGTAGGTCTGCAAAAAAAAAAAAAAAATGTCCTAACAGATAGTATCCTACAAGTCCTTCCCTCACCTTAATGGTCTTGTACCAGATTTCAAGGTATCCCTAGCCACAGAATACGGGATAACTTGCTGATTGGTGGGGGTCTTGATCTCAAGAACAGGACTCCAGTATCTCACTCTCCTGTCACTACAGAGGTAGCTTCTCCCCCCCATAGTGAAGTCACTCTAAATGATGCACTGGCTTTATTTATTTCAATGGGGCTGACAGAAATCCCTAAACATGTGCCTTCTCACTTGGGTGGGGGTGGGGGTTCAGTAACCTTGCAGTGAGCAGGACCAGGGAAGCAGAAATGCCATTTCTGAGATTGGCCAGGGCCTCAGCAGTGAGATCCCCACCAATCATCTAGGTATGTGGATAGTCTGTGGAAAGGGGTTAAGTTGAAATTGTGGCACCACCCCATTAACTACCACATTATTCTATACATGCAGTGAAATATACTGCATCATAGACTAGATTCTCCTGCCTGTCTCATAAGGCCAACAATTGGCCTATACCATCATTAACATCAGCGTTGGGGGTTTAGTTTAGAACTTGTCGCTGAATTCCATTTAAAAATGGGATGAAATAGCCAGAAACCGGTCAGGAACTGAATGGACTCCATTATACTCAATGGGGTCTGTTTGACACGGCCATATAATGGATCTCATGTGAATCGGCCTTAACCTTAAGAGGGTGAAGTTACTGTGCCTGGCCAGACTTGTCATAGTATACAAGTGGTTTGTTCACACGGCACAGAATTTTCCACGGCAATTTCTGCTTCTAAAAATGGTGTCATTTTGACACTTTTTTTGTTGTGGACCCGTACATAGAATTTGCGCTGTGAAGGGGCAGAATCTGCGTGCGGAATTCTGACACGAGACTTAGGGTTTCCACATCTAGTATTGACTTTGTGATGTGGAAGTTCATGGAAACGCGATTTTCCACCATGGAATTCCACACGGGGATGTTGCTCATTGACAGGGCAAATTCCTCGTGTGGATCCACATGAAAATCCACATCAAAAAGATGTTAAATACGGATTTTAGAGGTGGGATCCGCAGTTAGTTCTGCTGTTTGAACAGACCTAAAATCTTCACTGCAGGTCGATTTACTCTGCAGATGTTTTCCACAGCGTGTAGATAAGGTTTCCTGAACTCTCAGCCACGTTGTTGGGACTGTAGAATGCTGTGTGCTTCCTACAGTTGTGCCACGGAAGGTCTGCAGTATTTCCGCTACGTGCAAACATACCCTTAGTTTAGCAATTAAAACAGTTTTTGCTTTTGGAATTGGAAAGTAAGTTCTGCAAAAGAGATTTAGTCCGGCTGCACACGGGCGGATTTGCGCTGTGGAATCTGGAGTGGGCATCTGCCACCTGATTCCGCAGCAAATACCCCCATGACATGATTTCCTGCACATGAGTGGAAATCAATTGCGATTTTCTGCTTGTGTAGGAAAAATTGCAGCATGCTCTATTTTAGTGTGGTTGCCGCACGGACGGCTTTCATTGTAGTCCATGGCAGCCGTCCGACCCGCGGCATGTCTGCAATTAACATTGTGGACAAGTCACAGATTCCGCATCATTGCCTAGTGACGATGTGGGAAAATCTGTACTGCACATGTCAGACGGTGAGCCGGACCATCTGCAATACAGATGAGAAGAAAAAAAGACAGGTACGCCGGGTCACCTGACGGACACAAGGTTGGATTCCACTGCGGGATCCCGTATTTGGAATCCGACCTGCCCGTGTGCAGCTGGCTTTACTTACCAGATCCTTACAGCTATAGGGCGGCTCGACGCAATCGTGTTTGCACATAGAATAGAACGCATTGATTTCAAAGGATTCGTTTTCATCAACGTGTTTTGTGCAAGCATTTCGCGTGGGCGGAAAAAAATAGAACCTGCTCTATCTTTCTGCATTTTGCGTAGCAGAAGCCGCCATAGAAGTCAAAGGGAGGTGCGCAAATACACAAGGGGAAGCGTGAAACACTGAGCAAAATGCGGGGGAAAAAAAAAAACACATTTAGGCCTCTTTAGGCTAAATAGCCTTTTAATCCACGGAAAAAGTGTTTCGCTCACTCGTGTGAACTCAACCGGGGTGTGCAAAGTACAGTACTACGTGCAGACACAAACAAAATCTACATGGTCCGACTTTGTTTATGCACAAATATGTTGCTCATATGGTTGTGTGGAGCCTAAGGTTGGGACATCGACACAAAAATATCGATAGTCGATAGTATTGCCTATCGCTGAACAAACTATCGATTATTGTGAAATATCGGTGGAAAACTATCGATATTTCGATATATCGACTTTTTAAAATGCTGTATAAAAATAAAACGGGTCTAGGGTTAATAAAGCAAGACAATCCACAAAAAAATTATAGTTTTCTTTTAACCCTTTCCAATCCACTTTCTGACGTCTAAAGACATTCTGATTGAAGGCTGTACAGCTCCGATGTCGCAAGACGTCCGGCAGGCTATTCTTACCTTATATTACTGGCCGCTCTGTTGTCGGGGGCCTCTCCAGCATGTCACATACCACAGTACTGGCTCTAGCCAGCAGATGGCGCCATTGTATACTGGCAGAAAGAGAAAGCCCCCTAGGAAACCCTGCATCCAAAATTGGATTGCAAAGGGTTAGAACTTTAAACTGTTGAATTTATTATTAACTTATAATATAATTAACTTATTAATAACATCATGAAAATATATTAAAGTTACAAATGAAAATAAAAAAATTACAGATGAAACATATAATTAAAATTGGGTATATTAAAAGAAGTTTTCTATCATTGGCCCCAATAATCGTTATCTAATGAGCCAAGAAATATTAATTTGCTTGCATATTCTCCCTTCACATGACCGGGAGTGCAGAAAGATGATTGGAGGTAAACACACGGAAACAAGGTCCTCCCAGCTACAAGGAAGCCAGAAGATGGCCGCTGGACCTGACGGGATGTGAGCATGATCTCTGTGTGTGTTTGTGGGGCTGCGTGCCCTGCATTTTTTCAAGTTGCCACTGAGGGACCAACGGTCTCCATGGCAACTTGTAAACAATGCAGGGCCTGGTAACGCGAACGCAATTGTAATTGTGTTAGATGGGTCTCCTATCTTTTCTATGGGCACTGCGTTCACGTTAGACGCTGAACGCACGACATGTCGCGTCTCCTTTTCAGGATGCGACCTTCATGCGTTCAGCGCAGCCCTCCATCTGCATGTGGAAATGCTTTCATTTAGAAAGCATTGTCCACAGCCATTGCGTTAGACGCAAGAGTTCAGAGCCTGATCTAACGCGATGAACAAACGCATGTGGAAAAGAGGCCGGAAACCCCACTTTTTCTGAGAGTCGTTTTGCCTGGAGCAAACCTTATTGGTGACAAAGAGTCACCTCACACTTTCCAGAAGTTTCTAGAACTTGTTGATAAGTTCATTAGTGCCGCGAGTAAAACTACATCCTGTTCAAAGGAAGGCCGGCTTCCTACAGCCGTGATGGGCTCCGTCACGGCGCCCCCCAGAGACCCCAATACTTACCTCCGGATCCGGCGTCCTCCGTCCCGCATGACGCTTCGTCGCGCATGTGCAATAGAGCGCGTGACACACCGCCCGCGGCATGTTACGCGCCGGCCGCGTCATTTGACACGCCCACAGCATCACATGACGCGGCTGGCGGGGAAGCGGTTTCACGCTATCTTCCCCATGTGCTACAGCGGAAGATAGCGTGACGGACGGCTTTCATTGACTGCAATAGAAGCCGGCCGCGCGTACACCCACGGCAAATAGAGCATGGCGTGGGCGAGGTCGGAATTCCACACCATGAGCATTGAGCTATTAGGTTCAATAGAAACTAATAGCTGCGGGCAACGCGGCGGATTTTTGCCGCGTACTACGCGGCGGAAATCCGTCCGTGGGAAGGAGCCCGAAAGGGCAGAATGTAAAGGAAGGAAATCTGGTCACCGGACCACATCTGTGACCACAAGACACGTTACTACTTTACAAAAATCGATATTATATCGCCTTAAACTATCGATGTTACCGATATATCGGACATCACAATATCGATAAACAGTATCGCCAAAGCATTAGTGATATATCGATATTTCAGTTTTCGGTGCCCCAACCTTAGTGGAGCCCCCCATAGGGTTTAAACACATAGGCGTGATTTTGTCCCGTTATGCAGCCGTGATAATTACAGCTGCATGATGGGATGAAACGAGGCCATTGATCTCATTGGTTTACTTTTCACTAGCGGTATTCTTGGGCATTAATACTACATGCGAGAAAAATAAGGCAGGACTTATCATGTGCAACTCCACACCGTAGCGGTGAGCATGGTGCGCATACGCCCGTGGGAAGAGGCCCTCATATAGTACTTTACTGCTCCAATGGCTTTATAATAAAAATTGAAGCATCTTTGCAAATGGTCTGGATTAAAAACAAATCTACTATATTGCGTATATAGCCCTTCTGCAAGCTTGTATATGCAGACGTGTGATATGTATAGATGCACCAGCCCACCATCACCGATTAAGACCACACGGAAGTGCAAGGTTTGGCTATAGTCCAGTGACGTCCGTATGTTATCCATGGTCTTATTAGGAAGATAGCAGCTCGGGGTCTCACACCTTGTACAGGTCCTTACTAGAGATGAGCGAGCGTACTCGGAAAAGCACTACTCGCTCGAGTAATGTGCTTTATCCGAGTATCGCTGTGCTCGGGTCTGAAGATTCGGGTGCCGCTGCGGCTGACAGGTGAGTCGCAGCGGGGAGCAGGGGAGAGCGGGCGGGAGAGAGAGAAAAAGATCTTACCTCCGTTCCTCCCCGCTCTCCCCTGCAGCTCCCCGCTCCATGCCGGCACCCGAATCTTCAGACCCGAGCACAGCGATACTCGGATAAAGCAAATTACTCGAGCGAGTAGTGCTTATCCGAGTACGCTCGCTCATCTCTAGTCCTTACTTATAGCAGGAAGATTAAAACAAAAACATTTCTATTTAAAACATAAAAGCCTCATGTATATAACTCCAGACTCACAGGACGAACATCATTTCTTTCTTCCACCTGTGCGCGGTGTGACTGCTCCTTGAGTCATGCAGAACGATGACTGATCTATTATAGTCTCTGCTATAGCAGTAGTCTCCGTCCACAACTCAAGGAGCAGCCGCATCATGCACTGGTATAAGAGATGATATTGGGTGGAGTATTGACACAGTTCAGATTTTAAACTGTCCGAAAGAAAAATCTTTTATAGCAACCAATCACAGGGCAGCTTTCATTTTACCAAAGCAGTTTAACCCCTTAGTGACGCCCAATACGCCTTTTATACTGACCTTGCTAATTGGCTTTAAACCTGCACATATGTCTTTTTAAGGCGGTGGCTTGGTTGACTACTAAACAGCCAGGATCCTGCTCTAAGCACCATGAGAGGAGAAATAATGGCTGCTTAACACCTTACAATCAACTGCAGCTTGTAAGGGGATGCCAGGGAAAGTGGGCTCTTCCTGTAACCCACTGGCACCCTACAATGTGATCGTAAGGTAGCAATGGGTCCCCATGGCAAACGGAAGCCTGACAAGGGCCTCCATGTTTACCATGTAACTCAGGCTATTAGACTCCACCTCCCGCAGTGTCTTATAGGCTGCGGTCATAGCTTTAGTAGAATGAACTACATAAGTAAGGCAGTGTACTAATTTGCTTATCGGACAATTGCATCTTTAAAGCTGTTGTCCCGCGAAAGAAAGATGCGGTTATACACTTCTGTATGGCCATATTATTGCACTTTGTAATGTACATTGTGCATTAATTATGAGCCATACAGAAGTTATTCACTTACCTGCTCCGTTGCTAGCGTCCCCGTCTCCATGGTGCCGTCTAATTTTCAGCGTCTAATCGCCCGATTAGACGCGCTTGCGCAGTCCGGTCTTCTCCGTTTTGAATGGGGCTGCTCGTGCTAGAGAGCTGCCCTCGTAGCTCCGCCCCGTCACGTGTGCCGATTCCAGCCAATCAGGAGGCTGGAATCGGCAATGGACCGCACAGAAGCCCTGCGGTCCACCGAGGGTGAAGATCCCGGCGGCCATCTTCGCAAGGTAAGTAAGAAGTCACCGGAGCGCGGGGATTCGGGTAAGTACTGTGCGGTTTTTTTTTTTAAGCCCCTGCATCGGGTTTGTCTCGCGCCGAACGGGGGGGGCTATTGAAAAAAAAAAAAACACGTTTCGGCGCGGGACAACCCCTTTAAGTTCTCTTGAGGGACTAGAAAATTGTGTCAAAAAGTTCAATAAAGTTTAGTTTAAAGAAAAAATATCCAGTTAAAAAATACATATTTTCCCCACAAGAACCCATTTAAAAAAAGGATAAAATACCAATTTAAAAAAATGCAGCATATAATAGGCATTGCCAAATTCAACACCCAGACAATTAAAATATTTTGCTATTTATCTTGCATGGTGCATTCCAAAAGTTATTTGTACCAGAATGATACCAATAAATCTACAGCTCCACTCTACAAAGACCAGGCCCTCACAGAGCTCTGCTGCCAGGGAACATAAAAATGTTCTGGGTCTCAGAATGCAAGACCAATTCAATTGTTTTTCTTTAAAAATGGGTTTTTGTGATACAAGGACTTAAAGGGGTTGTCCCGCGAAACAAAGTGGGGGTATACACTTCTGTATGGCCATATTAATGCACTTTGTAATGTACATTGTGCATTAATTATGAGCCATACAGAAGTTATTCACTTACCTGCTCCGTTGCTGGCGTCCCCGTCTCCACGGTGCCGTCTAATTTTCAGCGTCTAATCGCCCGATTAGACGCGCTTGCGCAGTCCGGTCTTCTCCGTTTTGAATGGGGCTGCTCGTGCTAGAGAGCTGCCCTCGTAGCTCCGCCCCGTCACGTGTGCCGATTCCAGCCAATCAGGCACAGAAGCCCTGCGGTCCACCGAGGGTGAAGATCCCGGCGGCCATCTTCGCAAGGTAAGTAAGAAGTCACCGGAGCGCGGGGATTCGGGTAAGTACTGTGCGGTTTTTTTTTTTAAGCCCCTGCATCGGGTTTGTCTCGCGCCGAACGGGGGGGCTATTGAAAAAAAAAAAAACCCGTTTCGGCGCGGGACAACCCCTTCAAGCTATTGTTTCTCTGTTATCAGCCTGAAGCATATTATATAGGTTGTTCTGTTACTCCATATGTATCTAACAAATGAAATGTAGCTATTATATACTAACTTTACCTTTTATTAACTTCTCATTCATAATTCGTAGTTAACTAACGGAGGTTTCTCTCTTTAATAAAAGTAGATACAGTCTGTTCTTCTATCGCTCTAATCCTGCTCTATCATGTATGACTGCTCTATAGTCTCTCTTCTAGTAGGTGATGAACAGTGTGTAACTGGATACTAGGAGATTGCAGCGACACCCCCCATTGGCCCCCTCACTCTCACTCTCTGTCTGCCCCCCCCCCCACACTCTTGTACCTTTAGGTACGTAACTTGCATAAGTGAAAGTAAACTATACTTCCGTATTTCTTTGTCTGATGTTAAAAGATAAAATTAACCAATAAGTGTTAGCTTTTAATAAGCCTGCCTACTGGATATAAAAAGCTATGTATATGGGGGGCATGGCCTGGACATGGCGGAGTAAGGAAGCATCTCTTCAGAGCTCCCGCTCCTGGAGGTACCTTTGGCCCACAGAGCGGCACAACGTACCCCAATACAAGCAGCTATGGGTAGCAGTAAGAAGGACAGTGTTCAGCGGACCCCAGGACCCCACAGGTTGGGGAATGGATGCTTTCCTCCTCGGTGGGCAGCGGTCTGGACCCAGCCGAGGAAAGGAGGAAGATGGCGCCGGCGGCGTTCAGGAGGAGGAGCCACAGGGCAGCAGCGCTCTGCAGACAGGGAACCCCCCTAGCTCCCTCACCGATGCTCCCACAGCGGAACATGCTGCCAGCAGGGACACAAGCCAGCAAGGACCGCATTTATCCCCCCTGCTCCAACTAGAGACAGCCATAAAACTGCACAAGGGGCCCATGTGCTGGTGACAGCTATGTACCACACTGGCACCGCCGTGTCGAACGGTCAAAATGCTGAGATGCTGCAAGGAGAGGAGGAGATGACGGATGGATCAATGGACTCCCCCACTCCCGTACCTCAGCAAACGGGTCATGATTTTACTATGCCTGAATTCCGTGATCTGCGGGCCCAGCTGCAATCTATTCCTACTAGAGAGGACATGAAAGCATACGTTTCGCGTCTAGAGTCTGCATATAAGTCTAAGATCTGTTCTGTTCGCCAAGACATCCATCACATAGGCGAGAGGGTCTTGACAACTGAGGGCGATGTGGCATCACTTGTTAATAAAGTGGAATACCATGAATCCGCTCTGGCTACCATATCCCACTAGTTACATTTCTTGATGGACTCTCTGGATGACGTAGAGAACAGGGGACGTAGGAACAATATCCGTATCAGAGGTCTCACGGAAGATGCAGATCCCCCTCGGCTGGTGGGAACTGTACAGCATATTTTCAATGATCTACAAGAAGCTCCTGCAGATGCCCCGCTTGAGCTGGACAGATGTTATAGGGCACTCAGCCCCCAACCTAGAGATCCAGATCAACCTCGTGGCGTAGTCTGCAGGGCCCAGCAATTTCAATTGAAAGAAGCTGTAAGAGGAGCCCGAGAGCGATGGGAAATACAGCATGAAGGGGCACGGCTCCAAATTCTACCAGACCTCTTCAGATTTACTTTGGTGAAAAGGAGAGCTCTCTGTCCCTTGCTGGAGGAGCTCCGCTGCTGGGACATGGCTTACAGCTGGGGATTTCCCTTTTGCCTTCAGGTCTGCCATAGAGAGATTTTGAGAAAGCTGAGTGACCCTGGGGAGGTTCCGGCCTTCTGTGAAATGCTTGGTCTTCATGTGCCCACCATAGTGGGATGACCAACCTTGCCTTTTCTACCTGTGGCCGAGTTACCTCAGCAACTGCACAGGGGCCCCAGAAGACGACGGCGACGCCGAGAGGGCTTCCCACGTGCCTGATCATTGTAGGTTGAGGAACTCTGCCGATACCTTTTTGTTACAAATTTTATATGCTGCTAGCATTATGGTTACCATATTTAACTGAGAATGATCTTACACAAATTTTACATATTGGGTGTTGTTGCCTTGTTGTGGGCCGAAGGGCACTTTCCAGGGCGGGTACTCCGCTTGTGAAAAGCACGCTCTATACCGGGAGGCCCGGGACTGACTTTTTGGTCGGTCCATGGGCAGTTTCTAAATAACTGTTTGATCTTTGTTTAAATTGCATTTTTTTTCTTCTTGTTTGCCCCTACCCTTACTCGTCTGCCTTTCTTTCCCTTTGCCCCCCCCCTTCCTTTTTTTCCTCTCTCTCTCCTCTCCCGCTTTGCTTTTCCTCTCAGTGGCTTCTTTCCCTCTGTATTTGGAATCCTGGGTGGCCTCCACCGTACTATAGCTACCCCCTCCAGGCATGTCTAAATTAAATTTCTGCTCCCTGAATGTGCGGGGTCTTAATGTAGCGCAAAAAAGTTGTCAGATTTTGTATCAACTGCTTAAGCCAAAATCTCATGTCTTGTTTTTTCAGGAGACACACTTTCGTGCAGTGCACATTCTGGTTCTGAGAGACAGACATTTTACAACATGGTTCCACAGCACAAATCCGACAACCAAGTCGAAAGAGGTGTCAATAGCGATACACAGAGCAGTACCTCATGTGGTTCTGGACATACTGATTGATCCAGAGGGGCGCTTTATCTTCTTAAAGGTCAGAATGTGTGGCAAACTTCTCAGTCTTGCTGCGTGGTATCTCTCCAATCGGAGTCCTGTACAAATGGGTAGAACAATACTTAGCAAGTTCGCGGACTTTGCGGAGGAGGTTGTAGTCTTAAGGGGCCACCTTAACTTTCTTTTAGATCTAGAGAAAGACTGCACATCCAAGCGGGCGATAGTCTCAGCCACACAGCTCCGTCTGTTCCACAAGGCTCTTAGACAGCTACAGTTGGTGGACGTTTGGAGGGTGACTCCCCAACAGAACGAGACTATTCTTACTTCTCCCCTGCACAACATTCACATAGCTGCATTTACCTAATAGTCGCGAGTCATCACGCCCTAACCTGGGGCCCGGTGGCATCCATTGGGTCAGCAATATGGTCAGACCATGCCCCAATTCTTCTCATCTTAACTGTTCTGGGGGCTCCAGAGAGGCCTTGGACTGGAAGGTTGAACAACAATCTTTTGAAGGATTTATTGTGCAGTGCGGACTTTGGAGCACCATCGAAAATTTTGTCAACGATCACCAGACTGACACCACACCTAAACTGGTCCAGTGGGAGACACTTAAATGCGTCTTGAGGGGGGTCCTTATTAAGCATGCGGTGTGTGTCTGAAGCACGAGAAGGCAGCCACCATCGTCTCCCTGCTCGCCAAAATAGCAAATTTGGAGAAATTATTCCACTGGTCGAGCACCCTACTCACACAGAATGAACTGTTGAACACAAGAAAAGAGTTGAGGCACATTCTAGACCAAAAATATGTGTGGTTTAGGGACAGCCTTAAGCGCTATTCTTATGAGCATGCCAATAAATGTGGATGCTCACTGGTACGCTATCTTCGCAGTAGGACTAACCTTACATATGTACCCCAACATAGTGGACAGTACAGGCCATAAGAGACATGACCCCAAAGAGATCGCAGAGGCATTCCGGGCTTATTATCAAGGACTCTACAACATACAAGCCAGCTGGCTGACATGCTCCCTGCCAATCGAAAAGCTAAGATTGATGACTATATACTGAGAACGGCCCTCCCGAGGATCCCGGGAGAAAATAGAGAGGCTCTGGAGATGGCTTTCACGGCAGAGGAGATTAATGAGGCCATTAAAGGGGTTGTCCCGCGCCGAAGCGTTTTTTTTTTTTTGCATAGGCAAAAAAAAAAATTTTACTTACCCGAATCCCCTCTCTGCAACTTCTTCCTTCTTTTCCTCCAAGATGGCCGCCGGGATCTTCACCCACGATGCCCCGCGGGTCTTCTCCCATGGTGCACCGTGGGCTCTGTGCGGTCCATTGCCGATTCCAGCCTCCTGATTGGCTGGAATCGGCACACGTGACGGGGCGGAGCTACGCGATGATGCGTAGAAGGGGGCGGAGCCAGAACGCCGCTCGTGCCCCGTACCGACCAGAAGGGAGAAGACTCTTCTGCACAAGCGCGTCTAATCGGGCGATTAGATGCTGAAATTAGACGGCACCATGGAGACGGGGACGCCAGCGCAGGGAAGGTGAGTATATAACTTCTGTATGGCACATATTTCATGCACGATGTATATTACAAAGTGCATGTATATGGCCATACAGAAGTGTTTAACTTAACTTGTCATCGCGGGACAACCCCTTTAAGGCTTCACCGACGGGGAAAGCGCCTGGCCAGGATGGGTTTACTTCGTTTTCTTAAACAGTTACGGGAAATCCTTACTCCTATTTTGAAAGTGATATTCAACCAAACATCCTCCTCTGCTTCATTTCCCTCTCAGTCGCTCATGGCCCATATTACGATGCTCCCCAAGCCAGGGAAAGATCCAGGGCTATGCCCCAGTTACTGTCCTGTCTCACTCATTAATTTAGATGTCAAGTTATTCTCTAAGGCCCTGGCACGCAGGCTGGCTTCCATTCTGCCAGCCCATATACACAATGACCAAGTGGGATTTATAAAAGGGCGGGGAGCTAGAGAAAATATCAACAAGACTCTCCTACTGACTAGTCATGCCCAGCAGTTGTCACAGCCATTTTGTCTCCTCTCGGTGGATGCAGAGAAGGCCTTTGACCGCGTTAGCTGGGACTTTCTGATGCATTTAGGTCTGGGGCCTAAGTTTCTGGACTGGATTCTGGCATTATAAGGGAACCCGTCGTTACAGATCTGGGTGAATGGCCCTTTGTTTGACCCGGTACCGATCAAGGATGGGACGAGACAGGGCTGCCCTCTGTTTCCCCTTCTTTAGACCATCGTTATGGAACACTTGGCTGTGGCACTGCGGAACAACCCTGATGTGCGTGGCCTGCAGATTGGGACCCAGACCCGCAAGACGTCCTTATATGCGCATGACCTTCTTCTGTTCATCTCCCAGCCATGCATTTTATTTACAGTGGTCTTTTGGGAGTTTTCCAATTTTGGGCACTTTAGCAACTTCAAAGTTAATCTGCATAAATCAGAGGCCATGAATATCTCTCTCCCACCTAGTGAGGTGGCTCACCTAGTGGACAAATTTGATTTTAAATGGCAATCAACCTCCATTAAATATCTTGGGATACATCTAGCAGCAGATGTTTCCTCTCTCTATCAGTTTAACTATATTCCTTTGCTAGAGAAAGTGACCCGTGAACTGAACGGCTATGCTGTTAAGAAGCTGAGCTGGTTCTGGCGAGTGCATGTCTTAAAAATGGATGTAGCCCCAAATTTTCTGTACCTTTTCCAGACCCTGCCAATTAAGCTCCCCAAACACTATTTTAAACAGATTCAACAGGTGTTCCGCAGATGTGTGTGTGAAGAGGGGGAAAGGAATAGCCGTATTAGTTACTGGAGCATGTCACGCACGAAACCCAGGGGGGCAGTGGGACTCCCAGACCTCAAAGTTTACTATTTGGCTGCAGTCCTCACTAGGTCGCTGGATTGGCACCATCATGCTGCCTTGAAATAGTGGGTAGGCTTGGAGACAGCTTTGATTTGGCCCTACTTGTGCTTATTGCAGTGGATAGCCGTTATGGATAGGCCGGCACCTCTACCACATACCCCACTGACCTTGAACTGTCTAGACTTGTGGGACAGGTTGACCACCAGAGGGGACATTGCGATTCATAGGGGAGACTTGATTCTCCTTTTTCACAACCCCATGTTCCCTCTAGTGTGGGAGAGACAGAGTTTCATCTGCTGGTGGGAGGAGGAGGACATGCGTTGCTGCCAGATGTCGAGTTCTGGGGGTTTGCCATCATTTAATGAGTGACAGGCGTCTCGACCTGATCAGAAACTGATGTGGATGGAATATCTCCAGTTGCCTTCATTCTGGAGGATTCGGTTGTAGTTATGGCCCTTCCAGAACTCCCCTCAACCCATTGAAGAATTGTTTTTGCGAGCTGACCCCCCCAGTCCAGGTCCTATCTAGGATCTATGGAATCATTTTGTGGAGGCTCACACAATGTCCTTCACCATACCTCAGGGGTTGGAAGAAGGACTTAGCCATGAAGTTGCAGGACTCCGATTGGGAGAGAGCTTTCACATTTGCACACAAACTACCCTTGACCTGTGTGGCGCAAGAGAAAAATTTTAAGCTCCTCTCCAGGTGGTATAGATGTCCAGACCTGATTCACTGCATATTTCTCTCTGTTTCAAATGTATGTTGTTGTGGGTCCTGAGCTTGATACCATGTGACATATATGGTGGGAATGCCCAATCTTTCAACCTTTCTGGAATAATGTCTTTGAGCTATATGGGGCGGTGTCCCGTGGCATGGTGGAGGTCACCCCACAGCTGGCATTGCCTTCTGTCATACATGGTCTTTACGCCACGATTAAAAAACGTCGCTACGCCATTTTCTCACTGTGGCCAGGACTGTAATCCCATGTCACTGGCGGAGTAGCATCATCCCCTCAACTCTGGAATGTATCCAGGAGCTGAATCAATTAATGTGTATGGAGGAGTTGGTGGACAAGGGCTCTGAGGCTGCATGCTCAAATGATCATGCCTGGATGCTATAGAATACATTCCGTGACTCACCCGAATTCCAAAATATTACGGGATGGTAAAGAGATGGGCCTCTTAGGGTTCTTGAAGAGGCCCTAGATCGGAGCCGGTATCGCAAGGTTTCAATTTGCTCTTTACTTGTCGCTACTAGAGGGTTTCCCTTCTCTGCTTTTTATCTCCCCTTTTTTCACTTTTTTTCTTTCCTTTTTCTTGCTTTTCTCAAGATTTACTATCCCTCCTTTTCTTTACCTTTAATATTTTTAGTTTTTTTACATGCCTGCAGGCATTTGAAAGTTGCAATAGTTCATGAGCTCAAGAAATTGTCGGGTCTGAGGGCCTGGTGCCATATTGTTTTATTATGCATATATAATTTATATAAGATGTACCGGCTGGGTATATGGCAGAAGCTATTGTCGCATTATTTGTTACATTATTCCTTTTTTTTGTTTTCTAATTATAAGGCATTACAGTGATCCTTCGTCTATCGCGGGGTTACATTCCAGAGACCCCCGAGATACGTGAAAATCAGCGAAGTAGCGGTGCTATATTTACACAAATCAATCTGCTGGGTGAACTGCCAAACAATCGCAAAAGTGAACAAACAGACCGATACTACGATCAGTGAGCCAATCAGCACCCAATACAGAACACATTCCATCAGCCAATAGTGTGCAGTGTACAATCTTGCGTTGGAAAACGATAGTGGCGTACTGTATTTCCTGTATGTACCGCAAAATTCCACGATATAGCGAAAAACTCTGCGAAAACAGAGTTACATATGGCCTGTCTAAAATCCGCGATGCACTGAAGCTGCAATCATTGAACCGCAATATAGCAAGGGATCACTGTATTGCGGTCCTGTGAGACCCGCTATATGTTGTACCTTTGTTTTTGTTGTTTATATGTAAAATTGCATAAAAGTTTTAATAAAAACATATTAAACATAAAGCCCTGTACGTGATGTAATAGGCCCTCTGAGATTTCAGAACAAACACACACGGTTCCCTCAATGTAAATTGTGTCAACACAAATAAATCTTTGTTCACTTCCTATGTCTTGGGTATCATATCAGAATTTGCATCATACATGATTTTTATTGTGCAAAAGTATTAAAAAATAATATATCTATATATATAAACTTCATATCGCAGTAACCTTGCTGATCCAGATAAGATAGATATCATGTTATTTTATCTGAATGGTGAATGCTATAAAAATAAAAAACAAAAACAATGGTGGAATTTCTGAAATTTTTTCCATCTGCACCTCAAAATGTGTAATAGTTCTAAAACACATTATATAGACTCCGGAGCACGGCCATTAAAATATACAATTCATCCCACAAAAATCAAGCCCTCATACGGCTGTCAACAACTTATGGCTCTTGCAATGCCATGATGAAAATCACTTGGTCCTTAAGACACAAAGTAGGCTTGTCACTAAGGGGTTGAGAAATTAAAGCTGTACTGCGAATGGTTGTATTGGGCAACAAAGACAATTGGTTCTTTTTGACAGTTTTGATAAATGAGGCCCAATGTGAACATTCACCACGTGATTTTTTTTCATGTGGTCTTCTATGAAATCATTGATTAACTATTGTGGACCTCCGAGTGACTTGGACCTCCGTTCCTGAGTCAAACTCAAAGTGTGTGAATTCTGAACCCTTGCAGCGTCTTCCCAGATTATAATTCACAGGAGGCAGAAATGTGGTTAATATTGAGAAAAAAACGGTACTCACCTGTTAAATGTTCGCCCACTCTAGAAGCCCCTGCAGCAGTCACATGCTGTTTATAGTTCCTATGACTGTAAGAGCCAATCACTGATTGGCTGTAGCAGTCATGTGACCTATCACACAGGACAGAAGATTGCACAGGATGCTGCATAACAATGTGCTGTCAAAATTCACACCAAAATCTGCAGGTCTAAGTAGGGATTTTAATGTGGAATCACTGGCAGAATTCTGCCATTTTCAATTCTGCATCAAAATTTGTATGTTGAATATGCAGAATTTGGTGTCGATTTTTCACATGACAGGATATTCTGCAGGATCCTTTTGAATAGCCTGTCAAGTGTGAAAGCGCCAAGTTAAGAGGCAAGTGCAGTTTTTTTCTTTAATGTAGCCTCTATCTCCCACTCTCCCCCGCCCCCCCCCCTCACATTTGCTTGGACGAGTAATCAGTTACTCGAGAAGACCAATGCTTGCTCAAGTATCAGCCTTAAACGAGTGTGCTCGCTCATCTCTAATTCCAATGCATTAATTCAGATGGCCAATTATTAGCCGCGTAAAAACGTCCAGACGGCCGATGTTTTACAGTGTTTTTCGTTCGTCAGTTCAAACTCTTAGACTGTCGTTTCTATATAATATCAATACATAAAAATTGTAGAAACAATGCAAAATTTTTAATTAAAAGGCCTACATCAAAAATGATTGACAGCCCAAAATACATACATTTAGGTTAAAAAAATGTCCCCCAAAGGTGTCCACAGCATTTACCTTAAATAGTCACTATCTTTTCAAATAACTTGTGCTTATATGATAACCAATGTGATAAGTAGCAAAACTACAAATTACATGAAAGATCTAAATTGATACATTTTTGTGCTGAAAAATCCCTTTAAAGTGTTGGCCACTAGGGGGCTCCCTTCTTACTGCTATCCACGCTTGCCGCCAAATAATGTTACCTCTGCTACTGGAGATGGAAGAACAGAAAGTGTATATTAATTATGCTTTAAACAAGCAGATTTAGGTTTGGGGGAAAATGGTCTTCAATCTCTCTTACCTGGGTACAAGGATTAGTGCATACAAGACACTTGCAGAAAAGTATATTATGTTTTACTTGTAATCACTCAGCAGCTCGCAGGTTGATGCTTCTGTATGGTTAGCTAATATTGGGCAGTTTGGTTTAGCACTCTCATTATATTTGCCATACTTTATCACAAGGATATAGTAATCTCCTAAAGAGTATTTACAGAAGTAATATTCTGATATCCTCCGGCAGAATCTAACAGGAAACATGTTGTACTCTGAACGGACTGCTTACGATGTGACCATTTTACTCACTTCAAGAAAGTAGTCGGCTGCGTCATGCAGGAGCATCACCAAGGTACCCGCTCTGATGTAGTTGGCACAATAAGAGAATGTGATGAGAAAGATGGTGGCAAAGTGATGTACGGTCTGCTCCTTCACGTCCTGAAAATAACAGGAAAGGAAAAGAAATGAGACAAGAACCGCAGTCAAACACTTACCTGCCCAAGAGCGGCTGGTAGTTTGCCCATAAAGGGGTTCTGTCATTACAAAAAAAATTTTATATACTTACCTATTCCTTCCTCGTCAGTCTTCTTACCGGATCTTTTTCTCCCCGAACTTCTTCTGACTCCTCCAGTCCCCCGGATCACCTCACCTCCAGCCGGACGGATCCTCTTCTTCCTGTGATGTAGCGTACATTCGCTACAGTTCACTTCCTGCAGAGCAGTGAATGCCAAATCCTTTGCAGCCTGCTTTATCGTGGGGTCTCGCCACTAATGTTTTTACAGTATATCAATACGGGCGGCGAGACACCGCACATGCGCAGTTGCGGCTGCTTGCTGAAGCAGGCTGCTGAGGATTCGGCATTCCCTGCTAGGCAGTGAACGCTACGTCATTAGTGACCGGGTACACTGACCTGCTGGAAGGAGAATGTCGGCAATGTACGCGACATCACGGGAAGAAGAGGATCTGGCCGGCTGGAGGTGATGTGACCTGGGGGACTGGAGGAGCCAGGAGAAGATCGGGGAAGAGAAGCTGCGGTAAGAAGACTGACGGAGAGGGATAGGTAAGTATAGGATATTTTTTTTCTAATGACAGAACCCCTTTAAGGGAAAAGTATTATCAGAAAATTAAACATTGTTGAAATCTTTTTTTAATGTATTTTTAAGGGTGCCCACCCACTAGCGTTTTTTTACTGCGAAATTCGCAGCGTTTTTTTTTTTCTGCAGGGGTCTTTGGGCTATGGGACATGCAAAGCTAAAATCGCGATCGCGCAAAATCGCGATATCGCGGTAAATCGCGATCTTTACATTACAAGTCCCATAGACCCCCTGCAGAAAAAAAAACCCTGCGAATTTCGCAGTGAAAAAAAACGCCAGTGGGTGGGCGCCCTAATGGTGGTTTATTTCACTAATTGTTCAGTTTAAATCAGCCGTTCTCGGTCACTTATACAGCAAACAATCTGGCAATCAGAATAATCCCAGATCACGACCCTTCTGAAGTAAGCAGTGCTATAACATATATTATATCGCTCCAGCAAAGGCGTCCAGGCTTCTCTTGAACACTTCTGTTGAATTCGCCATCACCACGTCCTCAGGCAGAGAGTTCCATAGTCTCACTGCTCTTACAGTAAAGAACACCCTTCTATGTTGCTGTACAAACCTTCTTTCCTCTAGAGGTAGAGCGCCCCCATGTTACAATCCTGGGTATAATAGATAATGGGACAGATCTCTGTATTGTCCCCTGATATATCTATATGTGATCTGACCAGTGACTTGTAAAGAGGAAGAACAATGCTCTCTTCCTGTGCCCCTAGACCTCTTTTGATGCATCCCATGATCCTATTTGCCTTGGCAGCAGCTGCCTGACACTGGTTGCTCTGGTTAAGCTTACAGTTAATTAAAACCCCCAAGTCCTTTTTCATGTCCGTGTTCACCAGTGGTTTCCCATTTAGTGTGTAATGGTGACATGTATTTCCTCTGGTGATGTGCAGAACCTTACATTTATCACTGATATCGCAGCGTTAAAAAAGCGTAAGTGGGTAAGAGCTCTTACCCACTTGCGTTTTTTTTAATGCGATATCGCTGCGTTTTTTTTAACGCGGATGTTAAGGGGACTTTCTAATGTTAAAAACGCAAAGCACAAACTTGCAATGTGTTTTTAACATTAGAAAGTCCCATTGACAATCGTGTTAAAAAAAACTGCAGCGATATCGCAGCGTTGAAAAAACGCAAGTGTGGGAGCCCTTAGGGCTCCTGCACACTTGCGGTTTTCTTTTGGGTTTTTTTCACGCGATATCGCTGTGTTTTTTCACGCGGATGTCAATGGGACTTTCTAATGTTAAAAACGCAACGCACGTTTGTGCTTTGCGATTTTTGTGCGATTTGTTTTTAACATTAGAAAGTCCCATTGACATCCGCATTAAAAAAACGCAGCGATATCGCGTGAAAAAAAGTCACAAGAAAAACACAAGTGTGCAGGAGCCCTTACACCTCAGTGGCCACTTTTCTGCCCCTAACTTATCCAGATCCTTTTGCAACCTTAGGGCTTATTCAGACGACCTTATATTGGATGCGTTTTCACGCTGAGCCGATATACGGTGTCATTGTCTGCATGGGGGGAGGATGGAAGAGCCAGAAGCAGGAATTGAGCTCCCGCCCCCTCTCCGCCCCTTGCCACTATTTGCAATAGGAGGGGGCGGGATGGGGCGTAGCTAAACCATGAAGCTTAGCTCCTCCCCCATCCTGCCCCTCATATTGCAAATAGTGACAAAGGGCAGGAGCTCAGTTCCTGCTCCTGGCTCTTCCACCCTTCCCCCCGCAGACAAAGCCAAAAACGCATCGCGTCAAAATCGCAATTTACCGCAAAATCGTGATTTTGCGCAATGCGATTTTAACATTAACAAGTCCCGTAGACTCCTAAAGAAAAAAAAAACGCTGCAAATTTCGCAGTGAAAAAGAACTGTAGTGGGTAGTCACCCTTATTCTGTCCTCTCTTTTGTTAATTTCTTTACATAGTTTTGTATCATCTGCAAATATTGATATTTTACTGTGAAATCCTTCCACCAGGTCATTAATATATAAAATAAGGGTCTCATAAATAATTCCTATTTACATATGCAAGCACTAGCAATTTTATGTCAAGCAAGCCTATCCACCCAATGAGCTAAACTGTCTTTCCTGTAACTGCATTTAAGTTAACAGGGTAAAATAGAAGGGATGCAGTCAAACTACGGGTGCATTCAGATGACCGTATATCGGCTGGGTTTTCACGCCCAGCCGATATACGGTGTCCCTCTCTGCAGGGGAAGGAAGCTGAAAGGGGCGGGAGCAGTGCACTGAGCTCCCGCCTCCTATAACCCCCTCTCCGACGCTCGCCACTATTTGCAATGGGAGGGGCGGAACAGGGGTGGGGCCAAGTGCCAGACTGTAGCTCCGCCTCCGTTCCGCTCCTCCCATTTCAAATAGTGGCGGGGGGCGGAAAGGAGGCGGGAGATCAGTGCACTCTTCCAGCTTCCTTCCCCTGCAGAGAGGGACGCCGTATATCGGCTGGGCGTGAAAACCCGGCTGATATATGATCGTCTGAATGCACCCTTAAGAAGAGAGATGCGTAATCTAATTTCAGGTTATTTACTAGAGATGAGCGATAACTACTCGAGCGAGTAGTGCCTTATTCGAGTACCTGCCCGCTTGTCTCTAAAGGTTCGGCTGCCAGCGGGGGGCGGGGAGCGGCGGGGGAGAGCGGGGAGGAACTCTCACTCTTCACCCCCCCCCCCCCCCCCGCAACTCACCGCTCACCCGCGCTGGCAGCCAAATCTTTAGAGACGAGCGGGCAGGTACTCGCATAAGGCACTACTCGCTTGAGTAGTTTGCCTTAGCGAGTATGCTCGCTCATCTCTATTATTCACATGTGATAGCTTCTCACTTTTCTCTTTCACCATAAAACAAGCAGCCAGACACAAACACACTTACCTTCCTCTTTATATCAAAAGCCAAAGTAATGAGCATTGATGAGTAAAATCCCAGCTGCAGCATGTAATAGCCGTACAATGAGGACTCCAACGGCTTCGGAGAAAAAGAAGGAACAAATTACATTTCCCACTGTAGGCTACACGGTGAAGCTGCACAACTTCAAAGCAAACAAATGCGATTGGTCTTTTTAACTATATACATCCAATAATATGCTGAAACCAGACTGGATGGAGTTACTACAGTCTGATTTTTTTGAGTAAATTATCAAATGGGTGAAAGAGAAGCAGGTTATTCTCCCGTACGCGCTGTATAGTCATATGAATGAAGAATTACCACAATGAACTCCCGATCTTAATTAACGTATTTCATGCTATTCACACGGGCGGTTGCTGCTTATTGGCAAAAAATACCCTGAGGCAACGAAAGCCATTGATCAGCAAAAATACTTAGAATGACTAATAATGCTTAATTAGGGCCTGCTGTCTTCTTTTCCCAGCATTGTGTGCAGAGTAACTCCTTCCTTCCCCCTCACTTTTTTCCAGCTTCCATAGAAGTCTATGGGAGCTTCCAGCGTATTTCGGCAAAAGATAGGGCAAGACCTATCTTTTGATGCAGCGTATAAATTTGGCCACATAGGTGCTATTTTTCCGGCCATCATTTTTTTACGCACCCAGAAATCGGTCATCTGAATGAGTACATTGGAATCCAATGCTTCACGTGGTTGCAATTTTTGACCGATTTTTTTACGTGGCTAAATACCAGTGTTAACACAGTCGTGTGAATAAGACCTTCATCTGCTGACTTGGCTCCCTCTTGAGCAACCATTGGTTTTAATAGTTATGTTGTTAACTATCATTTTTGTTCTCTTATTGGTTCTTTTCTGTATTTAAAGACTGGTTATTCTGTAGAACAGGGTTTCCCAAAGTGGGCTCTGTGAGTGATTGTCAGGGGCGTCCTACGGAGGGTCTAGGTCCCCGCTGTACTCACCCCTGTAACTGTGTCCGGACAGCCTGTACTGAGGAAGTGAGCGTGCAGGACTGTGGCCGACATAGCAACATGGATCATATGAGCCCGCTCCGGTCATGTGATCTGTGTTGCTGTGCTGACCACAGTCCTGCACGCTCATTTCCTAACTACAGGTTTTCCCGACACCGCTACAGGGGTGAGTAGAGCGGGGACAAATGGCGGATTATAATAGGGGTGATTGGGGTGACCGCCCCGGGGCTGAGACTCCAGAGTAATCTGCAATGCAAAACCTATCCCTGCATCTAAAGAGCATTGCGGCAATGGGGAAGCCTAATACTACTAGGGTCGCATTGGAGGAGCCTATTAATACTGGGGCAATATAGGGGTCCATATTACTACTAGGGCCCATATAGGTGACGCTATTACTACTGGGGCCAATGTAGGGGACACTATTATTACTGGTGCCAGAATATGGGTCTCTATTACTACTGGGGCTACAATATGGATCACTATTACTACTGGTACCACCAATATAGGGGACACTTACTATTTGGGCAACCAATATAGGGGACACTACTACTACTGGGACCAATATAGGGAACACTATTACTACTGGGACCAATATAGGGTATGCTATTACTAGTGTGGCCGCAATAGGGGTCACTATAATTATTGGGGCCAACATAGCGGACTACTGGGGCCAATATAGGGGATGCTCTTACTACTGGGGCCAATATAAGGAGTCACTATTACTACACGGGGTGGATTTACAGCAGCAGTGCATGAAAATTTGAAAATCTCATTCACACGTTGTTGAAAAAAACTACACAAAACCCGTGCAGATATTGACATGCGGTGCGGGATGTAATTCCAGAGCATGTTAATTTTTAATATAATGTATATCAATAGCCCATTCAGCGCTCGAGCATTCCTCCCTGTGTTTTTTTTAATTTTAAACGGCAGTGTCCTTTTTATAATGAAGGAGGCAAAAGTCATATGTTGTGATAAGCCACGCCCCTAACCCCTCCCTTGACCACACCCTCCATGGGGTTTCACTGCTGAAGAAAGATATGCTATAAATAAGAACTTTGTTCGCAACGTAAGCGTAATTTTGAAAGATGTTTTTTAACTCCTGAAATTTAAATAAAACACAGTTTTTATGCTGGAATCCACGGAATTGCTGGAGTTTTGTTTCTACTGCTATTGATGGTGACCATGCATTCGTCAGAGAATAATTCCATGCGGTGAGCTGGAGTCTGGAATCGCATTAATGGCCTGTAGATTTCTTTACTTGGTAGTAAAGGAAATCTACAAGCCAAGTTGTGGTCAGAGAGCAAGAATGACAATATGAGTAGGCCGTTAATAGTAGATTTTGGGGGTCCACCAACCAAGACTCTTACCAATCAGTAGTTTGTAAGGCCACTGATCTAGTGTATGGAACAGATATGTTACCGGAAACACACTGCAGTGGCCGGAGATGGTATTGAAGGCAAAGTTCCCATACACTCTACTCTTGCTGACCTTTCCTGAGGATAGGTCCTCAATAGTTGAGTCCTGGAAGCCCATTATATTTAGACAAGACACCAAAATTAATTAAGACTCTAGCTCAAACCTCTAAACTCATTAAACATATTTAGACCCAAAATCAGATGCCTAAACTCATTTTAACCACAGATTAGACCATTAAACACATGTAGACCCCAGATCAGACTCTTAGGGTGCATTCACACGAACGTATATCAGCTCGGTTTTTACGCCGCGCCGATATACGTCGTCCTCATCTGCAAGGGGGGGGGGGGGGGGATGGAAGAGCCAGGAGCAGGAACTGAGCTCCCGCCCCCTCTCCGCCCCTCTGCACTATTTGTAATGAAAGGAGGTGGAACGGGGGCGAGGCTAAGTTCTGCGAATTAGCACCGCCCCCGTCCTGCCTCTCCACATTGCAAATAGTGTAGAGGGGCAGAAAGGAGGCAGAGAGGGGGCGGGAGCTCAGTTCCTGCTCCTGGCTCTTCCATCCCCCCGCAGATGAGGATGACGTATATCGGCTTGGCGTGAAAACCGAGCTGATATACGTTCATCTGAATGCAGCCTTATACTCATACAGACTCCAGATTAGACACCTAAAATTAATCTGACCCAATACAATCCTACAATGATTTCAGCCCCCAGACATGATCATACTATTAATAACAAAAATAGTAATAAAATAATTATGTATAAAACATTCTAAATCTGGTCTGCATTGGAAGCTTGGGTACAGAGCCCTAATGGTTCCTGTTGGCTCATCTGCTGTCATACATGCATTGCAAGTGTCCTGACAGTAAGTACTCCTGGTACCGGCCATACAGTAAATATGCCATAAATGTCTATTATTGGAACACAAGAATGCATGTTTATCTGAGCCCCCCCCCCAGGGCCCCATATGATTTCATTACTAATCACATTACAGGGAAAGATTAAACATCTTCAGTAGATAGCGCTTGTGATACTCACCTGATAGGGATAATCTGTCCAGAATTCCTGCTGGTCCCAAAACCATGGCTTCTAAAAGAAGAAATCACAGCATGTATAAAGGTACCCCGCAGGGACAGCGGCGAGTTTACAAAAATGTCTCATGAATGTTCAGATTAAAGCCAGATACAGCGGTAAGGAATAAGCAGGGCATTGGAGATCCTTACGTAGCTGATAGGAAAAGCGGTGCAAAGTTGTTCCTACGTAGAAGTAGTGTTACCTATCTAGAACATCATCTTTTTGTATGTAGCATTAGATCATGCTAAACAGATAGAGAATAGGACCGTGCTCAGACCCTGAGACAACTAGGGGAGGCTTCGGAGGCCGTATTTACATGAGAGTGAGCGATACCTGTCCAAAAACCTCAGACAACGCAATCTTACACCTGTGACTTAACATGCGATTGCAATGAGTTTATTGAGGAAAAAACCATTGCATCGCTGCACATGCCCTTTAAACGTGTATTTTTCAAACACGTGGAAATGGCATCGCACTCATATGAAACTCACATTTACATGCGAGTGTAATGTGTTTTTTTTTTTGTTGCTCCCACGGAAAATAATTGGCAATTCCAGAACAGAATCTTTCAAAAATAGGACAAGCTGTGAGTTTTCTATCCATTGCAAGGGTTTACCACTATCCGTTCTGGATCCTGCACAAATGTCATAGCTCTATTATAAACTAGTTATGATGCTAGTGTTAAAAGGGTATCTCCGACTCCGAGAGGTGGCCTGGGCTACAGAAAAAAAACTGGATGTGAAAGTTATAATGTCTCTAAATTTGTGTTAGGGTAGTGTTACATCCAAACAGGACGTGCAGGACAAACAAACACAAAGAAGCACAATCGTGTGCAACTAAAGTAACAAAACCAAAGCACATAGCAGATATAAAACTAAATAATACACCAATGTAAGGGCCGCAGGGTGACAATATAGTAGAAAACAGAAAACTAAACCAAAAGGGAAAATCTATCCTTAAAAAATCCTTACCCAGGTGGGGCCACTACCTAATCGGCAGGTTGATCGCTCTGATAAAGAGCGGACCTGAATGCGAACCTCGGCCACCAAGAAGTCCCTACCAGGGAACACTGAACGTAATAGGAACAGTAGCAAGGATTAACAACGGTAGTACTTAGCTCAGCAACAGTCTACAGGAAAGAACAGGAGCTCCAGAAACAGCCTGTGCACCTCAGCAACCCCAGGAGGATACTAAATTGACCAGAGCTGCAGTCAAGCCAAAGCCAGACTATATAGGGCAGGACAACTAGAACCAGGTGAGAACCGACATCACTCACCTGACACTACGTCCCTCAGAAGCAGGAAAGGCAAAGACACAGCTAAAACCTGTCCCGGACTGAGGCCAATATAGGGAACACTATTACTACTGGGACCAATATAGGGTATGCTATTACTAGTGTGGCCGCAATAGGGATCACTAAGGGGACGATACCAGCACAGCTACAATAGGTAGTCACCTGAGATAACACGCTGGCCAGGTGACCCCCTAACACCAATTTAGAGACCATAAAACTTTCATGTTTTTAAGGCTGGATTCAGACGAACGTATATCGGCTGGGTTTTCACGCCCAGCCAATATACGGCATCTCTCTCTGCAGGGGGGGAGGCTGGAAGAGCCAGGAGCAGTGCTCTGAGCTCCCGCCCCCTCTCCGCCCCTCTGCACTATTTGCAATGAGGAGAGGCGGGACAAGGGCGGAGCTAATTCTTGGAACTTAGCCCCGCCCTGTCCCACCTCCTTTCATTGCAAATAGTGCAGAGGGGCGGAGAGGGGGTGGAGAGAAGGCAGAGAGGGAGCGGGAGCTCTGTTCCTGCTCCTGGCTCTTCCATCCTCCCGCCCCTGCAGATTAGGACACTGTATATCGGCTCGGCGTGAAAACCGAGCCGATATACGGCCGTCTGAATCCACCCCAACAGTGGACTAATTAAGTATTTACTCCTTCACTGATCCTGTTCTGGTATTGTTTTAAGTGCAAATTAATCACACCATGTCTGTGCCTTTTCAGAAGTATGTGTGCATGTATATATATATATTTATGTATGCGTCTTCGGATCTATTCCATTAACCCTGAAGAAGAACCATAACTTGGTCCTCAGCTTGCTATACCATCATGTATTTTTGTTAGCCATTAAAAGGTATCATATCTACAAGATTACTTGGTTTCTCTTGCTGAGAATAATCACATTATCATGAGTTGTGGATATAGCATAGCGCTATGCTGCTTCTGTAACTCACATTCACTTTGATAGGCTGTTTTATGTTGTTTGCCTAACTCCTTTGTCTCTTTCAGTAATACCGGCCAATTTTGGATGTTCTTACCTCAGCCATGATAGAACAGGATGGGAATACACCATTTAAATTGATCCTCCAGTTTCGGGACACATTTCTGTCCCAAGACCAGAGAGAAAAGGAGTATATTACTTTACCTACAGGGATTTTTTTTCTTGTACAGATTCTATATGAATCTGTGACAACGGATATTATGACATGCAGCATGGTATTGTATATTATGAAGTGTCCTCCCATAGAAGCAATGCCGCATTGCATATATTATAAAAGGAACATACTTACATTGATTAGTAAAGCAAATCCAGTGAGGAATGATATCAAGTACATAGTGAACCTCCAGCTAGAAAAAACATATAAAAAAGTTTATAATAATTTCCACGGCAATGTTTATATTTATAGTGTCCATCCATATTACCAACCAAAAATACAAACAGATGTGATTAAAGGGAATATTGGTTTCATATTTACATCTGGGGTTTCGCTTTCCTACTCCGTTCGGGGAGCAGGAAAGGGGAATCCCTGCAGATGAATGGCTCTGTTTCAGGACGGAACCAAACAGCGCCGGATGGACCCCATTGACTATAATGGGGTCTGTTCGGTTTCCGCTCAGGTTCCCATCTTTTAGAGAGAAGAAAAAGCGCTGCATGCCATAAACTTAATTTATGTCTTATAGGACATGACAGGTTCCCATTAACATGGATTCCCAGTTCTTAAAAACTGATGACCTATCAACAGGATAACTGATTAGTGGGTATCTGCCGCCTGGGAACCCAGCTGATCAACTGTTCACCAGGCCAATTTCACTGTGTACGGAGCAGGAAGCAGATATCTCTGTATTTGTGCAGTAGCCGCACATAGTATGCGATTCCATGCCAGGCGACTACACAATGGACAGAGATTCTTCTTAGTATATACACATAGATATCAGTTATATTCTCTTCAATACAAATACACAGAGGTCAGTTAGATTCTCCCCAGTATATACACATACAGGTCAGGTAGATTCTCCTCAGTATATACACACAGAGGTCAGTTATATTCTCAGTATATACACATAGAGGTGATGTGGATTCTCCTCAGTATATACACAGAGAGGTCAGTTAGTTTCTCGTCAGTATGCACAAACAGAGGCAAGTTATATTCTCCTCAGAATATGCACATACAGGTCAGGTAGATTCTCCTCAGTATATACACACAGAGGTCAGTTATATTCTCAGTATATACACATCGAGGTGATGTGGATTCTCCTCA
Organism: Eleutherodactylus coqui; assembly: GCF_035609145.1. Lineage (NCBI taxonomy): Eukaryota > Metazoa > Chordata > Amphibia > Anura > Eleutherodactylidae > Eleutherodactylus > Eleutherodactylus coqui. The sequence goes on along the minus strand of NC_089843.1, from coordinate 198,185,586 downwards.
GTATATACACAGAGAGGTCAGTTAGTTTCTCCTCAGTATGCACAAACAGAGGCAAGTTATATTCTCCTCAGTATATGCACATAGAGGTGAGGTAGATTCTCCTCAGTATATACACATAGAGGTCCAATAGATTCTCCTCAGTATATACACATAGAGGTGAGGTAGATTCTCCTCAGTATATTCACAGAGGTGAGGTAGATTCTCTTCAGTATATACACCTAGAGGTGAGGTAGATTCTCCTCAGTATATGCACATAGAGGTAAGGGAAAATTCTCCTCAGTATATACACATAGAGGTGAGGTAGATTCTCCTCAGTATATACACATAGAGGTGAGGTAGATTCTCCTCAGTATATACACATAGAGGTGAGGTAGATTCTCCTCAGTATATACACATACAAGTGAGGTAGACTCTCCTCAGTATATACACATAGAATTGAGGTAGATTCTCCTCAGTATATACACATAGAGGTGAGGCAGATTCTCCTCAGTATGTACACATAGAGGTGAGGTAGATTCTCCTCAGTATATACATATGCAAGTGAGGTAGACTCTCCTCAGTATATACACATAGAATTGAGGTAGATTCTCCTCAGTATATACACATACAGGTGAGGTAAGACACTCCTCAGTATATACACATAGAATTGAGGTAGATTCTCCTCAGTATATACACACAGAGGTCAGTTAGATTCTCCTCAGTATATACACACAGAGTTGAGGTAGATTCTCCTCAGTATATACACATAGAGGAGCGTTAGATTCTCCTCAGTATAAACACACAGAGGTCAGTTATATTCTCAGTATACACACAGGTCAGTTATATTCTCCTTAGTATACTATGCACACATAAAGGTGAGGTAGATTCTCCTCAGTATACAAATCATTTCCCCAAGCTTTATGTTTTCTGAGAAAAGAACTCTCTCATGTATTGCGGATTTTCGCAAGTTTTTAACACATAGAATTGAATATTAATGTTGCGACCCCTTTACTTTTCCTTCCTATTTAGGACATAAAGAATGGTCGTGGCAAATTTCACGTTTGTGTGGTACAGATGTGTTATTAGTTACATTACATTACATAGTGCATACTTACTTTTGCACTTAGAATTGCATAATTAAGTTGCGACCCCTTTACTTTTCCTATTTAGAACCTAAACAATGGTCGCACCAAATTTCAAGTTTGTATGGCACCGATAAGTTAAAGAATTATTGGCGAATAAGTCAATCAGTGAGTAAACATAGTGGACACAATGAATCAAGACCTGAAAGACTAGTTTAATAGTTGACTAATCATTAAAAAACATTTGTTGGGAATTATTGGAAATAATCTGCTATTAAAATGATAAAGAGAAAAGTAATAAGGTAGAATGCAGACAAATAAACGATGAAAACCAATTAATCGACAGAGACGAGGGATGGATAAAAAGTAACTACTCATAGAACCCATAATATTAGTGGGAAATAAAATAGCAAAGGAGTGTATAAAAAATATTAAATACATACAGATATTAAATAAGAACAACGAAAACATAAAACTATATCAGAGGGGTGAGAGGCTGAATGGCTCTACAGCTAGTCAATAGCTGGAGGATGGAGATGGTATATAATATATATAGAAGGGCAACGAGTAGACACAAACAAATAAATACATAGAGGTGGTGGCACCTCCGTACATAAAATTGAGGTAATGATAACTACATATAAGTGATAGGATGATTGACATTAACGGTAACTGATTACCAGTGGAATTACCGTATATACCGGCGTATAAGACGACTTTTGAACCCCGAAAAATCTGCTCTGCAGTCGGGGGTCGTCTTATGCGCCGGTAATACAAAAAAAAAAAAGTGTAAAAAAAAAAAATTTTATTACTCACCTCCCACGGCGTTCTGTCGCGCTCCGGCAGGATGTCGCTCGCTCCGGCAGGCTGTCGCTGGCTCCTCGTCCCCACCGCAGCATAGCTTTCTGAATGCGGGGCTTGAAATCCCCGCTTCCAGAAAGCTAATACACACGCCGGCAGCCATGACAGCATTGAATGGCTGTGATTGGCTAAAGCACACGTGGCTTCAGCCAATCACACTATTCAATGACATCATTGAATGGCTGTGATTGGCTGAAGGCGCACGTGTTAGCAATCACACCCATTCAATGATGTCATTGAATAGTGTGATTGGCTGAAGCCACGTGTGCTTTAGCCAATCACAGCCATTCAATGCTGTCATGGCTGCCGGCGTGTGTATTAGCTTTCTGGAAGCGGGGATTTCAAGCCCCACATTCAGAAAGCTATGCTGCGGCGGGGACGAGGAGCCAGCGACAGCCTGCCGGAGCGAGCGACATCCTGCCGGAGCGCGACAGAACGCCGTGGGAGGTGAGTAATAAAATTTTTTTTTTTTCTCCACTGAATACCGGCGTATAAGGTGACAGTTGGGGGGTCGTCTTATACGCCCCGTCGCCTTATACGCCGGTATATACGGTAAGATATATAGTATGCATAAAAGGACATATGATTGCAGAAAAAAATTCACACGCGAGTCTCTTTTTTTCCCTTTGATATCCTCCGAGTCCTTTTTTGTTATTTTTTTCATAACTGTGGTTCTCAATAAGTAATCTACCTGTTGGGGTGAGCTTGTGGCCTTCAGGACATGGGCTGGACTACACAGTCCCAGTGCTCAACAAGCACAGATCCAACATCTTAAACAAGTTTTTCTTGCACGGCGTCTCTTGCCACTTTCCAGTAGCACATAAGTCTGACTCCCATGCACTTCTCTATTAGGCCGCTATCACACTGTCAAAGGCGATATCAGGCCATGATTTACAGACCGATAATGCACTTTCCACCATGTGAAAGCCCCGTGGATGCAAGGCTGTTTTCACTTCCCCGCGGGGGTGAAGGGATTCCCCCATCAGCGATGAAAGGATTTTCCCGCCGGCGATGAAGGAATTCATGTAAAAACGGCCTTGCATCATTATGGGGAATTCCTTCATCCCTGCCGGGGATGAAGGGATTCCTCAGATCCCACGCCAATGATGAAGGGGTTCCCCCACCGTGGCTGTCAATGCTGCGGCACAGGATTGCGGAGTTTTCCCATTGCTTTCAATGGTGCTGGGCGATATCACAAAAAGATTGAACATGCTGCGATTATTTTTGCACGCAACATTGCGTGAGTGAAAACATCACAAATGTGAAAGAAACCATTGAAAAACATTGCTTTCATAATTATGCGTTTTCACTCACTCTCGCATTACGCAAAAATCACACGATTTTATTGCCAGTGTGAAGGCACTCTAACACCCGTCGAGCAGATTTCATGAAATGTTCAAAATAGATTTGTTAGTTTGCGACAAGAAACTATCTGGATTTTTAAACGAGGTACATTAGTTCCTAATGAAGTATCAAGAGTAAATACTTAGTTTTATTATTTTAACTGCTCGGTTAGCAAGCAGCAGTGGTAAACACGTTTCAGGGCAAAACCCCTTTATTAGTTCAGCTGGATTACATACTATAAATAGGCAATGATAAATGAAGAATAAGGTTCGAGCAAAAAAAATAAAATGATGACAAAAGGTGAAAAATATATAAAAACACGTATGAGGTGCTAAAACAGAAATGTGAAACTACAGTTGCAAAATTAAATAAAAAACAAATGTTTATAATCAAACGATAATAGTAATAATAAGAAGTATATTGAGAAAGGGCATACAGGTCATAAAAGGTGGGGTAGAAGGTTAATAGATGCGGATGGCAGGGATGAGCAGTATGGGAAAGAGGTGGAGGTAGGCAAAAAAGGATAGGGAGGTATGGGAAAGTAGGAAGGAGGTGGGATGGAGGAGAACAGGTGGAAGATGGGGATCGCTGAAGTGACAGCTGATGGTGGAGCAGCAGGGTGGCTGCGGAAGGTAGCGTTGCCTTATACGGCAGGTTGCTGGCATCGAGAGGGGTGTAATAAGAGGAACATATCAGTGTAGGGTGCAGCGGTCAGCCCAAGAGAAAATGTCACAAGGATGTCAACAGGACAAAGGGTTTAAATGCCCACGGGAAATAGGTGGGAAATTCAAACTCAGAGAGTTGATGCGGGAAAAAAGCATAGATAGGCAGGGGAAAAAAGAGACAGGATGGACAGGAATTGAACATTGCAGAGAAAGAGAGAAGAATGGGCAGGTATGAGAAAAACTGGAGGGGAAAGATCATGAATGGTGGAGGACAGGGAAAGGATCAAAATATTATAGAAGAGAAGATGGATGGTGGAAGGAAGAGAGGGGACTTATAAGCAGTATATGATCAGAATAAATTAGGATGGAAAATAAAAAGAAAAAAAAAATGTGACAGTAATAAAATAAATAAAAATATGATTGCAAGTGCACGCCAAAAACAGATGCATGTGTAACGCCCAAATGAACTTACTGTTGTGAGTGGCAGGAGGCCTAGGCCTTGTTACGTGACGCAAACACTGTAACTGGACACTTGGGGTGATATGCCGCAGAAATAACGGAGTCGAATGCAGTATAGTTTAGTAATCTGAGAGTGTTTAGATTTACTAACTTTGAAATTTGCAGTAACAACTTGAATACACAGTTCTCTGTAAACAGATTTGCAGAAAGTACACCAAAATGCAGCACTAAACAGGCAATTTGCATACAACAAGAAGGTACAGCAGCATTGATATTAAAGATACTCTGACTTCAACGCTCTTTCACTTCCTTTCCTAGAGATTGGTTAACTAGACAATTTCCCCACTAGTGGATTTAGATGAATAACTGAGTTAGATTTGAATGAAGGATTTATGAAGCAGAGGGACAAGTGGCTGTAATGCTAATCTTGGCTTTGACTTCACCAGGTAGCTATAACTCACTGTTTGTGGAAGATGGACCTCAGAAAGGTTCTTCTTTTTCCTCCGCTGTGGTGCCAAGGGAGTGGGTTTTCACCTTACTCCACGTTGGTGACAAATGTGCTGTAACTGACTCATCCTCTCCGTAAACTGGACTGCAACCTCTCCTCCCTCACACCTGGCTGAGTCTACCTAACTGCTCATTGTCACTCTCTTTATCACCTCTCTTTCCTTCCCGCACTTCTGGACTCTTCCCACTCTTGCATAGGGACTTGTATTTTTGTTTTTCGCCCTTGGGGCTCTGGACCAGTGAAATTAAACCTGACTGTCAGCCAATGAGAGACCAGCTGACATCAGTGTTAAGCTCTAGGTTTAAGGAAGAAGGGGAGACACAGGGTCTCTCCCACAGACGTCACCTTCTACATCTATGGATGGCATGCAGACAGGTGTGACACGACAAGTGTGCTGCTAGTGTTCTGTAAGACCCGCTTGGCCACTACAGCTCCCCCTTACTTAAAAACACAGCCACCCTCGGCTGTACTGAGCTGCGAGGGGCGGAAAGATGTGCCCAACAGGTATGTGTGATAGAACATAAATTTTGAGTTTGGTTGGGTTAGGATGGAATTCTAGATCCCAGCTTGCTGTGGGGCACTTTCATAGCTCTTCTCCCCAAAAATACAAAGAAAATGCATAAAATTTCAATGCAATAAGGACATAAGGGAAATGTACTGTATGGTAGGCAACCTGTAAGGAAGGGAGTTTGAGGTTAGACAACAAGCATGGCACAACATTACTTTTGAGGGCTATGCAAAACTTGGCATGTATGTTTTGGAAGAAAACATGCAACAACAACAACAGCTTGATTCTTTGCAAACCTTCTGTTGATGGCATAACAGCCGCTAGGATGTGCAAGAGTCCATGGGAAACAAAATAAGTCCACAATGCCATGTTGTGGTGCACTAATACAAGCGTCTCTGGAAAGAGGATAGAAGAAATGTGAACATAAACAACAAAAGTGATAGCAAACTTCAAGCAGTCCTTTTAGGCACACGTCTTAAATATTGCCATAACTTATAACTTGGAACTGTAGGACACACTGAGTAGTATCTCAGCGCAATAAGCTTGGTTGCGGCAAATGTTGCAATAAATAAAAGGCATTTCTGAATCCATAGGATTGATAAAATGTTAGTTATGTTTACAAAGTCTACTCCAGGAGTATTGGTGGTGGTTGGCCATGTGTGGACCTGGTGGATCTTCTTAGGACTGTGGGCAACGCTGGTAGTCTTCTCCTTGGAATTGACGATGATGTTGGGGAAGCAGGTGTAGAGTTGGATGCATTGGATGAAGTGGAAGAACTTGAATGTGAAGATGATGGTGATGTTCTTGCAGAATTGGGCAATGGTGCGTGGAATACTAGACATGAGAATGGATTCAAATACCAGAGCAATTCATTTTCCAGACTGAATGGAGATGGACATTTCTTGACTGATCGGGGAGTTGATTTGATGATTTCCTCTTCTTCTTCTGAGTCAGTAGATGAAGTAGGTTGGGCAAGGCAAATTTTAAGGCGGTTACGGTGGACAACTTGGATCTTTCCATCAGGATGGGCTATGCAGTAGAGTCCTTTTTCTGGAGATATGGCTGTGATGGGTGGGTGAGTTTCCATCAGGTGTCTAATTTCCCAACTTAATACTCTTTCTTCAACCAGACCTGGTCTCCAATTTGTAGGTCTGACGCATGGACATGTTTTTCAAAATCAGGAGCTTGTTTTTCTCTTTGCTCTTCCAAGCAGGTGTCAACAATTTCTTTGGCCTCCTTAAGTCTTCTTTGATGTATCCAGTCTGATGTAGGCAGTGGGTTGTGATCATCAGCTACTTGAATTCCTAGTTTTAGATTAGAGGGCAATCTTCCTTGGCGGCCAAACATTAAATACTATGGGGTATATCCTGTAGAGCAATGTGGGGTATTGTTGTAAGTGTAGATTAACTCAGGTAGTAACGTGGGCCAATATTCTCTTTGTTTGGATGTGATAGCTCTGAGCAACTCTAGTATGGTCCGATTTGCCTTTTCACAGAGTCCATTTCCTTGGGGATGATAAGCGGTGGTACAAAGCTTCTTACAGTTATATGTGGCGCATAATTCTTGGAAAACTTGTGATTCAAACGATGGTCCTCTTAGAAAGTATTTGGTCAGGGCATCCATAACTGAGGATCAAATGCTTCCAAATGATGGCAGCAATGGTTCTGGCAGTGAGATCTTTGACAGTGATGGCAACTGTAAATTTGGTGTAGTGATCAAATAAAGTGAGTACATAACTATACCGGGACTTGTTTCTACTTTTAGATGGTCGATGGCGAGGATTTCCATGGGCTTGGTGGTGATGATGGGATGTAATGGGGCTCTTTGGTCATTTTGGGCTCTCCTTTTTACTTCACAGACTGTGCATTCCTGGCACAATTTTTCTATATCATCTCTCATGCCAATCCAGTAAAAGCATTGGCGGATCACAGCTTCTGGTTTATAGACTCCCAAGCGTCCGGACTGATCATGGTACGAAAGCAGTACCTGATTGGCATCTCTGCGGGGAATTATTATTTGGTGTAGACGGTGTCCAGATGCGGCGTCAATGGAACTTCTGTAAATAACATTTTTCTTAAGGAACAATCTCTTTTGGTCTCCACAATCGCTGTAGCTCGGGGTCCATGGGTTTGCGTAGTATATTCTTTGGGATGGCCCCCATGAGTAAATGTTCTTGTAGATCTCCAAAGGTCCTACTGTCTTGTTGCAGTAAGAACCATTTTTTAAAAGTGTCCTCTGGTTCTAATGGGTAATTAGAGGAAATGGTTTGGCAGTTCTGGTGGGCTTGCTGTCGGGTAAGGTCTGGCATCTCAATGTCCTCCCATGTGTCATCTTCAAGCGAATTGTCTAATTCAGTAGGTAATTTAGAGAGAGTATCAGCATTTATATTGCTCTTTCCTGTGCGGTATTTTATTTGGAAGATGAAATTGGCTAGGCGGGACAACCATCTTTGTTCCAATGCCCCTGGTTTTTAGAGTTTAAGTGGGCAACTGGGTTATCTGTATATGCTGTAAAGGTAGCGGCAGCAAGATAATCTTTGAATTTTTCAGTCACAGCCCAGACTAGTGGAAAAAGTTCCAGCTTGAAGGACCTGTAATTTTGGTCATTTCTTCCAGCACCTTTTAGTGAGTGGCTAGCATAAGCAACTACCCTTTCTTTGCCTTCTTGCACCTGGCTAAGCACTACGCCTAAACCCTTAAAGCTAATGTCTGTATACAGGTTGAATGGTAGCACATAATCAAGATAAGCAAGGATGGGGGGGGAGTAGTTAGCTTTTCTTTTAAGATGTGGAAGGCCTGCCCTTGCTCTTTTTCCCGGTTTATGGCAATGGGCCTCCTGAAAGTCTCTTTTGGGTGCCTGCGCAAAACGTCTTGTTTTGGGGCAGCAATCTGCGCAAACTTGGGGACGTAATGTCTGTAATACCCTACAAACCCTAGAAAGCTCCTGATATCTTTTAAGGTCTTAGGAGTAGGCCAATTTTTAACAGCATTTACCTTATCAGGATCTGGGTATACCCCTTTGGCACTGACAATGTGCCCAAGGTAACGTACTTCAGTTGGCAGCAAATTACATTTAGATGGCTTTATCTTCAAGCCGTGATCAATTAGAGTCTGAAACACTTTTCCGACGTGTTGGATCTGCTCCTTATATAATTTGGAATAGATGATTACGTTATTTAGATATAGCAGGACAGATTCAAAATTTTTATGGCCTAAGCACCTTTCCATGAGGTTTTGGAAAGTGCTGAGCGCGTTGCAGAGGCCAAAGGGCATGCAATTAAATTCAAAAATAGCCCCATAGGGGTGGTGAAGGCAGTTTTCTCTCTATCTGCCTCACTCATGGGTACCTGCCAATATCCACTGGTCAGATCCAGAGTGGAAAAATGTGTGGTAGAACCCAAGGCCGTCAGAGACTCCTCAATACGAGGGAGAGGACAGGCATCTTTGTGTGTCACACTGCTAAGCTTCCTGTAATCCACACAGAAGCGGATGCCTTCATCCTTTTTCTTTAGTAGTACTATGGAAGCAGCCCAGGGACTATGGCTCTCCCTGATAATATGACTGTCCTTCATTTCTTGTACCATATTTTTGAGTTGTTGATATGAGGAAGGTGGGATAGGCCTGCATCTCTCCTTAATTGGCACATGGCCGTTGGTGAGGATAGAGTGGCAAAGGTCCTTGACCTGGCCAAAATCAAGGCTATGTTGGCTAAAAGCATCTCTTTTCCATAGCCACATTTTTTATTCCCTGTATCTGATCAGGGGACATCTGGGCATCCCCAATATGTAGCTCAGAGAGCCAGGAGGGAGACTGAGTGGAGCCTACAACACACTGTCAGTTTCACTCTCAAACACATCAGTGGGCTCAAGCAGGGATACTTGTGCCACAACAGTATATTTATTCAGCTGTACAGGGAAATTCCCAATATTGATAAGGCGGACTAGCATTTTCCCATTGGTCACTGTAGCCAGGCTCTGAGCAGCCAGTAAATAAGGGTGACCGTCTATGGGGATGGGCTCTACTATCGCCTCATAAGCACAACCATGTAGGCCTGGGCTTGTCTGGCACCAGGGGACAAATTCAGACACTGGCGGAACTAAAACTGGTTTGATGTCCTTCACGTGGGCTCTTCCCACATGACCCTGCAGATTGGCAAATCGCTGCTGAGCTGACAAGGCTTTTATAGTAGTCTTTAACACAGCTCGCTGGGCCTAGGACACTGCAGGCACATTACTCTGCAGCGCTTCCAACATTTCTGCATAACAGTTTTTTAATATATTCATGCCCAGCAAGATGATTGGTGCATTCTTGTTGGGTACGTCTAAAACCAGTATTCTTTGCTGGTGTAGCTCCGCTTTCCCAGCTATAACGATAGGTTTCCAGTACCCTATTATAGGTAAGGGTAGGCCGTAGCTCGCCACAACATTGATTAATTGCTTAGGTGGACAGCTGAGAACTTCGGGGGACAAGTACTTTTCAAAGTCACGCTTGCGGATAGTGGTGACTTGTGACCCGGTATCAATGAGCGCAGGCAGGCGCATACCGTCCACATATAACATAACTTCTGGACGGGGGCCTATATATTTAAAAATGCCCTTTGTGGTCTGTGGACCTATTGTCTGTCCCCCCAGATACGGTCCTTATGCCCAGGGGTTGAATGTTTAAATGGTAGCAAGTATTAATATCATGTCCGTTTTGATGGCAATGTTCACAAAATGGCTGGATCAACCTTTGATAATTCCTACCTAAATGTAAGACCCGAGACAACAACCCCGCTGGTCACCTAATGTCTATATCCTGTAATATCATAGAGCTCTAAAAAGACATCTAGTCCCCTCTTAAACTCCTCTATCGATTTGCCATCACCACATCCTCAGGCAGAGAGTTCCACAGTCTCACAGCTCTTACAATAAATCCCCCCTTCTATGTTGGTAATAAAACCTGCTTTCTTCTAGACGTAGGGGATGCCCTCTTGTTACTGCCACAGTCCTGGGTATAAACAGATCATGGGAGAGATCCTTGTATTGTCTCCTAATGTTTTTATACATAGTTATTTGATCGCCCCATAGCCGTCTTTTTCCAGGGTGAATAATCCTTAATTTGTATAGCCTCTCTGGGTATTCCAGTCCTCTCAATCCATGTATTAAATTATTTGCCCTTCTTTGAACCCCCTCAAGCACTGCAACATCTTTCTTGAGCACCGGTGTCCAGAACTGTACACAGTATTCCATGTGAGGCCTGACAAGTGCCTTATATAGTGGGAGAATAATGTTTTCATCCCTCGCCCCTATGCCTCTTTTAATGCACCCCAAAACTTTACTTGCTTTTGCGGCAGATGACTGGCATTGGTTGCTCCAGTTAAGTCGACAGTACACTAGTACCCCCAGGTGGACTTTCTGCAAATATACTTACAGAGAACTGTGTATTTAAGTTGTTACTGCAAATTTCAAAGTTAGTAAATCTGCACAATCTCAGATTACTAAACTATACTGAAATCGACTCCATTATTTCTGCGGCATATAACCCCGAGTGTCCAGTTAGAGTGTTGGCGTTACGTGACAAGGACTAAGCCTCCGGCCACTCACAACAGTGAGTTCATTGGGGCGTTACAACCCCCAAATCTTTGTGTCCTACAAACAGGATAGTTTCTTCTGTGCCTTTCAATTATAAATCAAGAAGTCGGTTGTTGGAAATATCCCCGCTGACAACCAGCCAGCCATCGATGACCAGGCAGATGCTGCTGCATCGGTCAATAACATATGATAAATTTGAGAAACGGGGCTCTGGAAAGATACAATGTATGAAATAATTATGGAGTAATTGATGAAATGGGTAGGAAAACCTTAGAACTTGCTATCAAAGACATTTTCTAGACTCTCTCATTAAGGCACATTGGTATTAGCGTGATGAGCTTGAATATCCTAAATATTTCTCATTTTCTTAATGCTTTAATTTAATGTTTTATTTGCTGTATTGGCTAAAGACAGTGATGGAGAAAGCCTTGAAGTCACTATTGTGAAACACAGACACATGTCTAGAAACACAGTGATTCAAGGAACCATTGGTAATGTGGGGTCTATGTTTATACATTCAGCATCTCAATTTTTGCGTAGTAAGTCCAACATATTGGAGATTGCAGGGACATTCTAATAAGTGAGTTTCACAATGGCTCTCTAACACAATACAATAATTGTTCGAAATCGTTCAAATTTCCGCGCTCCCTTGGGAATTAGATCGACAATTGTCCCATGTAAACACATGCAGCAACTTAACGAGAATTGTTCAGTTTCTGTGTGCAGAAAACTGAGCGTTGTGCCGTTCAGTGTAAACCACAGACGATCACTTCTGAACGACTGTCTGTTTACTGTGAATGCAGACACTCCCCGGTCACCGCGGCTCCATGCCGGCCAGGCTGTGAGCGATGCCAGTGATACAGGGACAAGTGTCTGGCATTGTTTGCTGGACAGTGCATTCTGTATAAATGACCCCTAAGGAAACCTTCCTAATCAGGTCTTTTGTGAATTGGTCCTCCATGTTTGTCATGTACCTCACAGTCTTCAGTCTCCAAAGACTGGTAAGTCAATTTTTATATGTATTATATATATATTTTCTCTTCTTCTGCTTGCCAGCCCGTTCTACTCATAGCAATTCTATAAAATATATTCACTCCGGAGATATTTGTAAAAATGAAACAAGTCTAACATTTCACAATTTATGCGATCGGAATCTGCAGAGAGGATCCGTTGCAAAATGCGGTCATTGAAAAGCATGTATTTTCGATTTTTCTTCACAGTTGCAGATACAAACTGCGCATTCCGCAAGTGGAGGAAAAATTGCGGCATACTCTATTTTGCATATTCTATTTTGACATCCATTGCATATGGGCCACAGGTTCCCGCATCATCGCCTTCTTCTAGGCGGTCGTTTTTGGTTTTTTTTTACAATGAGTATATGTTAAAATACTGTTAATAGCAAATTAATGAAAAAGAAATGTTGGGTAGAATATACATATATAGGTGTATGAGATAAAAAACAATTGCAAAAAAAAAGATAAATATGTAAAAATTGGGGAAAATGAATTATCGATATCAGTATTGGAGGTAAATGAAAAAAATACTATTGAATATTAAATAAAGGGGAGTGTAAACAAGATGGTAATGAAACCAGTACTAAAATAAATTAAACAATGTATTGTCAAATAACAATATTGCATATCATCTATTAAAAGGTCCTAATAATAGGCAAATGGAAACAATAATGCAAAAAAATATTTTTTTTTCTTATAAATAGGGTCAGTATTTAGATTCTAATGATTCATTAAGCCCCCCCCCCCCGAATGAAAAAAATCAAAATAGTAGAACTATATCTTCAATACGCTTCTGTAAGAAAGTGGGCATCCAAAATGTCATATTGTTGTCGAAAGAGCATCCGATGAACAATTACTTCTAATTCTCTTCATCTGGCTATATGGAATATTTTGCTGCCAAGCCCAATGGAGGCAGTTCTTACAATTTTGATAAGATCAATATGTGAAGTGAACCCTAAGCCATAGTTATTCTTATTTCAATTTTCTAACAGTGATTTCAATTCTGATCTGTGGCATCCCCCAAAAAGTATATTCTTAGTTGTTAAAAGCCCCATTTCATATTCAAAAGTTCCCATAAACAAGTTGGCATAACATGGGGCAAAGTTGCTGCCCATGTCCATCCCCTTTATTTGCAGAAAAAATGCTATTATGTGTAAAATAATTATGAGTCAAATAATGTTAATGGAATTTAGGATAAATGGTTTTTGTATCTTGGGTATTAATGGATCTGTGCGTGAACACCTATTTTGAACAGCTGAAAACAATAAATCATGGGCAATATTTTGTGTGAAAGGAAGCTATGTCCAGTGTAATCTAACATTCTAATTCAGGTATTGTAATAATGTAATTAAAATGGTTTTCCAGGCACAACTACCATTGATGACATATCCTCAGGATAGTTCATCAATAGTGGATCGACCAGGGTCCACCATTCGGTAACCCGCCCAATCAACTAATTGGGCGCCCGCTATCAGCGCCGCTATACACAGGGGTCAGAGCGGAAGTGGCTACTCCAAACCTTGTGTAGTGGCCAGTGCTTGTATTTACAGGGTGGGATCCCACTGATTTTAGTGACAGCTGCAGTTACAAGTGCCAGCCACTGCACAGGGGTCAGAGCAGTGACTTCTACTCCAACCTCTGTGTGTAGCGGTGCTGACAACATGCACCCAAGGGTACCTGGAAAACCCCTTTAAGTGTGTTGAATCTTGTAAGAATGAAGGAAGATAAAAAAATAAATCCTTGAAGTATACCCTTTTTCCCAAAAATAAGACCTAGCCAGAATTTTAAATAGTATCCAGGCAGCTATACATGTTAAAAAGAAACATTTTGGAGCTAAAATGAATATAAAACCCTGTCCTATTTTCTGGAAAACATGGTAGTATCTAGATATGCAGAGAGGTCTGGGCTAAGCAAGTCTACACCAGCTTTAAAGTGTGTTCCAGGGGGAGGGGGAGGGGAGGTAAGTGAATTATGGGTCTTTGACAAAAAATAGAGATTTAGTATAGAAAGATGGGCTATTTTAATAAAACCATTCATCCTTATTAACCGAATCTCCGGTCTTTCTTGCTAACTTATAGAGATTCCATTTGTTTGGAGAAAATAGCAGTGGAATCATCTGTAAGTTTTCTTTAATATTTAGTGTCCAACAAGATGTACATAGATTTCTAATGATAATACTCAAAGTCTAACATAACAATCCACCCCTTCCCCCCACCATTGTCGGCTTTTTAGATAACATCAGGGCTCGATGCAAACTGCCAAGTTTTGGTTGAAAGTTAAGATTATACTTCCAGATAAGAGTTTTCTTTTGTGTATCTAGAGATTTGGAACTTGTCAGGGCCATGTAATAAAAAGTTTCAATATGAGGACCCTTACTTTCCGAGGGACAAAAAGATGAGGGTTGTTTCAGTCTTGTGGGGATAGAATCAGAAGTGAAAGGTGGTCAGTCCCGGAATATCCAATAAGAAGAGGGGATCACTGGAGCTACAGTTAATAGGTGTAACATTATTCCACTGGTAGAATAAAATTCCAAAAGCGCAGTCTAAATTCTGCAGCAATTCCTGTCTCAATGTTTAATCACAAATTGATGGCTTGGTTTTAAATCCATTGTGATGGTCTACAGAAGCTAAATTATCAAAATTGTGTCACTGTCCAAAAATTTTAGGACCTACCTGTTTATCACTTTTGAAGTAACCGAACAATCACTTTATCTTACCTAGCCTCGCAGAATTTCTTGGTTACGCTTGGCCTGTCTTTGTTTCTTCGACATCTGAACCAATGTTCAACTTGGCGAATCTGCATTTTACATTCAGCTGACAGGTAGCGGACTTCAATCTGCAAATTTGTTGAATTGTTAAACTATATTATAGGATTTAAAATATTATCAATAGCAAAATGATGCATATTGCATGAATAATGTGGCACAACTAGCTAGACATGTAAGACACATTCCTGTTGCCTACTCTGCCTCATGGCTGATGTGCATCTGCACCAATATTGTGTGCTAATAAATGATACAACTCCTTTAAAAATTGTCCATTACAATGGAAATGCTGAATGCTGTTACATTTCATTAAGTAAACTTTCTCCATTCTACGTATTACCTTCAATGTAAAATATAAAATACTATTTCAAATCATACCTTAACTTTCAGGGGAGTTTAGAATGATCTGTCATGTGTTTGTATGTGAAGAAAACCTACATTTATGGCCATTATATAACTTGAATATGTAATTTTTCACCAATTTTCCCCTATGCAAGCTTTATCCCAAATTTTCAGTTTTCTCTGAGCTGGTGGGTGGAGGCTAGCTGCCATGATGTTTTCCAAAGACTGCACACATAGAAGACAAGATCCTACTCTCCTATCAATCTCTCTCATATATAGAGAAGCAGCAGTACTGAGTGTTACAGAATATCTATTAGTTTGTTGTTGATGTAGTTGCCATGCAACTGTCTCTCAGCTGATCCATTAGAGTTGGTAGCTGATCTCACTGCTGCAGCCTAGGATAGTTCAATAGAGAAGTTCATATAGACTAGCCTTACTTTAAATATTCCTGTGCATTTAAAAATCATTCTTCCTTGTTAGTACAGCTTGCTCCTGTGGTTTTGTCAGCATTAGGTTTGTCAGGTTGTTATTTTTGTTTCCATCAACCATCCGCTCCCTTATCTAACTACCATCATCAACATCATCATCAGATTACCGTTAACAGTCTGTTACTTTCATATATTGATGAGTTCCTAGTTTTGAATTATCTACTAGTGGTGATACATGCTTCATATATATGTTTATTCTGCTGTCCGGATGTTACACAATTGTACAGCAAATTAGAAGAAAAATAGACTCCCAGACGTTTAGGGTGCATTTTCAGCTCAAAAATGGTACTTTAAGTAAGGTGATTTGCACTTTTACTACTTATCCCATAGGCTATCCACAAGTTTTTTCCAGGTGCAATGCCTATTTAAATAAAACCTATATAGCTGAGAGCACAAATTTGTGAAGGAACAATAACAAAAAATGCAGGCCCTCTTACATGCAACGATTATCGCTTAAACAACCGCACAATTGAACGAACTGCAAACATTTTTGAATAAAATTACACGTACAGATAATGGCTTTTAATCATCTGCATTTCCTCCACAGGTTGTTTGCTCAGCTGGACGAGTGTTTATGCGAGGGTTATCTGTCGGGCAGGATTCCATTATCTCCCCTCCTGCAGAGTACATAATGAGTAAACATTGTACTTATTATGTATGCAAGGAAACAAACCCATTGTGCAGTCACTCAAAAGCTGCTGAAAATTACATTCAAATAGAACAAATTTGAGTGATACAGTTGGGTGTAAAAGGGCCTTAAAGCAGTGTTATTTTAGAGACCCTGCCAGTGTATATAATTAAATGATAATTGTTATTTCAAAATCTTTGCATAAATCAGTTGTATAAGCAAATATTAGAAACTCTATTATGCTTCCTAACAAAGAAAAATCCTTACATAGTAGCATAGTAATTATGGCCGAAAAAAGACATGTCCATCCAGTTTAGCCTATTACCCTCCAATGCTGATCCAGAGGAAGACAAAAAACCCCAGTAAGTTGAAGCTAACTTTCGCCGTTTAAGGGAAAATATTTCTTCCCGACTCCAATCTGACAATCAGAATAATCCCTAGATTACCGACCCTTCTGAAGTTACTAGTAATTATAACATGTGATATTGATGCTCAAGAAAGTTGTCCAGGCCCCTCTATTAGTGAGTCAGCTATCACCACGCCCTCAGGCATAGAGTTCCATAGTCTCACTGCTCTTACAGTAAAGAACCCCCTTCTATGTTGTTGTTGAAATTTTCTTTCCTCTAGAAGTAGAGGGCGCCCCCTTGTTTCAGTCCCAGTCCTGGGTATAAATAGATGATGGGAGAGATCTCTGTATTGTCCCCTGAAATATCTATATATAGTTATTAGAGCGTCCCTTGTTACAGTCCTGGGTATAAATAGATGATGGGAGAGATCTCTGTATTGTCCCCTGAAATATCTATACATAGTTATTAGAGCGCCCCCTTGTTACAGTCCTGGGTATAATAGATGATGGGAGAGATCTTTGTATTGTGCCCCGATATATTTATACATAGTTATTAGAGCGCCCACTTGTTACAGTCCTAAGTATAAATAGATGATGGGAGAGATCTCTGTATTGTCTACTGATGCATTTATACCTAGTTATTGGATTGCCCCTCAGCTGCCTTTTTTCTAAACTAAATAACCCTGATTATGATAACGTCTCTGGGTATTGTAGTACACCCATTCCATGTATTACTTTAGTTGTTCCCGCTCAAGCTCTAATATGTCCTCCTTGAGTATCAGTGCCCAAAACGTCCACAATATTCCATGTGTGGTTGGACCAGTGACTTGTAAAGAGGAAGAACAATGTCCTAGCCATGTGACTCTAGACCATGCTCCCCATGGTCCTGTTTGCCTTGGCAGCAGCTGCCTGACACTGGTTACTCAAGTTTAGCTTACAGTTAACTAAAATCCTTCTCCATGTCAGTTTTGCCCAGTGGTTTCCCATTTAGTGTGTAATGGTGACATGCATTTTCTTGCCGATGTGCAGAACCTTACATTTATCAGTGGTAAACCTCACTTACCACTTTTCTGCCCCCAACTTATCCAGATCCATTCGTAACTTCATTCTGCCCTGCCTTGTGTTAATCTCTTTGCATAGTTTTGCACCATATGCAAATATTGATATTTTACTGTGCAATCCTTCTACCAAGTCATTAATAAATATATTAAAAAGTATAGGGCCCCAAACTGACCCTTGTGGTATCCCACTAGTAACAGTGACCCAATCAGAGTATAATAACCACCCTCTGCTTTCTATCACTGACCAGTAACTTACCCACTCGTCCAGACCAAGCACTCATTTTTTATACCAACCTTTTACGCGGCATAGTATCAAACGCTTTGGAAAAGTCCAGATACACAAGATCCAGTGACTAACCCCGATGCAGTCTAGAACCTACCTCCTCGGAGAAGCTTATCAGGTTAGTTTGACAGGAGCGATCTCTCATAAACCCGTGCTGATAAAGAGTTATACTCCAAGATAACATCTCTTAGAAACCCTTCAAACATTTTACCCACAATAGAAGTAAGACTTACTGGCCTGTAGTTTTCAGGTTCACTTTCTGATCCTTTTTTGAATAGATCAGACCCGCTCACTATAGAGTCCTTAGATTTAAGAAACAAAGCTCTGGCTCACATTACTTAATTCCCTTAAATGTCGGGAATGTATGCCAATGGGACCTGGTGATTTGTCTTTCCAAATCTTTTTAAGGCCACCTGCACAAGAACGGTCAGATTCCGCATGTGCAAGCCTTTAGCGGAATCCAACCCTGTGCCCGGCCGGCGTCTGCATGTAACTGTATTTTCTGTACTGTGAATGATCTGGACGGCTAGAGCATGCCGTGATTTTTCCTCCAGCCATGGAAAACGCAATTCAATTGCACGAGTGTGCAAGAAGAAGCGATTTTCCATGGCATGCTATGAACAGCACTTGGTGTGGAACAGCGATGCGGACGCCGACTACGGATTCCACAATGCAAATCTGTTCATGTGCAGGCGGCCTAAGACAGCTCTGCACTTCTTCCTGGGTAAGACTGGTGACATTTAGTGCAGTTTATTTTATCCCTCTACATCTCATCTGATATTTTATTTTCCTGTTAATACACTAGAGAAAAATCTATAGATTTGCTTTCTCCTCATCACCCACTACATTTTCTCCTACATTATTTATTAAAGGGCCAACACTTTCAGTATTAATCTTTTTACTATTAATATAATTAAAGAACATTTTAGGGTTCGCTTTGCTCTCCTTGGTGATAAGTATCTCTGTCTCCGTCTTTACTGCTTTTTACATAATTTATTTATCTTTTAGGTTTTGAGTGCTTCTTCGTTGCCGTCTTTTTTAGTTAAATATCTTCATTTTGCTGTTTATTGCCTCCTTTACATCTTTATTGAGCTGCATTGGTTCTCACCTATTACTAAGTCTTTTATTCCTGTATGGTATGAACCCCTCACATAAGTATTTAAGATGTTTTTAATCATTTCCCATTTAGGGACTTACAACTGTGATCTCAGCCCGTATTATGCTTGTGATGCACAGCCGCGTGACTTGTGATGAATGGAGTCAATGAAAGTACATGGACTTTCACTGATCCATTCACATTAGCGTATAAACACTGCATGTAGATAGGCATGAGAAAAAAAAAAAGATGGCAGTGTGCTCTATTTCTCAGCGTATCATGCAGCATTACCCTATTCTTTTCTATGGGCAGTTTATGCACCGCTGTCCATACGCAATACATTGCGTATGGGCGACGATACACATGCAACTCTGTTATGAAACAGAGCGGGGAATTTGAAAAGAAAGGCAAAGTCAATTTGCACATGACCGCGTGCCTGAGATACGCGGTCATGCGCAGCACACTCGCTACCATATGCGGCGGTAGCCAGCTCTCTGACGTCTCATCAGCCCTCACACAGAACGGTAAGCCAGGGCATGACCCATGCAGCGTTTTACGCATATGGTCGTGTGCATGAGCCCTTATTGTCCATACGTATTTTTAAGGCATTGTCTCAATACATATGGTTTATGCATTTCTGAGCTTGTCAAACTTTGCTTTCTTAAAAGTATTTTTGTAGCTCCCCTATAAAAACACTCTCTTGAAAGACAAGTGGAAATGTATTATAATATGGTCAATATTTCCCAGGTGCCTCCAATCTGCACCCGTTATTTTATCAGGTCTGCTGGTAATATTAAGTCCAAAGTGGCTGTCTCTCTCGTTGGGTCCTGAACAAATTGGGTAAGTTAATTATCTTTAGTCATTGAGAGAAACTTGTTACCTTTATGAGATCTGCAGCTTTCGGCCTCCCAGTTTATACCCAGATAGTTAAAGTCCCCGATAATAATGACCTCATTGTGATTTGCTGCTTCATCTATTTGTTTCAGTAATAGATTTTCAGTAGCTTTTGTTATATTTGTTGATCTATAGAAAGCCCCTATGAGGATTTTACTCTTGTTTTTCCTTCCATGTATTTCTACGGATAAAGACTTCACACGTTCATCTCTCTCAGATATATCTTGCCATAATGAGGGCTTTAAACAGGATTTTACATAAGGACAAAGCGTCCCCTATATTGGTCCCAGTAGTAATAGCGTTCCCTATATTGGCCCCAGTAGTAACAGCATCTCCTATATAGGCACCAGTACTAATAGCGTCCCCTATATTGGTCCCAGTAGTAATAGCGTCCCCTATATTGGCCCCAGTAGTAATAGCGTCTCCTATATTGGCCCCAGTAGTAATAGCGTCCCCTATATTGGCCCCAGTAGTAATAGCGTCTCCTATATTGGCCTCAGTACTAATAGCGTCCCCTATATTGGTCCCAGTAGTAATAGCATCCCCTATATTGGTCCCAGTAGTAATAGCGTCCCCTATATTGGTCCCAATAGTAATAGCGTCCCCTATATTGATCTCAGTGGTAATAGCGTCCCCTATATTGATCTCAGTAGTAATAGTGTCCTCTATATTGGTTCCAGTAGAAAAAGTGTCCCCTATAAATGTTCCAGTAGTATTAGTGTCCCCTATAAAGGTTCCAGTAGGAATAGTGTCCCCCGTATTTGCCCCAGTAGTAATAGCTTTCCCTATTGCGGCCCCAGTGGTAATAGGCTCCCGCACTACGGCCTTAGTAGTAATAGGTTCCCCCATTGCCACCCTAATAGTGATAGCACCCTCCCATTGCCGCCCCATTAGTTATAGCGTCCCCCATTGCTGCCCTAGTAGTAATAGGGTCCCCCACTGCCGCCCCAATAGTGATAAGATCCCCCATTGTGGCCCCAGTAGTAATAGGGCCCTCCTTTGCTGCTATGCTCTTCAGATGCAGGGAGAGGAAGGGCTGAAATTACTTACTACACATAGCCTTCCCTGTTTTTGCTGCACCAGAAATATATCGCAGGCAGCAGAGATGGAAGGCTGTGAGAGTAGGAAGTTGCTTAACCCCTTCCTCTCCCTGAAGCTGGAGGTTTAGCAGTGTGGATTGCAATAAGGGCAATAGGGATGTCTCGGGCCCAGGGTGGTCACCCCAATTACCCCTATTATAATTCGCCATTGCCGGCCTTAGGTCCTGGATGTTCATTTCCTTAGTACAGCCTGTCTCGACACAGCTACAGCGGTGAGTAGAGTGGAGACCTAGACCCTCCATTGGAGCCATTGATAATCCAAGGGCTCCACAGAAAACACTTTGGGAAACCTTGGTCTAGAGGAAAGAAGCTTTCTACACCGACATAGAAGACGGTTCTTTAGGGCTCCCACACACTTGTTTTTTTAATGCTGCACTTTTTAACGCGAATGTCAATGGGACATTGTAATGTTAAAAACGCATCACACAAAAAAATCGCAAAGCACAAACTTGGGATGCGTTTTTAACATCAGAAAGTCCCATTGACAGTCGCGTTAAAAAAACACAATCGTGTGGGAGCCCTTACTGTAAGAGCAGTGAGACTGTGGAATTCTCTGCCTGAGGGGCCTAGACTCCTTTCTCGAGCATTACAAAGTTACATGTATATTCACTGATTACCTCAGAAGGATCGGTAATCCAGGGATTATTCTGATTGCCAGATTGGAATCAGGACATGAGGAAAATTGTCTTCTACCTTTTTGCCTTTCTCTGGATCAATATGGGGGGGGGGGGGGGGCAATATGCTGAACTAGATGGACAAATGTATTTTTTCAACTTTACGCACTGTGTTACTGTGTAACATTGTTAGACTCAAGAATGGCGTCAAGGCCCCTCTTGAACACTTTTAGCAAGTTCACCATCCCCACATCCTCAAGTAGAGACTTCCATAGTCACACAGCTCTTTATATTCAGATTTTTATTGAATACATGAAAACTAAAAAGAAACACGTATATCATTAAGCAGTGAACACAGGGCTGTTAAGCAAACCAGAATATGTTTTTTTTTTACTTTGAATTCCTCTAAATAGCTCTCTGCTTTCAAGCAGCTTCATGAGATAGTCACCCTAGAATCATTTTCCAACAGTCTTGAAGCAGTTCCAAGAGGTACTGAGTACTTTTGGCTGTTTTTACTTCACTCTGTGGTCCAACTCATCTCTAACCATCTCAATTGGGTTTAGGTCAGGTGATTGTGGGGACCATGCCATCTAATACAGCACTCCATCACTCTCTTTCTTGGTCAAAAAGCCTTTACATAACCTTGAGGTGTGTTTGGGGTCTTTACACCATTGACAAAGAAATAATAGCCCCAGTAAGCGCAAACAAGATAGGATGGCATGTCACTGCAGAATTCTGTAGTAGCCATGTAGGCTAAGTGTGCTTGGAGTTTTAAATAAATCACTAATAGTGTCACCACCACCACAACATCAAACCTCCTCCATGATCCACGGTGGAACCCACACATGTAGAAACCATCTGTTCACCTGTCGTGCATCTCCCAAAGACATGGCCCAACTAAAATCTCAAACTTTAACATTAAACCAAAGTACAGATTTCCACTTGTCTAATGTCCACTCCTTATGTTTATTGGCCCGAGCAAGTTTCTTCTTCTTGTTGATGTTCCTCAGTAGTGGTGTCATTACAGCAAGTCGATAAAGGCCTGATTTTCACAGTCTCCTCTCAACAGTTGATGCTGAGATATTTCTGGTATTTGATCTCTGTGAAGCTTTTACTGGGCTCTAATTTGAGGTGATGTTAATTTGTAGTTTCTGAAGCTGGTAGCCAAAATGCACTTCTCCTCTGCAGCAGAGGTAACTGTTGGTCTTTATTTCCTGGACAGGTTTTCATAAGAGCCAATTTCATCATAGTGTTTAATAGTTTTCATGACTGTACTTGAGGATACCATCAAAGTTCTTGAATTTTTCCAAATTGCCAGAGCTTCGTATCTTAAAATACTGATGGATTGTCATTTTTCTTTACTTACTTGAGTGGCTCTTGCCATAATGTGGATTAGAACAGAAGTTGAATAGGACTAAATAGTCTGAGTATCAACCCTACCTCTACACAACACAACCAAGGGTCTCAAACACATTAAGAAGGAGACAAACTCCACAAATTAACTATTGACAAGACATACCTGTTAAGTGAAAACCATTCCAGGTAACTACCTCATGAAGCTGTTTGAGAGAATGCCAAGAGTGTGCGCAAAGCTGTGATCAAAGCAAAAGGGGGCTATTTCAAAAAATCTAAAATATAAAACATATTCTGGTTTGTTAGACACTTTTTTTGCTACTTAAATCCATATGTGTTCCTTCATAGTTTTTAATGTCTTCAATAGGAATTTACCATGTAGAAAATAATTTAAAAAAAAAGAAAACATGGACCGAAAAGTTGCATCCAAACTTTTGACTGGTACTGTATCAAGAGTGTAAGTTTTTACACCTCTTCAGATGCTACAGTACTAACTGCTGAATTCTCCTCATCTTTCCTGTCTGTTGGGTGTTTTTGCTTCCTTGTTGTCTGGTCCTGATTTGAGTTGTAGTAGCTTTATTTGGACCACAAGCCGTGAAACTAAGAATCCTAAGAATTAAACATGTTCAGTGCTATTTTACATAAAGCATGACTTACCTCTGATGGATGCTTTCCATTTTTTGCATAAAACTCTTCTAGAACCGGTTTAACAGACGGTTTCCTTTTGTATTTTTCCCGAATGCCAAGCTTTCTGCTTAGGGGTAGTGCCACAAACCTAATAAAATGATTAATTTAAGGAAAATTACAGCACTAGTGAAATCCACAGTTCTGGTTAGGATTAGGGATGAGCGAACGTGTCCGTTACGGACACATCCGCACCCGGACACCGGCTTTGCCGAACACTGCAGTGTTCGCGCGTAAGTGTCCGGGTGCCGCCGGGGGGCGGGGAGATGCGCGGCGGCGCGGGCGGCAGTAGCGGGGAACAGGGGGGAGCCCTCTCTCTCTCCCTCTCCCCCCCACTCCCCGCCGCACCCCCCCGCGCTGCCACGGCGGCCCCCGAACTTTTTCGCCCGAACACTGAAGTGTTCGCAAAGTTCGGTGTTCGGGCGAAAAAGGGGCGGAGCCGAACGTGTTCGCTCATCTCTAGTTAGGATGCAAAATATCTATACCAAACCTTCTTAGATGTTTACAATGCAAAATAACCAAAACTCAAGGTTTCTTATTTCTACTGACTTCTATTCTCCTCCATTTGGGAAGATCATAAGACAGAGGAAGGATTATTCTGAGCTCAGAGATATATAATTTTCTTTAATTTCATTTAGTATTTGTTTGTAAAAAAAACTGTTTAAAGTGACCACCAAACTTCGGGATTAAAATTCTGTCCCAAGACCAGAGGGGCAGGGGAGTATATGACCTGCAGTTGTTTTTCTCTGCCATCCCTCCAATCCACCGGTTCTGGGTTTTGTTTTCAGCCATCCAAGATGGCCTACAATCTTCAGACTACCTAATCCCCACAGTGCATTGTGTTAGACTACTAATGCAGTATACTTGCTCTCTGGTGAGAGCCGCACTTGCCAATCAGACAGCCATGCATAGTGTGAATTACATAGTTAGAAAATTGCTGTAGCCATCTTGGATGGCTGAAAACAGGACCTGAAACAGGTGGATTAGAGGGGCAGCAATGAAGAACAATTGCAGGTAATATACTTCCCTGCTCAGGAAAAAGTATTATGTCCTGAAAACCAGAGGATCACTTTTGTCACCCCACAGACAATCAAATTACTAACAACAACCTGTCTGTGCTTAAGTGAGTGGGTTTGTGAGTGACTTACATGCTCCGCCCCTGTTCAAATGACGGTGATGTCATCAAAGGTCCTACATCCCCAGGGAGGGGTTACATGCTCCGCCCCTGATCACATGACGGTGACATCAGCACAAGTCCTGTACGCACACGGCTGCTGTCCGGCTAGGTGTTAGTTAGTATTCCATAGCAACTGAGGCTGCAGGGGGTTTGTAGTCCGCCCATAATCTGCACAAGGATGCAGGACCTTTGATGACATCACTGTCATGTGGTAAGGGGCAGAGCATGTAACTCCCTCACTGGCGATAAAGAACCTTTGATGATATCACAGTCATGTTGACAGGGGCGGAGCATGCAAGTCATTGAGTCGGAATGAGTATCACCATTATGTAATTAGGGGTGGAGCATGACAGGGATGTCATCACAGGTCCTTCATCTCCAGTGCTGTGCTGCTTCTGATCCCTGTTGTATGTAGCAGTGCTGTGTGTAACGTGCATTATGCCACCAGAAATACTACTATAATTTCCTAATAATTACTAGTCTCTCTTACATAAGAAGCAAAGTGGAAAAAGAGATAAGTATCAGGAAAAACCCTGTAAAGATATATTTTAAGAGCACTCTTTTGTCACTGCTTATATCAGACACTACTGGCTATGGGTTTCCAAGGTTCAGCCAAGTACACAATCCAAGGTCACTACGCAAAATGCCAAGCATTGGCTGGTATAGTGTAAAGCACCCCACCACTGGACTCTAGTGCAGTGGAAATTAGTTCTCTGGAGTGACGAATCACATTTTACTGCTTGGCAATTTGATGGCGGAATCTGGGCTTGGTGGACACACAGAACATGTTCTACTGAAATGCATAGTGCTTACTGAAAGTTTTAATAGAGAAGTGATAACGACTGCTTCTCAGATTTTGGGTTAGTCCCCTTATTTCTACAAAGAAATTTAGTACAATTGAATACTTCCAACTATATGGTTACAGAATGGTGATATGCAGTGAAAACACGGTTGAGGGCATAAGCCCTTACAGTTTTCCATCAGGATGTCCAACAAGCTAATGCAACTGTGATTTATTAAGGTGTCAACATACTTTTAGCCATATAATGTAAGTTGGATTCTTCTGTCGATACATCAAGAAATACTACTGACTTATACACTTCTGAGAGAAAGCCACAAGCCTGCTTCCACACGGGCTACAAAATCATGCAATTTTGTAGCAATGTGACAGTGCTACAAAATGCATGTATGAGAAGCCCAGGGTTTCCAATGGGTTCTTTCATATGAGCGTTGTTTTGCAGCCTGCGACATTGCTAGAATACAAAATCGCAGCATGCTCTGTATAGCCGTGATTTGCGAATTTTTTTTTGTAGTCCATGTTTCCCTATGGAGCCTTCCTATATGTTGCATTGCATCACACGTAATGAGAATCGCTTAAAATTTGTTCAAATGAGCAAATTTGAGCAATTATCATTAAGTGGAAATGCAAAAAATGTGTTCACTATATGTTCGCGGTTGTTTATTGCCGACTTTCAGTCAGTGAAAAAACAATCGGCGGATGGCTGGCTTCTTGTTGCGTGTACATAGTACATAGTAAGTGAAGTGCTTGAACGAGAAGCCTGCAATGTCTTTCAGTGTAAATGCTCTACAAGAATACTGATGACCTTGGTGGTGACGTCAGCGCTCGTGCACACATTTAAATGACTTCGGGCCCGTGTAAAAGGGCCATTACTCCATTATTTAAAGCAGGATTAAAATGACAACTTTGGAGAAGACAATCAATGTATCAGATTTAAGGCCCATTTAGACACAACGATTATCGCTCAAAATCCGTCTTTTGAGCGATAATCGTTGTGTGTAACTGCACTGACATCGTACAGTTTTCGTTGTCCAATCGCTCATCATCGTCTTTCAGCGTGCCGAAAGACAACGATGAGCCTTATCAGGGATTCACAGCAGGATACAGCTGATACTATTGTTTCAGCTGTATTCCGCTCCCTGATAACAGGCTGGGTATGAAGAACAGAGCGGTCCAGCTCTGCTCTCCATACCTGGCACGGAGCGCTCGGTTGTATAGCAGCCGGGTGCTCCGTGCAGAAAACATCTGGATGCAGAAGACAAGCGGGGAACCCCGCGCCCGGCTGTTATACAGCCGGGTGCTCTGTGCAGTAAACAGCTGGATACAGAAGGCAAGCGGGGACACCCCGCTTGTCTTCTGCATTCTCCGCTCCAAGCGCTCAGCTATATAACAGCCGGGCACTTGGAGCGGAGAACAGCTGGATGCAGAAGACAAGAGGGGACACCCTGCTTGTCTTCTGCATACTCTGCTCCGAGCGTGTCCGCGCTTGTCTTCTGTATCCTCCACTGGCAGCGCAAGGTGATCGTTCATCTTGAGTGATCATCTTGCGCTGTAAATAACACAATTATCGCTCAAAAGTCGCTTGAGCGACATCTTTTGAGCGATAATCATTGTGTCTAAATGGGCCTTAAGATTAGCAATGCTGCCATGTTAATTACCCATGTGACAGCTGTCTGGGGCCTTTGAAGAAGGGCTCGGTCAATTAGCACTGGGTACGAGCTACCAACAGGCTCAGCCCTCCTACATATCTAGAATTATTTTTAGCAGCTGCTTTCTAGTTCATGCTTATCAGTACTCGTTAGGCTCCAGAGGACTTCATGTGCCGCTGACTTTTTGATACGCATGGCCAGAAGTGGAAGAAACATCTCGGCAAAGATTAATATATTCAGCCAGCTATATACAGCTTCATAGAAATATTTACAAATGACTTTTTGGCTTATGGTCAATTTTTTTAAATCTAATCTTCACAGTCAAAAGCTCTATTAACACTAATATCACGTCTTTTGTTTGTAGCACAGCCATGGCAGCCAAGACGGATCCGTTTTCAGATGGTTACTGACAAACAGACTAATTGGGACCGTGAGGGGCTCCAGTATTTTTGGCAGCAAGAATAGTGCCACAGACTAAACCATTCCTGCAGTCAAAGAATTACAGGGGTTTTCCAGTTATAAACGATTGATGGCCTATCCTTAGAGTAGGTCATCAACAGTAGATCAGCAGGAATTCCCAACCAATTAGCTGTGTTCCTGGCAATGCCTTCATGCACTAAGCAGATTTCGGCAGGAAGCAGACAGCTACGTTCTCACTGCAGTGGCCAGGCATGATATTACAGGCAAAGATTCCTTTCACCTCGATGGGAATTTTACCTATAATACCAAGTCTGACCACTGCAGTGAGAACGTAGCTGTCTGCTTCTTGAAGAAATCAGCTCCGTGCATGATCAAACTGGTCTGGCAGTTGATTGTCGTCAGTCCTGAGCGGCAGATCTGTGCTGATCCACTATTGAAGACCTTCACTGAAGATAGGCCATCAATAGTTTACAACTGGACAACTCATTGAAGGAAAGGCCACTGGAACCTCTCAGAAACACTCCCAATGCAAATACGGTACAACTGAAAAATACAATTAGTACTCGCTTTTATCCTTGCTTTCAGTTTTTATCATCTTTAATTGCAACACAATTAAAGAGGACAAAGGACAGCTAGCAAGGGGCAGAGAGGGGGAGGGAGTTTAGTAGAGACTCTGCTAAACTTCTTCCCACCTCCCTTTTCTGGCAGCTCCCATAGGTGTCTATGGGATCGGCCGTATTTTGGCTGGAAAGAATAGGTCCAGAACTATCTTTCCCGGACGGCATAAAAACAGCTGTACCATATGCGCTATCTTTGCCGCTCGCCCTTTCTAACGCATGGGGAATATGCCCATCTGAACTGATGTATTGGAAACCAATGCATCAGATGGGTAGCGTATATCGGCTGGCCATGAAACCACGGACGATATACGCTTGTGTGAATGAAGCCTTAATTTCATCCATTCTGCCGCCCTTTATTTAACTATTGGTTCCCATGGATGACAGTTTTAGATCTCTCTCCCAGCAATCGACTTTTTTTATCACCAGCAATTTTGGACGGCTTTCTATTCATTCAAACCCCTCTTTTAATTCACCCGATGTAATTAATTCTAATTTTAATTCATTCTCTTCTTATTGTTATTTCAATGTCAATTGATCTTCTGCTAATCTTATGGGCTCTATGGTCAGCCTTCTCCAATTAATTTAGCTGCTTGAATCTCCGGTCTCTGTTATTAATTAGTTTATTTGTATCTACTTGTATCTCACATATTTATGTATTCTGCTTCAACTTCCCTCCCGTTAATTGGTTCTCTGAACCACTTGTATTCTGGGACGGTTTTGTCCTTTCTATAATTACAATTAGTCAATTAATTAAATTTTTTTTTTAGAGAGGAGCATTCTGAGAGGTAGGAACCCAACTTTCCCAGGTTGAGATTTACCACGTGGAATTAGCATTAGGACTAGAGATGAGCGAGTGTACTCGCTAAGGGTGCATTCACACGAACGTATATCGGCTCGGTTTTCACGCCGAGCCGATATACGTTGTCCTCATGTGCAGGGGGGGGGGGAGGCTGGAAGAGCCCAGGAGCAGGAACTGAGCTCCCGCCCCCTCTCTGCCTCCTCTGCACTATTTGCAATGAGAGGAGGCGGAACGGGGCGGGGCTAAGTTCCGGGAATTAGCCCCGCCCCCGTTCCGCCTCTCCCCATTGCAAATAGTGCACAGGGGTGGAGAGGAGGCAGAGAGGGGACGGGAGCTGAGTTTCTGCTCCTGGGTTCTTCCAGCCTCCCCCCCTGCACATGAGGACAACGTATATCGGCTCGGCGTGAAAACCGAGCCGATATACGTTCGTGTGAACGCACCCTAAGGCAAATTACTCAAGTGAGTATTGCCTTTTGCGAGTACCTGCCCGCTCGTCTCAAAAGATTCGGGTGCCGGCGGGGAGCGGGGAGCTGTGGGGGAGAGCGGGGAGGAACTGGGGGGGGGAGATCTCTCTCGCTCTCTCTCTTTCCCCCCTGCTCACTCCCGCAACTTACCGCTCACCCCCGCTGGCACCCAAATCTTTTGAGACGAGCGGGCAGGTACTCGCAAAAGGCATTACTCGGTCGAGTAATTTGCCTTAGCGAGTACGCTGGCTCATCTCTAATTAGGACCAATCTGAGCTTGGTCACCTGGATGTTGGCAGATGGACCAATGTAATTTGATCGAATTATATACCAAGAACCTTGCATTATTTAATGTGGTTAGAGTATTGATTATAGGCATATATACTTCTGACAGTAAATTTATTTGCTGTGCTGTTGCCATTTTTGGTTTCTGATCCTCATTCTGACGTCACCTGTGCTTTAACCTGCTGCTTTTAAATTCTGAGTTTGTTTGTAAGAGATTCATGAAGAGCCAGATGAAGATGCCAGTATGGTATTGGAATGCGCAGCCAATAAGTCCTTGTACTTTTATCCTGGGTCTCCTGTCTTTAGCGCGCCTGCTATTCCCTTCTTCTTCTGTCATGATCAAGGAGGTGTCCAGTCCGCTGGGAAGGCTGTTGCTTCCTTTTTATGTTTCCGCAGGTGGAGCTGTGTGAGGGCTTGTTTTTCGTAATGCAATGTATAATTCGTATTGGAACCAATTTGGGGAACATGTGACTTTTTTATTCAACTTTTTCTTGAAGGCGGAGTGACCAGAAAAGTGCAATTCTGCCATTGGATGTTTTTTCTCTAACAGAGTTATCCATGCAGGAATAATAATGTGATATTTTAATAATTTTAATTGGACCTTTACATACGTAACAATACACATTTTTAGATTTTTATTTTTCGATGCGATGACGAGAAAAAGGGTTATCTTTTTAACTTTTAATATTTTTACAATAATTTAAAAAAATCTCCATTTTAATTTTTTCATTAGGCCTCTTAGGAAACTTGAACTTGTAAACATTTAATTGCTTACACAGTATAATACAATACTATGGGATTGCATTATGCTGTATTTTAACCGGCTGCCATTAAAAACGTGGCATAGGCACATCCGTAATAGGCAAATGATCATGGCAGTCCTGGGGGCCTTCACAATGCCCCAGGCTGTCATGACACCCGGAAGGCACCCACACAATCTATCGGAGCACTTAAATTCCTTCTTTTAGAACGGAGAGGGGCAATTAAAGGGTTAACAGCTGCAATCAGAGTTATCTCTGATAGCAACCAATCACGCATAGGCTCCATACACACAGCGCTGCGGACAGCTACACACGTCCTAACTAGTGTTGCTTGTTTTGATCAACCAAATGATAAAATTATCCCCATTTTCGCCAAATACGATGGGGTAAGTCCGAACCGATTTTTAACTAAAATGGCAGCAAAATCAGATTTCCCATAGTGCCCGCTAGAGAGGCCATGCTCCATGTGCATGCTCTATTTTCCTGTGTATTTGCGCAGGGAATGAGCACATATTTAATCATACTAATTGACCATTTAAATGAATGGCAGCATGGTTGTGTGTTTTTTTGCACATGTAATAAGTACAGTAAAACACGTGCATGCACAAATACACCAAATACAAAATATTTTAGGCCCCGTCTTTGTCACTGCATTTCCCCACTCATTTTCTTTCTGCACCTATTCTAGCTATAATAGCATTTGTTATCTGGTTTGTGGAACGCTTGGGGGGTGGGGGAGGGGGTAATAAAATCACACCCACAAAACGAAGCCATTGATTTCAATGGTTTCATTCCCAAGAGTGTGTCTCTTACGGGAGAAATAATAGGCCTTGCCCTATCTTTTGCGCCAGCAATAGCGAGAGCTTGAAGTGAAAAAAAAAAGACTTGGGACTTCTTATTCTTTTAGTCATGCACAAATACGGTCCTCAGCAGCGAGCGTATTTGCGTATGCGCTCGTCTGTTGAAGCCCTTAAGATAACTCGTCATGGCAAGTTATCATAGAATCCTCCCATTGCTTCTAGTCTTTTCTTGTGCAAATGAGAATAGGGCTGATCCTTCTGCACTGTGACAGCCCCTCAGATATTTGTAGACAGCTATTAAATCTCCTCTCAGCCTTCTTTTTTGCAAGCTAAACATTCCCAGATCCTTTAACCGTTCCTCATAGGACATGATTTGCAGACCGCTTACCTTCTTGGTAACTCTTCTCTGAACTTGCTCCAGCTGGTTGATGTATTTTTTAAAGTGGGGTGCCCAGAACTGGACACAATATTCCAGATGAGGTCTGACTAATGAGGAGTAGAGGGGGATAATGACCTCATGTGGTCTAGACTCTATGCTTCTCTTAATACATCCCAGAATTGTGTTTTGCCTTTTTGGCTGCTACATCACATTGTTGACTCATGTTCAGTCTATGATCTATTAGTATACCCAAGTCTTTTTCACATGTGCTGCTGCTTAGCTCAATTCCTTCCATATAACACTGATGCATTATACCTATTAGTATAAAACTATCAGGCATCCAATTAGCTTCTTTACGTGGCAAGGCGTATTAGAAGTACAAAGATGGCAGAACTGGAGGTCTCCATTAGGCCCCCGCTGCCATGGAAATCCAATGGAACACTGTGTGTTGCTGGTGCTCCAATGTAGTGATGACAATAGTCTCCTTCTCTCTAACAGTGTAGATGCTGCTGTTATTACTGACCATGGCATCTAAACAGTTAAAATACCTGAACTCCAAGTTATCGCTGATCCATCATTAATTGACACTCACTGCAGAGGTTGCGGGTGAGGATCCTGCATCCACAGCCTCCAAGTTCCGTACACTTATAGAGTTGTGCACTACGGACAGAGGTTCCAACGCAGATGTGAAACCGCCCTTAATTGTCCTCTTTGTCAATTTTCATTTGCGCATTAAGTTTTATACAGTGATATCATCTCATTGCAGGCCAAATGAGCCACAACTTGTGTCTTGGGAACAACTTATTTGTAAAGAACTGGTAATAGTGAGGCGGAATACATAGTTTGCCAACTGTATAGAAACAGAGGCCACATTCTGGATAGGCTGCACACTGTCCTGTGGAGTGACTAGCTATAGTGCACAAGAATTACCATCTCCATAACTTCCATAATAATTTGTCACGTGTACAAAGGTGGATTTGGAAAAATTCATTGTGCCCAAAGGCTACGAAACATATTGTGCAGAGCAAGTGAACAATGCCAACATTGTAGAAAAAAAGTAATTAGTTAGGTTTCAATTCAGGATCACGTCTAGCCAGTTAAATATTTACATAGAGAGCACAGACAGCAACAAGCAGCACAAGAGTCAGTTTGCCGTGTATTTCCCTCGTAGAATTTGCAGTTTGCACTGACACCAGACGGATTCGATGTCACATGTCACTTATTTTTTTCATCGCTACAAATTTCCCAGGAAAGAACAATTTGCACCGATCCTATAGGGAAAAACACAGAAGTTATGCCGTACGCAATATATCCTACGCCTACCTGTAGGCAGCATTTACAGCCCGCATATACAACTAATCTGCATAGACAATGAAGCAGCTTACACTGTAATACCTTGAGACAGTCCTACCTCTCAAATAAAAATCTCAGAGCCGTGAGGATAAAAGCACATGGAACACCAAAAATGAGATCCCTAGGTTGTGGATAACGGACATCTTCAGTCTCCTTCATATCTTCCCAAGTTACTCCAGGAGGAAGCCAATATTCTTGTCGCCAAAGCCACTGGTTGAGCAGAGCGTCCATTCTGTGGCAATAAAAGACAAAAACAGCACTGAAATATTCTGCCCAGCTTAAGAGGTCTACATGTAAATAATCACCAAAATGCATCAACTGGGGATAGTTTATATTGGATCTGCACCCCTGCTATCACCATTTTCTACACCCACATATTAGTATAAAATCCTGCGCTCAACTGTTCCAATTCCCAATCATTGTTCTACAGACCTGTATAAAGGGTCAAGCATTGATTTGAAGGAATGCTGCCATCCAATAGGTGGCGCTGCAGAGGTATTGTTCCATCTTCCTTATTTGCATATAACCCAGAGAAGCATGAATGGCCTTATAAGTCTCCTTATTCACTTTCTTGCTGCTCTCTCCCTAAGGAGTGATGTTGCTCTCCCCGTCCAACTGTTCCCAAGTAACTACTTATAGTCCAGCCTTGTCTAATCTGTCTAGTCAGTGTCTCTTGCTCCTTCGTTTTCTGTTCCACTCTGTTTTCTAATCTTTCCTTGTTGGTTTCTGTCTACGTTGTGTTAATCCAATTGTCTGGGTTTGAATGCCAACCTGTTCTTGGGAATATGGTTTTAGGCAGGATCATTCATAGGTCCAATTTAGGACTGACTAGTAGCAGTGTGGTGTTAAGGGGCTGTGTCAGGGAGAGTCAAAAGGGATTGCACCAAAATTACACCAATGTACAAAAGTTACACTGCCCAACGATGATAGTTTCGGGCACAAAATTAGCGTATCCTTATGTATTTCCATCTGCTAAATTCAAAAATCACCATAAAACCAATGACCGATTAGCTCTTGCTTTGGAGATACAGTGACATGTTATTTTTAAGAGTTAACATTTTTATTTTGGGGGATTTTTTTTTTGGGGGGGGGGGGGGGTTGTCACACCTCTCAACTGACATAACACAACGTTCTCCATATGTTTTTAGGTTATAAACATAATAAATGTTGCTATGATTGAGTTTCATATTGTTTCTGTTTTTCTTTTTTTCAGAATTTCTGGTTTTGGAGTATGAAATTTGCCACGAAAATGTGTTAATTTAGTAATTTTTGTTACATTTATGGTGAAATAACATTTTTGTCACAGAAACACAATCTGACTAGAGATGAGCGAACGTACTCGGTAAGGTCGATTTCGCAATCGAGCACCGCGATTTTCGAGTACTTCACTACTCGGGTGAAAAGATTCGGGGGGCGCCGTGGGTGAGCGGGGGGTTGCAGAGGGGAGTGGGGGGGAGAGGGAGAGAGAGCTCCGCCCTGTTCCGCGCTGCTACCCCCCGCCTCCACCACGCCACGCCCCCCCCGGCGACCCCCGAATCTTTTCACCCGAGTAGTGAAGTACTCGAAAATCGCGGTGCTCAATTGCGAAATCGGCCTTACCGAGTACGTTCGCTCATCTCTGAATCTGACACCTCTTGTGAAGACTGCCTATCATCATTATTTTGGTATGAAGGTAGGGGACCAGGATAAGTTATGGGCTCCACATATATGTTGCAACTCTTGTTAAGTTAAACTACGAGAATGGCTGAAAAATAAAGAAACGATCTATGGCCTTTGCTGTGCCAATGGTTTGGCGAGAACCTACAAACCATACAGATGACTGCTATTTCTGCTTGACTCCGTCTATAAAGGCAGGATTGTCAATGAAGAAAATAGGAACAGTTCAATACCCCAATCTTCCATTTGCTATTCGACCTATTCCACATTCAGATAGTTTACCAGTTCCTACTCCACCCAACATTATGAGCTTGAAGTAGAAAATGAAGAAAGTGTGGAAAGAGAAGAACCCAACAAGCCTTCCACATTTCGCAACCCTGACTTTGAGGTAAAAGATGATACACCGCACAGACTGAGTCAAGCGGAGTTGAGTGATCTCATTCGGGACCTTGACTTGTCAAAGGAGAAGGCGGAACTTCTAGCGTCAAGACTACAGCAATGGAATCTTCTCCAACGTAATATCAGGGTCTCACAATACAGAAAATGTCAGAGGGATCTGCTTCCTTTTTTGAGAAGAAATCAATCTGGTTGTTTGCTGATAACTTAATGGCTTGATGAAATGTTTGAATTTGAACCATGATCCAACTGAATGGAGGCTATTCATAGACTCCTCCAAGCTTAGTTTGAAAGGTGTATTACTTCACAACGACAACTGTCTTCTTGCTAGTCCTGTTGGTCATGAAGTTCACATGAAGGAGACTTATGCAAACATGACAGCCCTTATCGACTCAATCAAATATGCTCAACACAAATGGGAAATCTGTGGTGATCTAAAAGTCATCGCTGTACTCCTAGGAATGCAACTGGGGTACACTAAATACTGTTGCTTTTTATGTATGTGGGACAGTAGGGATAGGAAATCACATTACATTCAAGTGGACTGGACTGCAAGAAGTCTTGACTCTATCGAGAAAACTGTCGTTGCCGAGCCTGTTGTGGACCCAAAAGATGTTCTTCTTCCACCCCTTCATACAAAAGCTGGGTTTAATGAAAAATGTTGTCAAAGGTATGAACCAGGAATGACAAGCATTTAAGTACTTAAGAGACAAATTTCGTAGATTGAGTGATGCAAAGGATAAGGAAGGTATTTTTGTTGGGCCACAAATTCGACGTTTAACCAAGTTTTGGAGGGAAAAGGAAAGAAAGCTTGTCAAGCCTTAAAGAGAGTTATTCATAGATTCTTAGGTAACAAAAGAGATGCTAACTACACTCAGTTGGTGACAGTACTTCTGGAAAAATACCATCAACTTGGATGCAATATGTCCCTTTAAAATCCACTTTCTACACTCCCACCTAAACTTTTTCACCCCTAGTTGTGGAGCTGTCAGTGATGAACACGGAGAAAGATTCCACCAGGATATTTCTGTAATGGAACAAAGATATCAGGGCCGTTGGAATGAAGCAATGCTTGCGGACTACTGATGGGCTGTATGTAGGCATGATCCGGAACTCACAAACCAAAAGAAAACAATCTCATGAAGTCACCACATGATTCTCCTCCCACCGAACCACCTGCCAGGAATTCTTCATCAATTTAGAACTCTTCGAATGTAACTGTCATTAAAAAAAATTTCAAATGCACTTTCATGTTGTTGGTATATGTAATTAAAATGTATCACTTTCTCTTAATCCGTTAAAATAACATACTTCAACATATTGTATATCACAGAAACTAGAGCTAATAAAAATATTTCTTTGTCATATTCGTTTATCTCACCCCAAAATGAGTACAATCTGACTCATGAAGTTAAGGAGACATTCCAAAATATTTTTTTCGCTGGCCAGTGTTATCCTCTAACCACAGGAGAAGGGATAAGTTGCTGATCAGTGAGGGTCTCACCACTGAGACCCCCACCGATCTCAAAAATGGGGGGGTTCCCTGTCCTCATTTTGGAGTTACTGCACCCCTGTAGTGAGGAGAAGACTGAATGAAGCGCTGATCATGCAACGCACTAGCATTCTGTTCACTTTTAATAGGACTGCGGAGATAGCCGAGTTGCACTTGCTCAGTTATTTCCGTCAGCTCCACTGAAATGAAAGAAGCGTCTACTGCACATGCTTGCCCAGTGATCCAATCGCATTGATGTCAATTAAGGGGGCAGGCAGTGATAGGCAGAGCGGGTCACAAGGGTACTGTTCTTGAGATCAGCCAGGGTCTCAGCGGTGAGACCTCCAGCCATCAGCAAGTTATTCCCTATCCTGTGGATAAGGGATAACTTTTAATTGTGGCACAACTCTTTTAAAGGAGAGATGGAGGGAGAGGCAATGTTAGATTCAGCATTTCTCTGGTTGTTAGTTCAGTTCCATGTCATCTGTTTCAGTTTCCACTACCAGTTTCATTACATTCATCATGATCCAAGTCATAATAGTACCCATATGAACTACAGCTAGTCCCACAAAAAAACAAGCCCACCCCAAGATCTAGCAATAGAAAAATAACAAAGTTATGGCTCTTAGAAAATGGCAACAGAAAGCAATTAAGGAAAAAAAAAAAAAAAATATATATATATATATATTTTTTTTAAGAGTAGCAAAACGCAAAAAAAATATGCAATGCATATAAATTTGGTAAAAATCATTCTGCTATTTGGTGGTTCAGAGACTCTACTGCAGATTCAATTAAAATATCAGAAGAAAATTGTGCAGGATGATGTAGTATATTTTCAGTAAAATGCCACACACTGCAACGGAAACCAGATGGGC
Organism: Eleutherodactylus coqui; assembly: GCF_035609145.1. NCBI lineage: Eukaryota > Metazoa > Chordata > Amphibia > Anura > Eleutherodactylidae > Eleutherodactylus > Eleutherodactylus coqui. The sequence goes on along the minus strand of NC_089843.1, from coordinate 198,148,017 downwards.
GTCAGTATGGTCAGTGGGGTCTGCCTGGCGCTGTAGGTTTCCAGCATTCCCAGATCTGGCACCTCCTTTGTGTCGCACAAAGTCCTTGTGCGACTCCTATAACAGAGCAGAACTATGGAAATTAACGCAAAAAGCATCAATCTGAACAAGCCCTTAGACTTTGTTGGCAAACATATATATAAAAAAAAAAAAAGTGTATCTAATTTTCGAACAAGATTCTTTGGCCAGATGATGAAACGAAGAATAGCTTGTACCACAATGGCAGGGTGAAGACAGTATGGAGAAGAAAAGCAAGGGTTCATGATCAAAAGCATACCACATCATCTGTAAAACATAGCAGAGCCAATATCGTGGCATGGGCAGGTATGGATGCTAGAGGAACTGGGTCACTGGTGTTTAGGAAGGGAGGGATTTGTTATTTGTATACCATCAACTTATTCCAAGTAATTTGTTTATTACCCCCCACCAAGCTGGGTACTCATTTTACCGACCTCTGAAGGATGGAAGGCTGAGTTAACCTTGAGCCGGCTACCTGAACCAAGCAGGGATTGAACCCGCAACCTTCAGGTCGTGAGCAAGAGTTTAGGACTGCATTCTACTGCCTTAACACTCTATTTATTGATCATGTGCCTGTGGATATAAGTAGTGGGATGAACTCGAACTGTAAAGAGCTATACCTTCTGCAGTGGCATAGAGTGCTAAGGCAGCAGAAATGCAGTCCTAAGCTCTCGCTCACGACCTGAAAGTTGCAAGTTCAACCGCCGCATGTTTCATGTAGCCGGCTCAGGTTGACTTAGCAGCCTTCCATCCTTTTGAGGTCGGTAAAATGAGCACCCAGATTGGTGGGGGGTAATAAATACATTACCTGAAAGCGCTGCGGAATAAGTTGGCGCTATACAAATAAGATTTATTTAATATTTAAATATATTATTTATACAAATAACAAGATTTATAGTTTTTTTAAAGTTGAAAATCTATCTCTCAATCACATTATATATTCATTGTGGTGGTGTAGAGGGGCTAAATCATGGAAACTGTAATCTTGTACGACTGCAGCGTTTTACAGAACTTTGTAGGCTAGCAGGAGTGTTTTGAATGTATTCCCGCCGGAAACAGGTAAGCAATGTAATGAGTAACAGAGAGCAGGAACATTACTATAAGTGGCAGGCGATGCCTTCATGATGGAGCGATGCAGAACTAGTTTGATAAGTAGAATACCAATTACTTTTGAGTTATACAGTTGCAAGAAAAAGTAAGTGAGCTCTTTGCGATTTTCTGCATTGATAACTTGTAAAATGTGGTCTGATTGTTACCTAAGTCACAATTACAGACTACATACAATCTAGCCTAAGTGATAACATCATTCACGTCTTCTACTGAGCACATTGAATAAACATGCACAATGCAGGGGGGGGGGGAAAGTGAACTCTTGAATTTAATAACATGTAGATCCCCTTCACAGCAATCACCTCATTGATGAGAACATTTTTTTTAATCATTCTTGGCGCAAAAGTGCTTCGGTTAATCAATATTTCTGGAATGCCTTGCATGCACAGCCCTCTTCAGGTCTTGTCACAGCATCTCCTTAGGGTTAAGGTGAGGACTCCAACTTGGCCATTCCAAAATATAAATGTCTTCTCTTTTCAACCATTCCTTACTTGATTTGCCTCTTCTTGTATCCACCATTGCTTAAAGTTATAAACTACTGCCCTTACATTCTCCTGTAAAATGTTTCGACAAACCATAGAATTTTTTTGTTCCCTCTGTAATCACAAGGCATCTAGGCACCGAGGCAGCAAAGGAGCACCAAACTATAATGTCCCTCCACCATGTGTTACAGTTAGGCTACATATGAGGTATTGGTGCGTACCGCTTTTTCCTACAAATTTAGCACTGTACATATGTGTTAAAAGGTCCACTTTTGTCTTATCTGTCCTTACATTTTCCAGGTAGCATTGTGGAACATTGAGAAACATTGTGCTGTCCTTCTATGAATACCATTCCCATTCAGTGCTTTTCAAATAGTGGACACATCAGCGAAGGTATTTGCAGCTTGTAGAGTCTTCTGCTATTACCCATAGGCTCGTTTTTAACCTCTTTCCCAACTCTCCTTTGTGCTCTTGCATTGATCTTAATAGCACAGTCCTGAATTTTCTCCATCTGTGGACTGATGTAAACTAATGCATCTTTATAACATGTCTTACATCGTCTTCTGAAGGTTGTTTGCATTGAGGCATTAATCTCACAAACCAATCTTTCTTGCGAAGAACAGATTTGTCAGTAACTAGGCAGTGTGTGCCTTTCTTTAATGGACAAGGCACCTACTGCATAAAACCTACACTTCCAATATTATCTCCTTAAAGTCTAAGTTCTGAATGGCCATCCTAAATGGTGCCCTATGGTGTAAAATAACAAAGGACCTGATACTCACCTCTTGCCACTCATCCCCACCACCGGCTACAGAACTCTGCTGTGTTGTTGCTTACAGGCTGCAGTCAGTCTATGACATTCTGTAAGTCTGGTAACATAGTATCTTAGGCTGAAAGAAAACAATGTCCACCTAGTTCAGCCTGTTTCCACCTCCCCTTGTTAATCCAGAGGAAGGAAAAAAAAAACCAATGAAACAGAAGCCAATTTACCACATTTTGAGGAAGAAAATTCCTTCCCAACCTCGTAATGGCAATCAGAATAATCCCTGGATCAACATTTGAAAAGTTCCTACCTGACTTCACTATCGTCAGTCAGAACATCCCCTGATCAGCAACCCCTCTGGTTATTTAATGTCTATATCCTGTAATATCAGAGCGCTCTAAAAAGACATCTAGTCCCCTCTTAAACTCCTCTATCGATTTGCCATCACCACATCCTCAGGCAGAGAGTTCCACAATCTCACTGCTCTTACAGTAAAGAACCCCCTTCTATACTGGTGATGAAACCTTCGTTCCTGTAAACGTAGCGGATGCCCTCTTGTTACCGTCACAGTCCTGGGTATAAACAGATCATGGGAGAGATCCTTGTATTGTCCCCTCATGTATTTATACATAGTTATTTGTTCGCCCCTTAATCATCTTTTTTCCAGGGTGAATAATCCCAATTTTGATAGCCTCTCTGGGTATTCCAGTCCTCCCATCCGTTTATCAATTTAGTTGTATGTCTTTGCAGCCAATGACAGTATTCAGCAAATAATCAAGCCTCTAGAAATGATGTCAGTAGGGAGACCGAGGGGAACTAGTCGGGAGCGGTGAGTAGGAGCTCCCTTGTTATTTTACACCATCGGGACTGTTTAGGATGGCCTTTCATAACTAGACAACCCTTCAATTGAAATACTTTTTGCAAATAAAATCTAAGGTAAGCCGTTAACACAAGAGGTTCACTTACTTTTGTCCCTGCACTGTGGATGACATCACGTACACAGGCTGACTATAGCCTGTAAACACAATTTCACGGGGGATATTGGAACTGCTGCATTGGAGTTGCGGGGCAGCCAGAAGTGGTGAGTAAAGGATGTTTTATTACTTTACTACACATGGGGAGCACAAATAAAAAAAAAAAAACATATATATATATATATATATATATATATATATATATATAAAACTCTAAGGGCTCCCGCACATTTGCGTTTTTCTTGCACGTTTTTTTTTCACGCGATATCGCTGCGTTTTTTCACGCGATTGTCAATGAGACTTTCTAATGTTAAAAACGCATCGCAAGTTGGTGCTTTACAATTTTTGTGCGATGTGTTTTTAACATTAGGAAAGTCCCATTTACAATCGCGTGAAAAAACGCGTGAAAAAAACGTGCAAGAAAAACGCAAGTGTGCAGGAGCCCTTAGGGTGCCTTCACACTTAGAGTGATGAACACGCATGATTATGACTCCAATCAAGCTCAATGGTTTCATTCTCATTTGCAATGTTTTCACGCTCGCAATGCTGTGTGAAAACAAAATTGCAGCCTGTCCATCCTTTTAGCAATATTGCCCATTGTTTCCAATAGGGCCGACGGCAGCAGCGCCAGCCCCATTGAAAGCAATGCGAGAACTCCCCTCATCACTGAACATTGTGACAGCAGCGGCAGGGTATTCCGTGATGAAGGGACTCCCCGCGGGGGTGAAGGATTCCCATGCTGCTGCTGTCACAGCAACGCTAGGAGATCTCTCTATGTTTTCAATGGGGCAGGCCCCATTGAGAACAAGGTTAAACCTCCTGGATGTGACAGCATCCAGGGGTTTCACATCCAAGGAATCCCCTACTGCAGCTATCTTCAACCATTGCTTTTAATGGGGCCGGCGTGGCTGCTGCCCCATTGAAAGCAATGGGAGAACACACAATCTCCTGACGCGGCTGTGAGAGCCACAGCGGAGTTGAAGGGAACCCCTGCAGGGATGCGAGGCGGTTTCTTTGTGAAAACGCCTGCATCCAGGGGGTTTCAGAAGGACTGTGACATCGCCATCGCCAGTGTACAGGAGCCCTGACAACCTTTCCTGTGGATATAAAATTGTTTGCAGAAGTCACTGACCGGGCCCAAGCAAATGTTATGGCTGTTAGAGGAACCCATGGTAATTCCACAAGGTGCTTCATTTAATTCAGAGAACTGGACTAGATCAACCAACGTTAATACTTTTGATGCAGAAAAGGACTTTGCCCTTTGTTATAGAGAAGAAACTTCGTAGTGTCAGACTGAAAGACAACATGCTACAACATTTCATCCTTATATTCTACTAGCTGATATACCCGGCTTCGCCCGAGTTAATTTGGTACTGGTGTTTATCTGGTGTTCACACGGAAAATCTTATGAAGTCGTGGTTACTTTAGAGATACCGGAAAAACATATGTTCACCATTTTGCATAATTCTCTGCGTTACCCAGGAAACACCACGTGGAGGTAACCATGTGACGTTTACTTTATATAAAATGACATCAGGAAGTGAGAGAAATAGATTACGTACATAAAATTTGGACACTAATTCTTTTGCGCATAAAATTGAATAATCAAGTTGAGACCCATTAACTTTTCCTATTTATGACATAATCAATGCTCGTGCCAAATTTCCCGTTTCTATGACACCGGAAAGTGAAAAAATTACATTCCGCATATAAAATTTGGACGCTAATTCTTTTGCGCTAGAATTGAATAATCGAGTTGGGACCTATGAACTTTTCCTATTTATGACATAATCAATGCTCGTGCCAAATTTCACGTTTCTATGACACCGGAAAGTGAGAAAATTAGATTCCGTACGTAAAATTTTGGACGCTAATTCTTTTGCGCATAGAATTGAATAATCGAGTTGGGACACATTAACTTTTCCTATTTATGACATAATCAATGCCCGTCCCAAATTTCATGTTTCTATTACATTGGAAAGTGAGAGATTTAGATTATGTACGTAAAATTTGGACGCTAATTCTTTTGCGCACAGAATTGAATAATGGAGTTGGGACCCATTAGCGTTTCCTATTTATGACATAATCAATGCTCGTGCCAAATTTCCTGTTTCTATGACATCAGGAAGTGAGAAAATTAGATTCCGTACGTAAAATTTGGACGCTAATTCTTTTGCACATAGAATTGAATAATCGTGTTGGGACCCATTAACTTTTCCCATTTATGTCATAATCAATGCTCGTGCCAAATTTTAAGTTTCTATGACATTGGAAAGTGACAGATTTAGATTACGTACGTAAAATTTCGACGCCAATTCTTTTGCGCTAGAATTGAATAATCGAGTTGGGACCCAATTACTTTTCCTATTTTGGAGATAATCTATGCGTGTGCCAAATTTCATGTTTCTATGACATCGGGAAGTTGGAGAATTTTTGGCGAGTCAGTCAGTCAGTGAGTGAGTGAGTGAGTCAGTGAGGGCTTTCGTTTTTATATATATAGATTCTTAATGTCAAGGTCCGAGTGAATGGCATTCTATATGAGGGCTTTGAGATTCATAATGGAAATTGCCAGGGCTGCACTCTCCCCTCCAATTTTTTTTTCTGTTGACCCTACATTTCTCCGACATGCAAACCCTAGGCACTCGTGCGCCTGACAGTCATTCCATGTAAAGGGACCTTTAGGCTTTTTTACACAAGCGTTAAAATTGCGCTGAAGATAGCCACACAAAAAAATTGCTGCCGAAAGGTGCGTGACGATTTGCCGTGAACGAGTCCTGAGATGCAGCTGTGTTGCATCGTCCATTCACATGACTGGGTGCAAAGTTTTGCCGAAAAATGCACTGCTAATCAGGATTCCCTCAGTCAGCAGTAATCCTGCTAATGACTTATAATGACCTTTCCCGACTTTGAACACAGCTAAACTCCCTCCCCCTCCCTTTTTTTGCAGCTCCAATAGGAGTCTATGGAGACTCCAGCGTTTTTCGGTCAAAGGATAGGGCAAGGGAATTTCACTAACTTCAGTCGCTGATGTCCTATCTTTTTAGGTCAGATTTTTTTCGCATGGCTTAAAATCGTTCGTCTAATTGATTCCAAAGGAAACCATTGGTTCTAATGGTCAAGATTATTTTGAGCGCAAGATCGTTTGTGTGAATGAGGCGTAAGGGCGCATTCAGCCGACCGTATATCGGCTGGGTTTTCACGCCCAGCCGATATACGGTGTTCCTCTCTGCAGGGGGAGGAGGCTGGAAGAGCCGGGAGCAATGCTCTGAGCTCTCGCTCCCTCTCTGCCTCCTCTACACCTCCCTGCACTATTTTCAATGAATAGAGGCGGGATGGGGGCAGAGCTAATTCCTGGAACTTAGCCCCACCCTCTCTCGTTGCAAATAGTGCAGAGGGGCGGAGAGGAGGTGGAGAGGAGGCAGAGAGGGGGCGGGAGCTCAGTGCACTGCTCCCGACTCTTCTAGCCTCCTCCCCCTGCAGAGAGAGACGACGTATATCGGCTGGCGTGAATACCCGGCCGATATACGGTCGTCTGAAAGCATCCTAAGAATGTAAATAGAGCAACAATTATAATGGGCCACAGAGCAGGTAGAGTCAAATTAGTCCAGGATTCATAAAGCACATAGCTAAAGAAGGCTTTGGATAGCATGATGGTCAAAGCTGAACGTTATGGCTCTCAGAGTATGATAGTACCAAAAAATGTTTTTAAAGTGATTTTACTGTGCAAAAGTAGTAAAGCTTAAAAAAATATACAAGATGAATAGCACCGTAATTGTGCTGACCGACACAGTAAAGACGTCATTTACATCTTCTCGTGAACATCCTAATAATAAGTGAGTGAATGAAAAACAATTTCAGAATTGCAGTTTTTTTTTCTTTCAAAAAAATGAAACATAAGTAATAAAAAGTATGTACTGTACCCCCAAATGTTACCAGCGAAAATGTCAACTGATCCTTGGAAAAAAAAGCAAGACAGCCCTGCTGGCCTCCTACTGCAACGGCCAGGATCAATGTTGATTGCGGCATGTAAAGTGTTAACAGTGGGAGGGCACTTCTTCTGTGACATCATTGACCCCCCACCACGTAATCATAAAGGGCCAATGAGCTGCCATGGTAACCGCATGCCAGACAATGGCGTCCGGGTCTGCTATGGCCTACAATGCTATAAGAAGCAAAAATGTAAAAAATAAAAAAACGCAAAAAAGTTTTTTTTTAAAAATGCAATGTTTCCCTCTTTGTTTAAATGTTTTTTTGCATCTTCGCATCCATAACAACCCCTACAATAAATGAAATGCATTTATTTATTCTGCATGGTGCTTTGAGGGTGCATTCAGATGACCGTATATCGGCCGGGTATTCACGCAGGCCGATATATGGCGTCCCTGTCTGCAGGGGAAGGAGGCTGGAAAAGCCGGGAGCAGTGCACTGAGCTCCCGCCCCCTCTCTGCCTCCTCTCCGCCCCTCTGCACTATTTGCAATGAGAAGAGGCAGGACCGGGGCGGGACTAAGTTCCGGGTATTAGCACCCTTAGGGTGGTTTTGAATGCAGAATTTTTCAAAAAGAATAAAGCAAAAACAGTTCTAGTGGCCTTCTTATAGATGTGAGCTATGGGTCAACAGAGGACTATGAAACGCCCCACAAAAAGTGTAGTTCTTTAAGGCTTTACTTTCATTTATCATGTATTTTTGGGGTCAGCAGGCTGGATCTTTGGCATTTTTTCCAACGTTTTCTCTATTGGAAAAGAAATCACTTTTAAAAGAATGTGTAAATTAAAAAAAACGCAGCCTCTAAAAGTGCGAGTACCAGCTAAAAAAATCTCTGGCTTTTAAACCGTCTTTTTAGGGGCAAAAAGTATGTATGTAGGTGGAATGACGCACTGAGGGCCGCAGTAAACTCCACACCTGCGGATCTTGTTGCAGAATTGAAAGTGGCTTAAAATCTGCCTGCAATTCTGAATCATAATCCACAGTCAGACCTGCAGATTTTGGTGCGGAACTCTGCAGCTGCGGATCTGGCTGCGTCCTGCAGGGTCAGTCCATCCCCTGTGAAAGGTCCCTTATTGTGCAAAAGTACTACGACATAACGGACCTTTCACACGTGTGGAATATTTCTGCAAAACGCACCTAAAAACGCTGAAAATTCTGCACCAAAATCTGTATGTATAAATGCAGTTAAATGGAGTGGAAATCTGCAGCAGCAGACTAGCCTGCGTGTTTGGACTCGTTCACATAGGCGTCAAAAACACGCAGGAGTTAGCCGCGCAATAAAAATCATGGCTAACTCATGAGAAAATCGCATGAATGGATGATTTCCCGTAATGAAGTCCCGAGCTTGATTAGTGGTAAAATGATTGAGAGCTGTGTGATGCAGAAAAAAAGTGCTGCTGTTCTGGGAAGAGAGAGATGAAAGTAAGCCCAGCAGGGCTTCTCCTCATCGCTGGGGACTCTCTTTATCTCAGTGGGAATGGGTGGGATTCCACCATAGCGGGGACAGAGGGGTTCCCCTGCAGGGGTGCTGGAAGGATATCCCCTCTGCAGGGATGAAGGGATTCCCTGTAGTAAAGACAGAAGAGTTGCCCTACAGGGGAGCTAGAGGGATAACTACTGCAGGGGGTGGAGGGATTCCATCATAGCAGTGAGAAAGGGGTTCCCCTGCAGGGGAGCTAGAGGGATATCCCTGTAGTAGGTCTGAAGGGATTTCCTCGCAGGAGAACCCCTCTCCCGCGTAATATTCTGCGCAAATGTGTTTGTGTGAATAAAAAATAAAAATGGTATGGATCTTGTAATGTAGGGATAGAGAAACAATTTTTTAAGTGTTTTTAGTATACAAAAGTATAAACTATATAAACTTGGTATTGCTGTAATGGTGCTGAGCCACAAAATGAGGTTATGTTATTTTTATAAAGGTAAAAATAAAACTCAAAAATCAGTGGTGAAATTTCTGTGATTTTTTTTTTTTAATCCGCCACCAACCTTCCCCCCAAAACACATTTAGGGCTTATTCAGACGTCCGTATATTGGCCGGGTTTTCACGCCCGGCCATTATACTCTGTCCCTCTCTGCAGGCGGAGGAGGCGGGACGGGCTGAGAGCAATGCAATGAGCTCCTGCCCCCTCTCCACTGTTTGTAATAGGAGGGGGCGGGACAAGGGCGGAACTTAGCTCCGCTCCGACCCTCCCATTGCCATCAGTGGCGAGGGCCGGAGAGGGGGCAGGAACTCATTGCACTGCTCCCATCCCATCCCCCCTACTCCCCCTGCAGAGAGGGACAGCGTATATCGGCTGGGAGTGAAAACCCGACCAATATACGCACGTCTGAATAAGGCCTTAAGCAATACATTATATATGCCCCAAAGTGGTGCCATTAAAATAATTCAACTTGTCCCACAAAAAAAGGCCTCATATGGCTATGTAAATGAAATTGGAAATGTTATGTCTCTTGCAATGTGACAACGAAAAAATAAACAAAGAGAACTACTTGGTTATTAAGCCACAAAATAGTCCCTTCATTTAAGGGTTAACAGCCTTTCAGAACTCCTGGCATGAAAGCAATCATTTAACGCTCCAACAAACTATGCACACTTGCTTCTATTTGTCAACAGTTTGCATTCACACTCTCCTTTGTGAGCCAGAAGCTCATGGCGTTGCAGTGGAGAACAGGACTGCAGTGTAATTCCTGGCAGCCCGTCTATAGACACATCCTATCTATAGCAGTAGAACGCAGAAGTTCTGTCACAAACCCCATTGTAACACATGTCCGTGATCCGCACTGTACCAATGGCTTGGATCAATCATTAAAAGACATTCATCCCCTATCCATAAGGAAGCCCCAGCAATCCCCAGATGTCTCATGTGAATGACGGTGCGCTTGTTAGAATGTTTCACTTCTATGGAAAGGAGGCAGATTGCAGACTACATACCGTAGATCCCCAGCTGCCACATATAAGGAAACTGAGCGGTAATGAAGCCTTCTCCATTCATGTAGGGCATTTGGATGCATCAGACTCTGGATCACTGGGGGTCCCAGAGATTAGACATTTATTCCCTATTCTATGGATAGGGTAAAAATATATCTTTAATGGGAAAATCCCTTAAAAGGCACCTTACAACTAAAGTACAAAGTAAGTGCAGTTTCATGCAGGTACCAAGTTACATTTTAGAATCTGCATTCTGTTGCAACAAATGCAGAAGCGTCTGAGGGCTCCTTCATACGGGGAGCTAGGTGCGCAAAAATCATGCGCGTAAAAAACATGCAGCTATTAGAACCAATGGTTTCCTATGTGAACGTTCAGATGAAGGGTCTTCATTTTACGGTAGTTCTAAAATACTCTGCTACAGTGGGGATGGTGTGTGCACCTAGTAAGGGCCCCTCTTGTATAGCCAGTCCAAATATGCAAATAGTCCATTAAAATAAAGGACCTTAGTCCAGTGTCTATAGTCAAAAGATAAGCATATATTTGGCTGGCGCCTTGATACATGCATCAGGAGAGTTCTAAACTAGAAAAATATGGGAAGGGAAGTGAAAGTCAAAAATATTCAGCTAATGAATACAAGTAAGAACTTCGCTATTAGAAGTGGCAAGAAAGAACAAAGGCAAAAATTCAAATGGAACGCAGAGGAGCAAGAGACACCGATCACAAACTAAAATGTTTCTACACAAATGCACAGAGCATCGGAAGCAAACGAGGAGAATTGGAGCTCCTAACCCAGGAAGAGAAATATGATGTCATAGGCATTATGGAAACTTGGTGGAATGATACACATGATTGGAATACAAGGCTTGAAGGATACAATTTATTTATAAGAAACAGATGTAAAAAAGGGGAGGAGGTGTTGCGTTGTATGTTAGGAAAACATTCATCTCCACAGAGATTCAAGCTTCAGAGCATGGTAGTTCTGTAGAAACTGTTTGGGTAAGAATACAAGGAGAGAACAACAGAAAAGACAATATTGTAGGCATTAACCATAAGCTACCTGGACAAGCAGAAGATATGTATAAACTCTTTCTACATCAGATGGCCAAGCTCTCCAAAAAACATGACATAGTGATCATGGGAGATTTTAAAATCCAGACATTTATTGGGAATCTCTCTGACGCAAAAGTAATGGATCCAACAAATTCTTATCCGCTCTTGCTGACAACTTTATCTTCCAAAAGGTAGAAGAGAAAACAAGGGGATTTGCCAATGGTTGAAGAAGTAAGGGTGGCTGGGACCTTAGGGGGCAGGGATCATGCTATCCTTGAATTTTGGATAAAAAAAGGGGAGGAAGACCTCAGAAACTCAGACCTCAGGTTGGATTTCAGAAAGGCAGATTTTAAAGAATTCAGAAAGCGGATAGGAAGAATCCAATGGCTAGATGTTAGGAAATATTGTGAAATGAGATTCTCAAAGGACAAATTGCCATGGCTTGTCGGTCAGCGTCGTGGTGGCCTCGACATAGGCCAAGATCTGTCGCCTTGTTATGCAGGACAAGGGTTAATGCTTCATGTGCAGAGACTGTTGGTGCTGTCTCTCTTTGCTGCATGATGCATGCTGGATTAGTCATGCCTGGGAGAAAGTTGAAGGTGTGCTTCTCTAACTGCTGTGCTAGTCTTCAGGTGTGGAGTAGTTTTATATCCTCACCCCTCCTTGTACTGCTACTTCCGGATAAGTTGCTGCAATTTACTTTTCAGTTCTGTATTGCTCTACTGTTTGGTTCATCTGTCCAGGGGTCTTTATAGGGACAATCAGGACCCAGAAGGAGGACCATGAGGCCGCCTCTATCGAGGCGATTACTCCGCTTCTAGGCAGGGACACTTCACCCCCTGCTAGGTTAGGGCCAGGCTTCCTTCTCCCTGGAGTGGTGCTACTATTCAGCATAGCGTGCTGTGCATTTCTGACGCTGTGCTGAGTGTAGTATTGTTTTGCCGCACGGGCTTGTCATACTGGTTTTTGTACTCCTGTTGTTGTGCGCACTGTTCTACAGTGCATATGTATTATCAACTGCAGTGGTTGTAAACGTCACCCTGCGTCTGTGCTGAGTGTGGTGCTTGTGTGCTGCACAATCCCTAAAAAAAGGAAGGATGGGACATATTTAAAGAGACCGGGATGGATGAACACAGAACTTGCACACATGTTAAAAAGGAAGAAAAATATGTTTATCAAATCAAAAGAGGGGGAGATATCTAAAGAAGAATATAATGCGGTCTGCAGAAACTGTAGGGAAAGTGTCATAAAAGCTAAAGCTCATAATGAATTGAGGCTTGCAACAAAGGCCAAAAGCAATAAAAACGGACTTGTGGGGTATGTCAAAAGCAAAAGAAAAGTCAAAGATGCTTTAGGATGTTTACAGGATGGAAATGGTGAATTGGTTAAGAATGATGTTGAGAAGGCCTATTTTGTATCTGTTTTCTCTCAGAAAGAAGATGTAACGTCAACTGATCTTCTCTGTGCTATTGAAGGAATAAGAGAATGCAGGCTATCTATAAGCAGAGAGATGGTGAGGGAACACATAACTAACATAAATGAATTCAAGTCTCCATGTCCAGATGAATAACATCTGGCATAGCAAGGTAAAGTGGTACCCGACGCAGCAAATTTCTTTGTTAACCCCCCGATTTTGAAATTATTAAAAGAAGGAAAAACAAGATACTCCTCTATTTTATTTACATGACTTTGTTCCCTGCAAATTTTGAAATCGCATCATCAAAATCAATTCCTTTCGCTACTTTGTAGCTTTGTCTGTCCATTAGCAGCCACAGCTTGTAGATAACTGCAGCTCATCCAGACAGTGGCGTAGCAAGGTCACCCCGTGCAGAATTTTTTTTTGTCACCTCTCCCTTCAGTGATTGCACCCCCCTTTCTACTCTGAAAAGCAGCAGAGGTAATTGCTGAACCACTCGCTGTAATCTTTGAAAATTCTCAGAGAACAGAAGTCCCAGAAGACTGGAAAAGGACAAACGTTGTTCCTAACTTCAAAAATGGGGAGAAGGTTGACCCAGGAAAACGCACAGGCCCATGTGCCTGACTTCTAAACCAGGAAAGATCTTTGAACAAATTATTAAACAGCATGTATGCAAGTACTTGGATGAGAATGGAGTAATTAACCAGAGCCAGCATGGGTTTGTAACAAGCAAGTTATGCCAGATAAATCAAAATCACTGACTGGGTTCATCAGGAAAATGTAGTAGATATAGTATGTCTTGACTTTAGTAAGGCATTTGACAAAGTATCTCATACCATACTTATTGAAAAAATGACCAAACATGGGATTGACAAGGTAACTGTTAGGTTGATTCACAACTGGCTGAGTGATCATACTCAAAGAGTGGTCATAAATGGCTGCACATCCAAGTGGAAGAATGTATCAAGTGGGGTACCACAAGGCTCTGTCCTAGGCCCAGTGTTGGTCAACATCTTTTTAAATGATCTGGAGGAGGGAATTGATGGGAAACTGATCAAATTTGCTGACGACACAAAGCTAGGAGGGATAGCTAACACTAGGAAAGATAGAAAGAGAGTATTCAAAAAGATCTAGAAAAGCTTTAACAGTTGGCAGTGACTAACAGAATGGTATTTAACAAGGAGAAATGCAAAGTCCTACATCTGGGCAAGAAAAATGAAAAAAAAAAAACACATACAGAATGGGAGGAATTTGGTGAAGCAGCAGCACATGTGAAAAAGACTTGGGTATACTAATAGATCATAGACTGAACATGAGTCAACAATGTGATGCAGCAGCAAAAAAGACAAACACAGTTCTAGGATGTATTAAGAGAAGCATAGAGTCTATATCATGTGAGGTAATTATCCCCCTCTACTCTTCCCCAAGGCCGGCCACAGACGGAATTCTCGCAGCAGGATCTGCCCTGTGCCCCTGCAGTGACCAGTGCGGCTCACCTGCTCCCACGTCCCCCCGCTCTGTTATGTGCCGGCATGCACAGAGCGGAGCTGGCGTGTCACTAGTGACGTTTCTGTGCGGGCCTCTGCGAGACCCACACAGAAATAGCACATGCCGCAATTTGTTTTCTGTGCCTCTACAAATATCTGAAGGGCTGTCACAGTGCAGAGATATCAGCCCTATTCTCATCAGCGCAAGGAAAGACCAGAAGCAATGGGATGAAACAGAAAGGGAGGGGAAACAAATTAGATATTAGAAAAAAAACTTTCTGACTGTGAGGGTGATCAATGAGTGGAACAGGTTACCACAGGAGGTGGTGAGTTCTCCTTCAATGGAAGTGTTCAAACAAAGGCTGCATTGAGCAGGGGGTTGGACCTGATGACCCTGGAGGTCCTTTTTAACTCCACCATTCAAGCATTCCAAAACACAAATGTAAGGGTGACTACCCACTACAGTTTTTTTTCACTGCGAAATTCGCAGCGTTTTGTTTTCTGCAGGGGTCTATGGGACTTGTAATGTTAAAATTGCGATTGTGCAAAATCGCAATTTACCGCAAAATCACGATTTTAACATTACAAGTCCCATAGACCGCTGCAGAAAAAAAAACATTGCGAATTTCGCAGTTAAAAAAAAAACTGTAGTGTGTAGTCACCCTTATTGTAACTGGAGGAACTTGTGCCGATTAGGTCAGGGTTATACAGCTACTTTGGCTGCCTGACATCCCACACTACTAAATCACAGGTAGGCAAGTAGCCAAAGTCACTGTGGCAATGTTCACGTTGCACTTGCAGTATATGTTCCGTGCATGCGCCAGGAACCTGTCACACTTTGGGATAGTATGCGAGTACCTGCCCGCTCGTCTCTAATGATTCGGGTGCCGGCGGGGGGCGAGGAGCGGCGGGGTAGAGCAGTGAGGAACGGAGGGGAGATCTCACTCTCTCCCCTCCAGCTCCCCACTGCTCACTCCCGCAACTCACTGCTCACCCGCCCTGCACCCAAATCTTTATAGACAAGCGGGCAGGTACTCGAATTAGGCACTACTCGCTCGAGTAGATTGCCTTAGCGAGTATGCTCGCTTATTTCTAGTTGGTACCATTTTGGAGTACATACGACTTTCGGATCACTTTTTATTGCATTTTTTCTTGTAGACAAGGTAACGGAAAATGTGCATTTCTGGCGTTCTTTATTGTTTTTACGGACGACATTCACCATGTGGGGGAAATAATGCGCTACTTTGATAGATCGGAGTTTTATGGACTCGGCGATACCAAATATGTATTTTTGTTTCATGATTTAGATTTTTTTATTATAGATATGGCAAAAGGGGGGGTGATTTAAAATTTTTGTACTACTGTATGTTGTCTACACCACAAGTATGGGTGGAGACCTAGTGACGGGCTGTATCCACCCAGTGTATGCCCACAAGCTGCTGATTGGCTGACTGGTTTAAAGATTCTAGAAGCATGGAATGAGTTTTGGCTTGGATGGAGGGTTAGGGTTAGTTTCAGTGTTAGGCTTACATTATTAGCTGTAAATGCTTCCATGTGAGAGCAGGGCGGCATTAACATGGAAGCATTAAGGCTGGGTTCACACGGGGCGTATTTACGTCGGAAATACCGCAGCGGATTAGCCGTCCCGTGTGGACGAGGTTTCTGAGAAACCTCGTCCCCATGGCTGGCTAATCCCGAGATTAGCGGCCGCGGGCGGTTTTGCGGCGGGCGGATCTGCTGCGGCAGAACCGCGGCAAATCCGCCCTGTGTGAATCCAGCCTTACAGTTAATAATGTAAGCCTAACAGTGAAACTAACCCTAACCCTCCATCCCAGCCAAACCTTAGTGCACACGCTACTAGGAGCTTGCCGCCCGTGTTACCTCTTCTCCCCTGCAGCCTATAAACCCCTGGTGCCAAACTGTTATCAGGGCCGCAGCCTTCCATCCAGCCATGCAGAGAGCCGCGCAGGAGGAGGACAGGAGCAGCTATGGCTTCAGCAGCGCTGGAGGAGGACGGCAGCACCAATCACTGTGCCCATCTCACTGTGAGTGTCAGGACCCGTATGGCCAAAAGTGTCATTGTGACTGACGGGAATCGGTAGGCTAAACACTTTTTCCTCTTTTTTTAAGCATTTGAAAATAAAAAACATGTTGAGGATTTAAACAGATGGGCGTGTTTTAGCCCCGTTCTGCGCTCGGGAAGCATGTACACAAACATAAGGGAGGTCAAACATAGTCAAAAGTATAGTTATAGTAAAAGCAACTTTTTTTGTATTAAAATCTATACACTTGGCAAAAACGTTATGTGAACAGCCCGTACATTGGGGGTATTTTCTGATCTACAGCTCTGTTAGGCCAAGCTCAAGTGGGCCAATGATTACCAGGTACTATGCAGGTGCTGTACACCCGTGTGATACGTGGGAACTCGCGGGCAATCATTTACATTGCCTTACGCAGTTCCAATCACATTAGCGTGTTGGAATTGCGTAATACGCGAACACAAAAAAAACTACAGCATGTGCTATTTTGCCACGTAGAACATGTGATACAGCCCATTACATTACATATGGGCGCGGGGAATATATATATATATATATATATATAAAAAAACAGGCTACTGCACATGGCAGCGTGTGTGAGATACGCTGTCATGCGCCATACAATTAAGCTGCCACACACCACCAGCTCCAGAGCTATAAAACGCTATGTGACCCCTGCAGCATCTTATGCTTACGGCCGTTTGAGCCCGGACGGACACTGAAAAGGCGGTGTAACTAGAGCCTAGTTAGCAGCATTTAACGGGTAACATGAAATGCCGCATGTTCATAGTTGGCGCTCTGATCTGTACTCACACAGCACTTCATCTCGTATTTTATTATAGTAGTTCGTCCACAAAAGTCTTTTGCAATTTTTGGTTAGCTGTCCAGAAAAAAAAACTTTTTAGAAAGTGCCATGAAAAAAGCCAAGTACAACCAGGTATTGCTCAGTAGCTTGTACTAGTAGCGCATTATTTACCCCGCACGATGAGCGTCATCAGAAGAAAAAAAAAGAATGCCGGAATTGCGCTTTTTTGGTCACCCTGTCTCCATGAAAAAATGTAATAGAAAGCGATCAAAAAGTCAAATGCAGTCTAAAACGGTACCAACGGAAACTACAGGACGACCTGCAAAAAATGAGCCCTCGCACAACTATGGCGACAGAAATATAAAAAAGTTATGGCGGTCAGAAGATGGCGGCAGAAAATAATTAAAAGAAATTAAATACTATAGCAAAAAAACAAAGTATACAAGTTATGTATCAGTAATCGGACCGACCCGGAGAAGAACGCTATCAGGTGGAGGAATTTCGGGGGTTTTATTCCCATTTCACTCCAGTTAGAATTTTTTGTTTTTAAGTTTTTCAGTACATTATACGGTACATTAAAATGCACCAGTGAACAATACAACTCGTCCCACTGAAAACAACCCACAGACGGGTGAATAAAAGGGTTACGATTTTTTTAAAGGGGGGAGGAAAAAATGGAAATGGAAAAAAAGTGGCGTCCCTTGGGGCTTAAACCGAATTCTGACCTCCTTTTTAGGGGCATGAAGTTTTGCGCGGTCTGAGGCGGCTGAAAACCATCTTTCTCAGTAATTATGATGTTGCCATGCTGTCCTGACTAGGCTAAATGCCAGCTGCCACCTGTGAGGTACAAGTCACCTTCCCACCCTGTGGGGTACAAGTCACCTGCTACCACCTGCCGAGCCTGTGGGGTACAAGTCACCTGCCGACCCTGAGAGGTTCAAGTCACCTGCTACCACCTGCCGAGCCTGTGGGGTACAAGTCACCTGCTACCACCTACTGACCCTGTGGGGTACAAGTCACCTGCTACCACCTGCCAAGCCTGTGGGGTACAAGTCACCTGCTACCACCTGCCGACCCTGTGGGGTACAAGTCACCTGCTACCACCTGCTGACCCTGTGGGGTACAAGTCACCTGGCACCAGCTGCCGACCCTGTGGGGTACAAGTCACCTGCTACCACCTGCCGCCCCTGGGGGGTACAAGTCACCTGCCGACCCTGTGTGGTACAAGTCACCTGCCAACCCTCTGAGGTTCAAGTCACCTGATACCACCTGCCGACCCTGAGGGGTACAAGTCACCTGCTGCCCCTGTGGGGTACAAGTCACCTGCTACCACCTGCCGCCCCTGGGGGGTACAAGTCACCTGCCGACCCCTGCCGACCCTGTGGGGTACAAGTCACCTGTCAACCCTCTGAGGTTCAAGTCACCTGCTACCACCTGCCGCCCCTGTGGGGTACAAGTCACCTGCTACCACCTGCCGACCCTGTGGGGTACAAGTCACCTGCTACCACCTGCCGACCCTGTGGGGTACAAGTCACCTGCTACCATCTGCCGACCCTGTCGGGTACAAGTCACCTGCTACCATCTGCCGACCCTGTCGGGTACAAGTCACCTGCTACCACCTGCCGACCCTGTGGGGTACAAGTCACCTGCTACCACCTGCCGCCCCTGTGGGGTACAAGTCACCTGCTACCACCTGCCGCCCCTGTGGGGTACAAGTCACCTGCTACCACCTGCCGACCCTGTCGGGTACAAGTCACCTGCTACCATCTGCCGACCCTGTCGGGTACAAGTCACCTGCTACCACCTGCTGACCCTGTGGGGTACAAGTCACCTGGCACAAGCTGCCAACCCTGTGGGGTACAAGTCACCTGCCGCCCCTGTGAGGTACAAGTCACCTGCCAACCCTGTGGGGTACAAGTCACCTGGCACCAGCTGCCGACCCCGGAGCGCCGTGTATGAAGACCCCGGAGCTCTCCTGACTGTCTTCTCACCTGACTCTGGCGGCCGCGGCCAGCAGCTGTGAGGAGATGGCGGGAGCCGCGGCCGGCGGGGAGCAGTCGGGACAAGTGTGAGGACCGCGGAGTCACAGAATGGAGGGCACGGCTTGTGAGGAGAGGCTGCGGGCCGTGGGTGGGAGGATGAGACGGGGAGGGAGGGGAGCAGGGAGGCGACATGTCAAGGGGACAAGTGAAGGAGCGGCGGCACATGTCCCGAGGAGAGGCTGATGCTAAGAATACATATGGCGTCAGCCTGTAGTGATAAAGCTTCATGGATGGGAGTCACAAATAGCCCGACGACCATCTGCTCTCAGTACAAAGAGCTGGCACACAATGGCCGTGGGTGCTGCGGGCGACAGCAATTCCATGCCAACTTTCCATCGCAAACAAGGCCTTCCACATCATACTTCTCTTCATGCGAGATGTCACCATGGCGTCACCACCAGCAAAGAACGCCGCGGTCCGACCGCGCCGCGAATATATCAGCCAACTCATTTACGAGTGCTGCGGCCAGAACAGAATATCATCCGACTGTCCCGAGAAAAGGGCTTCGACAGTACGGAACACGTCAGCCGCAGGCTACCGGAGCTGAGGGCAGGCCACGTCCTTATGGCTGCCGCACGCGAACAGATTTGCATTGCAGAATACATGGTCGGCGGATCCGCAGCAAATACCGTTCGTAACATGTAAAACTTGTGGAAACCAATTGCGATTTCCACAAGCGGAGGGGAAAAAAATAAATCGCAGTACTTGAGTGCAGATTCCGCATGGACAGCTTCAGTTGAAGCTGTGCGACCCGCAATTAACATAGCGGATAGGTCGCGGTCAGTGGCGTCATCACCTAGCGACTGCGCAGGAAGAAAGAACATTTACGAAAAAACTCTGTACGGCGCATGTCTGAGGGTGAGCCGTCCGCAATACCGATAGAAGAGACACGCCGGCTGCGGTCAGGGCTGGACTCCGCTGTGGTCACCCACATGCAGAATCTGACTCAGTCGTGATCATCATGGCCCATGAGGGGGCGCTATGAAGATAAGGTTAGAGCGCTTTTACATGGAACGGTTATCGTCCAGAGAATTGTTCAAATGTGCAAGTTTGAAGATAACGGCCAGCGGCAATTTGTTCGCATCTTGTTCGTCATTCATTTTCTGCAGCCATAGAAACAATCGTTTTACCGTTGCGTGTAAAGAGCGATCGTTTAGTCATTCACTAGTACAGTGAAAGGGAAATAACATACAGTCGTATACACAATTAGGCTCACTGCTACGGAGCGTAGGTGTGTATGAACGGGCTTTTACTTTTTCCCTTCGGACTCTTCAAACTGCGGCGGTGCTTGCGGCGGGATGATGGCTCCTGCCATACTGCTAACTACGTGCGGAAAAGATAAGGCAAATCCTATTTTTCTTGCCTGTACTATTAATGGGCAAGAATCCCGCTAATGAAAACGAAACCATTAAAATCAACGGTTTTGTTCGTCCGCGGCCGTGTTTATCACAGCTGCATAAGGGTATAAATACGCTTCCATCTGTCGAAGGCCGCCTGCACACGGCTAAGCCGGATTGCACTTGTGGGTTCCGCAGCAGATTCTCTAAACCCAGCACGCGACCCTGCGTGCCTGTTTCTTCTGTGCTGTGGACACTCGCTGTCAGTCATGCACACTGCCGTTTTTTTTTTCATGTTTGTTTTTCCCGTGCCGTAGCCGTCCGTGCACAGTCCACACAAACACAGAGCATGGTGCAATTTTTCCTGCGCTCACGGAAATCGCAATTAGTTTCCGCAAACTAAACGTCTCTAAAACTGACCTGCTGGTGTTTCTGCCCGCTACTAACCGACTTCATCCTGACATCTCCATCTCATTGTGCGGTACCTCCATAACTGCCAGACAGCACCCCCGCTGCCTTGGGGTCATATTAGACGTCGATCTCTCTTTTACCCCCTACATCCAGTCTCTGGCTCGAACATGTCAGCTGCACCTCAAGAACATTGCAAGAATCCACCCTTATCTCACTGTGGACACGCTAAAGACGCTCACGGTTGCCCACATCCACTCTCGACTTGATTAATACAACTCATTGCTGATCGGCCTCCTCCGTGCCAGCCTTCCCCCCCCCCTCCAATCCATCCTGAATGCGGCAGCCAGGCTCATCTCTTCTGTCCAGCCTTTGCCCTGTGCCGGTCACTGCACTGGCTGCCTGTCAAATGCAGAATTCAATTCAAACTTACTACCTTCATCAATAAAGCTTTCTACAGCGCAGCGCCACCCTACATTGCCTCCCTCATCTCAATCCATCATGCAGCCTGGCCCTTACACTAAATTTCCGCCTCCAAAACTTCCCCAGTGCAGCACCAGTCCTCTAGAATGCACTACCAAAGGCTACCGGGCAATCCAGGACTCGCAGAACTTCAACTGTGCTCTGAAAATGCACCTCTTCAGGGAGGCATACCATATCCCCCAAACAAACCCCTCTGTACGCCGCCTGATAACTTGCTCTCTGTCCTAGTGAATGCAACCCTGCTAGCCGCCATCAACCGCCCCCTGCAGTCACACAACGATTCAGCCACCACACGGCTTAATGTCTGACCATTGTCTATGTGTATAGCATCCCTCACTCTCCACCTCACCATACCGTGCACATCTCCAGCCCCTTTACCTTCTGTATCACCCCATTACTCGTAGTATGTAAGCTCGTTGCAGCAGTACCCTCACCCCTATTGTTTCCATCAACTGATTACGATTGTAACTGTGGTTCTGTAATGTTTGTACTTTTGTCTCTCTGTATTCCCCCTGTCTATGTAAGTGCTGAGGAATATGTTGGCGCTATACAAATAAAGATTATTATTAAATGTACAGGAAAAAGCAACTTTGCATAGCATGGTTTGAATGGTATTTTCTTGCGGGTTCTCTGTATTGACGCCCACCGCAGATTCCATAGCAAAAATTGGTTCATGTGCCGCCGAACCAAAGACCGAAAGATTTGTGAGCAAGCAATTTATCTGCCTGTATAAAGAGGCTGCACGAGCCAACAAGCAGGTGTTGCCATTGTGCGCTCATGAGAACAATAAATTGCGCCATGTGAAAGGAGCCTAAAGGCAGCTTCATACTGACACGTGTTTTCGCATGCCTGATTGCTGCATTTTGGTGGAACATACTAGGCTTTTTTGTGCGTATCAGTGTATTTTACTGAACTCTTTGCGCTCACAGAGCACGGTTATCTACACATGGGACTGATTTATATGGCTATTTAGCCTAATGAGTTTCAGAAGTGATCTTTTTATTGTGGAATTGCACAGTAAATCTCGCATCCCATTGCACACGGGTGTATTTGGGTGTATTTGCACACCATCGATTTGTATGGGCACTGTTGTTGGGCAAATGCGTGCAAAAGTAGAGCATGCTGCACAAAAAAAGGAAATGAGAGCAAACCCACCAAAATCAATGGGTTCTATTTTTTGCGTATTGCAGCTCAGTGCCACATATTTGCGCCATAAATGAGGCTTTTTTGCAAGCGTATCGGCATATAGTTTGCTACTTTCTGAGTCATCGAGGA
Source organism: Eleutherodactylus coqui (assembly GCF_035609145.1). Taxonomy (NCBI): domain Eukaryota; kingdom Metazoa; phylum Chordata; class Amphibia; order Anura; family Eleutherodactylidae; genus Eleutherodactylus; species Eleutherodactylus coqui. The sequence goes on along the minus strand of NC_089843.1, from coordinate 198,125,373 downwards.
ACAGTTCTGTGGCAGATGGACTATGTGCGAGGAAGCAGATGAACTGGTCTCTCCAAACAGCAGCTTTTTTTAAAGCCGGCTGTGCGTCCATTCTTTTTGTTTAGCGATATACTTTTTGACACATGTTTAGTAAGGAACTCACAAGGCTATGAGGACGACTGGCGTGGCTTGTGAGCTGTAACCCCTTAACAACCACTCATACGAATTTTGATGGAGGCTATTAATAAGCTTTAATCTGCATCGCCGTCAAATGACGGTACTGCATTAGGAGCCTGAGTGGGTTTCTTGTGCGGGTGAGAGCGCGTGGTCAGCTATTGGATGGCAGCCGGGCACTTGCTCTAATAGTGAGAACTAAAAAAAACTTTTGATTCCCACTATTTAACCCTTTACACACCACAATCTGTGCATGTAAAAGACTGACTGAGGAAGGTCTGTAATTGCGGGGTCCTGATGGGTTGCCGTGGCACATGGAGGCTTGAATATAGCCTTCTGGTTTTGCCAGCTACATTGGCCCATGAGGCTCATAGCCATTCTAATACACTGAAAAAGTTGAAAAAGTAAGCAAAATAAGTAAAAACCGCACTAGAGATGAGCGAGCATACTCGTTAAGGCGATTTACTTGAGAGAACAACGCTTTTTTCGAGTAACTGCTGCAATTCGGCAGGAGGGGGGGGCGGAGGGGAGCGGGTTGGAGAGTGAGAGAGAGCTCTCTCCCTTCCGATCACCTCCGCACCCCCCCCCCCCGCGCGCCCCTCCGAATTTTCAGGGACGAGCCAGCAATTATTCGAAAAAGGCGATGCTCTCTTGAGTAAATCGCCTTAACAAGTATGCGCACTCATCTCTAAGCACAACCTTTCTTCCTTTACTATGTTAAAAAAAAAATCACACATGTGGTAGCGCTGTGTTCGTAATGACCCAATGAATAAGGCTAATACATTATTTAACCCGCACAGTGCACGCCATGAAAAAAAAAAGCAAAAACGTGCTGAAAGTATTTAATTTTGCCTATCTTGCCCGACAAAAAACGGAATAGGAAGTGATCAGAACATCGCATAAATCAACTGAGGCTTTTTTCACACGAGCGTTTTATCGCTAAACTCTCTCCCCCCGCCCGACAGTATCCCGGGCTGAGGCATATACTTGCCGCACCCGGGCTGTCTGAATGGGCGCCTAAATGGGAGATGCAGCCGTGACTTGGTCACGGCTGCCTCTCGTCCATGCGCTGCGCTACAGCTGTGACACGGCCGGACGAAAATCGCAGCGTCTGTGTGAAGGAGTCCTAATGGTACCATTACCAGTACCAATGGAAGCAAAAAAAAAACCCTCTCAAAGCACCGTAGACAAAAAAAGAAAAATGTTAGGGTTCTTTAAAAGAAATAAAACATGGCCTTCATCCAGGAGACCCACTTCCGCACAAACGCATGCCCCAGACTCTCGGACGCCAAGTTTCCAAACGCCTACCACAGCACGAATGCAGACTCCAAGTCCAAGCGGGTCTCGATCCTCATAGCCGGCTCCATCCCGTGGGAGATGAAGGAGATACCAGCTCCTCAAAGGTAAGCTCGCCTTTACACCAGTCACACTAGCGGCAGTATACTCCCCCAACTCCAATCAGGTGACCTTCTTAGAGGGGATCCTGGAGGAAGAGGGCACTTTGATACTCGGTGGAGACTTCAACACCACCTTAGATCCAAGGGTAGATACGTCCAGGGGAAGCGATAGCCTCTCCATGTCAGCACACCGTAAGATTAAAAGAACACTTCACAAACACCAATTGGTAGACGCCTGGAGAGACCTACACCCTACAACTAAGGACTACACATTTTACTCTCAACCACATAACATATACTCCAGAATCGATTATTTCCTCCTTCAGCACTCGTCACTGCAGACATTAGTCGCGGCATCCATAGACAACATCACATTTTCAGACCACGCCTTGATCACAATCAAGCTAAAACTCCCCACCCTGCACAGAAGAGAGTGGCACTGGAGACTTAACGAGTCACTAGTCCATGACCCGACCACATCAGATGAAATACACAAAGCACTAAAAGAATACCTGGAACAAAACGATACACCTGAGGTAGAACCGCTAACAGTCTGGGAGGCCCATAAATGTGTAATCCGAGGACGATGTGTGGAGCTTGGCTGTTGCATCAAAAAAGAACGGGGCGCACACTTAAAAGGGTTGCTGGACCAAATCCAAGTGCTAGAATCATTACACAAAACCACCCAAGACAAGGCGAGGGGAGCAGAACTGCTCCAACTAAGGGAGAAAGTACGCACATATTGTCTGGGACAAGCCGAAGGAAACATAGTAAAGTGCAGACGACACTTTTATGAATTTGGCGACAAACCTAGTCACGCACTAGCTCGGGCATTAAGCACCACAAGAGCCAATGCCTATATCCCACACATCAATGCCACAAACGGCCAAGCGCTACATCTACCTAAACAAATAACAGAGGCATTCCGAGAATACTACGACTCCCTCTGCAACCTTACACCACCACAATCAGAATAGGAGAAGGTACACGGAAGGGCCCTGATCAGGGATTATTTACAACGGGCCAATTCCAGTAGATTTAGCCAAGAAGCAATTGACGCAATGGAAGAGCCAATATCTCCGAGCGAACTAGCAAATGCACTAACAGACTCTCAGACAGGGAAAGCGCCAGGCCCGGACGGCCTCACCCTAACTTATTACAAGAAATACGCGGATACCCTCTCCCCCATCTTCATAAAAGCATTTAATTCCATAACATTGGGAAACAAAATACCTAGGGATACTCTAACAGCTCACATACCGGTCATCCATAAAGAAGGAAAAGACCCATCACAATGCCAGAGCTACCACCCTATTTCCCTATTAAATACAGACCTGAAATTGTTTGCTAAAATTCTCACAAACAGGATTTCCCCCTACCTGCAAACCACTATCCAAAAAGATCAAGTCGGATTTGTCCCGCTAAGAGAAGCGAGAGACAACACAACAAAAGCCATTAATTTAATACATCTGGCAAGAAAACAGTCCCTGTCGACATGCCTTCTATCAACAGTTGCGGACAAGGCATTTGACAGGGTAGGGTGGGATTTCCTGTTCGAGACTATGACACACATGGGAATAGGAACTAACATGTCACAATGGATTACAAGCCTGTACTTCGGCCCAACGGCTTCAGTTAAGGCAAACGGTCAGTTATCAATACCATTCCGTATCTCTAACGGTACGAGACAAGGCTGCCCCCTGTCCCCTTTGATATTCATTCTATGCCTAGAGCGTCTGCTAACACAGATTAGGTCCAACCCAAATATCCACGGGATCAAAATAGGTGGCACAGAACACAGGATCGCGACATACACGGACGACCTTCTGTTCTTCGTCTCTAAGCCACGAATCTCACTGCCAAACGTAATGATAGAAATAAACAAATACTCCACACTATCCAACTTCAAGATAAATTACCATAAATCAGCAGCACTGAAGTCTCCCTACCACAACACTTGGTAGAGGAACTAAAAGGTCACTTTTTGTTCTCATGGGCAAGGGACCACATCCAATACCTGGGAATTCACTTAACACCAAATGTAGAAGACCTATATGCAGCCAACTATCCAATATTACGAAGCAAGATCATACAGGACCTCAATAAGTGGACGAAGGGCACCTTCTCCTGGTTTGGCAGAGGAGCAATCATTAAAATGAATATCCTTCCTAGACTCATATACCTACTCCAGTCCCTCCCTATCCACGTACCGAAACAATTCCTCATGACCCTACAAGCACAGATAACAACCTTTGTCTGGGCAGGCAGGGCCCCATGGATAGCCAAGAACACACTGTCCAGACCAAAAAATGAGGGGGGAATGGGACTACTGGACTTCGGAAAATACCACCAGGCAGTTCACTTAGTAAGGATCATCGATTGGCACCGTCACTCAGAGCTTAAACAGTGGATCAACATAGAGCAGGCAACGTCTCCCACACCATTAGTAGTCCTCCCCTGGATTGACAACCCAACCGTCACAGACCTCACGCAACACCCCACTATTGGACCCACACTGAGGGTATACACCAAAATCTCAAACAGAACAGACATATCCCCCAGACCCTCCCCAATGCTACCAATCCTGAGCAACCCAAGATTCCCACCCGGATGTGAAAACAAAGTTTTGCGCACCTGGTTTTCTGAAGGTAAATATAGGGCAGAATAGGGATGAGCGAACGTGTCCGTTACGGACACATCCGCACCCGGACACCGGCTTTGCCGAACACTGCAGTGTTCGCGCGTAAGTGTCCGGGTGCCGCCGGGGGGCGGGGAGATGCGCGGCGGCGCGGGCGGCAGTAGCGGGGAACAGGGGGGAGCCCTCTCTCTCTCCCTCTCCCCCCCACTCCCCGCCGCACCCCCCCGCGCTGCCACGGCGGCCCCCGAACTTTTTCGCCCGAACACTGAAGTGTTCGCAAAGTTCGGTGTTCGGGCGAAAAAGGGGCGGAGCCGAACGTGTTCGCTCATCTCTAGGGCAGAACACTTTCTACAGGACGGACAGTGGCACCCGATAGAAATGCTAAGAGAAAACGGGGACTCAGCTCCATTACCAATTTGGCAGACACTACAATTAAGACATTTCCTCCGTTCACTACCCCAGCCTAGTGAAGTTAGGAGACACAAAACACAGTTCGAACTTACATGTAGCATGGAAGGCCCCTCCAGACACACTGTTACGTGTGCTGCTGAGACATGTTGTTCTATTGTGATTGCAGCAGCACAGCACTCTCAGGGTTAATGATTGAGCTGGCTGGTCGTGGTACTGTCTGCTAGCCAATCCCCTGGCTCTGTGCTCACATATAAACCCAGCTCCTGGTCAGTCTCTGCATGCCCCCTCAGGTTAGTAGTCATGAATGCGTGTCTGGTGAGTTTTGCAGTGTGATCTGGTTTATTGGTTTATGTCCGTTTGTACGTTTAAATTCTGTCAGTTTTGTGTCACTTTGCTGTGTGTCCTGCAATCTGTGTAATGTCCTGTTGCAGCGTGTGGGGAACTGTGTCTGGTTCTGCTGGACTCCTGGTTAGTGTAGGGACTAGCATTATAACCAGGAGCCGTGAAGTGGCCTGCTAGCTTTCAACATCTTGTACAAAATGTCAACCAATACCTGGTATTTATATTCAGCTTCCTATATGTAACTAGTGGTTGCATTTTGTATGCTGTGTATCCTGTTGTACAGTCCCTGTTATTTGTCATGTGTATGTATGCTGTACGGTGCGTGGCTCCTAGGATCAGCTAGGGCCCAGATCCGAAGACCGCTGGGCTGCCCTTATTGGAGCAATGTCCCCGCTTAGGTAGGGCCACTCTCATTCCTACTTGTAGCACAGGGCCAGTTGTGTGCAACCTGCATGTATATTGAGTCCCTTTGGTCATGATTGTGTGGGTCCCGTGCTTTGTTTGCCCACACGATCGTAACACACACACTGTCTAGAATGTATAACATCCTCAACACACAAACGGAGACATCACCACCAAGATACATAGCAAAATGGGAAGAGGAGATGAGAATCCAACTAACTCCAGAAGACAGAAACAGAATATTTACCTTGACACACTCTGCGTCAATCTCGAGCAGAATACAAGAATCAGGATACAAGATACTAACCAGATGGTACAGAGTGCCATCACACCTACACAAACTATTCCCATCAGTCTCCCCCTTATGCTGGAGATGCGGAGCAGACCAGGGGACTATGCTGCACGTTTTCTGGGACTGTCCGGCACTGGCGAGCTTCTGGTCAGAGGTTTGGCAGATCACCTCGAAATTTACCCAGTACTCACTACCAAAAACACCATCCTTTTTCCTGCTACACCATTGTGATATACCACTAACGGTATAAAAAAAAACAACAACAAAAAAACGATGGTATGCTTCCTGGTAGGCGTGGTGAGATCATGCATAGCCAGGCTGTGGAGAAAACAAACCCCGCCTTCAATGGCGATGTGGTTTAACAAAGTAAGATGGATAATGTAGATGGAGGACCTTTCTGCAACACTTAAGGGCACACGAGAAAAGTTTAGAAATACATGGTACCACTGGATAGAGTTCCAAGACTCAGATGAATACCGGTCGCTAGTCAGTCCCCAATCTTCTTGAATTATCCACAAGATCACGAGCACATTTAGTTGTCCCCCCCCCCGCCTCCTTTCTCTATACTTCTCTTTTTTTTTTCTCTTCCCCCTTCTCCCCTTTTTCTCTCCTTGTTCCTCCGCATATACAATCCAAGCGTCTACCCCCTGTGTGTCTTGTAAGTCTATTAGATAACCCAGTTAGCCTGGTTTAGCCTGGTTTAATATAAGACAACCTAGCTGTATATGTCTGGAAGCACTTCAGATGGATACACAAGAAGTTTACTAGCCTGGTTTCACGTGTTCCAAATCAGTTTATATTAGAAATAATATAGTTCGAAAAAGTTTTCAAATCTTCAGTTATTAAAATTTACATACAGCTTGACATATTCAGAATATCGAAAATAATAACACAACTGTAAATGTATATGTACATGCAATAAATAAAGAATTTATAAAAGAAATAAAACAATAAGCAAAAAATATATTCTTTTTTAAAAAAAAAGTGTGGGAAAAAAAGCAGCATATATAAATTTGGTATTGATGTAATCACACTGGCCCGCAGAATTAGTTTAACAGATTTATAGAAAAATAGTAAAAAAAAAACTGTATAAGGGTGCCTACCCACTTGCGTTTTTTTTTCCTGCGATGCTAAAATGCGTTTTGCGTTTTTTCTCAAGAGCAATTAGTATAGAATGTATTCTTGTCCATCTGGGGTTTTTTTTTTTCCGTTTCATGGGGTTTTTTCACATAGGAACTGTCAGTTGCATATGTCTCCTTATTTTTCTCTTAATGCACCCATGATTGTCAATGGAGGGCTGCAAAAATGCAGTGCCTCATGTTGTGCTCCGAAATTAACGCGCTAAAAACGCGCGAAAAATGCGCAAAAATGGCGTGGAAAACGCTGCATTTTTCACGCGAGAAAATCGGCAACGCAAGTGGGTAGGCACCCTAAACTTGGCGGCACCGGAATCGTGCCAACCCGGAGAAGAATGTTATCATTTATTTTGCACACTGAATGCAGTAAAAATGAAATCCAAAAAACAAATAGCAAAATGTCTTTTTTTCCCCAATCCACCTGTTACGTGTGCTGCTGAGACATGTTGTACTACTGTGCTTCCAGCAGCACAGCACTCTCAGGGTTAATGATTGAGCTGGCTGGGTGTGGTACTTCCTGCTAGCCAATCCCCTGGGTCTGTGCTCACATATAAACCCAGCTCCTGGTCAGTCTGAAGCTGGTCTTGTACTGTTTGGATGTATCTGTGACATGTGTCCTGTTACCTGTTCTCTGTTCTGTTGCAGCTTGCTGTGTGATTTTTGCCTTGTGGTTAATGTCTGTTTGTTCGTTTACATTGTCAGTTTTGTGTTAGCTTGCTGTGTGACCTGCTATCTGTGTCCTGTTGCAGTGTGCTGTGTGATCTGTGTCCGGTTCTGCTGGACTCCTGGTTAGTGTAGGGACTAGCGGTATAACCAGGAGCCGTGAAGTGGCCCGCTAGCTTTCATGTTTTGTACAAAATGTCAACTAATACCTGGTATTTATATTCAGCTTATCTTCTGTCACTAGTGGTAGCATTTTGGCTGCTGTATTCTGGCCCTGTGTGTCCTGTTGTTTCAGTCCCTGTCATTTGGCTGTGAATGCATCCTGTTCTGCTGCGTGGCTCCTAGGATCAGCTAGGGCCGAGATCCGAAGACCGCTGGGCTGCCCTTATTGGGGCAATGTCCCCGCTCAGGTTGGGACATGCCATTCTCCCATGTAGAACAGGGTGAGTTTGCCACAAACCCGTGTACGTACCCAGTCTGCCTTTGGTCATGATCGTGTGGGCCCCGTGCTTAGTTTGCCCACATGATCGTAACACCACCTAAAAAACAATAAAAGTTAGACAATACTTTATATATATCCAAAAATGATGCAGGCTGCCGTATTCTCCGGCATGCCGACAGAGCAGTTCTTCCTGGTAGTGGGGCTTAAATACCCCGCCTCCAGCAAGCTAATGCTCTGATTGGTTAATCGAGGGCCTATCAAGCATCAGCCAATGCGAGCTGGCGCTTGATTAGCCAATCACAGCCATTCATTGAATGACTACTCAGTGTCAAAACGACGCTTGTGTTAAAGAGCCTTAAAGGGGTTGTCCCGCGCCGAAACGTTTTTTTTTTTTTTCAATAGCCCCCCCGTTCGGCGCGAGACAAACCCGATGCAGGAATAAAAAAAAAAAAACGGCCAGTACTTACCCGAATCCCCGCGCTCCGGCGACTTCTTACTTACCTAAGTAAGATGGCCGCCGGGATCTTCACCCACGGTGCACCATGCGCTGCACCGTGCGGTCCATTGCCGATTCCAGCCTCCTGATTGGCTGGAATCGGCACACGTGACGGGGCGGAGCTACGAGGAGCCGCTCTCTGGCACGAGCGGCCCCATTCAGAAAGGAAGAAGACCGGACTGCACAAGCGCGTCTAATCGGGCGATTAGACGCTGAAAATTAGACGGCACCATGGAGAAGGACGCTAGCAACGGAACTGGTAAGTGAATAACTTCTGTAGGGCTCATAATTAATGCACGATGTACATTACAAAGTGCATTAATATGGCCATACAGAAGTGTATACCCCCACTTTGTTTCGCGGGACAACCCCTTTAAGTGTTCGCCTCCCATAGACTCCTATATGGCACTTGGTGCGCAAATATACAGGAAAAGAGAGTTAAACCTATTTTTTTGCACACGCATGAAATGCGCCAAACACTGGGCACTATGGTCTGCGCACGTATATTTTACACGCAAAAAAGCATGCGCAAGTATGGTTTTGTGAAAAAGCCCTAAAATTTTGCCAAATTATTAACCAATAGTTCATCATCTCTTTCTCAACTCTCCCCCCAAAATGTCAATACAAAAATTTTAAAAACTGTTTGTCATTTTCTAATAAAACCATGTGCTGTATCAAAATACATTTGCCTAAAAATGTGTTGGATTTGTGACAGCGTCGTTAACAGGCGTCATGAACAGTAGTGAATATCACCGCCCTACGTAATAGCAGCATCAGCCGTGTGTTGGTGTGTCTATATTGTCAGTAGACATACAGTGTTACATAACAGGGCCGATGTATGATAATTGCCCCAAAAGTTGACTTTTGACAATAGCTATACTATTGACACCCACACCTTCTTACCATGTCGGATGACTGAAGTACTACAACGCAGCTTACTCAACCAAAATGTTTTATCAATAAACATAAATTATACATGAATGTCATGTTTTTAATAAAAAGTGCAAAAAAAGGCTACGGAAAAGTATAAAAAAATACACTTTACAGGTCCCTCAAATAGTGTTCAGTGGCCTGTGTGTCCAATGGCTCAGGCCTTTATGCGGTTCAGGGAAGGAAGGGCGATTTTGAGATGAGGTATAATAGGGGTCATGCCTATGAAACTGACCATGGGTTCAATCCAATGAAAGCTAAGTCCCGTGGCCAGTTTCATAGGTAGTGATGGTACTGGGGTTCGGGAAGTGGCAGATAAGTATTCTGCAAGAGCTTGCAAATGCCTTCTGTGATTGATCCTCTATTGCTCTAGGCCGAAATGCTCTCAACACTTTCAATGGGCGGTAAACAGGCCTTAAAAGCATCACAATTACAGCCTCCATGGCGTGGACCTTGTGCTGTGGCAACTCCCTGAAGCAATATGCCAAACTGCGGCCGTACAGGTGTGCCCGGTCCTTCTTTCTCCTAGACTGCAAGTAGGGCAGGACATTTTGGTCTAGTTGCAATCCAGGATTCTGAGTTGCAGCTGGCCCTCGCTGCCTTGGTGCAGCCAGGAGGCATGGCACTGCCACAGAGGTAGAGGGCTATTCCAGATCCTCAGCAGCTTCCTGGGTCTCAGGAGTGATGTGACATGGAGAGGGGAGGTCAACAGGGTCAGTTCCATCCCCTTAATCAATATCGTCTTCAGGGAATTATCAGATGACCTCATAGAAGAAAACAGACTGTAATCAAACAGGTTTTTAGAGTGTTGTATTAGTAAAGATCAACACAGGTGACAGATATAAATCTATAAAGTTATTAACCCCTTAAAGACACAGGATGTACAGTTGTATGCAGAAGGATCGGAGTTGAATTCAGCTCTATACAATGCAAGTGTCGTCTGTTTCTTACAGCTGACAACTGCTGGCAAGAGCTGCAATCAGCACTCCTGCTTATCGTGACTGTTGACCCTTTAAGTGCCACCATCAATTCGGAGTTTGGGGGTCCTAAACGGCACCCTGCGATGAAATTGCGGGATGTTGATCGGTTGTCATGGCAGATTGCCTGTCAGATCACTATATAATGTAATGCTACAGTTTTAAGCCATCGCATGTTCACGTCCTCCGATCTATCAAAGTAACACATTATTTATTGTGATCAGAAAAAAGAAGAATTGCGCATTGTCGGTCACTCCATTTCCAAGAAAAAGTATGAATTTTTGATCATTTTTTTTATTATATGCAATCCCAAAATAGTACCAATTGAAACTACATGACATGCCCCAAAAAATGAGCCCTCACATCACCATGTCGATGGAAAAATAAAAAAAGTTATGGCAATCAGAAGATGGCGGAAGAAAATAAAATTATTTTTTTTAAGTAGTGGAGCAAACAAAAAAAACCAACTATATAAATTTGGTATAGTAGTAATCGTACCGACCCACATAATAACGTTATGTCATTTTTGCTGCAGCGTGTACACCATAGAAAAAAGATCCTTCCAGAGATGCAGAATTGCGCTTTTTTTCAATTCTACTCCACTTAGAATTTTCCCAACGTTGCCACCAGGTGTCTTTTGCGCTGGCGGTCTTTGTTACCCACAGAAGCAGTATCCCAGAGAGATGGTCTCTGCTCAACCATGGAGATTAGTATCTCCATATCAACACTGCGGGGCATTTTTAAGTCAAATAAAGTGAAATACCTCTCAAAATATCTGCCATGGCTGCTGTTCAATTTCTGACAAACTTTATAGCATCTGCTCAATTACATTATTTTTCATGCTTATCCTCCTGTATTGTGGGCATTTGCGTGTCCCCATTGAGTTCTATGGAGACCTAGGATGAACAAATGCACAGGTTTTTTTTTCAAAGAAGGAAGATGGAAACACACCTCTACAGCACCACCTATTGGATGGCGGCATTCCTTCAGGCCTGTTTTACATTGGCGTCAAAATCGTGCGATTTTCCTTCCGATGCGACAGTGCTACGAATCACATGTATGTGAAGCTCATGCTTTCCTATCGTTTCCTTCGCATTAGTGATGTTTTGCCCGCGACTTGCTATGTTTTGTAGCCCATGTTTTCTTATGGCGCCTTCCTCCCTGTTGCATTGCATCCTACAAAAATGTGCAGTGTGGTGCGATGCAACTTTTACAGTAGGAAATCCTGCTGTAAAAGCCCTAAAATAAGCCGCAGCTGTCTAAAAAAAATACAACCCCCCCCCCCCCCCCAAATATACCACCTAAGAAGTGCTGTCAGCTCTGCAGCGTCTTCGCCCCGGCCCTGGAACTTGTCTTCAGACATCTCTTCCTGGTCAGGGATTTGAAAATCTCCACCTCCAGGAAGGCAGAGCTGGCAGGGCTTCTCAGGTGATGTATTTGTATTTTTTATGCAGCTAGGGTTTATTTTCAGGGTACAGCTTATATTTCAAGCCTCCCTCCCTCCCCCCGAAAAAAAAAAGTCCCCTCATGTGCTGCAAAGTTGTGCAACTTTGTAGCAACATGTGCGACTTTGTAGTGACACAAAATCGCAATATTGCAGCAAGAAAACGCAACAATATCGCACGGACCACTGATGCAATATCACTGCAATTTTCTGACTGGGCTATCGCATTGCCCGTGTGAGACAGGCCTAAAACCAATGTACATCTCTTTGAACAAGTCTTTAAAACAATGATTGGGAATAGGAAACCAAGTAGAACCCATGCACATACAGCTATTTCGGGGTATTTACCCCTCAACAGTGTGCAATAGGTTTCTGGCTTGGCTGGTGAGAGGCCTGTGACGTGGGTCGGGAGGGGTGTCGTGTCTCCCCAAGGAAAGCTCCCAGAAGGTGCGTGGAGACACTTAGGATGTGAGTGGGTTAGGAAAGACATTGCCTCTTTCCCCAAGGAGAGCACCCAGAAGGGGTATGGAGACACCTAGGACTTGTTTAAAGAGTCGTACATTGATTTGAAGAAATGCTGCCATCCAATAGGTGGCGCTGCAGGGGTATTGTTCCATCCTTCTTTTTTGCAAATATTACCCAGAGGAGCATGCATGGCCTTATAAGTCTCTTCACTCACCTCCTAGGTGTCTCCACACCTTTTTTTCTGCACACGCGAAATGTGTGCGCAAAATACAAGAATGTGATCAAACCTGTTGATATTAATAGGTTCTACTCACTGTGCGTTGCATGTGCAAATTTTTTGCACACAAATGTGCCCATGTGAAGTGCACCCCTCAGATCCTGTAGCCCACATGCGTAAAGCTCAAGGCCTGCAGCCTAAACCCAGCCCATCACATCATTTTATGTGGCCCAGATGTAAAAAGACCAGCTCTCCACTTTCCCTGGAGGATGCAGCCAGCGCTTGACAGAGGGGGCGGTGCCAGCACACAGAGCGGGTGCCATCTTCAGTTAAGAGCCCTGGCACAACACCACATCGCTCACAGGTGGCGGCACAACTCTTTGACACCATCCAAGGTAGGAAGCTCGGTGTCAAAGAGGTGGAAAGGGCTGGCTATTATCTAACCTGGTCGTAAAGGACATCTTGGCCTTTTACTGACCAAGTAGCATCATAACATCTCTGGTTGAAAAATTTGAAGTATTTAACAGCAACCCAGAAAAAAGGTACATATGCCATAGAAAGCTGCTGGGACACTTCCATTTGGTGCATAATACATGTTGTATAACTCCTGCGTTGCATTATTCTTGGTCGTGTAAATACGGCCTTGTACAGTCTTCTAAAAAAAGTCACAGAAAGCGGCCATATACTTACTGATACACTGATACAAGAGGACAGGTATCAGGGGCGTACCTAAGGGCTCAGGGGCCCGGGTGCAAAAGTTCAGCTCAGAGCCTCCCCCTTGGGCCTCCACCCCACACTCCCGTACCCATACCTAGATCGTGCTGCATACATGATCTGCCCCTTGGCGTAATCTTTCCAAACATGACGCATTTCCTGAACATGAAAATTTGTTTGTAGCCCCGCAGGCCACTCTCACACACACCGCTTTTTACCGCTATTAGCACGGTGTCCAGAGCGCCGTACTAACTGCGGTACAACACTCCCATAGATTTTAATGAGGTTATTCAAATCCGCACTCGAACATGGTGTTTTTCGAGAGCTGTCTGTTCTATTTTTGCTTTTTCATAGTTTTAACACATCTCATCACCTATCACAATGATGGGGTGCATTAAAAAGTGCTGTCAAACTCTGTAACCTTTGTTCAAAAACCCTGCTCGAAATTCCAGTAAAAATGCCACTATTTAAAGCTGCGTCTTCTGAGCAGTGTGAGAGCGGCCTTAGGGGGGGTAATGTTTTTGTTGTACTTCAGAACCACAATTAAGAAAAACACATAAAAAAACCTGCATGCAGTATATAAAGACCGCATACGTTATTAAGGAGCTGCAGACACTATTAAAAACTGCATGTGGTTTAGATGCGTTTTTAAATTGTATGTAAAGTGTGAAAATAAATACAGTAAAGCCAGGGAGATGTATAACTTATACCAGCGATCGATAGATAGGAGATAGATAAATAAATATGGGATAGATAATAGGAGATAGATAAATAGATAGATATGAGAGAGATAGATAGATAGATAGATAGATAATAGGAGATAGATAAATAGATAGATAGATAGATAATAGATAGGAGATAGAGAGATAGATAAATAGATATGAGATGGATAATAGATAGATAGGAGATATAGAATATAGATAGATAAATAGATAGATAAAGGAGGGAGACAGACAGTCAGACAGATGACAGACACACATATATACACTTACCCCAGGGCCCAGTCCACCACTTCTCCATGTGACAGCAGCAGGAGAGGCAAACTCAGAAGCTTCCCATTCAGCAGGAAGCAGGGTGACAGCACATGATCACTGTGCCCTGCCGGCCCATGTGACTTCCTCCCTCCTCCTCCCTGCTCTGCCGGGCTTCCTCTCAGGCTGGCTGTTCTGGCTGCCGCATGATGGGAATCTTGCGGCAAACAGAACGACCAGCCAGTAATGCACTGAATCTGCATGTGGCTATGACAGAGGGCGGCCTCGGGGCCCCCTGAACGCTGGGGCTGGGTCGCTATGGCAACCCCAGCAACCCCTGACGCTACGCCTATGGCAGGTATATACACCACTTATTCCCCAAAATGCAGACAGCCAGAAAGCTATATGGAGGAGCCACAAACACATCTGAGGATACCGATAAGACAGTCACTCACAAACCCTTCTTATATTGAGGGGGACGGCTGATTAGTGTTTATTCCCACAAAAGAGTAGATACAGGGTGTCAGACCACATGATACGTGTAGTGCAACATGCAGGCTTACAACCTTTTAGTGACACCATATTTGAAACCAGCGGGTTGCCCTCCACCTCATAGGTGAACCACACCGGTACTGTCATCCTTAGCTTTCCCAGAATTCAAAGCTGCACTGCATGTCATTTATAAATACAAGGTATTAGCCCACAACCCAGGTCACGGGTCCTCGCTTATTGTGGGTCCCTACACTAACATTAGTTAAAATCACGGAAAGGGAAATATGAAAATGACAAAAAAGTCACAGAAAGCGGCCATATACTTACCGATATACTGATACAAGAGGGCAGATATATATACCACATATCCCCCAACATGCAGACAGCCAGACTGCTATATGGAGGAGCCGCAAACAGTCTTACAATTACAATCGGCCCTTGAAAGCAACCGTAATGCTGATGTGGCTCTTCTGTAGCCCATGTCAGCAGTGTACTATAGAAGGAGAAACTGTAAAATATTTCTGATATTTCTTCCTTTGTACTTGCATGTGATTGCACTGTATTGCTGAACAGCACTGTACTACAAGTCCCAGGTGTACGAGTGAGGTCTCCACAAAACTCTGCGACACGACCCTGTTCTTACTTTTGATAAGTTATCATCAGATTCGATACCCTTAAAGGTGGGATGATCGTCCTGAAGGGAATTCACGTGCCTCCTCTACTTGGCACACTGCGCCAGCAAATACAGGTACCGTTTGTATTAAATGGTGATTAGTGCCAGCAAATCCTTGACAGTGCAGACTGTGTGCACCACTGAGCAAAGACGGGAAATTTGATTTTATCACAGCCCTGAAATCTGGTTGATTTTTGGGATCGCTCCAGCTTCTAGAAGCTACAATACAATTATTGCAGGTCTGACTGTTCTCTATCTGTGAAGTCTTTTATGTAGTGCATATGTCAAAGAAATCAGGGGCGGACACGGAGCACAAAGTGGTCCTGGAAAAAAAGTACAAAGTGGTATTATGTAGAAGGTGGGCTAAAACTAACACAAGTTGGGCAAACCTAAGTAGGCAAGGGTGAGCAAACCACAACCCACTGCTACGTTGGCGGTAGCAGTGTCAGACTGGGTACCCAAGGCTCACCAGTGGAATGGAGGGTCCACCCTTCATCTATATACAAATATTACCTTTTTTTTTTTTAGGTTGTGTGTCCAACTTGTGATCACCTTGATGAAATGGTACATCAATGTGCTAACTACTGTTATGTGAAGTGTTTTTATTAATCTTCAAATACAATCCCCCATCGTCCTCCCCAACAATATTTCTCCCCAAAAATAAAGCAAGAATACAACACACTGGCATACATATATTTGGTATTAGTGTATCTTGACGCCACCTGAACAACAGGTGGAGCCAAGATAGAATGTGGTTGACGCCCCCTGTTCGTGATAGGGGACAATGCCGTGCAGCCTTTCTCGGCTTCACAGGTCCTGCTTCTGTCACTCTCCCTGGCGCACCTTTCTATGCTTCACAGCTCTTGCTGCTGGCCCCGCTGTCACCTCCGCAGCCTTGTAGCGGGGCGCTGTGACTCTCCCTGGCAAACCCTTCCTCCCCGTCAGACGTCGTGCTGTTGTCCGCGCTGGTCAGACCTCTTCCCGACGCTGTCAAAGGTCAGTATCCTGCCCCCCCTCCCACTGACACTCTGCAGCGCTGAGTGATGCAGGGAAGTGAAGCGGCGACCGGCGGCGCTCTGCGCTCCATGCCACAACACCCCAGTCAAGTGCCGATCGCCGACACTGACCACTATACCCCACAGCTGCGCCCTGAACTCCTCAGCGCTAGGGCCCACAGGAGCACTGTTAAGTTCGGCCGAGCACCGATCACAGGCGACGTTCACTGCTCCCTGGCACAGCCACGCTGTGAAATGCAGACCAGGAGCTGTCACCTTCCTGCACAATGTCCGCGGGGCAGCAGCGCTAATAAATGCCGAGCGACACTTCTCATCCTTTCTCTGCTGTGGCCGGCGGGTGCCTACAGGACCTGTGAGGGGAGACAGCCTGACAGCCAATCAGCAACAGGGGGCGACAACCCCCTGTCAAACACGTTCTATCTTGGCTCCACCTGTTGTTCAGGTGGCGTCAAGATACATTAATACCCATATATTTTAGCATTCCCGTTTATATAATTTTTTTCCCCTTATTTTTGGAGGCAAACCAGTAATTAACTTTACATCCACAAGCTAAACAATAAATGTCCGAAGCATTTATGCAAAATATATGTTTAATGCACCTATATAAAGAGTATATTGCACCGATATGCAGATTACACGTTTGATGCACCCGTATACGGATTAAATGTGCAATTAATCCGTATACAGAATGTATGTTCAATGCACTCTGTATACAGATACATGCCCAATGCACCCATATATAAGGATTATATGTCCAATGCCGCTGTATACAGAATATATTTCCAATGCACCTGTATGCAGAATATATGTCCAACGCTCCTGTATAGAGAATATACAGTGGGGAAAAAAGTATTTAGTCAGATACCAATTGTACAAGTTCTCCCACTTAAAAAGATGAGCGAGGCCTGTAAATGACATCACAGGTAGACCTCAACTATGAGAGACAACATGAGAAAACACATCCAGAAAAATCCCATTGTCTGATTTTGAACGAATTTATTTGCAAATTATGGTGGAAAATAAGTATTTGGTCAATACTAAAGATGAGCGAGTATACTCGCTAAGGCACTACTCGCTCGAGTAATGTGCCTTAGCCGAGTATCTCCCTGCTCGTCCATAAGGATTCGGGGGCCGCCGCAGCTGACAGGTGAGTTGCGGCGGGGAGCGGGGCAGAGCGGGCGGGAGAGAGGGAGAGAGAGATCTCCCCTCGGTTCCTCCCTGCTCTCCCCCGCAGCTCCCCGCCCCGCGGCGGCACCCGAATCTTTCGGGACGAGCGGGGAGATACTCGGCTAAGGCACATTACTCGAGCGAGTAGTGCCTTAGCGAGTATACTCGCTCATCCCTAGTCAATACCAAAGGTTCATCTCAATACTTTGTTATACATCCTTTATTGGCAATGACAGAGGTCAAACGTTTTCTTTAAGTTCTCACAAGGTTGGCACACACTGTTGCTGGTATGTTGGCCCATTACTCCATGCAGATCTCCTCAAGAGTAGTGATGTTTTGGGGCTGTCACTGGGCAGCACGGACTTTCAACTCCCTCCAAAGGTTTTTTTATAGGGTTGAGATCAGGAGACTGGCTAGGCCACTCCAGGACCTTGAAATGCTTTTTACGAAGCCACTCCTTCGTGGCCCTGGGGGTGTGCTTGGGATCATTGTCATGCTGAAACACCCAGCCACGTTTCATCTTCAGTGCCCTTGCTGATGGAAGGAGGTTTGCACTCAAAATCCCATGATACATGGCCCCATTCATTCTTTCATGTATGCGGATCAGTCGTCCTCGTCCCTTGGCAGAGAAACAGGCCCAAAGCATGATGTTGCCACCCCCATGCTTCACAGTAGGTATAGTGTTCTTTGGCTGCAACTCAGCATTCTTTCTCCTTCAAACACGACGAGTTGTGTTTCTGCCAAACAGTTCTACTTTGGTTTCATCTGACCATATGACATTCTCCCAGTACTCTTCTGGATCATCCAAATGCTCTCTAGCAAACTTCAGTTGGCCCCGGACATGTACTGGCTTAAGCAGGGGGACACGTCTGGCACTGCAGGATCTGAGTCCCTGGCGGCGTAGTGTGTTACTGATGGTAGCCTTTGTTACGTTGGTCCCAGCTCTCTGCAGGTCATTCACTAGACTGCCCCGTGTGGTTCTGGGATTTTTGCTCACCGTTCTTGTGATCATTTTGAACCCACGGGGTGAGATCTTGCGTGGAGGCCCAGATCAAGGGAGATTATCAGTGGTCTTGTATCTCTTCTATTCTCTAATGATTGCTCCCACACTTGATTTCTTCACACCAAGCTGCTTGCCTATTGCAGATTCAGTCTTTCCAGTCTGGTACATGGCTACAATTTTGTTTCTGGTGCCCTTTGACAGCTCTTTGGTCTTCACCATAGTGGAGTTTGGAGTGTGACTGCTTGAGGTTGTGGACAGGTGTCTTTTATACTGATAACAAGTTCAAACAGGTGCCATTACTACAGGTAATGAGTGGAGGATAGAGGAGCCTCTTACAGGTCTGTGAGACCCAGAAATCTTGCTTCTTTGTAGGTGACCAAATACTTTTTTTCCACCATAATTTACAAATAAATTCGTTAAAAATCAGACAATGGGATTTTTCTGGATGTGTTTTCTCATGTTGTCTCTCATAGTTGAGGTCTACCTATGATGTCAATTACAGGCCTCTCTCATCTTTTTAAGTGGGAGAACTTGTACAATTGGTATCTGACTAAATACTTTTTTTCCCTTCTGTATGTTGAATACCCCTGTATACAGAACAATGCACCTGTATACAGAATATAGGTGCAATGCACCTGTATACATATTATGTGCCCAATGCAAATGTATATGGAATATATGTCCAATGCCCCTATATAAAGAATATATGTCTAATGCCCCTATATGCAGAATATATATGTAATGCACCTGTATGCAGAATATATTTTTTATGCACCTGTATACATATTAGATGCCCAATGCACCCATATACGGAAGATATGTCTAATGCACATGTATAGAGAATATATGTAGAATGCACCTGTATATAGATATATGGATTATATCCATATACGTCCGATGCACCCGTATACGGATTACACGTCCAATGCACCCGTATACGGATTACACGTCCAATGCACCCGTATACGGATTACATGTCCAATGCACCTGTATACGGAATTTATGTACAATGCCCCAATATACAGAATATATGTTCAATGCACCCATATATGAATTACATGTCCAATGCCCTTGTATACAGATTATATGTACAATGCCCCTGTTTACAGAATATATTTTCAATGCCCCCATAGAATCATAGTATTGTAGAGTTGGATGAGACCTCCAGGGTCATCTGGTCCAACCCCCTACTCAGTGCAGGATTCACTAAATCATCATCCAACGATAGCACTGGTTGCGGCGTGTATAGGGTTAAACATCGGGGATCGAAACTTCTTCGGAACCCGATGTTAGAGCAAGTACCCAGCTGTCGTTTAACAGCTGAGTACTGGATCCCCCTGGAACTGGAGGCTCACTGCAGGCTTCTGATGCAGTGCTGTCTTTTGATGCTGCAGAATAAAATCCCTTTATATCCACCCTTCAAGGACACGCAGGTGGTCCTTAAGGGGTTGATATTGTCTTGTTTTTGTGGGGTAGGGGAACAATTATCAACTATTGGTTAATAATTAGGCAAGTTTCTACACATTGGAAAAGGCAAACTATCTAAAGTGACATTATTGATTACATAAAATCCACCGTGTATGAAATTTTCCAAATAATTTTAAGCTAGCAACCCCCGTCAAGGGTCTTTGTTGTCTTGCGAGTCCCTTACTAAACATGTGCAAAAAAGTATCTCGCTAAACAAAAAAATGGAAGCACAGACGACTTAAAAACATTATAATGCTGTTTGGAGAGATTGGTTCATCTGGTTCCTCAAACATAGTCCATCTGCCACTGAACTGCTCATTAAGGAAAGTAGACTGTGAAAATGTTGCTGTTCTGCGATGCAACCTGGGGTCTTCGCCAACTTTTGATGGGAGAGTTACAGCTTCAACCTCTTGTGTAATCCAACCAGCATTACTGTTCCAGCGAAAATTATGCAGAACCACACAGGTTCTAATTACCGCACACATGTTGTTAGGTTTTAGCTGAAGCATGTTGTGGAAAACTCTCCACTTGTTAGAATCCCAAAGGCACACTCCACGCAAAGAATAATGATGATGTCGCTTATCCAAGTGGCAACCTTCAATTATTGCTGTCAGCCAATCATGGTATCTTAATTTCCTTCTACTATGTTCTATAAATTGTTCTGTTATGGATATGATGACAAAGAAGGCAAGCGGTAGTCTTCGAAACGCGTTGCCTATCTATTTGTTTGTCATTTTTTATTTATGCAAAAGCTGCATTGTGGAGTAAACTATTAGAAGCCATACTTTCCACTCTTTGGTAACTGGTTGATCTGTGGACCTTGGATATAGAAGAGATCTGGCAGACCTCGGGTCTCCTCTGCAAAGTCAGTAAAACCAGTGATTGTTAATTGGACAAGTATACATAGTAGCACCGCAGGAGTTTTATTCCTACTTTCTATTACCGAGGTCTTGACGCCCTGGGTATCTCCACTGTCATTCCTCCTGGCTTTCTGAGAGCTGGTGGGGATTGGTGTTAGTGACTATTCCTGGAGGTTCCCCACACCAGGTGAGTCTACTTCTATCTATTACAATATATGTTATTTATTTACAGATTCCTCCTGGAATTTTATCCATTCCCACAATGACAATTTGGGCACGTGGAACTGAAGAGCCAAGAAGGTTCCGTGGTTCTGGCAGGGACAGCTGGTCGACCCAATGAAAAAGCCCTGAAATTGCAAGCATCTGCAGCTCTTCCATAGGCCTGATATCCACCAGCACAAATATATAGTAGCTATTAGCAACAGCCTATATCACTACCAACAAGTACTGCTTGTAATGGAAATATCGGGACCATGAGTGCTGCGGCTTTTTATCACAGATGTGTTTGCCATCCAGTCCCCCAATGCAGTTGGAATCCCTCGGTGATGTCTATCCAATCTAGACGAGAGGCCATCACCAGAGTCACCAGACGCTGCCAAAAGGACATTACAGGTCATCTCCCTGACGATTCCAGAAATTGTAAATAGGTCCAACAGAAAATTGAAATGCAGCGAGGTATACAAATTCCCAGCGACCAGAAACCTGCACAAAGAAGGGAAACTTGAAAAACTTTAGGACAAATGTTACTTTGTAAGGGTTAACAGATCAGTATTTTCATTAGTATTAAAAAAATGTAAATCTTCCCATTATTCATTCTCTCTGTAGGTTCCAGTGTGGGTTTTGCCTTACAAAACAGCTGAAAAAAACTGACATGTGAATAAGCCCTACAAAGTGCAACACAATAAACATCAATAATGTAGCAGACCTTTGTAAGAGCTCATGCCTTGTGATTGGGGGTCAGCAGCTACCTGCTCTGAAGCGCGCATCAGGGGCCAGCCTGCTTGCCTACCGCTTTTCAACTAGCAGCGACTGTGGGTCACTCACACAGGCTGATTGGAATGGCCAAGCATTATCCCGATCCGAAGGTGTAACTTGAAGCTGCGGGGCCCCAGTACGAAGTCTGGAACTGGGCCCCTCACAGGTATAGACTAAAAGAATATAGTTTATTAGAAACTCTTAAAAACATATACGGGCTGACTAACAGTACTAACATACATTAACACAAAAAAGAGGAGAAGATATATTTAGGTGCACGTTTGAATTATGCATCCAATGTCTCCAATGTAGATAATGGTCACAATAGCATGGTCAGTATAAGTGGATAACTTTAGTGCATATACAGAGTTCCTGCACTGAATGACTGGTGACAGTCGTATGTAGAGGTCGCAGAGAACTACGGCTCTGAATGACTGGTGAAGTCACAGAGAAATACGGCTCAACGCGTTTCTCCGCTCGCTTTAGAGCGGTTCATCAGGAGCCACAGATGTATATGTGACCAAAAAATCTTTAGTGGGATTAATAGCGTCAATCATTTAATTGACTAAGCTATCTTCCTCTTTTAGGATATATAATCAGTAGGATTAAATTGGCAAGAAAGTGGGTTGTCTGCGAAGATGTCGCCAACAGGTATATATATATACCAGACACCGTTAGACAAAAAGCCAGCAGGGTACGATGGTATAGTGGCTACGTTGGTAAAGAAGGAAGGAGGACTCGGATAAAGAACTTATGCATTGACAGTAGTCACAAGTCAGATGCGTGTTTAGATATGTCAACTATAAGGATCCTGTATTTAGCGCTGTATACCTATCCTCCTACAAGTGTTGCAATGTTAGCAGCACTAATGTAGAGTTTCTAGTCATATGCACTGACATTAATAGAGAGTCAGGTGCATGTTCAGATAGGTCAGCTAAAGAGGATCCTGTATTTAAAGCTGCATACCTATCCTCCTAAAAGTGTTGCAATGTCAGCAACACTAATGTAGAAATGCTAGACTCCTATCAAAAGTTCAGACAACCAATCTAATATTCAAGCAGGCAGCCAAAAATAGGCTTCAACAAATTTTTCTGCTCAAACAATAGGTCCCCAAGATAAGGTTACCTAGTGTGCCAAACATAGAGTAAAATAACAAACAGATAAAGCCTGTGGCCCTGATGGTGAGCCACAGGTAAAATCAATTTGGCACACTAGGTAGCCTTATCTTGGGGACCTATTGTTTGAGCAGAAAAATTTGTTGAAGCCTATTTTTGGCTGCCTGCTTGAATATTAGATTGGTTGTCTGAACTTTTGATAGGAGTCTAGCATTTCTACATTAGTGTTGCTGACATTGCAACACTTTTAGGAGGATAGGTATGCAGCTTTAAATACAGGATCCTCTTTAGCTGACCTATCTGAACATGCACCTGACTCTCTATTAATGTCAGTGCATATGACTAGAAACTCTACATTAGTGCTGCTAACATTGCAACACTTGTAGGAGGATAGGTATACAGCGCTAAATACAGGATCCTTATAGCTGACATATCTAAACACGCATCTGACTTGTGACTACTGTCAGTGCATAAGTTCTTTATCCGAGTCCTCCTTCCTTTTTTACCAACGTAGCCACTATACCATCGTACCCTGCTGGCTTTTTGTCTAACGGTGTCTGGTATATATATATACCTGTTGGCGACATCTTCGCAGACAACCCACTTTCTTACCAATTTAATCCTACTGATTATATCCTAAAAGAGGAAGATAGCTTAGTCAATTAAATGATTGACGCTATTAATCCCACTAAAGATTTTTTGGTCAAATATACATCTGTGGTTCCTGATGAACCGCTCTAAAGCGAGCGGAGAAACGCGTTGAGCCGTATTTCTCTGTGACTTCACCAGTCATTCAGAGCCGTAGTTCTCTGCGACCTCTACATACGACTGTCACCAGTCATTCAGTGCAGGAACTCTGTATATGCACTAAAGTTATCCACTTATACTGACCATGCTATTGTGACCATTATCTACATTGGAGACATTGGATGCAGAATTCAAACTTGCACCTAAATATATCTTCTCCTCTTTTTTGTGTTAATGTATGTTAGTACTGTTAGTCAGCCCGTATATGTTTTTAAGAGTTTCTAATAAACTATATTCTTTTAGTCTATACCTGTGAAGGGCTTTTAAGAAAAATTTACATATAGACTTCCCGTCTCTGTGATAAGCATGGAACTGGGCCCCCAACTATAAAGCTTCATTGATAGCATTGGTTTGCAATATGGGGAAGAGAGACTTTATGGGCTCCCTAGGGCTCCGGGCCCCAGGTGCGACCGCACCCCATGCACATACTTGCGCCGTTGACCCGAATACGTGGAGCATACAGGCGCAGGCTGCCAGGATACACTGTGCCTGCCCGGTGTTTCCAACTTGGGTATAAGCGCAGCGGTAGGTACGAACTATAGAGTGTGGCTGGCATATTAACTGGTGTCTGTGTGGTTTTGCTTCCAATAGTACCTATGCGCACACACACTCTGCCAGACGCAGCCGCTCAGTGGATACA
The DNA here is from genome assembly GCF_035609145.1 of Eleutherodactylus coqui. Lineage (NCBI taxonomy): Eukaryota > Metazoa > Chordata > Amphibia > Anura > Eleutherodactylidae > Eleutherodactylus > Eleutherodactylus coqui. The sequence goes on along the minus strand of NC_089843.1, from coordinate 198,101,068 downwards.
ATGTTGTGAGCTGTGGGGAAAGCCCTAGAATCATCCACAGCAGCAGACAGGCCGAGTGTAAATCAAAGTGCTTGGTTGTTAGCAGCAGCCACAGCTGCGCTGCACCTCTTGCTTGTGGTTTCTGCTTTTGGAGACTGCTGTAGGAAAGGGGGTGCACCAGTCCTGGAGGTACTGCAATACCAGGTCAATGCGCAGAGTGGACAGAGCAAGCTCTTTTTTCAGCTCCCTGTTCTAAAAATCCATTTAATATATGGTCCCCAGATAGGGGACGTATCAGATATTAAACTGATAAGAACAGATTTTTTATTTTGAAAAACCAGAACGGCTTTATTTACACATCATAAAAACATGCAAAAGTATTTTAGGCGCTCTAAAGGAACATACACATTAAATGTAAATGCAGGAAATTCCTGCTGAATTTATTACAAGGAAACCTAAAATAATGGCAAATAACAAAGTGCCAAAAGCAAATTATGCAAATATGCAACGCGTTTCGTCGCTCCTGTGGCGACTTTCTCAAGCATAAACATGTATAGTCACATACAGCCATATATATGTAAAAGCAAACACTTACATTAGAACACTGACCAATCCTGATCCATTCATCTGTTTCCTCCAGCGTGTCCTGATGGAAATGCACGCTGGGGCTTGCCGCCCGGTGCAGTCCGTAGGACTTCCGGGTTGCGGCCACCACGTGAGACGTCATGACGCCCGAGGCGTCATGACTGCTATCCGGTGTATATACGTGGGCTTTACAACCCAGTCTGTAGGACTTCCGGGTTTTGGCCAGCACGTAAGGCGTCATGACGATCCGGTCGTCATGACTACCGTCCGGTGGATATACGTGGGATGTATTACCCATGGCGCTCCATCCGGAGGTAAGATGCACTGACGCTTTCACGTCCTATATCATGTGACCGCACCTAGCGTGTATACGTTGCCATGGTTGCATCACTACTCTCAGATCACGGACAAGCCTAAACTTAGAAAGCGCAATCTCTGTGTGGCCCGCTGCTGACAGCAAGGGGGCCACATACTCTGATATACTCAACACAAAAGATATTTACTTGTGTCCATAAATATTTGTAAACCCTATGGGATGCATTATGAAAATTGTAAAACATTAAAATAAGTATATATATATATGTGCACATAAGAGCTGGTTATTACACATATGTATAGATAAATATACACATTTGTACCAAAAATGCATACATAAAGAAAATGCATACTTAATATATCAATATATATCCACCAACTTATATCTGTGAAATCAGTCAACTGTTTGAGGATAAAGGAGATGTTCTGGATTTTTAAGTTGGGTTCACTTGTTCCTCACGGTTTAAACGAAGTTTTAGAGAAATTTTAATAATTTTTAAAGTTACAGCAAGAGACATTTTATGGCATAAGTTGGTGGATATATATTGATATATTAAGTATGCATTTTCTTTATGTATGCATTTTTGGTACAAATGTGTATATTTATCTATACATATGTGTAATAACCAGCTCTTATGTGCACATATATATATATACTTATTTTAATGTTTTACAATTTTCATAATGCATCCCATAGGGTTTACAAATATTTATGGACACAAGTAAATATCTTTTGTGTTGAGTATATCAGAGTATGTGGCCCCCTTGCTGTCAGCAGCGGGCCACACAGAGATTGCGCTTTCTAAGTTTAGGCTTGTCCGTGATCTGAGAGTAGTGATGCAACCATGGCAACGTATACACGCTAGGTGCGGTCACATGATATAGGACGTGAAAGCGTCAGTGCATCTTACCTCCGGATGGAGCGCCATGGGTAATACATCCCACGTATATCCACCGGACGGTAGTCATGACGACCGGAGCGTCATGACGCCTTACGTGCTGGCCAAAACCCGGAAGTCCTACAGACTGGGTTGTAAAGCCCACGTATATACACCGGATAGCAGTCATGACGCCTCGGGCGTCATGACGTCTCACGTGGTGGCCGCAACCCGGAAGTCCTACGGACTGCACCGGGCGGCAAGCCCCAGCGTGCATTTCCATCAGGACACGCTGGAGGAAACAGATGAATGGATCAGGATTGGTCAGTGTTCTAATGTAAGTGTTTGCTTTTACATATATATGGCTGTATGTGACTATACATGTTTATGCTTGAGAAAGTCGCCACAGGAGCGACGAAACGCGTTGCATATTTGCATAATTTGCTTTTGGCACTTTGTTATTTGCCATTATTTTAGGTTTCCTTGTAATAAATTCAGCAGGAATTTCCTGCATTTACATTTAATGTGTATGTTCCTTTAGAGCGCCTAAAATACTTTTGCATATTTTTACATTTGTGTTCCTTTTGAGGAGTTGCATCCCCTTGTTTTTGGGAGATACAACAAATTTTGGGTAAGCTCCTCCCTGAATCCACGGGGGGTCATTGAAGGAATACACATTTTTTCGTTCCATTTGGATCCTGCGGACATTTGTCCTCTGTTACTACGTGCAGACCAGGACTTGGAGGTGTAGAGTGGATGGGTTCTCCCCTCATGGGAAGCATCCTCCACCTACACCGGGTAAGTCATTTTTCATCTTCTAATCTACATTTTTCAACATTGCTTGGTTTTCTTGGATATTCGTAAGAGGGGCGCTGTCCTTATTGTTTTACATCACAAAAACACTTCATCACATCAAATACAACTGAAAAACTGTCAAACTCATGACAAATTAACCAACTCAATCTATTTTTTAACTTTCCACACCCCCTCCGCATGCACCCCCCTTTTGCTTTTGTCCCACAAATAAATAAAGTACAGTTTACTCAGCACCATTCGCACGCTGTCCCTCACATTCAGCTCCTTCTGCTTAAACACATACACATTCCTTATATCCCACAACACTTCCTTCACACACGCCAAGAAGAGCCACAACAGTCTCTGCTTCACACAATCACTCACAGCTAACCCGAACATAACTAACTCATAATTAATAAATGTAACTCCTGTTATCTCTCTGCACAACGGGCCGAGCCTCCGCAGTACATTCTGCGCATAGTCACAGTTCCAAAAAACATGCATTACACTCTCACATCCTCCGCACCCCTCTCTTGGACATCTCTCACTCCTCACCAAACCTCTCACACGCTGAAACTCTCGCACCGGTAACACTCCATGCAGACTCTGCCATACAATCTCACTCTGCCTATTACTCATCCCGTCCATCCACACCTTTTTCCACACGCTCTCCACATTCGCTCCCCGTACAGAATTAATGTCAGACACCACATCCTTACTCTCAATCATTGACTGAACCATCCGCTTATTCTTCAACACGCTCACCTCACACTCACTCAACTCAAACTTCACCACAAAACTGACAACCCATTCATACCACTTTGGACTCTCAAACGCCACTGGCTTACGTAGATCATACGCGCACCACTTCATCCGTACATACAATCTCCCTGCCAAATACCTCATCATACACGCCCCTTTTGTATCTTTCTGGATCAATGTCAATAAGAAAAAGATAATGTTGCAACCAAAGTAAACTTCCAGATTGGGAAAACTCACTCCCCCTTTCTCCAACTCTTCACCACCACGTCTCTCCTCAACCGCTCCATTTTTGACCTCCAAAAAAAGGTAAAGAGGATCCTATTTAGTCCCCTAAGGGTCATGTAGTCCGGCAGGAAAACCATCGCTACATAAAGAAATATTGGTAGAATCACACTTTTGATCACCAGAGTCTTACCTATGAAGGTAAGGCTCCGCAGCCTCCAAAAATGTAAACAACTTTCTGCTTTCTGTTTTGCTTCTCGCCAACTCTCCTTCCCATCTAGACTACTGTCAAAACTAATTCCTAGAATCTTGATAGCCCCATCCACTCTATTCAAACCCACATCCGCACTCAACACAGCCTCACCAAACACCTTACATTCACTCTTGTCCCAATTCACACGGAAAGCAGATACACCACAGAAAATAGACACCAACAGCTTCACCCTCCTCACTGCACACTCAGACTCACACATCCCACACACATCATCCATGTAAGCACTCACCTTCAACTCTCTTCCATTGCTGCCAGGGATATGGATTCCCCGCACTACCTTGTCTCGCCTGATCATACATAACAAAGGTTCCATGGCGCAAATAAACGCTACCGCAGACAACGAACACCCCTGACGCATCCCAGACCTCACATTCACTCTCCTTCCAACCTTCCCATTCACCAACATGCTACTATAGATATTTGCATGCAAAATTCTCACTCTACACACAAACTCGGCCAGAAAACCCATGCGTAACACACGAAACAAAAACTCATGCGACAACCTGTCATACGCCTTCTCAAAGTCCAAGCTCACCACATACACACCCTTCTTTCGCTTCTTACAGTCCCACAACACGTCTCTCATCAGACACAAACTCTCATGCACACGTCTTCCAGGCACCGCACAATACTGATCCTCACTCACAACACACTCCAACACGTCACGCATACGGTTGGCAATTATCTTAGCGTAGATCTTATAGTCACAGTTTAACAATGTGATAGGATACCAGTTCTTTAAATGCTTCAGATCGCCCTTCTTTGGTATAAGCACAACCATACCACCACACATCCTGTCAGCCATCTCCGCATTCACCCACATGTACTTACACACCTCACTTAAATCCTTGCCCACTACATTCCACAACATCCGATAAAACTTCACGGGCAACCCATCCGCACCGGGTGTCTTATTTAAGGCCAAGCTTTGCATTACCTCAAACACCTCATTTGTGGACACCTCCCGCATGATAGATGCCCGCTCCACATCCCCAAGCCTACCCTCTACCTCACTCAATACCTCATTCTCTAGACATTCATCCCTCCACCTATCCGCATACAACTCCTCATAGAACCCCGCAATCACCTCATGCACCCCCTTGTGAGGATATATATATATATATATTGCCAAATGTTTTTTATGCTTTTATACCTGTATGCAAGTTTTATTCAATTCCAAATGAGAGAAAAAACTTATATGTCGCCTTACATCAGATATTCCAAGGCTTTGCAAGAGATGTTCTAGAAATTCAGAGAAGATACCGAACCAGACACAAGGACGCGCGTACTTGGCCGTTTTCCCAGAAGTGCCGTATCAAGATGTTCAAATGTACATAATTTTCACTGCCTCAGGCCGGAAATCCGGACTGCCCATATATGGTTATGAGCCCATCACCCCCTGGTGGGGATGGGACAAAGGGTATAAGATCTCATGTAATCTGTAATAAAGCACGACAGCCGAGAGCCATGTCCCGTGTGAGAAACTATACCAGACCTCCGTGTGGTGTTTTCTTCTTATCGCCGGCAGCGGGCAAGTGGGGTGGGCCCGATTGGTGCTGTATTTAGAATTTTATTACCCTGACAAATGGCGCAACCAACTGGGGCGACAAAGCCGGAGCTTACAACGCATTCCACCCGGATCCACGCCACTGAGAAGCCGTCCTGCTGCAAACCGAGCCTGATCAACTCACTTAGAACTCCAGGTAAGGCCAGCATATATTTATGTTGTGTTTTACTGCGAGTCTTGCAGCAGGACTGACTATCTGTGGTTTGTGACCGGACGGGTTGGGTTAAGAGTTCTACACGGTAACTCGTGTGGGCTCCGGGTTTGCCGTCATGGACCACTGACCGTGATATGCGCACCAATCGGTCACCCAGAAACTAGTCTGTAGTGTATTTGTACTTTGAAGTTTTAACGTTTTAATAATAGCGGAGATTGTTGTATCTGCAGAATTTTTTTCCTCTTTTTCTTTTCATTTGGTCTCACAGACGAAGGAACCCTCCGTTTGAGTTTATTTAGTCGTTAATGGTTTAGCTGAGAGGGAAGCACTCTGTGAGATAGGTCCCATAGACGAAGGAACCCTCGGGTTTAGTTTAGTTAGTTGTTAATGGTTTAGCTGAGGAGAGGGATGTACTCTTTGGGACTGGTTCAATAAGAAGAAGATGCCTTCGGTTGTTTTGCCATATATAAGGGGCTGACAATTCGGGTCAGAAGGATGCACTCTATGGAGCGTGTTATTATTATTGTTGTTGTTGTTGTAATATGCGTAAGACCTTATTAAAGAAGACAGAGCCCCTCAAGGGCTGCCGCCGTGTGGATGAATTTGTAGACTGTAAGAAAACTCTAATGAAAATGTGTGACACCGACCCGCACGGCAGATTACAAAATGGTGTCTGGGAGGGAGGTCTTTAGGACCCAGAGGCGCTTTGAAAGACCAAGGTTTGCTAGAAAGAGAGAGACAGTCAGAGAAAGTTGTATGTACACATTATTTGTTTAAGAAAGTATCCGTAAGTGAAATGTTGAAAGGTACAGTAAGTGATCAAGAGGGCGTCAGGAGAGTGTCTATTGAAGGTTATATTGGCAGTTAGGTAGGGAGAGAAGTATAGGGAATAAGCAAGCCGATAAGAAAGTTACAATGCATGTGATTTTTTGGCAAAGAAAGAAGAAAATGTGTATAATACAAGATAGATAATAGATATGGATATATATGTGTGTATATATATGTATATACTGTATGTGCAAATAGTTAACTGAGCTTGCTTTTAGGGGAGAAGAGTTTGTTGACATGTAGCTGCGAGTCTGTGTAAGCTTTTCAAGGTCAAGAAGATAACCAAGCGAGAGAGAATGCAATAATAACCCTGGATAATATCTCTGCTTGCTGTAAAGGAATGGAGGCTTGAAATGAATTTAATTAATTATACCGTCTTAGTAGGCAGGAAACCTAGCATTCTAAGTTATATTCTTACTTATACAGGGGTTGAAAATGAATGTTACAAGGTCCCAGGATGTGTGTTATTTATGAGTTCAAATGCAGGGCTGTGCAGTCTGTGTTTCATATTCGCGGAGAGATAACAGTTTGTTTTAAAAAAGGTGGGGGCTTTCAGAATTCACTCCAAATTCAGGGTCACAGATTCTAAAATACTTCAGCGTTTAATACAGCATATAATAGCTTCAGTAAATAAGAAATATAGAATATCTCAGTCACTCAGCAAACTTTTTCACATAATTTGTCATAAATAGCGCTCATTCACAATCTCATCTCAATAGAATCATGTACTTTATAATAGCACTCACCTCGGTGTTTTTCAGATGATGTATGTATGTTTGTCAAACTTTTTTTGTCTGTGCATCTGCATGTACTGGTACACCTTCAATGGGGGGTGACGGAGCAGACTTGAGAGCATGGATGGATGAGAGTTAGTGACCCGTGTTCAAGCTGCGGTGAGTGTGGAGTGTGTGATGCAGGTAATGACTGGGGATAAAAGTCCTCCCCATGCATGGGACTTTGCTTGGTTGAGATGTGGACGTGTAGACTGTTAAGCTGAAATGGGTTCTGAAAAGAGACACACGGAGCCAATATCGAAGGGGTGGAGCTAGATGATGTAATAATACGTAATGTGTTTCATCCCTCTTGCATGAGGGAGGGGGTGAGGAGCTTGAGCAGCTAGTAAAAGTTTTTTGTTTTGTTTTTTTCTCCCGTCTCAAATTTTGATAAGATATTGCAGGCAGGATCAGACTAATAATGAATTCACTTAAAGGGATCTCACATTTCCAATATTAGTAGATGTTTTGTAGATTATTCTGCCCCGGTGTAACTCATGTTTCTGCTATAGGTGCTAACATTTTACAGGCCTTATCTGCATCCATCAAATCTTTTTACAATGTTATAATAACTTAAACCCGGCTACTATTGTTCCAATTGCGTACCCGGGTTCAAAGGGGGGGAGGAGAAGGCATAGGTGATCTAGGTATTGCAAGTCAGCCATTTTTAAATTTTTTTTGCAAGTCATTTTTAAATTTTTAAATTTTTTGCAACAAGATTCTGATCTTTTTGAAATAGAATATCAGCCTGATTGTCTAGCATTGATGCAACAAGAAAATTTTAGTTTTAAAAAGTTGCTGAAAGCCCTTGTTGATAATGCATATTTTGAGTTGTTTTTTATAGATGGTCCCAGTGTGATTGACGACTCCACACTGGATATGCAGTCATAACACAACATGACACGGTAAAAGCAGAATGTCTCCGCATGTCGCAGTACAAGAAGCGGAATTAAAAAGGCCCTCACTGAGGCGTGTAGAGTGGAGGAAGGTAAGACGGCAAACATTTACACTGACTCCCGGTATGCATTTGGCATAGCTCATGATTACGGCCCAACATGGAAGGCCAGACAGTTTTTTACCTCAGCAGGACAGCCGATTAAGAATGATGCAGCGGTCTCATGGAGACCCTACTTCTACCTGACAAGGTGGAAAGCTCACACCAATTCCTACACTGGAGAAGCGAGAGGCAATGCCATCACAGACCACACAGCAAAAGCAGCGGCCTTTAAGCCGTGGAAGAAAGAAGAAAAGTAGAATTTGATAAAAAACTTGGACTTTGATAAAAACTTGGACTTTGATGAAAACTTGGACTGTGATATGCTAAAGACTTTACAGTTACAAGCCAGCAAGGAAGAAAAGGAAAAATGGACTAAAAAGGGACGGCATATGGTGAACAGTCAACAGCACTTGCCTACCACGGTCCCTGTGCCCCATGATGGCCCAGCTGACGCACGGAAAGACGCACCTCTCAAAGCAACAATGATGTCGATGCTTGAGCGAGGACGGGTGGCTCCTTGGTTTTCTGTAGCTGCTGCATCATTTGTCCAATTTTGCATGATCTTTGCCGTAAAGCAACAGGACAGAAGTAAATTTGCCCCATCACACTTGCCTAGACCACTCTACCTATTTCAGGGATTGCAAATTGGCTACACTCAGCTCCTACTTGTTGGGAAGCATGAATACGTGCTTGTTGTTGTTGATGTCTTTTCAGGTTGGAGGCCTACCCTGTTACCAAAGTAAATAAGCAGGTAACCGCACAGAAGCTCATGAATGAGGTAATCCGCAGATATGGGGTACCGGAAGTGATTGAGTCAAACAAAGGTACACACTTCACAGGTGAAATAATGCAACACATCATGTCTGTTTTGGGTATATTCCAGGCTTTTTACACACCCTACCATCCGTGGAGTAATGGGAAAGTAGATACAAAAGACAATGAAGAAATGGGTAAATCTTGAATTGAGTGTCTTTCATTAGTTTTTCTTTTTCTCCAGGAGGGTACATGCCACAGTATCAGAGTTTGGGGAATGATTTTCTTGTTAATTTTGTCATAGGCCTCTCCAAGGAATTGTCAATAATGTATTCTGTAGTCTCTGCTTTTCTCCCAGGTCCTACAGATGAGTGTCACAATCTGAAACCAGGTGACAGGGTCTATGTGAAAAAGTTTAAGAGAGAAACCCGGTTTGAATGTGCCTACCAGATGTTGTTCACCACCCCAACTGCAGTCAAGCTCGAAGGAAAACCCACTTGGATCCACACTTCGCACTGAAAGAACTCATGATCCTGCATATCCTTTACATGCTATAATGTGGTACAATTCCTCTAACACACACCTTTGACTACTGTACACTAGCCCCCTGTTTCAGAACAAATTAATACAATCAAATGTGCAATATGAAGCCTACACTGAGGGTGAGAATCCAACACTGCATCCTGCTAAGAGAGAAGTTGACGCTCCAGGTGGTAACTTTGATCCACATGTATACATAGATACAATAGGAGTGCCAAGGGGGGTGCGAGATTAATTTAATTCTAGAGATCAGGTTAAAGCAGGTTTTGAGTCCTTATTTGCTATTGTCACTGTTAATAATAATGTAGATTTGGATGAATTATATCTATTACAATCAGCAGAGGTTTGTAAACTACACCAGAGATGCTTCACAAGGGTTAGCTGACCAGTTAGAGCCCACTGCATCCATGGCGTTCCAAAATAGAGTGGCCGTGGATATGATTTTAGCAGAAAGAGGTGGGGTATGTAATTTCCTGTATGTGTATTATCCCTTTGATCAAAAAGAGTATGAGTAAGGGACTGGATAATGTGACCAAAATAGTCCGATAATGCCAACCACGTACGTTACCAGAAGAATGGAGAAATGGACTAGTACTGCGCTGCCCCGGTCTCATAAGATGGACTGTCAGTGGACTTCCCATTTGCCTAGGGAAAGTGCAGAAGACCTTAGGTTCTGGCGAGGGCACATCCTGTGGGGTGTTAACTCGTACAGATAGAGGATATGGATGCCCGGAAATAAGCCCAGGGAATCCATGGCCTCCTTGTGAGGTGAGGTAGGGATCCCTCCCTTTTAGGAGTAGGGACTTACGGGCAGTGGAGAAACCCTGACGCAAGGGAGAGACGACCGAGGAAGAGTGCAAGGTCTGATACTTGATCTCCATATAAGTTTTTTAGGGGGGTTTGTGAGGATATATATATATATATTGCCAAATGTTTTTTTATGCTTTTATACCTGTATGCAAGTTTTATTCAATTCCAAATGAGAGAAAAAACTTATATGTCGCCTTACATCAGATATTCCAAGGCTTTGCAAGAGATGTTCTAGAAATTCAGAGAAGATACCGAACCAGACACAAGGACGCGCGTACTTGGCCGTTTTCCCAGAAGTGCCGTATCAAGATGTTCAAATGTACATAATTTTCACTGCCTCAGGCCGGAAATCCGGACTGCCCATATATGGTTATGAGCCCATCACCCCCTGGTGGGGATGGGACAAAGGGTATAAGATCTCATGTAATCTGTAATAAAGCACGACAGCCGAGAGCCATGTCCCGTGTGAGAAACTATACCAGACCTCCGTGTGGTGTTTTCTTCTTATCGCCGGCAGCGGGCAAGTGGGGTGGGCCCGATTGGTGCTGTATTTAGAATTTTATTACCCTGACACCCTCCCCTCTCACCTTACACTCATCCTCATTCATCACACACTCAAAAGGTAGGTTTTTTTGCGAAGGTTTTCTTGAAGAAAAAGCTTGTACATTTTTCGTCATACTCCATTCTTTCAACTTTGGCTCTATATATGATACTTCTCCCTATCTGCAGGAACTTGTTTATGTCTCTTTTAATTTGTATGATGTCCTGCTGGACCTCCATGCCACTCTCACGGAGCTTTAACAGTAGACTTAATTGGGCGTTAAGCCTGATATACTCTCTTTTTTTCTCACTCGCCCTTTTATACCCCACAAACTTAAAGAAAGTTTTTGTTTTCTTTTTAACCCAATCCCACCATAACAAAATATTGGGGAACTCCTCCTTTCTCCTGCTCCATTTTTTAATACTCGCACTCATACTGCGCTCTCACTTACTCGCACCCCAGATGACTGACATTTAACTTCCACACCCCTCTCCCACACACAGCGCTCTCCCTAATAACAAGCTTACATAGCACACCCTCATGGTCAGAAAACAAAACAGGTTTTTGCCTATAACTAATAGCATTAAAATCATGTGATACAAAACAAAAATCCAGGCGGGAGTGAACTCCACCCCTGTCCGCGTGGTAGGTCGGCATAAATGGTGTAACCTTACATAAAGATTGCATATCCTGCAGATGGAAATCAGAAATAATTTCAACATAAATTTTCCCGGAAACGTCCAGGGAAGACTTGCTGATGTCGCAGTTCATGTCGCCGACTAATATAACAGGCAACATAAAAAACGTCATCTTCTCAAATAAGTTTTTTCTCTCGTTTTTACAGGTAGGTGCGTAAACATTAACTATACGGAACTTTACATTCCTGTACTGTAAGATGGCTGAGATACATCTCCCCACCTCTATCACCTCGTAGCTCAGCAGCCGGATATCCCCGGAATTAATGAGGATTGCTACACCATCATTTTTATTGGATCCACTCCCAGAAGACACAGCCCCTCCGTGGGGCCACTCACCAGGGCCGACCTCCCCACTGATACCGCACTCCTGCAGGCATATCACCGATGCACTCTCCTGCCTGAGCAGGCTCAATATGGCCGCTCTTCTCGCCTTATTCTGAAAGACTCTTACGTTCTGAGAGTGGATCACCAAAGACATAATATTCTGTACATATGCATACTAACATTAAATCAAGGCACGAGTCCTTGCGTCAAAGCGTCTAGCATAACCCCACATGGTCGCCACCGTCTGGCGGCAACACCTCAAAAGGGTTGCTCGTTTCCATGTCGTCGCTCTCACTCTCCTCATTTCTTCTTTTTTTTGCAGCTTTTTTACTCGCCACCTCGGTAAAGTCCTCGTCACTGTCACTGATTTGAAACCCAACTCCCTCCCTGCGACACAAAAACATCTCTGGTGTGGAGAAACTGTCTATGACTCCAGACGGATGGACAGGACTGTCCACCTCCTCTATTATCTCCTCTAGGTGGCAGATGACCTCCGATACCTGGGTCTCCGCCGCCTCTCTCATATCCACAACAGCAGCAGCAGCTTTCTGGCTTTCCACCTTCCTCTTGGTATTCTGGCCAGTCACACTCTTTGCAGCAGGCGGCACGGAAACAGCAGTAGTACTCACAGTACAGATAGTCTCGACTTGCGAACATTCGAGTTACGAATTTCCCAAGATATGAACTATCTGTCCAGCACAGTATGATGTAATGCTATGGCATTACATCATACTGTGCAGGGACCGGACAGGCTTCTATCAAGCCTGATAGAAGCCTGTCCATTCAGATCGCGGTTGCTAGGCAGCCGGGGGCCTTCTGAAAGGCCCTAGGGCTGTCTATGCAGAGAGCCTATCAAGCCGTGTGCTTGATGGGCACTCTGCATAGGCAGCCCTGGGGCCTTTCAGGAGGTCCCCGGCTGCCTAGCAACCACACAGCGTCCCACGATCTCATCGTGGGACGCTGTATAGGCCCCCTGAACGTTGGGTGCAGGCTGTTTCTTACAGCGGGCACCCGGCGGCAGCAGTTCCGACGAGCCGCGCCGCTCGTCAGAACTGTTAACACTTTAAATACCGCTGTCAGAGCGGTATTTAAAGTGTTAACAGTTCAGACGAGCAGCGCAGCTCGTCGGAACTGCCTCAGCCAGGTGCCCGCTGTAAGAAACAGCCTGCACCCAACGTTGTATGGAGCGGGACCCACCCGCGATCCCGCTCCATACAACCATTTGTTCGGACTTGCGAACAAAATGGACTTGCGAACCGGGTCCTGGAACGGAACCTGTTTGCAAGTCGGAGACTACCTGTATATGGTAGCAGTAGCACTGGCAGTAGGTGGCTTGGGAACAGTAACACTTGCAGCAGGTATCACAGAAACAGCATTAGCACTTGCAGCATGTGGCTCATGATTAGCAGCAGCAGCAGCTCTCACAGCAGGTTGCTTAGCAACAGCAGCCACACCGGAAGCAGCAGTGTCCCCATAACTTGCAGCACACTCTGCATAGGTTTTCCTCCGGTTTTCTCTGGGGCGTTTAGTCCCCGGACAGTCTCTACACACATGTTCCTCTGACCCACATAGGTCGCACCGCTTAGGTTTTGGGCAGCTACCTGCATGGTGCCCCATGCCCTGACAATTGCGGCAGACTTGCCTTAGTGCATGCATCATTCACGTGCCCAAACTGGCTGCAGTTCCTGCAGTACAGGGGCTGTCCGGGATAGGTCAGGTATCCTCGGTTCCCCGCAATTGAGAAACTCGCTGGCGGGTGCATCACTCCTCCCAGGCTGTTTGGGTCCATTCTGAACCTCACAAAAAACTTGTATTTACAATTAAAGATGTCCAAAATGTTTTTCTGTTTCTCTCCGCCGCGCACATTCTCACAATACCGTCTGAGGAAACTCTCTATCAGCGCCACATCGGTATACGGATTGTACACATGTACCAGGACCGGCTTCTCCTGTATCCCAAACAAGGGGGTAATCCTCACCCCACTTAGGAGGTCGCTGTCCTTGTGACCCCGCAGCCATTCATAGACGTTCAGGCAGGCATATTCCTCACAGAAAGTCACGTCATACTGGCCTAGTCTAGCGAAGTCCTGTACGCTGTAGATGTCCGTCTTCAGTACGCCACACTTGTTCATCAGGACGTCCCGCACAACGTACACCATGCTGTTCTTCGCTCTGTCAGTCAGGTCCACATCAAAACGAATGGTATTTCTTACTCCAGCCATCTTGCAAAGTAAATCTGTTGGTCAGGAACCACAGAAAGGATTCTGCTCTCGCAGTAAAGCCTGGGCTAAACCCAGCACACCCACGACTCCCAGGCCAAGATTTTTTTTTTTTTTTTTAAAAACCAGAACGGCTTTATTTACACATCATAAAACAGTTCATCACATCAAATACAACTTAAAAACATGTTAAACTCATGACAAATTAACCAACTGAATCCATTTTTTGACTTTCCACATCCCTTCCGCATCCACCCCCCCCCTTTTGCTTTTGTCCCACAAATAAATAAAATACAATTTCCCCAACACCATTCGCACGCTGTCCCTAACACTCAGATCCTTCCGCTTAAACACATACACATTCCTCACATCCCACAACACTTCCTTCACACACGCCAAGAAGAGCCACAGCAGTCTCTGCTTCACACAATCACTCACACCTAACCCGAACATAACTAACTCATAATTGATGAAAGTGGCTCCTGTTATCTCCCTGCACAATGTGCCAAGTCTCCGCAGTACATTCTGCGCATAGTCACAGTTCCAGAAAACATGCATTACACTCTCACATCCTCCGCACCCCTCTCTTGGACATCTCTCACTCCTCACCAAGCCTCTCACACGCTGAAACTCTCGTACTGGTAACACACCATGCAGACTCTGCCATACAATCTCACTCTGCCTATTACTCATTCCGTCCATCCGTACCTTCTTCCAAACTTTCTCTACATCCGCTCCTCGCACAGAATTAATGTCACACACCACATCCTTACTCCCAATGATCTTCCGCACCATCCGCTTATTCTTCAGCACACTCACCTCGCACTCACTCAACTCAAACTTCACCACAAAATTGACAACCCATTCATACCACTTTGGACTCTCAAAAGCCACTGGCTTACGTAGATCATACTCGCACCACTTCATCCGTACATACAATCTCCCTGCCAAATACCTCATCATACACGCCCCTTTTGTATCTTTCTGAAACAATGTTAACAAGAAAAAGATAATGTTGCAACCAAAGTAAACTTCCAGATTGGGAAAACTCACTCCCCCCTTTCTCCAACTCTTCACCACCACGTCTCTCCTCAACCGCTCCATTCTTGACCTCCAAAAAAAGGTAAAGAGGATTCTATTCAGTCTCCTAAGGGTCATGTAGTCCGGCGGGAAAACCATCGCCACATAAAGAAATATTGGTAGAATCACACTTTTGATCACTAGAGTCTTACCTATGAAGGTAAGGCTCCGCAGCCTCCAAAAATGTAAACAACTTTCTGCTTTCTGTTTTGCTTCTCGCCAACTCTCCTTCCCATCTAGACTACTGTCAAAACTAATTCCTAGAATCTTGATAGCCCCATCCACTCTATTTAACCCCACATCCGCACTCAACACAGCCTCACCAAACACCTTACATTCACTCTTGTCCCAATTCACACGGAAAGCAGATGCACCACAGAAAATAGACACCAACAGCTTCACCCTCCTCACCGCACACTCAGACTCACACATCACACACACATCATCCATGTAAGCACTCACCTTCAACTCTCTTCCGTTGCTGCCAGGGATATGGATTCCCCGCACTACCTTGTCTCTCTTGATCATACATAACAAAGGTTCCATGGCGCAAATAAACGCCACAGCCGACAACGGGCACCCCTGACGCACTCCAGACTTCACATTCACTCTCCTTCCAACCTTCCCATTCACCAACATGCTACTATAGATATTTGCATACAAACTCCTCACTCTGCACACAAACTCGGCCGTAAATCCCATTCGCAACAACACTCGAAACAAATACCCATGCGACAACCTGTCATACGCCTTCTCAAAATCCACACTCACCACATACACATTCTTCTTTCGCTTCTTACAGTCCCACAACACATCTCTCATCAGACACAAACTCTCATGTACACGTCTCCCAGGCACCGCACAATACTGATCCTCACTCACCACACACTCCACCACGTCACGCATACGGTTGGCAATTATCTTAGCATAGATTTTATAGTCACAGTTTAACAATGTGATAGGACGCCAGTTCTTTAAAAGCTTCAGATCCCCCTTCTTTGGGATCAGCACAACCACACCCTCACGCATACTATCAGCCATCTCCGCATTCATCCACATGTACTTGCACACCTCACTTAAATCCTTGCCCACCACATTCCACAGCATCCGGTAGAACTCCACCGGCAACCCATCCGCACCGGGTGTCTTATTTAAGGCCAAGCTCTGCATTACCTCAAACACCTCATTTGTGGACACCTCCTGCATGATAGATGCCCGCTCCACATCCCCAAGCCTACCCTCTACCTCACTCAGAACCTCGCTCTCCAGACATTCATCCCTCCACCTATCCGCATACAACTCCTCATAGAACCCCGCAATCACCTCATGCACCCCCTCCCCCCTCACCTCACACTCATCCTCATCCACCACACACTCAAAGGTAGGTTTTTTTGCAAAAGTTTTCTTGAAGAAAAAACGTGTACATTTTTCATCATACTCCATTCTTTCAACTTTGGCTCTATATATGATACTTCTCCCTTTCTGTAGCAGGAACTTGTTTATGTCTCTTTTAATTTGTATGATGTCCTGCTGGACCTCCATGCCACTCTCACGGAGCTTTAACAGTAGACTTAATTGGGCGTTAAGCCTGGTATACTCTCTTTTTTTCTCACTCGCCCTTTTATACCCCACAGACTTAAAAAAGGTTTTTGTTTTCTTTTTAACCCAATCCCACCATAACAAAATATTGGGGAACTCCTCCTTTCTCCTGCTCCATTTTTTATACTCACACTCATACTGCGCTCTCACATCCTCGCACTCCAAATGACTCACATTTAACTTCCACACCCCCCTCCCACACACAGCGCTCTCCCTAATAACAAGCTTACATAGCACACCCTCATGGTCAGAAAACAAAACAGGTTTTTGCCTATAACTAATAGCATTAAAGTCATGTGACACAAAACAAAAATCCAGGCGGGAGTGAACCCCACCCCTGTCCGCGTGGTAGGTCGGCATAAATGGTGTAACCTTACATAAAGTTTGCATATCCTGCAGATGGAAATCAGAAAGGATCTCAACTAAAATTTTCCCGGAAACGTCCAGGGAAGACTTGCTGATGTCGCAGTTCATGTCGCCGACTAATATGAGAGGCAACCTGCCCAGCATGAAGAACCTCATCTTCTCAAATAAGTTTTTCCTCTCGTTTTTACAGGTAGGTGCATAAACATTAACTATACGGAACTTTACATTCCTGTACTGTAAGATGGCTGAGATACATCTCCCCACCTCTATCACCTCGTAGCTCAGCAGCCGGATATCCCCAGAATTTATGAGGATTGCCACACCGTCATTTTTATTGGATCCACTCCCAGACCATACAGCCCCTCCGTGGGGCCACTCACCAGGGCCAACCTCCCCACTGATACCGCACTCCTGCAGGCATATCACCGATGCACCTTCCTGCCTGAGCAGGCTCAATATGGCCGCTCTTCTCGCTTTATTCTGAAATACGCGTACGTTCTGGGAGTGGATCACCAAAGACATAGTATTCTGTACATATAAATACTAAACGTTAAATCAAGGCACATGAGTCCTTGTGTCATGGCGTTTAGCATGACCTCACATGGTCGCCACCGTCTGGCGCCAATGACTCAAAAGGGTTGCTCGTCTCCATGTCGTCGCTCTCACTGTCCTCATTTCTTCTTTTCTTTGCAGCTTTTTTACTCGCCACCTCATTAAAGTCCTCATCGCTGTCACTGATTTCAAACCCACCACCCTCCCTGCGACACAAAAACATCTCTGGTGTGGAGAAACTGTCTATGACTCCAGACGGATGGATGGGACTGTCCACCTCCTCTATAATCTCCTCCAGGTCGCGGATGACCTCCGATACCTGGGCGTCCGCCGCCTTTCTCGTATTCACAACAGCAGTAGCAGCTTTCTGGCTTTCCACTTTCCTCTTGATGTTTTGGCCAGTCACACTCTTTGTAGCAGGCGGCACGGAAACAGAAGCCGCAGTAGGTGGTATGGAAACAGCAGCTACAGCAGGGAGTACGGAAACAGCAGCCGCAGCAGGCGGCACGGAAACAGCAGCCGCAGCAGGCGGCACGGAGACAGCAGTAGTACTTGTAGTAGGTGGCTTGGGAACAGTAACATGTGCAGCAGATATCACAGAAACCGCATTAGCGTTGGCAGCAGGTGGCTCATGGTTACCAGCAGCATCTCGCACAGCAGGTTGCCTAGCAACGGCAGCCATAACTGAAGCAGCTCTCACAGCAGGTTGCTCATGGTTACCAGCAGCATCTCGCACAGCAGGTTGCCTAGCAACGGCAGCCATAACTGAAGCAGCTCTCACAGCAGGTTGCTCATGGTTACCAGCAGCATCTCTCACAGCAGGTTGCTTAGCAACGGCAGCCATAACTGAAGCAGCTCTCACAGCAGGTTGCTCATGGTTACCAGCAGCAGCTCTCACAGCAGGTTGCCTAGCAACAGCAGTCCCACTCAAAGCAGCAGTGTTTTGTTTACTTGCAGCACACTCTGCATAGCTTTTCCTCCGGTTTTCTCTGGGGCGTTCGGTCCCCGGACAGTCTTTACACACATGCTCCTCTGACCCACATAGGTCGCAGCGCTTAGGTTTTGGGCAGTTACCCGCGTGGTGTCCCTCGCCTTGGCAATTGCGACAGACTTGCCCCTTAGTGCATACATCCTTCATGTGTCCAAACTGGCTGCAGTTCCTGCAGTACAGGGGCTGTCCGGGATAGGTCAGGTATCCTCGGTTCCCCGCAATTGAGAAACTCACTGGCGGGTGCATCACTCCTCCCAGACTGTTTGGGTCCATTCTGAACCTCACGAAAAACTTGTATTTACAATTAAAGATGTCCAAAATGTTTTTCTGTTTCTCTCCGCCGCGCACATTCTCACAATACCGTCTGAGGAAACTCTCTATCAGCGCCACATCGGTATACGGATTGTATACATGTACCAGGACCGGCTTCTCCTGTATCCCAAACAAGGGGGTTATCCTCACCCCACTCAGGAAATTGCTGTCCTTGTGACCCCGCAGCCATTCATAGACGTTCAGGCAGGCATATTCCTCACAGAAAGTCACGTCATACTGGCCTAGTCTAGCGAAGTCCTGTACGCTGTAGATGTCCGTCTTCAGTACGCCACACTTGTTCATCAGGACGTCCCGCACAACGTACACCATGCTGTTCTTCGCTCTGTCAGTCAGGTCCACATCAAAACGAATGGTATTTCTTACTCCAGCCATCTTGCAAAGTAAATCTGTCGGTCAGGAACCACAGAAAGGATTCTGCTTTCGCAGTAAAGCCTGGGCCGAACCCAGCACACTCACAACCCTCCAACCAGACCAAGCACTACACTTGATCTAGCCAAAAGGCCGAGAAGCGATAACCCGAAATAGGTTTCACCTGTAGCCCGGCCCGCCCAACTCCACTTCCAAGGCTTGAGGCAACAGGCTCAGCCGGCACTCTGGGCGCACCCACAATGCACCCAGGCAGCTGGGAGAGTTTTGCATAGCCCCGCCCCACGCCTTCTCAACCGCGCCCTCCCCCCCCTCAGTCCTTCCTCTTGCACCGTGCTCACGCATCCTAGGCTTGTAGAGCCTGCTGCTGCTGCTGCAGGACTCGTCACCTCCCTACCCAGGATGGTTAAGCCGGCGATGACACTAGAAGCAAGCACTAGTTTGTCTCTGAAGGTGCGTCGGCCGGTCGGTTGGAGGGATCTCTTCGGCCGGCCGCATTTCGAGTGGGGACGGATGGAAACTTTTTACCTGAAATGAGGGAAATTGGCTTCGGCCCCATAGGGCTTTATTGCCTTTCCCTGGGCCGGCATTAGTAGACCCTAGTAAGGAGAATAATAGAACGGCATGGTCATCCGAAGAACTTAAAAACATACAGCAGGCCTTTTTTTCCCGCCATACATACATAACTACAGATTTTATATTTTTTTTACATATCTATATATATATATATCTATATATATATCTATATATATCACACACACACACACACACAATCCTAAATCTATCTTTAATCTATATCTACAAAATCTATAATTCAGAAATAATCCATATCTATATTCTACGTAATTAATAAAGATAGATTAGATAGGATAGGATAGGATAGATAGACACATACATGCATACATACTGTATGCAAATGAGCCAGGTATTTGGAATGCTGATGATGTCACTCCCTTGTGATGTCATACATACATACATACTGTATGCAAATGAGCCAGCTGTTTGGAATGCTGATGATGTCACTCCCTTGTGATGTCATACATACATACTGTATGCAAATGAGCCAGCTGTTTGGAATGCTGATGATGTCACTCCCTTGTGATGTCATGAGCCAGGTGTATGGCAGGCTGATGTCACTCCATTGTGATGTCATCAATTTAGAAGCATAAATACCGGGCTTGGCAGCGATTTTAGTCAGTCTCTGCTGCAGCTGGGAGACGGGAGATGGTCTTTATCTCTACCAAGAAGCTGCAGAACTACCGGTAACTGCAAAACTACCGGCAACTGCAGAACTACCGGCAACTGCAGAACTACCGGTAACTGCAAAACTACCGGTAACTGCAAAACTACCGGTAACTGCAGAACTACCTACCGGCAACTGCAGAACTACCTACCGGCAACTGCAGAACTACCTACCGGCAACTGCAGAACTACCTACCGGCAACTGCAGAACTACCGGTAACTGCATCATTTTTATTTTATTCAATATAGGTTTTATTGGTTTCATGGAGGGGGGGGGGGGAAACTTTTGCCTTATCTCAAAGCAATGTAAAAATAACTTTGACAATGAAACTTAATAAATAAATTTCGAGTTGAACTATATCATGTTTGTCTGTGATATTTTATAAGGTCTACAAACAGGGGAAGGGGGGGGAGCGGTAAGGGAGGGTAGGTATCTATGACACGGGAGAAAGAGAAAATAAAACAAAAAGGGGGGGGCGGGCTCCGGGATTGTTGTTTCTCTTTACGATTGTGGTTTAAACGTGTTACTCACATGTCCCTGTCTGTAACCACCTAGTAAATAGGGGTGAGCTCCGGGCATCTATCCATATCGCCCAGGTGTGATACAATTTATCATAGCCTGACGGCTCATCTAGAAGCCTCATTCTCTCCATACGCTCTATTTCGTGGATCAGTTATTTTTAGCGGAGTGCATTTTTAATGCAGCACACAAGGGGGAGACAGCGGCCTACCAAAATCTAGTTGGCTGCTGCTGTGGCTTTCTTTTTTTTAAAAAAAAGGTAGCTTCCGTTCTTCCACGGTGAGGAATAGGCAGGGAGGTTCCGTTTTTGCCAGCTGGGGAATGCTTATAGGCAAGGCCTTATCCCTGCTGGTGCATGTAACGTCAGACCACGTTTCAGACATGCAGCTGCGGCAGCAGCAGCATTCATTCAGTCAGTGGCTCACAAACGAGGTCCGTGCAAGTTTACATTAAACAGACACATTTCTTTCTTTACTGTATTGACTGCGGTCTTTAGCGAGCGGTTGAACTGTTTCTGTGTCCATGCATTGAATAATGCAATACATCCTTTTAAAGTAGACGTCCGTTCGTTGGAGTTCTTTGCTCCCCGGGTGTTGCTCCATCTGTAAGCGTTGGCCTGGATCATCCCACGTGGAGCGTGTATCTCAGCCCGCGTGGAGCGCTGCAGTTTTTCGACTACCAGCGACTGCAGGTCACTCACACAGGCTGGTTGGAATGGCCTAGCATTATCCTGATCCGGAGGTGTAACTTGAAGCTGCGGGGCCCCAGTACAAAGTCTGGGACTGGGCCCCCAAACTATAAAGCTTCATTGATAGCATTGGTTTACAATGTGGGGAAGAGAGACTTTATGGGCCCCCTAGGGCTCCGGGCCCCAGGTACGACCGCACCCCCAGCACATACACCCATGACCCGAATACGTGGAGCATACAGACGCAGGCTGCCAGGATACGCTGTGCCTGCCCGATGTTTCCAACTTGGCTATTAGCGCAGCGGTAGGTACGAACTATAGAGTGCGGCTGGCATATGAACTGGTGTGTGTGTATGTGTGTTGTTTTGCTTCCAGTTGTACCTGTGCTGTGCACACTCTGGCAGACGCAGCTGCTCAGTGGATACAATGTTGCGAGCTCCACGGCAGCAGACGGGCTGAGTGTCAATCAAAGTGCTCGTTTGTTAGCAGCAGAAGCAGCCACAGCTGCGCTGCACCTCTTGCTCGTCAGTTTTGTTTTTCTGCTTTTGGAAACTGCTGTAGGAAAGGGGGTGCACCGGTCCTGGAGGTACTGCAATACCAGGTCAATGCGCGGAGTGGACAGAGCAAGCTCTTTTTCCAGCTCCCTGTTCTAAAAATCCATTTAATATATGGTCCCCAGATAGGGGACGTATCAGATATTAAACTGATAAGAACAGATTTTTTTTTTTTTTTTTTTAAGTTAACATCCCCAACTAGTGGGGTGACTTTATTAACACAAAAAGAGTTTTACAATTTGGTAACATATTAAGAACATTTTAAAACCTAAAATGTTCTAAAAAACAAAAACTCTTTAAAAATACAAATACATACATATAAAATGGGCACTTGGTGGCATCACAATATGGAACCCCATTCCCTTAAAAACCATTTTCTGGATAAAATCGGAAAGTTTTTCTTATCTATTATAAAATAATCGTACATCTCGCTAAGACAAATAGATAAAACATCCTGCACCGATAAAACCTCATGTTTGAATAATAAAATATTCCGGGCCTTCCATAGAGCTGCCTTCACGCAGTTGATAATCTTCCATGCCATTATCTTCTCGGTCCGTGTGGGGCACTCCAGACATCCATACAGCACGGTCTCCATCTTTATTCCTTTGTTCCGGGTGATTTTGTGTAGAAGAGGGCTTATTTTAGTCCATATGATTTTAGTAAAAAAACACGTCCACATAAGATGTTGCACGGTCTCTTCTTCTTGGCATCCTGGTCTTGGGCAAGCGGCAGAGTTGGTCAGCCCTCTTCGATGCTGGAATGCCCGGCATGGAAGACACTCGTGAACGCAGCTCCAGGCAAGGTCCTTCTGTGGGTTAAAAAGAGAGTTGTCATTTACCATTTTCCATATTTCTTTTGTTCTCTCTTCATTAAAATTACTTGCAGGCGCCATAAAACCACTTTCCTTAAAATCTTTGTATACTTTCTTACTATTTAAAAGGTATTGCACCGTCTTCCCGCTAAAATTATATAAAATCACAATTTTTCCTAAAATTCGATACTCATCCGGCAGGTTAAAAGAATAGGGGGAATTTAAGACTGTGGAAAACCACCCATTTCTGCGCATAAAATAACCTGTGTTGTAGCGGATAAAATATGACCAAAAGTGATTTTTAAAAACAGCGTTAAGACACATGCTAAAATACTTAGTTAAAAGAAAAGCTTTAAAATCAGGGAAATCCTTCCCCCCCATTGGTTTGGGTTTTAAAACTATCTCTCTCCTAAGCTTTTCCATTTTGGAGTTCCATAAGAAGGTGAAGCATGCCTTTGTGATCTTCTTTAGCAGCCGGTCTGGAGGGGGAAACACCAGACTAAGATACAATAAAATAGGTAAGATAATCATCTTTGTTATTAAAACCTTCCCCTCCAGCGTCAGCTGCCGCATGCTCCACATACATAACTTTTTGTTTATTTTTTGTGCCACCAAGTCCCAACTGGTAAAACCGTTGTTGGACTCATTAAAGGAGACCCCTAAAATCTGCACGGACTCAGAAACCGGTACAGGAATGTCCGTTAAAAGCATATCTCCAATGTTTAAAATGTTGCTTTTACTAAAATTCACTTTAAAACCGGAGGAGCAGCAAAAATACTGAATTTGTTTCATGGTTTTTTGAATTGAGAGGGTGTCCCTGCAGAGCACCGCGACATCATCCATGTACCCCACTACTTTAGCCTCAATACCCCCCCCACCCGGAAGGGGGGTTCCTCTGATCTGCTTATCGGCTCGTATTGCACATAAAAGAGGCTCCAATGCACAGATAAAAAGTAGTGGGGACAAGGGACACCCCTGCTTCACCCCGGATTTTAAAAGGACATCCTGCGTCTTAAAACCGTTTACTAAAATCTTACTCGTGCAGTTTTCATAAAAGGCTCTTAGGGACAATAAAAAGCCTTCTGGTATACCCATCTTCTCTAAAACCTTAAAAAGATAAAAATGCGACACTCTGTCAAAGGCCTTCTCAAAGTCTATGGATAAAATGGCAGTTTTACCATGCCTTGACTTGGTGTTGCTAATACAGTCTTTTAAAAGGTTTAAATTATCATGTATGGCCCTCCCAGGGACGCCACAGACTTGATTTGGATGTATGATCTTGTGTATTATATTTTTGAGTCTGTTGGCGCATATTTTAGCCATGATTTTGTAATCAGCGTTTAGAAGGGTGATGGGTCTCCAGTTTCTGATATCTGTCTTGTCGCCTTTCTTGTACAACAGAGACACCTCACCCTTCCGCCATGACCCTGGGAGGCTCTTGGAATTAAAAACTTCCGTAAAAAGAGAATAAAAATCCTCTTTTAAAATTCCATAAAACGTGACATAAAACTCGATGGGTATACCGTCCGGACCAGGCACCTTGCCTGGTTTAAAACTACGGATGGTATCTAAAATTTCCTGCTCCGAGATATCCCGCAATAAAAACCTCTGTGAGACAGGATCTAAAACATCCGTGATCTCCTCTAATGAGTCCTCCATAAAACTTATATCCACACTTTTAGTGTTAAAAAGATCCGCGTAAAAACCATGTACCTTTCCTAAAAGACCCTGTACATCTGTGACTCCATCAAGGTTATTTAAAACGCATTTTTTGTCAGTAACTTTCTTAAAAAATACCTGGAGCAGGTCTCGTTCTCCTCAAGGTGTTTAACTCGGGAACGGAAAATAATTTCTTTGCCCTTCTGCTCCAGGCATTTGGCGATATCTTTTTTTATATCTAAAACTTCTTTCGTCACATCAATATCATGCTCTCTCATCTTGTACAGGGTCTGCAGACGGGTGTTTAAATCAGAATAAAAGGCCCGTTTCTCCTTGGCTTTGGAGATCCCAACCTTGATAAAATAGTCCTTAATCTTGATTTTCATCTTTTCCCACCACTGGCTGGTGGGAATGTTGGGATCTCTTACCCGTCTGCACTCCTTAAAAAAGGTAATAAAATCAGATAAAACCTGCGGATCTTGTAGAAGGGACACGTTCATCTTCCAGGCATTTCTGGTTCTCCTTCTTGCTCCAAGGTTCGCTTTAAAAAATAAAACCTTGTGGTCAGAGAAGGTATTATTAAAAACATCAGATCTAAAAGGTTGTACCTGGTGAGAGCAGAAGATAAAATCTATCCTGGAGCTGCAGGTGGTGTTGCTCCAGGTCACGCCGGCCTCTTCTGGTAAAAGCGGGTTGCATGTTTTAAAAACATCCGTAAGCAGGTGATCTGATACAATGTTCTTCAGCATGTTTGCGGTTTTGTCATAGTTCCTGCTTACGGAGTTAGAGAACCGGCGTTCCCCCCTTAAAACACAATTAAAATCACCCGCTAAAATAAGGGGATAAGAAGTGTTAATAAAAAGGGGTAAAATCTCCAACATTTCTGCTCTCACCTTCTTTTCTGGAGAACCATAAAAATTTAAAAACTGACATTTAATACCGTTGATAAAAGCTCTGACCAATAAAATTCTGCCTGGTAAAATTTCATAAAAATTTTCAATAAAAACGTTCCCTTTAAAAAGAATGGCGACCCCTGCTGATCTGGACTCGTTAGATCCAGACCAGACTGATGGCCCATGTACCCAATCTTTCTCGTATTTTTTATATTGGGATTTGTGCGGGATGCCGCATTCCTGCAGGAAGAACACGGAAGCAGCAAAAATGGTGAGGTAGTTAAACAGGGCAGCCCGTCTCACTTTACTCTCGAGGCTTCTTACATTAAAAGTGAGACATGAAAGGTCCGCCATCATTGAGTGTGTGAAAGGATGGTGTCGTACACACCCGCGGTGTTCAACTTAAAACCCACACTCTCCGGCTACACCAGAGACCCCGCTGGAGCTCTCATACCCCCCCGCATCCGAATCCACGGTAAACAACGATGATGCTGGAGAGGAACTCCCATCACTCAGCTGACCCCCCAGGGCACCCGAGGCAGGAATGTCCGATAAGTCCCAGATGGACGACATGGGTAGCGTATCAACCCCAGGGGTCGGCAAGTCGGCCTCCTGCTGCTCTCGTTTCCCCTCTGCAGGGGTGGGTACTTGGCTCCTGGCCACCACCTCGGAGGTTGCCCTTGGATCCCCCACCTGGCAGGGAGGGGGAGGGGCACTGGTGGATGGCACCTTAGGGGGACCGTCCGGTTTCGCTGCGTCAGCAGGTACTTCCTTAGGTCCCCCCCGTACCACCTCCGAGTACAGGGTGGCCTTGGAGCCTTTCCGCCTTTTTGTTGCCGCTGCGTCTCCCCCGGGGTCTTCTGCCTCGGGTACCTCCGCAGCCGGCGTCTCCTGCGGGCCAGGACCGGCTTCATTTGGACTCCTCTCTGACCCAGGTTCCTGGGAGTGGGAGTCCATCGGCCGCTCTGCAGCCCTCCTCTTGCTACGCCGCTGCTCTTTTGCTTTACCTTCATCGTTTTGGGGGGGTCTGCTGGTGGTATCCATGTCCTCCGGTTCCTCTCCTTGGGGGGGTGCGGTTTGGTCTGCTGGTTTCCTTGGCTGCCCTCGCTGCTCCGTATTTCGTGTCCTATGGCGACACTCAAAGGAAAGATGACCAACTCTGCCGCATATATCACATTTCTTTGCCATAGGACACTGGTTGGTCTCGTGCTCTGAACCACCACAATTCCTGCAGGTGACGCCGCAACTGTCTTTCTCATGGCCATATTTTCTACAGTTGCGGCAGTAGGCTGGCATTCCCGCAAAATAGAGGTCGCCACTCACGTTACCCAGTTTAAAACGAGCGGGCGGTAGTTTCAGACCCCCTGGGCACCCAGGGTCCTTAATACACGTGACCTGAAATCTCCATTTAGATGTCCAAATACCAAGCTCATTCATAATCTTTCCCATACACTTGACCGATTTAAAGTAGCCACTCAGGAAAGCTTCCACTTCTTTCTGGTCAGCGTAGGGAGAATACATCTTAATCACTATGAGCTTGGTCACATCTAGGACGTGCTCAACCAGCTGGACACCCTCAAGCCGTGCATCTTGTTTGGTAGGAATCGCATTGATCAAATCATGGAAAATACCTTTCTGGGTAAAGGTAACATCATAAGTCCTACGCTTGGGGTAGTCCTGTATTGCCAGTATTTCTCGCTTTTGGATATTGAATACTCCCATGAGCACGTCTTCCACCACATAACGCAGGCCACGTGTACCCGCCGCTTCATCGGTAAAAATAACTCGAATGGTGTTTAGTATCCGGGCGTATGCTGGTATTGAGTCTGGGTCCGCACCCATGACTCCTGTTATAGCGCCTTACAACACCGCTGTTGTAATTTTCCACACCTTGACACAAGGTCAAGCGGGCAAGGGGGATCGCAACTCGTTATCTCTAGGACTAGGCCCTCTCCCCAATAGCAGCAGGCGGGTTTAGCCCACCGAAGTGGGCGATCCCGCCAGGCCGAGGAGAGGGGTACCTGAGATACCCTCTGGCTAAGCTCTCCTGCACAAGTGCACTTGAACTTAGCCAAAAGGCCGAGAAGCGATAACCCGAAATAGGTTTCACCTGCAGCCCGGCCCGCCCAACTCCACTTCCAAGGCTTGAGGCAACAGGCTCAGCCGGCACTCTGGGCGCACCCACAATGCACCCAGGCAGCTGGGAGAGTTTTGCATAGCCCCGCCCCACGCCTTCTCAACCGCGCCCTCCCCCCCCTCAGTCCTTCCTCTTGCACCGTGCTCACGCATCCTAGGCTTGCAGAGCCTGCTGCTGCTGCAGGACTCGTCAGCTCCCTACAAAGGATGGTTAAGCCGGCGATGACACTAGAAGCAAGCACTAGTTTGTCTCTGAAGGTGCGTCGGCCGGTCGGTTGGAGGGATCTCTTCGGCCGGCCGCATTTCGAGTGGGGACGGATGGAAACTTTTTACCTGAAATGAGGGAAATTGGCTTCGGCCCCATAGGGCTTTATTGCCTTTCCCTGGGCCGGCATTAGTAGACCCTAGTAAGGAGAATAATAGAACGGCATGGTCATCCGAAGAACTTAAAAACATACAGCAGGCCTTTTTTTCCCGCCATACATACATAACTACAGATTTTATATTTTTTTTACATATCTATATATATATATATCTATATATATATATCTATATATATCACACACACACACACAATCCTAAATCTATCTTTAATCTATATCTACAAAATCTATAATTCAGAAATAATCCATATCTATATTCTACGTAATTAATAAAGATAGATTAGATAGGATAGGATAGGAAAGATAGACACATACATGCATACATACTGTATGCAAATGAGCCAGGTATTTGGAATGCTGATGATGTCACTCCCTTGTGATGTCATACATACATACATACTGTATGCAAATGAGCCAGCTGTTTGGAATGCTGATGATGTCACTCCCTTGTGATGTCATACATACATACATACTGTATGCAAATGAGCCAGCTGTTTGGAATGCTGATGATGTCACTCCCTTGTGATGTCATACATACATACTGTATGCAAATGAGCCAGCTGTTTGGAATGCTGATGATGTCACTCCCTTGTGATGTCATGAGCCAGGTGTATGGCAGGCTGATGTCACTCCATTGTGATGTCATCAATTTAGAAGCATAAATACCGGGCTTGGCAGCGATTTTAGTCAGTCTCTGCTGCAGCTGGGAGACGGGAGATGGTCTTTATCTCTACCAAGAAGCTGCAGAACTACCGGTAACTGCAAAACTACCGGCAACTGCAGAACTACCGGCAACTGCAGAACTACCGGTAACTGCAAAACTACCGGTAACTGCAAAACTACCGGTAACTGCAAAACTACCGGTAACTGCAAAACTACCTACCGGCAACTGCAGAACTACCTACCGGCAACTGCAGAACTACCTACCGGCAACTGCAGAACTACCTACCGGCAACTGCAGAACTACCGGTAACTGCATCATTTTTATTTTATTCAATACTAGCGTACCCGTCGCGCGTTGCTGCGAAGACAGACATACATACATACATTCGTTTTTATATATCTAGATGACGGCAGCAGCGACCACTGAGGTTTTGTAGGCCGCTGCTTCCCCCTTGCAGGCTGAATAAAATAGCCGTTGTGTGGAACATCCAATTTATCCGGCTGCTGTGGCTTCTTGGGAAGATAGCCTAGTACATGTTTGCCCACTTCCAACTCCAATGGAGACTGACTGTAAATGGCTGGCGTGCTCTAGTATTTATGGTTTCAAGCTGTACGTGTCATTGCATACAGTCTATCTATCTATCTATCTATCTATCAGAGTTATTGCATACAGTCTATCTATCTATCTATCTATCTATCTATCTATCTATCTATCTATCTATGACATCAGGAAATGAGAGAATTAGATTCCGTACGTAAAATTTGAATGCTAATTCTTTGGCGCTTTGAATTGAATAATCGAGTTGGGACCCATTAACTTTTCCTATTTATGACATAATCAATGCTCGTGCCAAATTTTAAGTTTCTATGACATTGGGAAGTGAGAGAATTAAGTTGGGATGAGACATAAGGCCTTGCCCATAAGCATTCCCCAACCTCCAAGAACTGAACCTACCTACCTGAATGAGATTTTGTAGGCCGCTGCTTCCCCCTTGTGGGCTGAATAAAATAGCCGTTGGGTGGAACATACAATTTATCCGGCTGCTGTGGCTTCTTAGGAAGATATCCTAGTACTTGTTTACCCACTTCCAACTCCAATGGTAATTGGCTGGCGTGCTCTAGTGGTTCCAAGCTGTACGTGTCATAATACAGCCTTAATGACATCACAATGCAGCTTTATAGAACATGTTGGGGCATGTTCAAGGGCGTCCGATGTTGATGACATCAGTGATGACATCACAATAGCAGGTGGCTTACTTATTCGATCTACGTGGGGGGGGGCGTAACGTTCGACGACGCTCGCGCGCCATTTATCGTAGGATATTTGTACTATGCCTATAATCTTCCCAGGAGTGTACTTAACAACTTCCCAAAGTTTCATGGCGATCGGATGAATGGTGTAGTAGCGCATAAAGGACAAACACACACGCAGACACGCAGACACGCACGCACGCAGACAGACATACATTCAATTTTATATATATAGATAGGTTTTATTGGTTTCATGGAGGGGGGGGGGAAACTTTTGCCTTATCTCAAAGCAATGTAAAAATAACTTTGACAATGAAACTTAATAAATAAATTTCGAGTTGAACTATATCATGTTTGTCTGTGATATTTTATAAGGTCTACAAACAGGGGAAGGGGGGGGGGAGCGGTAAGGGAGGGTAGGTATCTATGACACGGGAGAAAGAGAAAATAAAACAAAAAGGGGGGGGGGGGGCGGGCTCCGGGATTGTTGTTTCTCTTTACGATTGTGGTTTAAACGTGTTACTCACATGTCCCTGTCTGTAACCACCTAGTAAATAGGGGTGAGCTCCGGGCATCTATCCATATCGCCCAGGTGTGATACAATTTATCATAGCCTGACGGCTCATCTCGAAGCCTCATTCTCTCCCTACGCTCTATTTCGTGGATCAGTTATTTTTAGCGGAGTGCATTTTTAATGCAGCACACAAGGGGGAGACAGCGGCCTACCAAAATCTAGTTGGCTGCTGCTGTGGCTTTCTTTTTTTTAAAAAAAAGGTAGGTTCCGTTCTTCCATGGTGAGGAATAGGCAGGGAGGTTCCGTTTTTGCCAGCTGGGGAATGCTTATAGGCAAGGCCTTATCCCTGCTGGTGCATGTAACGTCAGACCACGTTTCAGACATGCAGCTGCGGCAGCAGCAGCATTCATTCAGTCAGTGGCTCACAAACGAGGTCCGTGCAAGTTTACATTAAACAGACACATTTCTTTCTTTACTGTATTGACTGCGGTCTTTAGCGAGCGGTTGAACTGTTTCTGTGTCCATGCATTGAATAAAGCAATACATCCTTTTAAAGTAGACGTCCGTTCGTTGGAGTTCTTTGCTCCCCGGGTGTTGCTCCATCTGTAAGCATTGGCCTGGATCATCCCACGTGGAGCGTGTATCTCAGCCCGCGTGGAGCGCTGCAGTTTTTCGACTACCAGCGACTGCAGGTCACTCACACAGGCTGGTTGGAATGGCCTAGCATTATCCTGATCCGGAGGTGTAACTTGAAGCTGCGGGGCCCCAGTACAAAGTCTGGAACTGGGCCCCCAAACTATAAAGCTTCATTGATAGCATTGGTTTACAATGTGGGGAAGAGAGACTTTATGGGCCCCCTAGGGCTCCAGGCCCCCTGCACATACACCCATGACCCGAATACGTGGAGCATACAGACGCAGGCTGCCAGGATACGCTGTGCCTGCCCGATGTTTCCAACTTGGCTATTAGCGCAGCGGTAGGTACGAACTATAGAGTGCGGCTGCCATATGAACTGGTGTGTGTTGTTTTGCTTCCAGTTGTACCTGTGCTGTGCACACTCTGGCAGACGAAGCTGCTCAGTGGATACAATGTTGCGAGCTCCACGGCAGCAGACGGGCTGAGTGTCAATCAAAGTGCTCGTTTGTTAGCAGCAGAAGCAGCCACAGCTGCGCTGCACCTCTTGCTCGTCAGTTTTGTTTTTCTGCTTTTGGAAACTGCTGTAGGAAAAGGGGTGCACCGGTCCTGGAGGTACTGCAATACCAGGTCAATGCGCGGAGTGGACAGAGCAAGCTCTTTTTCCAGCTCCCTGTTCTAAAAATCCATTTAATATATGGTCCCCAGATAGGGGACGTATCAGATATTAAACTGATAAGAACAGATTTTTTTTTAAGTTAACATCCCCAACTAGTGGGGTGGCTTTATTGACACAAAAAGAGTTTTACAATTCGTTTAACATATTAAGAA
The DNA here is from genome assembly GCF_035609145.1 of Eleutherodactylus coqui. Lineage (NCBI taxonomy): Eukaryota > Metazoa > Chordata > Amphibia > Anura > Eleutherodactylidae > Eleutherodactylus > Eleutherodactylus coqui. The sequence continues at coordinate 198,068,987 of NC_089843.1, read as the reverse complement.
CATTTTAAAACCTAAAATGTTCTAAAAACCAAAAACTCTTTAAAAATACAAATACATACATATAAAATGGGCACTTGGTGGCATCACAATATGGAACTCCACTCACTTAAAAGCCATTTTCTGGATAAAATCGGAAAGTTCTTTTTATCTATTATAAAATAATCATACATCTCACTAAAACAAATAGATAAAACGTCCTGCACTGATAAAATCTCGTGTTTAAACAATAAAATGTTTCGGGCCTTCCACAGAGCTGCCTTCACGCAGTTGATGGTCTTCCATGCCATTATCCTCTCGGTCCATGTGGGGCACTCCAGGCATCCGTACAGCACGGTCTCCATCTTTAGTTCTTTGATCCGGGTGATTTTTATCAGAAGAGGGCTTATCTTAGTCCATATAAGTTTAGAAAAAAAACAGGTCCACATCAGATGTTGTACACTTTCATCCTCTCGACATCCGGGTCTTGGGCAGGCGGCAGAGTTGGTCAGCCCTCTTCGATGCTGGAATGCCCGGCATGGAAGACACTCGTGAACGCAGCTCCAGGCAAGGTCCTTCTGAGAATTAAAAAGAGAGTTGTCGTTAACCATCCTCCAGATTTGCTTGGTTCTCTCTTCGTTAAAATTCCCTGCAGGCGCCATAAACTACTTTCCTTAATATCTTTATACATTTTTTTACTGTTTAAAAGATATTGTATCGTCTTATCGCTAAAATCATATAAAATCACTACCTTTGCTAAAATCTTGTAGTCTTCTGCTAGGTTAAAAGAGTAGGGGGAATTTAAAACTGTGGAAAACCACCCATGTCTCCGCATAAAATAACCTGTGTTAAAACGTATGAAGTAAGACCAGTAGTGATTCTTAAAAACAGCGTTAAGACACATGCTAAAAAACTTAGTTAAAAGAAAAGCTCTAAAATCAGGGAAATCCTTCCCCCCCATAGGTTTGGGTTTTAAAACTATCTCTCTTCTAAGTTTTTCCATTTTGGAGTTCCATAAGAAAGTGAAGCATGCCTTTGTGATCTTCTTTAGCAGCCGGTCTGGAGGGGGAAACACCAGACTAAGATATAATAAAATGGGTAAGATAATCATCTTTGTTATTAAAACCTTCCCCTCCAGCGTCAGCTGCCGCATGCTCCACATACACAATTTTTGGTTTATTTTTTGTGCCACCAAGTCCCAACTGGTAAAACCGTTGTTGGACTCATTAAAGGAGACCCCTAAAATCTGCACGGAATCAGAAACAGGAACAGGAATGTCCGATAAAAGCATGTCTCCAATATTTAAAATGTTGCTTTTATTAAAATTCACTTTAAAACCGGAGGAGCAGCAAAAATACTGAATTTGTTTTAGAGTCTTTTGAATTGAGAGGGTGTCCCTGCAGAGCACCGCGACATCATCCATGTACCCCACTACTTTAGCCTCGATACCCCCCCCCACCCGGAAGGGGGGTTCCTCTGATCTGCTTGTCCTTCCGTAATGCGCATAAAAGAGGCTCCAGTGCACAGATAAAAAGTAGTGGGGACAAGGGACACCCCTGCTTCACCCCGGATTCTAAAAGGACATCCTGCGTCTTAAAACCATTTACTAAAATCTTACTCGTGCAGTTTTCATAAAAGGCTCTTAGGGACAATAAAAAGCCTTCTGGTATACCCATCTTCTCTAAAACCTTAAAAAGATAAAAGTGCGACACTCTGTCAAAGGCCTTCTCAAAATCTATAGATAAAATGGCAATTTTACCATGCCTTGACTTGGTGTCGCTAATGCAGTCTTTTAAAAGGTTGAGATTGTCGTGAATCGCCCTCCCAGGGACGCCACAGACTTGATTTTGATGTATTATTTTGTGAATTATCTGTTTCAGTCTGTTAGCGCAGATTTTGGCCATGATTTTGTAGTCGGAGTTTAGAAGGGTGATGGGTCTCCAGTTTTTTATATCAGTCTTGTCTCCTTTCTTGTACAACAGAGACACCTCACCCTTCCTCCACGACCCTGGGAGGCTTTTGGAATAAAAAATTTCACTAAAAAGAGAATAAAAATCCTCTTTTAAAATCCCATAAAACGTAACATAAAACTCGATGGGTATACCGTCCGGACCAGGCACCTTGCCTGGTTTAAAACTACGGATGGTATCTAAAATCTCCTGCTCTGAGATATCACGCAATAAAAAACTCTGTGAGGCAGGGTCTAAAACATCCGTGATCTCCTCTAATGAGTCCTTCATAAAACTTACATCCACACTCTTAGTGCTAAAAAGATCCGCATAAAAACCATGTACCTTTCCTAAAAGACCCTGTACATCTGTGACTCCGTCCAGTTCATTTAAAACACTTTTTTTATCTGTGATTTTCTTAAAAAAATACCTGGAGCAGGTCTCGTTTTCTTCGAGGTGTTTCACTCTAGAACGAAATATTATTTCTTTACCCTTCTGCTCCAGGCATTTGGCAATATCCTTTTTCACATCTAAAATCTCTCTAGTCACATCAATATCATGCTCTCTCATTTTGTACAGGGTCTGCAGACGGGTGTTTAGATTAGAATAAAAGGCCCGTTTCTCTTTGGCTTTAGAGATCCCAACCCTGATAAAATAGTCCTTAATCTTAATTTTCATCTTTTCCCACCACTGGCTGGTGGGAATGTTGGGATCTCTTACCCGTCTGCACTCTTTAAAAAAGGTAATAAAATCCGATAAAACCTGCGGATCTTGTAGAAGGGACACGTTCATCTTCCAGGCATTACTGGTTCTCCTTCGTTCTTCAAGGTTTGCTTTAAAAAGTAAAACCTTGTGGTCAGAGAATGTATTGGTAAAAACATCAGATCTAAAAGGTTGTACCTGGTGAGAGCAGAAGATAAAATCTATCCTGGAGCTGCAGGTGGTGTTGCTCCAGGTCACGCCGGCCTCTTCAGGTAAAAGTGGATTACATTTCTTAAAAACATCCGTAAGCAGGTGATCTGTTATGATGTTCTTCAGCATGTTTGCAGTTTTGTCGTAGTTCCTGCTTACGGAGTTAGAGAACCGGCGTTCCCCCCTTAAAACACAATTAAAATCACCAGCTAAAACAAGGGGATAAGAACTGTTAATAAAAAGGGGTAAAATCTCCAACATTTCTGCTCTCACCTTCTTTTCTGGAGAACCATAAAAATTTAAAAACTGCCATCTAATACCATTTAATAAAACTCTGACCAATAAAATTCTGCCTGGTAAAATTTCATAAAAATTTTCAATAAAAACGTTCCCTTTAAAAAGAATGGCGACCCCTGCTGATCTGGACTCGTTAGATCCAGACCAGACTGATGGACCGTGCACCCAATCTTTTTCATATTTCTTATATTGGGATTTGTGCGGGATGCCGCATTCCTGCAGGAAGAACACGGAAGCAGCAAAAATGGTAAGGTAGTTAAACAGGGCAGCCCGTCTCACTTTACTCTCGAGGCTTCTTACGTTGAAAGTGAGACAGGAAAGATCCGCCATCATTGAGTGGGTAGAAGGACGGTATCGTATATGCCCACGGTGCTCAACTTAAAAACCACACTCTCCGGCAATGCCAGAGACCCCGCTGGAGCTCTCATACTCCCCCGCATCCGAATCCACTGTGAACAGGGATGATGCTGGAGAGGAACTGCCATCACTCAGCTGGCCCCCCAGGACACCCGAGGCAGGAATGTCTGATAGGTCCCAGATGGACGACATTGGGAGTGTGCCCACCCCTGGGGTCGGCAAGTCGGCTTCCTGGTGTTCGGTTTTCCCCTCTGCCGGGGTGGGTACTTCGCCCTTGGCCACCGCCTCGGAGGTTGCCCCCGCGTCCCCTGCCTGGCAGGCAGGGGCACTGGTGGCTGGCACCTTAGGGGGACCGTCCGGTTTCGCTGCGTCTGCAGGTACTTCCTTAGGTCCCCCCCGTACCACCTCCGAGTACAGGGTGGCCTTCGAGCTTTTCCGCCTTTTCGTGACTGCCGAGCTTCCCCCGGGGTCTTCTGCCTCGGGTACCCTCGCAGCCGGCGTCTCCTGCAGGCTGGGACCGGCTTCATTTGGACTCTCCTCTGTCCCAGGGACCTGGGGGTGGGAGTCCTTCGGCCTATCCGCAGCCCTCCTCTTGCTACGCCGCTGCTCTTTTGCTGTACCTTCCTCATTTTGGGGGGGTCTGCTGGTGGTATCCATGTCCTCCGGTTCCTCTCCTTGGGGGGGTGCGGTTTGGTCTGCTGGCTTCCTTGGCTGCCCTCGCTGCTCCGTGTTTCGTGCCCTATGACGACATTCAAAAGAAAGATGACCAACTCTGCCGCATGTATCACATTTTTTCGCCATAGGACACTGGTTGGTCTCATGCTCTGAGCCACCACAATTCCTGCAGGTGACGCCGCAACTGTCTTTCTCATGTCCATATTTTCTACAGTTGCGGCAGTAGGCTGGCATTCCCGCAAAATAGAGGTCGCCACTCACGTTACCCAGTTTAAAACGAGCAGGCGGTAGTTTTAGACCCCCTGGGCACCCAGGGTCTTTAATACACGTGACCTGAAATCTCCATTTAGATGTCCAAATACCAAGCTCGTTCATTATCTTTCCCATACACTTGACTGATTTGAAGTATCCACTTAGGAAGGCTTCTACTTCCTTCAAGTCAGCTTAGGGAGAATACATTTTAATCACCACAAGCTTGGTCACATCTAGGACGTGCTCAACCAGCTGGACACCCTCAAGCCGTGCATCTTGTTTTGTAGGAATCGCATTAATCAAATCACTGAAAATACCTTTCTGGGTAAAGGTTACGTCATAAGTCCTACGCTTGGGGTAGTCCTGTATCGCCAGTATCTCTCGTTTTTGTATGTTGAATACTCCCATGAGCACGTCCTCCACCACATAACGCAGGCCACGTGTACCCGCCGCTTCCTCAGTAAAAACCACTCGTATTGTGTTTGCAATCCGGGCGTATGCCGGTATGGAGTCTGGGTCCGTGCCCATGACTCCTTTGGGTTTTCTGACGCTTTACAACACCGCTGTTGTAATTTTTTCCTCACTTGGTGCAAGACCAAGAGGGCAAGGGGGATCGCGACTCGTTATCTCTAGGACTAGGCCCTCTCCCCAATAGCAGCAGGCGGGTTTAGCCCACCGAAGTGGGCGATCCCGCTAGGCCGAGGAGAGGGGTACCTGAGATACCCTCTGGCTAAGCTCTCCTGCACAAGTGCACTTGAACTTAGCCAAAAGGCCGAGAAGCGATAACCCGAAATAGGTTTCACCTGCAGCCCGGCCCGCCCAACTCCACTTCCAAGGCTTGAGGCAACAGGCTCAGCCGGCACTCTGGGCGCACCCACAATGCACCCAGGCAGCTGGGAGAGTTTTGCATAGCCCCGCCCCACGCCTTCTCAACTGCGCCCTCCCCCCCCTCAGTCCTTCCTCTTGCACCGTGCTCACGCATCCTAGGCTTGTAGAGCCTGCTGCTGCTGCTGCAGGACTCGTCACCTCCCTACCCAGGATGGTTAAGCCGGCGATGACACTAGAAGCAAGCACTAGTTTGTCTCTGAAGGTGCGTCGGCCGGTCGGTTGGAGGGATCTCTTCGGCCGGCCGCATTTCGAGTGGGGACGGATGGAAACTTTTTACCTGAAATGAGGGAAATTGGCTTCGGCCCCATAGGGCTTTATTGCCTTTCCCTGGGCCGGCATTAGTAGACCCTAGTAAGGAGAATAATAGAACGGCATGGTCATCCGAAGAACTTAAAAACATACAGCAGGCCTTTTTTTCCCGCCATACATACATAACTACAGATTTTATATTTTTTTTACATATCTATATATATATATATCTATATATATATCTATATATATCACACACACACACACACAATCCTAAATCTATCTTTAATCTATATCTACAAAATCTATAATTCAGAAATAATCCATATCTATATTCTACGTAATTAATAAAGATAGATTAGATAGGATAGGATAGGATAGATAGACACATACATGCATACATACTGTATGCAAATGAGCCAGGTATTTGGAATGCTGATGATGTCACTCCCTTGTGATGTCATACATACATACATACTGTATGCAAATGAGCCAGCTGTTTGGAATGCTGATGATGTCACTCCCTTGTGATGTCATACATACATACATACTGTATGCAAATGAGCCAGCTGTTTGGAATGCTGATGATGTCACTCCCTTGTGATGTCATACATACATACTGTATGCAAATGAGCCAGCTGTTTGGAATGCTGATGATGTCACTCCCTTGTGATGTCATGAGCCAGGTGTATGGCAGGCTGATGTCACTCCATTGTGATGTCATCAATTTAGAAGCATAAATACCGGGCTTGGCAGCGCTTTTAGTCAGTCTCTGCTGCAGCTGGGAGACGGGAGATGGTCTTTATCTCTACCAAGAAGCTGCAGAACTACCGGTAACTGCAAAACTACCGGCAACTGCAGAACTACCGGCAACTGCAGAACTACCGGTAACTGCAAAACTACCGGTAACTGCAAAACTACCTACCGGCAACTGCAGAACTACCTACCGGCAACTGCAGAACTACCGGTAACTGCAAAACTACCGGTAACTGCAAAACTACCGGTAACTGCAAAACTACCTACCGGCAACTGCAGAACTACCGGTAACTGCATCATTTTTATTTTATTCAATATAGGTTTTATTGGTTTCATGGAGGGGGGGGGGAAACTTTTGCCTTATCTCAAAGCAATGTAAAAATAACTTTGACAATGAAACTTAATAAATAAATTTCGAGTTGAACTATATCATGTTTGTCTGTGATATTTTATAAGGTCTACAAACAGGGGAAGGGGGGGGGAGCGGTAAGGGAGGGTAGGTATCTATGACACGGGAGAAAGAGAAAATAAAACAAAAAGGGGGGGGGGGGCGGGCTCCGGGATTGTTGTTTCTCTTTACGATTGTGGTTTAAACGTGTTACTCACATGTCCCTGTCTGTAACCACCTAGTAAATAGGGGTGAGCTCCGGGCATCTATCCATATCGCCCAGGTGTGATACAATTTATCATAGCCTGACGGCTCATCTCGAAGCCTCATTCTCTCCCTACGCTCTATTTCGTGGATCAGTTATTTTTAGCGGAGTGCATTTTTAATGCAGCACACAAGGGGGAGACAGCGGCCTACCAAAATCTAGTTGGCTGCTGCTGTGGCTTTCTTTTTTTTAAAAAAAAGGTAGGTTCCGTTCTTCCACGGTGAGGAATAGGCAGGGAGGTTCCGTTTTTGCCAGCTGGGGAATGCTTATAGGCAAGGCCTTATCCCTGCTGGTGCATGTAACGTCAGACCACGTTTCAGACATGCAGCTGCGGCAGCAGCAGCATTCATTCAGTCAGTGGCTCACAAACGAGGTCCGTGCAAGTTTACATTAAACAGACACATTTCTTTCATTACTGTATTGACTGCGGTCTTTAGCGAGCGGTTGAACTGTTTCTGTGTCCATGCATTGAATAAAGCAATACATCCTTTTAAAGTAGACGTCCGTTCGTTGGAGTTCTTTGCTCCCCGGGTGTTGCTCCATCTGTAAGCGTTGGCCTGGATCATCCCACGTGGAGCGTGTATCTCAGCCCGCGTGGAGCGCTGCAGTTTTTCGACTACCAGCGACTGCAGGTCACTCACACAGGCTGGTTGGAATGGCCTAGCATTATCCTGATCCGGAGGTGTAACTTGAAGCTGCGGGGCCCCAGTACAAAGTCTGGGACTGGGCCCCCAAACTATAAAGCTTCATTGATAGCATTGGTTTACAATGTGGGGAAGAGAGACTTTATGGGCCCCCTAGGGCTCCGGGCCCCAGGTACGACCGCACCCCCAGCACATACACCCATGACCCGAATACGTGGAGCATACAGACGCAGGCTGCCAGGATACGCTGTGCCTGCCCGATGTTTCCAACTTGGCTATTAGCGCAGCGGTAGGTACGAACTATAGAGTGCGGCTGGCATATGAACTGGTGTGTGTTGTTTTGCTTCCAGTTGTACCTGTGCTGTGCACACTCTGGCAGACGCAGCTGCTCAGTGGATACAATGTTGCGAGCTCCACGGCAGCAGACGGGCTGAGTGTCAATCAAAGTGCTCGTTTGTTAGCAGCAGAAGCAGCCACAGCTGCGCTGCACCTCTTGCTCGTCAGTTTTGTTTTTCTGCTTTTGGAAACTGCTGTAGGAAAGGGGGTGCACCGGTCCTGGAGGTACTGCAATACCAGGTCAATGCGCGGAGTGGACAGAGCAAGCTCTTTTTCCAGCTCCCTGTTCTAAAAATCCATTTAATATATGGTCCCCAGATAGGGGACGTATCAGATATTAAACTGATAAGAACAGATTTTTTTTTTTAAGTTAACATCCCCATTGCTGGGGTGACTTTATTAACACAAAAAGAGTTTTACAATTTGGTAACATATTAAGAACATTTTAAAACCTAAAATGTTCTAAAAAACAAAAACTCTTTAAAAATACAAATACATACATATAAAATGGGTACTTGGTGGCATCACAATATGGAACTCCACTCACTTAAAAGCCATTTTCTGGATAAAATCGGAAAGTTTTTCTTATCTATTATAAAATAATCGTACATCTCGCTAAGACAAATAGATAAAACATCCTGCACCGATAAAACCTCATGTTTGAATAATAAAATATTCCGGGCCTTCCATAGAGCTGCTTTCACGCAGTTGATAATCTTCCATGCCATTATCTTCTCGGTCCGTGTGGGGCACTCCAGACATCCATACAGCACGGTCTCCATCTTTATTCCTTTGTTCCGGGTGATTTTGTGTAGAAGAGGGCTTATTTTAGTCCATATGATTTTAGTAAAAAAACAAGTCCACATAAGATGTTGCACGGTCTCTTCTTCTTGGCATCCTGGTCTTGGACAAGCGGCAGAGTTGGTCAGCCCTCTTCGATGCTGGAATGCCCGGCATGGAAGACACTCGTGAACGCAGCTCCAGGCAAGGTCCTTCTGTGGGTTAAAAAGAGAGTTGTCATTTACCATTTTCCATATTTCTTTTGTTCTCTCTTCATTAAAATTACTTGCAGGCGCCATAAAACCACTTTCCTTAAAATCTTTGTATACTTTCTTACTATTTAAAAGGTATTGCACCGTCTTCCCGCTAAAATTATATAAAATCACAATTTTTCCTAAAATTCGATACTCATCCGGCAGGTTAAAAGAATAGGGGGAATTTAAAACTGTGGAAAACCACCCATTTCTGCGCATAAAATAACCTGTGTTGTAGCGGATAAAATATGACCAAAAGTGATTTTTAAAAACAGCGTTAAGACACATGCTAAAATACTTAGTTAAAAGAAAAGCTTTAAAATCAGGGAAATCCTTCCCCCCCCATAGGTTTGGGTTTTAAAACTATCTCTCTCCTAAGCTTTTCCATTTTGGAGTTCCATAAGAAGGTGAAGCATGCCTTTGTGATCTTCTTTAGCAGCCGGTCTGGAGGGGGAAACACCAGACTAAGATACAATAAAATCGGTAAGATAATCATCTTTGTTATTAAAACCTTCCCCTCCAGCGTCAGCTGCCGCATGCTCCACATACATAACTTTTTGTTTATTTTTTGTGCCACCAAGTCCCAACTGGTAAAACCGTTGTTGGACTCATTAAAGGAGACCCCTAAAATCTGCACGGACTCAGAAACCGGTACAGGAATGTCCGTTAAAAGCATATCTCCAATGTTTAAAATGTTGCTTTTACTAAAATTCACTTTAAAACCGGAGGAGCAGCAAAAATACTAAATTTGTTTCATGGTTTTTTGAATTGAGAGGGTGTCCCTGCAGAGCACCGCGACATCATCCATGTACCCCACTACTTTAGCCTCAATACCCCCCCCACCCGGAAGGGGGGTTCCTCTGATCTGCTTATCGGCTCGTATTGCACATAAAAGAGGCTCCAATGCACAGATAAAAAGTAGTGGGGACAAGGGACACCCCTGCTTCACCCCGGATTTTAAAAGGACATCCTGCGTCTTAAAACCGTTTACTAAAATCTTACTCGTGCAGTTTTCATAAAAGGCTCTTAGGGACAATAAAAAGCCTTCTGGTATACCCATCTTCTCTAAAACCTTAAAAAGATAAAAATGCGACACTCTGTCAAAGGCCTTCTCAAAGTCTATGGATAAAATGGCAGTTTTACCATGCCTTGACTTGCTGTCGCTAATACAGTCTTTTAAAAGGTTTAAATTATCATGTATGGCCCTCCCAGGGACGCGACAGACTTGATTTGGATGTATGATCTTGTGTATTATATTTTTGAGTCTGTTGGCGCATATTTTAGCCATGATTTTGTAATCGGCGTTTAGAAGGGTGATGGGTCTCCAGTTTCTGATATCTGTCTTGTCGCCTTTCTTGTACAACAGAGACACCTCACCCTTCCGCCATGACCCTGGGAGGCTCTTGGAATTAAAAACTTCCGTAAAAAGAGAATAAAAATCCTCTTTTAAAATTCCATAAAACGTGACATAAAACTCGATGGGTATACCGTCCGGACCAGGCACCTTGCCTGGTTTAAAACTACGGATGGTATCTAAAATTTCCTGCTCCGAGATATCCCGCAATAAAAACCTCTGTGAGACAGGATCTAAAACATCCGTGATCTCCTTTAATGAGTCCTCCATAAAACTTATATCCACACTTTTAGTGTTAAAAAGATCCGCGTAAAAACCATGTACCTTTCCTAAAAGACCCTGTACATCTGTGACTCCATCAAGGTTATTTAAAACGCATTTTTTGTCAGTAACTTTCTTAAAAAAATACCTGGAGCAGGTCTCGTTCTCCTCAAGGTGTTTAACTCGGGAACGGAAAATAATTTCTTTGCCCTTCTGCTCCAGGCATTTGGCGATATCTTTTTTTATATCTAAAACTTCTTTCGTCACATCAATATCATGCTCTCTCATTTTGTACAGGGTCTGCAGACGGGTGTTTAAATCAGAATAAAAGGCCCGTTTCTCTTTGGCTTTGGAGATCCCAACCTTGATAAAATAGTCCTTAATCTTGATTTTCATCTTTTCCCACCACTGGCTGGTGGGAATGTTGGGATCTCTAACCCGTCTGCACTCCTTAAAAAAGGTAATAAAATCAGATAAAACCTGCGGATCTTGTAGAAGGGACACGTTCATCTTCCAGGCATTTCTGGTTCTCCTTCTTGCTCCAAGGTTCGCTTTAAAAAATAAAACCTTGTGGTCAGAGAAGGTATTATTAAAAACATCAGATCTAAAAGGTTGTACCTGGTGAGAGCAGAAGATAAAATCGATCCTGGAGCTGCAGGTGGTGTTGCTCCAGGTCACGCCGGCCTCTTCTGGTAAAAGCGGGTTGCATGTTTTAAAAACATCCGTAAGCAGGTGATCTGATATAATGTTCTTCAGCATGTTTGCGGTTTTGTCATAGTTCCTGCTTACGGAGTTAGAGAACCGGCGTTCCCCCCTTAAAACACAATTAAAATCACCAGCTAAAATAAGGGGATAAGAAGTGTTTATAAAAAGGGGTAAAATCTCCAACATTTCTGCTCTCACCTTCTTTTCCGGAGAACCATAAAAATTTAAAAACTGACATTTAATACCGTTGATAAAAGCTCTGACCAATAAAATTCTGCCTGGTAAATTTTCATAAAAATTTTCAATAAAAACGTTCCCTTTAAAAAGAATGGCGACCCCTGCTGATCTGGACTCGTTAGATCCAGACCAGACTGATGGCCCATGTACCCAATCTTTCTCGTATTTTTTATATTGGGATTTGTGCGGGATGCCGCATTCCTGCAGGAAGAATACGGAAGCAGCAAAGATGGTGAGGTAGTTAAACAGGGCAGCCCGTCTCACTTTACTCTCGAGGCTTCTTACATTAAAAGTGAGACATGAAAGGTCCGCCATCATTGAGTGTGTGAAAGGATGGTGTCGTACACACCCGCGGTGTTCAACTTAAAACCCACACTCTCCGGCTACGCCAGAGACCCCGCTGGAGCTCTCATACCCCCCCGCATCCGAATCCACGGTGAACAACGATGATGCTGGAGAGGAACTCCCATCACTCAGCTGACCCCCCAGGGCACCCGAGGCAGGAATGTCCGATAAGTCCCAGATGGACGACATGGGTAGCGTCTCAACCCCGGGGGTCGGCAAGTCGGCCTCCTGCTGCTCTCGCTTCCCCTTTGCAGGGGTGGGTACTTGGCTCCTGGCCACCACCTCGGAGGTTGACCTTGGGTCCCCCACCTGGCTGGGAGGGGCACTGGTGGATGGCACCTTAGGGGGACCGTCCGGTTTCCCTGCGTCAGCAGTTACTTCCTTAGGTCCCCCCCGTACCACCTCCGAGTACAGGGTGGCCTTTGAGCCTTTCCGCCTTTTTGTTGCCGCTGCGTCTCCCCCGGGGTCTTCTGCCTCGGGTACCTCCGCAGCCGGCGTCTCCTGCGGGCTGGGACCGGCTTCATTTGGCCTCCCCTCTGACCCAGGCTCCTGGGGTTGGGAGTCCATCGCCCGATCTGCAGCCCTCCTCTTGCTACGCCGCTGCTCTTTTGCTTTACCTTCCTCGTTTTGGGGGGGTCTGCTGGTGGTATCCATATCCTCCGGTTCCTCTCCTTGGGGGGGTGCGGTTTGGTCTTCTGGTTTCCTTGGCTGCCCTCGCTGCTCCGTATTTCGTGCCCTATGGCGACACTCAAAAGAAAGATGACCAACTCTGCCGCATAGATCGCATTTTTTTGCCATAGGACACTGGTTGGTCTCGTGCTCTGAGCCACCACAATTCCTGCAGGTGACGCCGCAACTGTCTTTCTCATGGCCATATTTTCTACAGTTGCGGCAGTAGGCTGGCATTCCCGCAAAATAGAGGTCGCCACTCACGTTACCCAGTTTAAAACGAGCGGGCGGTAATTTCAGACCCCCTGGGCACCCAGGGTCTTTAATACACGTGACCTGAAATCTCCATTTAGATGTCCAAATACCAAGCTCATTCATAATCTTTCCCATACACTTGACCGATTTAAAATAGCCACTGAGAAAGGCTTCCACTTCTTTCTGGTCAGCGTAGGGAGAATACATCTTAATCACTATGAGCTTGGTCACATCTAGGACGTGCTCCACCAACTGGACACCCTCAAGCCGTGGATCTTGTTTGGTAGGAATCGCATTGATCAAATCATGGAAAATACCTTTCTGGGTAAAGGTAACATCATAAGTCCTACGCTTGGGGTAGTCCTGTATTGCCAGTATTTCTCGCTTTTGTATATTGAATACTCCCATGAGCACGTCCTCCACCACATAACGCAGGCCACGTGTACCCGCCGCTTCATCGGTAAAAATAACTCGAATAGTGTTTAGTATCCGGGCGTATGCCGGTATTGAGTCTGGGTCCGCACCCATGACTCCTGTTATAGCGCCTTACAACACCGCTGTTGTAATTTTCCACACCTTGACACAAGGTCAAGCGGGCAAGGGGGATCGCGACTCGTTATCTCTAGGACTAGGCCCTCTCCCCAATAGCAGCAGGCGGGTTTAGCCCACCGAAGTGGGCGATCCCGCCAGGCCGAGGAGAGGGGTACCTGAGATACCCTCTGGCTAAGCTCTCCTGCACAAGTGCACTTGAACTTAGCCAAAAGGCCGAGAAGCGATAACCCGAAATAGGTTTCACCTGCAGCCCGGCCCGCCCAACTCCACTTCCAAGGCTTGAGGCAACAGGCTCAGCCGGCACTCTGGGCGCACCCACAATGCACCCACAATGCACCCAGGCAGCTGGGAGAGTTTTGCATAGCCCCGCCCCACGCCTTCTCAACCGCGCCCTCCCCCCCCTCAGTCCTTCCTCTTGCACCGTGCTCACGCATCCTAGGCTTGTAGAGCCTGCTGCTGCTGCTGCAGGACTCGTCACCTCCCTACCCAGGATGGTTAAGCCGGCGATGACACTAGAAGCAAGCACTAGTTTGTCTCTGAAGGTGCGTCGGCCGGTCGGTTGGAGGGATCTCTTCGGCCGGCCGCATTTCGAGTGGGGACGGATGGAAACTTTTTACCTGAAATGAGGGAAATTGGCTTCGGCCCCATAGGGCTTTATTGCCTTTCCCTGGGCCGGCATTAGTAGACCCTAGTAAGGAGAATAATAGAACGGCATGGTCATCCGAAGAACTTAAAAACATACAGCAGGCCTTTTTTTCCCGCCATACATACATAACTACAGATTTTATATTTTTTTTACATATCTATATATATATATATCTATATATATATATCTATATATATCACACACACACACACAATCCTAAATCTATCTTTAATCTATATCTACAAAATCTATAATTCAGAAATAATCCATATCTATATTCTACGTAATTAATAAAGATAGATTAGATAGGATAGGATAGGAAAGATAGACACATACATGCATACATACTGTATGCAAATGAGCCAGGTATTTGGAATGCTGATGATGTCACTCCCTTGTGATGTCATACATACATACATACTGTATGCAAATGAGCCAGCTGTTTGGAATGCTGATGATGTCACTCCCTTGTGATGTCATACATACATACATACTGTATGCAAATGAGCCAGCTGTTTGGAATGCTGATGATGTCACTCCCTTGTGATGTCATACATACATACTGTATGCAAATGAGCCAGCTGTTTGGAATGCTGATGATGTCACTCCCTTGTGATGTCATGAGCCAGGTGTATGGCAGGCTGATGTCACTCCATTGTGATGTCATCAATTTAGAAGCATAAATACCGGGCTTGGCAGTGATTTTAGTCAGTCTCTGCTGCAGCTGGGAGACGGGAGATGGTCTTTATCTCTACCAAGAAGCTGCAGAACTACCGGTAACTGCAAAACTACCGGCAACTGCAGAACTACCGGCAACTGCAGAACTACCGGTAACTGCAAAACTACCGGTAACTGCAAAACTACCTACCGGCAACTGCAGAACTACCTACCGGCAACTGCAGAACTACCTACCGGCAACTGCAGAACTACCTACCGGCAACTGCAGAACTACCGGTAACTGCATCATTTTTATTTTATTCAATATAGGTTTTATTGGTTTCATGGAGGGGGGGGGAAACTTTTGCCTTATCTCAAAGCAATGTAAAAATAACTTTGACAATGAAACTTAATAAATAAATTTCGAGTTGAACTATATCATGTTTGTCTGTGATATTTTATAAGGTCTACAAACAGGGGAAGGGGGGGGGGAGCGGTAAGGGAGGGTAGGTATCTATGACACGGGAGAAAGAGAAAATAAAACAAAAAGGGGGGGGGGGGCGGGCTCCGGGATTGTTGTTTCTCTTTACGATTGTGGTTTAAACGTGTTACTCACATGTCCCTGTCTGTAACCACCTAGTAAATAGGGGTGAGCTCCGGGCATCTATCCATATCGCCCAGGTGTGATACAATTTATCATAGCCTGACGGCTCATCTCGAAGCCTCATTCTCTCCCTACGCTCTATTTCGTGGATCAGTTATTTTTAGCGGAGTGCATTTTTAATGCAGCACACAAGGGGGAGACAGCGGCCTACCAAAATCTAGTTGGCTGCTGCTGTGGCTTTCTTTTTTTTAAAAAAAAGGTAGGTTCCGTTCTTCCACGGTGAGGAATAGGCAGGGAGGTTCCGTTTTTGCCAGCTGGGGAATGCTTATAGGCAAGGCCTTATCCCTGCTGGTGCATGTAACGTCAGACCACGTTTCAGACATGCAGCTGCGGCAGCAGCAGCATTCATTCAGTCAGTGGCTCACAAACGAGGTCCGTGCAAGTTTACATTAAACAGACACATTTCTTTCTTTACTGTATTGACTGCGGTCTTTAGCGAGCGGTTGAACTGTTTCTGTGTCCATGCATTGAATAAAGCAATACATCCTTTTAAAGTAGACGTCCGTTCGTTGGAGTTCTTTGCTCCCCGGGTGTTGCTCCATCTGTAAGCGTTGGCCTGGATCATCCCACGTGGAGCGTGTATCTCAGCCCGCGTGGAGCGCTGCAGTTTTTCGACTACCAGCGACTGCAGGTCACTCACACAGGCTGGTTGGAATGGCCTAGCATTATCCTGATCCGGAGGTGTAACTTGAAGCTGCGGGGCCCCAGTACAAAGTCTGGGACTGGGCCCCCAAACTATAAAGCTTCATTGATAGCATTGGTTTACAATGTGGGGAAGAGAGACTTTATGGGCCCCCTAGGGCTCCGGGCCCCCTGCACATACACCCATGACCCGAATACGTGGAGCATACAGACGCAGGCTGCCAGGATACGCTGTGCCTGCCCGATGTTTCCAACTTGGCTATTAGCGCAGCGGTAGGTACGAACTATAGAGTGCGGCTGGCATATGAACTGGTGTGTGTTGTTTTGCTTCCAGTTGTACCTGTGCTGTGCACACTCTGGCAGACGCAGCTGCTCAGTGGATACAATGTTGCGAGCTCCACGGCAGCAGACGGGCTGAGTGTCAATCAAAGTGCTCGTTTGTTAGCAGCAGAAGCAGCCACAGCTGCGCTGCACCTCTTGCTCGTCAGTTTTGTTTTTCTGCTTTTGGAAACTGCTGTAGGAAAGGGGGTGCACCGGTCCTGGAGGTACTGCAATACCAGGTCAATGCGCGGAGTGGACAGAGCAAGCTCTTTTTCCAGCTCCCTGTTCTAAAAATCCATTTAATATATGGTCCCCAGATAGGGGACGTATCAGATATTAAACTGATAAGAACAGATTTTTTTTTTTTTGAAAAACCAGAACGGCTTTATTTACACATCATAAAACAGTTCATCACATCAAATACAACTTAGAAACATGTTGAACTCATGACAAATTAACCAACTGAATCCATTTTTTGACTTTCCACATCCCCTCTGCATCCATCCCCCCTTTGCTTTTGTCCCACAAATAAATAAAATACAATTTCCCCAACACCATTCGCACGCTGTCCCTAACACTCAGATCCTTCCGCTTAAACACATACACATTCCTCACATCCCACAACACTTCCTTCACACACGCCAAGAAGAGCCACAGCAGTCTCTGCTTCACACAATCACTCACACCTAACCCGAACATAACTAACTCATAATTGATGAAAGTGGCTCCCGTTATCTCCCTGCACAATGTGCCGAGTCTCCGCAGTACATTCTGCGCATAGTCACAGTTCCAGAAAACATGCATTACACTCTCACATCCTCCGCACCCCTCTCTTGGACATCTCTCACTCCTCACCAAGCCTCTCACACGCTGAAACTCTCGTACTGGTAACACACCATGCAGACTCTGCCATACAATCTCACTCTGCCTATTACTCATTCCGTCCATCTGTACCTTCTTCCACACTTTCTCTACATCCGCTCCTCGCACAGAATTGTCACACACCACATCCTTACTCTCAATGATCTTCCGCACCATCCGCTTATTCTTCAGCACACTCACCTCGCACTCACTCAACTCAAACTTCACCACAAAGTTGACAACCCATTCATACCACTTTGGACTCTCAAACGCCACTGGCCTACGTAGATCATACCACTTCATCCGTACATACAATCTCCCTGCCAAATACCTCATCATACACGCCCCTTTTGTATCTTTCTGAAACAATGTTAACAAGAAGAAGATAATGTTGCAACCAAAGTAAACTTCCAGATTGGGAAAACTCACTCCCCCCTTTCTCCAACTCTTCACCACCACGTCTCTCCTCAACCGCTCCATTCTTGACCTCCAAAAAAAGGTAAAGAGGATTCTATTCAGTCTCCTAAGGGTCATGTAGTCCGGCGGGAAAACCATCGCCACATAAAGAAATATTGGTAGAATCACACTTTTGATCACTAGAGTCTTACCTATGAAGGTAAGGCTCCGCAGCCTCCAAAAATTTAAACAACTTTCTGCTTTCTGTTTTGCTTCTCGCCAACTCTCCTTCCCATCTAGACTACTGTCAAAACTAATTTCTAGAATCTTGATAGCCCCATCCACTCTATTTAACCCCACATCCGCACTCAACACAGCCTCACCAAACACTTTACATTCACTCTTGTCCCAATTCACACGGAAAGCAGATGCACCACAGAAAATAGACACCAACAGCTTCACCCTCCTCACCGCACACTCAGACTCACACATCACACACACATCATCCATGTAAGCACTCACCTTCAACTCTCTTCCGTTGCTGCCAGGGATATGGATTCCCCGCACTACCTTGTCTCTCTTGATCATACATAACAAAGGTTCCATGGCGCAAATAAACGCCACAGCCGACAGCGGACACCCCTGACGCACTCCAGACTTCACATTCACTCTCCTTCCAACCTTCCCATTCACCAACATGCTACTAAAGATATTTGCATACAAACTCCTCACTCTGCACACAAACTCGGCCGGAAATCCCATTCGCAACAACACACGAAACAAAAACCCATGCGACAACCTGTCATACGCCTTCTCAAAATCCACACTCACCACATACACATTCTTCTTTCGCTTCTTGCAGTCCCACAACACATCTCTCATCAGACACAAACTCTCATGCACACGTCTCCCAGGCACCGCACAATACTGGTCCTCACTCACCACACACTCCACCACGTCACGCATACGGTTGGCGATTATCTTAGCATAGATTTTATAGTCACAGTTTAACAATGTGATAGGACGCCAGTTCTTTAAAAGCTTCAGATCCCCCTTCTTTGGTATCAACACAACCACACCCTCACGCATACTATCAGCCATCTCCGCATTCGTCCACATGTACTTGCACACCTCACTTAAATCCTTGCCCACCACATTCCACAGCATCCGGTAGAACTCCACCGGCAACCCATCAGCACCGGGTGTCTTATTTAAGGCCAAGCTCTGCATTACCTCAAACACCTCATTTGTGGACAACTCCCGCATGATAGATGCTCGCTCCACATCCCCAAGCCTACCCTCTACCTCACTCAGAACCTCGCTCTCCAGACATTCATCCCTCCACCTATCCGCATACAACTCCTCATAGAACCCCGCAATCACCTCATGCACCCCCTCCCCCCTCACCTCACACTCATCCTCATCCACCACACACTCAAAGGTAGGTTTTTTTGCAAAAGTTTTCTTGAAGAAAAAACGTGTACATTTTTCATCATACTCCATTCTTTCAACTTTGGCTCTATATATGATACTTCTCCCTTTCTGTAGCAGGAACTTGTTTATGTCTCTTTTAATTTGTATGATGTCCTGCTGGACCTCCATGCCACTCTCACGGAGCTTTAACAGTAGACTTAATTGGGCGTTAAGCCTGATATACTCTCTTTTTTTCTCACTCGCCCTTTTATACCCCACAGACTTAAAAAAGGTTTTTGTTTTCTTTTTAACCCAATCCCACCATAACAAAATATTGGGGAACTCCTCCTTTCTCCTGCTCCATTTTTTATACTCACACTCATACTGCGCTCTTACATCCTCGCACTCCAAATGACTCACATTTAACTTCCACACCCCCCTCCCACACACAGCGTTCTCCCTAATAACAAGCTCACATAGCACACCCTCATGGTCAGAAAACAAAACAGGTTTTTGCCTATAACTAATAGCATTAAAGTAATGTGACACAAAACAAAAATCCAGGCGGGAGTGAACCCCACCCCTGTCCGCGTGGTAGGTCGGCATAAATGGTGTAACCTTACATAAAGTTTGCATATCCTGCAGATGGAAATCAGAAAGAATCTCAACTAAAATTTTCCCGGAAACGTCCAGGGAAGACTTGCTGATGTCGCAGTTCATGTCGCCGACTAATATGAGAGGCAACCTGCCCTGCATGAAGAACCTCATCTTCTCAAATAAGTTTTTCCTCTCGTTTTTACAGGTAGGTGCGTAAACATTAACTATACGGAACTTTACATTCCTGTACTGTAAGATGGCTGAGATACATCTCCCCACCTCTATCACCTCGTAGCTCAGCAGCCGGATATCCCCAGAATTTATGAGGATTGCCACACCATCATTTTTATTGGATCCACTCCCAGACCATACAGCCCCTCCGTGGGGCCACTCACCGGGGCCAACCTCACCACTGATACCGCACTCCTGCAGGCATATCACCGATGCACCTTCCTGCCTGAGCAGGCTCAATATGGCCGCTCTTCTCGCTTTATTCTGAAATACGCGTACGTTCTGGGAGTGGATCACCAAAGACATAATATTCTGTACATATAAATACTAAACATTAAGTCAAGGCACATGAGTCCTTGTGTCATGGCGTTTAGCATGACCTCACATGGTCGCCACCGTCTTGCGCCAACGACTCAAAAGGGTTGCTGGTTTCCATGTCGTCGCTCTCACTGTCCTCATTTCTTCTTTTCTTTGCAGCTTTTTTACTCGCCACCTCAGTAAAGTCCTCATCGCTGTCACTGATTTCAAACCCACCACCCTCCCTGCGACACAAAAACATCTCTGGTGTGGAGAAACTGTCTATGACTCCAGACGGATGGATGGGACTGTCCACCTCCTCTATAATCTCCTCCAGGTCGCGGATGACCTCCGATACCTGGGCGTCCGCCGCCTTTCTCGTATTCACAACAGCAGTAGCAGCTTTCTGGCTTTCCACTTTCCTCTTGATGTTTTGGCCAGTCACACTCTTTGTAGCAGGCGGCACGGAAACAGAAGCCGCAGTAGGTGGTATGGAAACAGCAGCCGCAGCAGGAAGTACGGAAACAGCAGCCGCAGCAGGAAGTACGGAAACAGCAGCCGCAGCAGGCGGCACGGAAACAGCAGCCGCAGCAGGCGGCACGGAGACAGCAGTAGTACTTGTAGTAGGTGGCTTGGGAACAGTAACACGTGCAGCAGATATCACAGAAACCGCATTAGCGTTGGCAGCAGGTGGCTCATGGTTACCAGCAGCAGCTCTCACAGCAGGTTGCTTAGCAACGGCAGCCATAACTGAAGCAGCTCTCACAGCAGGTTGCTCGGTTACCAGCAGCAGCTCTCACAGCAGGTTGCCTAGCAACGGCAGTCCCACTCAAAGCAGCAGTGTTTTGTTTACTTGCAGCACACTCCGCATAGGTTTTCCTCCGGTTTTCTCTGGGGCGTTCAGTCCCCGGACAGTCTTTACACACATGTTCCTCTGACCCACATAAGTCGCACCGCTTAGGTTTTGGGCAGTTACCCGCGTGGTGTCCCTCGCCTTGGCAATTGCGACAGACTTGCCCCTTAGTGCATACATCCTTCATGTGTCCAAACTGGCTGCAGTTCCTGCAGTACAGGGGCTGTCCGGGATAGGTCAGGTATCCTCGGTTCCCCGCAATTGAGAAACTCGCTGGCGGGTGCATCACTCCTCCCAGACTGTTTGGGTCCATTCTGAACCTCACGAAAAACTTGTATTTACAATTAAAGATGTCCAAAATGTTTTTCTGTTTCTCGCCGCCGCGCACATTCTCACAATACCGTCTGAGGAAACTCTCTATCAGCGCCACATCAGTATACGGATTGTATACATGTACCAGGACCGGCTTCTCCTGTATCCCAAACAAGGGGGTTATCCTCACCCCACTCAGGAAATCGCTGTCCTTGTGACCCCGCAGCCATTCATAGACGTTCAGGCAGGCATATTCCTCACAGAAAGTCACGTCATACTGGCCTAGTCTAGCGAAGTCCTGTACGCTGTAGATGTCCGTCTTCAGTACGCCACACTTGTTCATCAGGACGTCCCGCACAACGTACACCATGCTGTTCTTCGCTCTGTCAGTCAGGTCCACATCAAAACCAATGGTGTTTCTCACTCCAGCCATCTTGCAAAGTAAATCTGTCGGTCAGGAACCACAGAAAGGATTCTGCTTTCGCAGTAAAGCCTGGGCCGAACCCAGCACACTCACAACCCTCCAACCAGACCAAGCACTACACTTGATCTAGCCAAAAGGCCGAGAAGCGATAACCCGAAACAGGTTTCGCCTGCAGCCCGGTTTGCCAAACCTGACTTCCAAGGCTTGCGGCAACACGCTTAGGCAGCACTCTGGACCCACCCACAATGCACCCAGGGAGCTGTAATACCTTTGCATAGCCCCGCCCACCTTCTCAACTGCACCCTCCCCCTCACATCCTCTGTCCTTCCTCTTTCATCGTGCTCACGCATCCTAGGCTTGCAGAGCCTTCTGCTGCTGCAGGACTCGTCAGCTCCCTACACAGAATTGTTAATCCGGCGATGACACTAGAAGCAAGCACTAGTTTGTCTCTGAAGGTGCGTCGGCCGGTCGGTTGGAGGGATTTCTTTGGCCGGTCGCATTTCCAGTGGGGACGGACGGAAACATTTTCCCTAAAATAAGGAAAATTGGCTTCGACCCCATAGGGCTTTATTGCCTTCCCCTGGGCCAGCATTAGTAGACCCTAGTAAGGAGAATAATAGAGCGGCATGGTCATCCGAAGAAGTTAAAACATACAGCAGGCCTTTTTTTCCGCCATACATACATAACTATAGATTATATATAGAAATAAATCTTGCTATTTGTATAGCGGCAACTTATTCTGCAGTGCTTTTAGGTCATTCGTTTATTACCCCCACCTCAAAAGTCTGGGTGCTCCCTTTTCCGACCTCAGAAGCATGGCAGGCCGCTGAGTTAACCTCCAGCCAGCAAACTACATCAAGCGGGGAATTCGCAACGTTCAAGTCATCAGCAACAGTTTGGGACAGCGATTCAGCTGCCTTAGCATTCTCTGCCACACATGGATTATAAGAAAGATAGAAAGAGAAATAGATAGATAGATAGATAGATAGATGATAGATAGATAGATAATGTAGATTATAGACATACATTATATCCAGATGATAGATTTTAGATTATTTATATATATGTAGATTCTATAATCTATATTGATTATATAATAGAGCTATGGATTATCTATCTATCAATCAATAGATTTATTATATAATCAACATACACTATAGAATCTACAAATATACATAATACAGCTATATGTGTTTGTGTGTGTATGTAGATATATATATATATATATATATATATATATATATATCATCTAAAATCTATCTTTAATCTATATGCACAAAATCTATAATTCAGATATAATCTATATCTATTACCTACATAATTAATAGATAGATAGATTCACTCACATTCATACATACATACATATATACACACTGTATGCAAATGAGCCTGATGTTTGGCAGCCGATGTCACTGCATTGTGATGTCATCAATTTAGAAGTATAAATGCCGGACTTGGCAGCCATTTCAGTCAGTCTCCACTGCAGCTCGGAGATGGGGTCCCCCTATCTTCTCCGAGAAGTCACAGAAGTGGATCAATTTAATTTTTAACAGAGCGCATTTTTAATGCAGCCCACAAGGCGGAGACAGGGGCCTACCAAAATCTAATAGGCTGCTCTGTGGCTTATTTTTATTTTATTTTTTAAGGTAGGTTCTGTCCTTCCACGGTGAGGAATAGGCAGGTAGGTTCAGTTCTTGCCAGCTGGGGAATACTTATAGGCAAGGCCTTATGCCTGGTGGTGCATGTAACGTCAGACCACGTTTCAGACATGCAGCAGCGACACCAGCAGCATTCAGCCAGTCAGTCACTCGCAAACGAGTCCCATGCAAGTTTTCTTTAAACAGACACATTTCTTTATTGACTGCGGTCTTTAATCGAGCGGTTGGACTGTTTCTGTGTCCATGCATTGAATAAAGCAATACATCCTTGTAAAGTAGACGTCCGTTCGTTGGAGTTCTTTGCTCCCCGAGTGTTGCTCCATCTCTAAGCGTTGGCCTGGATCTTCATGGACGAATACTGCACATCCCACGTGGAGCGTGTATCTCAGCCCGCGTGGAGCGCTGCAGTCTAATAAGGTATTTTGTGCTGCGTAGCAAGCCTCTGGCCTGTGTGATTGGGGTCCGCTGCTACCTGCTCTGAAGCGCGCATCCGGGGTGAGCCTGCTTGCCTGCCGCTTTTCAACTAGCAGCGACTGTAGGTCACTCACAAAGGCTGGTTGGAATGGCCTAGCATTATCCCGATCCGGAGGTGTAACTTGAAGCTGCGGGGCCCCAGTACAAAGTCTGGAACTGGGCCCCCAACTATAAAGCTTCATTGATAGCATAGGTTTGCAATGTGGGGGAGACATTATGGGCCCCCTACTAGGGCTCCTGCCCCCAGGTGCGACCGCACCCCGTGTACATACGCCCATGACCTGAATACGTGGAGCATACAGACGCAGGCTGCCAGGATACGCTGTGCCTGCCGGATGTTTCCAACTTGCCTATTAGCGCAGCGGTAGGTACGAACTATAGAGTGCGGCTGGCATATTAACTGGTGTGTGTTGTTTTGCTTCCAATAGTACCTGTGCGCACACACGCACATACGCACTCTGGCAGACACAGCTGCTCAGTGGATACAATGTTGCGAGCCGTGGGAAAAGCCCTAGAATCATCCACGGCAGACGGGCCGAGTGTAAATCAAAGTGCTTGGGTGGTAGCAGCAGCCACAGCTGCGCTGCACCTCTTGCTTGTGGTTTCTGCTTTTGGAGACTGCTGTAGGAAAGGGGGTGCACCAGTCCTGGAGGTACTGCAATACCAGGGCAATGCGTGGAGTGGACAGAGCAAGCTCCTTTTCCAGCTCCCTGTTCTAAAAATCCATTTAATATATGGTCCCCAGATAGGGGACGTATCAAATATTAAACGGATAAGAACAGATTTTTTTATTTTAAAATTAAAGGCGTTGTCCCGACGCCCAAACTGATTTTTTTTCCCATTAATGCCCTGTAGAGTAGAAGCATCACACACTACAGCTTTAAACATAAAAATTAGAGATGAGCAAACGTACTCGTCCGAGCTTGATACTCGTTCGAGTATTAGCGTGTTCGAGATGCTCGTTACTCGTAACGAGTACCACGCGATGTTCGGGTTACTTTCACTTTCCTCTTTGAGACGTTAGCGCGCTTTTCTGGCCAATTGAAAGACAGGGAAGGCATTACAACTTCCCCCTGCGTCGTTCAAGCCCTATACCACCCCCCTGCAGTGAGTGGCTGGGGAGATCAGGTGTCACCCGAGTATAAAAATCGGCCCCTCCCGCGGCTCGCCTCAGATGCGTTGTGAGATAGCTGAGGGACAGTGGTATCGTGTTGGAGCTGCTGTAGGGAGAGTGTTAGGAGTTAGTGTAGGCTTCAAGAACCCCAACGGTCCTTCTTAGGGCCACATCTAACCGTGTGCAGTACTGTGGAGGCTGGTTTTAGCAGTGTTGCACATTTTTTTTTTTTTGGTATATCGGCCGTACAGAGCATTGCGCCCTGCAGTAATAGTCCAGGGACAGAAGTGTGGAGGCAGGGAGAGCGTTAGGAGTTATTGTAGGCTTCAAGAACCCCAACGGTCCTTCTTAGGGCCACATCTAACCATGTGCAGTACTGTGGAGGCTGCTTTTAGCAGTGTTGCACTTTTTTTTTTTTTTTGGTATATCGGCCGTGCAGAGCATTGCGCCCTGCAGTAATACTCCAGGGATAGAATTGTGTAGGCAGGGCCAGAAGACATATATTATAGATTGAATATACGCAGTGGTCCTTTTGAAAAAAATATTTGAAAAAAATCTATTTGGCCTGCCTGTCACTCTGCTCAGTGTTCTGGGTCCGTGTCTGCTGGGGGTAGTATTTCTCCAAATAAATACGCAGCCAGCTAAGTGTTACAGCAGGCTTGCGCCAAATTATTTCCTGGGGTTCCGTAAACGAAGTCAGCCTCCAACCACAGGCCAATAAGCGGCACATTTAATTACAGTGTTCTGTTTCTGCACTACTGCTAATACACCATGCTGAGGGGTAGGGGTAGGCCTATAGGACGTGGACGCGGGCGAGGACGTGGAGGCCCAAGTCAGGGTGTGGGCACAGGCCGAGCCACTGCTGTGGCCAGGGGTAGAGGCAGGGCCAGACCGAATAATCCACCAACTGGTTCCCAAAGCGCCCCCTCGCGCCATGCCACCCTGCAGAGGTCAAGGTGCTCTACGGTGTGGCAGTTTTTCACAGAGACGCCTGACGACCGACGAACAGTGGTGTGCAACCTTTGTCGCGCCAAGATCAGCTGGAGAGGCACCACCACCAGCATGCGCAGGCATATGATGGACAAGCACCCCACAAGGTGGGACGATGCCCGGTCACCGCCTCCGGTTTGCACCACTGCCTCTCCCCCTGTGCCCCAACCTGCTACTGAGATCCAACCCCCCTCTGAGGACACAGGCAGTACCGTCTCCTGGCCTGCACCCACACCCTCACCTCCGCTGTCCTCGGCCCCATCCAGCAATGTCTCTCAGCGTAGCGTCCAGACGTTGCTAGCGCCACAGTTTGAGCGCAAGCGCAAGTACGACGCCACGCACCCGCACGCTCAAGCGTTAAACGTGCACATTGCAAAATTGATCAGCCTAGAGATGCTGCCGTATAGGCTTGTGGAAACGGAGGCTTTCAAAAGCATGATGGCGGCGGCGGCCCCGCGCTACTCGGTTCCCAGTCGCCACTACTTTTCCCGATGTGCCGTCCCAGCCCTGCACGACCACGTCTCTTGCAACATTGTACGCGCCCTCACCAACGCGGTTACTGCCAAGGTCTACTTAACAACAGACACGTGGACAAGCACAGGCGGGCAGGGCCACTATATCTCCCTGACGGCACATTGGGTGAATTTAGTGGAGGCTGGGACAGAGTCAGAGCCTGGGACCGCTCACGTCCTACCCACCCCCCGAATTGCGTGCCCCAGCTCGGTGGTGGTATCTGCGGGGGTGTATGCTTCCTCCACTAAACCCTTCTCCTCCTCCTCCTACGCAACCTCTGTCTCGCAATCAAGATGTGTCAGCAGCAGCAGCACGTCGCCAGCAGTCGGTGTCACGCGGCGTGGCAGCACAGCGGTGGACAAGCGTCAGCAGGCCGTGCTGAAACTACTCAGCTTAGGAGAGAAGAGCCACACGGCCCACGAACTGCTGCAGGGTCTGACAGAGCAGACCGACCGCTGGCTTGCGCCGCTGAGCCTCCAACCGGGCATGGTCGTGTGTGACAACGGCCGTAACCTGGTGGCGGCTCTGCAGCTCGGCAGCCTCACGCACGTGCCATGCCTGGCCCATGTCTTTAATTTGGTGGTTCAGCGCTTTCTGAAAAGCTACCCCCACTTGTCATACCTGCTCGGAAAGGTGCGCCAGCTCTGCGCACATTTCCGCAAATCCCACACGGACGCTGCCACCCTGCGCACCCTGCAACATCGGTTTAATCTGCCAGTGCACCGACTGCTGTGCGACGTGCCCACACGGTGGAACTCTACGCTCCACATGTTGGCCAGGCTCTATGAGCAGCGTAGAGCTATAGTGGAATACCAACTCCAACTTGCGCGGCGCAGTGGGAGTCAGCCTCCTCAATTATTTACAAAAGAGTGGGCCTGGTTGGCAGCCATCTGCCAGGTCCTTGGAAAATTTGAGGAGTCTACCCAGATGGTGAGCGGGGATACTGCAATCATTAGCGTCACCATTCCTCTGCTATGCCTCTTGAGAAGTTCCCTGCAAAGCATAAAGGCAGATGCTTTGGAATCAGAAACGGAGGTGGGGGAAGACAGTATGTCGCTGGATAGTCAGAGCAACCTCATGTCTATATCTCAGCGCGTTGAGGAGGAGGGGGAGGAGGAGGGGGAGGAGCATGAGGAGGAGGGGGAAGAGACAGCTTGGCCCACTGCTGAGGGTACAGATGCAGCTTGCCTATCATCCTTTCAGCGTGTATGGCCAGAGGAGGAGGAGGAGGAGGATCCTGAAAGGATCTTCCGAGTGAGGACAGCCATGTGTTGCGTACAGGTACCCTGGCACACATGGCTGACTTCATGTTAGGATGCCTTTCTCGTGACCCTCGCGTTACACGCATTCTGGCCACTACGGATTACTGGGTGTACACACTGCTCGATCCATGGTATAAGGAGAGCCTTTGCACTCTCATTCCCGAAGAGGAAAGGGGTTCGAGAATGATGCTATACCACAGGGCGCTGGTGGACAAACTGATGGTAAACTTCCCATCCGACAGCGCTAGTGGCCGAAGGCGCATTTCCGCGGCCCAGGTAGCAGGGGAGGTGCAGAGATCAGGCAGCATGTACAGCACAGGCAGGGGAACACTCTCTAAGGCTTTTGACAGCTTTCTGGCTCCCCAGCAAGACTGTGTCACCGCTCCCCAGTCAAGGCTGAGTTGGCGGGAGCACTGTAAAAGGATGGTGAGGGAGTATGTAGCCGATTGCAGCACCGTCCTCGGTGACGCCTCTGCCCCCTACAACTACTGGGTGTTGAAGCTGGACACGTGGCCTGAACTGGCGCTGTATGCCCTGGAGGTGCTTGCTTGTCCTGCGGCTAGCGTCTTGTCAGAGAGTGTGTTTAGTGTGGCTGGGGGAATCATCACGGATAAGCGTACCCATCTGTCAACCGGCAGTGCTGACAGGCTTACACTCATCAAGATGAACAAAGCCTGGATTTCCCCAGACTTCTCTTCTCCACCAGCGGACAGCAGCGATACCTAAGCAATACGTAGGCTGCACCCGCGGATGGAAGCATCGTTCTCTATCACCATCCAAAACGGGGACCTTTTTGCTTCATCTATCTGTGTATAATATTCCTCCTCCTCCTCCTGCTCCTCCTCCTGAAACCTCACATAATCACGCCGAAGGGGCAATTTTTCTTAGGCCCACAAGGCTCAGTCATATAATTTTTCTAAACAATTTTTATACGTTTCAATGCTCATTAAAGCGTTGAAACTTTCACCTGAACCAATTTTTATTTTAACTGGGCTGCCTCCAGGCCTAGTTACAAATTAAGCCACATTAACCAAAGCGATTAATGGGTTTCACCTGCCCTCTTGGTTGGGCTTGGGCAATTTTTCAGAGGTACATTAGTACTGTTGATACAGCAATTTTTGTGGTCCCTCGCCTACAGTGTAATCAAATTAATTTTTAGCCCACCTGCATTACAGCTGACGATACATCCGCTGTGTTGGGCAATGCAATGGGATATATTTATGTACCGCCGCTGGCTTCCTGGCACCCACCCATGCTGTGGGTCCACAGGGAGTTGTAAATGCATCTGTGTCCACTTCTAAAGAACCCCAGTCTGACTGGGGCATGCAGTGTGGGCCGAAGCCCACCTGCATTAAGCAAGACATTACTACCTCAGCTGTGTTGGGCAATGCAATGGGATATATTTATGTACCGCCGGTGGCTTCCTAAGAACCCACTTATGCTGTGGGTCCACAGGGAGTTGTAAATGCATCTGTTTCCACTTCTAAAGAACCCCAGTCTGACTGGGGCATGCAGTGTGGGCCGAAGCCCACCTGCATTAAACATGACAATACTACCTCAGCTGTGATGGGCAATGCAATGGGATATTTTTATGTACTGCCGGTGGCTTCCTGGCACCCACCTATGCTGTGGGTCCACAGGGAGTTGTAAATGCATCTGTTTCCACTTCTAAAGAACCCCAGTCTGACTGGGGCATGCAGTGTGGGCCGAAGCCAACCTGCATTAAACATGACAATACTACCTCAGCTGTGTTGGGCAATGCAATGGGATATATTTATGTACCGCCGCTGGCTTCCTGGCACCCACCCATGCTGTGGGTCCACAGGGAGTTGTAAATGCATCTGTTTCCACTTCTAAAGAACCCCAGTCTGACTGGGGCATGCAGTGTGGGCCAAAGCCCACCTGCATTAAGCACGACATTACTACCTCAGCTGTGTTGGGCAATGCAATGGGATATTTTTATGTACCGCCGGTGGGTTCCAGGGAGCCACCCATGCTGTGGGTCCACAGGGAGTTGTAAATGCATCTGTGTCCACTTCTAAAGAACCCCAGTCTGACTGGGGCATGCAGTGTGGGCCGAAGCCCACCTGCATTAAGCACGACATTACTACCTCAGCTGTGTTGGGCAATGCAATGGGATATATTTATGTACTGCCGGTGGCTTCCTGGCACCCACCCATGCTGTGGGTCCACAGGGAGTTGTAAATGCATCTGTTTCCACTTCTAAAGAACCCCAGTCTGACTGGGGCATGCAGTGTGGGCCAAAGCCCACCTGCATTAAGCATGACATTACTACCTCAGCTGTGTTGGACAATGCAATGGGATATTTTTATGTACCGCCGGTGGGTTCCAGGGAGCCACCCATGCTGTGGGTCCACAGGGAGTTGTAAATGCATCTGTGTCCACTTCTAAAGAACCCCAGTCTGACTGGGGCATGCAGTGTGGGCCGAAGCCCACCTGCATTAAACATGACAATACTACCTCAGCTGTGATGGGCAATGCAATGGGATATTTTTATGTACTGCCGGTGGCTTCCTGGCACCCACCCATGCCTTGGGTCCACAGGGAGTTGTAAATGCATCTGTTTCCACTTCTAAAGAACCCCAGTCTGACTGGGGCATGCAGTGTGGGCCGAAGCCCACCTGCATTAAGCACGACATTACTACCTCAGCTGTGTTGGGCAATGCAATGGGATATATTTATGTACCGCCGCTGGCTTCCTGGCACCCACCCATGCTGTGGGTCCACAGGGAGTTGTAAATGCATCTGTGTCCACTTCTAAAGAACCCCAGTCTGACTGGGGCATGCAGTGTGGGCCGAAGCCCACCTGCATTAAGCACGACATTACTACCTCAGCTGTGTTGGGCAATGCAATGGGATATATTTATGTACCGCCGCTGGCTTCCTGGCACCCACCCATGCTGTGGGTCCACAGGGAGTTGTAAATGCATCTGTGTCCACTTCTAAAGAACCCCAGTCTGACTGGGGCATGCAGTGTGGGCCGAAGCCCACCTGCATTAAGCACGACATTACTACCTCAGCTGTGTTGGGCAATGCAATGGGATATATTTATGTACCGCCGCTGGCTTCCTGGCACCCACCCATGCTGTGGGTCCACAGGGAGTTGTAAATGCATCTGTTTCCACTTCTAAAGAACCCCAGTCTGACTGGGGCATGCAGTGTGGGCCAAAGCCCACCTGCATTAAGCACGACATTACTACCTCAGCTGTGTTGGGCAATGCAATGGGATATTTTTATGTACCGCCGGTGGGTTCCAGGGAGCCACCCATGCTGTGGGTTTATGTACCGCCGCTGGCTTCCTGGCACCCACCCATGCTGTGGGTCCACAGGGAGTTGTAAATGCATCTGTGTCCACTTCTAAAGAACCCCAGTCTGACTGGGGCATGCAGTGTGGGCCGAAGCCCACCTGCATTAAGCACGACATTACTACCTCAGCTGTGTTGGGCAATGCAATGGGATATATTTATGTACCGCCGCTGGCTTCCTGGCACCCACCCATGCTGTGGGTCCACAGGGAGTTGTAAATGCATCTGTGTCCACTTCTAAAGAACCCCAGTCTGACTGGGGCATGCAGTGTGGGCCGAAGCCCACCTGCATTAAGCACGACATTACTACCTCAGCTGTGTTGGGCAATGCAATGGGATATATTTATGTACCGCCGCTGGCTTCCTGGCACCCACCCATGCTGTGGGTCCACAGGGAGTTGTAAATGCATCTGTTTCCACTTCTAAAGAACCCCAGTCTGACTGGGGCATGCAGTGTGGGCCAAAGCCCACCTGCATTAAGCACGACATTACTACCTCAGCTGTGTTGGGCAATGCAATGGGATATTTTTATGTACCGCCGGTGGGTTCCAGGGAGCCACCCATGCTGTGGGTGCACACGGAATTCCCATTGCGGAGTTGTACCTGCCTGTGACTATATATAAAAAAACGCGGTCTGACTGGGGCATGCAGACACCTTGACAGAATGAATAGTGTGTGGCACATAGGTTCCCCATTGCTATGCCCACGTGTGCAGCTCCTGATGGCGGTGGCACAGGATTATATTTCTCATTGCTTCTGTACAGCATTGTGGGCTATCGCCCTGCCCCTTTTAAAGAGGGTCGCTGCCTAGCCATGCCAACCCTCTGCAGTGTGTGCCTGCGGTTCCTCCTCATGGCAGACGCACTTATAAATAGACATGAGGGTGGTGTGGCATGAGTGCAGCTGAAGGCTGCGCAGGGACACTATGGTGTGCGCTGTGGACACTGGGTCGTGCGGGGGGGTTGGGCAGCATGTAACCCAGGAGAAGTGGCAGCGGAGTGTCATGCAGGCAGTGATTGTGCTTTGTTGGAGGTAGTGTGGTGCTTAGCTAAGGTATACATTGCTAATGAGGGCTTTTCAGAAGTAAAAGTTATTGGGAGGGGGGGGGGCACTCTTGCCGCTATTGTGGCTTAATAGTGGGACCTGGGAACTTGAGATGCAGCCCAACATGTAGCCCCTCGCCTGCCCTATCCGTTGCTGTGTCGTTCCCATCACTTTCTTGAATTGCCCAGATTTTCACAAATGGAAACCTTAGCGAGCATCGGCGATATACAAAAATACTCGGGTCGCCCATTGACTTCAATGGGGTTCGTTACTCGAAACGAACCCTCGAGCATCGCGAAAAATTCGTCTCGAGTAACGAGCACCCGAGCATTTTAGTGCTCGCTCATCTCTAATAAAAATCCATATTCTGCTAGCCTTTTTATTCCTTTTCTTACCCTTATGAAGCTTGCCTGAAGAATTTTTCAAAGATGGCGCCGCTGGGTAGTTTCCATGATGCACTGCTGCCTCTCTCTCCTCAGCGTATGCGCTCCCGATGACGCCGGTCACATGACTAGAGGACCGGCGTCATAATGGAGACGCAGGCTTTACTGCTTTGAATGGAGCCGGCAGCCGGCCGGCCCCATTCAAAGCAATGGGAGAGCAGGGAAAGCAGTGCGATCTCCTGCTACTGCTGTGACAGCAGTAGCAGGAGATTCCTTCATCTCCCCGGCATGTCCTCTCATCACTGGACACTGTGACACCAGTGTCCAGTGATGAGGGGACATGCTGGGGAGATGAAGGAATGTCCTGCTACAGCTGTAGCAGGAGATAGTTATCTCTTGCAGTACTTTCAATAGCAGAGGATCGCGATCCTCTGCTATTGAAAGTGAAAGTAGCAGCAAACATGCTCTACACACACTCACACATGCCCCCCCTCACAGTGCCCACACCGTGCCCCCTCCACACTGCCCTCACACACATGCCACCCCCACAGCCCCCCCTCCACAGTGCACCCCCAAAGTGCCCACACACAGTGCATCCCCACAGTGCCGACACACAGTGTACCCCCCACAATGACCCCCCCACAGTGCCCCTACCACAGTGTCCCTCTCCAGTGACTCCCCACAGTGTCCCCCCAATAATGACCCCCCACAACGACCCCTCTCAGTGCACCCCCACAGTGCCCCTTTCCAGTGACCCCCCACAGTGTCCCCTCAATAATGACTCCCCCACAATGACCCCTCTCAGTGCCCCCTCAACAGTGCTCCCCCCACAGTGCACCCCCATAGTGCCCTCCACAGTAACCCCCTCAGTGCCCCCACCAAACACATGCCCCTTCATAGTGTCACCCCCCACAGTGCACCCCCACAATGCCCCACCACAGTTCCCCCCTCCACAGTGTCACCCCTCACAGTGCCCTGCACAGTACACCCCCTCAGTGCCCCCACCACACACAAGCCCCTCCACAGTGTCACCCCCCCACAGTGCCCACACACAGCTCACCCCCCACAGTGCCCCTACCACAGTCTCCCCCTCCAGTGACCCCCCACAGTGTCCCCCCAATTATGACCCCCCCCACAATGACCCTTCTTAGTGCACCCCCCATAGTGCGCCCTTAACAGTGCTCCCCCCACAGTGCACCTGCCCACTGTTCCCTCCACAGTAACCCCCGCAGTGCCCTCACCCCCCACAATGCCCCCACCACAATTACCATGGCGAGAAGCTTATGTGACAGCACACCCCACAGCGACAAGTCTATGTGACAGCACACTCCATCGCCACAAGTCTATGTGACAGCACACTCCACCGTCACAAGTCTATATGACAGCACACCCCACCGCGACAAGTCTATGTGATAGCACACCCACCCCCGCAAGAAGTCTATGTGACAGCACACCCCACCGCGACAAGTCTATGTGACAGCACCCCCACCCCAGCAAGAAGTCTATGTGACAGCACTCAACAGTGACAAGTCTATGTGACAGCACTCAACAGTGACAAGTCTATGTCACAGCACACCCCACAGCGACAAGTCTATGTGACAGCACACCCCACCGCGACAAGTCTATGTGACAGCACACTTCCCTGCGACAAATCTATGTGACAGCACACTCCACGGCGACAAGTCTATGTGACAGCACACTCCACCGCGACAAGTTTATGTGACAGCACACTCCACCACCACAAGTCTATGTGACAACACACTCCGCCTCGACAAGTCTATGTGACAGTAAACTTTACCGCCACAAGTCTATGTGACAGCACACTCCACAGCGACAAGTCCATGTGACAGGACACTCCACAGCGACGAGTTCATGTAACAGCACACCCCACCATGACAAGTCTATGTGACAGCACCCCGACCCCCGGTAAGAAGTCTATGTGACAGCACATCCCACCGCGACAAGTCAATGTGACAGCACCCGCCCCCACGACTAGTGACAGCTCGGTGCCCGCACCCCCCCATGACTACTCACAGCTCGGTGCCCGCCCACCCCCCACTAGTGACAGCTTGCACCCCCCTGCGACAACTGACAGCTCACAACCGGCCCCCCGCGACAACTGACAGCTCGCACTGGATCTCCAGCTACTACTGACAGCTAGCATCCACACCCCACACCCCCGCGGCTACTGCCAACTCGCACTCGCACCCCCCCCTCTTGGCTACTGACAACTCGCACCCGCACCCCCCCACCCCCACCCCGCAGCTACTGACAACTCGCACCTGCACTCCCCCCCTGCAGCTACTGACAGCTCGGCACACGCACCTCCCCGCCCACGGGTACTGACAGCTCGCATGTGCAAGCCCCCCCGAGGGTACTGACAGATCGCTGTGCCCCCCCCCCCCCCACCGTGGGTACTGACAGATCAGCGCACGCGCCCCCCTCCACCAGTGACAGCTCCAGCCCTCCACCACCAACCCCCCCCCGTGAGAGCCCAGCACTCCACTCCCCCTCCTCCCCTCAGATTCTTACCTGTCAGCTGAAGATCCAGCGGCTGCGCGCCCCCTGCAGGCAGACCAGAGGTTCCTGCAGAAGATCTACTGCACATGCGCAGAGGAGAAGAAGCACGTCCCCATGCCGACAAGACCTGGAGCCGGCCCAACAAGAAGAGGAGAAGACTTGTCGTATCCAGGGACAACCGGAGGAGCAACACAGGGGGGGGGGGGGATGGGGCACCTCAAAAGGTAAGTGAATAACTTCTGTTTAATTTACAATGCACAATATATATTACAAAGTGCATTGTATTGGGCAAACAGAAGTGATTACTTTAATTCTTTATGGCCGGACAACCCCTTTAACTTTATTTGAACATATAGGTTATTCAGTCATTATAATTCTGCAAAATACCCCCAAATCACACAATATAAAGAACAATACTTATAATTTTACAAGATGTTTCCATTTCTTGAACTTCCAGATACCTTTGGCATCAGCTACTCCTCGCTTCTTTTTATCACATAAATAAAACACATAAAGACGACTCAGGATCAGTCTTACGCAATCATCTTCCTTCCAGCATTCACCTTTTATACACATAGATGTTTCGTGCGTGCCAGAGTGCCTCTTTAATACATAACGTTAACAACCATAAAACATGACTTTTGTTTTTATTTTTAACTCTGATACCAAAAAGCACAAAAGCGAATGATAAATATGTGAGCCCTGTGAGCTCTTTTATCAGAGCTTTCAACTTTCCCAACACTCGTTGTGCGAACCCGCAGTTCCAGAAGACATGTAGGATACTCTCTATCCCTCCACAGCTCTGTCGTGGGCATGCTTCGCTGCGCACCAGGTCCCTCTTTTTCTGGACCTCTCTTACAGGTAAGGCCCCTTGCATACTTAACCACATGATGTCATTTTGTCTGTTTGTCCCGTCCTCCCGAGAAAGGTTTCCCCAGACTTTTTCTGCCTCTACATGTGTCAGTAAGTCAATGTCTTCTGCCTGTTCTCCTCTCTTACATATTTGTAGTACCTTCTTTTTATTTCTTAGCTCACTTTTGTTCAGACCAGTCAAATCATTCTGTTTCACAAAGTTTTCCATCCGCACATACCAAGACGGACAAGTGAATGCCATTGGATGTGTCAGCCTCCTCCCACACCATTGTAACCTGCAACCATCCCCCAATGTATTTGGTCATGAATGCCACTTTAGTATCCCCTTGGATGAGTCTGAGTACTGTGATCATGAAGTGCATTGCCAAATACAGTTGGACATCCGGGAAACCTAAACCACCATTTTGTCTGGACTTTACCACTGTTGTTCTTTTCACTCTCTCCATTTTGACCCCCCATAGAAATAGGAACAGGACTCTATTTATTCTCCTGAGCTCCATGTAACTTGGTGGGAAAATGTTCCCTATGTAAAGCAGCATTGGTAAGATGACACATTTAATGATGAGTGTTTTACCCGTGAAGTTAATTCTCTCAGTTTCCAGAAGTCTATTTTTCTGTTTATTTTATCCCTTACTTCCTCCCAATTCTCATGGCCATCCAAGCGTTCTTCAAACTTTATGCCTAATACTTTTATACTGTTGACCACTTTCACTCCCACATCTGCCACTTCACACTTTCCTCCAAAGCACTTCACCTCACATTTGTCCCAATTCACATGGAAGGCTGATGCCCCGCAGAAGATGTTTGTATGCAGTTTAGCTCTGCTCAACTCTGCTTTATGCTCTGTCACTATGCAGACGTCATCCATGTAACCAAGAGCCTTCACAGCCTTCCCTCCACTGCCCGGTACCATCATTCCTCTCATAAATTTATCTCTCCGCAACATACAGAACAAGGGTTCCATAGCACAAATAAATACTAACGGGGATAACGGACAGCCTTGTCTGACTCCCGAACAGACTCTAATCCTGTTAGTTACAAAGCCACGAAGTAAAATGTGGCTTCCAATCCCATCATAGAGGCTTCTGATAGCTCTTAAGAACATAGATAGGAAACCCATCCTATCTAACACATTAAAAAGAAAATTCTGCATCCAATTCCCACTAGAAAGAACAGAAAGTTCCTCAGTTGTCAATAACTAAAAGTTTAGTCCTTGTTCTCTAGAGTGATGATGACAGCGACAATACGGTTCCTGCTCTGTAATTATGATGGTGAATTGTGGCATATGGCTGGGGAATTCTACACTGGGCGAGCAGCACCATGAGATGTGAGGAGGGGGCCACTATGCTCCTCTCATCCATTTTTACTTTTATTCTTTGTTCATCCTGAGTAATCATGTACCCAGGTGACTGACTCCTGGATGTAGGACAGATTTATCCGTGTGGTGAGGGAG
Organism: Eleutherodactylus coqui; assembly: GCF_035609145.1. Lineage (NCBI taxonomy): Eukaryota > Metazoa > Chordata > Amphibia > Anura > Eleutherodactylidae > Eleutherodactylus > Eleutherodactylus coqui. Next base: position 198,031,707 of record NC_089843.1, on the reverse strand, counting down.
TGGAGTGCGGCAGCGGTGACTGTGGCTCTGACCTGTCATCTGGCTATACAGGAGGATTCAGTGTAAAATCTAATACAACGAGTAATACAATAAACTCAATCCAATGTGTAATAAAGTATATACATGCAACTACACTATACAGGTTATAACACAATAAACCATGCGTCTGGGCTATACAGGATATAATACAATGAATAATGCAATAAACTTATACTACCGGACTATACAAGAAAATCCCATAGATCTGTACTATACAAATTAAAAAATGTCATTTTAAATAAAAAAAAAAATTTGATACAAAAAAATTACATTTTATCCTCATCATCATTAATACATATATTGAGCTTTGATCAGTAAAATTGATATAATAAAATATGACCTTAAATATGCAAAAGACTAAATACTGTATCTCATGATCACACATAGAACAGAGCACTTTATGCACATTTGAAACCTCCTTGATTGTAAAAAAATTACAACAAAAAATGCTTAAAAGTTGTTTCATATATATGCATGCTCATTTTGTGTAATCTCACGATTTCCTCCTTCTGAAAGCCTGTGGTACATACATGCTCAGACATGTACAGTGCTGGATGACAAGAACAAAGTATTTCCAAGCCATGAGCAGTGTTCCTCTGAATGTACTTAAAGGATGCAAAAAATGTGTCCTCAAAGCCCCTAATACTGTGGGCCATGGCAAAAGGAAAAGTGTCCACAATACGAAGGGTGCAAAGGGTTGTTCCACAAGATGAAGTGAAACAGATTACTATCTGATCAGTGGAGGTCTCACCCCTGGGACCCCCATTGATCACAAAGGTCCTGAAGTTCTCTGAATAAATGGGGCACTGTCTGTCCAATCATTACAGTGGGACAATCAGATAGAGCTGGGGTCAAGCACTCATCTGTCTCCGGCAGAAATGCATTGAGTGGCAGTGCACATGTGTAATCAACACTGCATTTATTCAGGGACCTTTAGGAAGCCATTCTCGTGATCAGTGGGGTCCTAGTGGTTGGACCTCCATTGATTACATAGTTCTCCCCTATTCTGTGGATAGGGTATAACTTCATTTTGTGGGGTTAACCCATTGTTGACATGCAACGTACATGTATGGTGGTTGTGCTATGCTGGCTCAGATGCTTAGCCTGCAATGGGATCAGCAGTAACCAGTTGTTGTCAGCCTGACTCCGGCCTGCTGCCGCCGCCGAGATTGTAGATGCAAGCAGAGACATCTATGGGATTTGGAGAGGGATGAGTCTCCCTTCTTAAAGGGGTTGTCCCGAGAAAGCAAGTGGGGTTAAGCACTTCTGTATGGCCATATTAATGCACTTTGTAATATACATCGTGCATTAAATATGAGCCATACAGAAGTTATTCACTCACTTGTCTCCGTCCTCGCGCTGTCTCTGCGTCCCCATCGCCATGGAGCCGTCTAATTTCTTCCTCAGCAGTCTTTTTTAGACGCGCTTGTGCAGTCTGTACTCTCCCCGCTGTGAACGAGCTGCTCCAGCGTGCCAGCGCGATACAGCTCATCTGCGCATGCGCAGACGAGCTATCAGTGCACGGGAGCGGCGTTTCATTCATTCATTACAAGTGCACGCCTCCACCGATAACGTCAGTCACCTGCTCACGTGACCGGCATCTCGGGAACGCGCATGAAAGCCTCCTGGAAGCGCTGTGCACCGTGAAACGCACCCTGGGACATCACAGGCGCCATCTTGGAAGAAGAACTTTATAAGTTATTATTTCTTCACAACGGTAAGTAGGAAGCGGTTTATAACCGCTTTAAAGGGCTGCTTTATGCCGGGGGGTGACAGGGGGAATGGGCTAATTGAAAATTTTGAGGTTTTGGCTCGGGACAACCCCTTTAACCCCATCAGCACCCCCACAATCCAATTGCGGAATGTTGATGGTTTCCGTGACAGCTGAAGGCTAAATTATGGCCTCCGGGTCTGCCATGTATAATAGCCTGTGATGATTTGTTTCATCTCTGATAGTAATAAGTAGAAATGAGCGAGCACACTTGTCCGAGCTTGATGCTTGTTCAAGCATTAGGGTACTCGAGATGCTCGTTACTCGAGTCAATTCTATTTCCTTCCCTGCATGTTTAGCGCCATTTTCTAGCCAATAGACATGCAGGGAAGGCATTACAACTTCCTCTTGTGACATTCCAGCCCTATCCAACCCCCCTGCTGGTGAGATCAAGTGACCGCCGAGTATTTAAAGCGGTCCTGCCGCGGCTCGCCTCAGACACACACTGGGAGAGATCAGGGAGAGTGCTGTTCCTGCTATAGGGAGAGTGTTAGTGTAGGATCCTGTGTACAAGAACCCCAACGGTCCTTAGGGCCACATCTGACTGTGTGCATTACGGTTGTGGTTGCTGGGAGCAGTTTTGCACAATTTTTATTTTTTCATCTCGGGCTGTGCAGGCTATAGCTTTCTAAGTCTGCAGTCTATTATAAAGAGTATAGGGAAAGTGCTCCTGAGAAAGGAACAGTGGTAGTGTAGGATCCTGTCTAAAAGAACCCCAAAGATCCTTCTTAGGGCTACCTGTGACCGTGTGCATTTTACTGCGTGGCTGCTGAGAGTTGTAGTGCCTCACTATTACCCAGCTAGGTCTTTTTGCAGCCTTGCGTATAATTTTTTTCTGACTGCAGTTTGCGTTACATAACCGCTGTCAGTCTCCAACTGGACGCCAAGAATTCCATAATTTTTTACACTGCTCTGTGTGTGCCGTCAACTTCACGCACAGCGTGCGGCGACAGCCCCTGATAGAGGGAAAGTCATATACATGCTATATAGCCTGTATTCTTTTTCAAAAATTTTTTTTAAAAAAAGCTCCTTCTTACTGCTACCTCTGACCGTGTGCATTTTACTGCGTGACTGCTGGGAGTTGTAGTGCCTCACTATTAGCCAGCTAGGCCTTTTAGCAGCCTTGCGTATAATTTTTTTCTGTCTGCAGTTTGCGTTACACAACCGCTATCAGCCGCCAACTGGACACCAATAGTTCCAGAATTTTTTACACTGCTCTGTGTGTGCCGTCAACTTCACGCACAGTGTACGGCGACAGCCCCAGATAGAGGGAAAGTCATATACATGCTATATAGCCTGTATTCTTTTTCAAAAAAATTTAAATAAAAGCTCCTTCGTTGGGCTACCTGTGACCGTGTGCATTTTACTGCCTGGCTGCAGGGAGTTGTAGTGAATCACTATTGCACGGCTAGGCCTGTTTGCAGCCTTCCTTATTCTTTGTTTCTGCCTGACGTTAGCCTTACATAACTGCTGTCAGAGTGAAAGTGTACGCCAATAATTCCATAATTATTCACACCGCTCTGTGTCTACCGTCAACTTCACGCACAGCGTACGGCGAAAGCCACTGATAGTGGGAAAGTCATATACACGCTATATAGCCTGTATTCTTTTTCAAAAAATTTAAATAAAAGCTCCTTCGTTGGGCTACCTGTGACTGTGTGCATTTTACTGCCTTGCTGCTGGGAGTTGTAGTGAATCACAATTGCACGGCTAGGCCTGTTTGCAGCCTTCCATATTCCTTTTTTCTGCCTGGAGTTAGCGTTACATAACCTCCTGGCTGCTGGGAGTTGTAGTGAATCACAATTGCACTGCTAGGCCTGTTTGCAGCCTTCCTTATTCTTTGTTTCTGCCTGGAGTTAGCGTTACATAACCGCTGTCAGCGTGAAAGTGTACGCCAATAATTCCATAATTATTCACACCGCTCTGTGTCTGCGGTCAACTTCACGCACAGCGTACAGCGACAGCCACTGATAGAGGGAAAGTCATACACATCCTATATAGCTTGTATTCTTTTTCAAAAATTTTTTAATAAAAGCTTCTTCTTATGGCTACCTCTGACTGTCTGAAATTTACTGGGTGTCTTGTGGGAGTTGTACTGCATCACTATTGCATGCCTAGACCTGTTTGCAGCCTTCTGTATCCTTTGTTTCTGCCTGGAGTTAGTGTTACATAACCGCTGTCAGCCTCCAACTGTACGCCAATAATTCCATAATTATTCACACCGCTCTGTGTCTGCCGTCAACTTCACGCACAGTGTACGGCGACAGCCACTGATAGAGGGAAAGTCATATACACGTTATATAGCCTGTATTCTTTTTCAAAAACATTTTAAAAAAGCTCCTTCATTGGGCTACCTGTGACCGTGTGCATTTTACTGCCTGGCTGCTGGGAGTTGTAGTGAATCACTATTGCGCGGCTAGGCCTGTTTGCAGCCTTCTGTATTCTTTGTTTCTGCCTGGAGTTAGCGTTACATAACCGCTGTCAGCGTGAAAGTGTACACCAATAATTCCATAATTATTCACACCGCTCTGTGTCTGCTCTATTCGTAATACACCATGCTGAGGGGTAGGGCTAGAGGACATGGAAGCGGGCGAGGACGCGGAGGTCCAAGTGAGGGTGTGGGCACAGGCCAAGTTCCTGGTCCAGATGAATCGCAGTCGGCTGCTGCGGGATTAGGAGAGAGGCAAGTTTTTGGGGTCCCCAGCTTCATATTACAATTTTTGGGTCCACGTGGTAGACCTTTATTACAAACAGAGCAGTGTGAGCAGGTCCTGTCGTGGATGGCAGAAAATGCATCCACAAATGTATCGACCACCCAGTCTTCTACGCCGTCCACTGCTGCAACTATGAATCCTCTCACTGCTGCTCCTCCTTTCTCCCAACCTCCTCACTCCATGAAAATGACACATTCTGATGAGCAGGCAGACTCCCAGGAACTGTTCTCAGGCCCCAGCCTTGATTGGGAAAAAATGGTTCCTCTCTCACCTGAGGAGTTTGTCGTGACCGATGCCCAACCTTTGGAAAGTTCCCGAGGTCCGGGTGATGAGGCTGGGGACTTACGGCAACTGTCTCAAGAGCTTTCAGTGGGTGAGGAGGATGATGATGATGAGACACAGTTGTCTATCAGTGAGGTAGTAGTAAGGGCAGTAAGTCCGAGGGAGGAGCGCACAGAGGATTCGGAGGAAGAGCCGCTGGACGATGAGGTGACTGACCCCACCTGGTTTGCTAAGCCAACTGAGGACAAGTCTTCAGAGGGGGAGGCAAGTGCAGCAGCAGGACAGGTTGGAAGAGGCAGTGGGGTGGCCAGGGGTAGAGGCAGGGCCAGGGCGAAGAATCCCCCAACTGTTTCCCAAAGCACCCCCTGCAGAGGGCTAGGTGTTCAAAGGTGTGGATGTTTTTCAGTGAGAGCGTGGACAACCAACGAACAGTGCTGTGCAACCTGTGTTGCGCCAAGATCAGCTGGGGAGCCAGCACTACCAGCTTCACCACCACCAGCATGCGCAGGCATATGATGGCCAAGCACCCCACAAGGTGGGACGAAGGCCGTTCACCGCCTCGGGGTCACACCACTGCCTCTTCCCCTGTGCCCCAACCTGCCACTCAGATCCAACCCCCCTCTCAGGACACAGGCATGAGCACCTCCCGGCCTGCACCCACACCCTCACCTCCGCTGTCCTCGACCCCATCCAGCAATGTCTCTCAGTGCAGCGTCCAGCTGTCACTAGCGCAAGCGTTGGAGCGAAGGCGCAAATACGCCGCCATGCACCCACACGCTCAAGCTTTAAATGTGCACATTGCCAAATTAATCAGCCTGGAGATGCTGCCGTACAGGCTTGTGGAAATGGAGGCTTTCAAAAATATGATGGCGGCGGCGGTCCCACGCTACTTGGTCACCAGTCACCACTATTTTTCCCGGTGTGCCGTCCCATCCCTACACCAGCACGTATCCCGCAACATCAATCGTGCCCTAACCAACGCGGTTACTGGGAAGGTCCACTTAACCACGGACACGTGGACAAGTACTCGCAGGCAGGGCCACTATATCTCCCTGACAGCACATTGGGTGAATTTGGTGGAGCCTGGGACCGCACACATCCTACCCACACCCAGAATAGCGGGTCCTTCCTCGGTTCTGGTACCTGCAGCGGTCTATGCCACCTCCTCTAAATCCTCCCCCTCCTCCTCCTCTTACGCAACCTCAACCTCTCAATTAAGAAATGTGAGCAGCACGTCGCCAGCAGTCGGTGTGGCGCGGCTGGGCAGCACAGCGGTGGGAAAGCGTCAGCAGGCCGTGCTGAAACTACTCAGCCTAGGTGACAAGAGGCACACGGCCCCCGAACTGTTGCAGGGTCTGACAGAGCAGACCGACCTCTGGCTTTTGTCGCTGAGCCTCCAACCGGGCATGGTCGTATGTGACAATGGCCGTAACCTGGTGGCGGCTCTGCAGCTCGGCAGCCTCACACACGTGCCATGCCTGGCCCACATCTTCAATCTGGTGGTTCAGCAGTTTCTGAAAAACTACCTGCACTTATCTGACCTGCTCGGCAAGGTGCGCCACGTCTGTGCACATTTCCGCAAGTCCACCATGGACGCTGCCACCCTGAGGACCCTGCAACATCGGTTTAACCTGCCAGAGCACGGACTACTTTGCGACGTGCCCACACGGTGGAATTCTTCGCTGCAAATGTTGGCCAGGCTCTATGAGCAGCGTAGAGCAATAGTGGAATACCAACTCCAACATGGGCGGCGTAGTGGTAGTCAGCCTCCCCAATTCTTTACCGAGGAGCGTGCCTAGATGGCAGACATCTGCAAGGTCCTCGGAAACTTTGAGGAGTCTACCCAGATGTTGAGCGGCGATGCTGCAATGATTAGCGTTACCATCCCGCTGCTATGCCTGCTGAGAAGTTTGCTGCAAGGCATAAAGGACGATGCTTTGCGGTTGGAACGGAAGATGGGGGATGACAGTATGTCGCTTGATAGGCAAACCACCCTTATCTAAATCTCAGCACGTTTTGGAGGAGGAGGGGGAGAAGCTGGAGGAGGAGTAAGGGGAAGAGACAGCTGGGCACACTGCAGAGGGTACCCATGCCGCTTGTCTCTCATCTGTTCAGCGTGTATGGCCTGTGGAGGAGGAGGATCCTGAAAGTCATCTTGCTAGTGAGGACAGCCATGTCTTGCGTACTGGCACCCTGGCACACATGGCTGCCTTTCTCGTGACCCTCGCTTTAGACGCATTCTGGCCAACACGGATTACTGGGTGTACATTCTTCTCGACCCACGGTAGAAGGAGAACCTTTCCACTCTCATTCCTGAAGAGGAAAGGGGTACGAGAGTGATGCAATACCACAGGGCCCTGGTGGACAAAGTGATGCTAAACTTCCCATCTGACAGCGCTAGCGGCAGAAGGCGCAGTTCCGAGGGCCAAGTAGCAGGGGAGGCGCGGAGATCAGGCAGCATCTTCAGCGCAGGCAGGGGAACACTCCCAAAGGCCTTTGCTAGCTGTATGGCTCCCCAGCAAGACTGCGTCACCACTCCCCAGTCAAGGCTGAGTCGGAGGGAGCACTATAAAAAGATGGTGAGGGAGTACGTAGCCGATCGTACCACCGTCCTCCGTGATGCCTCTGCTCCATACAACTATTGGGTGTCAAAGCTGGACACGTGGCACAAACTTGTGCTGTATGCCCTGGAGGTGCTGGCTTGCCCAGCCGCTAGCATCTTGTCAGAGAGGGTGTTTAGTGCAGCTGGGGTTATCATCACGGATAAGCGTACCTGCCTGTCAACTGCTAGTGCCGACATGCTTACACTCATAAAGATGAACAAAGCCTGGATTTCCCCAGACTTCTCTTCTCCACCGGCGGAGAGCAGCAGAACCTAAAGATTCTTTTCGCTGCAACCGCAGATAAAAGTACTCTTCTCTATCACTGTAAAAATGGGGCATTTTGCTTTGTCAATCTGTCTGTGATATTAGTCCTCCTCCTGCTACTCCTCCTCCAGAAACAACATGTAATCGCGCCGAACTGCCAACTTTTCTGCGGCCCAAAAGGCTCATCTAACAATTTTTTAAGTTTCAAAAGTATTGATACTTTAACATGAACCAATTTTTTTAAAAGGGCTGCCTCCAGGCTCTGTTGCAAATTAAGCCACAGCGAGCTGTATCTTTCAAAAAATATTTATGGGTTTCACCTGCCCTCTTGGTTGATACATTTTTCAGAGGTACACTTGTACTCTTGGTCCACTAATTTTTCAGGCCCACACCTACGCTCTTATCCAACTAATTTTTCCGGCCTTCGCCTACACTCATGGTACCCCAATGTTTCAGAGGTTGGCCTATACTATTACTTCAGAAATTTTACTTGGGTCTGCCTGCCTATACTTCTGCCACAGTAATGTTACAGGGGTCTGCCTATACTTCTGCCACGTAAATATTACAGGGGTCTGCCTATACTGCTGCTACAGAAATGTTACAGGGGTCTGCCTATACTGCTGCTGCAGAAATGTTACAGGGGTCTGCCATACTGCTGCTACAGAAATGTTACAGGGGTCTGCCTATACTTCTACTACAGAAATGTTACTGGGGTCTGCCTATACTTCTACTACAGAAATGTTACTGGGGTCTGCCTATACGTCTACTACAGAAATGGTGCTGGAGTCTGCCTATACTTCTGCCACATAAATGTTACAGGGGTCTGCCTATACTTCTGTTACGTAAATGTTACAGGGGTCCGCCTATACTGCTGATCCATAAATGTTACAGGGGTCTGCCTATACTGCTGCCACGTAAATGTTACAGAGGTCTGCCTATACTGCTGCTCCATAAATGTTACAGGGGTCTGCCTATACTGCTGCCACTTAAATGTTACAGGGGTCTGCCTATACTTCTGCTACAAGAATGTTACTGGGGTCTGCCTATACTTCTGCCACGTAAATGTTACAGGGGTCTGCCTATACTGCTGCTCCATACATGTTAAAGGGGTCTGCCTATACTGCTGCTCCATAAATGTTAAAGGGGTCTGCCTATACTGCTGCTACATAAATGTTACAGGGGTCTGCCTTTACTGCTGCTCCTTAATGTTACAGGGGTCTGCCTATATTTCTGCCACGTAAATGTTACAGGGGTCTGCCTATACTGCTGCTCCATAAATGTTACAGGGGTCTGCCTATACTGCTGCCACGTAAATGTTACAGGGGTCTGCCTATACTGCTGCTCCATACATGTACAGGGGTCTTCCTATACTTCTACTACAGAAATGTTACTGGGGTCTGCCTATACTTCTACTACAGAAATGGTGCTGGGGTCTGCCTATACTGCTGCCACTAAAATGTTACAGGGGTCTGCCTATACTTCTGCTACAAGAATGTTACTCGGGTCTGCCTATACTTCTGCTACAAGATTGTTACAGGGGTCTGCCTATACTTCTGCCACGTAAATGTTACAGGGGTCTGCCTATACTTCTGCTACAAGAATGTTACTGGGGTCTGCCTATACTTCTGCCACGTAAATGTTACAGTGGTCTGCCTATACTCCTGCTACCGAAATGTTACAGGGGTCTGCCTATACTCCTGCTACCAAAATGTTACAGGGGTCTGCCTATACTACTGCAACTGAAATGTTCCTTGGGATCTGCTTATACCTTTTCTACTGGAATGTTACAGGGGTATGTTTATTCTATGGGTGCACACAGACTTCCCATTGCGGTGTTTTACCTATCTGGCCTAAAAACACTCACTGACTAGGGCATCAATTGTAGGCCGAGGCCAATATGTATTTTCTCTCGTGTTATCACAGTTATCTGAGAAAGTCGTTTGGGCCACAGAAGAGGAGCGTTACTGCCTTAATGAGACGTTCACAGCTGTACTAGCATCGGAGTCCGCTCTATGCCCGCGATTGCTGAGGGTTTGTGCAGAGACCTATGTCCTTGGCGCAGTGAAAGTCTGCCATGTTTGGGCACTCTGATTTCTTTATGGTTCATGTCTTCGGTCGCCTAGGACCCACCTATGCTGTGGGTGCACACAGACTTCCCTTGGCGGTGATTTACCTGTCTGGCACAAAGTCACTGACTGACTTGGGTAGGGTGCAGAGTGCAGATGGCTTTAGCCTTGCGGTGTCGATTGAGCTATCCGACACCAACACAGAATGAATAGTGTGAGGGGACTCGGATTGCCCATTGCTATGTAACTCGCAGCACCTTGGGTACCACAGTGTGTTTGCTGGGACCGAGCCGGACCAAGGGCCTGCTCACATACTTCCCACACAGGCTATAGTGGGTCCTGGTCATAGTTTCTTGGCCTTGTAGGGCCACCTCCTCCTCCTGCTTGGGGTCAGGGGATCAGCCTGGGCATCATGTATTTGCTCTCGTGTTACCACAGTTATCTGTTGCACTGGTTTGGGCCAAAGAAGAGGAGCGTTACTGCATTAATGAGACGTTCAATGCTGTGCTAGCATCGAAGTTCGCTTCATGCCCACAATTGCTGAGGGTGTGTGCTGAGGCCTATGTCCTCGGCTCAGTGAAAGTCTGCCTTGTTGGGGCACTCTGATTTTTTTCATGGTTCATGTCTTGGGTTGCCTAGGACCCACCTATGCTGTGGGTGCACACAGACTTCCCATTGCGGTGATTTACCTGTCTGGCACAACGACGCTGACTGACTTGGGTAGGGGGCAGAGTGCAGATGGCTTTCCCCTTGCGGTGTCGATTGAGCTATCCAACACCAACACAGAATGAATCGTGTGTGGGCACATGGATTCCCCATTGCTATGTAACTCGCGGCACCTTGGGTCACACAAGATGGAGGCTGGGAACAAGTTTGACCCTGGGCCCGCTCACGTGAAGATCGAACGTCAATTTCTCATCAATTCTCAACAGCATTGTGGGCTATCACCCACCCCTTTCGAAGAGGGTCACTGCCTGGCCCTGCCAACCTTCTGCAGTGTCTGCCTCCGGTTCCTCCTCATCGCAGACGCACTTGGAAATCGAAATGAGGGTGGTGTAGCTATGAAGCGAGCGTGTGGCATGAGGGCAGCTGAAGGCTGGGCAGGGAAACTTTTGTGTGCGTTGTGGACGCAGGGTCGTGAGGGGGGTTGGGCAGCATGTAACCCAGGAGAAGAGGCAGCGGTGTGACCCCCAGGCAGTGATTGTGCTTGGTTGCAGGTAGTGTGGTGCTTTGCTAAGGTGTGCCTTGCTAATGAGGGTTTGTCCGAAGTAAAAATTCTTAGAGGTGGGCAGACTCTTGCCCCTATTGTGGCTTAATAGTGGGACCTGGGAGCCTGAGATGCAGCCCTGCATGCTGCCCCTGCCCTGCCCTGTCCGTTTTTGTGGTGTTTCCATGGATTTCGGATGTTTTCTGGTTTTTCACAAGTGAAGACCTACCGGGAGCATCGGTCATATCCAAAAATCTTCGAGTTGCCCATTGACTTCAATGGGGTTCATTACTCAAATCGAGCTCTCGAGCATCGCGAAAAGTTCGACTCGAGCAACGAGCACCCGAGCATTTTGGTGCTCGCTCATCTCTAATCACGAGTACTATCTAGAAATGAAGAGGCAGTGATTAAGTAGGGTCTTTCTTTCATTCCCACGAATAAATTTGACTCCTTTGGCTGGACCAAAGATATTGCATTATTTTTAAGGAAATTACGCTGGAAAAAAACATTTTGTCCTTCAGGGTAAGAAAAAATGTGCGGAATTAGGGCTGGACTATGAGGACCTAGATACCATCACAATGTTGGAAGAACTTGAACGGGAAGGGAAGAGAGACCCAAGTAAGGCCCGTTCACTCAGTTCAAACCAAAAAAATTCTGCTTCCCACCCCTCTGGCGATTCAGCCTATATTAAGATATTTGAGACTTTGGTTAATGGAGAACTTTCCAAACTCTCTAGAGAGAAAAGATTTAAACATCAGAATCTCACTGTAGCGGAGAAGAGGGCTTTGGTGACTATTGAAAAAGATAATAATATAGTCATCAAACCCTCTGATAAGGGGGGAAATATTGTGATATTAGACCGAGATTTATATCGGAAAATGTGTCTTCGTATCTTAGAGGACAAGTCCAGCTACGACATACTCCTACATGACCCAACAGACATCTATAAAAGCGAAAGAGGAGTCACTAATCAAATAAATGAATTTCGGTATCTTTATTCATCCACTCCACAGATCGCAACATTCTATGGATTACCAAAGATACATAAAGGCTTGACACCTTTAAAGGGCCGTCCGATAGTTTCAGGTATCGATAGCCTCACTCAAGGAATTAGTAAATACTTAGACACACTTCTAAGACCTCTTGTTGAGGCCCTACCTGCTTATGTCAAAGACACAACGGATGTACTCAAACGATTGGATGGGCTAATACAATCTCCCAACACTAAGCTGGCTAGCCTGGACATCGAGGCCTTGTACAGTTCCCTACCTCACAGTGGTGGACTGCAAGCCGTGGAATTCTTTTTGAACCAACGAGGGACACATTTGAGAGCACATAACATCATGCTACTCAAATGTCTCTCATTCGTCCTGACTAGAAACTACTTCCTGTTTGAAGGGAAGCACTTCCACCAGCTCAGGGGTACGGCTATGGGGAGCCCATGTGCCCCCACATATGCCAACCTATACCTGTGCTGGTGGGAGGAAACTTCTGTGTTCAGTGAGGCAAATGATGAGTGGATATCATCTATTGATATGTGGATTTGTTTCATAGATGACGTATTGATCCTCTGGACAAGGGAAACAGAAGATTTTTTCAAATTCGTGGAACATCTGAATCAAAATGACTTCAGCTTATATTTCACTGCTGAGATTAATCCAACAACAATTACATTTCTTGATTTACGGATATCGAAATTGGAGGACGGAACCCTGGAGACTACAATTTTCCGAAAATCCATGGCTACCAATACCCTACTGCATTGGGATAGCTATCATCCTACACCAGTTAAATGAGGAATTCCTAAGGGGCAGCTTATCCAAGTAAGAAGAAACTGCTCATCAGACACTGACTTTCTGGATAAATCACAGGAAATGTCCCGACGATTTATCAATAGAGGATATCCTCAGGAAGTGGTAACAAGAGCAAATGACTTTGTGAAAGAATCCAGTAGAGAGGAATTCCTTAAGAATAAAAAAAGTACAAGTGGAGATGGAAAAATTCGGGTGATAGGAACATATGATGACTGTTCCAAAGAAGTTAGAAACATACTGGATAAACATTGGAATATCCTTCGCCGTGACACTGACCTCCTGGAATATCTCCCAGATAGGCCCCTTATTACCTATAAGCGGGGAAGGAACCTTGGGGACCGGCTAGTACATAGCCATTTGATGCCTGTATCATCTTCTAATACATGGCTAGCCTCGGAATTACCCAAGGGTTCATATCCGTACTAAGCTGTATGCATAGCAGGATCTAAAGCTTATATTGTAATATAAGAAAACTATATATGTTTTATTATGTTGAACAATATTATATATGTTATGCTAATGAGTAAAATGAAGTAATGCAGATGGTGTTGCAAACATGCAATATTATCATAAGAACGATACACCTAATAGTACAACTAAGGGCTCAGTCACCGGGCGCATCGGCGCCCGTGTTACTGTAGCCAGCAGACAGCCGTACCTGAAGACGGACGTCTCTCTGCAGCGCCAGGAGGAAGAACATATGACCGGCTTCATTGCCGGTCATGTGTTCTTTCATCAGCGCTGGAGAGAGACGGCCGTCTTCAGGTACGGCTGTCTTCTAACTGTCAGCCACACGGGCGCCGATGCGCCCTTTTGACTGAGCCCTCAAAGTACAAATCGTCGTGTCCATTTTGATTGAGTTTAATAAAGTTTGTACAAAGAAAGGAACGCACAATGCATTCCAAAATTCCTAGTAGCGTATGACATATCCATGCTCATGTCAGAGAGGGAAGTGGTTCCCTCCCTGCAATTACTCTGAAGTTGGGTAGCAGCACTAACGAACCACATGAAATGTAAGTGTTTTTGCTTGTATTTAAACTTGGTTATGTTTTATATGTATCCATAACTTGAGAAAGGCATAATATGTTTGCAGAAATACGTAGCTAATAGAGATGAGCGAGTATACTCGCTAAGGACAATTGTTCGATCAAGCGTTGTCCTTAGCGAGTATCTCCCCGCTCAGGAGAAAAGGTTCGGCTGCCGGCGCGGGTGACAGGTGAGTTGCAGCAGTCAGCACGGGGGAGCGAGGGGGAAAGAGGGAGAGAGAGATCTCCCCGCCGTTCCTCCACGCTCTCCCATGAAGCTCCCCACCTGCTGCCGGCAGCCGAATCTTTGCTCCCAAGCAAGCAGGTACTCGCTAAGGGCAATGCTCGATCGAGCAATTGCCCTTAGCGAGTATACTCGCTCATCTCTAGTAGCTAATAAGGAAATTGTATTTGGACTTGATATCTTCATCAGAGTATTAAGTCCTTTCCCTTCGGCTAGGCACGGAGCGAGGGTACTACTTTTACTTTTTTCATATTGGTGTACCTATCACAGCTCCTGGTTATCCAGGTAGCTGGCAGTGACCCAGGACGTCTCCCCAGTCTCAGTGTATTACATTTTCCAAAGATTATATTTATACACCTGCTTGGACAGTGGGTGCTGGTGAGAACCTCTTACAAGGTTAACCCACTGAGCATCGGGTGAATAACCATTCACTTTCCAAATATGGTTAATACATCCCACAAGGCGCAATTCTAACTTCCTTCGTTTCTGATTATTAATATGTCTGTGGTTCCCTGTTTGAATAAAATACTATGTGAGGATCAGATTGGTAAGGTTACCCTGTCGGCAGCAGTTCATCACATTAGTTTTTTTAATTACCTTCAAAATCTCTACTTTCCACAAGCTGACTGGTGGAGGACTGCTGGAGTATTGCATGTTCCCCAGACCTGATAAAGCATTGCTCAGAATGGTTTCCGAGTTATTGATTTTATTTAGCTTTTGAGCACTATACTCAACATGGCTGTGGACCATCCAGAAGGTCTGGTGAAGTCCCGTAAACCTACTGCGTGGACTTCTACATTAGACGCTTCAGGGCAAGTTTACAGGATGTCACTGGTGATGTCCCTGTTTGGCCTCCTATTGGCTGCAGCGGTCACATGGGTAAACAACCAATGTGACTACTAAAGCACCTGTAAATAGAACACTGCAGCGCTGTGAGCGGCAGCGGGGAAGCAGAGGCGAGTATTGAGTATTATTTTCTTATTTACAGTTTCCACCGCCCCCACACTGCCAACAATGTTAGGGTAGTGGGAAAACCCCTCTAAACATTTTGTACCACTAAGTGTAACTTGCAGTCATCAAGCACATTGTGTCAGTGTGAATTGTATCCATTAAGTATTTATGCCGCTGTTATGGAAGATGTAAGTAATGTCTCAACTATCACATTCTGTGACCACTCTTAAAGGGGAACACCCATACATACTCTCCTATGGCTCCTCTCACAGCAGCACAAGGGAGGAGAAGAGCAAATTGCATTAGAGAGAGAGAGAGAGAGAGAGCAGTGAACCCACATTTATATAGTTCCAATAAAAAGTAAGTGAACCCTTTGTTATTACCTAGGTTTCTTGATTGATTACCAATAACATGTGATCTGATTGTTATGTCACATTTATAGACAAACTTCATCTAACTAAGCTAATAAATAAAGTGTTCTACCAGTGCTCTACCAGTGTCGGATGTGTTCTACTAAAAAATGTTTTGATCCTCCTTAGAATTGATTGTTCTATGAATGAACACAAAACAACCAGTCCCTAAGAGAGCAACGTAGCTCCAAACCATGATGCTCCCTCCACCATTTTCACTGTTGGGATGAGCTTTCTGTGTTGGTTTCTCCTCCAAAATCTCTGCTTTAGAGCTGATCATACAAAGCAAAAAAATTATATTCAGGTCTTTCTGATGAATAAGGAGGGGCAGAATTTGCATTAAATGGTAGACTTTCTCCAGCCTAATAACTCTTACTTGTTCTTTTTAATTAAGAGAACATGTCTTAAAGTATATCAAATTAAAAAAAAAAAGTAAAATAGTAATTTATGGAACACAATTGGTAATAAACATCAACAACAAAGAAAACCACATAAAATTGTGTAATGACCCAAACTATGAAATCGTCATGTTGTGTAACCTATATGTGAGTGACATAAAGAATGACAAAAAAGTATTAGAATTTGTATTTTTGCTTCATCCTGCTTTTCAAAAAATGGAACTTTAAGCAATCAAGAATCTGTATGTTCTCAAAATTGTTACTAATGAAAATTTCATCTCATCCCACAAAAACAAGCCCTCACAAACTCCCAAGATGGGCAAATAGAGTTATTGATTTCTGAATATGGTGATACAAAAAAATCTTTCTATGAAGAATACATTTAGGCCTCATGGACATGGGCACGCACAGATTCTGTGTGGGAAAACCCAAATGAAATCCTCCCATGCCCGCTGCTGGCGATGATATTACAGGATATAGACATTAGGTGACCAGCGGCTTGTTGTTCCGGGTCTTACAGTCAGGTAGGAACTATCAAAGATTGATCCAGGGATTACTCTGAATGCCATTATGAAGTCAGGAAGGATTTTTCCCCCCAAATGGGCTAATTGGCTTCTGCCTCTGGGTGTTTTTTGCCTTCTTCTGGATCAACAAGGGGGTGTCATGAATGAATAGCTAAGGGCTATGTGTGATTGGCTGAGCACTCAGCCAAAAGCTAAGCAGTAGCTGCTATTGGCTGAGCCCTCAGCCAATCTGCACAGCCCTTTCAGGAGGCGGGGATTTTTAAATCTCCGACTGCTGAAAGAGCTTAATAGCAGTGCCGGGGAGCCAGCAGGAGGACGCGGCTGAGCGCAGGAGAGGTGAGTAATAATTAAAAAATTTTTTTACACACTTATTGATGATTATCGGGGAAAAGCTTATATTTCAGGCCCTTCCCCGATAATCATTCTGCGGGGCTTGGCAGAAAGCATTGATTTAAATCGGACCGGCAGCAATGCCGATCCCAATGAAAGCAATGGAATAGAATGCCGCGGACTTCTGCCACAGCTGTGACATCTGTGACAGCTGTGGCAGAGGATTCCTTCATCCCCGCGGTCCCCGACGATTGCTATTTTGTGGTGAGAAAATCGCGGCAAAAATCACATCTTTATTCAGTATGATTTGTGAAAGATAGAGCAAGACACAATTTTTTTCTCTCTCAACATCATCTCACTGAAAAAATTGCAGATGGGAAGGAAACTATTGTAAATCATTGGTTTCACATTCAGCTTTTTTACTGACGATCGCAGCAGGCAAAAATTGCACAATTTTCTCGCCCGTGTGAAACCACCCTTAGTTGATGTACATGTATAGCGCTGTTGGAAAGCAGTTCCTGAAACCCACTGTAAGTACAGAAGAAGCAAGCGTTAACCTGTCATTTAACGCCTTGTGGTAACTTAATGGAATTTTCTGAGAACCCCCAAAGCATTGGCTGCAGTGGGGGAACAGAGAATGTAATAATATAAAAAAAACTTACATAGCACCTGCTGCATGGTGCTCCCTTGTCGTTCTGGTCTCTGTTTATATCAGGGGCAGCCGTCACCTAGGTAGTTTACTGCAGCCAATGAGACGCTGGTAGGGACATCATCAGGGATGCCCCGTATACCTGTCTTGGGGTTTCTACAATAGAAGCTTACATTACAGTTTTAAGGGACCTCATCAGGCCGGGTGACGTAATCTGTCAGATGCCATGCTGGCAGACCGCTGCCATGATGAATATATTACTTTCATGTAGTCTTGGATATAGGGACCAAACACTATATAAAACTATTAACTTGGAAAACCTGTTTAACTATAATGCACTACAATGCTGTAAATCAAGCTTTGAATTTGTCATTAAAGCAGTTTTGAATGCTTTGAGGAACGACATTTTTACAATACGGTGATATAAAGGGTATCTGATAAATAGGCCTCTCAAAGCCACTGCAGAATGAAATTGGTTTGGAAATGTTCTTTAACATTTTCTGCTAAACTTCAGAACCCTTCAATGTCCTAAAAAAGGTAAAATAAAATAATTATTAAAAATGATGCCAAAATAAAGCAGACATACGGTAATGTTAGCCATTAGCAAATTTGTTTACTATGATTGTTGTTGACAAAATTAAATTTACATTTTGAAAACTCTTAATATTTTAAAAATTTAGGTTTAGATTTTTTTTCTATATAAACTCGATGTGTATTGACTAGAGATGAGCGAGCACCGAAATGCTCGGGTGCTCGTTACTTGAGTCGAACTTTTCATAATGCTCGAGAGTTCGTTTCGAGTAACGAACCCCATTGAAGTCAATGGGCGACTCGAGCATTTTTGTATGGAATCGATGCTCCGCATAGGGGATGATTTGTGAAACACCAGAAAACATCAGAAAGTCATGGAGACACCACAGAAACGGATAGGGAAGGGCAGGGGCAGCATGCATGGCTGCATCTGAGGCTCCCAGGTCCCACTATTAAGCCAAAATGGGGGCAAGAGCCTGGCGGTCACCCCCCTAACAATTTACTTGAAATAGATGATCATTAGCAAGGCACACGCACTGGCACATCTTAGCTAAGCACCACACTAACTGCAACCAAGGACAATCACCACCTGTGGGTGACACCGCTGCCTTTTCTCCTGTGTTACATGCTGACACTGCTGTCCAATCATCCGCACGACCCTGCGTCCACAGCAAGCTCAAATTTTTCCCTGTGCAGCGTTCAGCTGCCCTCATGCCACACACTCACATGATAGTCACACCACCCTCATGTCTATTTATAACTGTGTCTTGGATGAGGAGGAACTGGAGACACACACAGCAGAGGGTTGGCAGGGCCTTGCAGCGACCCCCTTGAAAGTGTGGGCGGTAGCCCAGAATGCTGATGAGAATTGATGATAAATTGACGTATAATCATAATTTTAATCCCGTGCCACCTCTGTCACAAAATTGTCAGGAGCCGCAAATGTGTGCTCAGGTGCCAGCACTTCTACACATCTCCACAATGCATCAGCACACACTAACACCAAAGATTGGTTTGTAGCCGGAGGTGTCGCAAAAGTAGCCACTACAGGTGTACAGTGGCCCTGTGAAACTTTTGAAAAATCCGTTTCATTTCCTGTGAACGCTTCAATCCAGTATCTCAGATAACTGTGGAAATTTGTAGCACAAAAGATAATACATGTCGCCCAGCGCTGATCCCCAGACCCCAAGCAGGAGGAGGAGGTGGCATAATAAGCCCGAGAAACCATGACCGAGGTTCGACCCGCAATACTCTGTGTGAGTCAGGCTCGGTCCCAGCCTCCACCTTGTGTGACCCAAGGTGCCGTGAGTTACATAGCTATGGGAAATCCATGTGTCTCCACACACTTCATTCTGTGTAAGTGTCAGACAGCTGAACACCGCTATGGGAAACCTTTGTGCACCCACAGTACAGGCAAACCCCGGAAACTTTTCTGTTGCAAGAGTATAGGCGAACCCATCAAACCTTTAAGTAGAAAGTGTATAGGCGGACCCCTGAAACTTTTCTGTTGCAGAGCGTATAGGAGCACCCCTGAAACATTTTAGTAGCAAGTGTATAGGCGGACCCCTGTAACATTTATGTAGCAAGAGAATAGGCAGACCCCAGTAACATTTCTGTAGCAAGAGTATAGGTGAACCCCTCAAACTTTCAGTAGCAAGTGTATAGGCGGACCCTAGTAACATTTCTGTAGCAAGTGTATACGTGAACACCTCAAACCTTTCAGTAGGAAGTGTATAGGCGGACCCCTGTAAAAATTCTGTAGCAAGAGTACAGGCGAACCCCTCAAACCTTTGAGTAGCAAGTGTATAGGCTGACCAATGTAACATTTATGTAGCAAAAGTATAGGCTAACCCCAGTAACATTTCTGTAGCAAGCGTATAGGCGAACCCCTCAACCTTTTTAGCATCAAGTGCATAGGCAGACCACTGTAACATTTACGTAGCAAAAGTATAGGCGGACCACAGTAACATTTCTGTAGCAAGAGTATAGGCGAACCCTTCAAGCTTTTCAGCAGAAAGTGTATAGGCAGACTCCTGTAACATTTATGTAGCAAGAGTATAGGTGAACCCCTCAAAGCTTTCAGTAGCAAGTGTATAGGCGGACCCCTGTAAGATTTATGTAACAAGAGTATAGGCGGACCCCAGTAACATTTCTTTAGCAAGAGTATAGGTGAACCCTTCAAACCTTTCAGTAGCAAGTGCACAGGCGGACCCCTGAAACATTTATGTAGCAAGAGTATTGGCGAACCCTTCAAACCTTTCAGTAGCCAGTGTATAGGCAGACCCCTGAAACATTTATGTAGCAAGAGTATTGGCGAACCCCTTAAACCTTTTTGTAGCAAGTGTAGAGTTGAATCCCTCAAACATTCAGTAGCAAGTGTATAGGCGGACCCCTGTAACACTTCTGCAGCGAGAGTAAAGGCGAACCCCTCAAACCTTTCAGTAGAAAGTGTACAGGCGGACCCCTGTAACATTTATGAAACAAGTGTATAGGAGGACCCCAGTAACATTTCTGTAGCAAGAGTACAAGCGAACCACTTAAACCTTTCAGTAGCAAGTGAATAGGTGGATCCCTGTAACATTTATGTAGCAAGACTATAGGCGGACACCAGTAACATTTCTGTAGCAAGAGGATAGGCGAACCCCTCAAACCTTTCAGTAGCAAATGTGTAGGCGGACCCCTGAAACATTTATGTAGCAAGAGTATTGGCGAACCCCTCAAACCTTTTAGTAGCAAGTGTACAGGCAGACCCCATGTAACATTTATGTAGCTAAAGTATAGGCAAGCCCCTCAAACTTTTCAGTAGCAAGTGTATAGGCGTACCTCTGAAACATTTATGTAGCAAGAGTATTGGCGAACCCCTCAAACCTCTCAGTAGCAATCTTATAGGTGAAACCCTTGTAACATTTTTACAGCAAGAGTAAAGGCGAACCCTTTAACCCTTTCCAATCCACTGTCGGACCTCTGAAGACATTATGATTTAAGGCTGTACAGCTCTGATGTTGGAATACATCCGACGGGGTTCTCTTACTGTGTATTGCCAGCCTCTCTGCTGTCGAAGCCTATCCAACGTGTCACCTCATGCAGTACTGGCTTTAGCCAGCATATAGCGCCGTTGTATAATGGCAGAAAAAGAGTAAGCCCCCTAGGAAAACCAGAATACAAATTGGATTGGAAAGGGTTAAAACCGTTCAGTAGCCAGAGAATAAGCAGACACGAGTAGCATTTCTGTAGCAAGAGTATAGGCGAACCCCTCAAACCTTTCAGTAGGAAGTGTACAGGCGGATCCCTATAACAATTCTGTAGCAAGTGTATAGGCAGACCCCTTAATTCTTTCAGTAGTAAGTGTATAGGCGGACCCCTGTAACATTTATGTAGCAAGAGTATAGGCGAACCCCTCAAACCTTGCAGTAGCAAGTGTATAGGCAGACCCCAGTAACATTTCTCTAGCAAGAGATTGGCGAACCCCCCAAACCTTTCAGTAGCGAGTGTATAGGCAGACCCCATGTAACATTTATGTAGCTAAAGTATAGGCAAGCCCCTCAAACCTTTCAGTAGCAAGTATAGGCGGACCACTAAAATATTTATGTAGCAAGAGTATTGGCTAACCTCTCAAACCTTTAAGTAGCAAGTATAGAGCTGAACCCCTCAAACTCTTAGTATCAAGAGTATAGGCGGACCCCAGTAACATGTCTGTAGCATGAGTATAGGCAAACCCCTCAAACCTTTCAGTAGCAAGAGTATAGGCAGAACCCAGTAACATTTCTGTAGCAAGAGTAGAGGGCCTGCCATGCCTTATCACTTATACACCGATCATAGGCTCTGGCAACACAGGACGAAATGTTACTGGGGTCTGTCTGTACTCCAACTACTGAAATGTCACTGGGCTCTGCCTACATTGCTGCTAATGAAATGTTAATGGGGTCTCTCTATACTGCTGTAAATGAAATGTTACTGGGGTCTGTCTATAATCCAACTACTGAGATGTTACTGGGGTCTGTGTATACTGCTGCAAATGAAAGGTTACTGGGGCAGTCTATTCTGCTGCAACCGAAATGCTACTGGGGTCAGTCTATACTGTTACTACTGAAATGTTACTGGGCTCTGCCTACACTGCTGCTACTGAAATGTTACTGGGCTCTGCCTACACTGCTGCTATTGAAATGTTACTGGGGTCAGTCTATAATGCTGCAACTGAAATGTGACTGGGGTCTGTCTATACTGTTGCTACTGAAATGTTTCTGGGGTCTGTGTATACTGCTGCAAATGAAATGTGACTGGGGTCAGTCTATACTGCTGCAACTGGAATGTTACTGGGGTCTGTCTATACTCCAACTACTGAAATGTCACTGGGCTCTGCCTACACTGCTGCTAATGAAATGTTAATGGGGTCTGTCTATACTGTTACTAATGAAATGCTACTGGGTTCTGTCTGTACTGCTGTAAACTAAATGTTACTGGGGTATGTCTGTACTCCAACTACTGAAATGTCATTGGGCTCTGCCTACACTGCTGCTAATGAAATGTTAATGGGGTCTGTCTATACTGTTACTAATGAAATGTTACTGGGTTTCGTCTATACTGCTGTAAATGAAATGTTACTGGGGTCTGTCTATACTGTTACTACTGAAATGTCACTGGGCTCTGCCTACACTGCTGCTACTGAAATGCTACTGGGGTCTGTGTATGCAGCTGCAAATGAAATGTTACAGGGGTCAGCCAACACTGCTACAACTGAAATGTTACTGGGGTCTGTCTATACTCCAACTACTGAAATGTTACTGGGGTCTGCGTATACTGCTGCAACTGAAATGTTACTGGGGTCAGTCTATACTGTTACTACTGAAATGTTACTGGGCTCTGCCTACACTGCTGCTACTGAAATGTTACTGGTCTCTGCCTACACTGCTGCTATTGAAATGTTACTGGGGTCAGTCTATACTGCTGCAACTGAAATGTGACTCGAGTCTGTCTATACTTCTGCTACTGAAATGGTACTGGGGTCTGTGTATACTGCTGCAGGTGAAACGTTACTAATGCTGGGCTATGCCTATACTGCTGCTACGGAAATGCTACAGGGGTCTGTTTATACTGTTACTTTTGAAATGTTAATGGGGTCTGTCTATACTGCTACAAATGGAATGTTACTGGGGTCTGTCTATACTGCTGTAAATGAAATGTTACTGGGGTATGTCTATACTGTTACTAGCAAAATGTTACTGGGCTCTGCCTACACTGCTGCTACTGAAATGTTACTGGGGTCTGTGTATACTGCTGCAAATGAAATGTTAATAATACTGAGCTATGTCTATACTTCTGCTACGGAAATGTTACAGGGGTCTGTCTATACTGTTGCTACTGAAATGTCACTGGGCTCTGCCTAGACTGCTGCTACTGAAATGTTACTGGGGTCTGTGTATGCAGCTGCAAATGAAATGTTGCAGGGGTCAGCCAACACTGCTGCAACTGAAATGTTACTGGGGTCTGTCTATACTCCAACTACTGAAATGTTACTGGGGTCTGTGTATACTGCTGCAAATGAAATGTTACTGGGGTCAGTCTATACTGCTGCAACTGAAATGTTACTGGGGTCAGTCTATACTGTTACTACTGAAATGTTACTGGTCTCTGCCTACACTGCTGCTATTGAAATGCTACTGGGGTAAGTCTATACTGCTGCAACTGAAATGTGACTGGAGTCTGTCTATACTGTTGCTACTGAAATGTTACTTGGGTCTGTGTATACTGTTGCAAATGAAATGTTACTAATGCTGGGCTTTGCCTATACTGCTGCTACTGAAATGCTACAGGGGTCTGTCTATACTGTTACTTTTGAAATGTTAATGGGGCCTGTCTATACTGCTGCAAATGGAATGTTACTGGGGTCTGTCTATACTGCTGCAAATGAAATATTACTGGGGTCTGTCTATACTGTTACTACCAAAATGTTACTGGGCTCTTCCTACACAGCTGCTACTGAAATGTTACTGGGATCTGTGTATACTGCTGCAAATGAAATGTTACTAATACTGGGCTATGCCTATACTGCTGCTACGGAATTGTTACAGGGGTCTGTCTATACTGTTGCTACTGAAATGTTAATGGGGTCTGTGTATACTGCTGCAAATGAAATGTTACTGGGGTCAGTCTATACTGCTGCAACTCAAATGCTACTGGGGTCAGTCTATACTCCAACTACTGAAATGTCACTGGGCTCTGCCTACACTGCTGCTAATGAAATGTTAATGGGGTCTGTCTATACTATTACTAATGAAATGTTACTGGGTTCTGTCTGTACTGCTGTAAATGAAATGTTACTGGGGTCTGTCTGTACTGCTGTAAATGAAATGTTACTGGGGTCTGTTTAAACTTCAACTACTGAAATGTCACTGGGCTCTGCCTACACTGCTGCTACTGAAATGTTACTGGGGTCTGCGTATACTGCTGCAAATGAAATGTTACTGGGGTCAGTCTACACTGCTGCTACTGAAATGTTACTGGGCTCTGCCTACACTGCTGCTTCTTCAATGTTACTGGGCTCTGCCTACACTGCTGCTACTGAAATGTTTCTGGGGTCTGTCTATACTGTTACTACTGAAATGTTACTGAGTTCTGTCTATACTGCTGTAAATGAAATGTTACTGGGGTCTGTCTATACTGTTACTACTGAAATGTTACTCAGCTCTGCCTAGACTGTTGCTACTGAAATGTTACTGGGGTCTGTGTATACACCTGCAAATGAAATGTTACTGGGGTATGTGTATATTGCTGCAAATGAAATGTTACTGGGGTCTGTCTATACTGTTACTAGTGAAATGTTACTGGGTTCTGTCTATACTGCTGTAAATGAAATGTTACTGGGGTCTGTCTATACTGTTACTACTGAAATGTTACTGGGGTCTGTCTATACTGTTACTACTGAAATGTTACTGGGGTCTGTCTATACTGTTACTACTGAAATGTTACTGGGGTCTGTCTATACTGCTGCAAATGAAATTTTACTGGGGTCTGTCAATACTGCAGCAACTGAAATGTTACTGGGGTCTGTCAATACTGCTGTAAATAAAATGTTACTGGGGTCTGTCTATACTGTTACTACTGAAATGTTACTGAGCTCTGCCTACGCTGCTGCTACTGAAATGTTACAGGGGTTGGTGCATACTGCTGCAAATGAAATGTTACTAATACTGCACTATGCCTATACTGCTGCTACTGAAATGTTACAGGGGTCTGTCTATACTGTTACTACTGAAATGTTACTGGGGTCTCCCTAGACTTCTTCTGCAACATAACTGTCAGTGGGGTCAGCTTATAGCTTTGCAACAGTAATATTACAGGAGTCTGTGCATAGTATGGGTGCACTACGTTTTCCCATCGCGGTGTTCTAAGCATCTGGGCATAAGCAAAAAAAAAAAAAAACGGACTGACTAGGGCATGGAGTGAGGGCTGAAGCCAATCTGTATTTTATCTCAGGTTACCGCAGCTATCCGGGGCACTGCATTGTGACAAACAAGAGGAGGGAAAGAGCCCTAATGAGACGTCCACAGCTACGCTAGCATTGGAGTCCGCTGTAGGCCCGCGATTGCTGAGGGTTTGTGCAGAGGCCTATGTCTTGGGTGCAGTGAAAGTCTGCTTCCTGCCTATGACTGCTGAAGCTGTATGCCGAGGCCTATGTCCCGTGGGAACTGCAACTATGCCAGGTTGGGGTTGTGCAACTTTTTCCAGGCTAATCCAGTCATTGTAGCAGGGAAAGAAAACGTGATTGATTTACTTGGCCAGCTTGGCCTTTCTGCAGGCAAGCGTATTATTTTTTCGGCCTACTATGTGCGTTACAGTACCGCTGTCAGCCTCCAAGTGCAGGCCAATAATCGCCTAATTTTTACCAACGCTTAGTGTCTGCTGTATTCGTAATCCACCATGCTGAGGGTAGGGGTAGGCCTAGAGGACGTGGCCGTGGGCGAGGACGCGGAGGTCCAAGTGAGGGTGTGGGCACAGACCGAGTTCCTGGTCCAGGTGAATCGCAGCCGGCTGCTGAGGTATTAAGAGAGAGGAAAGTTTCTGGGGTCCGCAGCTTCATATCACACTTTTGTTCTGTGGCTTCACTGTTGTCCATTGGCTTTTATTCTTATCCAAAGCTTTGATTTTGCCCATGGAGGTAAAATCCACGGTGGTATCCCGGAAACCAGCCTGAACCTGGGCCGGCTAACGTGGTTCCCACACAGACTATAGCGGGTCCTGGTCATGCTGTCTTGGCCTTGTAATGCCACCTCCTTTAAACCCTCCCTCCTCCTCCTCCTCCTCCTCCATTCTTGGCAAATGGTAAAGCTTCGGTCCCTCTTGCGGCAGTCCAAGAATTTCACCTTAACCGGCACAATAGGAATGCACCCCCACCCACCCCGTCCCTCTTAATCCTGGGCACTGTTCTGAAAACCAAAGAACTACAACCAGGGTGCTATTCGATTATCCCTAGCTGAAGCATTCAGCTGAGTGGTAGAGCAATTGCGGCTTCCATCTTGTTGGTGCAAATAATAATTACATAGTGTTGTGTCATGCTGAAGTAGGAATAGAGCCGACTCTCGAACACAGCATCCCTGCAGGGCTGGGAACAGAGTAGCAGGAGGTACATATACTTGGTGGAAGCAGGCCAGCTGAGAGCCACATACTCCTGGTCTGATTTTGGACTGATTGAGGAGACCTTTACTTGTGATCATCTTTGGTCATTCCTGACAAAGATGAGTGGTATAGCCAGAAACTTGCATTGCTAACACTTTGCAATGGTCAACAGAAAACATATAAATGAAGCCTTTCCATATTTCTGATTGAGATGAGGAGGAGTGCCGACTTTTAGTTCCTAGAATATCCTTTTCATTGCTATCAAATGCCCCTCTTGTCTCAGAAAATACTAGCTTTTCAACATAGCTGTTGTCGCTTCCACTTTTATTGCATCAGTACGTTCATTTCTGCACCATCCCACTCCAAGCTGAACTCCTGTTATCTCCCTCTGCTTAAATCCTCTGTGCTGCTTGCTTGCTGTGAATTGTGTATTTTGCATTTCATCTGTTTGCATCGGTAAATGAAACTTTACTTTTAGTCACCTCTGCCATCCACCTCCCCCAAATGGCATCTTTTACCCATCCTTGCAGAGATGCTTTCCTTATCTAAGGAGAGCAATAAATTTCACTCCCCCCCCCTTTGGTCATTAGGTTTTCAATGTTAAAGTCAGCTGGCTAGTCAATTGGAACCTGATTAGCCACTCCCAGCTGTTTCCTAGTCGTACCTTAAACTTTCACTATAATATCAGTGTAAGCATGCATGCCACGCGAATATAATGCTGTATGAAGTATGCTGGAGAAAGTATGATACAGTTCCATCATGGTAGTTCGACAGGGTAGGAGACAGGTAGGCCACAAACTCTGCCTTAATGCTTTACACTTAAAAGCTATCGCTAATGCTGTCACTTCTGTTCTCATTCTTGCTCTCAGTTTCAGAACTTCTTTCAAGTGCCACCCTCTGGGGCACTCTATTCACATTAGCCCCTCTCTCCTGTCCTCACCTATGCACAGCTCGCATGCACTCTTTACCTTCTTGCTTAGCCTCAAACCCCCTAATGCCACTAACAAACATAACAGTCCTCCTCATAAATCTCCTAATCATCTGCTAACCCTCACTATTCTGCTGTTACTAGCTGCTGGGGATATCTCTCCCATTCCTGGCCCACCCTCCACTGCTCCTAGCTATTACCCCCTACCGGGCTCACTAATAAAATCCCCAAGCCCAACTGCTAGCCCATGCATACCCTCCCTGACTCCTTTAAATGTGCGCTCTGGAACTGCCAGTCAGCATGTAATAAACTCCCCACCATCCACGACTTTTTTTACTGCTAAATCTTTAAATCTGCTAGCTCTCACAGAAACGTGGATACAGCAGTCTGACACGGCCTCCCCTGCTGCACTGTCTTACAATGGCCTGCAGTTCTCCCATACCCCAAGACCAGATGACAGGCGTGGCGCAGGAGTAGGTGCTCTTCTCTCCCCGAAATGCACCTACCAGGTCATCCCCCCTGTACCCTCACTCACTTTTCCATCATTTGAGGTACATGCGCTACGGCTTTTCCGCCCGCTGTCCATGCGAGTAGCAGTTATCTATCGCCCCCCAGGTGCTGCTCGCCTGTTTTTGGACCACTTTGCTGCCTGGCTCCCCCACTTCCTATCCTGTGAAATTCCAACCCTCATCTTAGGGGATTTTAACATCCCCACTAATGACCCCAACTCCCCATCTGCATCTCAACTTCTTTCACTCACCTCCTCCCTTGGTCTCTCTCAACTCACAGCCTCTCCCACTCACAGGGATGGCAATACTCTGGATCTGGTCTTCCTCCGGCTCTGCTCTGCTTCCAACTTCACTAACTTCCCTCTCCCGCTCTCTGATCATAACCTCCTCTCTTTCTCTGTCATGCTCCCTAACATCTCTCCAGACCCACCTACGTACAGTACCTACAGGAACCTTAAGGCCATTCACACCCAGAACTTTGCTGAATCCCTACAGTCCTCTCTGTCCCCCACCTCTCTCCTCACCTGCCCCAACCTGGCTGCCGCTCACTACAACACCGCTCTCAAACATGCCCTGGATGAAGCAGCGCCCCCCAGGACCCGAGCCATCCAATGTAGACCTCGGCAACCCTGGCTCACGCCTCAAGCGCGCTTCATCCGGCGGTGCTCTAGAAGTGCTGAACGGCTGTGGAGGAAATCGCAAACGTCTGCAGACTTCCTCCACTACAAATTCTTGCTTAAAACCTACAACCTTGCCCTCCACCACGCCAAACAAGTCTATTTCACCTCTCTAGTCTCCTCACTATCCCACAACCCTAAAAGGCTCTTTGATACTTTTCACTCCCTTCTCAGCCCTAAACCTCAGCCCCCGGTGACGGATCTCAGTGCCGAAGAGCTGGCTGCTTACTTCAAAAAGAAAATTGATGACATCCGTCAGGAAATAACTTCCCAACCCCAGACTAGCCCTGACCCTAGTCTTGTCAGCACTGCATCTAGCTCCTGCTCACTGTCTGTACTCAGACCAGCGACAGAGGAAGAAGTCTCCAAATTGCTCTTCTCTGCTCGCCCCACCAATTGCGCTAGCGACCCCCTCCCCTCACACCTCCTCCGTTCCTTCTCCCCAGTGGTCATCTCCCATCTCAACACTATATTCAATCTCTCTCTGACCTCTGGCATCTTTCCCTCTTCTTTCAAACACGCCATCATATCCCCACTGCTAAAGAAGCCGACTCTGGACGCGACTGATGCTGCCAACTACCGACCCATCTCAAACCTCCCCTTCATCTCCAAACTACTAGAACGGCTGGTTTACTCCCGCCTTGTAAGCTACCTATCAGAGCACTCTCTCCTAGACCCTCTACAGTCTGGCTTTCGACCTCAACACTCGACAGAAACTGCCCTTGCAAGGGTATCCAATGACCTACTGACAGCCAAATCGAGGGGCGATTACTCCCTACTGATCCTCCTCGACCTCTCCGCAGCATTTGACACTGTTGACCACAAACTCCTCCTCAGTATGCTACGCTCCATTGGCCTAAAGGATACTGCCCTCTCCTGGTTCTCTTCCTACCTATCTGACTGCTCTTTCAGTGTCTCCTTTGCTGGCTCTACCTCCCCTCCTCTTCCCCTTGCTGTTGGGGTCCCCCAGGGCTCTGTCCTCGGCCCCCTTCTTTTCTCTATCTACACAGCCCCTATTGGACAAACCATCAGGAGATTTGGCCTCCAATACCACCTGTATGCTGATGACACCCAGCTATACACCTCTTCCCGTGACATCTCTGCACCTTTAATCCAAAATATCACTAACTGTCTGTCCGCTGTCTCTAACACCATGTCCTCTCTCTACCTAAAACTAAACCTCTCTAAAACTGACCTGCTGGTATTTCCACCCTCCACTCACCGACCTCATCCTGACATCTCCATCTCAGTGTGTGGCGCCACCATAACTCCTAGACAACATGCCCGCTGCCTTGGAGTCATATTTGATTCTGATCTCTCTTTTACCCCTTACATCCAATCTCTGGCCCGAACATGTCAGCTGCACCTCAAGAACATTGCAAGAATCCGCTCTTTTCTCACTGTGGACACGCTAAAAACACTTACTGTTGCCCTCATCCACTCCCGGCTCGATTATTGCAACTCGTTGCTGATCGGCCTCCCCTGCTCCAGACTCTACCCTCTCCAATCCATCCTGAATGCGGCAGCCAGGCTCATCTTCCTGTCCAGCCGCTACTCGGATGCCTCTGCCCTGTGCCAGTCACTGCACTGGCTGCCCGTTAAATACAGAATTCAATTTAAACTCGCTACCTTCTTCCACAAAGCCCTCCACAGTGCAGCGCCCCCCTATATCGCCTCCCTCATCTCAATCGATCAACCAGCCCGGGCTCTCCGCTCTGCTAACGAAACCAGACTGAGCGCCCCTTTAATTCGAACTTCTCATTCCCGCCTCCAAGACTTCTCCAGAGCAACACCGGTCCTCTGGAACGCACTACCAAAGGCTACCCGAGCAATCCAGGACTCGCAGAACTTCAGGCGTGCTCTAAAAACGCACCTCTTCAGGGAGGCATACCGAATTCCCTAAACAAACCCCTCTGTACTCTGCCTGATAACATGCTCCCTGACCTACTGACTGCAATCCCTGCTAGCCATCTTAAACCGCTCCTGCAGTCATACTGTTTCTGCCGTCACACGGCTAAATGTCTGACCATTGTCTATGTGTATAGCATTCCTCACTCTCCACCTCACCATACCTGCACATCTCCAGCCCTTTACCTTCTGTATCACCCCATAACTTGTAGTATGTAAGCTCGTTGGAGCAGGACCCTCACCCCTATTGTTTCCATCAATTAATTACTATGTAACCGTGGTTCTGTAATGTTTGTACTTTTGTCCTTCTGTATCCCCAGTCTATGTAAGCGCTGCGGAATATGATGGCGCTATACAAATAAAGTTTATTATTATTATTATTATTCTGTGGCTTTACTTTTGTCCATTGGCTCTTATTCGCATCTGAAGGTTAAATTTTTCCCATGGAGGCAAAATTCACGGTGGGGGCCCGGAACCCAGCCTGAACTTGGGCCTGCTAAAGTGGTTCCCACACAGACTATAGCGGGTTCTGGTCCTGCTGTCTTGGCCTTGTAATGCCTTCTCCTCCTCCCACTTGGGGTCAGGGGGTCAGCAATGCACATCATGTATTTTCTCTTGTGTTACCACAGTTATCGGAGAAACTTGTTTGGGCCAAAGGAGAGGAGCGTAACTGCATTAACGTTACAGGGGTCTGCCAATACCGCAGCTACATAAATGTTACTGGGGTCAGTCTTTACTGCTGCAATTAAAATGTTACTGGGGTCTGTCTATACTGTAACTACAGAAATGTTACTGGGATCTACCTAGACTTCTGCAACATAACTGTTATTGGGGTCAGCTTATACGTTTGCTAGAGGAATACTACAGGGGTCTGTGCATAGTATGCTGCACTAAGTTTTCACATCGCGGTGTTCTACCTATCTGCCCCCACCAAAAAAAAGAAAAGTGTGACTGGGGCATGCAGTGTGGGCCGAAGCCCACCTGTATTTTATCTGACGTTAACTCTGCTATCCGGGGGAGTGCAATGGGATACAGTAATGTACCGTCGGTGGGTTCCAGGGAGCCTCCTGTGCTGTGGGTGCACACAGAATTCCCATAGCTGAGTTGTACCTGCCTGTGACTATTTATAAAAAAAAAACAGTCTGACTGGGGCATGCAGTGTGGGCCAAAGCCCACCTGTATTTTATCTGATGTTAGCTCTGCTGTCCGGGGCACTGCAATGAGATTTATTTATGAATGGTCGGTGGCTTCCTGGGACCCACCCATGCTGTGGGTGCAGACGGAATTCCAATTGCGGAGTTGCACCTGCCTGTGACTATTTATAAAAAACCCCAGTCTGACCACGCAATGTGGGCCGAAGCCCACCTGTATTTTATCTAGCGTTAGCTCAGCTGTGCAGGGCACTGCAATGGGATTTATTAATGTACCGCCGGTGGGTTCCAGGGAGCCACCCATGCTGTGGGTGCACACGGAATTCTCATAGGGGAGTTGTACCTGCCTGTGTCTATTTATAAAAAAACCCAGTCTGACCACGCAGTGTGGGCCGAAGCCCACCTGTATTTTATCTGGCGTTAGCTCAGCTGTGCAGGGCACTGCAATGGGATTTATTAATGTACCGCCGGTGGGTTCCAGGGAGCCACCCATGCTGTGGGTGCACACGGAATTCTCATAGGGGAGTTGTACCTGCCTGTGCCTATTTATAAAAAAACCCAGTCTGACCACGCAGTGTGGGCCGAAGCCCACCTGTATTTTATCTGACGTTAGCTCAGCTTTGCGGGGCACTGCAATGGGATTTATTTAGGTTCCGCCGGTGGCTTCCTGGGACCCACCCATGCTGTGGGTGCACAGAGAATTCCTATTGCGGAGTTGTACCTGCCTGTGACTATTAATTAAAAAACTCCAGTCTGACTGGGCCATGCAGTGTGGGGCAAAGCCCACCTGTATTTCATCTCACGTTAGCTCAGCTATTTGGTCCCTGCGCTGAGCCAATCAGAGGCAGCACTCACCCATTCATGAATGCGTGTGAGTGAGAGCTGCCTCTGATTGGTGAGGCTGTGACCAATCAGAGGCAGCTCATTCAGCAGGCGGGGATTTTAAATCCCCGGCTGCTGAATACTACACAGAGCAGTTCAGGAGAACTGCCGGCCAGACGCTGCTGAACTCCGGCTGCAGCGGAAAGGTGAGTATACATTTTTTTTTTTTTACACATTTTAGGATGATTTTCAGGTAAGGGCTTATATTTTTAAGCCCTTCCCAAAAATTCATCCCGCGTTCGCCGGCAGCCCATTGCTTTCAATGGAGCCGGCTGTATTGCCGGCTCCATTGAATTCAATGGGCTAACATCGTTCTTATCTGCCACAGCTGTTACAGCTAATGGGCTAACATCGTTCTTATCTGCCACAGCTGTTACAGCTATGGCAGAGGAGAACGATCTTTATGCTAACATTTTTTTTTTACACATTTTAGGATGATTTTCAGGTAAGGGCTTATATTTTTAAGCCCTTCCCGAAAATTCATCCTGAGATCGCCGGCAGCCCATTGCTTTCAATGGAGCTGACTGTATTGCCGGCTCCATTGAATTCAATGGTCAGTGCTCGTTTAATCTAGATGAGTACCGCGTGGTGCTCGTCTCGAGTAACGAGCATCTCTAGCACCCTAATACTCGAACGAGCATCAAGCTCGGACGAGTATGCTCGCTCATCTCTAATAAGCATCTGTTATAAACACCTCATGGCCATAAAAATAGCGACGTTTTGACCCTACAGTATATGGGTCTTTGTCAAGCCTGACTGACTTGGGTAGGGGGCAGAGTGCAGATGGCTTTCCCCTTGCGGTGTCGATTGAGCTATGCGACACCTTGACAGAATGAATACTGTGTGGCACATGGAGTCCCCATTGCTATGCCCACGTTTGCAGCTCCTGACGGAGGTGGCACAGGATTGGAATGAAGATCGAACGTCAGTTTCTCATTGATTCTCTACAGTATTGTGGGCTGTCGCCCCGCCCCTTTTAAAGAGGGTTGCTGCCTGGCCCTGCCAACCCTCTGCAGTGTGTGCCTCCTTATGGCAGACGCACTTATAAATAGACAGGAGGGTGGTGTGCTATGCAGCCAGTGTGTGGCATGAGGGCAGCTGAAGGCTGCGCAGGGACACATTTGTGTGCGCTGCGGATGCAGGGTCGTGCGCGCGCGCGCGCGCGCGGGGGGGGGGGGGGTTGGGCAGCATGTAACCCAGGAGAAGAGGCAGTGGTGTGTCCCGCAGGCAGTGCTTGTGCTTGGTTGGAGGTAGTGTGTTGCTCAGCTAAGGTGTGCCTTGCTAATGAGGGTTTGTCCGAAGTAAAAATTGTTGGGGGGGGGGGCTCACTCTTGCCGCTATTGTGGCTTAATAGTGGGACCTGGGAACCTGAGATGCAGCCCTGCATGTTGCCCCTCACCTGCCTTATCCGTATCTGTGTCGTTTCCATCACTTTCGTAGGTTTTGCAGATTTGCACAAATGAAAACCTTAGCGAGCATCGTCGATATACAAAAATGCTCGAGTCGCCCATTGACTTCAATGGGGTTCGTTACTCGAAACCAACCCTCGAGCATCGCGGAACGTTCGAATCGAGCAACGAGCACCCGAGCATTTTGGTGCTCGCTCATCTCTAGAAAAGAACAAAATAATTGACACAAAAGATGGCTACTTGCTCACAGAATGGCCACGCATAGGATAGAACACGGAGTCACATTCACTTCCCTAACAAATGCATAAAACAGTTTGAATGAAGTTATCTTATATCAAACCTGAGAAATGTGCTCCAGGGTCACTACTCTTGTCTCCCATCACTGGGGTGGGGAACTTACATTTGACCAAGTACAAATCTACAAGGAAATTACTTGGCTTCCTCCAGGTTTTCTGGTTTATTTCCCCCCTAGAATTCACAAACCTCCTGATAGGTTAAAAATCTTTATCTGGTTACCGGACAACCCCCTTTAATAGGGCTGATTGTATTAAAATAATAAACGTATCTATAATAATAAACCAGGATACAGTGCTGCAGCCCCGCTGGGGTCCTGATGTTTGTCATGATAGCTGCTATTATCAGGAGTCAGGTGACTACTGCAGCCAATCAGATTTGCATTGTGACCGCTCATTCTATTGGCATTGGTGCTCACATCATGATCATCATGATGCCAGGAGTTCGGGAACGTGATTCTATGGCCTTTGATTTGCTGCAGTAGTCACCTGATTTCCTGGGACTTGATCTGTCACAACAAATGCTGGGACCAAAGTGGGGCTACAGCGCTGGATACTGGCGGTGGTGGAGGAGTAAGTGCAGCTTAGCTAATTATTTTAATACAGGCAGCCCTATTGAGGGAATAGGGGGTTGTCAGGAAACCAGATAATGTCTTTAATTGTCTTAATATAAAACTGCCCGGCGTCATGTGAGTCCTTTAGAGTGAACATTAGTTTGTCATCTTCATCAGTGACATAGGGTTAATGTGAGTGATGACAATCCTGGTACAGCGCTGTGGAATATGCTTAGAAAGTAATGATTTGTATAACACAAGGACGGCTGATGATAGTTATTTCTGTGTCTTCATCTTGTTCTGCATTTATCTGTTGTAAAGCCGGTTCAGGCCACAATCTTCGGGGAGCGGATCCAGAATGATGTGTGATGAGAGCGGACAATGTAAAATATATCCCATCATACTGTATAAAAAGAGGGGAGATGATAGCAGTCGGCATAATGTCACTGATCCTGTCAGCTCTCTGTGTCGCTGCTGTTCTTGCTGCTTCCATTCATCCTGTATGACTTATAATACTATATACTTCTTCTTCATCATCATCCCATTCCTACAAGGAGATGTTTAGTCTCATTATTATATTGGTTCTTTTATGGCTTCCTGTAACACAAATATTCTGTGATCTCAAGATAAGAGAATTTAATGACCCAGAGATGAAAAAATACAAGGATGGAGACCTCATCATTGGTGGCTTGTTGACACTATACACAACTGCAAAGCAAGAACAATATCTAGAGCATAATTACATGAGTGTATGCGGTACAGCGTAAGTCATAGTTTCATCTACGCATTATACATGAGAAGAGGGGTGAGAATAGTGTGATGGCTGCAGATGTCACTTCACCGATCTGCTAATACAATACAAGCTTCTATGTATGCTATTCCCAGTAATGAATGATAAAGGTTATGGGTGTCCAGAATTGCCAAATATTCGTAAATTCATAGAAAATACATAAAAAAGGGCCGTTTTCTAGTGTCAATAAAGACTGATGTATCTATGATATATTTGAAGTTGGAGGAACTTGGTTTTTGTGATTATTATTATATTAGAGGTCATAGTAAAGGCTGTTGATGTATTCATATCACTATTCTGAGCCATAGACACATATTACTTATACTCTTTACTTCTCATTATGGTTTATCAGTAGAGATGAGCGCGCACCAAAATGCTGGGGTGCTCGTTACTTGAGTCGAACTTTTCATAATGCTCCAGAGCTCGTTTCGAGTAACGAACCCAATTGAAGTCAATGGGTGACTCGGGCATTTTTGTATGGGACCGATGCTCCGCATAGGTGATGACTTCTCAAACACCAGAAAACATCAAAAAGTCATAGAAACACCTCAAAAAAGAATAGGAAAGGGCAGGGGCAACATGCATGGCTGGATCTGAGGCTACCAGGTCCCACTATTAAGCCAAAATGGGGGCAAGAGTCTGGCGTCACCCCCCTAACAATTTACTTAGGACAAACCCTCATTAGCAAAGCACACAAGCTGGCACATCTTAGCTAAGCACCACACTACCTGCAACCAAGGACAATCGATGCCTGCGGGTGACACCGCTGCCTCTTCTCCTGGGTTACATGCTGGCAATGCTGTCCATCCCCCTTCCCCCCCACCACGACCCTGTGTCCACAACGCACCCAAAATTTTCCCTGCGCAGCGTTCAGCTGCCCTCATGTCACACGCTCGCTTCATAGCCACACCACCCTCATGTCTATTTATAGGTGCGTAATGGATGAGGAAGAACCAGAGGCACAGACTGCAGAGGGTTGGCAGGGCCAGGCAGCGACCCTCTTTAAAAGGGGCGGGGCAATAGCCCACAATGCTGTTGAAAATTGATGATACATTGACGTATGATCATCATTCCAATCCCGTGCCACCTCCGTCACAAAATTGTCAGGAGCCGCAAACGTGGGCATAAAGGGGACTCAGGTGCCAGCACTTCTCCACATCTCTACAATGCAGCAATACTCTGTGTGGGAAGCATGTGAGCGGGCCCAGGGTCAGGCTCGGTCCCAGCCTCCACCTTGTGTGACCCAAGGTGCCTCAAGTTACATAGCAATGGGAAATGCATGTGCCCCCACACAATTCATTCTGAGTAGGTGTCAGATAGCTCAACACCACAATGGGAAGTCTTTGAGTCCTTGGGCTTGCCTATGTTGTGGGTGCACAAAGATGGCATTACACAGGAAGAAATCAGAGTGCCCAAACTGGCAGAGTTTCACCCCGCCAAGGACCTCGGCCTGGGCCCACACTTTTCTGCCCAAGTCAGTCACTGTATTTGTGCCAGACAGGTAAAACACTACGATGGGTAGTCTTTGTACACCCACAGCATAGGCGAGCCCAAGGAACTCAAACATGGTATTACACATGAGGAAATCAGAGTGCCCAAACATGGCAGGGTTTCACCCTGCTAAGGGCCTTGGCCTCAGCCCACATTTGTGCCCTAGTCAGTCAGTGTATTTGTGCCAGACAGGTAAAACAACGCAATGGAAAGTCTTTGTGCACCCACAGCATATTCGAGCCCCTGAAACCCAAAGAAAGTATTACACATAAAGAAATCAGACCACCTAAACAAGGCAGTTTCACCATGCCAAGGACCTCAACCTCGGTTCACACCCTTAGCAATCGTGGGCATAAAGCGGACTCGGATGCTAGTGCAGCTGTGAGCGTCTCATTAATGCAGTAACGCTCCTTTCGTTTGGCCCAAACCAGTGTCTCAGATAACTGTGGTAACACGAGAGAAAATACATGTTGCCCAGCGCTGATCCCCAGACCCCAAGCAGGAGGAGGAGGAAGTGGCATAACAAGGCCGAGAAACTATGACTGAGGTAGTATCCGCAATACTCTGTGTGGGAAGTACGTGAGCAGGCCCTGGGTCATGCTTGGTCCCAGCCTCCACCTTGTGTGACCCAAGGTGCCGCGAGTTACATAACGTTGGGAAATTAATGTGTTCTCACATATTCATTCTGTATAGGTGTCAGATAGCTCAACACCACAATGGGAAGTCTTTAAATTCTTTGGGCTCGCCCATGCTGTTGGTGGACAAAGATGGTATTACACAGGAAGAAATCAGAGTGCTCAAACATGGCAGAGTTTCACCCTGCCAAGGACCTCTGCCTCGGCCCACATTTCTGCCCAAGTCAGTCAGTGTATTTGTGCCTGATAGGTAAAACACCACGATGGGAAGTCTTTGTGCAACCACAGCATAGGCAGACCCCTGTAACACTTCTGTAGCAAGAGTATAGGCAGACCCCTGTAACATTTCTGCAGCAGAAGTGTAGGCGAACCCCTGTAACATTTCTGTAGCAGAAGTATAGGCAAACCCCTCAAACCATTCAGTAGAAACTGTATAGGCAGACCCCAGTAACATTTCTGTAGCAAGAATATAGGTGGACCCCAGTAACATTTCTGTAGCAAAAGTATAGGTAGACCCCAGCAACATTTCTGTAGCAAAAGTATAGGCGAACTCCTCAAACCATTCAGTGGAAAAGGTATAGGCAGACCCCAGTAACATTTCTGTAGCCAAAGTATAGGCGGACCCCAGTAACATTTCTGTAGCAAAGGTATAGGCAAACCCCTCAAACCATTCAGTAGAAAAGGTATAGGTGGACCCCAGTAATATTTCTGTAGCAGAAGTAGAGGCGGACCCCAGTAACATTTCTGTAGCAAAAGTATAAGTGAACCCCTCAAACCATTCGGTAAAAAACTGTATAGGCGGATCCCAGTAATATTTCTGAAGCCAAAGTATAGGCAGACCCCAGTAACATTTCTGTAGCAAGAGTATAGGCCCACCCCAGTAACATTTCTGTAACAAAAGTATAGGCAGACCCCAGTAACATTTCTGTAGCAAAAGTATAGACGAACCCCTGTAACATTTCTGTAGCAATAGTATAGAGGAACCCTTGTAACATTTCTGTAGCAATAGTATAGGTCAATGATGGCAAACCTTTTAGAAACCAAGTGCCAAAACTGCAACCCAAAACCTACTTATTTATCGCAAAGTGCCAACAGGTCAGGGGGCGGGGCTTATCACAATGTTTGATTTTTACCTCCGTCGTTATTAAAAGGACAAGGCTGTTTCATAATAGACCAGATGCAGATTTTGACTGCTTTTGGATGCTTAAATGCTGTTGAATTTGCCATAGAAATTTCTGCTGAGGACATTCTTCAGCATTTCCACCAAGTGCAAAAATACCCCAGCAGTAATAGTGACCCCCCTAGAGCGGCCCCAGCGGTAATAGTGACCCTTAGAGCGGCCCCAGCGGTAATAGTGACCCCCCAGAGTGGCACCAGCGGTAACAGTGACCCCCCACAGCAGCTTCAGTGGTGATAGTGACCCTCACAGCGGCTTCAGCGGTAATAGAGACCCCCCAGAGCGGCTTCAGCGGTAAGAGTGACACTGCACAGTGGCCCCAGCGGTAATAGTGACACCGCACGGTGGCCCCAGCAGTAATAGTGACACCGCACAGTGGCCCCAGCGGTAATCGTGACACCCCACAGTGGCCCCCAGTAGTAATAGTGGCACCAGTAGTAGTAGTGACACCCACAGTGGCCCCCAGTAGTAATAGTGACACCGCATAGTGGCCCCAGTAGTAATAGTGACACCCCACAGTGACCCCAGTAGTAATAGTGACACCCCACAGTGGCCCCAGTAGTAATAGTAACATCTCTTAGTGGCCCCAGTAGTAGTAGTGACACCCACAGTGGGCCCCAGTAGTAACAGTGACCCCCCAGAGTGGCCCCAGCGGTAACAGTGACCCCCCCACAGCGGCTTCAGTGGTTAGTGACCCCCACAGCGGCTTCAGCAGTAATCGTGACACTGCACAGTGGCCCCAGTGGTAATTGTGACACCGCACAGTGGCCCCAGCGGTAATCGTGACACCCCACAGTGGCCTCAGCGGTAATAGTGACACCGCATGGTGGCCCCAGTAGTAGTAGTGACGCCCACAGTGGCCCCCAGTAGTAATAGTGACACCGCATAGTGCCCCCAGTAGTAATAGTGACACCCCACAGTGTCCTCCTCCTCCGTAGTGACACCCCACAGTGGCCTCAGTAGTGATAGTGACACCCCATAGTGACTGCAGTAGT
Source organism: Eleutherodactylus coqui (assembly GCF_035609145.1). NCBI lineage: Eukaryota > Metazoa > Chordata > Amphibia > Anura > Eleutherodactylidae > Eleutherodactylus > Eleutherodactylus coqui. The sequence continues at coordinate 197,991,873 of NC_089843.1, read as the reverse complement.
AATAGTGACACCCCACAGTGGCCCCAGTAGTAATAGTAACAACTCATAGTGGCCCCAGTAGTAATAGCGCGTCCATGAGAACCATATACTAACCCCCCCCCCCTCTCGGCGCTGGTTCTGATCCCGGGTGCACACTGTGATGTCAGTGTGCTACCAGATGCCTCCTCCCCTGCTCTCTCCAAGATAGATAGACATCAGTGGAGGGGAGAGGAGTGTGCGCTGGTATTCACTAACATGATGAGCAGCCGACAGCGGCGTGTGCCAGCAGCGAGGGCTCTGCGTGCCATAGATTCGCCACCACTGGTATAGGTGAACCCCTGTAACATTTCTGTAGCAATAGTATAGGCGAACCCCAGTAACATTGGTGTAACAAGAGTATAGGCGAACACCTGTAAAAATTTGTTTACCAAGAGTATAGACGAAGCCTGGAAAAATTAGTTAACGGTATAGGCAATGGCCTGAAAAACTGGTGTACCAAGAGTACAAGTGTACCCTTGAAAAATTGCTCAACCGCGAGGGCAGGTGAAACCCACAAACATTTTTTGAAGATACAGCTCGTTATTGGTTAATTTGTAACAGAGCCTGGAGGCAGCCCTCCGCTAAAATTGGTTTGTTTAACTTTTAAAACTGATAAAACTTTTAAAAGTTTTAAACAGACATAGAAATTGGCAGTTCAGCGTGATGACATGCTCTTTTAGAAGGAGGAGGAGAAGTAATAATATTGGAGATGGATACACAAAGCTAATTCTCCCCTTTTTTGGGGTGATAGAGGATGCATTTTTCTCCTGTTGCAGCAAAAAGATTCTTTAGGATACGCCGCTTTCCACCTGGGGAGAAGAGAAGTCTGGGGAAATCCAGCCTTTGTTTATCTTTATGAGGGTAAGCATGAGTGCTGTCAGTTGACAGGCAGGTACGCTTATCTGTGATTATTCCCCCAGCTGCACTAAACACCCTCTCTGACAAGACGCTAGCGGCAGGGCTTGCCAGCACCTCCAGAGCAAACAGCGCAAGTTCGTGTCACGTGTCCTGCTTTGACACCCAATAGTTGTATGGAGCAGAGGCATCACGGAGGACGGTGGTATGATCGGCTACATACTCCCTCAACATCTTTTTACAGTGCTCCGTCCAGTGTGCACTGTGATTATTGAGACGCTGTATACAGCGTGTACGCCTGGAGCGGCCCAACACATGGAGTCTTTACAGGTATTACAGAATCTATGTTTATTTGTTGTAACGTGTTTTGTAAGTGTGTGTTAATCACCTCCTTCTTGGGGGCGTGTCCTTTTGTCTTGTTATGTTACTTGCTATATAAACCTTGTACCTATGGCAATGTATTAGGCTTGATAAAGACTCACCTAGTCGAAACAGAGCCATTTTTATGGAGCAATAAAACTCTTGTTTGCTTATTACACCACTGATGCTGCCACTTTATTGCTGCTAACTTGACTGGGGAGTGGTATCACAGCCTTGCTGGGGATCCATAAAGCTGGCAAAGACCTTGTAGAGTGTTCCCCTGCCTGCACTGGACATGCTGCCTGATCCCCACACCTCCCCTTCTAGTTGGCCCTCGGAACTGCGTCTTCTGCCACTAGCGCTGTCAGATGGGAAGTTTAGCATCACTTTTTCCACCAGGGCCCTGTGGTATTGCATCACTCTCGTACCCCTTTCCTCTTCGGGAATGAGAGTGGAAAGGTTCTCCTTATAGCGTGGGTCGAGAATGGTGTACACCCAGTAATCCGTGTTGGCCAGAATGCGTCTAACGCGAAGGTCACGGGAAAGGCAGCCTAACATGAAGTCAGCCGTGTGTGCCAGGGTCCCAGCACACAACACATCGCTGTCCTCACTAGGAAGATAACTTTCAGGATCCTCCTCCTCCTTCTCTTCAGCCCATACATGCTGAACAGATGAGAGGCAAGCAGCATGGGTACCTTCTGCAGTGTAGCCAGCTGTCTCTTCCTCCTCCTCCTCCTCCCCCCCCCTCCCCCTACTCCTCCTCCTCCAAAATGCACTGAGATATAGACATGAGGGTGGTCTGGCTATCAAACAACACACTGTCATCCCTCGTCTCCTCTTCTAACCGCAAAGCATTGGCCTTTATGCTTAGCAGTGAACTTCTCAGCAGGCAAAGCAGCGGCATGGTAACGCTAATGATTGCAGCATCGCCGCTCACCATCTGGGTAGACTACTCAAAGTTTCCTAGGACCTGGCAGATATTTGCCATCCATGCCCAGTCCTCAGTAAATAATTGCGGAGGCTGACTACCACTCCGCCGCCCATGTTGCAGCTGGTATTCCACTATTGCTCTACGCTGCTCGTACAGCCTGGCCAACTTGTGCAGCATAGAATTCTAGCATGTGGACACGTTGCACAGCAGATGGTGCTCTGACAGCTGAAACCAACGTTGCAGGGTCTTCAGGGTGGTAGCATCCGTGGTGGACTTGCGGAAATGTGCAGATACCAGCACCAAGGTAGGACCCGCTATTCTGGGTGTGGGTAGGATGTGAGCGGTCCCAGGCTCTGACTCTGTCCAAGCCTCCACCAAGTTCACCCAATGTGCCGTCAGGGAGACATAGTGGCCCTGCCCGCTGATACATGTCCACGTATCCATGCTGAAGTGGACCTTCCCAGTAACCGCGTGGGTGAGGGCATGATTTATGTTGCGGGAGACGTGCAGGTGTAGGGCGGGGACGGCACACCCGGAAAAATAGTGGCGACTGGGGACCGAGTAGCGTGGGGCCGCTGCACCATTATGTTTTTGAAAGCCTCCGTTTCCACACGCCTGTACGGCAGCATCTCCAGGCTGATTAATTTGACAATGTGCACGTTTAAAGGTTGTTCATGCGGATTGGTGGGGGCATATTTCCGCTTTCGCTCCAACGCTTGTGTTAGCTTCAGCCGAACGCTGTGCTGAGAGACATTGCTGGATGGAGTGGAGGACAGTGGAGGTGAGGGTGTGGGTGCAGGCCGGGAGGCGCTCGTGCCTGTGTCCTGGGAGGGGGCATGGATCTGTGTGGCAAGTTGTGGCACCAGAGAAGAGGCAGTGGAGTGACCCGGAGGTGGTGAATGGCCTTCGTTCCACCTTATGGGGTGCTTGACCATCATATGCCTGTGCATGCTGGTGGTGGTGAGGCTTGTAGTGGTGGCTCCCCGGCTGATCTTGGTGTGACACAGGTTACACACCACTGTTTGTTGGTTGTCCGCATTCTTATTAAAAAACATCCACACCTTTGAACACCTATCTCTCTGCACGGAGGATTGGCTCGAGGGGGTGCTTTGGGAAACAGTTGGGGAATTCTTCGCTCTGGCCCTGCCTCTACCCCTGGCCACTCCACTGCCTCTTCCAACCTGTCCTGATGCTGCACTCCCCCCCCACTCTGAAGTCCTGTCTTCAGTAGGCTTAGCAAACCAGGTGGGGTTAGTCACCTCATCGTCCAGCTGCTCTTCCTCCGAATCCTCTGTGCGCTCCTCACTCGGACTTACTGCTCTTACTACTACCTCACTGACAGACAACTGTGCCTCATCATCCTCATCCACAAAAAGCTCGAGACAGTTGCCGGAAGTCCCCAGCCTCATCACCCGGACTCCGGGAACTTTCCAAAAGTTGGGCATCAGTCACGACAAACTCCTCAGGTGAGAGTGCAACCGTTTTTTCCCACTCATGGCAGGGACCCGAGAACAGTTCCTGGGAGTCTGCCTGCTCAGGATATGTCATTTTCATATTGTGAGGAGGCTGGGAAGGAGGAGCAGACAGAGGATTCAGAGTAGCAGTCTCTAGGCCGGGAGTAGTGGACTGCGTAGAAGACTGGGTGGTCGAAACATTGCTGGACATGTTTTTGCTATCCACGACAGGACCTGCTCGCACTGCTCTGTTTGTAATATAGTTCTACCACGCGGACCCGTAAATTGTGATGTGAAGCTGTGGAACCCAGAAACTTGCCTCTCTCCTAATCCCTCAGCAGCCAGCTGATTCACCACACGCAGGAACTCGGCCTGTGCCCCCACCTTCACTTGGACGCCCGCATCTGCATCCTCGACCCTTACCCCTACTCCTCATCATGGCGGATTAAGAATAGAGCAGGGCCCAAATAAATTACCCCACTGTACAGCACTGACAACTGTGGCTAATTCACACAGAGACTTGTAGATAACAGAGGCTCTATGTTGTGACTTGAAAAAAATTGACCCGCTGTCTTGCGCTGATACCTAGGGGTAATTTACGGCACTGCAGGCTGAGAACGCTATTACTGAAAGGCTGGGAACAGGCCTAGATGCGTAATACAAATGTTGGTGCACTACTGCTCCCAGCCAGCCACAACTGTAAAGCGCACGGTCAGATGTAACCCTAAGAAGGACCGTTGGGGTTCTTGCACAGAGGATCAGGACTGTATAACTTTCCCTATAGAAGTCGCTGTGTCCCTAAACTCTCCGTTATGCACTGCAGACAGAACCGTATAACTGAACTACTTTGCAGTAGGCTAGGAAATGTTAGAGTGCAGTTTTACGGTGAGAGCTGGTTGTGTGGCACTGCAGGCTGAGAACGCTATTACAGAAAGGCTGGGAACAGAACTAGATGCGTAATACAAAAGTTGGTGCAATACTGCGCACAGCCAGCCACAACTGTAAGGCACATGGTCAGATGTAGCCCTAAGACAGACCGTTGAGGTTCTTATACGGAGGATCAGGACTGTATAACTTTTCCTATAGAAGCAGCTCTGTCCCTAAACTCTGCGTTATGCACTGAAGGCTGAGAACGCTATAGCTGCAAAGCTGGGAACAGGCCTAGATGTGTAATACAAAAATTGATGCACTACTGCTCCCAGCCAGCCTCAACTGTAAAGCACACGGTCAGATGTAGCCCTAAGTAAGACTGTTGGGGTCTTGTACGGAGGATCAGGACTGTATAACTTTCCCTATAGAAGTTGCTGTGTCCCTAAACTCTGCGTAATGCACAGCACACACAGAACGGTATAACTGAACTAGTTTGAGGTAGGCTAGGAAATTTTAGAGTGCAGTTGCACGGTGAGAACTGGTTGTACGGCACTGCAGGCTGAGAACACTATTACGGAAAGGCTGGGAACAGGCCTAGATGTGTAATACAAAAATTGATGCACTACTGCTCCCAGCCAGCCACAACTGTAAAGCACATGGTCAGATGTAGCCCTAAGAAGGACCGTTGGGGTTCTTGCACAGAGGATCAGGACTGTAACTTTCCCTATATAGGCAGCTCTGTCCCTAAACTCTGCGTAATACACTGCAGACTGAGAACGCTATAGTTGAAATGGCCTGCACAGCCCGAGATGCTTAAAAAAAAAATTGGTGCACTACTGCTCCCAGCCAGCAACAACAGTAATGCACACGATGTGGAGTAGCCCTAAGAAGGACCGTTGGGGTTCTTGATGACAGGATCCTACTCTAACACTGTCCCTATATCAGCAGCAGCACTATCCCCAACCTCTGCCAGCATGCATCTGAGGCAAGCTGCGGGAGGGACCAATTTAAAGGGGTTGTCTCGCGAAAGCAAGTGGGGTTAAGTACTTCTGTATGGCCATATTAATGCACTTTGTAATATACATCGTGCATTAAATATGAGCCATACAGAAGTTATTCACTTACCTGCTCCGTTGCTGGCGTCCCCGTCTCCATGGCTCCGTCTAATTTCGGTGTCTTCTTGCTTTTTTAGACGCGCTTGCGCAGATGGGTCTTCCCCCTTCGGCTCAGCTCGGCAGCAACAGCGTTATGGCTCCGCCCCTTGTACGCGTCATCGCGTAGCTCTGCCCCCGTCACATGTGCCGATTCCAGCCAATCAGGAGGCTATCATCTATGCTCATTCTTCTAACAGCCACTGCGCTGTGCAGATCTACTATCAGCCACTGTGCTGTGTGGCTTAAAAACTCTGTCGCTAGTATACAATCCATCCTGATGACGCTGCCAGATAGCATCTGACAGCAGAAACGCGTAGATGGAAAGAGTTTCTGCCTAACGTGATTAATATCAGTCTTTGGCTTTGTGCCAAAGTAATCACTTAGGATTATTGCTGTTGGGACTAAAAAATCCTAAATGTCCCTTAACAGCAATTTGATGGAAAAAAGAGTTATTTCCTAATGTGACTGTTAAGAAAATTGTAGATCAATGTATCAGTTAATTATTCTATATTGCCTTGTAGAGCATGATACTGGTATGAGTAGTGAAAGGGTTAAAATATAACCCTTCTTTAGGCCTCCATGTCTTCTCAGGAAAGATGATAGTCTACTAGACCCCCCATGTATGCATATCTATAGACAGGAAGCTACACACTACAGGGGGTAAGTCTGTAAAGTATTACATGCATTCCTTTCTCCTGAATTCATAGTGGTCTCATTGTATGTAATAGATACACCCTAGAAGGTGTAACTTATGTTAATCACTTTTATTTTAAGCCTATCATATATCCTTATTCACCTTGGAGGTATAAACTTTTGCTGTGATGTCATTTATAATATATAATCTTTGACCACCTTAAAATTAAAGCAGAAATCATCTGATATAGCTCAGGCTAGTGTGATGTGTTTCTCCTGGGCCCAGACTTCTGCACGGGATCTGGGACCGTCTTCTCTTTGATAAACACATAAATTCTCCTTACATTTTTGGTCCTTCGAGCCGGAATCACTCACTGCAGAGGGAGAGGACAGCCTGGCTGTGAAAAGGTGGGTCTGAAGTACTCTCTGATCATTAAAAGACCTCCGTCTTGCTTAGACGTAATTAGAGGCCAGTCGGGCATCCTGTCTGAAACAGTGACGTTTTTCCGAACTAGCCGGAGAATTTAGAAGCCTCCCAGATAACGTGTAGTAAGTATAACAATGGTTAAACTTTTCTTCTCTCTTCTTCTTCTTCTGTATACTTTAGTGTTAGTAGAATTTACAATGTGTATTGTAAATGAGAGGCAATCATAGACGAAGGGACAATAGCAGTAGTCTATGTGAAATGTGTAAGGTAAATGAGAAGTATAGACGAATGGGTTGCCAAAGGGGCAATAGCAGTAGTCTATGTGAGACCATAGCCATTGTGAGAAGGCTACAGGAAAGAATTAACTCCGTGCGACACGTAAAAAGTGGTTAGATGACGTCATGGGACACAGGGGTGTCCAGGAACTTTACTTCTTATCTTTCTATTACTTTCTCTTTGATATTGTGTTATAGAGTAACTAAGAATATGAAGAGGGCGGCCGCCTACTAACATAATGTACTATTTGTATTGCTGTCTTATATTGCATGAAGCGAATGTGTGAGTGATTGAGATGAGTGGAATAAATAAATAAATTAAAAGTTCTAGTTGTAAAGAATTATGTGATACAATACGGACAAAATCAGCTAAAAGATCAGCAGAAATACGGATTATCCGCTGCTGAAGTCTGGTTAAAAGAAGCCCCAAACTGTCACGCCCATATAAAAAGAGACGCCCGACAGTTTGATGGACAATTCAAAGGGTTAATGGGGAGTTCCAATTGAATGAAAAATAGAGAGAGCAGATAGAATAATTCTATGGCCAGATTGGAGTTCTGTAGAAGGAAATTAGAATGGGAGGGGAGGAGATGGTAGACCCCTTCCATAGGATAATCATGGGGCATGAGAGATGATCCTAATGCTGCATATAATCAGCCATTAAGGAACACGTTTGTAAGTGCAGTAAAGAAGGAAATAGGAGGTTATATAATGAGATACATAGTTACCCTGAGGATGGGATCGTTGCAGGATGTTTTGCAATATGCAAAACATGCAGAAAAGTGTTACAAAGAAAAGGGTCAGAAAGTGAGGTTTTTTATACAGGGAGAGGAATGTGATATGATGGTTCAAGAAAGTCAGAGAGGTTATTGGATAGCAAGAGGATGTGAAAGTAGAGGCAGAGGGAGAAGCAGAGGTCGGGTGCAGCTCGGGGATTTAAATGTGTGTTTGAATAATGGAAGTCTAGTGATTTTGCCTGAGAGTGCCCTGAGAAACAATGTTCTCAGCGACCTTGGGGAAAAATGACTAGGAGGGGTGGATGTACAACACTTGGAGGATCTCATGGCAATTTCCACTGCCTGAGATAGATCTCCAGGTGAATGGGCGGATGATTACTTTCCTGGTGGGCTAAGGAGCCACCAGGACATTAATACATCCCAATATGTAGCCAATGTTAAATGTAGTAATAGTCATATCCTGGTCAGAGGGGTTAATGGCCGGACCCACAGGGAATCCCTCTCTGAACCAGTTATAACAGACCTAGAGACAAATAAGCCTGTGAATGTCAGATTATATAGTCTTGAATATGTCCAGTAAATGTGTTGTAATGAGATATTATGATAAAATTAGGTATACCTTCACCAGAGTACCTCAGGGCTGCTGTGAATCTCCAACAATTGTCTCCCAGGCTATGTCAGCACACTTAGCCCAGTTCCAGCCTCTTAGAGGTAGTCAGCGACTACTGTATGTTGGTAGCCAGCAGCAGACAGTGGAGAGAATTGTGGGGGGACACAGTCGTACTCTTGAGGTTTATTTATGAGCAAGGCCATAAAGTAAACATGTAGAAACTCCAATACGGTCAGCAAACGGTTAAATATTTGGGGTATAACCTGTCAGATGAAGGTAGGCAAGCAATTCTGGAGGTCCCAAAACTATGAGCAAATGATGTCCTTTTTGGGAATGAGAATGTTACATGTGCTGCTGGGATTTGTTGTTCTATTGTGTTTCCAGCAGCACAGCACTCACAGGGTTAATGATTGAGCTGGCTGGGTGTGGTGCTGTCTGCTAGCCAATCCCCAGGTCAGTCTATCAGGTGGGCCGTCATGAATGCTTGTCTGGTGAGGGTTGCAGTGTGACTTGGTTCATGTCCGTTTGTACGTTTATATTCTGTCAGTTTTGTGTTAGCTTGCTGTGTGTCCTGCTATCTGTGTCCTGTCCTGTGGCTGCGTACGGTGTGAACGGTGTCCGGTTCTGCTGGACTCCTGGTTAGTGTAGGGACTAGCAGTATAACCAGGAGCCATGAAGTGGCCTGCTAGCTTTCAACATCTTGTACAACATGTCAACCAATACCTGGTATTTATATTCAGCTTCCAATCTGTTACTAGTGGTTGTATGTTGTATGCAGTGTATTCTGGGTCTGTCATGTGGCATGTGAATGCATCCTGTTCTGGTGTGTGGCTCCTAGGATCAGCTAGGGCCCAGATCCGAAGACCGCTGGGCTGCCCTTATTAGGGCAATGTCCCCGCTTAGGTAGGGCCACTATCATCCTCCCTTGTAGCACAGGGTCAGTTGCCTGAAACCGGTGTGAGTCCCGTGTGACCCTGGTGATACCCGTGTGCGTCCCCTTTGGTCATGATCATGTGGGTTCCGTGCTTTGCTTGCCCACACGATCGTAACAGACAAACTTCTATAGCTCCTGGATCTCAAATTCTGCATCTCTGACAGCGCTTCTTACCAGAATCATCTATGATGACCCTCTGGCTGCAGCCGGCAGGATCCAGTGAGATGGGCCTCTGAGGAAGCCTTTGTCAGGTTAAAACAGACTCTGGTGGGCACACCAGTCTGGGGGGCTGCTGAACTAGAGCAAGCCCTTTGTGCTAACTGTTGACTCAGGAGAAGGATATATCACCTCTGTGTTAACTCAGGAACACGTGGGAAGCAGACTGCTGGCATACTACTCTTGCAGATTAGATCCAGTGGCCGAGCGTTCCCAGCCTGTGTACAAGCGGTAGTCAGACCTTCTGCCACTATAGTGCTGTCCCCCCACACACTGAGTACCGTACGCAGTTAGTTATACTCATATCTTAGTCCTCCTAGACATCCCCCTGCAGGGCACTACTGCTCTCAGCCACACCTGACAACCTAGGGATGTGCTACGCTCCATCCATCCACCTTACTGCCTATTTCTTCAGACGGTCCTCCATACAACTGTCTAGGAGAGATGGCACATGAGGTGTTATCCAGACCAGATCTGCAGGATGTATCTCTTGTAGATGCTGAATACACTCTTGTAGATGGGCTGTACATCTCCGTTAAAAAAAAAAAAAAAAAAGCTATCTTACCTAAATCGTTCTTCAGATGTGCAGCAGTTTTGAGCCATGGCCTGTGTCATGTCTCAACAGGGGGGATGGTAGCACTCATATGGACAGTGTTCACAGCCTAGGGGTTTACCATCTACTCTAAAAAAAATTTTTTTGTCTTGTATTATTTGTGCTAAACAATGCAGAAGGGAGTATAAGACCAGGAGGGGGCGCCGTCCGACACATGGGGGATGCTGGGAGAGCTCTGAGTGTAACTTCTATAGAAGGAGTGACGAGCGCCATACTGGTAGATCTGCTCCCTGACCTACTGACTGCAATCCCTGCTAGCCGTCATAAACCAGCCCTGCAGTCACACCGTTTCTGCCGTCACACGGCTAAATGTCTGACCATTGTCTATGTGTATAGCATCCCTCACTCTTCACTTCGCCATACAGTGCACATCTCCAGCTCGCCATACAGTGCACATCTCCAGCCCTTTACCTTCTGTATCACCCCATTACCTGTAGTATGTAAGCTGGTTGGAGCAGGACCCTCACCCCTATTGTTTCCATCAGCTGATTACTATGTAACTGCGGTTCTGTAATGTTTGTACTTCTGTCTTTCTGTATCCCCCGTCTATGTAAGCGCTGCGGGATATGTTGGCGCTATACACAAAGATTATTATAGATGTGTGTCAGATGAGGGACTTGTTGGCATTGCACACAAAGGGGTAAGGCGTGGCTAGATGCTTGCCTGGCTTGATAGTACTCCTAGTCAGGCCACGTCCCTGGTGGCCATCTTAGTGCTAGTCATGGCCTGCGGCCATTTTAGTACCTGCTGTAATACCTTTGGCCGCCGCCCAGACGCCATCTTGGCTCCTTACATCCCATAGCTGTACCTTCTACCTGGCATCCCAATGCTTGCACTTGTAGTACACAACACCAGTGATTAGTGCCTTCTCTGAACTGCATAGGAATAGTCAGCAGCCTCCATCACTGTCCTCTGTGTGTTGATGATATGTTGTCTATCTTATTAAGTGTGTGCTATAAGATGGGGTCAGCTCACAAATGGTTAAATCGTCTGTTACATGGGAGTGCTTCTTTCACCCTCGCCCCCACCTTTCAGCTTTAGAGTTCAGTGAGGGAGGGAGGGGGGAGTGTGACTGACTCTAGCCATGCTCTGCTTGCTTGATATGAATAGACCTGTAATGAAGATGATCAGGAATGAAGTTTAGTATAAACCTGTGTGAACAGGGAACGTCCATTCTTGCTGTTATTTGTACATGTCAGTTCTGTGATTGGTTTGCAGTGATTTTGATTGTTAAATGGTGTTTTCAATGTGATAATGTCATGTAAGATATAATAATAATGAAGTTGTTGATAATGTGAGAGCTGAGTGTCCCTATTAAGGGGAGGATAGCACAAGGATGCTGCAGTTATCTGTAGGAGGCAGACACAGCTAAAGCTCTGTTTATCTTACTCCATCACCTCTCCCTGATAAGAGAAATTCCTGAGGGGGGTTGTTAACGTTGGAGGATCAAGCGACTACAGATGATTGGAGTAGTAGTAGTTGTGTGAATCTTAATGTTATGCAGTAAATATTGTGTATAGAGAATGTTAATAATTATATGAGATAGAAAGACTTGACCCCACGATAGATAACAGTTAATGACAAGTCCTCACGCTGTGATGAACGTAAAATGTGTGATTAAGCTTCTTAACTCTACCTACCCCCCACAGATAAGTGATCCATGTTATACATTGAGTTTGCTGTTTCCACCTGTGAGCGGGGACCAAATGCCTGCTGTTGCCTCTGATCCTGGGGTTATACTTGCTTCGCGCTACCTGGTAATGGGACTGAGGCAGACTATGGGAGACTGCCTGAGGGATGCTGTGCGGAGAGGAGAACCGTAAGGCACGCTGTCTCTGGGATATGGCCTGAGCTGCAGAGAGCACGCACAGACGTGTGATGGTTGTGTGGTGACCGGGCCTAGAACAGGTGCCAGGTACGGCCCCTAACGGGATTGTGCTTGGTACAACTGATAATGCCTATATACCTCATGACCTCCGAGGGTAACAGCAAGGGCTGTGTCCGGAGAACTAGGGACACCTCTCCCAAAGGTTCCTCTGACCCATCGGGGTCCCAAGGGGGGTACCGGACGAGTATGGGACGAGAAATCGGATGGCTGCAGGGGGTTTGAGTCTCTTCTTGCATGGTGGGTAACAGTGAATAAAAATGTAGACTGGATTATATATATATTATAACCAACAGAGATTTGTTAATTATACAAGAGATGCAATCAAGGGCCTAGCGGAACAACTAGGACACACCTTACACTTATTGCATGGCAAAATAGAATGGCTCTTGATATGTTACTAGCAGAAAAAGGAGGAGTTTGTAAAATGATTGGAGGATATTGTTGTACTTTCATTCCTAATAACACAGCACCTGATGGTAGTGTTACTCGAGCACTGGAAGGGTTAAATGCATAATAAAATGAACTAGCTGATAACTCTGGAATAGACGATCCATTCACAGACTGGTTGGAAAACTTGTCCGGACACTGGTCACAAGTCATATACTCCACACTAGTCTCTATGTCAGTATTTGCCTCCATTCTAGTACTTTGCGGTTGCTGCTGTATCCGAGGACTGTTACAAAACCTTATTATTATTAACACTTCCATCACCAAAACTATGTTCCAAAATATACAAGATGACGAAGAACAAGATGCCTTACTGGGTCAGGTGACCACCTCTGTATGACAAGTGATGGTTAAAAGTTCTACGAAGAAAGCGCCATTTTTCTTTGATGATTTTGAAGTGTGACATTTTGATTCCAGTGCGTTCTGATTGTACCGGAGGATCGCTCTAAATCACTGATGGACATTTCGATAAGTAAGATTTTATATCATGATGGACAATCATTTATATATGAAGAAAGGAGCATCAATCTCATAATAAATAAAGGCCAAGCTTCTCTTGGAGGTGGGCCTAATTGTGGGTACAATTGGTGGAATGACTTTATATATATATATATATCAATGTAATGCTTTTATCTGAAATAATTATATACTTAGTCTTGAAGTGTGAACCCAGGCGTCCTGGTAATAAAGCTTCGGGCTGTAGCCAGGGGGTCTGTGGTAGAGTCATTATATATGTGTATAAACTATTATACTGTGTTGATGTATTGATCTAAAGTGGGGAATGTTAAGAAAATTGTAGATCAATGTATCAGTTAATTATTCTATATTGCCTTGTAGAGCATGATACTGGTATGAGTAGTGAAAGGGTTAAAATATAACCCTTCTTTAGGCCTCCATGTCTTCTCAGGAAAGATGATAGTCTACTAGACCCCCCATGTATGCATATCTATAGACAGGAAGCTACACACTACAGGGGGTAAGTCTGTAAAGTATTACATGCATTCCTTTCTCCTGAATTCATAGTGGTCTCATTGTATGTAATAGATACACCCTAGAAGGTGTAACTTATGTTAATCACTTTTATTTTAAGCCTATCATATATCCTTATTCACCTTGGAGGTATAAACTTTTGCTGTGATGTCATTTATAATATATAATCTTTGACCACCTTAAAATTAAAGCAGAAATCATCTGATATAGCTCAGGCTAGTGTGATGTGTTTCTCCTGGGCCCAGACTTCTGCACGGGATCTGGGACCGTCTTCTCTTTGATAAACACATAAATTCTCCTTACAGTGACGAACATCAGTGGTTGGCTTTATGCCAAAGTAATCACCTAGGAATATTACTGTTAGGCACAAAAATTCTAAGTGTCCTTTAACAACAGTTTGACAGAAATCATCTGCATCCACAGCTAATTGATCTGAATTTCTATCTCAGATTAATATATGTAATCTGTAGTTATATCCCAGATTACCATATATTTCTCTTTTGTGATTATAGGAGGAGTTCTCCAAAAAATCCTTGATTTATCTATATAAATGCAGATGGCAAGAATTTTGCTATAGGTTATTCCTTGATATTTAAGGTACACCTTGCACTATTCAATAAATAAGAAGCCATCCCTGGTAATATACACCACCTGGATTTGGGATGTGTATCTATCCCTTGGTGATTGCAGATGTATATGGGCTTTTTCCCTACGATATCTGCATATCACTTATTGTGGTGATTGATTCATTTGGTTTAAGCTTGATAATATAATCCCAGTATCCTAGATAGATTCAAGTGAATACATAACTCTATTTAATGCAGGGATATAGTATTTTGGTCGACAGTGCTTTCTGCGACTATAACAATCACGATTCTCTGTTATCATCTCCTCTCCCTCCACATGACATTATCTATTATAATTGATGATAGGGGAATTTTCTAACATCTCCTAATCATAATAGAAGGGAGAACGAGATAGAAGTAAAAGAAAACAACAACTAAATCTAATCATTAGATGTTACACGGAGATCTTGATAGGTCAAAAGACCCTCCTTTTAAAGGGATTATCTGGGCTTAATGAAAAGAATCAACAAATAAACGAGACCTCCTATTTTATTATCATCTAAGCATAGTTATATTGTATCACTTTATATCGCACAAAATTGTTTTTCTTCTTTTTTTATTTAAATTAATAAAGGTTATATTTTATTATATTTTTGTGGTTCCCCAAGGTGAAATACACTTGTTTGACGGGAACTTAACTGCTTCGGTGATTTTAAATTTCATGTTTCTATGACATTGGGAAGTGAGAGATTTAGATTATGAACGTAAAATTTGGACGCTAATTCTTTTGCGCATAGAATTGAATAATGGAGTTGGGACCCATTAGCTTTTCCTATTTATGACATAATCAATGCTCGTGCCAAATTTCCCGTTTCTATGACACCGGAAAGTGAGAAAATTACATACCGCACGTAAAATTTTGACGCCAATTCTTTTGCGCATAGAATTGAATAATGGAGTTGGGACCCATTAGCTTTTACTATTTATGACATAATCAATGCTTGCGCCAAATTTCCTGTTTCTATGACACCGGAAAGTGAAAAAATTACATTCCGCACGTAAAATTTTGACGCCAATTCTTTAGTGCTAGAATTGAATAATGGAGTTGGGACCTATTAACTTTTCCTATATATGACACAATCAATGCTCGTGCCAAATTTCATGTTTCTATGACACCAGAAAGGGAGAAAATTAGATTCCGTACGTAAAATTTGGACGCTAATTCTTTTGTGCATAGAATTGAATAATCGAGTTGGGACCCATTAGCTTTTCCTACTTATGACATAACAAATGCTTGTGACAAATTTCCCGTTTCTATGACACCGGAAAGTGAGAAAATTACATTCCGCACGTAAAATTTTGACGCCAATTCTTTTGCGCTAGAATTGAATAATCGAGTTAGGACCCATTCGGTTTTCCTATTTATGACATAATCAATGCTCGTGCCAAATTTCACGTTTCTATGACACCAGAAAGTGAGAAAATTATATTCCGCACGTAAAATTTGGATGCTAATTTTTTTGCGCATAGAATTGAATAATTGAGTTGGGACCCATTAGCTTTTCCTTTTTATGACATAATCAATGCTCCTGCCAAATTTCACATTTCTATGACATTGGGAAGCGAGAGATTTAGATTATGTACGTAAAATTTTGACGCCAATTCTTTTGCGCATAGAATTGAACAATCGAGTTGGGACCTATTAACTTTTCCTATTTATGACATAATCAATGCTCATGCCAAATTTCCCGTTTCTATGACATTGGGAAGTGAGTGATTTAGATTAGTACGTTAAATTTCAACGCCAATTCTTTTGCACTAGAATTGAATAATCGAGTTGGGACCCAATTTCTTTTCCTATTTTGGAGATAATCTATGCTTGTGCCAAATTTGATGTTTCTACGACATCGGGAAGTTGGAGAACTTTTGGCGAGTCAGTCAGTCAGTCAGTCAGGGCTTTCAGCTTATATATATATATATATATATATATATATATATATATATATATATATATATATATTTATATATAGTGACACCACAGGGGTTAAATATCACGCCAAACGGTCACTTTCCTTGTTCACTTTATTCATACACAATCTTTAACCAAAACATAGATGACTGGGTCTCCAGGGCAATAATAAACATTTGGCAACAACAAAATCTCTTATAAACGTCCCTTCACAGTCCTTTTCAAAGTCCCCTCAGTACAATCCTCCACAGGGTTGAAGGCAACAGCAACAACAAGTCCACTTGATTTGCACACACCTGTGGATGTCCAGATCGCAGCTGGTCCTTAGTCTGTAGTGCCTTCAGACCCTTAGTCCAAGGGCAGGCGTACTCCAGGGGTCCTGCTGGAACCACGTAGTTCCTGGTCCATAACGTCTCTCTACTACATACAACAGGAGTTTTCTTTCAACAGGAGTCTGGTCGCAATATAGCCTTAGATGAAGTCTGGTCCTCCCAGACACACACATCTCCTAGGTGTTGAGGTGAGGGGCGTCTCCCTGTCCACCTCTGGCCTTCTCAGCCACACACTCTGGGCTAACAGCCCTGCAGCTCCCCTGAGCTGTCTTCCTGGCCTTCTCAGCCAGACATTCTCTTCCACTGCAGTAGGAACAACCCTTTTTATATCACTGACCACACCTGTGGGTGTTTTCCCTCCTACTTCAGGCACCAGACTGATTGTCTGCTGCCCCCTACAGGCCATCCTCTGTAGTGCACCCCTACATATCCCTCCCGCTTGATGAAGGCCGTATCACATTTTTCTTCTTCTGACCCTCCAGGGTCAAAACTCCAGCCTCGGGGGTCTCTTTCTGTTTTTACCTGTCTGACGAGTTCCTTCTTCTTGTCTTCACTCTGCTCCTCACATCCTTGTAGATCTCTGTCAGACTGTGCTCTCACAGCTTGCAAGTTGACTCCCAAGGGCAACTTTGTGGCTTGTAACTTATAGTCAAGTTTCCCTACCTGACCCTTCATTTCTTCTTTTTGCTGCTCCAAGGCTTTAGTAGACTTTTCTAGTTTAGGTACAGTCTTTTCACCATCATCCTTGGAGCTAACACAGTCCTCCTTTTTAGTGCAGGCCGGCTAGTGGAGACGTTCTAACTGAGCCTCCATTTTGAAGGTCTCTTCTAGCTCAAGAACCTTGTCTCTATATTCTTCCAGTTCCTCTTGTAGCTCATGCTCCAGCATGGCCTTGCTATGGATTACAGTCTCCACTTCATTTTTCAATTTATTAAGGTTTACAACTATCATTTTTTCCTCACTTTGTAGCAATTCCATCTCTTTTTTAGTACAGTGTTGTCATTGGTTAGAACCAATAGCATTCTTCGAAGTTCCTTTCCCTCTGTCTCTGACTTTTGCTTGGCAACATGCAGTTCACTGATGAGTTGGTCCTTGGATCCAGCATCCCTGTGATAGGCTTCTACCATTTGGACAAACTGTTTCTTCACTTTCTGGGTTTGCCTTTTTACGTCATTATTCTTTTGCTGCAGTTCTTCCAAGACTTCTGTCGCCATTTGTGAGACCTTCTGAGCTTCAGCAGTCTCCTTTTGTAAACATAATTTGGCATTCTTTACTACTTGTAACCCTTTCAGATTCTTTAACAAGATCACCTTTTTTCTTTTCTGTCTGAACTGGGTTTTAGACATCTCTGGTCTCAGAACACTTCTTTAAGCCGCCTGACTATTTGATTTACAGAATTTCATCTTCATGCACAACTTCCCTGAGAACCGATGAAGCTCTGCTCTTTCTACTGACACTACTTTCACGGTGCGTGCCAGGGTTAGTACCTCTGTTTCTTTCTCATTAGCCCTTTTTTCTGCATGCTCAAGTTCACTGGCATATCTTGCAGATCTGGCTTTCTCTTCACTCAGCTCCTGTTCACACAGCTTCTGTTTCTTCTCCAGTTTGGCCATAAGCTCCTGTTGCTGACCAAGCTTAACAGTAACATCTTCAACCTCTTGCTGAAGACTTACTTTAACCTTCTCAAGTTTATCATAGGCAGCTGTTTTCTCTTCACACTGCTGCCTCGTAGTTTCTAATTCTCCTTGTATTTCTCTTTTCTGCTCTTCCACAGAATCCAAACACAAAGCACTCTTCTCCAGTCTATCTTCCAGATCCACCACCTCCGCCTGAAGTGTTGCAATCTGCTCTGATAGGTTTCTCTTAGCTTCTGCATCCTCTTCTACTTGCTTGAGGAATACATTTTTCTGACTTTGCATAGTCTTCAGGTCTGCACTGAGACCAAGCCTCTGCTGCGTCTCTTCTTGCAGTAACTTCTGGAACTCTTTACTCTGAGCTTTCAGCTTCACCTGCAGCCTGCTCACCTGCTCAGACAACGCTGTCTGCACACTGTCACCTTCAGTTATTTTTATTTGTAGCTCTTGAAACTGCATCTCTACTGTATTTTTCTTGCATTCATATGCACACTTGTCTTCCAACAACCCCTTCACCTTTTGGGTCAGCTCAAGACACTCGCTTTTCCATGTTTCTTTCACTTTTTCAAGTTGCTTCAATTGCTTGGACAATTTCCCAACAACTACAGCATGGGACAAAAGGTTTCAATAAAGACTTATGGAACATCCTGTGAATCCTCCATGTAGCTGGCAAACCCAGTTCATAGGCGAGCGGGTTCACAACACGTGTGATGACAAAGGGACCCACGTAACGCAGTGCCAGCTTCAAGGATGGGACCCTTAATTTGAGATTTTTAGAAGACAGGTATACTTTCTGTCTCACCCTGTAAGGTTCACATACAGACAGACTCTTCCCACTACGGAACTGCATACGAGCCCCCGTTGCTTCCAAGTTTTTCTGTACCTCTTTCCATACTCCCTGCAGCGTATCTGTGGCGACATCAGCTGCAGGACAGACAGATGGAGTAGGGATCGCTGTAAGGAAGCGAGGATGCTGACCGTATACACAAAAGAATGGAGATACCCCAGTGGAAGAATAAATGCGGTTGTTTAGTGCAAACTCTGCCAACGGCAGGAACTCTGCCCACTGATGAGCCTTTTCGCCAGCAAACAACCGTAAATATTGCACTAAATCTTGGTTCTTCCGCTCAGTCTGACCATTGGTTTGTGGGTGGAATGCTGAGGAGAAGGAAAGCGACGTTCCCAGGTTTCTGCAGAAGGCACGCCAAAACTGCGACACAAACTGAACCCCGCGATCAGATACAATGTTTTGGGGAACCCCATGTAGGCGAATTATTTCTTTTACGAAAATCTTGGAAAATTCTTTTGCCGAAGGTAGCTTCTTTAACGCCACAAAATGTGCCATCTTTGAGAACCAATCGACAACCACTAAGATAGTGGTGCACTTCTGGGATTCCGGTAGATCAGTGATAAAATCTACCAATAACTGCGACCACGGACTAGAAGGTACCGATAATGGTCTCAGAGGACCCTCCGGAGGACGCCGCTGATTCTTATTGCGTGCACAGACAGAGCATCCCTTTACAAAGTTGCGGATCTTCTGAGACATGCCTGGCCACCAGAAGTGTCTAGAACAAAGATCCAGGGTTCCCTGAAACCCCGGATGACCTGCGAGAACTGACGAGTGAGATTCATCCATGACTCTAAGACGTAAGGTCTCTGGCACAAACCATCTGCCCTCCGGCACCCCGAAGGAGCGTCCTGCTGAGCATTCTGTAGTTAAGGGTCAAAGTTAGATTCTATAGCTGCCACCACCACCCCAGGTGCCAAGATATTCTCGGGAGTCATGGTCTCACTTTCCGGCACCCCGAAACTCCGTGACAGGGAGTCTGTCTTTACGTTCTTCTCTCCTGGGATATACGTCACGACGAAATTAAACCTGGCAAAAAACAACGCCCACCTGGCTTGACGAGCTGTGAGTCTTTTAGCATTGGCGAGATATACCAAATTCTTGTGATCAGTATATACGGTAATAGGGTGTCTAGCACCCTCAAGATGGTGTCGCCACTCTTCTAAAGCCCATTTGATCATCAGTAACTCACGGTTACCCACGTCGTAGTTGCGTTCTGCTGAACTAAACTTCCGCGAAAAGAATGCACATGGGCTATACCCAGATCTCCCACTGACTTCCTGCGACAATACTGCTCCTGTCCCCACCTCAGATGCATCTACCTCAATGAAAAAGGGTAGGCGCGCGTCCGGCTGTATTAGCACCGGGGCAGTCGTCAATGCCCTTTTTAGATGACTAAAGGCCTCTAGGGCTGCAGGCGACCATTTTACCAAGTGGCCCCCTTCTTAGTCAGATCGGTCAAGGGTTGAGCAATAACCAAGTAATTCTTAATGAATTTGCCGTAAGAATTTGCGAAACCCAAGAACCGCTGGAGAGCCTTAAGGTTGTCTGGTCTGACCCATTGGGAGATTGCTGCTACTTTGTCAGACTCCATTCGAATCTCCGTGGGTGAAATCACATAACCAAGGAAAGATACTTGTTTAGAACCAAATGTACATTTCTCCAACTAGACAAAAAGTTGATACTCGCGCAAACGGGTCAGAACCAACCTCAGGTGCCACACATGTGAATCCCAGTCAGGAGAATACACCAGAATGTCCACGGGACTTAGCTGGTCCACTTCCATAGGCTCGGCCCCAGGAGCTGGCATAGGAGAAATGGGAACGGATCTACAGGAATCCCTAGTTTTACAGGCCTGGCGTTCCTTTTCTCTAGATCTCAGTCTCCTGTCAGCCTTTACTGCCAATACCATCGCCTCATTAAGTGTTATGGGAGCGGGATGGGAAATAATTAGATCCTTGACAGCATCAGAAAGACCCAACAAAAACACATCTTTGAGGGCACCATCATTCCAGGAGGTTTCACCGGCATACTGTCTAAACCTAGAGCAATAGTCTTCAGCACACTGCTGCCCCTGACGCAAAGCCATGAGGTGAGATACAGCTAACCCCACCCGGTCCGGCTCATCAAAAATACCTCCTAGTTCCTGAAAAAATGAATCAACAGACTGCAGGCAAGACGAACTTTCGGGTAAGGAGTAGGCCCATGTCTGGGGGGGACCCCGCAGCAAGGACAGAATCAATCCTACCTTCTGGGACCCAGAGCCGGAGGATCCAGGCCGCATCCGGAAATATAGTCTACATGCCTGCTGAATAACGAAATACTTGCTTCTCTCCCCAGAAAACACCTCAGGGAGAGGAAACTTGGGCTCAGGAATAGATGGGGCGGCAGGAACCTGCACCAACATCCACTGCTCCTGGGCCATACGACCAGACAGGTCTTGGATCACGCCCACTAGCTCCTGCAACTGATTAGCAAGGACGCTCAAAGTCTCCATTGGAGAGCAAACAAAAATCTGTAGGTAAATTTTAAGGGCCAGTTATTTTGTTACGGTATCCTACCCGATGATACACCAGCCCGGGTTGCCCTAGAACTTACCTGCAACCCCTGTCCCTGCCTACTTGCCTCCACTCGTGGCTGACCCCAGGCAGGCAACTGGGCGGCGGTCCCTACACTCGCTAGGGACCGAGGAGGGACGCTGGCGTACCAAGATGGAACAGGGTAGAATACCGACAGGAAGGGCAGATGAATAAACCAAGAGAAAATAAAGCAGACCGAAGCAGATGGATAACCTGGCAGATAAAGCACCGAAGCTGAAACACAGGAGACTGACAGAAGCAGGAAGCTAGAACACTGAACAGAAAGTGAATGGGCCTCACTGCCAGCCTTATAAGCAGAAGCCTCCGCCCAGGCGCGGAGAAGGGGAGGCGACACCTCCCAGCAGAATTCCATAACAGGGACTCCTGCATAGAGCTGCACTCACAGACGCCCGCGTGCACGCCGCCGGCCGGACCCACGAGCACGTGCACCGCGCCGACCAACCACCTGCGGCCCCGGCAGCCGCCGCATGGTAACAGCTGTCTTCCTGGCCTTCTCAGCCAGACACTCTCCTAGGTATTAAGGTGAGAGGCATCTCCCTGTCCACCTCTGGCCTTCTCAGCCACACACACTGGGCTAACAGCCCTGCAGCTCCCCTGAGCTGTCTTCCTGGCCTTCTCAGCCAGACACTCTCTTCCACTGCAGTAGGAACAACCCTTTTTATATCACTGACCACACCTGTGGGTGTTTTCCCTCTTAGTTCAGGCACCAAACTGATTGTCTGTTGCCCCCTACAGGCCATCCTCTGTAGCGCACCCCTGCAATATATATAGATAACAACCAATAACAGCGCAGCTTTCATGTTACCTCAGCGGTATAATATATAACAACCAATTGCAGCACAGCTTACATGTTACCTCAGCTTTATAATATATGACACCCAATCATAGCGCAGCTTTTTTAAACATTACGTTTTTATTAGCATTTTCAGAGTACATAGCATGTTGAGTATACAGTGCAATGAATTTTTATCATCTACTTTAAACATTGTATGTTACATCTTTATTGAAGGGATAGTGAGGAAGGAAAGGAAAGGGGGGGGGGGGGGTAGGGAAAAATCAGGGGAAGTTTATAACCTTAAAACCTTAAAGGTATTTCAAACGCATATATTCTGCATTTCACACTGCAATTATTAGTCCATTTGGAGTTGACGTTTTCCATAAAAGTTTTGCATTATTAGAAAAATTGCGGTTAAAAAGGAGAAATGCTATTTGATATCAAAGCGAATGGTAGTATTAAACCAATTTTAGTACACAATGTGAAAAAGATAGGGGGTGAGCGGAATCAATGAAGGGGCGTTGCGGCAGGAGAGAGTAGCCTCGTTAGAAGCTAGTCAAATCCTGCTGGCATTTTTGTTGTTCGGGTCCATGCTGCCCAGTCCTTCCTGAACTGAGCCAAAGTGTCCTTTTGGTGAGTGATTAGTTTCTCATGGATGCAATTCAAAGTAACAGCATCTTGCATTTCTTCTATAGAGGGAGTGTGCTTAGATCTCCAATTTCTCGCTATTAAGATTCGTGAATAGAGATGAGCGAACGTGTTCGTCCGAACTTGATATCCGTGCGGATATTAGAGTGTTCGGGATGTTCGTTATTCGTAACGAACACCATGCGGTGTTCGGGTTACTTTCACTTCCTTCCCTGAGACGTTTGCGCGCTTTTCTGGCCAATTGAAAGACAGGGAAGGCATTACAACTTCCCCCTGCAACGTTTAAGCCCTATACCACCCCCCTGCTGTGAGTGGCTGGCGAGATCAGGTGTCCGCCTAATATAAAAGTCGGCCCCTCCCGCGGCTCGCCTCAGATGCCTTGTGAGTTAGATGAGGGACAGTGCTGTTTGTACCGGAGCTGCTGTAGGGAAAGAATTGGTAGTTAGTGTAGGCTTCAAGACCCCCAAAGGTCCTTATTAGGGCCACTGATAGCTGTGTGTTGGCTGCTGTTAGCAGTGGCAATTTTTTTTTCTTCTCAAAATCGCCTCTGCAGAGCGTTGCACCCGGCATTAGGGACAGAAGTGTTGCATAGGCAGGGAGAGTGTTAGGAGTGAGTGTAGCCTTCAAGAACCTCAACGGTCCTTTCTAGGGCCATATTTAACCGTGTGCAGTACTGTGCTGGCTGCTGTTAGCTGTGCTGCATATTTTTTTTCTTCTCAAAATCGCCTCTGCAGAGCATTGCACCCTCCATTGATACTGCAGGGAAAGAATTGTGTAGGCAGGGCCACAACACAGTTATTATTCATTGAATATACGCAGTGCGGCCTTTTGCTTGTAAAACAAGTGAAAAAAATTCTATTTGACCTGCCTCTGTCCGTCCTAAGGGCTGTGGACACGTGTCGGCTGCGTGTGCAACGTTTAAAAATCAGACGCACCCAGCTACGTTTTACTGCTGGCTTCGCCATTTGCTTTCCTTAATTTGGAAAAAAAATACCTGCTCTGCCAGAGTTATAATAACTCTGCTACCCTCAAGTTCTGTGCCACATTAGCAGGGCCACAGCACAGTTATTAAACTTCTCATGTTCATTGAATATACGCAGTGCTGCCTTTTGGTGGAAAAAAACTGAAAAAATTTCTATTTGTCCTGCCTCTGTCCGTCCTAAGGGCGGTGGACACGTGTCGGCTGCGTGTGCAACGTTTAAAAATCAGACGCACCCAGCTACGTTTTACTGCTGGCTTCGCCATTTGCTTTCCTTAATTTGGAAAAAAAATACCTGCTCTGCCAGAGTTATAATAACTCTGCTACCCTCAAGTTCTGTGCCACATTAGCAGGGCCACAGCACAGTTATTAAACTTCTCATGTTCATTGAATATACGCAGTGCTGCCTTTTGGTGGAAAAAAACTGAAAAAATTTCTATTTGTCCTGCCTCTGTCCGTCCTAAGGGCGGTGGACACGTGTCGGCTGCGTGTGCAACGTTTAAAAATCAGACGCACCCAGCTACGTTTTACTGCTGGCTTCGCCATTTGCTTTCCTTAATTTGGAAAAAAAATACCTGCTCTGCCAGAGTTATAATAACTCTGCTACCCTCAAGTTCTGTGCCACATTAGCAGGGCCACAGCACAGTTATTAAACTTCTCATGTTCATTGAATATACGCAGTGCTGCCTTTTGGTGGAAAAAAACTGAAAAAATTTCTATTTGTCCTGCCTCTGTCCGTCCTAAGGGCGGTGGACACGTGTCGGCTGCGTGTGCAACGTTTAAAAATCAGACGCACCCAGCTACGTTTTACTGCTGGCTTCGCCATTTGCTTTCCTTAATTGGGAAAAAAATACCTGCTCTGCCAGAGTTATAATAACTCTGCTACCCTCACGTTCTGTGACACATTAGCAGGGCCACAGCACAGTTATTAAACTTAGATTATTCATTCACTAGAGGCAGTGGGGCCTTTCGTTTTCAAAAAAGGGAAAAAATTATATTTGGCCTGCAGTCTTGCGCCAATTTATTTCCTGCCTGTGAAATCAAATCACTGGTAATACAGCATGCTGAGGGGTAGGGGTAGGCCTAGAGGACGTGGACGCGGCCGAGGACGCGGAGGGCCAAGTCAGGGTGTGGGCACAGGCCGAGCTCCTGATCCAGGTGTGTCGCAGCCGACTGCTGCGCGATTAGGAGAGAGGCACGTTTCTGGCGTCCCCACATTCATCGCCCAATTAATGGGTCCACGCGGGAGACGGTTATTAGAAAATGAGCAGTGTGAGCAGGTCCTGTCCTGGATGGCAGAAAGTGCTTCGAGCAACCTATCGTCAACACGCAGTTCTGCGCCGTCCACTGCTGAAAATCCGAATCCTCTGTCTGCTGCTCCTCCTTCCTCCCAGCCTCCTCACTCCACTACAATGACACCTGCTCAGGAGCGGGAACACTCCCAGGAACTGTTCTCGGGCCCCTGCTTAGATTGGGCAGCAGCGGTTCCTCTCCCACCAGAGGAGTTTATCGTCACTGATGCCCAACCATTCGAAAGTTCCCGGGGTCCGGGGGAAGAGGCTGGGGACTTCCGCCAACTGTCTCAACAACTTTCTGTGGGTGAGGAGGACGATGACGATCAGACACAGTTGTCTTGCAGTGAGGTAGTAGTAAGGGCAGTAAGTCCGAGGGAGCAGCGCACAGAGGATTCGGAGGAAGAGCAGCAGGACGATGAGGTGACTGACCCCACCTGGTGTGCAACGCTTACTCAGGAGGACAGGTCTTCAGAGGGGGAGTCAAGGGCATCAGCAGGGCAGGTTGCAAGAGGCAGTGCGGTGGCCAGGGGTAGAGGCAGGGCCAGACCGAATAATCCACCAAGTGTTTCCCAAAGCGCCCCCTCGCGCCATGCCACCCTGCAGAGGCCGAGGTGCTCTAAGGTCTGGCAGTTTTTCACAGAGACGCCTGACGACCGACGAACAGTGGTGTGCAACCTTTGTCGCGCAAAGCTCAGCCGGGGAGCCAACACCAACAGCCTCACCACCACCACCATGCGCAGACATATGATGGCCAAGCACCCCACAAGGTGGGACGAAGGCCGTTCAGCGCCTCCGGTTTGCACCCCTGCCTCTCCCCCTGTGCCCCAACCTGCCACTGAGATGCAACCCCCCTCTCAGGACACAGGCACTACCGCCTCATGGCCTGCACCCACACCCTCATCTCCGCTGTCCTCGGCCCCATCCAGCAGTGTAGTTCAGCGCACCGTCCAGCCGTCGCTTGCGCAAGTGTTAGAGCGCAAGCGCAGGTACGCCACCACGCACCCGCACGCTCAAGCGTTAAACGTGCACATAGCCAAATTTATCAGCCTGGAGATGCTGCCGTATAGGGTTGTGGAAACGGAGGCTTTCAAAGGTATGATGGCGGCGGCGGCCCGGCGCTACTCAGTTCCCAGTTGCCACTACTTTTCCCGATGTGCCGTCCCAGCCCTGCACGACCACGTCTCCCGCAACATTGTACGCGCCCTCACCAACGCGGTTACTGCCACGGTCCACTTAACAACGGACACGTGGACAAGCACAGGCGGGCAGGGCCACTGCATCTCCCTGACGGCACATTGGGTGAATTTAGTGGAGGCTGGGACAGAGTCAGAGCCTGGGACCGCTCACGTCCTACCCACCCCCAGAATTGCGGGCCCCAGCTCGGTGCTGGTATGTGCGGAGGTGTATGCTTCCTCCACTAAAGCACCCTCCTCCTCCTCCTCCTCCTCTGTCTCGCAATCAAGATGTGTTAGCAGCAGCATGTCGCCAGCAGTCGGTGTCGCACGGTGTGGCAGCACAGCGGTGGGCAAGCGTCAGCAGGCCGTGCTGAAACTACTCAGCTTAGGCGATAAGAGGCACACGGCCCACGAACTGCTGCAGGGTCTGACACAGCAGACCGACCGCTGGCTTGCGCCGCTGAGCCTCCAACCGGGCATGGTCGTGTGTGACAACGGCCGTAACCTGGTGGCGGCTCTGCAGCTCGGCAGCCTCACGCACGTGCCATGCCTGGCCCACATCTTTAATTTGGTGGTTCAGCGCTTTCTGAAAAGCTACCCACGCTTGTCAGACCTGCTCGTAAAGGCGCGCCGGCTCTGCGCACATTTCCGCAAGTCCCACACGGACGCTGCCACCCTGCGCACCCTGCAACATCACTTTAAGCTGCCAGTGCACCGACTGCTGTGCGGCGTGCCCACACGGTGGAACTCTACGCTCCACATGTTGGCCAGGCTCTATGAACAGCGTAGAGCTATAGTCGAATACCAACTGCAACATGGGCGGCGCAGTGGGAGTCAGCCTCCTCAATTCCTTTCAGAAAAGTGGGCCTGGTTGGCAGACATCTGCCATGTCCTTGGTAATTTTGAGGAGTCTACCCAGGTGGTGAGCAGCGATGCTACAATCATTAGCGTCACCATTCCTCTGCTATGCATCTTGAGAAATTCCCTGCAAACCATAAAGGCAGCTGCTTTGCGCTCAGAAACGGGGGCGGTGGAAGACAGTATGCCGCTGGATAGTCAGGGCACCCTCCTGTCTATTTCTCAGCGCGTACAGGAGGAGGAGGAGGAGCATGAGGAGGATGAGGAGGAGGGGGAAGAGACAGCTTGGCCCGCTGCTGACGGTACACCGGCTGATTGCCTGTCATCCTTTCAGCGTGTATGGCCTGAGGAGGAGGAGGAGGAGGAGGATCCTGAAAGTGATCTTCCTAGTGAAGACAGCCATGTGTTGCGTACTGGTACCCTGGCACACATGGCTGACTTCATGTTAGGATGCCTTTCTCGTGACCCTCGCGTTGCACGCATTCTGGCCACAACGGATTACTGGGTGTACACACTGCTCGACCCACGCTATAAGGAGAACCTGCCCACTCTCATTCCCGAAGAGGAAAGGGGTTCGAGAGTGTTGCTATACCACAGGACCCTTGCGGACAAGCTGATGGTAAAATTCCCAGCCGACAGCGCTAGTGGCAGAAGGCGCAGTACCGAGGGCAAGGTAGCAGGGGAGGTGCGGAGATCGAGCAGCATGTACATCCCAGGCAGTGCAACAGTCTTTAAGGGCCTGGACAGCTTTATGGCTCCCCAGCAAGACTGTGTCACCGCTCCCCAGTCAAGGCTGAGTCGGCGGGAGCACTGTAAAAGGATGGTGAGGGAGTACGTAGCCGATCGCACGACCGTCCTCCGTGACGCCTCTGCCACCTACAACTACTGGGTGTCGAAGCTGGACACATGGCCTGAACTAGCGCTGTATGCCCTGGAGGTGCTTGCTTGTCCTGCGGCTAGCGTCTTGTCGGAGAGGGTGTTTAGTGCAGCTGGGGGAATCATCACAGATAAGCGTACCCGCCTGTCAACCGACAGTGCCGACAGGCTAACACTCATCAAGATGAACAAAGCCTGGATTTCCCCAGACTTCTCTTCTCCACCAGCGGACAGCAGCGATACGTAAGCAATACGTAGGCTGCACCTGCGGGTGGAAGCTACGTTCTCTCTCACCATCCAAAACGGGGACATTTCTGCTTCATCAATCTGTGTCTAATATTCCTCCTCCTCCTCCTCCTGCTACTCCTCCTGAAACCTCACGTAATCACGCTGAACGGGCAATTTTTCTTAGGGCCACAAGGCTCACTCAAATAATTTTTCTAAACAATTTTTAAAAGTTTCAATGCGCTTAAAAGCGTTGGAACTGTAACTTGAACCAATTTTTCGTTACACTGGGCTGCCTCCAGGCCTAGTTACCACTTAAGCCACATTAACCAAAGCGATTAATGGGTTTCACCTGCCCTCTTGGCTGGCCATGGCCGATTTTTGGGATGTACATTAGTACTGTTGATACAGCAATTTTTGTGGGCCCTCGCCTACAGTGTAATCAAATAAATTTTTAGCCCACCTGCATTAAGCACGACATTACTACCTCAGCTGTGTTGGGCAATGCAATGGGATATTTCTGTGTACCGCCGGTGGGTTCCAGGGAGCCACCCATGCTGTAGGTGCACACGGAGTGTAACCTACATGTGTCCACTTGTAAAGAACCCCAGTATGACTGGGGCATGCAGTGTGGGCCGAAGCCCACCTGTATTACGCACGACATTACTACCTCAGCTGTGTTGGGCAATGCAATGGGATATTTCTATGTACCGCCGGTGGCTTCCTGGCACCCACCCATGCTGTGGGTCCACAGGGAGTTTAACCTACATGTGTCCACTTCTAAAGAACCCCAGTCAGACTGGGGCATGCAGTGTGGGCCGAAGCCCACCTGTATTACGCACGACATTACTACCTCAGCTGTGTTGGGCAATGCAATGGGATATTTCTATGTACCGCCGGTGGCTTCCTGGCACCCACCCAGGCAGTGGGTCCACAGGGAATTATAAATGCATCTGTTTCCACTTGTAAAGAACCCCAGTCTGACTGGGGCATGCAGTGTGGGCCGAAGCCCACCTGTATTACGCACGACATTACTACCTCAGCTGTGTTGGGCAATGCAATGGGATATTTTTGTGTACCGCCGGTGGGTTCCAGGGAGCCACCCATGCTGTCGGTCGACAGGGACTTCACAATAGGGAGTTGTACCTGCCTGTGTCTATGAATTAAAAAGCCCGGTCTAACTGGGGCATGCAGACACCTCGACAGAATGAATAGTGTGTGGCACATAGGTTCCCCATTGCTATGCCCACGTGTGCAGCTCCTGATGGTGGTGGCACAGGATTCTATTTCTCATTGCTTCTGTACAGCATTGTGGGCTATCGCCCCGCCCCTTTTAAAGAGGGTCGCTGCCTAGCCGTGCCAACCCTGTGCAGTGTGTGCCTGCGGTCCCTCGTCATGGCAGACGCACTTCTAAATAGACATGAGGGTGGTGTGGCATGAGGGCAGCTGAAGGCTGCGCAGGGACACTTTGGTGTGCGCTGTGGGGGGGGAGGGGGGGCGGTTGGGCAGCATGTAACCCAGTAGAAGTGGCAGTGGAGTGTCATGCAGGCGGTGATTGTGCTTTGTTGGAGGTAGTGTGGTGCTTAGCAAAGGTATGCCATGCTAATGATGGCTTTTCAGAAGTAAAAGTTGTTGGGAGGGGGGGGGGCCCCACTCTTGCCGGTATTCTGGCTTAATAGTGGGACCTGTGAACTTGAGATGCAGCCCAACATGTAGCCCCTCGCCTGCCCTATCCGTTGCTGTGTCGTTCCCATCACTTTCTTGAATTGCCCAGATTTTCACACATTAAAACCTTAGCGAGCATCGGCGAAATACAAAAATGTTCTGGTCGCCCATTGACTTCAATGGGGTTCGTTATTCGAAACGAACCCTCGAACATCGCGGGAAGTTCGTTTCGAATAACGAACACCCGAACATTTTGGTGTTCGCTCATCTCTATTCGTGAAGTATGGAAAATGTGGGATATAATTATTCTATGACTCCTAGGTACGTTTTCTATGCCTATGAGGAGCAGGGCTAGTTCTGGTTCTACTTTCCTCAAAGAACGTAGCAGGTTGGATATATATTGTGAAATCCTGCCCCAACAGTGTACTTGGGGACATGACCAAAATATGTGAAGCAGGGATCCGACTTCCCCGCATCCTCTCCAGCAAAGAGGAGAGATGTCCTTTCTCATCTGCGAGAGCCTTAGTGGCGAGCAATACCATCTAGTCAGGAGTTTTTGATACTGTTCCCAATGAGAGGCGCAGGAGGAGGACTTGTGGGCCCATTTCAGGGCTTCACATCACGTCTTTGGTGAGAATTTTTTGTTCCAGTCCTTTTCCCAGTCTAGGAAATTGACCGTTTTTTTGAAGGCCTGGATACCACATAAGTAAGTGTAGATAGATTTGGAAATTTTTTTCTGCGGTGTTAAGTTTTCATTTAATAGGTCATTTAGTGGGTTTGGTAATGTTGCATAAAGAGTCTTTTGAGTTTCTAGATAGTTGCGGATACGTATGTACATATAGTATTCTTGGGATGGTATTGCATGTTTCTCTTGTATCTGAAGAAAGGGGAGCATGATATTCCCCTAATACAGATCTAAAATATTCATGGATGCTCTATATTGCCAATTATTTAAAGAAAGGTCCGGAATTAGATATTTCAAACTAAGAAATGAGAGAGGGATTTATTTTTGTTGATGTGTTTGATTCCAAATTTGATCCAGAGTTTGTTGCATCCCACCCCTGCATGGTAGCTTTCACTGTTGGAGAAAATTGCAACCCCCCCCCCCCCCCCGGGCCTGTATTGAGTTTACTAAAAGACATGCTCTCCAGTCGGTTATGCCTGTTAGAGCTGATTCAATAGAGGCCCACATTTTGTCTGAGTCCCTGTTGCACCAATGTCTACTTTGGTCGACCAGGAAGGCTTTATGGTATTTACATAGATTGGAAAGGCCCATACCCCCAAACTTTAAGGGGCTATTCAGGATAGAGAATGCCACTCTGGGCTTTGCTCCCTTTCATATGAATCCGCTCATTTGTTGGTGGAATGTTGAAAAAAATAAAGTCGGGGATAGACACAGTGAGAGTTCTAAAGAGATATAATATGCAGGGAAGGATGAACATTTTGTACAATATTGTCCTGCCCAACCAACTAGTCTCGAATCTGGCCAGACGGTCCAGTTCTTTTTGTATTGAGATTTTCAGTTGAGGGAAGTTTGCATTCGGAAGATCGTCAGTTGTGGGCTGTAACATTATACCCAAATAAAGCAAAGAAGAAGGGCACCACTGAAATGGGAATGTGGATCTTAAGGACCTTTCATCCATTTTTGATAACTGGATACCCATCATTTGTGATTTGGTAGAATTTACCATATAATAGGAGATGGCCCCGAATAGTTGCAAGGTAGACACCACCTAGGGCAGCGAAGCCCTCGGGTTTGTTAGAGTTAGTATTACATCATCGGCAAATAAATTAATTTTATGCACGTTTGTCCCTATAGAGATGCCTTCAATATCTGGGTTGGATCTTATCGTCTCCGCCAGAGGTTCCATCATCATTGAAAATATAAGCAAAGAAGAAGGGCACCCCTGGCGTGCGCCGTTGGTAATTTGAAACGGTCTAGATAGTATGCCATTCATTAAAACAGAGGCTGTTGGAGTTGTATAGAAAGCGGTTATAGCTGAGAGGATCGACCTGGAGAGGCCAAATTTCTCTAGTGTCCAACGAATGAAACCCCAATGTACCCTGTTGAATGCCTTCTCTGCGTCCAAAGCGAGGAGCAGAGAAGGCATCCGCGCAGCGCCGCTCTAGCTATAAGATTGATCAGTTGCCTTGTTCCATCCGGAGCTTGATGTCCTCTCATAAAACCTACTTGATCATTTTTAATAAGTTGAGGTAAGATGGGAAATAGTCGGTTAGCTATAATTTTGGCGTATAATTTAATGTCTGAGTTAAGGAGTGAGATAGGTCGAAAGTTGCCTGGAGTCTCAGGAGATTTGCCCTCTTTAGGGATAGTAATAGAGATGAGCGAGCACCAAAATGCTCGGGTGCTCGTTACTCGGGACGAAAATTTTGCGATGCTCGAGGGTTCGTTTCGAATAACGAACCACATTGAAGTTAATGGGCGACCCGAGCATTTTTGTATATCGCCGATGCGGGCTAAGGTTTCCATTTGTGAAAATCTGGGCAATTCAAGAAAGTGATGGGAACGACACAGAAACGGATAGGGCAGGCGAGGGGCTACATGTTGGGCTGCATCTCAAGTTCCCAGGTCCCACTATTAAGCCACAATAGCGGCAAGAGTGAGAACCCCCCTCCCAATAACTTTTACTTCTGAAAAGCCCTCATTAGCAATGCATACCTTAGCTAAGCAACACACTACCTCCAACAAAGCACAATCACTGCCTGCATGACACTCCGCTGCCACTTCTCCTGGGTTACATGCTGCCCAACCGCCCCCTGCACGACCCAGTGTCCACAGCGCACACCAAATTGTCCCTGCACAGCCTTCAGCTGCCCTCATGCCACACCACCCTCATGTCTATTTATAAGTGCGTCTGCCATGAGGAGGAACCGCAGGCACACACTGCAGAGGGTTGGCACGGCTAGGCAGCGACCCTCTTTAAAAGGGGTGGGGCGATAGCCCACAATGCTGTACAGAAGTAATGAGAAATCCAATCCTGTGCCACCTCCATCAGGAGCTGCACACGTGGGCATAGCAATGGGGAACCTATGTGCCACACACTATTCATTCTGTCAAGGTGTCTGCATGCCCCAGTCAGATGGCGTTTTTTTATAAATAGTCACAGGCAGGTACAACTCCGCAATGGGAATTCCGTGTGCACCCACAGCATGGGTGGCTCCCTGGAACCCACCGGCTGTACATAAATGTATCCCATTGCAGTGCCTATCACAGCTGAGGTAATGTCATGTGAAATGCAGGTGGGCTTCGGCCCACACTGCATGCCCCAGTCAGACTGGGGTTCTTTACAAGTGGACACATGCAGTTACAACTCCGTGTGGACCGACAGCATGGGTGGGTGCCAGGAAGCCACCGGCAGTACATAAATATATCCCATTGCATTGCCCATCACAGCTGAGGTAATGTCATGTTAAATGCAGGTGGGCTTCGGCCCACACTGCATGCCCCAGTCAGACTGGTGGGCAAAAAATTAATTGGATTACACTGTAGGCGAGGGCCCAAAAAAATTGGTTTACCAACAGTACTAATGTACCTCAGAAAAATTGCCCATGCCCAACCAAGAGGGCAGGTGAAACCCATTAATGGCTTTGGTTAATGTGGCTTAATTGGTAACTAGGCCTGGAGGCAGCCCAGTTAAAATAAAAATTGGTTCAGGTGCAAGTTTCAACGCTTTATTGAGCATTGAAACGTATAAAAATTGTTTACAAAAATTATATGACTGAGCCTTGTGGGCCTAAGAAAAATTGCCCGTTCGGCGTGATTACATGAAGTTTCAGGAGGAGGAGCAGGAGGAGGAGGATGAATAGAATACACAGATTGATGAAGCTAAAAGGTCCCCGTTTTTGATGGTGATAGAGAACGATGCTTCCATACGCGGGTGCAGCCTACGTATTGTTTAGGTATCGCTGCTGTCCGCTGGTGGAGAAGAGAAGTCCTGGGAAATCCAGGCTTTGTTTATCTTGATGAGTGTAAGCCTGTCGGCACTGTCGGTTGACAGGCGGGTACGCTTATCTGTGATGATTCCCCCAGCCGCACTAAACACCCTCTCTGACAAGACGCTAGCCGCAGGACAAGCAAGCACCTCCAGGGCATACAGCGCGAGTTCAGGCCACGTGTCCAGCTTCGACACCCAGTAGTTGTAGGGGGCAGAGGCATCACGGAGGACGGTCGTGCGATCGGCTACGTACTCCCTCACCATCCTTTTACAGTGCTCCCGCCGACTCAGCCTTGACTGGGGAGCGGTGACACAGTCTTGCTGGGGAGCCAGAAAGCTGTCAAAGGCCTTAGAGAGTGTTTCCCTGATTGTGCTGTACATGCTGCCTGATCTCCGCGCCTCCCCTGCTACCTGGCCCTCGGAACTGCGCCCTGTCGGATGGGAATTTTACCATCAGTTTGTCTGCCAGGGTCCTGTGGTATAGCATCACTCTTGAACCCCTTTCCTCTTCGGGTATGAGAGTGGAAAGGTTCTCCTTATACCGTGGGTCGAGCAGTGTGTACACCCAGTAATTCGTAGTGGCCAGAATGCGTGTAACGCGAGGGTCACGAGAAAGGCATCCTAACATGAAGTCAGCCATGTGTGCCAGGGTACCTGTACGCAACACATGGCTGTCCTCACTAGGAAGATCACTTTCAGGATTCTCCTCCTCCTCCTCCTGCCATACACGCTGAAAGGATGACAGGCAAGCAGCATGGGTACCCTCAGCAGTGAGCCAAGCTGTCTCTTCCCCCTCCTCATGATCCTCCTCCTCCTCCTCCTCAACGCACTGAGATATAGACAGGAGGGTGCTCTGACTATCCAGCGACATACTGTCTTCCCCCGCCTCCGTTTCCGAGCGCAAAGCGTCTGCCTTTATGCTTTGCAGGGAACTTCTCAAGAGGCATAGCAGAGGAATGGTGATGCTGATGATTGCAGCATTGCCGCTCACCATCTGGGTAGACTCCTCAAAGTTTCCAAGGACCTGGCAGATGTCTGCCAACCAGGCCAACTTTTCTGTAAAGAACTGAGGAGGCTGACTCCCACTGCGCCGCCCATGTTGGAGTTGGTATTCCACTATAGCTCTACGCTGCTCATAGAGCCTGGCCAACATGTGGAGCGTAGAGTTCCACCGTGTGGGCACGTCGCACAGCAGTCGGTGCACTGGCAGATTAAACCGCTGTTGCAGGGTGCGCAGGGTGGCAGCGTCCATCTGGGACTTGCGGAAATGTGCGCAGAGCCGGCGCACATTTCCGAGTACGTCTGACAAGCGTGGGTAGCTTTTCAGAAAGCACTGAACCACCAAATTAAAGACGTGGGCCAGGCATGGCACGTGCATGAGGCTGCTAAGCTGCAGAGCCGCCACCAGGTTACGGCCGTTGTCACACATGACGATGCCCGGTTGGAGGCTCAGCGGCGCAAGCCAGCGGTCGGTCTGCTCTGTCAGACCCTGCAGCAGTTCGTGGGCCGTGTGCCTCTTCTCTCCTAAGCTGAGTAGTTTCAGCACGGCCTGCTGACGCTTGCCCACCGCTGTGCTGCCGTGCCGCACGACACCGACTGCTGGCGACGTGCTGCTGCTGACACATCTTGATTGCAAGACAGAGGTTGCGTAGGAGGAGGAGGAGGAGGGTGGTTTAGTGGAGGAAGCATACACTGCCGCAGATACCACCACCGAGCTGGGGCCCGCAATTCTGGGGGTGGGTAGGACGTGAGCGGTCCCAGGCTCTGACTCTGTCCCAGCCTCCACTAAATTCACCCAATGTGCCGTCAGGGAGATATAGTGGCCCTGCCCGCCTGTGCTTGTCCACGTGTTCGTTGTTAAGTGGACCTTGGCAGTAACCGCGTTGGTGAGGGTGCGTACAATGTTGCGGGAGACGTGGTCGTGCAGGGCTGGGACGGCACATCGGGAAAAGTAGTGGCGACTGGGAACTGAGTAGCGCCGGGCCGCCGCCGCCATCATACCTTTGAAAGCCTCCGTTTCCACAACCCTATACGGCAGCATCTCCAGGCTGATAAATTTGGCTATGTGCACGTTTAACGCTTGAGCGTGCGGGTGCGTGGTGGCGTACCTGCGCTTGCGCTCCAACACTTGCACTAGCGACGGCTGGACGGTGCGCTGAGAGACATTGGTGGATGGGGCCGATGACAGCGGAGGTGAGGGTGTGGGTGCAGGCCAGGAGACGGTAGTGCCTGTGTCCTGAAAGGGGGGGTTGGATCTCAGTGGCAGGTTGGGGCACAGGGGGAGAGGCAGCGGTGCAAACCGGAGGCGGTGAACGGCCTTCGTCCCACCTTGTGGGGTGCTTGGCCATCATATGTCTGCGCATGCTAGTGGTGGTGAGGCTGGTGGTGGTGGCTCCCCGGCTGATCTTGGCGCGACAAAGGTTGCACACCACTGTTCGTCGGTCGTCTGCACTCTCAGTGAAAAACTGCCAGACCTTTGAGCACCTCGGCCTCTGCAGGGTGGCATGGCACGAGGGGCGCTTTGGGAAACAGTTGGTGGATTATTCGGTCTGGCCCTGCCTCTACCCCTGGCCACCGCACTACCTCTTCCAACCTGCCCTGCTGCAGCACTTGCCTCCCCCTCTGAAGACCTGTCCTCAGTAGGCGTAGCAAACCAGGTGGGGTCAGTCACCTCATCGTCCTGCTGCTCTTCCTCCGAATCCTCTGTGCGCTCCTCCCTCGGACTTACTCCAATTACTACTACCTGAGTGATAGACAACTGTGTCTCATCGTCATCGTCCTCCTCACCCACTGAAAGCTTTTGAGACAGTTGCCGGAAGTCCCCAGCCTCATCCCCCGGACCCCGGGAACTTTCCAAAGGTTGGGCATCGGTCACGACAAACTCCTCCAGTGGGAGAGGATTCGGAACAATTGCTGCCCATTCTGGGCAGGGGCCCGAGAACAGTGAGATGAATGTGGGGACGCCAGAAACGTGCCTCTCTCCTAATCCCGCAGCAGTCGGCTGCGATACACCTGGATCAGGAGCTCGGCCTGTGCCCACACCCTGACTTGGGCCTCCGCGTCCTCGCCCTCGTCCACGTCCACGTCCTCTAGGCCTACCCCTACCCCTCAGCATGGTGTATTACCAGTAGTGCAGAAAAAGAATGCTGTAATTAAATGTGCCGCTTATTGGCCTGTGGTTGGCGGCTGACTTCACTTACAGAACGCACAGCAGAGCCAGGAAAGAATTTTGCGCAAGCCTGCTGTAACACTTAGCTGGCTGCGTATTAATTAGGTCTACTACCCCCAGCACAGACGCAGTACACTGAGGACGGTCACAGGCAGCCCAAATAGAAAGTTTTTTTCCAAATTTTTTTGGAAAAGCCCACTGCCTATATAGACAGTATACGTCTTTCACCTTTTTCACTGTCCCTGCCTCACCACTACTGGCCCTATACTATGTAAAATTACTGCAGACTGTTTTCCTCTGGACAGGATGACAGCGGTGATGTAACGGCCAACGCAGAGCCAGGAAAGAATTTTGCGCAAGCCTGCTGTAACACTTAGCTGGCTGCGTATTAATTAGGACTACTACCCCCAGCACAGACGCAGTACACTCAGGACGGTCACAGGCTGCCCAAATAGAATGTTTTTTCCCAAATTTTTTTGGAAAAGCCCACTGCCTACTGTATATAGACAGTATATATCTTTCACCTTTTTCACTGTCCCTGCCTCAGCACTACTGGCCCTATACTATGTAAAATTACTGCAGACTGAGGACGCAATGCTCTGCACGGCCGATATACAAAAAAAAAAAAAAGTGCAACACTGCAAAAAGCAGCCTCAACAGTACTGCACAAGGTCAGATGTGGCCCTAAGAAGGACTGTTGGGGTTCTTGAAGCCTAAAATAACTCCTAACACTCTCCCTATAGCAACTCCAGCAAGACAGCACTTTCCTTGAACTATGTCAGAATGCATCTGTGGCGAGCCGCGGGAGGGGCCGATTTATATACTCGGGTGACACCTGATCTCGCCAGCCACTCACTGCAGGGGGGTGGTATAGGGCTTGAACGTCGCAGGGGGAAGTTGTAATGCCTTCCCTGTCTTTCTATTGGCCAGAAAAGCGCGCTAACGTCTCAGAGATGAAAGTGAAAGTAACTCGAACATCGCGTGGTACTCGTCTCGAGTAACGAGCATCTCGAACACGCTAATACTCGAACGAGTATCAAGCTCGGACGAGGACGTTCGCTCATCTCTAGATAGTAAATATAGTTGCTTTTAAATTTTCTTGGGGGGCGTTACATTTGCGAATCCATCTGGGCGGGGTGACTTGCCCATTTTTAATGATCGAATTGCCCATTCTACTTCCTGCATTGTTATAGGAAGGCACAGTTCTTGGGTTTGTTTCCACGAGAGACATAGCAAAGATAATGTTGAGAGGAATGCGTTAATTAATTCCTCGCTAGGTTGAGGGGTATCTTTATCATGGCTGAGATTGTAAAGTGAGTTATAATATTTGCTGAATTCATCAGCGATTTCCTGTGGGCTATAAACCTTGTTGCTCGATGTCTGGGATATTAAGTAAGGAATCCTAGAGTTTGCTCTTCTTGCTTTAACTCTGTTGGCCATTTACAACGCCACACATCTTATAAGTTCTCCCTTCGCATCCACTCAGAGAAATGGGGAGTCCAGATCAGGGTTCTGGATAATATTGAAGTCCCCACAGATTAAAAGTTTCCCTTTAATTAGGTCTGAGATTTGTGTGAGGACGGCATTCAAAAAGGTAAGCTGTCCCGTGTTGGGGGCATAGACAGTCACTATGGTGAATGTCACGTTGTTGATATTACATACCAAAGTGACAACCCTCCCTCTGTTGTCTTGTAACTCCCGTAGTAACTGGAAAGCAATAGTTTTTTTATTGCAATAAAAACTCCCGCTTTTTTCTTTGGGCCATTAGCGTAGAACATTTTGGGAAAATTTCTATTAGACAGTCTGGTGGTGTCAGATTTTTGAAAATGGGATTCCTGGATAAAAACTATTTCAGCCTTAGATCTTTTAATTTCTCTCCATAGAAGGGACCTTTTATATGGGCTATTTAACCCTTTTATATTAAGGGACAAAACCTTCAATTCCATATGGATGGGGGTCAACTTTTTCCTTGCAGCTATTGTGGGTTGACCCTGAGCAGACCCTGCAAGAACGTAGTGAGTTCAGTAGGGTGTGTCGATTCTGGGATGCCTCTGAATTTAATGTTATTTCGGCAGTTTTTATCTTATACTGTACATCTGTCAATTTGTTTCGCAAGATTTCAATTTCATCTCCTAGATTGTTATGTGAGTCCACCAAAGAATTGTGGGCCGAGGCAAATTCTCCCATTTTACGCTCTGTATGGTCCACTCTACCTCCCAGTTCTTCCACTGACACGGTTATGCCAGTAAGGCTATTGGCACTGTCCTTTTGTATTGAGGTATATAATGCCAGCATTGCTTCTTTTATAAACATTTCGGAGGCTGCCTGGTTGTAAGCTGGCATATCTTGTAAGGACATTTCGGCTGAATGATCGGAATTAGAAGAGTAGCGAGCTTGTGTATTGGATGGCGAGTGCTGTGTACCTCTCTTGCTTCTTGTCACAGCATGAGTGGTAATGGATGTATGGCTGTGATTTTTGCAAGCTTGGTTTGAGTAGCTGTTATTGGCTATGAATTGCAGTTCAGTCGGAGCCTCCTCAGAAGATGCTGTGCGATGAGAGTCTTTTGCTTACATAAAAACTCCATCCTCACATGCTGGGTTATAATCATCTCCCAAAAAGGTAACTTGATTCTGAAGTTTAACATTTGAATTGGCTTGGATAGCCGGTTTTGTGTTGATAAAAACCACAGCCGTCGGCCCCAGGCAGCTGTCGTTTGTTGCCACAGGCTTTGCTAATTGAGAACTGGCAGGAGAGGTCTCACAGAGGGGACCTCCCCTGCCCACAGGGGCCCCAGAGGTAGGATGCAGGTGTCTATTGGGGCTTACAGAAGCGGTCTCAGCCGGGAGCCCTGCAGCCGAGACAGCCAGGGGCCCGTCTACTATGTCAACAGGAGTAGTGTGCACCCGATCCGAACGGCCGGCACTGCTCATAACAAGCGGCACAGCCAGCCTTCCCGAGGGGTATCCAGAGGAAGCAGGAGAGCCCTCATGTGTCTGGACCAAACCGTCACAGCTTACCTCCATACACAGCGTAGCCGGAGGTCTCTTAGGTGAGTCATACACAGCAGGGGAAGCTCCGCGATTCCGGCTCAGGGGGTCTCTGGCATTGGCAGTAAGACGCACAGCAGGTATCACTACCGGTGAGCCGGCCGCGGCAAAAGCCAGTGGGTCTCCCAGCCCATGGTCCGAGTGGCCGTCCGCCCCATCACCGAAATCCACGGCCAGCGGTGTCACATGTCTGACGGTAGTTTGCGAAGGCTTCTTCTCCCGAGGCTGCTCGTATCTTCTCCAGCAGGACCCAGCATGGCGTTCAATAGCCTTTCCTCTCTCCCTGAGCGCGGGAACCAAGGGCCGCCATCTTTGTGCTTTTCTCCTCGCTCTGTGTGGCGTAGAGGTTGGAATGCTTCTTGGGAAGTAGTTTTTTCACCCTTCTGGGCATGTTGAAAGAGGGTAGCGGTCTTCTGATGTAGAATTAAGGTGCTTTGAGCTGGTTTTCAGGTTGTTTGTTCAGTCGCTACAGCGGTATGATATATAACAACCAATGACAGCGCAGTTTTAATTTTACCTTAGCAGTATAATATATAACAACGAATCACAGCACA
This sequence comes from Eleutherodactylus coqui, assembly GCF_035609145.1. Lineage (NCBI taxonomy): Eukaryota > Metazoa > Chordata > Amphibia > Anura > Eleutherodactylidae > Eleutherodactylus > Eleutherodactylus coqui. The sequence goes on along the minus strand of NC_089843.1, from coordinate 197,951,287 downwards.
GCTTTCCTGTTACCTCAGCAGTATAAGAAATAGCAACCAATAACAGCACAGCTCTCATGCAACCTCAGTAGTATAAGTAGCAACCAATCACAGCACAGCTTTCATGTAACCTCAGCACTATAGGAAATGGCAATGAATCACAGCACAGGTTTCAGTATACCTCAGCAGTATAAGAACTAGCAACCAATCGCATTGCAGCTTTCATATTACTTCAGCAGTAGAAGGAATAGCAAACAATCACAGTGCAGCTTTCATTTTACCTTAGCAGTATAATATATAACAACCAATCACAGCGCATCTTTTATGTTACCTCAGCAGTATAGGAAATAGCAACCAATCACAGCGCAGCTTTCATGTTACCTTAGCAGTATAAGGAATACCAACCAATCACAGCGCAGCTTTCATGTTAGCTCAGCAGTATAAGAAATAGCAACCAATCACAGCACAGCTTTCATGTGACCTGAGCAGTATAAAAAATAGCAACTAATTGCAGCACAGCTTTCTTGTTACCTTAGTAGTATAAGAAATAGCAGAAAATCACGGTGCAGCTTTCATGTTACCTAAGCAGTACAAGAAAGAGCAACCAAGCACAGCACAGCTCTCATGTTACCTCAGCACAGGTTTCAGTATACCTCGGCAGTATAAAGAATAGGAACCAATCACAGCACAGACTTCATCTTACCTCAGCAGTATAAGAAATAGCAAAAAATCGTGGCGCAGCTTTCATGTTACCTCAGCAGTATAAGAAATAGCAACCCATCACAGCACAGCTTTCATGTTACCTCAGCGGTATAAGAAATAGCAACCAATCACAGCGCAGCTTTCATGTTACCTCAGCGGTATAAGAAATAGCAACCAATCACAGTGCAGCTTTAACCCCTTCCCGCTCCGGGGCGTACCGGTACGTCCTGGCAGCCTGGTACTTCCCGCAACAGGGCGTACCGATTACGTCCTGGAGATAGCGCGGGATCACATAAGATCCAGCGCTATCTCGCAGCGGGAGCCGGCTGTCAGTCACAGCCGGCGTCCCGCTGCAACAGCGGGGGGGCATCGGAGATGCGCCGCCCGCTGTTAACCCCTTCCCTGCCACGATCTAAGTAGATCGCGGCAGGGAAAGAGTTCACAGAGGGATCACACTCCCTCTGTGTCTCCGGCCGGAACTCGCGATGTCATCGCGAGAGCCCGGCCTGTCGCCATGGCGTCCTGTATTGCCTGTGCCTATAATCGCTGTATAAGCGATAAGGCATGGCAGAGCTATTGCTCTGCCATGCCTTATAACAGCGATCATAGGCACAGTGTTGTAAGTCCCTCAGAGGGACTCAAATAGTATAAAAAAAAGAAAAGAAAAGTGTAAAAAAAAGAAAAATGTTAAAAAAAAATGTTAAAAAAACCCTTTTTTTATGCTTTTTCTAATATTAGCATAAAAAAAGGGAAAAAAAATTAAAACCCCACATATTTGGTATTGACGCATCCGTAACGAAGTGTACAAAAAGATGAATGCACTTTTTATTTTGTACGATAAAAAGCGTAAAAAACAACGCTAAAAAACAGAGGCAAAATGCTAATTTTTAGCATTTTGCCTCCCAAAAAATACAATAAAAGTGATCAAAAAAGCCGTACATTCCCCAAAATGGTACCAATAAAAACTACAGCTCGTCTCGTAAAAAATAAGCCCTCATAGAGCTCCGTACATAGAAAAATAAAAAAGTTACAGGAGTTTGAATGCAGCTATAGAGGAAAAAAAAGATTTCCAAAAAAAAAGGGGTTTTATTTCAAAAAAAGTGTAAAAACCTAAAAAAAATATAACAATTTTGGTATCGTTGTTACCGTACCGACCCGCAGAAAAAATTTAGTGTGTCATTTATGCTGCATGATTAACGCTGTAAAAAAAAGAAAAAGAAATCTATGGCAGAATTGATGCGTTTTCTCTCCCTGTTATCATTAAAAAAAAATTAAAAAATTTTACGATATTGTCTATGTACCCAAAAGTGGCACCGATAAAAACTACAGCTCGCCATGCAAAAAACAAGCCCTTATACAGCCGCGTCCACGGAAAAATAAAAAAAGTTATGGCTTTTGAAAAATGGAGATGGAAAAATACCAAAAAATCGCTTGGTCCTCAACGCCAAAATAGGCCGTGTCATTAAGGGGTTAATGTTACCTCAGCAGTATAATATATAACAACCAATCACAGCACAGCTTTCATGTAACGTCAGTAGTTTAAGATATAACAACCAATCACAGCGCAGCTTTCATGTTACCTCAGCAGTTTAGAAAGAAACAACCAATCACAGCACAGCTTTCATGTTACCTCAGCAGTATAAGGAATAGCAACCAATCAATGCACAGCTTTCATGTAACCTCATTAGTATAAGTAGCAACCAATAACAGTGCAGCTTTCATTTTACCTTAGTCGTATAAAAAAATAGCAACCAATCACAGCTCAGCTTTCATGTTACCTCAGCACTATAGGAAATTGCAACCAATCACAGTACAGCTTACATTATAACTCAGCAGTATAAGAAATAGCAACCAATTACAGCACAGCTTTCATGTTACCTCAGCAGTATAATATATCAACCAATCACAGCGCTGCTTTCATGTTAACCTCAGCAGTATAAGGAATAGCAACCAATCACAACACCTTTCATTTTACCTGAGCATTTCCACTATCCAGCAATTGTTTTGGGAAACATTCGGCGGATGCATCATTTTGTAGTTGAACATGCAGGCCATTGTTTGTAATGCCTCTTTGTTTCGTGCTTGAGATGGAAATCGAACAATCTACATCTGTGGGGCATAACTGTTGACGATGCTCGCACGACATTTATCATAGGATAGATGTACTATGCCAGTAATCTTCCCAGGAGTGTACTCAACAACTTCTCAAAGTTTCATGCCGATCGGATGAATGGTGTAGTAATGCATAAAGGACAAACAGACATTCATATATATATATATATATATATATAGGACCCCTGATGATACCATTAATTTCGCTGAAACGTGTGTAGGGTCAAATACGTTTTAGCATATACCCAGCTCCAGAGGGAGGTCCAGCCATTTCTTAGTGTGTTCCCCCCTCCTCCCTTCTTTTGTGTTTTTGGTTTATTTTACGTTTATACTTTGCTTGATATTATTGCCATCACTATTAGCTATGATCAGGTCCTGGTTTTTAATTAGAATTATTAACAGTCATATTTTATCATTATCCTTTCAGTGATACTTCATTCATATGTGTGCTGTACAAAAAACCCCTGTTTTTAAATTGACACAATGGCCAAAAAAATACAAACAGTAATTTTTTGCTTCTACATTGCTTAGATTCATTCAAAAACTGTGGTGTCAAAATACACAGTAAACATCTAGTCAAATTTGTTAAGGGGTCTAGTTTTCAAAACAGGGTCACAGGTGGGGGGCTCTCTGTCATTTTGGCAGCTCAAGGGCTCTAAAAGTGTGCACTGGGGACTGAAACACCTTGTAATGACATTTTGGTTCCTAAAGCCACCGGCGGCTCCTTTCATTTTGGGCCCCGTTGTAGATAGACACAAAATATTAGGGCCAGAAAAGGTATGTTTATGAAAACAGCCCAAACGGGGGTATCCTCTATGGAGTGCTGATCCTTATTTTCATGTGCACTATAGAAAAAAAGTTGTCCTTAAAATGACATATTTGTAAATACATAAAAAAAAAATTTCTCCCCTAAATTGCATTTACTCCTGAAAAAAACCTGTGGGATCAAAATACTCATGACACTCCTCAGTACAAACATTAAGGGGTGTACATTTTAAAATGGGGTCATTTGTGTGGGTATCTATCATTCAGACACCTTTGCAGTCTTGGCTTGGTGTAGGAAAACAAAATGTTCCTCAAAATTGTAATAATTAATATTAAATTTGTACATCACTGTGGGAAGACAGCTCGGTAGAGTGCGGGTTAGCGGCAGTCAGAGACGGAGACAAGTATTTAAAGTCCAAATGCAGGCGTGACCTGCGTTTATTTCAGTCCAGGAAATCAAAACAAATCCAGCCTTAGCTACAGGCAAGAAAACAACAGTCCAGCAATAGGATAATAGGTAGTCCCTGCCTGTACAGGTCACGTTCAGCAGGTGCACCACACAGCAGGGCTTTTACCTTCAGCAGGTATATCAGGCTGCCTGGGTCCAGCAGCCATCCAGTCACCTCTGTGTCAGTGCACGCTGCTATTTATGTACACCTCTTCCTGGCCCAGCCTCAGCACCTGTGCTGATTAACCTTGCTCTTACCCCGGAGTGGAGGAAGTGGAATGGATGGCCCCACTACCAACCTGACATCCATTCCAAAAATCCAGGCCCAAAGACTTTTAAAGAAAAGACCTCCACCAACTACTTGCTGGAGATTACCATGTACTCCCGGATTTTCATGTCTCAAACAGTGGGACATGGACTTCCTCCAGCCCCACTAGGCATAATAACATTTTCAAATGTGCTTCTAGAAAAAAGTAAATGGATGAAAATATATATCTTATGGGGGCATGGCCTGGATGAAGACCGGAGCGGTCGCAAGTCTTTAAGTTCCGCAGTAAGACGGCCCTTTAAAGCTATCTAAAGCTACAAAAAGGAAGGATCCTCAGTAAAGAAGAAACTCTTGGAAGCTCACCTGAAGGATGACAACAAGCAAGAAGGTGAAAGCAGGACTGCAGCAGCTGTCATCCTTCTTCACGGCCTGATCGAGCGCAGGAGGAGAGGAGCGGACTGCCGGGGCACGAGAGGAGAGAAGCGCTGACAGAGCGGCAGGTCGGGAGGACACACTAAAGAGGAATAAGGGTAAGCGGTCTTCCTCTGATCCCCCGCTCTCAGGACGCCACAGGCAGAGCATAGTAGAGAGATGGCGTTCAGACCGCGGCAGGGAGGCTCAGGCAGGGACTTCCAAAATGGCGCCTGCCGCCTCTGCTGAAAACAGGATTCCCGCACTTCTAATAAACCAGCCGCAGTTAACAAATCCAGGGCTAGTAGAACAGCGGCTGCTCCAAGCTTCTCAGGGCTCAATACCACAAGAAAAAGACTCTGATACAGCCACTAGTGAACAGGTCTCTGATGACCCTCTATTATTTATAGGTTGCTCAGAACAAGCAGCTTCAGAGGTCTTCATAAAAGGAATGATCCTGGCATTGAGGTGGTCTCTCCAAAGAGATTTGACAGCCATATCCAATTCACTAAAAATTAGAGGGATCACAGCATCTATTCCACTAGCGGAATTGAAGGACTGTATTCAGCAATTCATTAAACATATACTACCAGATTCCTCCCCAGAGGAAAGAATAATTGACAGAGCGTATAGACTGCCACGACCGAAATCAGTACCAGATCATCTACCCAGAGATGTAATAGTAAGGATTCACTTTTTCCATACTAAAGAAGCCTTGCTGTACGCAGACAGAAAAAATACAAATCTAACAGCACCATACGACCAGATAAAACTATTCACCGATTTGTCGCAGATGACTATTCAAAACAGAAAAAAATCTGAGACAGCACTACAGCTCTTCACGACAGCAAGATGCTTTACAAATGGAGTTTCACGCCTAAACTAATTATATCCAAAGATAACAAAGCCCATCTTGTGCAAAACCTAGAAAAGTGACAACAACTTCTGAAACAGTGGAACATTCAGGTGGATACTCAGACTGCCTCGGTACGGCTTGATCCAGAATGGGTTAGAATTCCCAATCGTTAAGTCTAAAGATAAATGGGAAACACTCATTGGTCTCCTTCTATAGGGCTCTCACCGGTGGAGAAGTTTCGTTCAAAAAGGTTAAGGCTCCTTTCTTTGTTTCACTTTTGACAAGGGCTGGACTTCTGCACAGCTGGACATTTCTCCCCCCAAAAGAGAACAACGTCCTTTCTGATGATGACCTAGTGCCTGAAGAAGGACATTGTTAAGTTGTTTTTCCTAATTTTACTGACACCCACCCGCCAAGGTGGCCCCTACCTTTCCCCTTGGTCTCTCCCACTATGCAGGTACAGCTCATCGACCAACTCTTTCCCGAGAGCGATGAGAAAGGTTAGGAAAATCAAGGGTCAACTTTTGTTATGTGGAGATTTCAATATACCAGCTGATAGAAATATAGACACTAACAGTAGAAGTAGAACAGTTAACACCTACAATGGCACTGTGTTTGTTAAAAGAGGAACTCTTCAGATGTACAAACGCAAATGTGAAAGAGTACTCTTTCTACTCCATGAGGAATAGAACCTTTACCAGAATCGATATGTTTTTGGTAGATTTTTTTTCTATTGTCAAGGGTAAAAGAGGCATCAATTGGTACTACATCTTGGTCAGATCATGCCCCTATATTTCTCTTCTTGGCTCTGTCTAGCTCAAAACTTGGCGTAACAACTCCTTTTTGATGAAATTTGACCCTTATAATAGCCAATTATGCTTAGCTATTCAAGAATACTTCGCAATTAATGATTCATTGGACATGAACCCATTTACAGTGTGAAAAGCGCACAAATCGTTAATAAGGGGTCTGATGATTCAACAAGGGCCCCGATACAAAAAAGAAAGTACTAAGATTCTACATACTTTACTACTACAATTACAAAATTTAGAACAAAGAGTCCAAATAGCCCCGACAAAAAATCTCCATGGAGAGCTTATAAACGTAAGGCAGCAATTGAGAAATCATCTCTAGAAATAAGCGAGCACCAAAATGCTCGGGTGCTCGTTGCTCGAGTCGAACTTTTCGTAATGCTCGAGAGATCGTTTCGAGTAACGAACCCCATTAAAAACAATGAGGGGCTTGAGCATTTTTCAAGCTGACCGATGCTCCACATAGAAGATGATTTGTAAGACACCGGAAAACCTCAAAAAGTCATGGAAACACCACAGAAACAGTTAGAGAACAGCAAGGGCAGCATGCATGGCTGTATCTGAGGCTCCCAGGTTACACTATTATGCCAAATTGGGGGCAAGAGTCTGGCGGTCACCCCCCTAACAATTTACTTAGGACAGACAATCATTAGCAAGGCACACGCACTGGCACATCTTAGCTAAGCACCACACTAGCTACAACCAAAGACAATTACCGCCTGCGCGTGACACCGCTGCCTCTCCTGGGTTATATGCTGGTATTGTTGTCCAATCATTCGCATGAGCCAGCGTCCACAGCATACTCAAATTTTTCCCTGTGCAGCGTTCAGCTGCCTTCATGCTACACGCTCGCTTAAAAGCCACACCACCCTCATGTCTATAGGAAGTGTATAGGCAGACCCCTGTAGAATTTCTGTAGCAAGAGTATAGGCGGACCCCTGTAACATTTCTGAAGCAAGAGTATAGGCGAACCACTCAAACCTTTCAGTAGCAAGTGTAGAGGCGGACCACTGTAACATTTCTGTAGTAAGAGTATAGCCGGACCCCTGTAACATTTCTGACACAAGAGTATAGGTGGACCCCTCAAACCTTTAAGTAGCAAGTGTACAGGTGGACCCCCATAATATTCTGTAGCAAGAACATATTCGAGCCCCTCAAACCTTTCAGTAGCAAGTGTACAGGCAGACCCCTGTAACATTTCTGTAGGAAGATTATAGGCTGACCCCTGTAACATTTCCGTAGCAAGAGTATAGGCGAAGCCCTCAAACCTTTCAGTAGCAAGTGTATAGGCGACCCCTGTAACATTTCTGTAGCTAGAGTATAGGCGGACCATTCAAACCTTTCAGTAGCGAGTCTATAGGCTGACCCCTGTAACATTTCTGTAGCAAGAGTATAGGCGAACCCCTCAAGCCATTCAGTAGCAAGAGTATAGGCATACCCCTGTAACATTTCTGTAGCAAGAGTATAGGCAGAACCTCGTAACATTTCTGTAACACGAGTATAGGCGAATCCCTCAAACCTTTCAGTAGCAAGTCTATAGGCGGACTCCTGTAACATTTCAGTAGCAAGTGTATAGGCGGACCCCAGTAAAATTGCTGTAGCAAGAGTATAGGCAGAACCTCATAACATTTCTGTAACAAGAGTATAGGCGAATCCCTCAAACCTTTCAGTAGCAAGTCTATAGGCGGACTCCTGTAACATTTCAGTAGCAAGTGTATAGGCGGACCCCAGTAAAATTGCTGTAGCAAGAGTATAGGCGGACCCCTGTAATATTTCTGTAGCCAGAGTATATCCGAACCTCTCAAACTTCTCAGTAGCAAGTGTAAAGGCGGATCCCTGAAACATTTCTGTAGTAAGTTTATAGGCGAACACCCATAACATTTCTGTAGCAAGAGTATAGTCGGACCCCTGTAACATTTCTGTAGCAAGAGTTAAGGTGGACCCTTGTAACATTTCTCTATCAAGGGTATTGGCAAACCCCTCAATCCTTTCAGTAGCAAGTTTATAGGCGGACCCCAGTAACATTTCTGCAGCAAGAGTATAGGTGGAACACATTAACATTTCTGTAGCAAGATTATAGGCGAACCACTCAAACCTTTCAGTAGCAAGTGTATAGGCAGACCCCTGTAACATTTCTGTAGCAAAAGTCTAGGTGGACCCTTTAAACCTTTTTAGTAGCAAGAGTATGGGCAGACCCCTGTAACATTTATTTAGCAAGAGTATAGGCGGATCCCTGTAACACTTCTGCAGCAAGGGTATAGGTGAACTCCTCAAACCTCTCATTAGCAAGTGTATAGGTGGACTCCAGTAATATTTATGTAGCAAGAGTATAAGCGAACTCCTAAAACCTTTTTAGTAGCAAGTGTACTGGCGGACCCCTGTAAAATATCTGTAGCAAGAATATATTCGAACCCCTCAAACCTTTCAGTAGCAAGTGTATAGGCGGAACCCTAGTAACATTTCTGTAGCAAGAGTATAGCCGGCCCCCAGTAAAATTTCTGTAGCAATAGTATAGGCGGACCCTTCAAACGTTTCTGTAGCAAGTGTATAGGTTGATCCCCTTTACATTTCTGTAGCAAAAGTATAGGTAAACCTCTCAAAACTTTCAGTAGCAAGAGTAAAGGCGGACCCCTGTAACATTTCTGTAGCAAGAGTATAGGCGAACCCCTCCAACCTTGCAGTAGCAAGTGTTTAGGTGGACCCCAGTAACATTTCTGTAGCAAGAGTATAGGCGAACCCCTCAAACTTTTCAGTAGCAAGTGTATAGGCGGACCCCTCAAACCTTTCAGTAGCAAGCGTATAGGCGGACTCCTGTAACATTTCTGTAACCAGAGTATAGGTGAACCCCTCAAAACTTTCAGTAGCAAGTGTAAAGGCAGACCCCAGTAACATTTCTGTAACAAGAGTATAGGTGAACCCCTTAAACCTTTCAGTAGCAAGTGTTTAGGCGGACCCTTGTAACATTTATGTAGCAAGACTATAGGCGGACCCCTCTAACATTTCTGTAGCAGGAGTATAGGCCGACCGCTGTAACATTTCTGCAGCAAAAGTATAGGCGTAACCCTAAAACCTTTCATTAGCAAATGTCTATGCGGACCCCTGTGAGATTTCTGTAGCAAGAGTATAGACAGACCCCTGTAACATTTCTGTAGCAAGAGTATAGACGGACACCTGTAACATTTATTTAGCAAGAGTATAGACTGATCCCTGTAACACTTCTGTAGCAAGAGTATAGGCGAACCCTCAAACATTTCATTAGCAAGTGTATCAGCGGACCACTGCTACATTTCTGTAGCAAGAGTATGGGCGAACCCCTCAAACCTTTCAGTAGCAGTATAAAGGCGGACCCCTGAAACATTTCTGTAGCAAGTGTATAAGCGGACCCCTGTAACATTTCGGTAGCAAGAGTATGGGTGAACCCCTAAACTTTCAGTAGCAAGTGTCAAGGCGGACCACTGAAACATTTCAGTAGCAAGTGTAAAGACGGACCCCAGTAACATTTCTGTTGTGAAAGTATAGGTGAACCTCTTAAAACTTTTAGTTGGAAGTGTATAGGCAGACCCCTGTAACTTTTATGTAGCATGAGTATAGGCAGACCACTGTAACATTTCTGTAGTAAGAGTATAGACGAACCCCTCAAACCTTTCAGTATCAAGTGTAAAGGCGGACCCCTGTAACACTTCTGTAGGAAGTTTAAAGGCGGACCCCTATAACATATCTGTAGCAATAGTATTAGCAAACCCCTCAAACCATTCAATAGCAAGTGTATAAGCAAACCCCTCAAACCTTGCACTAGCCAGTGTATAGGCAGACCCCTGTAGCATTTCTGTAGCAAGAGTATAGGCGGAACCCTGTAAAATTTTTGTTGCAAGTGTATAGGCGTACCCCTCAAACCTTTCAGTAGCAGGAGAATAGGCGAACCTTGAAAACTTTCAGTAGCAAGTTTTAAGGCGGACCCGTGTAACATTTCAGTAGCAAGAGAATAGGCGGACCGTTCAAATGTTTCAGTAGCAAGTGCATAGGCGGACCCCTGTAACATTTCTGTAGCAAGAGTATAGGCAAACCCCTCAAACCTTTCAGTAGCAATTGTAATGGCGTACCCCTGTAACACTTCTATAGCAAGTGTATAGGCAGACCCCAGTAACATTTCTGTAGCAAGAGTATAGGCGAACCACTGAAACCTTTCAGTAGCAAGTGTATAGGCGGACCCCTGTAACATTTCTGTAGCAAGAGTATAGGCGGAACCCTGTAACATTTCTGTAGCAAGAGTATAGACGAACACCTGAAACCTTTCAGTAGCAAGTGTATAAGCGGACCCCTGTAATACTTCTGTAGCAAGAGTATAATCGAGCCTCTCAAACATTTCAGTAGCAAGTGTATAGGCAGATCACTATAACATTTCTATAGCAAGAGTGTAGGCGAACCCCTCAAACCTTACAGTAGCAAGTCTATACACGCAGACCTGTAACATTTCTGTAGCAAGAGTATAGGCGAACGCTTCAAACCTTTCAGAAAGTAGTCTATAGGCTGACCCCTGTAACATTTCTGTAGTAAGAGTATAGGCGAACCCATCAAACCATTCAGTAGCAAGTGTATAGGCGGACCCCTGTACTATTTCTGCAACAAGAGTATAGGCGGAGCCCTCTAACATTTTTTTAGCAAGAGTACAGGTGGACCCCTGTAACATTTCTATAGCAAGAGTAGGGGCGAACCCCTCAAACCTTTCAGGAGCAAGTGTATAGGCGGTCCTCTGCAACATTTCTGTAGCAAGAAAATAGGCAAACCCTTCAAACGTTTCAGTAGCAAGTCTATAGGCGAACCCTCAAACATTTCATTAGCAAGTGTATCGGCGGACCACTGCTACATTTCTGTAGCAAGAGCATGGGCGAACCCCTCAAACCTTTCAGTAGCAGTATAAAGGCGGACCCCTGAAACATTTCTGTAGCAAGTGTATAAGCGGACCCCTGTAACATTTCGGTAGCAAGAGTATGGGTGAACCCCTAAACTTTCAGTAGCAAGTGTCAAGGCGGACCACGGAAACATTTCAGTAGCAAGTGTAAAGACGGACCCCAGTAACATTTCTGTTGTGAAAGTATAGGTGAACGCCTTAAAACTTTTAGTTGGAAGTGTATAGGCAGACCCCTGTAACTTTTATGTAGCATGAGTATAGGCGGACCCCTGTAACATTTCTGTAGTAAGAGTATAGGCGAACTCCTCAAACCTTTCAGTATCAAGTGTAAAGGCGGACCCCTGTAACACTTCTGTAGGAAGTTTAAAGGCGGACCCCTATAACATATCTGTAGCAATAGTATTAGCAAGCCCCTGTAACATTTCTGTAGCAAGAGTATAGGCGAACCCCTCAAACCTTTCAGTAGCAAGTGTATAAGCAAACCCCTCAAACCTTGCACTAGCCAGTGTATAGGCGACCCCTGTAGCATTTCTGTAGCAAGAGTATAGGCGGAACCCTGTAAGATTTTTGTTGCAAGTATATAGGCGTCCCCCTCAAACCTTTCAGTAGCAGGAGAATAGGCGAACCTTGAAAACTTTCAGTAGCAAGTTTTAAGGCGGACCCGTGTAACATTTCTGTAGCAAGAGAATAGGCGGACCGTTCAAATGTTTCAGTAGCAAGTGTATAGGCGGACCCCTGTAACATTTCTGTAGCAAGAGTATAGTAGAACCTGTAAACCTTTCAGTAGCAAGTGTATAGGCGGACCCCTGTAACATTTCTGTAGCAAGAGTACAGGTGAACCCCTCAAACCTTTCAGTAGCAAGTGTAATGGCGTACCCCTGTAACACTTCTATAGCAAGAGTATAGGCGAACCACTGAAACCTTTCAGTAGCAAGTGTAATACCGGACCCCTGTAACATTTCTGTAGCAAGAGTATAGGCGGAACCCTGTAACATTTCTGTAGCAAGAGTATAGGCGAACCCCTCAAATCTTTCAGTAGCAAGTGTAAAGGCCGACCCCTGTAACATTTCTGTAGCAAGAGTATAGGTGGACCCCTGAAACCTTCAAGTAGCAAGTGTATAAGCGGACCCCCGTAATACTTCTGTAGCAAGAGTATAATCGAGCCTCTCAAACATTTCAGTAGCAAGTGTATAGGCAGATCACTATAACATTTCTATAGCAAGAGTGTAGGCGAACCCCTCAAACCTTACAGTAGCAAGTCTATACACTAAAACCTTTGAGTAACAAGTGTATAAGTGGACCCCTGTAACATTTCTGTAGCAAAGGTATAGGCGGACCAATCAAACCTTTCAGTAGCAAGTGTAAAGGCAGACCCCTGTAACATTTTTTGTAGTAAGTATATAGGCGGACCCTGGTAACATTTCTGTAGCAAGAGTACAGGCAGACTCCTGCAACATTTCTGTAGCAAGAGTATAGGTCAACCCCTCAAACCTTTCATTAGCAAGTGTATAGGTGGACCCCAGTAACATTTCTGCAGCAAGAGTATTGGCGGACCCCTGTAACATTTCTGTAGCAAGAGTATAGGCGAATCCCTTAAACCTTTCAGTAGCAAGTGTAAAGGTGGACCCCATTGCATTTCTGTCGCAAGAGTATAGGCGGATCCCTGTAACATTTCTGTCGCAAGAGTATAGGTGAACCCCTCAAACCTTTTAGTAGCAAGTGTATAGGCGGACCCCTGTAAGATTTATGTAACAAGAGTACAGGCGGACCCCTGTAACATATCTGTAGCAAACGTATAGGCAGACCCCTTTAACATTTCTGTAGCAAGAGTATAGGCGAACCCCTCAAACCTTTCAGTAGCAAGTGTAAAGGCGGACCCCAGTAACATTTATGGAGCAGGAGTATAGGAGGACACCTATAACATTTCTGTAGCAAGAGAATAGGTGAACCCCTCAAACCTTTCATTAGCAAGTGTATAGGTAGACCCCTGTAATATTTCTGTAGCAAGAATATAGGCGAACCCCTCAAACCTTTCATTAGCAAGTGTATAGGCAAACCCTTGTAATATTTCTGTAGCAGGAGTATAGGCGAACCCCTGTAACATTTCTATAGCAAGATTATAGGCGAACCCCCCAAATCTTTCAGTAGCAAGTGTAAAGGCGGGCCGCAATACATTTATGTAGCACGAGTATAGGTGATCCCCATTAAACCTTTTAGTAGAAAGTGTAAAGGTGGACCCCTGTAACATTTCTGTAGCAAGAGAATAGGCGGACCCCATTAAACCTTTCAGTAGCAAGTGTAAAGACAGACCCCTGTAATATTTTTTGTAGTAAGTGTATAGGCGGACCCCGGTAACATTTCTGTAGCAAGAGTACAGGCAGACTCCTGCTACATTTCTGTAGCAAGAGTATAGGTCAACCTCTCAAACCTTTCATTAGCAAGTGTATACGTAGACCCCAGTAACATTTCTGCAGCAAGAGTATTGGCGGACCCTTGTAACATTTCTGTAGCGAGAATATAGGCGAATCCCTTAAACCTTTTAGTAGCAAGTGTATAGGCGGACCCCTGTAACATATCTGTAGCAAAAGTATAGGCAGACCCCTTTAATATTTCTGTTGCAATTGTATAGGCGGACCCCTCAAACCTTTCAATAGCAACTGTAAAGGCAGACTCTTGTAACATTTCTGTAGCAGGAGTATAGGCGAAACCCTCAAACCTTTCAATAGCAAGTGTATAGGCGAACCCCAGTAACATTTCTGTAGCAAGAGTATTGGCGGACCCCTAAAAACTTTCATTAGCAAAAGTATAGGCGAACCCCTGTAACATTTCCGTAGCAAGAGTATATTGCGACCCCTGTATAATTTCTGTAGTAAGAGTATGGATGAACCCCTCAAACCTTTCAGTAGCAAGTGCATAGGCGGACTCCTGAAACATTTCTGTAGCAAGAGTATAGGCGGACCCTGTACTATTTCTTTAGCAAGAGTATGGGTAAACCCCTCAAACTTTTCAGTAGCAAGTCCATAGGCGGATCCCCAAAACATTTCTGTAGCAAGAGTATAGGCAAACCCCTCAAACCTTTCAGTAGCAAGTGTATAGGCGGACCCCTGTAACATTTCTGTAACAAGAGTATAGGTGGTGTGGCGCAGCAGAAGAGCGGTGGGCAAGCGTCAGCAGGACGTGCTGAAACTACTCAGCCTAGGCGACAAGAGGCACACGGCCCCCGAACTGTTGCAGGGTCTGACAGAGCAGATCGACCTCTGGCTTTCGCTGCTGAGCCTCCAACCGGGCATGGTCATGTGTGACAATGGCCGTAACCTGGTGGCGGCTCTGCAGCTCAGCAGCCTCACACACCTGCCATGCCTGGCCCACGTCTTCAATCTGGTGGTTCAGCGGTTTCTGAAAAACTACCCGCACTTATCTGACCTGCTCGGCAAGGTGCGCCGTGTCTGCGCACATTTCCACAAGTCTACCACGGACGCTGCCACCCTCAGGACCCTGCAACATTGGTTTAATCTGCCAGAGCACCGACTGCTGTGCGACGTGCACACATGGTGGAATTCTACGCTGCACTTGTTGGCCAGGCTCTATGAGCAGCGTAGAGCAATAGTGGAATACCAACTCCAACATGTGCGGCGTAGTGGTAGTCAGCCTCCCCAATTCTTTACCGAGGAGTGGGCCTGGATGGCAGACATCTGCCAGGTCCTCGGAAACGAGGAGTCTACTCAGATGGTGAGTGGCGATGCTGCAATCATTAGCATTACCATTCCCCTGCTATGCCTGCTGAGAAGTTCGCTGCAAGGCATAAAGGCTGACGCTTTGCGGTTGGAACAGAAGACGGGGGATGACAGTATGTCGCTTGATAGCCAAACCACCCTCATGTCTATATCTCAGCGCGTTTAGGATGAGGAGGAGGAGGGGGAGGCGGGGGAAGAGACAGCTGGGCACACTGCAGAGCGTACTCATGCTGCTTGCCTCTCATCTGTTTAGCGTGTATGAGCTGTGGAGGAGGAGAATCCTTAAAGCCATCTTCCTAGCGAGGACAGCCCTGTCTTGCATACTGGCACCCTGGCACACATGCCTGACTTCATGTTAGGCTGCCTTTCTTGTGACCCTCGCGTTAGACGCATTCTGGCCAACCCAGATTACTGGGTGTACACCCTTCTCGACCCACGGTACAAGGAGAACCTTTCCACTCTCATTCCCGAAGAGCAAAGGGGTACGAGAGTGATGCAATACCACAGCGCCCCTGGTGGACAAAGGGATGCTAAACTTCCCATTTGACAGCGCTAGCGGCAGAAGGCGCAGTTCCGAGGGCCAAGTAGCAGGGGAGGTGTGGAGATCAGGCAGCATGTTCAGCGCAGGCAGGGGAACACTCTCCAAGGCCTTTGCCAGCTTTATGGCTCCCCAGCAAGACTGTGTCACCACTCCCCAGTCAAGGCTGAGTCGGAGGGAGCACTGTAAAAAGATGGTGAGGGAGTACGTAGCCGATCATACCATCATCCTCCGTGATGCCTCTGCTCCATAGAACTATTGGGTGTCAAAGCTGAACACGTGGCACGAACTTGCGCTGTACGCCCTGGAGGTGCTGGCTTGCCCTGCCGCTAGCGTCTTGTCAGACAGGGTGTTTAGTGCAGCTGAGGGAAACATCACAGATAAGCGTACCCGCCTGTCAATTGCCAGTGCCGACATGCTTACTCTCATAAAGATGAACAAAGCCTGGATTTCCCCAGACTTCCCTTCTCTGCCGGTGGAGAGCAGCAGAACCTAAAGATTCTTTTCGCTGCAACCGCAGATAAAAGCACTCTTCTCCATCACTGGAAAAACAGGGCATTGAGCTTTGTCAGCCTGTCTCTGATATTAGTCCTCCACCTGCTACTCCTCCTCCAGAAACAACATGTCATCATGCTGAACTGCCAATTTTTCTGCGGCCCAAAAGGCTCATCTAACAATTTTTTTTTACAATTTTTCAAAGTTTAAAAAGTATTGATACTTTAACATGAACCAATTTTTTTTCACAGGGCTGCCTCCAGACTCTGTTACAAATTAAGCAACAGCGAGCTGTATCTTTCAAAAAATATTTATGGGTTTCACCTGCCCTCTCGGTTGATACATTCTTTAGAGGTACACTTGTACTCTTGGTACACTACTTTTTCGGGCCCACGCCTACACTCTTATCCAACTAATTTTTCCAGCCTTCGCCTACACTCATGGTATCCCAATGTTTTAATGGTTGGCCTATACTTTTGCTACGGAAATTTTACTGGGGTCTGCCTGCCTATACTTCTGCTACATTAATGTTGCAGGTGTCTGCCTATACTTCTGCCACGTAAATGTTACAGGGGTCTGCCTATACTGCTGCTACAAAAATGTTACAGGGGTCTGCCTATACTTCTGCCACATAAATGTTACAGGGGTCTGCCCATACTGCTGCTACAAAAATGTTACAGGGGTCTGCCTATACTTCTACTACAGAAATGTTACTGGGGTCTGCCTATACTTCTACTACAGAAATGGTGCTGGGGTCTGTCTATACTTCTGCCACATAAATGTTACAGGGGTCTGCCCATACTGCTGCTACAAAAATCTTACAGGGGTCTGCCTATACTTCTACTACAGAAATGTTACTGGGGTCTGCCTATACTTCTACTACAGAAATGGTGCTGGGGTCTGTCTATACTTCTGCCACATAAATGTTACAGGGGTCTGCCTATACTGCTGCTACATAAATGTTACAGGGGTCTGCCTATACTGCTGCCACTTAAATGTTACAAGGGTCTGCCTATACCTCTGCTACAAGAATGTTACTGGGGTCTGCCTATACTTCTGCCACGTAAATGTTACAGGGGTCTACCTATACTGCTGCTCCATAAATGTTACAGGGGTCTGCCTATACTTGTGCCACGTAAATGAAACAGGGGTCTGCCTATACTGCTGCAACAGAAATGTTACAGGGGTCTGCCTATACTTCTACTACAGAATTGTTACTGGGGTCTGCCTGTACTTTTACTACTGAAATGATGCTGGGGTCTGCCTATACTGCTGCTACAGAAATGTTACAGGGGTCTGCCTATACTGCTGCTACATAACTGTTACTGGGGTCTGCCTATACTTCTGCCATGTAAATGTTACAGGGGTCTGCCTATACTGCTGCTCCATATATGTTACAGGGGTCTGC
Source organism: Eleutherodactylus coqui (assembly GCF_035609145.1). NCBI lineage: Eukaryota > Metazoa > Chordata > Amphibia > Anura > Eleutherodactylidae > Eleutherodactylus > Eleutherodactylus coqui. The sequence continues at coordinate 197,933,850 of NC_089843.1, read as the reverse complement.
CTATACTGCTGCTACATAAATGTTACAGGGGTCTGCCTATACTGCTGCCACTTAAATGTTACAGGGGTCTGCCTATACGTCTGCTACAAGAATGTTACTGGGGTCTGCCTATACTTCTGCCACGTAAATGTTACAGGGGTCTGCCTATACTGCTGCTACAGAAATGTTACAGGGGTCTGCCTATACTTCTACTACAGAAATGTTACTGGAGTCTGCCTATACTTCTGCTACAGAAATGGTGCTGGGGTCCGCCTATATTGCTGCTACAGAAATGATACTGGGGTCTGCCTATACTACTGCTACATACATTTTACTGGGGTCTGCCTGTACTTCTACTACAGAAATGGTGCTGGGGTCTGCCTATACTGTTGCTACAGAAATGATACTGTGGTCTGCTGTTACTGCTGCTACATAAATGTTACAGGGGTCTGCCTATATTCCTGCTAGCAAAATGTTACAGGGTTCTGCCAATACTTCTACTACAGAAATGGTACAGGGGTCTGCCTATACTGCTGCCACTTAAATGTTACAGGGGTCTGCCTATAACTCTGCTACAAGAATGTTACTGGGGTCTGCCTATACTTCTGCCACGTAAATATTACAGGGGTCTACCTATACTGCTGCTCCATAAATGTTACAGGGGTCTGCCAATACTTCTGCCACGTAAATGTTACAGGGGTCTGCCTACACTGCTGCTACAAAAATGTTACAGGGGTCAGCCTATACTTCTACTACAGAAATGTTACTCGGGTCTGCCTGTATTTCTACTACTGAAATGGTGCTGGGGTCTGCCTATACTGCTGCTACAGAATAAAAACAGGGGTCTGCCTATACTGCTGCTCTATAACTGTTACTGGGGTCTGCCTATACTTCTGCCATGTAAATGTTACAGGGGTCTGCCTATACTGCTGCTCCATATATGTTACAGGGGTCTGCCTCTACTGCTGCTACTTAAATGTTACAGTGGCCTGCCCATACTACTGCCCCTTAAATGTTACAGGGGTCTGCCTATACGTCTGCTACAAGAATGTTACTGGAGTCTGCCTATACTTCTGCCATGTAAATGTTACTGGGGTCTGCCTATACTGCCGCTCCATAAATGTTACATGGGTCTGCCTATACTTCTGCCACGTAAATGTTACAGGGGTCTGCCTATACTGCTGCTACAGAAATGTTACAGGGGTCTGCCTATACTTCTACTACAGAAATGTTACTGGAGTCTGCCTATACTTCTACTACAGAAATGGTGCTGGGGTCTGCCTATACTGCTGCTACAGAAATGATACTGGGGTCTGCCTATTCTACTGCTACATACATTTTACTGGGGTCTGCCTGTACTTCTACTACAGAAATGGTGCTGGCGTCTGCCTATACTGCTGCTACAGAAATGATACTGTGGTCTGCCTATACTGCTGCTACATAAATGTTACAGGGGTCTGCCTATACTTCTACAGAAATGGTACTGGGGTCTGCCTATACTCCTGCTACCGAAATGTTACAGGGGTCTGCCTATACTCCTGCTAGCAAAATGTTACAGGGGTCTGCCAATACTTCTACTACAGAAATGGTACTGGGGTAGGCCTATACTACTGCAACCGAAATGTTACTGGGGTCTGCTTATACCTTTTCTACTGGAATGTTACTGGGGTCTGTTTATACTATGGGTACACACCGACTTCCCATCGCGGTGTTTTACCTATCTGGCCCCAAAACACTCACTGACTAGGGCATGAATTGTGGACCGAGGCCAATATGTATTTACTCTCGATTAAGCTATCCAACACCAACACAGAATGAATAGTGTGAGGGGACCCGGATTGCCCATTGCTATGTAACTCGCGGCACCTTGGGTACCACAGTGTGTTTGCTGGGACTGAGCCGGACCAAGGGCCTGCTCACATACTTCCCACACAGGCTACAGTGGGTCCTGGTCATGGTTTCTTGGCCTTGTAAGGCCACCTTCTCCTCCTGCTTGGGGTCAGGGGATCAGCACTGGGCATCATGTATTTGCTCTCGTGTTACCACAGTTATCTGATACACTGGTTTGGGCCAAAGGAGTGGAGCATTAGTGCATTAATGAGACGCTCAATGCTGTACTAGCATCGAAGTCTGCTTCATGCTCACGATTGGTGAGGGTGTGGGCTGAGGCCTATGTCCCGGTGGAACTGCAGCTGCGCCAGGTTGGGCCTGTGGAACAGTTTTTCTGGCTAATCGAGTCATTGGAGCCGTGAAAGAAAACGTAACTGATTTACTGAGACCTTCGTAGCTGAACTAGCATCGAAGTCCGCTTCATGCCCACGATTGCTGAGGGTGTGGGCTGAGGCCTATGTCCCGGGGCAACTGCAACTGCGCCAGGTAGGGCCTGTGGAACTTTTCCCTGGCTAATCCAGTCATTGGAGCGGTGAAAGAAAACGTAACTGATTTACTGAGACCTTCGCAGCTGAACTAGCATCGAAGTCTGCTTCATGCCCGCGATTGCTGAGGGTGTGGGCTGAGACCTATGTCCTCGGCACAGTAAAAGTCTGCCTTGTTGGGGCACTCTGATTTCTTCATGTTTAATGTCTTTGGGTTGCTTGGACCCACCGATGCTGTGGGTGCACACAGACTTCCCATTGCGGTGATTTACCTGTCTAGCACAAAGACACTGACTGACTTGGGGTGTCGATTGAGCTATCCGACACCAACACACAATGAATCGTGTGTGGGCACATGGATTCCCCATTGCTATGTAACTCGCGGCGCCTTGGGTCATCAATTCTCAACAGCATTGTGGGCTATCGCCCCCCCTTTCAAAGAGGGTCGCTGCCTGGCCCTGCCAACCCTCTGCAGTGTGTGCCTCTGGTTACTCCTCATCGCAGACGCACTTGGAAATAGACATGAGGGTGGTGTAACTATGAAGCAGGCGTGTGGTATGAGGGCAGCTGAAGGCTGGGCAGGGAATCTATTGTGTGCGCTGTGGATGCAGGATTGTGTGGGGGGTTGGGCAGCATGTAACCCAGGAGAAGAGGCTGCGGTGTGACCCCCAGGCAGTGATTGTGCTTGGTTGCAGGTAGTGTGGTGCTTTGCTAAGGTGTGCCTTGCTAATGAGGGTTTGTCCAAAGTAAAAATTGTTAGGGGGGGCAGACTCTTGCCCCTATTGTGGCTTAATAGTGGGACCTGGGAGCCTGAAATGCAGCCTTGCATGCTGCCCCTGCCCTGCCCTATTCCTTTCTGTGGTGTTTCCATGGATTTCGGATGTTTTCTGGTTTTTCACAAGTGAAGACCTATGCGGAGTATCGGTCATATACAAAAATGCTCGAGTCCCCCATTGACCTCAATGGGGTACGTTACTCGAAACGAGCTCTCGAGCATCGCGAAAAGTTCGACTCGAGCAATGAGCACCCGAGCATTTTGGTGCTCGCTCATCTCTATTTATAACCTAAATGACTTACAATATGTGGCGAAAAAACAATGTCAGAATTACTTGGATATGCCTAAACTTTACAGTGTTTTCCTATGTTAAAATAAAAGATGTCAGATATCCAAAATTCGGCCTGGTCTTTAATCCCTTAATGATGTGGCCCCTTTTTATTTGCATTTTTGTTTTTTCCTCCCGCCTTTAAAAAAATCGTAACTCCTTTATTTATCTATCAACTTTGCTGCATGAGGGCTTGTTTTTTTGCTGGATGAGTTGTATTTCTCACTGGTGCTATTTAATATACTGAAAAAAAACTTTATAAAAATTCTAAGTGGAGTAAAATGAAAAAAAAAAAACGACATTCCGCCATCTGTCAGTGCGTCTTGTCACTACGGCGCACAAACTGCAACAAAAAAGACATGATAACTTTATTCTATGGGTCAGTACAATTGCTACGATACCAAACATGTATAGTTGTTATTTTTTTTGCTGTAGTACTTGTATATTTTTTCAAAGACATTTAATTTTTTAAAAATGATTTTCTGCTGCATTTTCTACGCGAAATAACCTTTCTTATTTTTCCATCGATGTAGTAGAGTGAGGGCTCATTTTTTAGGGGATGTTCTGTAGTTTCAGTCAGTACGTATTCGGAATCCATATGACTTTTTGATTGATTTTTATTTCATTTTTTCTGGGAGACAGGGAGCCCAAAAAAGTGCATTTCTGGCATTCTTTATTTTTCTTCGAACCATATTCACTGTGTGGGGAAAATAATGCACTACTTTGATAGATCAGACTTTTACGGACGCAGCGATATTAAATATGTATTTTTATTTTATGATTTAGATTATTTTAGATTATAGATATGGCAAAAGCAGGATGATTTAAACTTTTATTACTTTTTTTTTACAATTAATAAAACTTGATTGATCTTATTATTTTTTTAAGCCGCCCCCCTAGGGGGGGGGCACAACTAGAGATGCTTTGGTCGTTCCTGCAGTATGACATAATGCTGTACATTTGCAGTTATTGCAATTGTAATAAACAGCTGACGCCCGCGCTATATGAAGAGAGGTCATGCCGCGATCTCTTTTCATACATAGCCCAAAGCTGTAGGATGTAAATGTACATACTGGGGCAGGAAGAGGTTAATCTGAAAGGTGGAGGTCATGAAAAAAATAGCAAAAATAGCTAATTTAGCCTATCTCACTATACAAAAAACGGAATAGAAAGTGATCAAAATTCTGCACAGATTTATAAATGGTACTAATAAAAAAATACAACTCATCCCGCAAAATAAAAACCCTTACAGAGCTCCATTGATAAAAAAAATTTAAATTCTAGATGTCTTTGAATGCAGTGATAAACAAAATAATAATTTTTTTTTTAAACTGTGAGGGCTCAGTCACAGTGGCGGCGATCTGCGCATATTTCTGCATGTAAAAACGCCCGCACTATGAGCGGATGAATATCTGCATGACCAGCTCCATTGCCACCCATGTGTTTGTTTCTTGACAGGTGCTGACTAGAGATGAGCCAGCACCAAAATTCTCGAGTGCTCATTACTCGAGTCGAACTTTCAGTGATGCTCGAGAGTTCGTTTCGAGTAACGAACCCCATTGAAGTCAATGGGCGACTCGAGCATTTTTGTATATCGCCAATGCTCGCTAAGGTTTTCATTTGAGAAAATCTGGGAAATTCAAGAAAGTGATGGGAACGACACAGAAACGGATAGGGCAGGCGAGGGGCTACATGTTGGGCTGCATCTCAAGTTCCCAGGTCCCACTATTAAGCCACAATAGTGGCAAGAGTGAGACCCCCCCCCCCCCGCACTGTCAGCATAAAGATCGTTCTCCTCTGCCACAGCTGTAACAGCTGTGGCAGAGAAGAACGATGTTAGCCCATTGAATTCAATGGAGCCGGCAATACAGCCGGCTCCATTGAAAGCAATGGGCTGCCGGCGATCGCGGGATGAATTGTCGGGAAGGGACCAGGTGAGTATATGCCGAGACCAGGTGAGTATATGTTTTTATTTTTTATTTTTACACATTTCTGGATGAATTGCAGGGAAGGGCTTATATATTTAAGCCCTTCCCGACAATTCATCCCGCGATCGCCGGCAGCTCATTGCTTTCAATGGAGCCGGCTGTATTGCCGGCTCCATTGAATTCAATGGGCTAACATCGTTCTGCCGGGACAAAGTGAATATATTTTTTTTATTTTTACACATTTCTGGATGAATTGCAGGGAACGGCTTATATATTTAAGCCCTTCCTGACAATTCATCCTGCGCTCGCCGGCAGCCCATTGCTTTCAATGGAGCCGGCAGTATTGCCGACTCCATTGAATTCAATGGTCAGTGCTCGTTTAATCGAGACGAGTACCGCGTGGTGCTCGTTTCGAGTAACGAGCATCTCGAGCACCCTAATACTCGAACGAGCATCAAGCTCGGATGAGTATGCTCGCCCATCTCTAGTGCTGACGTTTGCGGTGCGAATATTTTTCCGCGCGGCCTGCGGCTGATACGTGCAGACCTCAGCTCGTGTCACTGAGCCCTAAGAAAATACCGAAAAAGAAAAAAACTATTACAATTTGGTATGGACATAATCGTACTGGCCTGTAGAATCACTTTAATATATTATTTATACTGCTCAGAGAATACAGTGAAAAATAAAAATAAAAAGCATGCCAAAATTACAGATTTTTGTAATCTTGCCCCTAGATAAAATGGAATAAAAAACAAAATTTTACATGTTTCTAAAAATCAAATAAATGAAGACCACAGTTCATCCCGCAAAAACAAGGCCTTGTAGAGCTCTGGCAATGGAGAAATAAAATTAATACGGCTCCCGGAATGTGGAGACACAAAAGCAAACCTTTAAGAAAAAAAATGTTTTAAATGTACAAAAATAGCAAAACATAAAAAAAACTGTAAAAAACTTGGTATCACTGGAATTGTGTTGACTTAGAGAATAATGTTATCGCATTATTTATTCATGTAGCCCCAAAGTAACTAATTTTAATAGTATCTCTGGTATTCCTGTCCTCTCATTCAATTTATTAATTTAGTTGCCCTTCTTTGAACCCCCTCAAGCAGTGCAACATCTTTCCCGAGCACCAGTGTCCAGAACTGTACGCATTATTCCATGTGGGGCCTGACAAGTGCCTTATATAGTGGTAGAATAATGTTCTCGTCCCTCGCCCCTATACCTCTTTTAATGCACCTCAAGACTGTATTAGCTTTTGCAGCAGCCGACTGGCATTGATTGCTCCAGTTAGGTCTACAGTCCACTAGTACCCCCAGGTCTTTTTCCATATCACATTTCCCTAGCAGTACCCCATTTAGTATATATTGGTGACATCCGTTTCTCCTGCCCATGTGCAGAACCTTACATTCATCAACAGTAAACATCATTTGTCATTTTTCTACCCAAGCCCCCAGTTTATCTAGGTCCGTTTGTAGCCGTACATTGTCCTTCATTGTATTAGTTGTCTTATATAATTTAGTATCATCTGCAAATATTGATATTTTACTGTGCAGTCCCTCTATCAGGTCATTGATAAATATATTGAACAGAATGGGGCCTAGTACTGAGCCCTGTGGCACCCCACTGGCGACGGTGGCCCAATCAGAGTACAAACCATTTATTACCACCCTCTGCTTTCTATCTCTGAGCTAGTTCCTTACCCAGATACACACATTTTCACCCAGTCCGAGCTGTCTCATTTTATATATCAGCCTATTATGTGGCACGGTGTCAAATGCTTTAGAGAAATCCAGATACACGAGATCAATAGATTCTCCCAGGTCCAGCTTAGAACTTACTTCACTGTAGCAGCTGATCAGATTTGTCTGACATGATCGACTCCTCATGAAACCGTGCTCGCGAGGAGTTATTCTGTTGTTTTCCTTTAGGTATTGTAGGATGGCATCTTTCAGAAACCCTTCAAATATTTTTCCAGTTATTGAAGTGAGACTTACCGGCCTGTATTTATCAGGCTGTCTTTTTGACTCCTTTTTATATATTGGAACCACATTGGCAATGTGCCAATCTAATGGTACAACCCCGGTCTTGATAGTGTCCATAAATATAAGAAATAGCGGTCTAGCTACCACATCATATAGTTCCCTTAGGAACCTTGGGTGTATTCCATCTGGTCCCGGCGATTTTTCGATTTTAATCCTCTGCAAGCGGCTCTGCACTTCCTCCTGTGTTAGGTATGCAATATGTAGCGGGGAGGGGGGTTGTTTTATACCCCTGATTCTTGTGTGACATTTCCTTTTCATTCATAAATACACTTGAAGAGAAACCATTTAATAGATTTGCCTTGCCCTCATCATCTTCTATGATTTTTCCTGCATTATTTGTTAAAGAGCCAGTGCCCTCAGTGCAAATCCGTTTGCTGTTAATATAGTTTAAGAATAGTTTAGGGTTATTTTTGCTCTCTTTGGCAATCAAACTTTCTGCCTCCTCCTTAGCAATTTTAATCTTTTCTTTACAATTTTTTTTTCCTGTATGATTTTAGTGCTTATTCGCTGCCTTCTTGTTTTAATAGTTTAAACGCTTTCTTTTTTTTGTTTATTGCCCCCCTTACAGTTTTGTCGAGCCACATTGGTTTCCTTCTCCTTGTGGCTCTTTTTTAAAAGGGTATGAACTGCTCACATGAGGTGATTAGGATGTTTTTAAACTTTTCCCATCTGTTGTCTATACTAATATTTTTGAGGATGTTGTCCCAATTAATCGTACTGATAGCAGTTCTGAGCTGATCAAATTTTGCTTTACTAAAGTTTAGTTTTTTTGTCGCTCCCTGGTAAGGTTTCTTATTGAATGACAGCTGGAAATTAATTATAATGTGGTCACTATTTACCAAGTGCCCCTCAACCTGTACCCCCATTATTTGGTCCAGTTTGTTAGTTAGTACTAAATCCAGAGTGGCCCTCCCTTCTAGTTGGCTCCTGCACAAGTTGGGTAAGGTAGCTATCTTTAGTTGTTCTTAAGAACTTATTACCCTTGTGAGATTTGCAGGTTTTGTTTTACCATTTAATATCTAGATAATTAAGGTCCCCCATAATAATTACATCATTGAGCTTTGAAAGCGAATTAGTTGGAGAGCGCCTTGCAGTGGATATTAAATTGAATTTATGAAGGTAATAGGCTTAACTCACCTGGTGTTAATCAGGTCTCCTTTTAGGGGAAAACCTGCTTGCACCGTTAATCCAGATCCACACTCTTACACCCCCTCCCTGAGTAACAGACACACACTTAGACCCACAGACACACACACACTAAGGCACAGAGCAGCTCCTCTGCAGTTCCGATGATGTCACCTGGAGGACCTCTCTCCCGACGGACGCGCTCGCTGGTCTCCTGTCGCGCCGCTATGCTATATGCTTCTCCTCTTCCTCTTCAGCCACTGGACATATCCTTCCAGCAGCCCTTCTGGTCCTCTTGCGGCTCTGGTGCGGCTCCGGCATTGTCTTTCTCCCGCACTCTTCTCCCCAGCTCCCGCTGACATCACTTCCGACCGCTGACCTCTCACTTCCGCCCGCTGATTGCTTCTGGAAAGTGAGGCAATACAGTGCGTTCGACAAATCAGGTACCTTTAATCCCTTGGGGCCAGCATTTTTTATTTAGGAAATTTTAATCCAGAACAACACATAGTCGGGCCAGATAAATATAGTCCCAGGTGTAGTGCTGTTATTGATGCTTCCCATGTTTTTGTCAGTTGAAGCTGAAAGATTTGTACCTTCATTGTATCTCCTCTTTCCCCAGTTTTCTGGCTACTGGGAATTCTTTTGCTATGCTACATTTGGCTTTCTTGATTGGCTGCTCTACTGTTGGTGGAATCATCAGAGAGACTTGTGACGTCCTTTGGCAGCATCTTGTACCTTTGGTGATGGCTCCACCCTCTCTTCAAGATTGGATGAATGTCGCTGAGGGTTTTATGAGCGCTACACAGTTTCCCAACTGCATTGGGGCCCTGTACGGGAAGCATATTCGTGTCCAAAAGCCACTTCTCAGTATTTCAACTATAGGCAGCTCTTTTTGGTGGTCCTCCTTGCTGTTGCTGACAGTAACTATCGATTCCTGCTGGTTTATATTGGGTCCTTTGGGAGTGCTGGGGATGCTCACATTTTTCAGAGCTTCCAGAATGGGTGGGTGGCTGAGGGACAAGCAGCTTTCTGTGCCTATGCCCCAGATGCTTCTTAGCTGGTCAGGTCCAGAAGCCCCATTTGTCAGTGTGGTGGATGAGGCATTTGGCTTGGCTAATCATGTTATGCGTCCCTTTGCTTGCAGAAACATTGACACCAGAAGACAAGTGTTTAATTACCGCCTCACACGTGCCCAGTGTTATGTGGAGTGTGTGTTTGGGATTCTCGCTAATCAGTGGCCAGTGTTACTATGCGCCATTCAGCTTTCTCCAGAAAATGTGTCCGCGGTAATTCGCATCTGTGTGGTTTTACATAATTTGTGCTGGCAACATGATACTGTTTTGAATACTGTGGATGCTTTACCCACTGCTTTTGTAGGAACCTGTACAGTATAGTAGGCCAGCAGGCTCTGCTTTCCAAGTCAAGGACCTCTTCGCGGATTACTTACTTTCTCCACAGAGAGCGCTTCTGTGGCAGTCGGATCATGTGTGAGGAGGCCGATGAGCTGGTTTCTCCAGATAGTATTTTTTTTAAGCTGGCTGTGCCAACCTTTTTTCTTAGTTAGATCATTCTTGGCAATTTTTTTTTAAATTACAGATTTGCAAAATAACGAGGACCCTTGACGTGGAATGCATGCTTGTACTAATTTGGCCACCTTCCACTCGATATACCAAGTGTGATATCCCCCTTGGGGCCTTTTTGGCAAGGAGCAGAAGGTGGCCAATGTAGTGAACTTTACCTAATTTTTGCCCTCTTCTAAGGGACTGCCTTTAAAAATCAGAGGTGTGATGTTCATCTCCTTCAACAGTGGGTCTCGTTACAATTTGGTGCTAAGTATGGTCAGCTCTGTTCTCCCAGGAAAGAAGCTCACTATTTTTGTATCTGTTGTGCAAATTAGGCAGGCTGTGATGGGAAGTTTTGACCTGCACATTTACAATCGGGTGGCAGATTTTGGTGATATAGTGGGCCAGGACCACACACCTTATCAAACATTATATCCTATACAGCTCTAAGGGCATAATTAGTGTTGAAAGAGATGCATGGCTGAGCGTTCTAACCTTTTTTTTTACATTCTCTATAGATATTCTGCTGTTGATGTGGAGCACCGGGAGACTAGAGATGCAGCAGAACTGTCTTAAAAAGAAGGTGTGTAAATGTTGTTCAGGTAAATGGCAAGGCCACAAAATCAGTGTGTTTCTAAGCAGGGATGCAAATATTACCCCTCCCAAAAAATAATGTATCTCAGCATATCTGGTGCTGTTGCCAATATAGTAATGTTGGCTGATTGAAAGATTTACATACATCATTAAAAATAAGTCCTACTGATGGTGTTTCGAAAATAATCGCTGACAGAGACAAAATGTTTTAGATAGATTTGATATAAATGTTTGGTGGTGGAGGATTTTCAAATCTTTTCCTTCATTTCTCATCAGTAAAATCTGTGTGTTGCATTTGCTTACTGGTTGTCTGACCAAAATCATGTGTTCACATTTTTTTTTCTTTTCACAGATATTGTCCACTTTTTTCAAACATCAATGCTTGCCATGTGAGGCCAAGCGTTAATTCCTAGGTGATTTTACAAGGCTACCCACACCTTGCAGATGTAGAAGCTCAAGTATTGCCGGCTGGACCATCATTGTAAGCATGTGTTAACAGTGACTATTCTGGCCTACATGCTTCCCTTTTCTTGGATGAATGGACTGTGTCCCTTCTAAACTATGTATGCTTTTCAACGTGAAATCCATATATTGACCTGAGTACATTATTGTTCCATGGCAAATTGCTTAACAGCTCTAAGCATTCACCCACAATAAAAGGCTGCCTATATTAAAAGCCGTAATGGATTCCCTGAAAAAAAAGGGCCAAACAAGGTACACAAGCTGTGTACCTAGGAGTGAAACTCAACATTTTTTTTAAAATTTCAAATAATGTAGTGCACCTGGGACAATATACTTACATAGTTACATAGTATGTAAGGCTGAATGAAGACAATGTCCATCTAGTTCAGCCTCTTTTAACATCCCCCTTGTTTGTCCAGAGAGGGGCAAATTTGAGATAAACAACCCCGCTGGTCACCTAATGTCTATATCCTGTAATATCATAGAGCTCTAGATAGACATCTAGTCCCTTCTTAAACTCCAATATGGATTTTGCTATCACTACATCCTCAGGCAGAGAGTTCCACAGTCTCACTGCTCTTACAGTAAAGAACCCTCGTTTATGTTGGTGATGAAACCTGCTTTCTTCTAGACATATAGGATTCCCCCTTGTTACCGTCACAGTCCTGGGTATAAACAGATCATGGGAGAGATTTTTGTATTGAATGTGTACTTCACTCGGTGTCTTGCAGCAATCATTTTATCGCTGACATCTGAAAGACTTCCCCGTATTTATTAAAGAAAGTGTTCTGTTGTGTTGAATGTTAAAGATTGTAATAAATTAATAAAATGAGATAGTTTTTTTTATATGTACATTAAAATATGTATAAAGCTTGTGGCTATATATAAAGAGCCAGTATTATTGTATCTTGATGCCACTAGGAAGCTAGGGGTTTGACAGGGCTTGGATGCAGGAATGCCCTTGTCACATCCCTAGCTCCCGATTGGCTCAATTCTCTAAGGTCCTAGCAGCAGGGTGTGGATTGTTTGTTTTCTGCCATTTTAGAGTAACTTTATTACCTGTAAATGCTTCCATGTTACAGCAAGTAATGTAAGCCTAACATAATAACTAATCCCTAACCCTAACCCTCCACTGCAGGCAACAAACAATACACACTTTGCCCGGGGAACATACACTCCAGTGCCGCTGGAAACCAAAGTACAGCGATGATGACACTGGGCCCCACCGCCGCTCACCACCGCTGACATGTGCCAAGTGCAGCCTCTCACATTCCTCCACAGTGGCCAAGGTAATGGAAAAGGCACCAGGGACACTCCCACCGGGGTGGGTACAAGGCAGCGGAGGCGTTGACTTTCTGCACTGCCTACAGTCACAGCATACCCAGGAGCAGCAGCTCTGAGGCTGAGGAAGGGCCACCAGGTACACTCCCAGCAGGGCCGCTACAATGCACCAGAGTTGACAGCGGGGGCAATGGCAGGAGCAGGAGCTGTGAGCAGTGCGGCCACAAGCACAGGTTATGAGCCCGAGGAAAGGGCAGCAGGGACACTCACAGCGGGGCTTCTACAATGCCCCGGAGGTGACAGCGGTAGCAGAAGCTGTGAGCCGAAGGCTGGGGCACCAGGAAGAGTCACAGCAGGGCTGCTGGGACGCCATCTACAGTCACATCGGGGTGAGAAGCAGGACCTGTCAGCCCGAGGAAAGGGAGAATGCCCTGCAGCCAATCATGAGCAGGGGGTGTCAACCCCCTATCAAACACTCTGTATTTTGGCTCCACCTGTACTTCCAGTGCCATAAAGATATAATAATACCTAAAGAGTCAACATAGCTCACATTTTGGGGGTAAACAATTTCTCCCCCTCTTCTGGGATGACATTAAACATAGCTTCTGGTTGCAGATGATGGACCAGCAGGAACAAAGGCAATGCAGGGCCCTTTCTGAACCCCAGCAAGAATAAGTCAATGTGGCATTGGAAGATCTATGGACGATGACATGGATGGGGACTTTTCTGGAAGTGGATGCTGGGTGGAGAGACCTCTGTTCCATCTTGGGGAAGTGATGGCCCACCCACTGATGGAGGTTGGCCAGGCACTCCCGGAGTCCATCTAGGCCACTCTGCAGCACATTGATCTGCAGATGACTCAGACAGTTCTCCTGGAAGAAGCAGGCCGCCTTCTACTCAGGGGTAACATCTCGCAACGCTGCGGGTCCAAACAAAAAAATGTAATGGAAAAGGAATCCTGCCAACACAACAAATTCACATTAGTTTTTATCGTTAAAGGGGTTGTCCCGCGGCAGCAAGTGGGTCTATACACTTCTGTATGGCCATAATAATGCACTTTGTAATGTACATTGTGCATTAATTATGAGCCATACAGAAGTTATAAAAAGTTTTTCACTTACCTGCTCCGCTGCTGGCGTCCTCGTCTCCATGGTTGCCGTCTAATTTTCGCCGTCTAAAATGGTCGAATGGCCAAATTAGACGCGCTTGCGCAGTCCGGGTCTTCTGCTTTCTTCAATGGGGCTCCGTGTAGCTCCGTGTAGCTCCGCCCCGTCACGTGCCGATTCCAGCCAATCAGGAGGCTGGAATCGGCAATGGACCGCACAGAAGAGCTGCGGTCCACGGAGGAAGAGGATCCCGGCGGCCATCTTCAGCCGGTAAGTATAGAAGTCACCGGAGCGCGGGGATTAAGGTAAGCGCTGAGCGTTTTTTTTTTAAAGTCCCTGCATCGGTGTTATCTCGCGCCGAACGGGGGGGGGTTGAAAAAAAAAAAACCCGTTTCGGCGCGGGACAACCCTTTTAATATAATTTGAGTGTGGCTAAGCAGGAAACATCAGAAAAGGCATGTGTCCCTTGCTTTGCCACTGTGATTGGAGACAACGTTTCTTTCCTCAACTCTGTGCAGTGTTGTAGCTGTCAAATATTCAAGGACACTTTTGGCTGCCTCTCCTACTGTTATACCAGATGGTTATTTGTTTAGGCCCCAGTGTGTAACCTGTGTGTTGCAATTACCTGTCACAGAGCAGGATGGGTCCAAGTTGGGTCTATCCACATCCACCCAGAGGTTGTGGGTACCTCAGAGGAGCCAGTCCGACAGGGTAACCCTCTGCTGAACGTTCAGTCCTCACAGGGGGCTCTTCTGCTGTCAAGAAGAGCAAGGCATTGTTTAAAAATCTTTAACTAATCTATAACATTTGAATTAGCATGGCAATATGCTTGCAAGCATTATTGGACAGTCTATAAGACTTACCAGGCTTCTCCGGAGTGGCTTCTAGTGGACGTGTGGCCTGGCTGGCCCGCCGTGATGTAGAAGGTCCGGCCTGCCCAGATTCTGCTCTGTGACTTTGTGGCTCATCTGTTTGGACATTAAAGTGAGCACTAAATTAGGCAAAAAAAACCACCACGCCTGAAAAAACTTTAACACACGCAGGGGGCTTTTCTGCTGTCAAGGAGAGCAAGGCATTGTTTGACAATTTTGGCAAAATCAAGCAACTTTTATCCAGGGCAATATGCTTTTTTAAAGTTTGCGATCTTGAACACTTACAGGGTGGCTCCTCCAGAGTGGTTTGTGGTGGAGATGGGGCCTGGTGGGCCTGCCGCTGTGTGGAGGGGCCGGCCTGGGCAGATTCCACACTGTGACTTTGTGACTGTTCTATTGGGAGATTAAAGTGAAAAAAAAAATTAGCCACAATTCACACAAGAGCTGCATGGTTGTAATTACATGTTGATGGAAGGCCTTGAAATATCCCATGAGCTACGGACACACACTATGTGGCATGGCCTTTTTTTAAACTTCTTCAACATTGGTAAAGGATGTAATGAGGCCACGTTGTTTTTACAGCAGAAAAAATTAAACAGTTATGAAGAACCTTTAAATGCATTTGAAAAAAACACTCCCATGGGCAGGGGCATAGGATAGTCATCTTACCTCTGGCTATAGGATTAGCTTCACACACACTGCATGGCATCCCACACGTCACACTCCCTGCCACAGAGTTGAATCTGCAAGTCTGCGCCAGTATGTTCCTGTCACTAAAGTTTACTTTTTATGTGTTGCACTGTGGCTAAAAGCGCATAATCCACGGGCTAAATATTCAAACTAAAACTCTGCCTTTTGTCCCACACAACATCAATATGTATGAACGCTTTCCAATCACACCCAAACACACACTCCTGTTACCTTCTTCCTGATGATGAAGTTTGCGGCGGATGGTGTGCAGGCACCGGGCATCCTTTAAATTTCAGGTTTCTCCACTTCTTTTGTAATTGTATCCGGCTCCGCACAATACCATACTTGCGTGCCATTGCCTGTGTGATCGTTCACAAGATACTTTTCTTATGCCTGTTGGGGTGCAGGTATGGCCCATGTTTCCCATCATAATCTGGCTAGTCCATCATCTGGACCGGCAGAGGGTTTCGCGCCATCTCAGGGGTGAGATGCGGCTAGACATCTTGTTTTAAAGATCCAAAATGGCGCTGCCCAGGCACTATCCAGTGTAACAGGCACGCAGGGGACGCACGTTAGTGTGCGGGGTTGGGCACGCACATGAGACGCGAGATGCACAGTTGACTCCTCCTATCGTATTTGTCTCTTAGTCAATATTCACCGGTCATTTTGCGCTGCATGGTCATCTGTACAAGAGAAAAACTTACATGACAACTTGGATTATAGAAAAGAAATCCAAGTAGGCTACAATGCGAGGCATGCAAACAAAATGTGCCTCAAAAGTTGTCTAAAACAACATGCTTCATAGGCAGACTAGTGGATAGATGCAGGTGACTAACACCGGCGGACCACAACACCTTGCTAATGTAGTAACATAGTAACATAGTATGTAAAGCCAAATGAAGACAATGTCCATCTAGTCCAGCTTGTTTATCCTCCTGTGTTGTTGATCCAGAGGAAGGCAAAAACCCCAAGAGGCAGGAGCCAATTAGCCCTTTTGGGGGAAAAATTCCTTCCCGACTCCCTAATGGCAATCAGACTAATCCCTGAATCAACCCCTAATAGTTCCTACCTGCCTGTATACCTGAATTAACAATTAACCTAAGATTTATATCCTGTAATATCCTTCCGCTCTAGAAAGACATCAAGTCCCCTTTTAAACTCCTCTTTGGATTTTGCTATCACCACATCCTCAGGCAGAGAGTTCCACAGTCTAACTGCTCTTACAGTAAAGAACCCTTTTCTGCGTTGGTGATGAAACCTGCTTTCCTCTAGACGTAGCGGATGCCCTGTCGTTACCGTCGCAGCCTTGGGTATAAACAGATCATGGGAGAGATCCTTGTATTGTCCGCTCATGTATTTATTCATAGTTATTTGATCACCCCTTAGCCGTCTTTTTTCTAGAGTAAATAATCCCAATTTGGATAGCCTCTCTGGGTATTCCAGTCCCTTCACTCCATGTAATAGTTGCACTTCTTTGAACCCCCTCCAGCACTGTAACATCTTTCCTGAGCACCGTTGACCAGAACTGTGCGCAGTATTCCATGTGAGGCCTCACAAGTGCCTTATATAGTGGGAGGATAATGTTCTCATCCTTCGCCCCTATACCTCTTTAATGCACCCCAAGACTTTATTTGCCTTAGCAGCAGCTGATTGGCATTGGTTACTCCAGTTAAGTCTACAGTCCACTAGTACCCCCAGGTCTTTTTCCATCTCCCTTTTCCCTAGCAGTACCCCATTTAGTGTATATTGGTGACATCCATTTCTCCTGCCCATGAGCATAACCTTACATTTATCAACATTGAACTTCATTTGCCAGTTTTCTGCCCAAGTCCCCAACTTATCCAGGTCCGTTTGTAGCCGCACATTGTCCTCCGTTGCATTGATTATATTGTATAATTTTGTGTCATCTGCAAATATTGATATTCTACTGTGCAGCCCCTCTATCAGGTCGTTTATAAATATATTGAACAGAATGGGGTCCAATACTGAACCCTGTGGCACCCCGCTAGCGACGGTGGCCCAGTCAGAGTATGAACCATTTATTACCACCCTCTGCTTTCTATTTCTGAGCCAATTCTTTACCCAGATACACATGTTTTCACCAAATCCAAGCTGTCTCATTTTATATATCAGCCTATTATGCGGCACGGTATCAAATGCTTTAGAGAAGTCCAGATATACGAGATCAATAGACTCTCCCAGATCCAGTCTAGAGCTTACTTCATCGTAGAAGCTGATCAGATTGGTCTGACATGATCGACTCTTTATGAACCCATGCTGGTGAGGAGTTATTCCGTTGTTCTCTTTGAGGTATTCTTCAATGGCGTCTCTTAGAAACCCCTCAAATATTTTTCCAGTTACTGAAGTGAGACTTATTGGCATGTAGTTACCAGGCTCACTTTTGGTCCCCTTTTTGTAAACTGGAGTAAATTCACAGAAGCAGACAATCTACTGTAATTTAGAACCCTTCACAAAGTAGACATAAGCTAAAACTTATATTTTATTAATTCAATTTAAAATAGGGCTCAAGACACACATCGAATGAACACGTCACATCAATATATAAGTGTAAATGTGATGCATAGAGGGAAAGGCAGGGAAGTTCGTTAGAACTTATGATACCCCTTTTATAATGTGGGGGGAACCTGCTCAGAATAGTTTTCCCAATAGTTATATACTAACAGACTTTAGAATAGATCCAACAATCACCCAAAGAGCGGAAAATTGCGTCTCTTGGGTGTTTGTCATTAGTCACATTTAGATGACAAATGTTTCATAATTCGTGGTTGACAATTTTTTTGTGGTATGGTTCGTAGTTCTATGCATTTCGCTGTTGATATTTACAGCTCATCAGGAACCATAGAACAAAAGAAAATTTGTTGAAAATAGGTAATAGTAGAGTGTGACCAAAAAAGAATAATTTTTTATATATAGGTAAAAACTATCATCCCTTTCAATAAGAAAAGGGGAGTAAGAAAGTACCGGTGACCAGAGTTAGAGTAGAAAAAAATTGCTTTAGAGGTGGGGAATACTGTGATAGCAAATCCCCTAGATTTAGAGTGCATGCAGAAAAACTGCAGTGGGCTAAAAATGGTCAGCCCTTTAGTAGCAATACCCCAATTCTAGAGTGCATGCTGAGAAACTGCTGTACAAAGACAATAGTAGGCTAAAAAATTCTAACTCCTAACAAAGAGGCGGCTATAGAGATGTCCTATCTAAAGTCAAAGATGCATAAAATAAGAAAATAGTAGGATCTAGCCATGTAACCTTGATGGTAGGTTTCCGCCATTGAAGAATCTCCAGCCAGAGCCCTTTTTAAATCGTGATTACCGTACCGCCCTAGGGGTTGGGTCAGATCAAAATGTCCAATCGGATGTCATCCAGGGGGTGTATACTGATATACCTGATGCACCTCCATATTGCATTGCATTGGGCTATAGATCATTCACAGAGGCTGCTCTAGCATTTACCCAAGATGGTATCAGTGCTTAATGCACAAATGTTTAGAATGCTAAAAAAGATGCACCTTGAGATGAGCCGATCGTGAGCTTAGCCGTGGCGATACCGGAAGTCTGGGAGGAGTAGTGACGCAGGAGAGAACACATAACCAGGTCACATGATTCATGTTGTCATGGGGACCGATGCTCCAGGCACAACGCTAAGGTCTTTACGGTCCAGGGCACGCATGTCTGATGTCAGCGCTCCAACACATGACTGGGTCACCTGATTAGTGTAGTCAGAGGAACCGAGGATACAACCAGATCGCCGAGGTCCTTCCAGTCCGGGCACCGCATGTCTGATGTCAGCGTGCCGTTGTCTAGGATAAGGACCCTCACTGGCAGAGTTCCAAATTATTTGGTCGGTCATGTGACTTAGTTAACTGGTTCAATGCCACATTATAGAGAATGATGTTCTTAGGAATACCCACACTATTACTTCAACAGAATATATATTACCAATTGTTTTAAATTTGATAATTACATGGGATTGTGATAATTATTGTCCTACCAAAGATTGGTATCAAATGCTTTTTGTTGCAGCCGTGCTGAGGCCTGCACCTTGTTTGCAGGCCAGACCAGGTTTTGGGTGTGCCCTTGTTTCTCCGGGAGCTGAGGGGTGTGGTAGCGGCAGAAGTAATGTCAGTCAGTACCTGGTGCTGAGTAGCCTGGTTCCTACTTAAACAGTGCCAGCACTATCTCCTGTGCTGGTCAATCACTTCAGTTGCATTTGGACAGCTGTCGTGGCATTCCTTTGTGGAACCACGGCTTACTCAATTTGGAATGTTTACACCCTTCCATATTAATTCTGAATTGATTATATGCGCATAAGAGGTTTCCACACTGACTCAGGTTCAGCATGCATAGCTTCCTCAATTCTCCTTTAATGTTGGGCGTGTAGCCTCTTTTAAAGAGTTTAACATATCCGCCCATCTGGGCAGGTCAAAGATTACATAGATACAACGTATTGTTTAATTATTGGATAAGCATCTTGCAATTCTTCCATCCTCCGGTCATCTGTGATTGGCCATCAGGTGGTGGATGAAATGAGTGGGTTGTCTTGGAGCCACGTGTGGTTCCTTTGATAGTATTGGATGTTACATCATGAACTATAAATTGCACAAACCTCCCATGTTATTTGCATACGTTTCCAGTAAAATTGCTTGGGTAATTATTGCGGTAGCTGTTTCAGACTGCGGTTGTCCATGTCTGAGTTATACTGTCTTCCAAAGTTGCAAAACAGATGGAAAATGTAACGTGTTTATACTATATATTATCTGGTCAGCGTTTTGAGAACAGAAGTTTCATAAGAGGAAGTATTGCATATTGCGTAAATGTAAGAACAGAAGGCAAACATGACATTTGGTTATACAGAATGTTAAATTCACAAATGTCCACTACCAAAGGCCCACAGTCCAAAATATAGAAATATTGGGTTTCCACTACACAGAGATGGAGCAACACATCTTGGCGGAAGCTCTCCATGCTAGCTAAGTTCTTTTCTGTTTTGTTTTGTTTTCTGTTTCGCCTTTATTTTGTGCTAGGGCTCCCTGATAGAGACTTGTTAGTGGCCCAGGCACGCGTGCGGGCTCGCACTTGTCAGAGCGATCGGTCCGCCGAGTAGGCAGGGCCCCCTCCCGGGTTAGGGGACTTTAGGGAGAGTATTCCCCATAGTGTTATGTTTCCTTTGCACAGTTGTGCCCTTGGTTTATGTTATTGAGGTTGCACGTCAGGAGGACGCAACAGATTGACCAGCCCTTATCAACTCAGGGAGATTCTGTGCTGTTAACATGAATCCCCTTGAGGTGTTTTGTCGCACCAGCTCGGCACGCTAGCTGCGGAGGTCGCTGAGATTAAACAGCGACAACTTGCACTGCAGGTTCCCAGCAAGGAACCAAAAATTGAGCTACCGGACCGTTTTTCTGGTGATAGGCAGAAATTCGGATCCTTTCGAGAGGCCTGTAAGCTCTATTTCAGACTGCGTCCTAGCTCTTCGGGGACGACGCCCAGAGGGGGGGCATTGTAATGTCCAGACTGCAGGGGGCGCCACAGGCATGGGCATTTTCATTACCCCCGACGTCTGAGGCTCTGACCTCAGTGGATAACTTTTTTGCTGCTTTGGGTCTTATTTATGATGTCCCCGATAAGATAGCGGTGGCTGAGGGAAATATCAGACATTTTCGACAGAGAGATTCCACTGTTGAAGATTATTGTGCTAAGTTTCGACGTTGGGCAGCAGGAACTCAGTGGAATGACCCTGCTTTAAAGAGCCAGTTCCATTGTGGTCTGTCCAATGAGATCAAGGACGTACTGGTAGGACATCCAGTACCTCGCAGTCTGGATGAGGCCATGTCTCTGGCTATTAAAGTTGGGAGACAGATCAGGGAGAGGTATCAGGAACTGTCTACGGATCCAGACCTCCTACCTACAGGTATAGAAGAGCCCATGCAGCTGGGGTCTCTAGCTGGCAGGGTTAGGAGGAGAAGGACGGTACAGTTTAATGGCTGATGCTTTGTCTGTAATTGTACAGGTCATATGGCTCAGTTTTGCCCACGTCGTAATGCTCAGTCGGAAAAACTAGATGGCCTGGAGGTTAGAGGGAAGGTCCCTCTAGGCCATCAGATTGCTTGGGTATCCTCTTCCAGGCTGGTACTTCCCGCTGAAATTCGTTGTGGCAGTGTTGACAGTCCCATATGAGCCTTTTTGGATTGTGGAGCTAGTATTAATTTAACACATCAGGAGACTGTCAAACGTTTAGGTTTAGAGATGAGTGCTTTGGATTTTCCCATCCCTGTGTCCGCCATTGATGCTGCTCCACTATCTCAGAGTTTTTGTGTACCTAATGTCCATTTAAGGATTGGGCTCTTCCACACGGAATGTATAACACTATATGTCATGGAATCCCTCCCTACGCAAGTAGACTTGGGGTTGCCCTGGCTGCGCTTACACAACCCAGTAGTGGACTGGGAAAAGGGGGACATTGTTAAATGGAGCCCTGGTTGTCTGTCCGGTTGCATTTCTGCTGATATAGCCTTCATTCAGGCAGAGGAGTTGCCTGAATTTGAACTGGGTCATATTTTCCTCCAGCAGGTTTCAGGGTATTCTATAGTTTCCTAATTGTATAGTGTGCACACATAATGAAAGAAACCAATCGGACACAAGTCATCAGCCTTGAATCTCAACCAGCTCTCTCTGGGTTATAATCCCCAGAGCCCCAGGTTTTATTGAAACACATGATACCTGCCCTTTATGGGCGTGCAACAGATTACATCAGTAACATATACATTTTCTTATTCGCTGGGTCATATAGAATTCCCCACCTTCTCTCAAGTCCAGTGTAGTGTGGACTTTGTCCTCTCAGCATGCGGTCTCAATGTACGTGGCAGTCTTTGTTCTATCAACATGTGGTCTGTTAAAGCAATTCTTTGTCTGAGAAGTTGGAGAGTGGGGGAGGGGCTGGATACACTTCTTCAGTATGGAAGAAGTTGGAATGTGACTTAACTCTTTATTTATGCAGTAGAGCTTTATATTAGGCTGACATTATAAAACACACATCTTTCACCATGCCATTGTCCAGCAATTACCATAATGAAATTCTGCAGCCCTTTACCTCTATAGAGTTAAATCACTACAGCTGCGTAATACTTCTAGTTTATTACAAATCAATAGACATTTTACGCTAACTAATCATCATGTCTACTATAATCCCCCCTTAAAATGTCTATTCTCTAACTCTCCCCGTCAAATTTTCCCAGTTGTCTGCGCGTGAGCTTATAAGTGGAGCGCGTTGAAGGTTCGATTTAGGGTCTTCAAGGGGATGTAGGACTTTTCCACTCCTTCTGGGGATGCATCCAGCAAACCCATTGTGGGAGCGGCTTTTCCTGCATCAGTTTCACAGGTCTCTCTGACACAGGATAACACAGCAGACTAGAACGGAAAAGATAATCAGTACACATACATCAGGGACGCCCATCTGAGCCAGGATCCTTTGCCACCCGCTCATCCGTGGAAAGTACTGGTCCCAAAGGTTAGCTCTTTTTAGTTAGTGCGGTCAGCTTCTTAATGGCAACTGCGTCTTTACCTGTGGGTCATGCGTTGTTTGGGATGTAGGTACAACAAGTCTCCCCTATCATCTTACAGACACCCCCCTTTTTAGCTAAAATCATATCTAAGGCCATTTTATCTTGATAAGTCATAGTCGAGGTAGGTCCTATTGGTCGACTAGTCCCTATAAGGCATCTCTAGTGTAATTTACAAACCGCTGCTAATTATAATAAACATAATTAATCCAGTCAACATTTTATTTACCATAATGATCAGAAAAATGGACTCGAATCTAGCTTTAACTGGGTCTCTAATTTATAAAACTTGTCAGGTACCCCCTTGGCTGTCCTATGACGTCAATGTACACGTGTAGGTCAAAACTACCGCCAGGAGTCTCTCTTCTCGCTCTAGTATAATGTTACAATACTAGTAGTGTGCACAGGTACGCACGGCGTGGGACTCTCTGATCTTCACCCACACCAATGTCCCTCCTGGAGATAGCCCTGAAGGTGGACTGGTCCAGGCCGCCAACACTGACCCTACACTGCCTAGTGACAAGACTGGAAGGAACCGCCGTACCTATGCAGAAAACAAGGATAGACCAACATGACAGGATAACCACAGAACACAGACAGAGTTGGATCGAGATAAAGTAACTATTGGGGGTAACCTCATTATCCTCAATGCTGTCTTACAGGATGTGGAGGAGCATAAGGGCTTTACTAAGGCACACTCCCCTGCCCAAATACCTTCCAGGCGGGTCCTCCACCTCATGTCTCCACAAAGCCAGTAAACGTCTCCTAAGGACTGGACCTGATTCTGCATCCATTCCCCTCCTATCGTACCGTAGGAGGAGCAATACCCGTTAATGAGTTCCCCAAAAATCCCCCTCCACCTTGCCCATTTGCTTGGCAGGTGTAGTTTCCAGGGTAGTCAATAATACGCTCTCCAGTGCAAAACACTTAAGTAGTTATAGAGTATTCCTTCTTCCACTTCTCACAAGCAGTGTAATTAGCGGAAATGTTCACGAAAAAACTAAGGAAACACTCTTTAGCATCTACAGGGAGATTTAGGGGGACCATCCCCGAGTGTGGTCGTGCACTACCGCACACGCAACAGTTAGACTTGTTGCTCTTGTTAGCATTGTACCTCATCAACTCCAACCAGGAATTCTGGTCAGAGTAGCCAGTCGCTACTGTCAAGGTGTCCTCAAAGGTAGGGTCGGCTATGATCATCATGTTCGTCAAGGTCTTATCTTACAGCGGAGGGGGTTAATTTTGGGCACGGGACTAAGTGAAGGCTTCCATTCGGGAGCATCTACCATATCCCTTATTTTAAACTTCCCTAAGGGATCTGTCCTCCCGTACCGGTATGTCCCCAAACAGTAAGTCCCCCGGGCTTGGATTTTCTATGGTCAGTGTTAAAACCAAGCAACATACTAAGTTCAGCCTTCCAATACCTGCTGTCCTTATTATTCTTAAGGCTAATTAGGGATTTCCCGCTCTTATCTTACTTATTTAAGGCATTTTGCAGTTTATAGGACTAGTCTGTCCCTGTGTTCTGTCCCACTGATCCACAATAACGGCAGTCTTCTCCCCAGACATTATCAGTGGCACAAACATATTGTATTCCCCGGGTATAAAAGTCATATAACCAGCTGGACTGAGCTAAATCTGGCCTGCGGTGGGATTTTGCGCCTAGACACGGGACCACAGTACAATAGTCGAAGGAATATGCGGCTACTTGAGTGTTGGACAAGTTATGCCAGAAGGTAACCATACCCACATATTCTTCCGACTAAGGATTCCAGTTGCCACCCTCCTCTCTCACTAGCCCTAACCAGAGTAATGTCCTCGGCACAACTAAGACTGGTCTCCCTGATCTGAAGCTTTCTTACAGTATGAAGCATGGATCCATATAAGTCTTTTGGCTAGTTTCACAGCTGTGGCAGTAGTCAGAAGCACCTGGTAGGGACCATCAAATCGGGGCTCAAGAGGGTGCTTCCTGAGGAACTTCTTGACACACACCCAATCCCCAGGCTGCAAAATATGTGTCCCAGTGTCTGCCTCTGAGTCTGGAAGAGAACACCCGTGCATAGGCTTTGGTTAGTGCTTTAACAACGGAAATCACATACTTAGTCAACACATCAGATTGTAATTGTAACTACTGAGGATAGTAGCAACCTAGCCTTGGGGTTAGCCCAAACAATCTCGGATCCCCCCTGGGTTCATATCTAACACTGAATAGGGCTATTGGATGACAGTCTTTTCAAAGCAGCCCCATTTTCGGCGTCATTTTAAGTATCTTGCTTTTTTAGCGTGCCACTAAGTCTCTCCACCTTTCCACTACACTAAGGGTGGTAGAGTGTGTAAAAAGCCTGGGATACACCCAAAGCAGACATGACATGTTGCATTCACTTGCGAAGTCTGTACCTCTGTCTGACTCTGAATCACTTCTGGTACCCCATATTCACAGTTTACCTCATTCATGAGCTTCTTTGTGGTTACCTACTTGTTTGCCTTGGTTGCAGGGTCGGCCTCCAACCTGCAAAGACATCATCATTAACAAGCACATATTCATACTTCCCAACAAGTGGGAGCTGAATGTAGTCAATTTGCAATCCCTGAAATGGGTAGAGTGGTCCCGGCAAGTGTGATGTGGAAAATTTACTTCTGCCCTGTCTCACCTATGGCATAGATCATGCTAAACTGGACAAATGATGCAGCAGCTACAGAGAACCCAGGAGTCGCCCGTCCTCTTTCAAGCATCAACGTCATTGCTGCTTTACTAGGTGGGTCTTTCCGTGCGTCAGCTGCGCCATCATGGGATACAGGAACTGTGGTGGGCAAGTGCTGTTGACTGTTCACCATACACGGTCCTGTTTGTGCTGCTCCGATTTTAGTCCATTTATCCTTTCTTCCTTGCTGGCTTGTAACTGTAAAGTCTTTAGCATATCAAAGTACAAATTTTGTCAATGTCCAAAGTTTTTGCCTCTGACTTATGCTGTCAGTATCTTTCTTCTTTCTTCCACGGCTTGAGGGCAACTGCCTTTGCTGTGCTGTCGGCGAGGGTGTTGTCTCTCGCTTCTCCATTGTAGGAATCGGTGTGAGCATTCAACTTTGTCAGGTGGAAGTAGGGCCTCCATGAGACTCTGCACTGTTGCACCATTCTCAATTGGTTGTCCTGCTAAGGTAAAAACTGTCTGGCCTTCCATATTGGGCCGTAATCATGAGCTATGCTAAATGCATACCAGGAGTCAGTGTAAATGGTTGCTGTCTTACCTTTCGCCACTCTACATGCCTCAGTGAGGGCCTTCAGTTCCGCTTCTTGTGCTGAGACATGCGGAGGCAGAGCTACTCCTTCTAGGACATCTTGTTGTGTGACCACTGCATATCCGATGTGGAGTCATCAATCCTCACCCTGGTACCATCTGCAAAAAGCTCAACATATGCATTGTCAACAGAGGTTCTAGTAACTGTTTGCATACCTGCAGTTTCTTACTGTATCAGTACTAAATAATCATGTTGATGTTCTATTTCACATTGGATAAGAATCTTATAGCACAAAATCATTTATTTCCTTTTTATTTTAATTCATTTATTATTATTATTTTTTTTTTTAAACCCAATAGCTGATCTACAACACCTAGATCACCTATGACCTGAATCACCTATGCCTCCCCCCTTTTGAACCGGAATACTCAATGGAAAAAAGATTGGTCGCGTTCAAACTAGTAGAACGTTGAAAAAGGAAACCAAGAGGCACAAAAACAAACACTTTGTAGGTCAAGGTGACATTGTATGCAGCAAAATCTTAGCGAAAATATCCTTTAGATCTTTTTTTCTTTTTTCAGGTCGTATTTAGCATTTCTAACACAAGGGGGCGCAACACAAGCAAAATTTACAGTCACCCAGTGAAATAGTATTCAGGGAATTTCACTGTTTAACTTTCACTCTCCTGTCGGAATATAATTATAGCTTCAGTGTAGACTGACACTAGAATATGCAAAGATATAAGGAAAAAAACTAAAGAATATGGATGAATTGACATCCTACTCTGAGCAATTCAGTCCCTCTTTCTCACATAAAAACCAAAATTACTTCATCAAATTCCGTGAAAAAGTTTGCTGGGTGACTATAGGGAAATTATTCCATCTGTAGGAGCCTTCCTTAACATCATCTGTCTGAACATCCATTGGAGAAGCAGGCAGTGGAAAACAGAGCCCCTGGGAACACACCATGAGAGGGCGTCCCCTGCTCATGGGTCCCTGGCTTCAGTCCTCCATGCATCAACTTCAATCTCCCATACACTATAAACCAGCTTAGTCATCTACTATGTCCTAAGCTGCATCTTCGTAAAGAACAAAGATTTGTTTCCCTGAACTTATCACACATCCAAGGTGGCCACATTTTGGAGTGTAACAAAGTCTGGTCAAACAAGACCTTACATCAGACAATCATGATGTTAGCACTGGATACAGTGGCATTGGGGAATGTAGGCCTCCCAAGTGCAACAAGATGGCCGTCAGAGGCAGAAAGGGGCGTGGCTACAAATCTCCCAGGTGAGGCAAGATTGCTGCTGGAGGAAGGGGCGGGGCTTAGTCATGTCCCGTATTAGAATGGCCGGAAGTAACATCACACACCCTGAAACTGAGCACATGGGGGGAAGTAATTTCATGATGGGGCAGGGCTCACCACACTTGCTGCAGAGTCAAACTATGTGGGGATTTAAACATTGCAAGTGCAGCCATCATTATAGGGATGGGCTATAGTCAACACAAAGGCATTACATTGTTCATGATACAGGCAATACACATCCCCCACTACACTCTCTCCTTGTGAATCCCTTTCCTACACTATACCACCTCCTAGCAATCTTAAGCACCTTCCTTTCTGCTAGGGCTTCCTGCTTATATGTCAATATCCCGACATTTCTTTCTTTCAACAACTTTCCTGATCCTTATCCTTGCTTACCTTTCTTTTTCCGCCATTCTCTAAACAACCTAAATCTATCCCGTATTCTATTCTGCCTTCTTCAAATCACAATGCACATTAACACTATAAACACAAAACAAAAGGAACAAACGGGTTAACTGGGAAATGCTCTCAGTAGCTTAACATCAGCCCACTCTCTTATCAGTAAACCCCCCCCCAATAACAAACACTGCACATTCTTTAAACAAGACCTTTGACTATACACAAAGACTGACGATTATATTCAGTGATAAAGACCTCAACAATATTTGGAGTATCCAGCCGACACACAATACGGCTATAATTCTCTAAGTATCCCTTTTCACATATGAGAACATAACATGCTCGATCATACAGGTAAATATGCCTATTTTAAACCCTGCGTATCCCTCCTTACGTATGAGAGCACATAACACGCTCCATCATACAAGTGCATATGCCTATTTTAAATTTACCTGGCCTCGCTCTCCAAGTGTAGTAGCGCAAACCGTCCACTATTACATAGGAGAATACACCCCGGGCGCGCTCCCTCAGGCTTATACAGCCAAGTCCGCCCTTATGACACATTAACCCTCACAGAATCTGTCTCTTGGTCTTGTATACACAATCTTTAACCGTCTCAGACATAACTTTCACAGCATACAGAATACCCTTAGACAGGTTGTATGGTGGTTTTTTCCAAGTAGAAAGAACTATATTACCTGCCTTTCAGTGATTTATCACTCTGGATTAGATATGGGCAGATTAACAGTTAGAAATCAACTCACATCAGTAGATTAACCAATCTAACCGTGTTCTGTAGATTTCCGGGCCCCTGAGTTCTGCATGTTATCTGCCGATCTCTGTATCGTTCCAGAATGAAGAAATTAAAAAAAATCTACTCGGCCCACCCAGGGACGACAATTGAACTGGATCATATTTTCCTCCAGCAGGTTTCAGGGTATTCTGTAGCTTCCTAATTGTATAGTGTGCACACATAATGAAAGAAACCAATCGGACACAAGTCATCAGCCTTGAATCTCAACCAGCTCTCTCTGGGTTATAATCCCCAGAGCCCCAGGTTTTATTGAAACACATGATACCTGCCCTTTATGGGCGTGCAACAGATTACATCAGTAACATATACATTTTCTTAATCGCTGGGTCATATAGAATTCCCCACTTTCTCTCAAGTCCAGTGTAGTGTGGACTTTTCTTTGAGAAGTTGGAGAGTGGGGGAGGGGCTGGATACACTTCTTCAGTATTGGAATGTGACAACTCTTTATTTATGCAGTAGAGCTTTATATTAGGCTGACATTATAAAACACACATCTTTCACCATGCCATTGTCCAGCAATTACCAAAATGAAATTATGCAGCCATTTGCCTCTATAGAGTTAAATCACTACAGCTGCGTAATACTTCTAGTTTATTACAAATCAATAGCCTTTTTACGCTAACTAATCATCATGTCTACTACAAATTCATAACTGACTTCTCTGATGTGTTTTCCCAAGAGGGGGCAGACAAATTACCACCGCACAGAAAGGGGGTTTGTGCCATTGAACTTCTCCCTGACTGCAAGTTCCCCAAGAGTCGCATATTCAACATATCGGCCCCTGAGAGACTGGCGCTCAAAGATTATATCCAGGACAGCCTGAGAAGGAATCATATACGGCCATCTAATTCCCCACTAGCAGCTGGTTTCTTTTTTGTAAAGCAAAAAGATGGCGGGTTTCGTCCCTGTGTTGACTTTAGGGAATTGAACAAAATCACGAAACGCAGTCCATACCCTCTCCCCCTTATTCCGGATCTGTTTTCGCAGTTGAATTGCTCCAACTGGTTTTCCAAAATAGACTTGCGCGGGGCATATAATTTAATCTGGATTAAGGAGGGGGACGAGTGGAAGACTGCGTTTAATACCCCAGAGGGGCATTTTGAGAGTCTGGTGATGCCTTTTGGTCTCACTAATGTCCCTGTAGTATTCCAGTCCTTGATCAATGAGGTTCTCTCTCAGTTTGTGGGCAGATTTGTACTAGTATACTTGGATGATATTTTGATCTTCTCTCCGGATTTTGAGGCCCATGTTTCTCACGTTCGCCAGGTCCTCCAAGCTTTGCGTGAGAATTGTTTGTTCGCCAAAAGAGAAAAGTGCGTGTTTGCTGTACAAGAGATCACATTTTTGGGGCATATAATTACCCACGAAGGGTTCAAGATGAATCCTGAGAAGGTCTGAGCGGTGCAGGACTTGGTTTTACCAGAAAATGTGAAAGCCTTACAAAGGTTCTTGGGGTTCGCCAACTATTACCGTAGATTCATTAGGAATTTTTTGGTGATAGTTAAACCTCTTACTGATATGACTAAGAAGGGGTGCTTTCCTACTAAATGGTCGACGGAAGCTATGCAGTCATTTCAGAGATTGAAGAAGTGTTTTGCTACTGCTCCCATTCTAGTGCAGCCAGATTCTTCCAGGCCCTTTATTGTTGAGGTCGATGCTTCAGAGGTGGGGGTTGGAGCAGTTCTATCTCAGGGAACGGAGACATTGCAAGATCTCCGCCCGTGTGCATTCTTCTCCCATAAATTTTCGTCTTCGGAGCGAAATTATGACATTGGGAACAGGGAATTGCTGGCGATTAAATGGGCATTCGAGGAGTGGCGTCATTTTCTAGAGGGGGCGCGACACAAAATAACGGTTTTCATGGATCACAAAAACCTCATATATCTGGAATCTGCCAAGAGACTTAATTCCAGACAGGCATGCTGGTCGCTTTTCTTTTCCCGTTTCAATTTTTTAGTTACATATCGTCCAGGCTGGTAGAATGTGAAGGCCGATGCTCTTTCCAGAAGTTTTCTTCCAGTAGTTTCTGAGGAACCTCCTGCCCCTATCCTGTCTGAAGGGGTGGTGGTGTCGGCAGTGTCATTAGAGTTAGAGGAGCAAGTCCGTAAAGCACAAAATCTGGCCCCGTCAAAGCTTCCGGCTGGGAAGCTTTTTGTTCCTGTTCATCTAAGGTTACAGGTGCTGGCCGAGATTCACAGTTTGGTGTTGGCCAGGTATCCGGGGATTAATAATACCCGTAAGTTACTCTCTAGAACATATTGGTGGCCGTCATTACGACGGGATACGTTCAGTTTTGTTTCGTCATGGGAGGTGTGTGCCAGAACCAAGTCATCCCGCAGCCGGTCAGCCGGTTATGTTATTGCCGCTGCCTATTCCTAAAAGACCATGGATGCATTTGTCCATGGACTTCATTACGGATTTACCACCTTCCGATGGCAACACTGTTGTGTGGGTGGTAGTGGACCGGTTTAGTAAAATGTGCCATTTTGTGGCACTCCCCGGTTTACCTAATGCCAAGACGTTGGCGAGTTTGTTCATTTGCCACATCGTTAGACTGCATGGTTTGCCAGAGAATATAGTCTCCGATCGCAGCGTACAATTTGTCTCTAGCTTTTGGCGAATAGTCTGCTCTCGATTGGGTGTCCAGCTTTCGTTTTCCTC
Source organism: Eleutherodactylus coqui (assembly GCF_035609145.1). Taxonomy (NCBI): domain Eukaryota; kingdom Metazoa; phylum Chordata; class Amphibia; order Anura; family Eleutherodactylidae; genus Eleutherodactylus; species Eleutherodactylus coqui. The sequence continues at coordinate 197,902,739 of NC_089843.1, read as the reverse complement.
GGCATACCATCCTGAGACCAATGGGCAAACTGAGAGGTGTAATCAGAACCTGGAGCAGTATTTACATTGTTATGCCTCTGAAAATCAGGACTGGTCAAAGTTCTTACCACTAGCCGAGTTTGCTCTAAACAATAGACCACTAGAGGCTACGGGGACTTCACCGTTCTTCTGTAACTACGGATTTCACCCATGTTTTGGCCCCCTTTTCAAGAGGGTTTTGGAGGTACCAGGAGCAAATGAGTTTTGTTCCGATATTGAGGCCGGGTGGGCGGAGGTCCAGAAAAATTTACAGCGATCCGTTCGGCGCAGCAAGCGAGTTGCAGACAGTCACCGCTCTGAGGGGGCGGGCTACTGTGTTGAAGACTTGGTGTGGTTGTCTACCAGAAATATAAAACTCAAGCAACCATCCGCTAAACTGGGCCCGCTATTTATCGGTCTGTTTAAAATAATTGAGGAGATTAACGCGGTGGCCTTCCGGTTAGAAATTCCAAGCACGATGAAGATTAACAATGTGTTCCATAAATCTCTGCTCAAAAGATTCATCGATTCGGGGAATGACTCACCCCCCCCCCCCGACTCCTGTGCTAGTGGATGGGGAGGAGCAGTTTGTAATAAGTCGCATTCTGGACTCCCATCGAGTCAGGAATTCCCTGCAGTACCTGGTGCACTGGCGCGGTTATGGCCCAGAAGAGAGGTCATGGGTTCCTGCAGCGGATGTTCATGCAGATCGTCTGGTAAAAAATTTTCACAGATCAAATCCTGGCCGTCCTGGTCCTAAGGGTCCTGGGGCCCCTTCTAGAAGGGGAGGTACTGTTGCAGCCGTGCGGAGGCCTGCACCTTGCTTACAGGCCAGACCAGGTTTTGGGTGTGCCCTTGCTTCTCCGGGAGCTGAGGGGTGTGGTAGCAGCAGGAGTAATGTCAGTCAGCACCTGGTGCTGAGTAGCCTGGCTCCTACTTAAACAGTGCCAGCACTATCTCCTGTGCTGGTCAATCACTTCAGTTGCATTTGGACAGCAACAGAGCAACACATCTTGGCGGAAGCTCTCCATGCTAGCTAAGTTCTTTTCTGTTTTGTTTTGTTTTCTGTTTCGCCTTTATTTTGTGCTAGGGCTCCCTGATAGGGACTTGTTAGTGGCCCAGGCACACGTGCGGGCTCGCACTTGTCAGAGTGATCGGTCCGAGGAGTAGGCAGGGCCCCCTCCCGGGTTAGGGGACTATAGGGAGAGTATTCCCAATAGTGTTATGTTTCCTTTGCACAGTTGTGCCCTTGGTTTGTGTTATTGAGGTTGCACGTTCTTGGGACGCAACACTTTTAATGAAGGACCTTACTGAAGTAAGAGGTGAAAGGCATAATAATGCAATGCAATTCCAGGTACAATATTTAATATGGTCATAGAAGCAAGGTGTTCCATTACTCTATATAATGTCCTTGTAATAAAACAGTGAGTTGACCCCTTGATTTATCATAGTGATATTACACTTTATCATATATGTGTATCCCTCGGGGGTGGTACCGTGAACAAGGTTTTTTCTGAAATGCTATACAAGGTTGACCAACATCACAAAAAACTGGTAAAAGAAAGATTTTCATTAAGTCCCTTAGGGGAAAGACAGTCCATTCTAAAAATCCATGCTGTTTCCTTTTGAAGGATTTAACGTTCAATGTTGCCTCTCCTATTGTTGACACGTATGATTTCCATACCTTGAAAAGTTACCTGATCTTCTTTACCCTCATGGTGTGCCCACATATGAACGGCGAGTGGTGTTTTTTCTTTTCTACGAATATTTCTGATATGTGATAGTATGCGGCGCCGAAGTTGTTGTGTGGTTTTACCTACGTAATTGAGGGGGCATGGGCATGAGGCGAAGTAAATGACATTTCTGGTCATACAGTTGATGAAGTCACGGTTATCATACATCTTAAGTGTACTGGCACTCTGGAACGAACTACTTTTTTGGATGAATTGGCATGCAAGGCAGTTATTACAGCGGAATGTACCCATAGGTTTCATTGTGCTTAGCCAGGTAGAACTAGTTTCGGCAGGTGCAAGATGACTCTTAACAACATAGTCACAGATATTTCTTCCGTGCCTGTAAGTGATTGCTGGGGAATCAGATATGAGATGTGCCAAATCCTTATCTTTTTTGAGGATATCCCAGTATCTCAAGAGGATTCCTCTAACTTGTGTTGCTCTTGTGTCATAATTACCGATAATACGTATTTTTGTGGAATCCTCTCTGTTCCGTGGCACTATGAGGTCAGTCCTTTGTTGTTGTGCAGCAAATTGTTGTGCTTCCTGCAAGATGTTAAATAGGTACTGTCTCTCTTGAAACCTCATTGTGAGGTTTACACATTCCTCCCTAAGTGAGGTATCGTCTGAGCAGTTCCACCTAACTCAGAGGTATTGCCCCTTTGGTATTCCTCTCTTCAGCGCATATGGGTAATGACTGTCCCATTTTAATAAGCTGTTAGTTGCTGTCGTCTTCCTATGGAGGGTACTAGAGAGAGTACCATCGGGTCAATGAGCATGCACTCTACAATAGGGGCATCGCTACTATAGGGCTGACCATTTTTAGCTCACTGCTGCTCATTGCATAGCAGTTTTTCTGCATGCACGCTAAATCTAGGGGATTTGCTATCACAGTATTCCCCACCTCTAAAGCAATTTTTTCTACCCTAACTCTGGTTGCCGGTACTTTCTTATCTCCCTTTTCTTATTGAAAGGGATGATAGTTTTTACCTATATATAAAAAATTATTCTTTTTTGGTCACACTCTACTATTAGCTATTTTCAACAAATTTTCTTTTGTTCTATGCTTCCTGATGAGCTATAACTACCAACAGCGAAACGCGTAGAACCACGAACCATACCACGAAAAAATTGTCAACCACAAATTATGAAACATTTGTCATCTAAATGTGACTAATGACAAACACCCAAGAGACGCAATTTTCCGCTCTTTGGGTGATTGTTGCATCTATTCTAAAGTCTGTTAGTATATAACTATTGGGAAAACTATTCTGAGCAGGTTCCACCCACATTATAAAAGGGGTATCATCATTTCTAACGAACTTCCCTGCCTTTCCCTCTATGCATCACATTTACACTTATATATTGATATGACGTGTTCATTTCATGTGTGTCTTGAGCCCTATTTTAAATTGAATTAATAAAATATACGTTTTAGCTTACATCTACTCTGTGAAGGGGCCTTTTTGTAAATTGGAACCACATTGGCAATACGCCAATCCAATGGTACAGCCCCGGTCTTGATAGTATCCACAAATATTAGGTATAGCAGCCTAGCTATCTCATCAATTAATTCCTTTAGTACCCTTGGGTGTATTCCACCTAGGCCTAGCGATTTATCGATTTTAATCTTTTTTAACCAGTCCCGCACCTGCTCCTGCGTTAGGTATGAGATATTTTGTGCGGGGTTCATTTTATTCCCCTGCATCTCGTGTGGCATTTCCTTTTCGTTTGTGAATACGCTTGAAAAGAAACTATTTAATAGATTTGCCTTCCCTCCATCATCTTCAATGATTTCTCCTGCATTATTTGTTAAAGGGCTAGTGTTCTTGGTGCAAATCCTTTTGCTGGTAATTCCTTAGTGACCAGCCCATAGTCTTTTTATGTCCTACCCAAGTGGGCTTTATTCTCTGAAGACGTAAAAACGTGTCCTGCAGAGAATAAAGCCATGTGGGCTCTGGACGTGACAGCTCCATGCTGTCAGTGCCCGCAGGTAGCCGACAGCATGGGGCTGTCATCCCGGGCTGCGGGGACCCCCCCTCCCGGTAACATGATCGCCCGTATCCACCGGATACCGGCGATCATGATAAAGTAAATTAAAGTGTAAAAAAAGTTGGAATTTCAGCTCCCCTCATGGAACGCTTCCACGAGGGGAGCTGAAAATGCTCACCGAAATCTGGCTTGCCCCTCCCCACTGATCCGGTCCGGAAAGGAAACGAAAAATGGCGGCGCATGCGCAGAAGTGCGGATCGGCGCAGGGGATTTAAAATTTCCTGTCTCCCAGCTACTGAAGGTAGCCGGGAAACAGGAGATGCCATTGGGGACCGCCACTGGGGAAACTTTTTAAGTTTTAAAAAGTTTAAAAAAGTAAATGTTTTAGCTGCCCTCATGGATCGGATCCATGAGGGCAGCTGAGAATACTCACCCCCATCCTCCATGATGTCCCCTGGCGATCTGGAGCCACCATGGGCTTCTGCGCATGCGCGCCAAAGGCCCTAATAGTGTCACTTGCGCAAAAGCACAGAACGGTCTGGAAATTTAAAAAGCCCCTGTCTCCCGGCTACTGAAGGTAGCCGGGAGACAGGACATGTCACGGGGACCGCGGAGTGCGGTTCCCGGGCCTGTGATCGCCGGTATCACAAAAAAGTTACAAAAGGTGGAGTTTCATCTCCCCTCATGGATCAGATCCAGGAGGGGAGATGAAAATGCTCCCCTATGGTCTCCCAAAGCCCCCCATAAGTACATGGCATTACCCTGTTCTGTGCATGCGCCAAAAAAAATGGCGGCGCATGCACAGTAGAAGCCAAAGCCAAAGTGGCATTTGGCATAGCAACTTGCAGGGACCAAAGTGATTGGTCCCTGCTGACATGGGTGGCTGTGATACACCTATCACAGCCATCCATGTCATATGTTTTGTAAATATGGCACACGATTAGTTCTGCATATCTCTCTCCAGTCACTGGGAGAGATTTGTGACAAGAGAGAGCTGTGAAAAATCGCGTGCCATATAGAGTGTCAAAAAATGAAAAAAAAACAAAACATTATTACCCGCCATCACCTTCCCTCATACCCCAATTACCCCATTATATGCCTGTCTGCTTTTTTGGGGGCTATTTTTTTTTTGTCTACCTCTATTAAAAATTTTTTTAATAAAATGGAGCGTAGGCGCTACAGCGCTGAGCAAGCGTATGCGCTGCTCTTCGCTTCAGGTTCTGGTAGCGATGCTACCAGTGAGTCGGAAGAGGAGGGTTTTTTTTAGAGCGACGACTTTGCCTCTAGCGCTATGGAGGTTGAGGAAGTTGTTGGGGCAGCGGGGCCAAGTAATGTGCCTCCCGCCACTGCATGGACTTCCGCGAGTTTATTTTCGCCCCGTATCCCAGAATTTTCAGCGGCTCCAGGCGTCAATCTGGACTTCGCGAATTTTACACCTTTAATTTTTTAAATTTATTCATTACCGACGGTGTCCTGGAGCTAATTGTCCAGCAAGCTAATACATACGCTGGACAATACATGACCGCGCACCTCACGTCGGTTTATTCAGCAATGTGGACCGCCATAGATGTCCCCGAGTTAAAAACATTTTTGGGACTTGTTTTGCTAATGGGACTCATAAAAAAGTCATCAATACGGTCCTATTGGTCCACGAGCGCCATTCACGCGACGCCCGTATTTGCATCCATAATGCCCCGACGCAGATATGAAAATATTATGTTTTTTTCATTTCGCAAATAATGCCCAAATCCCCCCCAGAAGTGACCCGGCGTATGATAGACTTAGCAAATTAAGGCCCCATATATCATTTTTAAGAGATGCCTTTAAAAACATTTATACCCCCCCCCCCAAAAAAATTGGCCGTGGACGAGTCGCTTATGAGTTTTAAAGGCAGTTTATCATTTCGCCAATTCATTCCATCGAAACGCTCAAGATATGGCATAAAGCTGTATAAAATCTGTGAGAGCACGACAGGTTATACCTGCAACTTTTTTATTTATGAGGGCAGGGATCGACAATTAAATCCCCCCAACTGTCCTGAAAATATTGGCGTGAATGGAAAGATCGTGTGGGAGCTCGTGGGCCAATTTTTAAATAAAGGGTACCACATATATACTGACAATTATCATACGAGCATCCCTCTTTATAGAGCGTTACACGCCGCAGGTACAGGGGCCTGCGGAACTGTCTGCAAAAATAGGGTAGGGTTTCCAGGCGTGTAGACAAAGGAGCGTCTTACACGCTGACCCCTTGCTTGCGGTAAAATGGCGTGACAGAAAGGACGTCTTTATGCTGTCCATTGTGCACGCAGATACCTCCGTTACAGTTAGGAAGAGGGGAACTGCAGCGGAGAAAACTAAACCGGTCTGCGTCACAGAATATAATAAATTCATGGGGGGGGGGGGGGGCGTCGATCTGTCAGACCAAGCTACACAGCCCTACCTTGTAAAACGTAAGACGCGAGCTTGGTATAAGAAGGTAGAGATCTACCTGATACAGATCGCTACCTATAATGCTCACGTAATTTTTAAATCGTCCGGGGGCACGCTGAGCTTCCTCCAGTTTCAGGATGAGCTTGTAGAGCATCTTTTATTTGAGACCACCGCACCTCAAGACGCATTACAATCTGAGGAGGTGTGAAGGCTCACAGAGCGCCATTTTCTTCATCCCATCCCTGAGACTGCTGGCAAAAAATGCCCCCCCAAAAAGTGTCGTATCTGCACCAAGCAAGGGAGGAGGAGGGATACGCGATTTTATTGCCCCATGTGTCCATCCCACCCAGGCCTTTGTAATTACCCCTGTTTTGAAATTTAGGGCCTTCTTTTTAGGGAATCAATTTTATTTTTATTAGTCCGTCTCCCCATTTTTCCTGCTTGAAACAAAGAAAACGGTCCTAAAAGTGACAAATTTGGTGAAAAAAATGAAATCGCATTTATATTTCACTCGCATTATAATTACTAAAAAAAATAAAAATGTAGGGTCAGAATGCTCAGTACACCCCTAGATAAATTAGCTAAGGGGTCTTGATGTCAAAATTGGGTCACTTGTGAGGGGCATTTTATTATTTTGGCAGTTTATTGTCTCTACTAGTCAGCAATGGGGCCTGGAATTTATTCAGTTGCGCCCTGAAATCAAGCGGGTGCTCCCTCCATTATAGGCCTAGCCATGCCTTCTCTAAGTAGATTGGGGCTACAATGGGTATGTTTCTGAGCACAGGACAAACAGGGGTATCCATTTTGGGGTTCAAATCTTCATTCATATATGTGCTGTACAAAAAAAACTGCTTTAAATGACAGAATTACCAAAAAAATGAAAATCATAATTTTTTCCTTCTGCTTGGCTTCCAAAAATGTGAAGTCAAAAAAGACATCGCACCCCTAGATAAATTCGTTAAGGGGTCTAGTTTTTAAAATGGGGTCACTTGTGGGGGTTCTCCATCATTTTAGTCACTCAACGGCTCTACAAGTATGCAATTGGGCCTAAATCTCCTTCAAGCAAAATTTCTGTTCCGAAAGCCACCGATTGCTCCTTTCATTTTGGGCCCCATTGTTCACATAGACGTAAGATTAGGGTCACAATGGGTATGTTTCTGAGCACAGGACAAACAGGAGTATCCATTTTGGGGTGCAAGTCTTTATTCATATATGTGCTGTACAAAAAAAACTGCTTTTAAAATGACAGAATTACCAAAAAAATGAAAACCGTAATTTTTTCCATCTGCTTGGCTTAGATTCATTCAAAAATTGTGAAGTCAAAAAAGACATCCTACCCCTAGATAAATTTGTTAAGGGGTCTAGTTTTCAAAATGGGGTTACTTGTGGGGGTTTTCCATCGTTTTGGTCACTCAAGGGCTCTACAAGTGTGCAATAGGGCCTAAATCGCCTTCAAGCAAAATTTCTGTTCCGAAAGCCATCGGTTGCTCCTTTCATTTTGGGCCCCATTATGCATCCAGACATAAGATTAGGGCCACAATGGGTATGTTTCTGAGCACAAGACAAACAGGGGTATCCATTTTGGGGTGCAAATCCTCATTTTCATGTATACTATAGATAAAAGTCCTGTCTTTAAAATGACATATTTGCAAAAATATGAAATTTTAGTTTTTCGCTTCTGAATTGCATTGACTCCTAAAAAAAAAAAAAATAGGGGGTTAAAATACTCATGACACCCCTCAGTGAATACGTTAAGTTGTGTAGTTTTTAAAATGGGGTCACTTGTGGGGGTATCTATCATTCTGACTCCTATGAGCCTCAAAACGCTGCAAAAGTACTGTTAAATTTGTACGTCTCCTAAATGGTTAAAAAAAACAAAACGAAAGTTTTTCCAATGTGCACCCAAAATAAAGTAAATGTATGGAAATATATATCTTAGCAAAAATTTCTATATAATGTTTGCACATATTTGAGATATTGCAGTTGGAAATGTGAAAAAAAATGAAGATTTTTTCAAAATTTTCCCAATTTTGGTGCTTTAAATAAATAAACACAAATTCTATCGGTCCATTTTTTCCGCCTAAATGAAGTACAACATGTGGCGAAAAAAAAAACGTCAGAATCACTTGGATATGCAAAACCTTTCTGGTGTTTTTCCATGTTAAAGTGACACATGTCAGATTTGCAAAATTTGGCCTGGTCATTAAGGCGCAAACAGGCTTGGTCACTAAGGGGTTAATATAGTTGAAAAATAGTTTCGGGTTGTTTTTGCTCTCTTTGGCAAGCCGTCTTTCTACCTCCTCCTGAGCAATTTTGATCTTATCTTTGCATACTTTTTTTTTTTACTGTACGATTTTAGCTCTTCTTTGCTGCCTTCTTGCTTTGGTAGTTTGAATGCTTTCTTTTTTTCGTTTATTGCTTCTCTTACCATCTTTCTGAGCCAAATTGGTTTCCTTTTACTTGAAGTTCTTTTATTTTTAAAGGAATGAACTGCTCGCATGGGGTGATTAGGATCCTTTTAAACTTTGCCCATTTGTCCTCTGTTCTGTTATTTTTGAGGATGCTATCCCAATTAATGTTACCGATAGTAGTTCTAAGCTGATCAAATTTTGCTTTACTAAAGTTTAGTTTGTTTGTCGCTCCCTGATAAGGCTTCTTATTGAATGACAGCTGGAAGTTGATTATATTGTGGTCACTGTTCCCCAAGTGCTGCTCGACCTGTACCCCCTTTATTCGGTCCTGTTTGTTAGTTAGTATTAAGTCCAGAATGGCCCTCCCTCTCGTTGGTTCCCGCACAAGTTGGGTAAGGTAGTTATCATTAATTGATCTCAAGAACTTAACACCCCTATGAGATTTGCAGGTTTCGTTTTCCCATATTATATCTGGATAATTAAAGTCACCTATGATAATTACTTCATTGCGGTTTGACACCTCTTCTATCTGCCTTAATAGTAAGGTTTCAGTTTCTTCTGTTGCTTTTGGTGGTCTATAGAAAACCCCTATCAGAAGTTTGTTACTGTTTTCTTCCTGTATTCCTACCCACAGAGATTCCACATGTTCATCTCCTGCCCCTATATCTTCCCGTAGTCTCGGCATTAAGTGCGATTTAACGTACAGACATACCCCTCCCCCTTTCTGGTTTCCACGGTCTCTTTTGAAGAGATTGTAACCCTGTAAATTTGGCACCCAATCACACTTATCATCAAGCCATGTTTCCGTTATTTCGACTATATCCTAGTTTTCATCAGTCATTCTTGCTTCAAGCTTATCTACTTTACTGATCAGACTTCTTGCATTCGTGGTCATACAATTTATACGTTTTTTTTGTTCTTTAAATTTGTTTTGTTGGTAGTGGTACTATTGGCTGATCTGTCAGTTCTAACTGTACTAACCCCATCCCCTGCTCGACTCCTCCTTCCCATTGCTTAAACCCAGGTCGCTAGCTACACTGACTACCCCCCTATTTCTCTTTTTGCCCTTCCCCCCAGTCCGTAGTTTAAACACTCCTCCAGCCTTCTACTTAGACCCACAGGCACACACACACCCTGGAACACACACTTAGATTCACACACACTAAGACTCACTAGATACACAGAAGATACTTATCAGCTCCTGTCGCAGTTCCTCCACAGCTCTGGTGATGTCACCTGTTCTCCCGGCGACCATGCTCTCTGCCCTCCTGCTGCTCGGCTCCGGAACCTGCTACTGTGCTGCTGCCCGCTGACGTCACCTGCTCTCCCGGTGGCTGCGCTCTCTGCCATCCTGCCGCTGCCACTCCGGGACCTGCTACCTTGCTTCTGCCCGCTGGAAGTTCAGCGGGCAATCCTCCAGCCGCGCTCCATCGGACTCCTGGTGGCCTCTGGGCGGCCTCCGGGCGGCGGTACCGGCTCCTGCGCCACTCCTGTGTCCCCTCCTGCCCTGCTCCTGGTTCTGCCTCTGGCGCCTGTTTCTGGCATCTGACGTCACTGTGCTTTGGTTGTAAAAAGCAATGAGGACTATTAGGGCTATGTCCAAAGTATACAACACCTATTCCTTCAAGATTGGTCAAGCTTTTGATGTGTGTGGCCATTATCTTATGATTGCCGCGGTCTTCTTGCCATCCCTAAAGTGTCGCTGTAATGAAATGTTGCATGATGTTTGAAAGCAAACATTTGAAAGCTTGCTTGTTTACCCATAACATATTGACTGTAGCTGTGTGTTAATCATGACAGACTCACTTTTTGAGCCCCACCAAAACAAAAACTAAAAAAGGCAGTGTAAATTATAGACCTTAGGTCACCGAACATCATTATATGGGGAGGGGGAATGGTGGGGGAGAGAAAGAGAGGCTTTCATGATGAGGCTATCATCCCCTTAGTCCTTCATCTTTACTTTACTTACACAATTGCGAGTATGAGAAGCAACCAATTCCCGAACCTTGCTTCAAGCTGGAATGACTAACTGCCTTCGAGCATAGCTAAACATATGCTTACTAATACCAGTTTAAAGATTACCCAAGTTTCAGCACACAATACAACAGGTAAAATAAAAAATGTGTTTTCATTATACACAAAAAAGGCTTACTAATGAGCCTTGGGCCAGACAAACTAATCAAACAAAGAGATACATTACAAATTAACATTTGTAAACAAAAAACAACACAGAACACAATATATTAGGGCACACACATGGAGCATATCCTGCCCCTTTTTCCCAAAGCCGTTCCTGCCCTGGGCGGTCACCCACGGCACCTGATGTTAGACAAAGACTGTGCTAAGGCTGCCTCTTGCAGCACATCAGCCTCCAACTCTAGTTGTTGCGAGTTAGCAGGTGGACCAAGGGGACATGAGGGTATATCATCCCGTTGTTGGTGCGGAGGACCAGCAGGGAACCTCAAATAGGAATTCTCCCTACCAGAATAGCCTCTTGGGGCCAAAATGACTGCAACCGGCTCCGGTTGACAAATCACCATCACTGTGGGTGGCTGAAGGCTACAGGAGAGGGGGAGTGGGGCTGCCCACAGAACCCTATGTTTGAGAGGCAAACTCAGTGGTAGAGACTTGAGAGGGAGATGTCTGTCTTCTTGTATCTCCCCTTGACATATAGCCATGATCAGGCAAATTCACATTCGTAGTCATCTGCAATGGGGTGAATAATAATCTCCACGAGTGGGTTGCCAGCAATAATGCTCTCAGAAATATCTACTCACCCCAGTCATCAGATTTTGGAGCCAACTCTCATAGATTGCCCTATGTGGGTGCCTCCCCTGCCATGGAGATGCCAGTGATCTAAAAACCAGAATACCTCTATTGCCGGCTGGTCCTCAAGGGCGGCATCTAGCACCATCTCCTTGTCAACCGTCACTCTCCCCTGTAGCCTCCTGGGCAGCTACTGCAAGCCGCTGGCAATCAAGCGACCAAAAAAAAAAAAAACAGCCGGAATTTAAATATTGCAATATAGCACACTCAATATCTCTGGACAGATGACAATGGCGCTACTCTGCTTGTCGATACCAAGGGGGAGTCCTAGGGCGCTGCCTCGAGGTAACTAGAGAGTGCCGCCAAGGGAAAGCCCTAAAGGGATTCCTTCTGGGACTCCTAAGGAGCTGACTAGGGTGAGTCCTAAGGAAACTCCTGGTTGGACTCCTAGGGCAACACCTAGGGGGCCACGGAGAGGAATCCTGAGGGGGAAACAAACCAGGAGTCCTAAAAGGACTGCTGGTGGGACTCCTAGGGGGATGCCTAGGGGGCTGCCGAGAGGAATCCGGCGGGGGGGGGGGGGGGGGGGAGTCAAACCACGAGTCCTAGGGGGACACCTAGGGGGACATCTCAAGGGCAAATTGGCTTCAATATCCGAGGCTGCCTATCAAACACAGGACACTGCCGATTCTGGTTATGCAATGATGTACTGTGAGATTCGGATGATGCCATCTTGGGGTACTCCTCTAACAGATCCTCCTGCCACGATTTCTCTTGACCCACATTGCTGTATCTCCTAAGGACATGAACAGGGGGAAAAACAAATTAGTATCAACATAGCCTCAACATTTTGAAAAATCAATTAAAAAACAGACCTTAACTAGTGACACTAATTAAGTGAGTCTCATTTGTAGCCTCCATTGTGCATTAGACAAAAAGGAGCCTTGCTAGAGGCAGGTGTATTTTGCCTATGTGGGTCATGTGGACTTATGTTTCCCAAAACAAGACAATTCTTAATAAAATGCTAAAATGTGCTGCTGAATAAGATAGATTTATCAAAAGGGCAATTAACCAGACAGTGCATGACCTTAAATATGGGGGAAGAGTATACAGTAGAGATGAGCGAGCACCAAAATGCTTGGGTGCTCGTTGCTCGAGTCGAACTTTTCGTGATGCTCGAGAGATCGTTTTGAATAACGAACCCCATTGAAGTCAATGGGCGACTCGAGCATTTTTGTATGGGACCGATGCTCCGTATAGCTGATAACTTGTGAAACACCAAAAAACATCCGAAAGTCATGGAAACATCACAGAAACGGATAGGGCAGGGCAGGGGCAGCATGCATGGCTGCATCTAAGGCTCCCAGGTCCCACTATTAAGTCGCAATGAGGGCAAGAGTCTGGTGTCACCCCCTTACAATTTTTACTTCGGACAAACCCTCATTAGCAAGTTTAATTTGAAAGTAGCATCTCACCTTCAGTCGTTGCTGGTGGTTTCATATAAATGGAATGTCGGTTTGCAGTAAGGAATACTTGCGTCCTGCCACTCGGTCCCAGTGGTTACACTTGACTGAAACAAATTATAAACATTTATATAGAATCAATTTTAGATATATAATTAATTTATAAACGTAATATACCGTACTGCATAAACGTATTAATGTTATTTGTACCATCACTATTAATATATATGATCATCTTAGTGTTATAATATACGGGTAATAAACACATTAATAAGTGAGGTGCAGGACAAATAGAACGTAAGGACAATGTTCATAATGTATAAGTGTGAATAATTATATGTCAAATGTATGTGTGTGTGCATCTCCTGGGAGGGAGTTGTTTCACACAATGATTAATTTGTATAAGGAGTTAATGAAACAAGTGTTCTTAATTAGGTTTTAATGGGTTTTCTATTTAAATGAACGGGAAATAAGTACACGCTGAGAAATGATCAAGATTCTGTGAATCGAAACGCGTCTTTGTTTGCTATTTCATTGGCACTATAACTACATAAAGCAGTCACGGTTTATACTTGGAAAACGTCCCTTTTTCCTCCATACTATTTGCCTCATTAGCAAGGCACACCTTAGCTAAACACGACACTACCTGCAACCAAGAACAATCACTGCCTGCGGGTGACACCGCTGCCTCTTCTCCTGGGTTACATGTTGGCATTGCTGTCCAACCTCCCCGCACGATCCTGCGTCCACAGCGCACCCAAAAGTTTCCCTGCGCAGCGTTCATCTGCCCTCATGCCACACGCTCGCTTCATAGCCACACTACCCTCATGTCTATTTATAAGTGCGTCTGCCATGAGAAGGAACCGGAAGCACACACTGCAGAGTGTGGCAGGGCCAGTCAGCGACCCTCTTTGAAAGTGGGAGCGATAGCCCACAAAGCTGTTGAGAATTGATGATAAATTGACGTACGATCATCATTCCAATCCCGTGCCAGCTCCATCACAAAATTGTCAGGAGCCGCAAACGTGGGCATAAAGGGGACTCAGGTGCCAGCCCAACACTACCACACATCTCCACAATGCAGCAATACTCTGTGTGGGAAGCACGTGAGCGGGCCCAGGGTTAGGCTCGGTCCCAGCCTCCATCTTGTGTGACCCATGGTGCCGCGAGTCACATAGCAATGGGAAATCCATGTGTCCCCACACAATTTATTCTGTGTAGGTGTTAGATAGCTTAACAGCGCAATGGAAAGTCTTTGAGTTCCTTGGGCTTGCCTATGCTGTCGGTGCACAAAGATGGTATTACACAAGAAGAAATCAGAGCGCCCAAACATGGCAGAGTTTCACCCCGCCAAGGACCTCGGCCCACATTTCTACCCTAGTCAGTCAGTGTATTAGTGTTAGACAGGTAAAACACCGCTATGGGAAGTCTTTGTGCACTCACAGCGTAGGCGCGCCAAAGGAACCCAAGGAAAGTATTAATCATGAAGCAATTACAGTGTCCAAACATGGCAGACTTTCACTCCGCCGAGGACTTCGGCCTCTGCACACACCTTCAGCAATCATGGGCATAAAGCGGACTCCAATGCTAGTACAGCAGTGAACGTCTCATTTAATTAGTTGCGGTTGCTTTCATCGCTCCAAAGACTGGATTAACCAGGAACAAGTTACACAGGCCCAACCAGGCGCAGTTGCATTTCCCCCAGGACATCGGCCTCTGAACACACCCTCAGCAATCGAGGGCATAAAGCGGACTCCGATGCTAGTACAGCTGTGAACGTCTCATTGAATTAGTTGCGGTTGCTTTCACCACTATAAAGACTGGATCAACCAGGAACAAGTTCCACAGGCCCAACCTGGCGCAGTTGCATTTCCCCCAGGACATAGGCCTTTGCCCACACCCTCAGCAATGGTGGGCATAAATCGGACTCCGATGCTAGTACAGCAGTGAACGTCTCATTTAATTAGTTGCGGTTGCTTTCACCTCTCCAAACACTGGATTAACCAGGAACAAGTTCCACGGGCCCGATCTGGCACAGTTGCATTTCCCCCAGGACCTCGACCTCTGCACACACCCTCGGCAAACGTGGGCACAAAGCGGACTCCGATGCTAGTACAGCTGTGAACGTCTCATTAATGCAGTAACACTCCTTTTGTTTGGCCCAAACAAGTGCCGCAGATAACTGTGGCTACACAAGAGAAAATACATATTGCCCAGTGCTGATCCCCTGACCCCAAGCAGGAGGAGGTGGCAATACAAGGCCAAGAGACCATGACCAGGACCCGCTATAGTCTGTGTGGGAAGTATGTGAGCAGGCCCTGGGTCAGGCTTGGTCCCAGCCTCCACCTTGTGTGACCCAAGGTGCCCTGAGTTACATAGCAATGGGAAATCCATGTGTCCCCACACAATTCATTCTGTGTAGGTGTCAGATAGCTCAATCAGCACCGCAAGGGGAAAGCCATCTGCACTCTGCACCCTACCCAAGTCAGTGTATTTGTGCCAGATAGGTAAAACACCCCAATGGGAAGTCTTTGTGCACCCACAGTATAGGTAATTAAACCCCTGTAACATTTCCTGTAGCAAAAGTATAGGCAGACCCCAGTAACATTCCTGTAGCAAAGGTATGGGCAGACCTCAGTAACATTTCTGTAGTAAAGGTATAGGCAGACCCCTGTAACAGTTCTGTAGTAAAAGTATAGGCAGACCCCTGTAACATTTCTGTAGAAGAAGTATAGGCAGACCCCAGTAACATTTCTGCAGTAAAAGTAGAGGTGGACCTCAGTAACATTTCTGTTGTAAAGTTATAGGCGGACCCCAGTAACATTTCTGTAGTAAAGGTATAGGCAGACCCCAGTAACATTTCTGTAGTAAATGTAGGGGCAGACCCCAGTAACATTTCTGTAGTAAAAGTAGGGGCAGACCACAGTAACATTTCTGTAGCAAAGGTATAGGCAGACCCCTGTAACATTTCTGTGGCAGAATCAAAGGCAGACCCCAGTAACATTCCTGTAGCAAAGGTATAGGCAGACGCCTGTAGCAATTCTGTAGTAAAAGTAGAGGTGGATCCCAGTAACATTTCTGTAGTAAAGGTATAGAGCAGACCCCTGTAACATTTCTGTAGCAGAAGTATAGGCAGACCCCTGTAACATTTCTGTAGCAGAAGTATAGACAGACCCAGTAACATTTCTGTAGCAAGAGTATAGGCAAAACATTGGTGTACCATGAGTGTAGGCGAAGGCGGGAAAAATTAGTTAGATAACAGTATAGGCGAGGGCCAGAAAAATTTGTGTACCAAGAGTACAAGTGTACCCCTGAAAAATTGCTCAACCGAGAGGGCAGGTGAAACCCATAAATATTTCTTAAAGATACAGCTTGCTGTTGCTTAATTTGTAACAGAGCCTGGAGGCAGTCCTGTGAAAAAAATGGTTTCTGTTAAAGTATCAATACTTTTGAAAGTTTGAAAAGTTGTAAAAAAATTGTAAGCAGAGCCTTTTGGGCAGCAGAAAAATTGGCAGTTCAATGTGATGACATGCTGTTTTAGGAGGAGGAGTAGCAGGAGGAGTAATAATATCCAAGAGTGATTGACATAGCTAATTCCCCCAATTTTCCCGGTGCTAGAGAATGCTTTTTTCTCCGGTTGCAGCGAAAAGTATCTTTAGGTTCTGCTGCTCTCAGCCGGTGGAGAAGAGAAGTCTGGGGAAATCCAGCCTTTGTTCATCTTTATGAGCGTATGCATGTCGGCACTGGCAGTTGACAGGTGGGTACGCTTATCCATAATAATTCCCCCAGCTGCACTAAACACCCTCTCTGACAAGACGCTAGCAGCAGGGCAGGGCGTACAGTGCAAGTTCGTGCCACGTGTCCAGCTTTGACACCCAATAGTTGTATGGAGCAAAGGCATCACGGAGGACGGTGGTACGATCGGCTATGTATTCCCTCACCATCTTTTTACAGTGCTCTCTCCGACTCAGCCTTGACTGGGGAGTGGTGACATAGTCTTGCTGGGGAGCTAGAAAGCTGGCAAAGGCCTTGGAGTGTTCCCCTGCCTGTGCTGGACATGCTGCCTGATCTCCGCACCTCCCCTGCTACTTCGCCCTTGGAACTGCGTCTTCTGCCACTATCGCTGTCAGATGGGAAGTTTAATTGAAAAGCCGCGAAAACGCCGCGAAAACGCGGCAAAAAACGCAGCGAAAACGCAGCGTTTTTCACGCACGAAAATCGCAAACGCCAGTGGGTGGGCGCCCTAACGAGCATCTCGAGTACCCTAATGCTCGGACGACTGTGCTCGCTCATCTCTAGTATACAGCCATGTGGCTAAAACATTAAACTATCATCCTTTCTGATGGATTTAAAGCAGACTGCCACTAAAGTAATTATTGGCGAGAGCAATTTTAAAGGCCCACAAAAGCCCATTAGGGTGGGACATCTAGTCTGTGGCTCCAGACACCGTGGGAGGACAAACCATGCATTTAAATGGGTACACAAACAATGTGAGTTGCTTTTAAGTGTCTTTACAGGAGTGATTTTACACTGGTAGTGGCTTTTAACCCCTTAGTGACGTGCTGTAGTAAAACTACGTCCTGCTGTTGCGGGACGTTTATGGAGGGAGGTAGCGCCGCTATCTCCCTCCATACAGCACGGGCGTCAGCTGTTTATTACAGCTGATACCCGCGGGCAATAGCCGTGCTCAGCCGTTTGGCCGATCGCGGCTATTAAGCCTTTAAATGCCGCTGTCAATTCTGACAGCGGCATTTAATTTCCCCGAACATTGTTCGGGGGTCCCACACGGCCCCCCCGCGGTAAGATCAGAGGAGCCGTGCAGGTGTTATGGCAGCTGGGGGCCTTTAAAAAGGCCCCAGGGCTGCCCTAGCAGACTGCCTATCAAGCCATCCCCGTGGGGTGGCTCATAGGCTGCCTGTGAAATAGCAGTATGACGTAATGCTATAGCATTACGACATACTGCAGGAGCGATCAAAGCATCGCATGTTAAAGTCCCCCAAGGGGACTTCAAAGTAAAGTTTAAAAAAAATAAATAAAGTTTTTTTTAATTGTAAAAAAAAAAAAAAAAAGTTATAAATGTTTAAATCACCCCCCTTTTGCCATATCTATTATTAAAAAATCTAAATCATAAAATTAAAATATGTATTTGGTATCGCCGCGTCCGTAAAAGTCTGATCTATCAAAGTAGTGCATTATTTTTCCTGCACGGTGAACGTCATCTGAAAAAAAAAAATAAAGAATGCCAGAAATACACTTTTTTAGTTACCCTGTCTCCCAGAAAAAACACAATAAAAAGCGATCAAAAAGTCGTATTTATTCCAAATTGATACTATCGGAAGCTACAAGACATCCCGCAAAAAATGAGCCCTTGCTCAACTACGTCGATGAAAAAATAAAAAAGTTATTGTGCGCACAAAATGACCGCAGAAAATAATTGAAAAAAATAAAATATCTTAAAAAAAAATGCAAGTACTACAGCAAAAAAAATACTAAATAAGTTTGGTATCCTAGTAATCGTACTGACCCATAGAATAAAAATATCAGGTCGTTTTTGTTGCAGTTTGTGCGCCGTAGAAACAGGATGCACTGGAAGATGGTCGAATGTCGTTTTTTTTCCATTTCTCTCCGCTTAGAATTTTTAAAAAGTTTTTCAGTAATTTATATGGTACAATAAATAGTGCCATTGAAAAATACAACTCATCCCGCAAAAATCAAGCCCTCATACAGCGACGTCGATGGATAAAAAAAGGAGCTACGATTTTTTAAAAGGCAGTAGGAAAAAACAAAAATGGAAAAAAGCTCCGTCACTAAGGGGTTAAAGCATACAAACTGTAAAAATGTACAAAGTGCTGTTTTTCTACAACATCACCTACTGGTGGCCCCTACTGCAATATATGGGGGAAGCTCCATAATGGGCCGCAGAAAATACCATTGTTCCGAAAATTTAAAGCATGCCGTCATGAAGAGCCATGCTCTCAACCTTGATGAATAGATGTGCGAAACGCATCACTACGATCACATGACTTTTGTGACTAAAAACAGACAATACAACACAGCACACAGTAATCTAACAAATGTCAATGCAACACAAACATAAGAAAGGAAAAAAAAATACATCCTAGAACGTGTCTAATATCAGGACAGTAAATAGTCAGACCAAAAGGGGCAACGCATAAGCAAATGGCATTCAAGTGTTTAAAGCCAGTATCTACATAGAGATAACTTAAAGGCACATACATGGCAACCATGGTTCACAGACACAGGGTGACAAACACAGACTCATACAGATATTTATGAACAATTTGGTGGTGGGAGAGCAATCATTTGGAGATAAAGCAATAACATAGTGTGAGCAGGGTGAAAAAATAAACATTAAATTATAGTCACTCTTGTGTTGCTGGGAATTGAAGTTGAGAGAATGCCATGGGCATCTAAACTTTGCTTGGGCTACCTCCTCCCACAACTGGCTCTCCTGCCCTCGATCCTTATATGCGCTGGTGTTCGTATCCCACAACACGGGGCGACTCTCGACAGGGCGGAGCATCTCTCTCTTATCCATGTTTGCTATTGTATAAATGTCTGCTGTACTTAAACTACGCTACAGGGAAACTTTTTATAGTGGACGCACTTAGAGGCGGCAAACATACACCCATAATTAGTCGAAAACAGCTGTGAAAAAATTTGAACATCAGAGCTTTTGGCGAATGGAAGTGGCCAGATTTACATATGCTTTAACAAAGGGGAGTGGACTCAGCAGGTGTGAAATTACATGAATCTAGGTCCAACTTAATTACCAACGTTTGCAACATTCAGGTGCCGAAGTTGAAAATTCCATGAAGCGAAACAAGTATGTAAAATGTAATATTATATTTTTTTACGTAAAGAGAGGCCGACTAGATTTTACGCGAGAGCAGCTGACCTAAATTAAATATGATATGGTAACAAACAAAACCGCTGCAAAAATGCATGCGTCTATGAGCCTTAGCCAGGAGGGGCACAGGCAATGTAAAGCTGCTTTAAATGCCTTCATTCACATGACCCCTTTGCCCAGAAGTTACACAGTAGCCGCATACCAGGAACACATCGTCAGCATTTGCAATTGATTTCACTTTCACATAGAAGCTTAAGCACTCGTTCACATGATCGGAGTACAGTGTGGTGAGTTCTAAAGAGCACAATAGCAGGCAATGAGAATTCCAGCGTTTTTGAGAAAATTCTTTGCAAACACAGATAGCCACGTTTAAAAATCTGGTGTCTCATAATTTGCATAGCGGAATTTTTTGTGTATGTACATTTCAGACATGTGACAGCCATTGAAAAACATTGGTTCTCAAATATTCGAATAGCTAACGCAGAAAATATGCGCAGCAAACAAACGCCAGTCTGATTGAGCCCTAAGGGTGTGGTGCTAGAATTGGAGATGGGGTACTTTTCTGTGGTCCAACCTGGATTACATTATTTACCAACACTAATAAAGAAGATGTCTAAATAGCCATTTTCTGTACATTTTGCTTTTCAAAACAGGAATTAAAAAGTTATATATACGTCAAAACTGCAAATCATCTTGCAGAAAACAAGCCCTCATACCACTCTACTAACTGAAAAATAAAACGTTCCTATTCTTGGAATGTGGTGACACAAAAAGTATTTTTATAACAAATATGTTTATATTGCGGGAAAGTAATAAAGCATAACAAACCCTATAAAGATTTGTGTTGTCATAATCGTAATGACCCGCTGAATAAAATAGAATGTAAAAATAATTTGCCTAAGTTCTGATCGCTGTAGGGTGGGTACATTTTTTCTGGTCTATGCAGAGCATCTCACATCTCCAATTCGCTGCTTGCAGTGAATAAGCCGGAGTTCTCATTGCTAAACAGTATGTTAATTTTTCATGGGCCAGTGCAGAGCATTTCACATATCCCATTCGCTGTGTGCGGTGAATAAGCCAGAGTTCTCATAGCTAAACAGTGTGTTCATTTTTTCTGAGCCAGTGCAGAGCATCTCACATCTCCCATTCGCTGTGTGCGGTGAATTAGCCGTAGTTTACATAGCTAAACAGTGGGTTAATTTTTTTGTGGGCCAGTGCAGAGCATCTCACATCACCCATTCGCTGTGTGTGGGGAATTAGCTGAAGGTAGTTCCCATGGCTAAACAGTGGGTTAATTTTTGGTGGGCAAGTGCAGAGCATCTCACATGTCCCATTCGCTGTGTGCGGTGTATTAGCCGAAAGTAGTTCTCATTGCTAAATAGTGGGTTAATTGTTTGTGGACCAGTGCAGCGCATCTCACATCTCCCATTTGCTGTGTGCGGTGAATTAGCTGAAGGTGTGAGGGTATATATATATATTGCCATATGTTCTTTATACTTTTATACCTATATGCAAGTTTTATTCAATTCCAAATAAGAAAAAACTTATATGTCGCCTTACATCAGATATTCCAAGGCTTTGCAAGGCTGAGAGAGATGTTCTAGAAATTCAGAGATGATACCGAACCAGACATGAAGGACGCGTGTACTTGGCCGTTTTCCCAGAAGCAAGATATCAAGATGTTCCACTATGTACATAATTTTCACTGTCTTAGGCCGGAAATCCGGACTTCCCATATATGGAGAATGCATGCTTGGCCGTTTTCTTAGAATTGAGTGGGTGATTCTTTGCACTGGAGTTAATTGAATACGTGATTTTCTGTACATAAGCCAGAGGCGCCAGTATCAAGATAATGACTGTTATATGATTTTCAGTGTCTCAGGCCGGAAATCCGGACTGCCCGTATATGGTTATGCGCCCATCACCCCTTGCTGGGGATGGGACAAAGGGTATAAGATCTCATGTAATCTGTAATAAAGCACGACGTCGGCAAAGCGCAGCCATGTCCCGTGTGAGAAACTATACCAGACCTCTGTGTGGTGTCTATTCTTACCGCCGGCAACGGGGCAAGTGGGGTGGGCCTGATTGGTGCTGTACTTAGAATTTTACCCTGACAAAGGTAGTTCCCATCGCTAAACAGTGGGTTTATTTTTGGTAGGCAAGTGCAGAACATCTCACATCTCCCATTCACTGTGTGCGGTGTATTAGGCGAAGGTAGTTCTCATCGCTACAAGTGGGTTAATTTTTTCTGGGGTTGTGCAAAGTATCTCACTTCTCCCATTTGCTGTGGGTGGTGAATTAGCCAAAGGTAGTTCTCATCGCTAAACAGTGGGTTAATTTTTTCTGCCCCTGTGCAGAGCATCTCACGTCGCCTATTCGCTGTGTGGGGTGAATTAGCCGGAGTTCTCATCGCGAAACAGTGGGCTAAAATTTTCTTGAACTGCATATAGCCTCTCTTATCTACAAGTCTCTGTGAGCAGTAAATTACCCATAGGAATCAGCGCAATACAGTGGTTTAATTTATTCTGTCACAGCATAGAACCTCTAGTATCTACAAGTCTCTGTGTCCGGTGAATTAGCCCCAGTTCTCAGCGCTATACAGTGGGTTAATTTATTTGGGCCCTGCTCTATCCTTTATCTTACATGATGAAAAGTACGGGTAAGGGTCGAGGTTGAGGATGTGGACGCGGGCATCCAAGTGAGGGTGTGGGCAGAGGCCGAGGTCCTGGGCGAGGGGAATCAGAGCCTGCTGCTGAAGGATTAGTAGAACGCTGCATATCTCCGCTCCCCAGCTGCATCTCACAGTTTGCAGGTCCACATGGTAGCCCTTTATTACAAGCACAACAGTGCGATCAGGTGCTGACGTGGATCGCGGATAAAGTGTCCAGCAATTTATCCCTGACTTGGTCTTCCATGCAGTCGACTCATGCAGGCCAAGGGACTGCTCCTCTGAATCCTCAGGCTGCTCCTCCTTCCTCCCAGCCTGGTCACTCCAGGAAAAGGAGAGATTCTGAAAAGGCATACTCCCAGGAACTGTTCTCGAGTCCCTGCCCTGCGTCAGAAAAATGAGTTCATCAGTCACCTGAGGAGTTTGTCGTGACCGATACCCAACATTTGGAAGTTTCCCAGAGTCAGGGAGATGAGGTTGGAGACTTCCGGGAACTGTCTCAAGAGCCTTTTGTGGATGAGGATGATGAGACACAGTTGTCTGTCAGTGAGGTTGTTGTTAGGACAGGAAGTCCGAGGGAGGAGCGCACAGAGGATTCGGAGGAACAGCTGCTGGACGATGAGGTGACTGACCACACCTGGCTTGCTAAGCCTACTGAAGACAGGGCTTCAGAGGGGGAGGCAAGTGCAGCAGCAGAACAGGTTGGAAGAGGCAGTAGGGTGACCAAACAATCCCCCATCTGTTCTCCACAGCACCCCCTCGCCGTAAGCCTCCCTGCAGAGGGCTAGGTGTTCGAAGGTGTGGAGGTTATTTAGTGAGAGCGTGGCGACTGACGAACAGTGGTGTGCAACCTGTGCCACATCAAGATCAGCAAGGGAGCCCCCACTACCAGCCTCACTACCACCAGCATGCGCAGGCATATGATGGCCAAGCACTTCACGAGTTGGAACGAGGTCCATTCACCACCTACAGGTCACACCACTGCCTCTTTCCCTGTGCCACAGCCTGGCACACAGATACAATCCCCCTCCCAGGATGCAGGAATGAACGCCTCCCGGCCTGCACCCACACCCTCACCTCCATGGTCCTCCATGGCCTCCAACAATGTCTCTCAGTGTAGCGTTCAGCTATCGCTAGCACAAGCGTTGGAGCAAAAGCGGAAATACGCCACCACCCACCCGCATGAACAATCTTTAAACGTGCACAATGCAAAATTACTCAGCCTCGAGATCCTGCTATACAGGCTAGTGGAAACGGAGACTTTCCACAACATTATGGTGGCGGCGGTACCTCTGTACTTGGTCCCCAGTCGCCACTATTTTCCCTGGTGCGCTGTCCCCACCCTACACCAGCAAGTCACCCGAAACATAAACCGTGCCCTTACTAACGCGGTTACTGGGAAGATCCACTTAACGTGGACAAGTACTGGCGGTCAGGGACACTACAACGTCACATTGGGTGAACTTGGTGGAGACTGGGACCTAGTCAGAGTCGGGGACCGCTCATGTGCTACCCACACCAAGGATAGAGGGTCCTACCTTGGTGATGATTTCACCGGCATATTATGCCACCTCCTCCAATCCCCCCCCCTCCTCCTTCTCAACCACCTCTACCTCTCAATTAAGAAGTGTGAGCACGTCGCCAGCAGTCGGTAGCGTGCGTCAGCACTGTGGTGGGGAAGCGCCAGCAAGCCATGCTGAAACTAATCAGCTTAGGTTACAAGAGGCATACCGCCCAATAGCTGTTACAGGGTTTGACAGAGCAGACCAATCTCTGTCTTTCGCCGCTGAGCCTCCAACCAGGCATGGTGTTGTGTGACAATGGCCGTAACCTGGTGGCGGCTCTGCAGCTTGGCAGCCTCACACACGTGCCATACCTGGCCCACATGTTCAATCTGCTGGTTCAGCAGTTTCTGAAAAACTACCTTCACTTGTCTGACCTGCTCAGCTAGGTGCGCCAGCAGTCGGTAGAGCGCGGCACGGCAGCACTACGGTGGGGAAGCGTCAGCAAGCCATGTTGAAACTAATCAGCTTAGGTGACAAGAGGCATACCGTCCAAGAGGTGTTACAGGGTTTCACAGAGCAGACCGATCTCTGTCTTTCGCCGCTGAGCCTCCAACCAGGCATGGTCAAGTGTGGCAATTGTTAGGGAAATTCCAATAAAAGTTGGTATGCTGACTGGCTCCAAATTAAAGTGATATAACCGGTCATGGGAACACAGGGACACGCATAGATGGTGGTATCTGTGCAGCATTCTGGTTTATTGTACAATATACTCAATCTTTATAGGATTTTACAAAGCGAGTGGCTTTATGCCAAATACAATTAAAAATACAATTATATTGGTATCTTAATACATCAGTTTCTAATCAAAAGTGGCCTTCTCTTCCCAGATTTGCAGCCTTGAGATACATCCTCTGAAGCGTGTTAGTGAATTATTTTTTTGCAGCTGCATTTTAGTCAAGGTGAAATTCATCATATTTCTAAGTAAAGGTTAGAAACCATACAGTGAAAATTAAAAAGTATTAGAACAGACGAGCAAAGAGACAAAATGGAGTCTTTGTAGTCCATTTTCTGCAGCCCTTACACAATGGCCGTAACCTGGTGGTGGCTCTGCAGCTTGGCAGCCTCGCACGTTCCATGCCTGAGCCCACGTGTTCAATCTGGTGGTTCAGCGGTCTCTGAAAAACTACCCCCACTTGTCTGACCTGCTCGGCAAGATGCACCGCGTCTGCGGACATTTCTGCAAGTCCACCACGGATACTGCCACCATCAGGACACTGCAACATCACTTCCAGCTGCCAAAGGATCGACTACTGTGCAATGTGCCCACGCACTGGAATTCTACGCTGCACATGTTGGCCAGGCTTTATGAGCAGCATACAGCAATTGTAGAATACCAGCTGCAACATGGCTGGCGGAGTGGTAGTTAGCTTCCGCAGTTCTTAACAGAGGAGTGAGCATGGATGGCAGACATCTTTCAGGTCCTCGGAAACTTTGAGGAGTCTACACAAATGGTGAGCGGCGATGCTGCCATTATTAGCGTTACCATCCTGCTACTTTGCCTGCTGAGAAGTTCCCTGCTAAGCATAAAGGCTGATGCTTTGCAGTTAGAAAAGGAGATGGGTGATGACCTTATGTCGCCTGATAGCCAGACCACCCTCACGTCTGTATCTCAGCGCATTTTGGAGGAGGAGAAGCAGGGGAAAGAGACTGCTGTACCCATGCTGCTTGCCTCTCATCTGTTCAGCGTGTATGGGCTGAAGAGGAGTAGGAGGATCATGAAAGTCATCTTCCTAGTGAGGACAGTGATGTGTTGTGTACTGGGACTCTAGCTGACTTCATGTTAGGCTGCCTTTCCCGTGACCCTTGCATTAGACGCACTCTGGCCTACATGGATTACTGGGTGTACACCCATCTCAACCCACAGTATAAGGAGAACCTTTCCACTCTCATTCCCGAAGAGGAAAGGAGTATGAGAGTGATGTAATACCTCAGGGCCCTGGTGGAAAAACTGATGCTAAAGATCCCATCTGAGAGCGCTGGCGGTAGAAGACGTAGTTCAGAGGGACAACTAGCAGAGGAGGCTCGGGGATCAGGCAGCATGTCCAGTGTAGACAGGGGAACACTCTCCAAGGCCTTTGCCAGTCAAGGCTGAGTCAGAGGGAGCACTGTAAAAAGATAGTGAGGGAGTACATAGCCGACCGTACCAATGTCCTCCATTATCCCTCTGCTCCATACAACTATTGGGTGTCAAAGCTGGACACGTGACACGAACTTGCGCTGTACGCCTTGGAGGTGCTGGCCTGCCCTGCCACTAGCGTTTTATCTGAGAGGGTTTTAAGTGCTGCTGGGCGGATCATCACGGATAAGCGTACCCGCCTGTTAACTGACAGTGCCAAAATGCTTACACTCATTAAGATGAACAAATGCTGGATTTCTCCAGACTTCTCTTCTCCACCGGTGGAAAGCAGCGGATAATAAAGATGATTTTAGCTGCAACAGGAGAAATATGCATCCTCTATCACCCCAAGATCCCTCTCGGATCTTACTCCTCCTCCGCCTAAAACAGCATGTCATCACGCTGAACTGCCAATTTTTCTGCGGGCCAAAAGGTTCTGTTAAAACCAATTTTTTCAGAGGGCTGCCTCCAGGCACTTTTACAAATTAAGCAACAATGAGCTGTATCATCTCTATTAGAGATGAGCGAACGTACTCGTTACGAGTACATACGCACCCGAACACCGTCATTTTCGAGTACAGCAGTACTCACGCGTAAAGATTCGGGGGGCGCCGTGGCGGCACGGGGGGTAGCAGTGGGGAGTGGGGGGGAGAGGGAGAGAGAGAGGGCTCCCCCCTGTTCCCCGCTGCTACCCCCCGCACCGCCGCGCCTCTCCCCGCCCCACGGCGCCCCCCGAATCTTTACGTGCGAGTACTGAAGTACTCGAAAATGGCGGTACTCGGGTGCGTAAGTACTCATTACGAGTACGTTCGCTCATCTCTAATCTCTATCATTAAAAAAAGTTTATGGGTTTCACCTGCCCTCGGAGTAAGCCAATTTTTCAGGGGTACACTTGTACTCTTAGTACTCTAATTTTTCAGGGGTTCACCTATACTCTTAGCAAACTAATTTTTCCGGGCTTCGCCTAAATTCTTGGTAAACAATTTTTTTTTCAGGTGTTCGCCTATACTCTTGGTACACCAATTTTTCAGGGGTTCGCCTATACTCTTGGTACACAAATGTTTCAGGGGTTCACCTATACTCTTGGTACACCAATGTTTCAGGGGTTCGCCTATACTCTTGCAACAGAAAGGTTTGAGGGGTTCGTCTACACATTTGCTACAGAAAAGGTTTGAGGGGTTCACCTATACTCTTGCTACAGAAAAGTTTGACGGGTTCCCCTATACTCTTGCTACAGAAAGGTTTCAGAGTTTCGCCTATACTCTTGCAACAGCAATGTTTGAGGGTTTCTTCACTCTTAAATTTACTCACGTTTTATGCAGTGTTTGGAGCGCTCATAGGAACTGTAACTGATTTAATGACCTATACTCTTGGTACACCAATGTTTCAGGGGTTCGCCTATAGTCTTGCAACAGAAAGGTTTGAGGGGTTTGCCTACATGTTTGCTACAGAAAAGGTTTGAGGGGTTCACCTATACTCTTGCTACAGAAAAGTTTGACGGGTTCCCCTATACTCTTGCTACAGAAAGGTTTCAGAGTTTCGCCTATACTCTTGCAACAGCAATGTTTGAGGGTTTCTTCACTCTTAAATTTCCTCATGCTTTATGCAGTGTTTGGAGCGCTCATAGGAACTGTAACTGATTTAATGACACTTTCACAGGGTCACTGTATTGCTGTGGTGACAACTTTGGGAATACCTCCTGCTTAAAAGAATTCTTTCATTTTAGAAAGAGTTGCTGAATTTGGCTGATGCTTGGAAGTACTAGCATACGAATCTGCTTAATGCCGACGTTAGTTAAGGGTATGGGCAGAGGCCAAGGTCCTGGGCGGGGTGCAACTCTGCCATGTTTGGCCACTCTAATTTCTTCATACTTCATACTGTCAATAGGGGGAATCAAAGGAACCGTGACTGATTTAATGAGACGTTCACAGAAGTATTAGCACCCGAGTCCGCTTTATGCCCAGAATTCCTGAGGGTATGGGCAGAGGCTGAGGTGCAGGGAGGGGGGGGGGGGGGTGTGTGCAACTGTGCCACGTTGGGCCTGTGGAATTTCTACAGAAAAGTTTCAGGGGTTCGCCTATACTGTAAGTACGCAAGGGTTTTTCAGCGCTGTGTTCAGCTATCAGACACATGCACAAAATGAATTGTGTGGGTACACATGGGTTTTCCATAGTGATGTAACTGACGACACATTGGGTCACACAAGGTGGAGGCTGGGACCAATTTAATGAGACGTTCACAGCATTAATAGCATCTGAGTTGGCTTCATGCCCACCATTGCGGAGGGTGTGGGCAGAGACCAAAGTCCTGGGCGAGGTGCAACTCTGCCATGTTTGGGCACTCTAATTTCTCCATACCTCATACTGTCAATGGGTTGATCAAAGGAACCGTAACTGATTTAATGAGACGTTCACAGCAGTACCAGCATCCGAGTCTGCTTTATGCCCACCATTGCTGAGGGTGTGCGCAGAGGCCGAGGTTCTGAGGGGGGATACAACTGTGCCAGGTTTTGCCAGTGGAATTTCTTCGTAGTTCAACCAGTCTTTGGAGCGATGAAAGGAACCGTAAGTTACGGCATATTGGGTCACACAAGGTGGTGGCTGGGACAGAGTCTGACCCTGGGCCCACTCACGTACTTCCTACACAGAGGATTGCAGGTCCTACCTCGGTCATGGTTTCTCGGGCTTATTATGCCACCTCTCCCTCGTGCTTGGGGTCTCGGGATCAGCGCTGGTCGACATGCTTTTGCTTTGGTGTTACCACAGTTATCTGAGACACTAGTTGGGACCAATCAAGAGAAGCGTAACTAAATTAATGAGATGTTCACAGCAATACTAGCATCTGAGTCTGCGTGAAGGCTGGGACCGATTTCATGAGACGTTCACAGCAGTATTAGCATCCGAGTCCGCTTTATGCCCACCATTGCTGAGGGTGTGCGCAGAGGCCGAGGTCCTAGGGGGGATCCGACTGTTTCAGGTTTGGTCAGTGGAATTTGTTCGTGGTTCATCCAGTCTTTGGAGCGATGAAAGGAACCGTAAGTAATGGCACATTGGGTCACACAAGGTGGAGGCTGGGACCAAGTCTGACGCTGGGCCCGCTCACGTGCTTCCCACACAGAGGATTGCGGGTCCTACCTCGGTCATGGTTTCTCGGGCTTATTATGCCACCTCCTCCTCCTGCTTGGGGTCTGGGGATCAGTGCTGGTCGACGTGTATTTGCTCTCGTGTTACCACAGTTATCTGGCCGGGGGGTGCAACTGTGCCAGCTTTGGCCTGTGGTACTTCTTCGTGGTTCATCCAATCTTTGGAGCGCTGAAAGGAACCGTAACTGATTTAATGAGCCGATCACAGCACTACTAGCATCTGAGTCTGCTTTATTCCCACCATTGTTGAGGGTTTGGGCAGAGGCTGAGCTCTTGGACAGGGGGTGCAACTCTGCCATGTTTGGGCACTTTAATTTCTTCATATTTAATATTGTCAATATGTTTCATGGGTTCGCCTATAGCGGTGTTCAGTTTTCTGGCACAAATGCACTGAATGACTTGGGTAGGATACAGAAGGGTTTCTCATTGTGGTGTTCAGCTATCTGACACATACAGAGAATGAATTGTGTGGGTACACATGGGTTTTTCATAGCAATGTAACTGATGGCACATTGGGTCAACCAGGTGGAGGGTGGGACCGAGTCTGGCCCTGATCCTGCTCACGTGCTACCCACACAGAGGATTGTAGGTCTTACCTCGGTCACGGTTTCTCGGGCTTATTATGACACCTCCTCCTGCTTGGGGTCTGGGGATCAGCGCTGGTCGACATGTCTTTGCTCTCATGTTACTACAGTTATCTGAGACACTGGTTTGGACCAATCAAGAGAAGCATAAGTGAATTAATGAGACATTCACAGCAGTACTAGCATTCGAGTCTGCTTTACGCCCACGTTTGTTGTGCCTAGTAGTGCGCACTAGGCTTTTACAAGCATCCCGGCTGCATAACAGGTCAGCTTATCGTACACTGCCTGTTTTTGGGTATCTGCTGACATATAATGCCCATAGTGGTAAACAGCCGAATTGGTTTAGGTGTGATAAATGCACGCATCCCTGGGGGTCATCGCTGGTCGGCATGTATTATCTCTCATGTTACAACTTACCACAGTTATCCGAGATACTGGATTGGAGCATTCACAGGAAGCGTTACCCTTTTTTAATGATACTTTCACAGGGTCACTGTATACCTGTGGTGGCTACTTTTGCGACACCTCCTGGTTCAAATCAATCTTTGGTGTTAGTAATTGCTGCTGCTTTGTGGAGATGTGTTGAAGTACTGGCATCTGAGTCCCCTTTTCGCCCACGTTTGCGGCTCCGGATAATTTTGTGACGAAGGTGGCACGGAATTGGAATTATGATGGTACGTTAATTTCTCATCAACCCTCATCAGCATTGCGGGCTATCGCCCATAATTTCAAAGAGGGTCGCTGCCAGGCCCTGCCAACCCTCTGCAGTGTGTATCTGTGGTTCCTCCTCATCCAAGACGCAAGACGGTGTCACCCGCAGGCGGTCATTGTCCTTGGTTGCACCTAGTGTGGTGCTTAGCTAAGATGTGCCAGCGCGTGTGCCTTTCTGCTTATGGTCTGGCCCAAGTAAATTTTTAGGGGGGTGACCGCCAGGCTCTTGCCCAATTTGGCTTAATAGTGGGGCCTGGGAGCCTCAGATGCATCCATGCATGCTGCCCTTACCTATCCGTTTCTGTGGTGTTTCCATGACTTTCTGATGTTTTCTGGTGATTCACGCAACCTCCGCTATGCGGATCATGGGTCACCCTGAAAAATGCTCGAGTCTCCCATTGACCTAAATGTGGTTCGTTATTCGAAATGAGCTCTCGAGCATTATGAAAAGTTCAACTTGAGCAGCGAGCACCCGAGCATTTTGGTGCTCACTCATCTCTAAACACTATGCATTTTGTAATTTTGACAAATTGAAATTTAAAATGAGATCTGCACTGACATTTAGGGCTCGTTCAGACCAGCGCTGTTTTCGTGCACTATTGCCATGAGAAAAGAGGCTACTTGTGCTACTTGAAGTAACCTATTCCCACAATCAGAGATGCATACTGCGTGCTTTCAAGGCTCCCATAGGAGTATATGGAAAGCACGTAGCAAAGATAGGACATGTCTTACCTTTCTGTGCACCACGGAGCCGACATGCGAGTTTATGCTCGCGTGTCCTATCTTTTGTTAGGTGTGCTGGTTCAGCGCACCTTACATTCTCTCATGTGAACATTTCTATAGGAACCTACTGATTCCTATTAGAAGAGCGTTCTATGTGCTGCCAACAGCACAAAAACAGCGCTTGTCTGAACAAGCCCTGACTGACAGGCCACATATGTCACTTAGGATTCTTTAGTTACCTCCCCCATACACCTTAGGAACTTCAGCCATACAGAGCCATTTTTCTCCTCACATATTTGGCTTATCTTTTATCCGTAGAGGAATATTCATCATTGCACTTTATGCCAGGAACATCTCTGGAGCACACGCTCCAGCAGGTCAAATGATTCACTCTATGATGTCACTTATTACTCTAGGAATGATTATACCCATTATGCTTCATCCACTCTCGGCTCGATTATTGCAACTTGTTGCTGATCGGCCTCCCCTACTGCAGATTCTACACCCCCCAATCCATCCTGAATGTGGCAACCAGGCTCATCATCGCTACTCGGGCGCTTCTGCTCTGTGCGAGTCACTGCACTGCCTGTCCGTCAAATACAGAATACAATTTAAACTCACTACCCTCATCCACAAAGCCCTCCACAGCATCACCCTACATTACCTCCCTCATCTCAATCCACCACTCAGCCTGCACCCTTCACTTTGCTAACAAAATCAGACTAAGCGCCCCTTTAATTCGAACCTCTCATTGCCACCTCCAAGACATCTCCAGAGCAGTACCTGTCCTCTGGAACGCACTAACAAAAAATATCCGGGCAATTACTTACACACTAAACTTCAGGCATACTCTAAAAACGCACCTCTTCAGGGACGCATACCATATCGCCTAAACCAAACCCCTCTGTACTCTGCCTGATAACATTCTCCCTGTCCTACCGACTGCGGTTGCTGCTAGCTGTAATCAACTGGCACCTGCAGTCATATTGATTCTACCACCATGTGGCCTGACCATTGTCTGTGTGTATAGCATCCCACACTCTCCACCTCGCCATACCGTGCACATCTCCACCCCACCATACAGTGCACATCTCCAGCCCCTTTACCTTCTGTATCACCCCATTATTTGTAGTATGTAAGCTCATTGGAGCATGACCCTCACCCCTATTGTTTCCATCAATTGATTACTTCATGTAACCGAGGTCTTGTTTTATTTCTCCTGTCTTGAAAATGCTGTGGAATATGTTGGCGCAATATAAATAAAGATTATTAATATTACCTAAGATTGTGTATAATACCAGCCTTACTCATCTTTACATTTATCTATTTACAGTAACAATGTGGAAGGATACTTACAATACGTAATTTTTCTCTTTGCCATTTATAATATTAACCAGAATCCTGACATCTTACCCAATTTTACACTGGGATACCATTTTTATGACACATCCATGTATGAACTATTGGCAATACACTATGTCTTACATCTTCTGTCCGGCCCTGATAAGATGATACCTAATTACTCGTGTACAGGCCATGGCCAGCTGGCCGGGATCATCGGAGATCGATACTCATCTACCACTCTTCCAGCAGCACAAGTCCTTGGCCTCTATGGATATCCTCAGGTATTATATCCTCTAGGCATTTATCATCTGGATTGTGTAGAATTGTGGTGTCAATAAGTTGCACTTTAGTTCCAACAATTCCTATTTATGTTTAAAGGTACATTTTTCCTAAAATGGACAGGGCTTAGCGCTAGAGGTTGTCATAAGTATTATACTAAGGGCGCCTTTAGACGACTGTATATCAGCCGGGTTTTCACGCCTGACCGATATACGGCTTCCTTCTCTGCAGGAGGAGGAGGCTGGAAGAGCTGGGAGCAGAGCACTGAGCTCCTGCCCCCTCTCCGCCCCTGACCACTATTTGCAATGGGAGGGTGCAGGATGGGGGCGGAACTAAGTCTCAGAACTTAACTGCTCCTAGCAGCATTAATCCGCACAAAAGGGCTCCATCACACGGGCGTTTTGACGCTCAAAAAGAGCGCTGCCCGCTATCCTCTGCCACAGCTGTCACAGAGGAGCGCGATGTTCTCCCATTGAATTCAATGGAGCCGGCAATACACAGCTGCTCTCATCTTTCATTCAATAGCTGAGAGCTGCCTCTAATTGGCTACAGTGCTCAGCCAATCAGGGGCAGCCCATTCAGCAGGTGGGGATTTTAAATCCCCACCTGCTGAATACTACTGAGAGCAGTTCAGGAGAAGAGCCGGCTTGACGCAGCTGAGCCCCAGCAGCTGCAGAGAGGTGAGTATGTTTTTGTTTTTTTTTTAATGCTTTTTTAGGATGGTTTTCAGGGAAGGGCTTATATTTGAAGCCCTTCCCCAAAAATTACTACAGTGCTTGCCAGCAGTTTATTGCTTTCAATGGAGTCGACTGTATTGTTGTCTCCATTGAATTCAATGGGAGAACATCTCACTCCTCTGTGACAGCTGTGACAGCAGTGGCAGAGGATCACGATCTTCAGTATATGTTCCCAATGGGGGTCGGCGCTGCTGCGAGCCCCATTGAGCGCACATACACAGAACACTGATTTGCTGCAGAATGCAGTTACATGCGTTCTGCGAATCATTGTGTCCTGTAATTTTCACCACATGCGTTTGTGCGCATGTACAATTTGCACATGTGACCGCTCCCATTGAAAAGCATTGGGTCTATATAGATGCGGATCGCAAACGCAACTGTCAGACAAGCGTACAAATGCCCATGTAACTGAGCCCTAAGAAACCAAAGCTTTACAATGGTTTCCTTCTAGAAATGAGCGAGCATGCTCGTCCGAGCTTGAAGCTCGTTCAAGCATTAGCATACTCGATGTACTTGTTACTCGAGCCAAGCACCACGCAGTGCTCGAGAAAAGTTAATTTCCCTTCCCCGCATGTTTAGCGCCATTTTTTAGCCAATAAACATGCAGGGAAGGCTTTACCACTTCCTGCTGTGACGTGCCAACTCTGTGCACATAGCAGTTACTGGCTGGGCTGATCAGGTCACCTCCTAGTATTAAAACTCTGGTCACCTGAGGCTCACCTCACACGCATGCTGCATGAGCTGAGAGATAGAGCTGCTGCTATAGGGAAAGCAATAGTGTAGGGTACAGGTTATGGTTAGGCAGGGATCCCTGCTCCAAGAACCCAACAGCCCTTTCTAGGACTACAACTCCTCTCATTGTGTGCAATCCCAGTTTAGCTGGCTGGGAGCAGTAGTGCACACAATTTTTTCTCAAGCATCCAAGCTGTATACTGCATTCTGTTACCGGTTTTATGCAGTATACTGCTAGTGGTGTACACAAACTAGATAGGAAATACCAAAACTTCTATCATTTTCTTTTTTGGGGGGGGGGGGGCGCTCAAAGCGTATGCTATATACCCGTGTGTAGGTCCTGTCTATCCACGCTGTTTAATCACGCGTCTGCACCACCGGCCCTATCACCCGAGCTGATTGGGTGCGGCGCAGAGGAGCTCCGGTCTTGGTGACCTCCCCGGGCCGGACACTGGCTCCGGGCGCGTGCTCCTGTGCTCAGGGGGCGGCGCTTGGGTGGGCAGTTGCTGGGGATGCGGCTGATGCAGTCCGTTGCCATGACATCCTGACTAGCAGCATCTGCACTCGCTGCCTTTTGCCTGGGTCTGGCTGCTGGCAGGCTCCCTGCCCCAATCAGCTGCTGGAGCGGAAGTTCTGACAGCATTTAAACGTGCCTGTTTCTCTCCAGCATTGCCAGTGTATGTTTGACTCCAGGCTACACCCGCTTTACTCTCATCTGATTTCCCGTTGTGACCCTCTGCTTTTGCACCTGACTTTGACTTTGCCTGATCCCTGGTACCGCGTATTCTCCCGTTGCTGACCCGGACTTCCTGACTTCCCTCGGTGTCTGTTTGTCTTGGTATTTGTTTGTACGTCTGACCCCCTGCCCCCGCTTCCCTAGTGAGTATAGGGACCGTCGCCCAGTTGTCGCCCCTGGGGCCTAGCCCAGGGGGGCAAGTAGGTAGGGACAGGGGTTGCGGGCTGTGTTTAGGGACTTCCAGTACCTGAACCCCAGTTCCTGACACACAGAATACACAGTTTAAATTTTTTTGTGGGTCTGCTGAAAGCGTACGGTATATACCCATGTCTGGGTGCTGCCAATCTACGCAATTTAACAACAGTATACTCTGTTTACATTTTTGGGGGGTCTTCTGAAAGCGTACAGTATATACACGCGTCTGGGTGCTGTCAATCTACGCAAATTAACAGTATACACTGGTTACATTTTTTGGGGGTCTGCTGAAAGCGTACGGTATATACCCATGTCAGGGTGCTGTGAATTTAGGCTTATTAACAGTATACACTGTTTATTGTGTCTATTGTGACCTATAAGCGTATGCAAAATAATTTGGATTTTGCCTAGCATTTTGTCCAAGTGCATTATACAACATGATGAAGACTAAGGGTAAGGGTTGAGGACGTGGATGTGGGCAGAGGCTGAGGTCCTGGATGGGGTGAAACTGTGCCTGCTGCTGAGGGATTAGTAAAGCACCGCGTATCTACGCTCCCTAGCTTCATCTCAAATTTTGCAGGTCCGCGTGGTAGCCCATTATTAAAAGCACAACAGTGCGATCAGGTGATGACGTGGATAGCGGATAACGCCTCCAGTAATTTATCCAACACCCAGTCTTCCACGCAGTCCACTCATGCTAGCCAAGGCACTGGACCTCTGAATCCTCAGGCTGCTCCTCTTTCCTCCCAGCCTGGTCACTCAAGGAAAAGGAGAGATTCAGAACAGACATACTCCCAGGAACTGTTCTCGGGTCCCTGCCCTGAGTCGGAAAGAAAGGGTTCATCATCAGCCACCTTAGGAGTTTGTTGTAATCGATGCCCAAAATTGGGACCTTTCACACTCAGGGTAATGAGGCTGTGGACTTCCAAGTAGTGTCTCAAGAGCTATTTGTGGATGATGATGATGAGACACAGTTGTCTGTCAGTGAGGTTGTTGTTAGGGCAGTAAGTCAGAGGAAGAGCTGGTGGATGATGAGGTGACTGACCCCACCTGGGTTGCTAAGACGACTGAAGACAGGGCTTCAGAGGGGGAGGCAAGTGCAGCAGCAGGACAGGTTGGAAGAGGCAGGGGAGTGGCTAGGGGTAGAGGCAGGGCCAGAGTGAAGAATCCCCCAACTGTTTTCAAAAGCACCCCCTCACGGTAAGCCTCCGTGCAGAGGGCTAGTTGTTCAAAGGTAGGGAGATTTTTTAGTGAGAGCGCGGATGACCAACAAGCAGTGGTGTGCAACCTGTGCCACACCAACATCAACAGGGGAGCCACCACTACCAGCCTAACCACCAAAAGCATGTGCTTAGCACTCGACGAGGTGAAACGAAGGCCATTCACCGCCTGCGGGTCACACCACTGTCTCTTCCCCTGTGTCACATCACGGGTACTGAGATGCTATTCCCCTTCCAGGATGCAGGCACAAGCATCTTCTGGCCTGCACCCACACCTTCACCTCCACAGTCCTCCCTGCCTCCACCAATGTGTCCCTGCGCAGCGTTCAGATAACCCAAGCATTGGAACGCAAACAGAGATACGCTGCCATCCACCCGCATGCACAATCGCTAAACGTAGATATTTCAAAGCTACTCAGCCTGGAGATGCTGCCATATAGGCTGGTAGAAACTGAGGCTTTCTGCAACCTCATGGCAACGGACGTCCCTTGGTACTCGGTCCCCAGTTGCACTAGCAAGTGTCACGGAATATAAACCGTACCCTCACCAACGCGATTACTGGGAAGGTCCACCTAACCACCGACACATGGACAAGTGCTGGTGGGCAGGGACACTACATCTCCCTGACGGCACATTGGGTTAACCTGGGGGAGGCTGCGACCGAGTCTGACCTTGGATCCGCTCACATGCTACCCACTCCGAGGATTGTGGTTTCTACCTCTGTCATTGTTTCTCTGGCTTATTATTGAGCTTGGGAGACAAGAGGCACACCGCCCTAGAGCTGTTACAGGATTTGACGGAGCAGACAGATCTGTGGCTTTCACTGCTGAACCTCCAACCAGGCATGGTTGTGTGTGACAATGGACGTAACCTGGTGGCGGCTCTGCAGCTTGGCAGACTAAGACATGTGCTATGCCTGGCCCGTGTGTTCAATCTAGTGGTTCAGCACTTTCTTAAAAACTCCCCCAATTTGTCTGAGCTGCTCAGCAAGGTATGTCGTGTGTGTGCACATTTCAGAAAGTCCACCACAGATGCTGCTACCCTGAGGACACTTCAACAGCACTTCCAGCTGCCAGTTCACCGACTGTTGTGACATACCCACGTGTTGGAATTCAACATTGCACATGTTGGCCAGAGTTTACGAGCAGTGCAGAGCCATTGTTGAATACCAGCAGCAACATGGCCGTGGGAGTGGTAGTCAGCCTCCGCACTTCTTCACAGAGGAGTGGGCATGGATCTCAGACATCTGTCAGGTGTTAGGAAACTTTGAGGAGTCAACGCAAATGGTGAGTGGCGATTCGGCCATTATCAGCGTAACCAACCTGCTGCTTTGCCTGCTGAGAAGGGACTGCTAAGCTTTAAGGCCGGCGCTTTGCAGATAGAGCAGGAGATGGCGGATGACAATACGTTGCTTGATAGCCAGACCGCCCTCACGTCTATTCCTCAGTGCGTATTGGAGGAGGAGGAGGAGGAGGGGGGGGACTGCTACCCACACTGCTGAGGGTACATCTGTTCAGCGTGTATGGGCTGAAAAGGAGGAGGTGACTGAGAGTTATCCTCCTAGCAAGGATATGTGTTGCATACTGGGACTCTGGCACACCTGGCTGACTTCATGTTAAGCTGCCTTTCCCGTGACCCTCGCATTAGACGCATTCTGTCCAACACGGATTACTGGTTGTACACCCTTCTCAACCCACGGTATAAGGAGAACCTTTCCACTCTCATTCCTGAAGAGGAAAGGAGTACGAGACTGATGCAATACAATCAGGCCCTGGTGGAAAAGCTGATGCTAAAGTTCCCATCTGACAATGCTAGCGGTAGAGGACGTAGTTCAGGGGGCCAACTAGCAGGGAAGACAAAGGAATCAGGCAGCATGTCCAGCACAGGTAGGGGAACACTCTCCAAGGCCTTTGTTTTATGGCTCCCCAGCCAGACTGTGTCACCACTGTCCAGTCTAGGCTGAGTAGATGGGAACAGTGTAAAAAGGTGAGGGAGTACATAGCCGACCGTACCAACATCCTCCGTGATCCCTCTGCTCCATACAACTATTGGGTGTCAAAGCTGGACACGTGGCACAAACGTGCCCTGTATGCCTTGGAGGTGCTGGCCTGCCCTGCCGTTAGCGTCTTATCAGAGAGGGTGTTTAGTGCTGCTGGGGGGGATTATCACGGATAAGCGTACCCGCCTGTCAACTGACAGCGCCAACAGGCCTACCCTCATTAAGATGAACGAAGCCTAGATTTCCCCTGACTTCTCTTCTCCACTGGCGGAAAGCAGCGTAACATAAAGATTCTTTAAGCTGGAACAGAAGAACCATGCACCCTCTATCACCCAAAAAAGGAGAGAAGTAGCATTGCCTATCCTCCTCAGATTTTCCTTCTCCTCCTCCTAAACCAGCATGTCAGCATTCTGAACAGCCAATTCTTCAGAGGGCCAAAAGGCTCTGTAAAAACTTTTTTTCCATAGCGTCCATCATGACAGCACACATGGAGGTTGCTCCGCCTGTGATCCTTGGGATAGGAAGAAGGAGTTCTTCAAAAAGCCACCTTCCACCGCTTGACTCCAGTGTCTTCCTGTCCCAAACGGACATAGGAGGAGTTCTCCGTGCTGAGGATGGAGGCAGGGGGGGCTGCGAGCGCTACTCACCAGGGCGCGGAGTATCCAGCCAGGGGAGGCAGCTTCCACGCTCCATCCGGAGGTCAGCATCTTCTGTAGGGAGGGAGCGGCAGGTGCGACTGCTCTGCGCTCCTGCTCCCCGGCGTCTAGCGTCGGACGGCTTCCGGGTATGGGGCGGCCCCGCGTTGTGCGCGATGACGTCAGATGGGATGATGTCAGACAAAGCGCGGGCGCTTAAAGGCGCCAAATTCAAATATGAATGATCCTTCTGCATGTCCTAGGCGTCTCTTTCTTCCTGGCTGAGCGATATGGATAGCGCTGAAGGGGATAAGATTTTGCCAACTGTAAGTAGTCCACTTGGACAAAAATGGGGGACATCTTTGTTGTGGGTAATGAAGTTTTCACACCTGGTATTAGTAATGGCTTCTCCTTGTAGGAGGAAGCATTAAAAACTAAGCAGGAGAAAAAAAGGATCAAAAGGTGTGCGTTATGCGCAAAGAAAGTGGATGATAACGCCAAGAGACCCATATGCTCGGACTGCGCTTCAAAAATAGTTAAAGACGAGCAACATAACCTATTACAGGGTATTCGGGAAATGGTGCGTGAAGAGGTACAGGCACTAAAAGAGCAAACCTTGCACGCCCAGCCGGGGCCATCCCGGAATAGGGCCCACACCGTAACTTATGGGATCTCTTCACCTGAACATTCCGAGGGAGAGTTTTCAGACAACTCATCGTAAGTGTCAACCCCCACGCCAGAAGGAGATAAAAAGTACTTTTTCTCAAATCTGGACCTAGAGGAACTAATCTCCGCAGTCCGTAACACCATGGAGGTCACTGATACGCTGCAGGTCAGATCAGTGCAGGATGAAATGTTTGGGGGCCTCAGAACCCGCCACAAGAAGTGCTTCCCAGTTAATGAAAACCTGCGAAATATGATCTTGGATGAGTGGCACAAACCCAAACGGGGGTCCATCATCCAAAAAGATTTCAGAGAGAGACTCTCTTTTACTGCGGAGGACGCCTCTCTATGGCGAGTAATCCCCAAAGTTGACGTTCCAGTCGCAAAATTGACAAAGAAGACGGCGCTCCCCTTCGAGGACTGCTCCCAATTGAAAGATCCTATGGAGCGTAAAATGAAGGGGTTTCTGAAAGGCGTATGGGAATCAGCCTCTACGGTTATAGAGACCAAAATAGCGGCCACATCGGTGGCTAGATCCCTACACCTGTGGCTAGATCAGTTGGATTCCCACCTACATTTAAAAACCCCTAGGGAAGAGCTCCTCAAATGCCTACACCTAATTAAAAAAGCAATAGTCTTTTTAGCGGACGCATCGGGGGAGTCCGTGAGATTCGCTGCAAGAAGTGCAGGTCTAGGAAATTCGGCCAGACAGGCCTTATGGCTCAGATCATGGGCAGGAGACCAAACGTCCAAGTCCAGGTTATGCACGATCCCTCTAGTGGGCGAATACTTCTTCGGACCAACATTGGACAAAATCTTGGAGAAAGCAGCAGATGAAAAACTAGGCTTCCCAACGGATTACCTACCCAAGAAAACCATTCCCTTTTGGAGAGAGTATATTCCAAGGGGGAAAAACAAAGAGAGGTCGGGTAGGTGATCCTACCCGAAAGGGAGTAGAGGGAGAACTTTGCGGTTTCCCTCCAGATCTGAACCAAGATAAGAGAGTTACGGTGGGGGGTAAACTTCTCCAGTACTCAGAAAATTGGCTGCAGATCTCAAAAAGCCCCTGGGTTCTGGAGATAGTCTCTTCAGGCTATAAAATCAGGCTGAACTCGAATCCCCCGACAATTTCTGCATAACACCACTGCAGCCCCCCAACCTCCAAGCAAGATTGGAGGAGGGTGTATTTAATTTGATTAAGATAGGAGCGGTTATTCCTGTCATTGCTGCGGAACAAGGCCAGGGTTATTATTCCCGTTTATTTTTGGTCCCAAAGCTGAACGGCAAATTTAGAGTTATTTTGAATCTCAAAAAATTGAACGCTTAAGTAAATAACCATACGTTTAAAATGGAAACCATACGCTCGACGGTCCCATTAATTGGTTGGGGTAACGTTATGTGTACTATAGACCTAAAAGATGCGTATTGCCACATTCCTATCCATACGATATCTCAAAAATTCTTAAGATTTTCAGTTTATATGGATAACACCATACGACATTTTAAATTTATCTGCCTACCGTTCGGTATCTGCTCAGCCCCGAGAGTGTTCACAAAAATCATGATAGAACCAGTTAGGTTCCTGCGGGAGCGCAATATCAAAATTGTCCCTTATCTAGACGACCTCCTACTGATAGCAAGCGATGAGAAAACCATGAGGGCCCAGTTAGAGGAGACATTACATCTACTCAGACAACTGGGCTGGATCATTAATTATGAAAATCTAGCCTAGTCCCAGAAACCAAAAAGATTTTTCTGGGGATCCTCCTGGATTCAAATAAAAATCGGTCCTTTTTACCCGAATCAAAAGTTTCCCACATTTTGAAAGAGATACGGAATTTCAAAAAGAGAAAAGAGTTGTCAGTAAGGGAAACAATGCACATCCTGGGCCTAATGACGTCCTGTCTTTCGGCAGTTCCCTGGTCTCAGTTTCACTCCAGGTCTTAAAAACAAAAATTGTTGACGATCTGGGATCGTTCTCAGGAGTCCTTGGAGGAGAAATTCAAACTACCACTATAGGTAAAAAAAATCCCTAGATTGGTGGCTGGTACCATCAAACCTGAGGAAAGGAGTCCAGTGGGCACTCTCCCCATGCGTCACCATTAATACGGATGCCAGCAGTACAGGATGGGGAGCCCAAGTGGCAGGTGAAGCCTTGCAGGGATCCTGGTCTAGGTTCACCAGTACCCACTCATCCAATTACAGGTAACTAAGGGCGGTCTGGGAGGCCCTGATTA
The DNA here is from genome assembly GCF_035609145.1 of Eleutherodactylus coqui. Classification (NCBI taxonomy): domain Eukaryota; kingdom Metazoa; phylum Chordata; class Amphibia; order Anura; family Eleutherodactylidae; genus Eleutherodactylus; species Eleutherodactylus coqui. The sequence continues at coordinate 197,860,767 of NC_089843.1, read as the reverse complement.
GATCAGAGGATGTATTGTGAAACAAACACGTGAAAATATTGTCAGATAATATGACTACGGTTTCCTTTCTCCATCACCAGGGAGGCACCCGGTATCCTCGCTTACAGTATATGGCGAGCAAAATGCTATCGTAGGCAGAGATCAACACAGCATCCCTCTCGGCGGTCCATCTAAAAGGGACTCAATCAGGTGGCGGACTTCCTGAGCAGAAAAAGACTGGATCCGGGCAACTGGTCCCTCAACCCGGAAGTATTTCGACAACTTACGGACCAGTGGGGGCTACCACAAGTGGACCTGTTTGCCTCAAGAAAAAATACAAAATGCCGGGACTTCTTCTCCCTAGATCCAGCAGACCAGCCACTAGCATTAGATGCACTATCCCAGGAATGGGAAATGCCCCTGGCTTATGTGTTCCCTCCCTTACCGCTGATAGCCAGATGCCTGCAAAAAATCTCACGCAGTCACACCACCGTCATATTCATCGCCCCGGCGTGGCCAAAAAGACCATGGTATCCAATGCTAAATTGGTTGGCAATACAATCTCCGATAGTGCTACGCCTCAGAGAGGATCTCCTTTCCCAGGGCCCAGTTTTGTTCCAGAGAATCCACTGGCTAAAACTGATGGCCTGGCTGCTGAGAGGCAGAGATTAAAGAAACAGGGGATTTCCGACAAGGTGATTAATACTTTATTCAACAGTCGGAAATCAACTATTTCGAAAATGTATTATAGAATTTGGGAAGTATTCTGTACTTGGTATAAACCAGAGAGCCCGAATTTAGATTGTCCGGACTTTATTAAAATTCTAGATTTTTTGCAATCGGGGCTAGACAAAGGTCTTAGTCCCCAAACTCTGTGGGTTCAGACAGCAGCTCTTAGTGCCCTGTTTGACGTTAAACTCTCGGAAAACAAATGGATAAGAAGGTTCCTGAAAGGGGCTGATAGATCAAAACCCTTCGTGAGAGGGCCATCACCCTCATGGGATCTTAATGTAGTCCTGGAGGGCCTCTGCGACCCGCCATTTGAGCCCATTACCCAGATCACGGTTAGAAACCTATCCATGAAAGTCGCCTTTCTGATCGCCATCACATCGGCTAGGAGAATTGGCGAGTTACAAGCCTTATCTAGTAGAGAACCCTACTTAAGAGTCTTAGATGATCGGGTAATATTCAAACACACCCCTGTCTTCTTACCAAAAGTCGTGTTCCCTTTCCATCTAAATCAAGAAATAACACTGCCATCCTTTGTCAAAATTTCAGTAACACGAAAGAAGAGCGTCTTCATAACCTAGACATCGGTAGAGTAGTAAAAACCTACCTAGAGGTTACTCAAACTTTCCGAAAGTCAGAAAAGTTCTTCTTACAATACCAAGGGACCAATAGGGGCAGACCAGCTTCAAAGGACACTATAGCTAGATGGATCAGGTTAGTGATCCAGGAGACCTACAAGACCAGAGGTTTGGTAGCTCCGGAGGGGACGAGGGCCCACTCCACCAGGGCTCTCGCCACCTCCCGGGCAGAACGCAGGGGAGCCTCAATAGATCAAATCTGCAAGGCAGCAACATGGTCTAGTACAAATACATTTGCAAGACATTATAGACTAGATCTCCACTCAAATACAGAGTTGGCCTTTGGACGGAAAGTGCTTCAGGCAGTAGCCCCCCCCCCTAAAAAAGGTCTTATGATTTGGTATACCTCCATGTGTGCTGTCATGATGGACGCTATGGAAAGACAAGAATTATTCTTACCGTTACTTCCTTTTCCATGAGTCCATCATGACAGCACATGCTTTCCCACCCTTGATTGATGTATATAATGTCTGTACATACGATTAATGTCTTTCAGTGCTAATAAAAAACTGTTGGACCTTGTATCCGTTGTGATCATTTGGAAGTCACTGGAGTCAAGCGGTGGGTGGTGGCTTTTTAAAGAACTCCTTCTTCGTGTCCCAAGGATCACAGGCGGAGCAACCTCCATGTGTGCTGTCATGATGGACTCATGGAAAAGGAATTAACGGTAAGAATAATTCTTGTCTTTCTCAAGGCTGCCTCCAGGTACGAACTTCATTAAAAAAAAAAAAAAAAATTCTGGGTTTCCCCTACACTCTGGGTAAACAAAATTTTCAGGGGTACACCTACGCTCTTGGTACTCAAAATTTTCTGTGCTTAGCCTATACTCTTAGCAAACAAATTTTTCTGGCCTTCGCCTATACTTTTAGTATACAAATTTTTCAGGGGTTCGCCTATACTCTTGGTACACAATATTTTGATGGGTTCGCCTATACTCTTGGTACACAAATGATTCAGGGGTTCGCCTATACTCTTGGTACACAGATGATTCAGGGGTTCGCCTATATACTCTTGGTAAACAAATGTCTCAGGGGTTCACCTGCACTCTGGGTTAAAAAATGTTTTGTTGTAGAATGGGTTGTTGAATTGTGGAGTTGTGTAGAAGTATTGGCATCCGAGTCCCCTTTTGGGTCATGGGTCATGAAATTTTGTGACGGAGGTGGCATGGGAATGGAATTATTGGAACAAAACACTCCTTTTTAGAACTACAAACCTCACTTTTGTGCATCATCAGTGTGGCTGTCTGGGACCAGTAGTGCACACAAAGCATTCACATGCATCCCCGCTGTATACTGCATACTGTTACCGGTTCTATACAGTATGCAGTACACAGACTATATAGGAACTAACAGAACTCCTCTAAGTTATCATTCTTTTATTTGTTTCTCTGTTGAAAGCATCTGCATAATTATCCCAAGTGTGTGTCTCGTTGATAGAAGTAGCTTGGTCTATTCTTCTCTGATCCTCCTCCTCCTCCTAAATCTGCCTGTCAGCATGCTGAACAGCCAGTTCTTCAGTGGGCCCCATAGTCTCTTTAAAAACAATTTTTTTTTTACCAGGGCTGCCTACAGCCTCTGTCAATTTTTTTTCCTGAGGGATGCCTCCAGGTTCTCGCCCTTAATTTTGAAGTTCACCCCTACAGTTCAGCAAACATGCTGGTTCCAGCATGATACGCCCACAGACAGGGGCGTAGCTAGAGGCTCATGGGCCCGGGTGCAAAAGTTTAGCTTGGGACCCCCTTCCAGACCCGTCCACCCACCACTCCTTTTCACAGCTACTCCTTGTATATCACTTTTAGCTACATTACTGTTTTTTTTTTAATGACCCATCAATGGATCATTAGTAATCAGGGGTTTTAGTTTTTTTAAAACATCCAGAACAACAAGCCTCAAGGCATGCTTTGCTTCCCCAAGAAAGAAAAAAATAATTATATATACACATACATACATACAGGCACACATACATTGGAGACAGCATAAGCTAACTTTTATAACATGTTAGGGCTCATGTCCACGACCAGGTTTTCACCACGTATTATGCACACGTGGTAATACCAGCATGCTCTCTTTCTCTGCGTACCACGTAACGTTAGCCCTGTACACTTGTATGATACGCAATACATTGTTTCCATACGCATTGTCACTCTAAACAGAGTGGGGAATTAAAAAAAGAATCCCCCTGTGCATGTGCAGTGCTACACAAAGCCATATGTGGTCCCTGCCGGCAGCGTGCATGGCTGGGAAATGTGTGAGATGCTAGTGGTCCCCCACAGTGTTGTAGGCTTACGGCTGTGGCATTGGCATTGAGCCCTTAGTCACCAATACAGCGGCTCGGTTCTAGCATACCTCTAATATTGAAGTCAGGTGCCGGCTCGCAGAACCCCCCTCACTCACCCCCACTCCCCATCACACAGAACACCCCTCACTCACCCCCACTCCCCATCACACAGAACCCCCCTCACTCACCCCCACTCCCCATCACACAGAACACCCCTCGTCCCCCCCACTCCCCATCACACAGAACACCCCTCACTCACCCCCACTCCCCATCACACAGAACCCCCCTCACTCACCCCCACTCCCCATCACACAGAACACCCCTCGTCCCCCCCCACTCCCCATCACACAGAACCCCCCTCACTCACCCTCACTCCCCATCACACACAGAACCCCCCTCACTCACCCCCACTCCCTATCACACAGAACCCCCCTCACTCACCCCAACTCCCCATCACACAGAACACCCCTCGTCCCCCCCACTCCCCATCACACAGAACCCCCCTCACTCACCCCCACTCCCCATCACACAGAACACCCCTCACTCACCCCCACTCCCCATCACACAGAACACCCCTCGTCCCCCCCACTCCCCATCACACAGAACACCCCTCGTCCCCCCCACTCCCCATCACACAGAACACCCCTCACTCACCCCCACTCCCCATCACACAGAACACCCCTCACTCACCCCCACTCCCCATCACACAGAACACCCCTCGTCCCCCCCCCACTCCCCATCACACAGAACACCCCTCGTCCCCCCCCCCACTCCCCATCACACAGAACACCCATCACTCACCCCCACTCCCCATCACACACAGAAGCCCCCTCACTCACCCCCACTCCCCATCACACAGAACCCCCCTCACTCACCCCCACTCCCCATCACACAGAACCCCCCTCACTCACCCCCACTCCCCATCACACAGAACACCCCTCGTCCCCCCCACTCCCCATCACACAGAACACCCCTCGTCCCCCCCACTCCCCATCACACAGAACACCCCTCGTTTCCCCCACTCACCATCACACACAGAACCCCCCTCATTCACCCCCACTCCCCATCACACAGAACCCCCCTCACTCACCCCCACTCCCCATCACACAGAACACCCCTCGTCCCCCCCACTCCCCATCACACAGAACACCCCTCGTTTCCCCCACTCACCATCACACACAGAACCCCCCTCACTCACCCCCACTCCCCATCACACAGAACCCCCCTCATTCACCCCCACTCCCCATCACACAGAACACCCCTCGTCCCCCCCCACTCCCCATCACACAGAACACCCCTCGTTTCCCCCACTCACCATCACACACAGAACCCCCCTCACTCACCCCCACTCCCCATCACACAGAACCCCCCTCGCCCCCCCACTCCCCATCACACAGAACACCCCTCGTTTCCCCCACTCACCATCACACACAGAACCCCCCTCACTCACCCCCACTCCCCATCACACAGAACACCCCTCGTCCCCCCCACTCCCCATCACACAGAACACCCCTCGTTTCCCCCACTCACCATCACACACAGAACACCCCTCACTCACCCCCACTCCCCATCACACACAGAACACCCCTCCCCCCTCTTAATCATACCGAGGACGTTCCCTCTCACTGACTGCACTTACTTTCACTATGGTCTCTGCGCAGACAGGCAGCCTCTCCTGCACATCGGTGCTTCCTCCCAGGACCTCCGCTCAGACTCCTCCCCTCTGATGATCTCTGTGCTGGAGAACCAGATGGGGGAGGGGTCTGAGCGGAGGTCCTGGGAGGAAGCACCGATGTGCAGGAGAGGCTGCCTGCCTGCGCAGAGACCATAGTGAAAGTAAGTGCAGTCAGTCAGTGTCGTGGAAAGTAAGCCCTGTGGGCCCCCAGGGGCTCAGGGGCCGGGTCGCAACCGCACCCCCAGCACCCCCTATATGTACGCCAGTGCCCACAGAGTATACAAATGTTTCCCAGCGCAATGTCCAGCTATCTGAAAACTAGACGGAATGAATTGTCTTGCTTTGGCCACTAAAATTTCTTCAAGGTTTATACTGTCCTTGTAGCGATCAATGAAAGCGTAACTGATTTCATGAGACATTGACAGTTTCACTGTAGACCTGTGGCCTTTGGTTTTAGAATGCGTTGCTGAATTGTGCAGATGGTTAGAAGTACTGGCATCTGAGTCTGCTTTATGGCCATATTTGTGGCTCCTGGCAACTTTCTTACGGAGGTAGTATGGGATTGCAATTCTGATCAGCACTGCATAGCAAGACAGAACTCATTGTACACTGTGTATTTTTGGATCTACGCAGACGTAAAATACCCTGAGTGGTAAACAGATGGTTTGGGTCTGATAAACACGCATCCCTGGGGGTCTGCGATTGTTGGTATGTACAATCTGCTCCAGATGTGCTGCGCAGCGCGGGGTCCAGCTCTGGCCACTCAAATTTCTTCACAGTTTATGCTGTCCTTGTAGCGATCAAAGCAAGCGTAACTGCTTTCATGAGACATTGACAGTTTCACTGTACACCTGTGGAGGCAACTTTTGTGACACCTCCTGCTTAAAACAAATCTTTGGTTTTATAATGCGTTGTTGAATTGTGGAGATGGGTAGAAGTACTGGCATCCGAGTGCGCTTTATGGCCACGTTTGTCGCTCCTGACAATTTTGTGATGGAGGGGGCATGGGCATTGGAATTCTGAGCAGCACTGTATAGCAAGACAGAACTCATTGTACACTGTCTATTTTTGGATTTACCTAAAGGTCCTTCTTAGGGCTACATCTGACCATGTGCATTATAGTTGTGGCTGGCTGGGTGCAGTAGTGCATCAATTTTTGCATTATGCATCTAGGCCTGTTCCCAGCCTTTCAGTAATAGCGTTCTCAGCCTGCAGTGCCATACAACCAGCTCTCACCGTGAAACTGCACTCTAACATTTCCTAGCCTACTGCAAACTATTTCAGTTATACTTTTCTGTGTCTGCAGTGCATAATGGAGAGTTTAGGGACACAGCCACTTCTATAGGGAAAGTTATACAGTCCTGATCTTCCATGTAAGAACCCCAAGGCTCCTTCTTAGGGCTACATCTGACCGTGTGGTTTACAATTATTGCTGGCTGGAAGCAGTAGTGCATCAATTTTTGTATTACGCATCTAGGCCTGTTCCCAGCCTTTCAGTAATAGCGTTCTCAGCCTGCAGTGTTGTACAACCAGTTCTCACCGTGAAACTGCACTCTAACATTTCCTAGCCTACTGCAAACTACTTCAGTTATACCGTTCTGTGTCTGCTGTGCAGTGCATAACGCTGAGTTTAGGGACACAGCCAATTCTATAGGAAAAGTTATACAGTCCTGATCCTTCATGCAAGAACTACAACGCTCCTTCTTAGGGCTACATCTGACAGTTCTCACCGTGAAACTGCTCTCTAACATTTCCTAGCCTACTGCAAACTACTTCAGTTATACCTTTTTTGTGTCTGCAGTGCATTAGACAGAGGTCTCACCGCTAAACAGTACTGCAAGATTTCCTGGACAACTGGAAAGTATTTTAGCCCTGCCGCTATGCAGAGCGTCTCACAATACCCTTTCCTTGGTGGGGTTGAGATAGCCGCAGTTGCCAGCACTATCCACTGGCTTTAGAGTCTTCTCCCACTCCATACAGCCTCTCTTATCGAAAAGTCTCTGTGAGTGGTTAATCACCCCTAGGTATCAGAGCAAAACAGCAGGTTATTTTTTTTCAAGCCACAGCATAGAGCCTCCACTATCTACAAGTCTCTGTGTGCAATGAATTAAGCCACACTTGTCAGTGCTGTACAGTGGGGTAATTTATTTGGGCCCTGCTCTATTCTTAATCCACCATGATGAGGAGTAGGGGAAAGGGTTGAAGACGTGGATGTGGGCGTCCAAGTGAGGGTGTGGGCACAGGCCAAGTTCCTGGGCATGGTGAATCGCAGCCGGCTGATGCGGGAATAGGAGAGAGGTAAGTTTCTGGGCTCCCCAGCTTTATATCACAATTTGTGCAGACGCGGTGCACCTTGTCAGACAAGTGAGGCTAGTTTTTCAAAAACCGCTGAACCACAAATTGAAGACGTGGGCCAGGCATGGCACGTGTGTGAGGCTGCCAAGCTGCAGAACCGCCACCAGGTTACGGCCGATGGCACACACACCCATGCTCGGTTGGAGGCTCAGCGGCGAAAGCCAGAGGTCGGTCTGCTCTGTCAGACCCTACAGCAACTCGTGGGCCGTGTGCCTCTTGTCACCTAAGCTGATTAGTTTCAGCACGGCTTGCTGACGCTTGTCCACAGCTGTGCTGCCGCACCACATGCTACCGACTGCTGGTGACGAGCTCACACCTCTTAATTGAGAGGTAGAGGTGACGGAGGAGGAGGGGGGGGGTTTGGAGGAGGTTGCATAAAATGCCGCAGATACCAGCACCGAGGTAAGACCTGCTATTCTGGATGTGGGTAGGACGTGAGGGGTCCCAGGCTCTGACTCGGTCAAAGCCTCCACCAAGTTCACCCAATGTGCCGTCAGGGAGATATAGTGGTCCTGCCCACAAGTACTTGTCCACGTGTCCGTGGTTAAGTGAATCTTCCCAGTGACGTCGTTGGTGAGGGCACGATTTATATTGCGGTAGACTTGCTGGTGTAGAGCGGGGACCGTACACCGGGAAAAATAGTGGTGACTGCTGCTGCCATCATGTTTTTGAAAGCCTCCGTTTCCACAAGCCTGTACGGCAGCATCTCCAGGCTGATTAATTTAGCAATGTGCACGTTTAAAGCTTGTGCATGCGGGTGGGTGGCGGCGTATTTGCGCTATCGCTTCAACACTTGTGTTAGTGACAGCTGAACGCTGCACTGAGAGACATTGCTGGATGGAGTGGAAGACGGTGGAGGTGAGGGTGTGGGTGCAGGCTGGGAGGCGCTCGTGCCTGTGTCCTGGGAGGGGGATTGGATCTGTGTGCCAGGTTGGGGCACAGGGTAAGAGGCAGTGGTGTGACCCACAGGCAGTGAATGGCCTTCATCCCACCTTGTGGGGTGCTTGGCCATCATATGCCTGCGCATGCTGGTGGTGGTGAGGCTGGTAGTGGTGGCTCCCTGGCACAGGATGCACACCACTATTCGTCGGTCGTCTGCGCTCTCAATAAAAATTCTTCCCACCTTTGCACAACTAGCCCTCTGCACGGAAGCCTACTGCGAGGGGGTGCTTTGGGAAACAGTTGGGGGATTCTTCACTCTGGCCCTGCCTCTACCCCTGGCCACTCCACTGCCTCTTCCAACCTGTCCTGCTGCTGCACTTGCCGCCTCCTCCTCTGAAGCCCTGTCCTCAGTAGGCTTAGCAAACCAGGTGGTGTGAGTCACCTCATCATCCAGCAGCTCTTCCTCCGAATCCTCTATGCGCTCCTCCCTCGGACTTCCTGCCCTCACTACTACCTCACTGACAGACAACTGTGTCTCATCATCCTCATCCACAAAAAGCTCTTGAGACAGTTGCAGGAAGTCCCCAGCCTCATCACCCGGATTCTGGGAACTTTCCAAAGGTTGGGCATCGGTCACGACAAACTCCTCAGGTGAGAGAGGAAGCGTTTTTTTTCATTCATGGCAGGGACGCGAGAACAGTTCCTGGGAGTCTGCCTGCTCAGAATATGTCATTTTCATGGAATGAGGAGGCTGGGAAGAAGGAGGAGCAGCAGCGAGAGGATTCAGAGTTGCAGTCCATAGGCCGGGAGTCGTGGACTGCGTAGAAGACTGGGTGGTCGATACATTGCTGTACGCATTTTCTGCCATCCACGACAGGACTTGCTCGCACTGAATAAAGGTCTACCACGCGCCCCCCGCAAATTGTGATAGGAAGCTTGGGAGGCCAGAAACTTGCCTCTCTCCTAATCTCTCAACAGCCGGCTGTGATTCACCACGCCCAGGAACTCGACCTGTGCCCACACCCTCACTTGCACGCCCGCATCCATGTCCACGTCCTCGACCCTTACCCTTACTGCTCATCATGGTGGATTAAGAATAAAGCAGGGCCCAAATAAATTACCCCACTGTACAGCGCTGATAACTGTGGCTAATTCACCACCCACAGAGACTTGTAGATAGCAGAGGCTCTATGCTGTGACTTGAAAAAATTAACCCGCTCTCTTGCGCTGATACCTAGGGGTAATTAACCGCTCACAGAGACTTGTCGATAAGAGTGGCTGTATGGAGTGGGAGAAGACTCTAAAGCCAGTGGATAGTGTTGGTAACTGCGGCTATCTCAACCCTCCTCAAAGAAAGGGTATTGTGAGACGCTCTGCACAGTGGCAGAGCTGAAATACTTTGAAGTGGCCTAGAAAATATTAGAGTACTGTTTCATGGTGAGAGCTCGTAGTAAGGCACTGCAGTCTGAGTACGCTATAACTGCAAGGCTGGGAACAGGCCTAGATGCGTAAATGCAAAAGTTGGTGCACTACTGCTCACAGCCAGCCACACCTATAATGCACACGGTGAGATGTAGCCCTAAGAAGGACCATAGGGGTTCATGCACAGAGGATCAGGAATACTGTAAAACTTTCCCTATATAGGCAGCTCTGTCCCTAAACTCTGCATAATGCACTGCACACACGGAACGCTATAACTGAAATACTTTGCAGTAGCCTAAGTAATTTTAGAGTGCAGTTTCACGGTGAGAGCTCGTTGTAAGGCACTGTAGGCTGAGTACACTATAACTGCAAGGCTGGGAACAGGCCTAGATGCGTAATACAAAAGTCGGTGCACTACTGCTCACAGCCAGCCACAACTATAATGCACACGGTCAGTTGTAGCCCTAAGAAGGACCGTTGGGGTTCTTGATGACAAAATCCTACGCTAACACTATTCCTGTATAAGCAGCAGCACATTCCCTAACCTCTGCCATCATGCATCTGAGGCTAGCCGCGTGCGGAACCAGTTTAAGTACTCGGCGATCTCCTGATCGGCCCAGCCACTCACTGCTGTTGGAGGGCAGAGGGCTGGCATGTCACAGCAGGAAGTGGCAATGCCTTCCCCGCATGTTTATTGGCTAGAAAATGGTGCTAAACATGCGGGGAAGATAATGCAATCATCTCGAGTAACGAGCATCTCGAGTACCCTAATACTCGAACGAGCATTAAGCTCGGACGAGTGTGCTGGCTCATCTCTATTTCCTTTCTATCTGCGATGTTTTTATAGATGCAATGTTTTGAGATATAAAAATCGTGGCTTGCTCCATCTTTCTGCGATATGCAATTTTTAATCTCCCTTGTATCCCTATGGAGCCTGCGGTTCATTACATCGCAATGCAACAAACATGCATTGCAACGCGATGTGATTTTAATATTTAAAAGTCCCATTGACTTTGTGCTAAAATATTGTGCGATTGTATAACGGGTGACAGCGATGCAAGAATGTTCTCCAAAAAAAGCATGGCTGACGCTCAAAAAATGCAGAAACAAAAATGGGATTTTGCAGTGATTTTTCTCGTGGCAAAATCACGATTGCCCGTGTGGAATTAGCTGTAGAGATCTCTGAAACGTAATGTATATTTTTAAGATATTTGTTTATTAACCCCTTAGTGACTAGCCTCTATTGTACCTGAAGCCCTTAATGACACGGCCTCCTTTTTTTTTCCTTTTGCGTTTTTTCCTCCCCCCTTTTAAAAAATTGTAACTCCTTTATTTATCCTTTGGCGTTGCTGAATGGGGTCTTGTTTTTTTTTGCGAGGATGTATTTTTCAATGGTGGTATTTAATGTACCATATAATGTACTAAAAACTTAAAAATTCTAAGAGGAACAAAATGAAAAAAAAATGACATTCCACCATCTTTCAGTACATCTTTTTTCTACTGTGCACAGACTGCAACAAAAATGACATGATAACTTTCTTCTATGGGTCAGTACGATTTCTACAATATCATAGTAATATAGTATGTATGGCCAAATGAAGACAATGTCCATCTAGTCCAGTCTGTTTAACCCCCTTGTTGATCCAGAGCAAGGCAAAAAAAACCAAGAGGCAGAAGCCAATTAGAACTTTTGGGGAAAAAATTCCTTCTCGACTCCCTAATGGCAATCAGACTAATCCCTGGATCAACCTCTACCAGTTCCTACCTGTCTGTAAGACCCTGATCAACAACCCGCTGATCACCTTTTTTATATCCTGTAATATCCTTCCACTCTAGAAAGACATCAAGTCCCCTCTTAAACACCTCTATGAATTTTGCCATCACCACATTCTCAGGCAGAGCGTTTCACAGTCTCACTGCTCTTACAGTAAAGAACCTCCTTTTGTGTTGGCGATGAAACCTGCTTTCTTCAAGACGTAGCAGATGCACTCTTGTTACCGTTGCATTCCTGGGTATGAACAGATCATGGGAGAGATCCTTGTATTGTCCCCTCATGTATTCATACAAAGTTATTTGGTCGCCCCTTAGCCATCTTTTTTCCAGGGTAAATAATCTCAATTTGGATAGCCTCTCTGGGTATTCCAGTCCCTTCATTCCAGTTATTAGTTAAGTTGCCCCCTCAAGCACTGCAACATCTTTCCTGAGCACTGGTGACCAGAACTGTACGCAATATTCCATGTGGGGTCTAACAAGTGCCTTATATAGTGCAAGAATAATGTTCTCATGCTTGACCGCTATACCTCCTTTAATGCACTGCAAGACTTCATTTGCTTTTGCAGCAGCTGACTGGCATTAGTTACTCCAGTTTAATTTACACTCCACTAGTACCACCAGGCGTTTTTCCGTATCACTTTTCCCTAGCAGTACCCCATTTAGTGTATATTGGTGACATCCGTTTATCAACATTGAACTTCATTTGACATTTCTCAGCCCAAGCCCCCAGCTTATCCAGGTCCATTTGTAGCCATACATTGTCCTCCGTTGCATTGATTATCTTATATAATTTTGTGTCGACTGCAAATATTGATATTCTACTGTGCAGCCCCTCTATCAGGTCGTTGATAAATATATTGAACAGAATGGGGCCTAATACTCAACCCTGTAGCACCCCGCTAGTGACGGTGGCCCAATCAGAGTACAAACAATTTATTACCACACTTTGCTTTCTATCTCTGAGCCAATTCTTTACCCAGATACACATGTTTTCGCCCAGTCCGAGCTGTCTCATTTTATATATCAGCCTATTGTGCGACACGGTGTCAAATTCTTTAGAGAAATCCAGATATACAAGATCAATAGACTCTCCGAAGTCCAGCTTAGAACTTGTTTAATCGTAGAAGCTGATCAGATTGGTCTTACATGATCGACCCTTCATTAACCCATGCTGGTGAGGAGTTATTCTGTTGTCCTCCTTGAGGTATTTTTCGATGAGGTCTCTAAGAAAACCCTCAAATATTTTTCTAGTTACTGAAGCGAGACTTACCGGCCTGTAGTTACCAGGCTCTCATTTGGACCCCTTTTTGTATATTGGAACTACATTGGCAATGCGCCAATCCAGTGTTACAAATCCGGTCTTGATAGTATCCATAAATATTAGAAATAGCGGCCTAGCTATTACATCACTTAGTTCCCTTATAACCCTTGAGTGTATTCCATCTGGGCCTGGCGATTTATCGATTTTTAATCTTCTTCAATCGGTTCTACATTTTCTCCTGCATTAGGTATGTAATATTTTGTGAGTGGTTCATTTTGTTCCCCTGCATCTCAGGTGGCATTTCCTGTTCGTTCGTAAACTATTTAATAGGTTTGCCCTCCCCCCATCATCTTCTATGATTTCTCCTGCATTATTTGTTAAAGGGCCAGTGCTCTCAGTGCAAATCCTTTTAGTATTAAAATAAATAAAGAGTAGTTTAGGGTTGTTTTTAATCAAACTTGTATATATATTTTTTTTGCTGTACTACTTTTATTTTTTTTCAAAAACATTGAATTTTTTTTTAATTTTCTGCCGCCATCTTCTGCACACAATAACTTTTCTATTTTTCTGTCAACGTAGTTGTGCAAGGGCTCATCTCTTGCAGGATATCCTGTAGTTTACGTTAGTACCAATTCAGAATACATATAACTTTTTAATCACTTTTTATTGCATTTTTTTTCTGGGAGACAGGGTGGCTGCAAGTGCATTTCTGGTGTTCTTTCTTTTTCAGTCAACGTTCACCATGCGGGGAAAATAATACGCTACTTTGATATATCAGACATTTACGGATGCAGCAATACCAAACATGTCTTTTTCTTTTATGATTTAATTTTTTTTATTATAGATATGGCAAAAGAGGATGATTTTAACTTTTATTACTTTTTTTTTAGAATTAATATTACTTTATTGATCCTATTTTTTTTTTTAGCCCCCCCCCCCCCCCCATGGGGGACCACAACTAGCGATGCTTTGATCGCTCCTGTAGTATGACATAATACTACAGCTTTACGTTATACTGCGATTTGCGATACTATCAAGCCAGGGGGATGGCTTGATAGTCAGTCTGCTAAGACAGATCTGAGGGCTTTCAGAAGGACCCCGGTTGCCATGACATTTGTACAGCTCCCTACGATCCCACACGGGAAGGAGGGGGGGTACGGGACCCCTAAACATCGTTTGGGGCATTTAAAGGGTTATTAGCTGCAATTGGCCGTGCATTCGATTACAGCTATTGCCCACGGGTGCCAGCTGTAATAAACAGCTGGCATCTGCGCTGTATAAAGAGATTTCACGCCGCGATCTCTATTTATACATACCCCAACACTGTAGGATGTAAATTTATTTTCTGGAGCAGGAAGGGGTTAGTGACCAATATATTTTCTTATTTTTTTTCATTGTTTTATTGATAGATCCATAATTTTTTTTTTTTACATAGCCGGGTGAATTCTTGCTTTCTGTGGGGCAAGTTTTTATTTAATGGCACTACTTTACGGTAGGTATAATATTTTGTAAAGCATTTATTAATTTTTTGGAGGGAATGTAAAAACAACAAAAAAAAACTCCACCACTGCTTTTTGTTTTTTGTGTTATTGGCATTTACTGTTAATTAAAAAAAAAACAAAATATGGCTGCTTATTATTATTTCACGTCCGTGCGGCTCACAAGCACAATGCACAGCACGGACGCAGGGTGATGTTCATGACTATGTAGTAGATAGACAATGCACAGAGGAGCATTGCGCACCACTACTGAAATATGTAGCCCAGATGTAAAGCCCGTGCACCACAATAGTACTACACGACAACAGGGAATGTACACACAGTTGTAAAAAACTGTGCACCACACTATGCAGGATGGTAACAACACTCCAGGAATAAAAGCCGGCTCCATGGTCTTCTTTCTGGGCCCTGACTGTCCCTATAGGAACCCCTGGAGAGATAAACCGACACGCAAAGCAAAAGAAATAAAAAGCAACAACAAAAAAAAAAAAATGCAAAAAGGAACCCGCAGCTACTTATCTGCAAGTGGATGAACACCCAGCACAGCAGAGCTCCAAACTCCAAGATCTCCACTATGGAATGGATAAACAGTGCTGCTCACCAGGAGGGGTGAGAATATATAGCCACTCTGCACCAGAAAACTGGCAGAGTGAATAGAAAACCACACCTCCACACTACTGCCGGGCATGGCTAATCCAGCATGCATCCATACAGCAAAGGCAGACAGCACCATCAGACTCTGCACATGATGCACTAACCCTTGACCAGCTTAATAAGGCAACAGGTCTTTGCCTGTGTTGAAGCCACTACGCCACAACGTTGTCGCGACCAACAAGCTACGACAGTAATTCTTTATATCAGCAAAATTATAATGATACTGATTTTATGTCCGTTTTTATACAATTACTTTTGCACACTAACAACACTTAAAAATCAGAGTGAATAATTTCTCTGTTGCCGTATTGCAAGGCCCCTAACATTTTTATTTTTTGTTCAACAGAGATATATAAGAACTTCATTTATGCAAGACCTCCTATCATTTTTATCATCTACAAATGACTTTGTTATTGCTTTTTAGTCTGCTTTAGTTGTTTTTTTGGCAGGTAGGAGTAGGATAAGACAATAATTTAATCTTTTTTCATCCTTTTGTGCCTGGAGTGGTCTTCACTGTCCAGAATTGTATTATGTATGTTTTTTTGCGTTCTTTGCCAATGACACTCAGAATCCATGCCGCATGAACAAGACAATTTCCGTAAAGAAAGAAAAATTTAATTTTCATTACCGAATTTCGAGATCCATGTCTGTTTTTTTAATATTTTCACTAATAAAGCTATGAGTGAAGACAGCGATGTGTTGCGTATTGAGACTCTGGCACACATAGCTGACTTCATGTTTAGCTGCCTTTCCCGTGACCCTCGCGTTAGACGCATTCTGGAAAACAAGGATTACTGGGTGTACACGCTTCTCGACCCACGGTATAAGGAGAACTTTTCCACTCTCATTCTCAAAGAGGAAAGGAGTACGAGAGTGATGCAATACCACAAGGTGGAAAAGCTGATACTAAAGTTCCTATCTGACAATGCTAGTGGTAGAGGACGTACTTTAGTGGGCCAACTAGCAGGGGAGGCACGGGGATCAGGCAGCAAGTCCAACGCCGACAGGGGTACACTCTCCTTTGCCAGTTTTATGGCTCCCCAGCCAGACTGTGTCACCACTCCCCAGTCAAGGCTGAGTCGGAGGTAGCACTGTAAAGAGATGGTCAGGGAGTACATAGCCGATCGTACCAAAATCCTCTGTGATCCCTCTGCTCCATAGAACTATTGGGTGTCAAAGCTGGAAACGTGGCACGAACTTGCACTGTACGCCTTCGAAGTGCTGGCCTGCCCTGCCGCTAGCATCTTATCAGATAGGGTGTTTAATGCTGCTGGTGGAATCATTACGGATAAGCGTACCCGCCTGTCAACTGACAGCGCCGACAGGCTTACACTCATTAGGATGAACAAAGCCTGGATTTCCCCTGACTTCTCTTCTCCACCGGTGAAAAGCAGCATAACATAAAGATTATTTAAGCCGGAACAGGAGAACCATGCACCCTCTATCACCCCCAAAAAAGGGGAGAAGTAGCTTGGTCTATCCCTCTCTGAACTTCCTCTTCCTCCTCCTCCTAAACTAGCACGTCATCATGCTGAACAGCCAAAAGGCTCTGTTAAAACAACTTTTTTCAGAGGGATGCCTCCGGGCTCTATTAGCAAATTAAGCAAGTATGAGCTCTATCTTTAAAAATGTTTCTGGGTTTCACCTGCACTCTCAGTCAACAAAATTGCATATACTCTAAACAAACTAATTTTTCCAGGCTTCGCCTATACTCTTTGTGAAGGGATTTATCAGGTGTTCACCTATACTCTTGGTACACCAATTTTTCAGGGGTTCGCTTACACTCTTGGTACACAGCTGTTTCAGGGGTTCGCCTATACTCATGGTACACCAATTTTTCAGGGGTACACCTGTACTATTGGTGCACAAATGTTTCAGTCCTTCACCTATACTCTAAGCAAACTAATTTTTCCAGGCTTTGCCTACACTCTTTGTAAACAAATTTATCTGGAGTTTGCCTATACTCTTGGTGCACCAATTTTTCAGGGGTTTGCCTACACTCTTGGTACACGAATTTTTCAGGAGTTCGCCTACACTCTTGATACACAAATGTTTCAGGGGTTCGCTTATACTCTTGGTAAACAAATGTTTCAGGGGTTGCATATAGTCTTGGTACACAAATGTTTCAGGGGTTCACCTATACTCTTGTTACAGAAATGTTTCAGGGGTTCGCCTATATTCCCGGTGCTCAAAAGTTTCCCAGCGCGGTATTCAGCTATCTGACACATACACAGAATGAATTGGACTATTTTGGCCACTCATATTTCTTTATGGTTCATGCTGTCCTTGTAGCGACCCAAGGAACCGAACTGATTTAATGACACTTTCACAGATTTACTGTATACCCGTGGTTGCAACTTTTGCGACGCCTCCTGCTTAAAAGAAATCTTTTATATTAGAAAGTGTTGTTGAATTTTGCAGATGCTTAGAAGTCCAAGCCTTTGAGTTCACTTTATGACCACGTTTGTTGAGGGTGTGAGCAGAGGCCAAAGTCCTGGGTGGGGTGCAACTCTGCCAGGTTTTGCCACTCCAATTTCTTCATGGTTCATCCAGTCTTTGGAGCGATCAAAGGAACCGTGATTGATTTAATGAGACTTTCACAGGGTCACTGTATACCTGTGGTGGAAACTTTTGCAACAACAAAGAAATCCTTTGTTTTAGAATGGGTTGTTGAATTGTGCAGATGGTTAGAAGTACTAGCATCTGAGTCCACTTTAGGGCCACGTTTGTGGCTCCTGACAAATTTGTGATGGAGGTGGCACAGGATTGGATTAATTGTAACCCACCAGTCCTTTCTAGGACTACTACTCCTCTCGTTTTGTGCATCAGCGGTTTGGTTGCCTGAGACCAGTAGTGCGCACTAGGCATTCGCAGGCTGTATAACAGGACAACTCATTGTACACTGCCTGTTTTTGTATGTCCACTCACATATAATGCCCTGAGTGATAAACTGCCGCATTGGTTTAGGCCTGATAAATGCACGCATTCCTGGGGATCAGCGGTGGTCGCCATGTATTATCTCTTGTGTTACCACAGTTATCCGAGACACTGGATTGGAGCGTTGACAGGAAGCATGGCTGATTTCATGAGACTTTCACAGGGTCACTTTATACCTGTGGTGGCTACTTTGGCGACACTTCCTGCTTCAAACCAATCTTTGGTTTTAGAATTTATTGCTGTATTGTGGAGATGTGTAGAAGTACTGGCATCTGAGTCCCCTTTATGCCCACATTTGTGGCTCCTGACAATTTTGTGATGAGGTAGCACGGGATTGGAAATATGATCGTACGTTAATTTATCAGCAATTCTCATCAGCATTGTGGGCTATCGTCCACACTTTCAAAGAGGGCCCCTGCTAGGCCCTGCCAACCCTCTGCAGTGTGTGTCCCCTGTTGCTCCTCATTCAATACGCATTTATAAATAGACATGAGCGTGGTGTGTTTATCAAGCGAGTGTGTGGCATGAAGACAGCTGAACACTGCGCAGGGAAAAACTTGAGTACACTGTGGACACAGGCTTGTGCCTGCGTCCTGGTGGGATTGGGCAGCCATGCCAGAATGTAACCCAGGAGAAGAGGCAGCGGTGTCACCCGCAGGTGGTGATTGTCCTGAGTTGCACCTAGTGTTGTGCTTAGCTAAGATGTGCCAGCGCATGTGCCTTGTTCCTTATGGTCTGACCCAAGTAAATTGTTAGGGGGTGGTGGTGGTGGGGTAACCGCCAGGCTCTTGCCCCCAATTTAGCTTAATAGTGCGACCTGAGAGCCTCATATGCATCCATGCATGCTGCCCCTGCGGTTCCCTATCCATTTCTGTGGTGTTTCTATAACTTTCTGATGTTTTCTGGTGATTCACACACTCTCCCCTATGTGGAGCATTGGTCACCTTGAAAAATGCGTGAGTCTCCCATTGACTTCAATGGGGTTCGTTACTCGAAACGAGCTCTCGAGCATTACAAAAAGCTAGACTCGAGTAACGAGCACCTGAGCATTTTGATGCTCGCTCATCTTTAATCCTGAGTCCTCCTCCTCTGTTGCCCTCTGTGTTAGTTGTTGCTTCCGATGTCCCATCCTGCCAGGTTGGTGCCACAATGTTGCCTATTAAGGCTTTAGATTGCGGGGGTTAGCAGGAGTGCTGTGGAAATGTGTCCTGCAGCCAAGCAGCCAAGTAACGCCCCCCGGGATTGCATTCCCCATGTATAAAAACATTACATCCCCCGTGTACAAAGTATGCTGAAAAGCACTATATCTTTGGATTTCTTAGCCCAATATCACGCTGGCCCGTGTGTTGGAAGCCTTACAGCATGTATTTTGCATGTGGTGTTTTGGATTACTGAGGACGACCCGTTAACTAACTGACTGAGAACAGTCTGCACAAAATGATTTTAGTTTTCTTCTGTGTTTTTCAGATCAGCTATGGAGCCTCCGACCCCTCATTATCTGATAGACTCCTCTATCCTCATGTTTTCCGAATGGTCCAGAATAACCACATCCACAATATGGCGATCAGCGAACTGTTAGAGCACTTTGGCTGGACCTGGGTTGGGATTATAGTATCGGATGATGACAGCGGTGAGAATGAGCTACAAATACTAACAAAGTACATGAGAGAGCGCGGGATCTGTGCCGCCTTCACCATAACTCTTACACGAGAAAATTCTAACAGGATTTTACATGCTCTAAACAATCCACAAATCACCATCATTATAATGTGCGGGACCTACTCTAATTATATAGTGGATTTAATAACATATTATACATTCATGTTTTCAGATAAAACCCTCATTCTTTCACCATCCTGGATCCCTGATACTTATGAAGAGAACGATCGCTTGGTGTATAATGGTACTCTAGCAGTGCAAATTTCATCTGCTTTTCCAGGTCTGAAGGATATTGTAAAAATATACAGGAAACTTGATGAAAAGTGCTACAATGAGAAATACTGGAGTTTGTTAAGGGATATACGCAATATTAGTGATATAGATTTGTTCATATCCGACTATAACATCAATGAAGAGTACATGTACACTCAAAACAATACTGCACAAAGTCTGAAACATTTCCTCTCATTTGGGGTCGCCCCAAGACTGTATTCTGCAGTAGAAGTTCTGGCAAAAGCCCTACATGAAATGTTCTTATTTATAAAGGGTGAATATGAAGAAAGCTCAGTAACTGGATTTATACACTACAGACGGAAGTTACAGCGCTACATACAAATGATGACGTCCTCACCGGATCCAATGAGACCTTCATATTACTTTAATGAGCAGGGGGAAGCCGTACACCCATATAAGATCATAAACTGGTTACATAAAGAACAGGCCTTACATGGGGTTGAAGTAGGAAATTTTACTCCCTGGGCCGTCAGTGGTGAAAAGCTTTACATAAATCCGCAGTCAATAACATGGAAACACACAAAGAAGGTGAGAAGAGTTATATTATGTAGGTGATTACGTAAATCTTGTCTGCCCTTTAACATCATTCTATAGTTTACATTCTCTCATCATACATGTATGTTTTGTCTTTGACATCCCAGTAGAGGTTCTTGTCTTTCACTTCAGATCCCAGTATCCCGCTGCCCCGACCAATGTTTACCTGGAAGCAGGAAGAAGACAAGAGAAACAATCCATGCCTGCTGCTATGACTGCGGCCCGTGTTCAGAAGGGGAAATATCCAATATAACCGGTATATGGTAGTATGAGCAGTACGACTGCGTTATCAGTGGTGATGAGGACAATGGTGTACTAAATGCTTTACATATGAAAGAATCATAGAATGGTAGAGCTGGAAGGAACCTCCAGGGTCATCTGCTCAGTGCAGGAAGAAAAATCGTTCTTTGTCCTTCATCTAAGGATAAGATGTATGTGTAAATAATTCTTGTTTTGTCAATGGAGTTGCAAAGTAAGGTATTGTTTTAGCTGAGACAGGAGTGTGTGATTATATCCAACAATCAGATAAGGCAAAAATGTGTGGGCCTGGACAGCGCCTTTATATGTCTTCACCTGTGGAACTATAATGCTTAACAGAAGGTGATAGTTGAAGCAGTCAGAGTGATGTAGAAAGAGAAAACCCCATCCCTATGCAGGGACATTAGATGAGAGCATGCATGGAATAAAGGCTGGGGAGCCAAGTGGGCCCCCAGAACAAAAAACAGTGGAAGTGGAAAGAAAAAAAAATTCTGCGCTCAGGGTAACCTCAGGAGGGAACACCATGTCAAAAGGTCATACGTGGGTATGGTCAAGTGCAATAACTTCTGAAATGAGGGGAAGAGACTTGTCAGTGATGACTTGAAAAAGTGGAGCTTTATTGAACAGGACAAAGTAGTACATTAGAGCTCTCACGGCTCCTTTCTCAGGCACAATACGACTAAATGTGAATATATCATAACAGATATGGAGAATGGTGAACATAGAAATCAGGAATACACATGATAATACAAGGGTAAAGGGAGGGAAGAAAAAGGGGAAGAGGAGGTAAAAAATTAAAAGTTAAAAATAGAAAGTTCATCGGGGCAAGTATATCAATATTACAATTAATTAATAAATTAATAAAATTTAAAAAATTAATAAAATTAATAAAAATCAATGTTACAATAACCAAGAAGTTTTCTAATAAATAAATCTTATAAATATTAAAATCATCAGTTGATCAAAATATATGCATTTTATGGCATGAATTTCACACGATAGATGGATATTAAAGGGGTTGTCCAGCCGCCCAAAGTAATTTTTCCCCCCATTAATGCTAAGTAGAGTACAAGCATCATGCAATACAGCATTACACATAAAAAACCATATCCAGCTAACCTTTTTATTCCTTATCTTCTCCTTGTAAAGCTGACCTGTAAAATCATTCAAAGATGGCGCCGTCCGGCGAGTTCCCCAGATGGACTAATCTCTTTCTCTCATCAGCGTGCACGCTCCCGATGATGCTGGTCAAATAACTGGAATACCGGCGTCATTATGGGAGATGCACATTGCTTTCAATGGAGCCGGCAGCCGCCCGGACCCATTCGAAGCAATGGGAGAGCAGTGTGATCTCCTGCTACTGCTGTCACAGTGTCCAGTGAGGATGGGACATGCCAGGGAGATGAATGAATCTCCTGCTACAGCTGTCAGAGCAGTAGCAGGAGATTGCCATCTTTATCATTAATTTCAATTGCAGAGTATTGAGATCCTCTTCCATTGAAAGAAATTGAAAGTGAAAGTAACACCAAACATTCCCCCCCCCCACAGTGCCCCTCCACAGTGCTTCCATACACTGCCCCCCACCACATCCCCCACAGTGCTCTCCCCAGTGCCCCCCCCTACAGTGCTCCCTCCGGAATACCCTCTAACAGTGCCCCCCACAGTGCTCCCCCCACAGTGCCCCCCCACAGTGCTCCCTTCCACAGTGCTCCCCCCCCACAGTGCTCCCTCACAGGTACAATGACAGCACCCCCACCTCTCCCCCACACAAGTCGGGATTAAACTGAGAGGTGACACCACTATATATTTTTAACACAGGATGCAAAATTCAGCATAGTCACAGCTCACCTCCACCTCCCCCTGCACAGGCAGGATTACACTGGGTAGGTGACTGTGTATGGTGGCTGGCTGGCACGTTATGGCTGCTAGCAAGCACGTTAGGTTGGCTGGCACATTATGGCGGCTGACATGTTATGCTGGCTGGCATGTACCTTACCTGGCACGTTATAGAAGCTGGCATGTTATGGTGGCTTGCATGCACGTTATGGCAGTTGGCACATTATGGTGGCTGGCTGGCACGCACATTATGGTGGCTGGCTGGCACGCACGTTATGGCGGCTGGCACGTTATGGTAACTGGCACGCACATTATAGTGGCTGGCATGCACATTATGGTGGCTGGCATGTTATGGCGGCTTGCACGCACGTTAGGGCGGCTGGCTGGCTCGCTTGGTAGGGTGGCTAGCTGTTTAGTTATGGTGGGTGGGTGTTTTAGTCAGTCGTTGGCACTACCAGTGCTATTAGCCTCTCTGCCAACCCTCCCCCCTTCTCCCTTCTCCAATTCTTACCATTCCGCTCCTGATGCTCCGGCTCTGTTTCTGTGGCTCTCTGATTGCAGCAGCAGTGGCAGGCAGTCACTCACTCACTCTGGTAGCTAAAACTAGGAAGTGAGTGCACTTTGCATGCACCAAGCAACTGCCGCGCATCCCCAGCAAGCCGGCCAGTGCTTCCAGGAGCATATAAATTAAAGGAATTGTGGAATGTGGTTTATTCCCGCATAGGTTTATTAACTACAGGGGGATGGTGTGGGTAGTTTGCCAATGCCTACGTATATTTACCTCCTAGTGGGTGTAAATTGGAGTGTATGCATTGTATTGTACAGTGGCCAGACAATATATACAGCCTGTAAAGATTACCTCCTAGTGGTTTTGAGAGAGTGTATATGGACCTGGGGTGCTGTGTGGAACACTGAAAAACTATAACAGACCGGTTAGAGTTGTAAAAACGCCAATCAGAATGATGGATGAGCTCTTTTACCCCATCGTAAGCTGCTCATGTGTGCAGTTGGGAAGCTGGCATGACCTATTATAGTGCCAGAGATAACAGATGGTGCTGGGGAGCGTCACCAGAAGTGAAGTAGTGCTGCGTGTCAGTTACAATGGAAGTGCGTTCCAAGGGCCGGAAGTGGTCATTATGCAGCTGGTAAATGGATTCTATTGCAGTTATATAGTATTTTCAGCGCGGTGTTGAAGGAATAACAAATAAACACATGTTGTTCAGTGCACTTCTGGTCTCTCATTAGTAATTACTTTTCTGAACAAGGCGTCTTGCTGGACGCTTAGTGTAATTACATAACTAATACTGGAAGGTTCCCTCCCGCTGGCTTTTGTCCCACTTGAGGGAAGTTTATTGTATATACTGTTTTCTCTCTTCTTTTTTAGGCATCAGACCTTCTCAAGCACCTCTTTAAGCCCTCCTGGTTTTAAGGTGTTTAGCTGGAATATTCAGAACATTTCTTTTCTTTTGTGTTTTGAGAAGTTCCCAGATACGTTTTTTCCACTGGGGTGATTCGCATTCCCGCGGTGTCCTTATTGTGGTGATGTAAAAAGTGATTAGACACAGTGTGCTTTGTGTACCCTCTTTATATATTGGACCTATCTCTGTTCTCCTGTATGCGCAGGGTGTTCGTTGTGCGTCCTAAATGTTTTGACCCTTTCCAATCCACTGTCTGACATCTAAAGACATTCTGATTGAAGGCTGTACAGCTCCGATGTCGAAAGATGTCCGTCAGGGTATTCTTACTGTAGATTACTGGCCGCTCTGTTGTCAGGGGCCTCTCCAGCATGTCACATACTGCAGTCCTGGCTCTAGCCAGCAGATGGTGCCATTGTATAATGGCAGAAAGAGAAAACCCCCTAGGAAACCCCGAATCCAAAATTGGATTGCAAAGTGTTAAATTGCAGGGGCACTCGATAAGGTAAATGACATCTGTTGTGCCACAGTTGAGAAATTGTTTTATTGGAAATTTTCTCCCGTTTCCAGTATGAATCTCTTTTGTATCGAACTGTATATTCTCGCAACACTTGCATTTCTTGATTCCGCATTTGTAGACTCCTCCCATTGCATCTATCACATCCACCCATACCTTGTGAGGAGTCTGTAGTTTTTAACGCTATATAATATACCATATATATATATATATATATATATATATATATATATATATATATATATTTCTATTCTGAGTATTTTATACATTATATTTATTTGATATACATATTTTGATCAACTGATGATTTTAATATTTATAAAATTTATTTATTAGAAAACCTCTTGGTTATTGTAACCTTGATTTTATTGATGCATACAATTGTAATATTGATGAACTTTCTATTTTTAACTTTTAATTTTTTAACTTTCTCCTCCCCCTTTTTCTTCCCTTCTTTTACCCTTGTATTATCATGTGTATTCCTGATTTATATGCTCAAAGGAAAAAAGACCTTCCGCGCTCCAACAAACAGGCTGTAATGATGATCACCCTTTGGTTCAGTGTCAAAATATCCAAAGGTTTAATAATAATGTCCAAAATGGAATGGCAGTAAAATGCAAATGGCAAATAAAATAGCCGTATACTTAGAACCAAAGGGTGATTATCATTAGAGCCTGTTTGCTGGAGCGCGGAAGGTCTTTTTTCCTTTGGATGTATGTTTCTTTCCCCATTTGGTTTACCAAATTTTGGGGTGTTTTCACTTCTGCTGCTCCCCGGATCCACAGGATCATCACAGGACGCCAAGTACCTGTTACACGAGAACCAGGATCTCCGGTGCAAGCGGGATGTTCCCTTGTTATACAGGGGCCCCGCTTGGCACCAGGTGAGTTTATCCTGTTATTTTGGCACAGCGATCATATGTATTGGTGGCGCTGATCATTGTTTGTTCTGATTTCTATGCTATGCTAAGGAGTGTGAGAGCTCTGAAACACAATGCACTACTTTGTCCTGTTCAATAAAGCTCCACTTTTTCAAGTCATCGCCAACAAGCCTCTTCACCTCATTTCAGAAGCTATTGCACTTGACCATACCCATGTATGACCATGTATGGTGTTCTCACCTGAGGTTACCCTGAGCGCAGGAATTTTTTCTGTCTTTTCACTTCAACAGTCAGATAAGTTATTCATGCATAATACAATTCCATGATCCTTAATAGACTTATTACTCCATCCCCGATCAACCCATAGATAGATAAACCCATGTAGGTTATAATCAGTTTGAATGTGATGGTTCTCAGCAAGAGAAGCCACCTGTTCGTGTAGATATACCTTTTAATGATTAACAAAAATACAAGATGTAGTAGCGAGCTTGCAAACCCACGCAGGGTTCTTCTTCAGGCTAAAATACAATAGATCCGAAGAGGCATGAATATCTATACACACATATGACACACATACTTATGAAAAGGCACAGACATGGATGTGATTGGTTTGCACTTAAAACGAATACTGCAACAGAGACAAACCTTTTTAAGCAGACCCTGATAACGGAGTGAAAGTTTTATGGTCCCTGTATTACTGTTGGAGGGGGTTCACCAGGCCAGTAGTCTTATCTGTGTTATAAATGTCTTATTTCGGCCATTCACGCATAAAACCTCAGCAATAATTTAATCCTCCATTGAACTTGTCAAAAGTTGTTATAAATTTATATTTCCAAATTCTTTTATGGCTTTGTGATTTTTAACCACCTTTCAATATCAGAACTCTCATATCTCCTATGTCATGGCCATGATTAGAAAAGTGCTCAGCCACTGGTAATTCTGTCTTTCTCTTTTTAATTGTATGGCGGTAAGATCTCATCCTCGCTTTCAGTTTTTGCCCTGTTTCTTCAACGTGAAGGCCCCTAACAGAACATTTATTACACATAATCAGGTACACAACATCAGACGTGCAACATGTGAATGTCCCCGGGATCTTATAGTCCTGCTGTGTGTTGGGGATCCGTATCCTGTCCACGGTCAGTATATGTCAGCAGGTCTTACAGCTCCTTACATTACAGGGATTAGTTGTCAGAGGGCAATGTACTCCTGATTATAAGGTTCCTCAAATTTGCATTTCATCTGTGTGAAATTCACAATCAACTGCTAGTTTCTCATTCATGGGAATAGATCCAGGGAAATTAAGTTCATGAAATTTGACAGTGTAATTTTGTTGGTGACTCTTGGGGAAATTAGTAGGCGAGGGTATACTGTATAATTTTTTGTAACAGGGGAGGAACTCTTCTAAGATTGCCTGGGGAGAGGATACTCTACGAGCTATAGAGGAGTTAATGGAGAAGATATGGGATGAGATGAGAGAGAGTGAAGGGCCTTTGCCAGTAATTTTCCCCATCTGTTCCGATATTCGGAATATTTCACCCACATCTTATCCCTAAAGCATAATGTTTTCTGTTTGAGAATTGATAAGATTTCATGTCTGAGGCCCAATATTTCTGCCATAATGACGTCTGAGGGAAGTGATTCATTGGTTTCTTCTTGAGTGTTCTGAGTTTGTATATGTTTAGAGAGTCTAAGGGATCTAGCGTTTTTCAATCTTGTACCATGGGAAATAAATATCCCCCTATGGACACACTTCAGTGCTTCCAATTAGAAAGGAGCTCAGGTAGGTCTTGATTGGTAATCATTGAAAAAGTTTGTAATTAGTGTTTTTAATATCTGACATACATAGAGCATCATTTAGTAAATAATCATTGAGATGCCAATTGGGGCTCTTGATATTTTGTGTCCAAAATCCTGGGCCTCCATTTACGGCATATGGTCACACCATAAAAGATGTCCATAGAACACCTAGGGTCACAGTTTAATAAGTGTGAGGTACTAAGGGGCGTGATAGTGGATGGTCGCTACGTCGCCCCTAGGTTCCGTTATTATGCCTAGTAGGGCTGGAGGAAGTCCATGTCCGGCTATTTGAGATATGAAAATCCAGGAATGCAATGTAATCTCCAGCAAGTAGTTGCTGGAGGTCTTTTCTTTAAATGTCTTTGGGCCTGGATTTCCCATATCTTTTCCAATATTCGTAATATTTCGCCCACATCTTATCCCTAAAGCATAATGTTTTCTGTTTGAGAAATGATAAGATTTCATGTCTGAGGCCCAATATTTCTGCCATAATGGTGTCTGAAGGAAGTGATTTATTGACTTCTTTAGTTTTACGAGTTTTCTGAGTTTATATAAGTTTAGAGAGTCTAAGGGATCTAGCTTTTTTCAATCTTGTGCCATGGGAAATAAATATCCCCCTAAGGACACGCTTTAGTGCTTCGCATTGGAAAGTAGCTGTCCAGATTGGTGATCATTTAAAAAATTTGTGATTAGTGTTTTTAATATCTGACATACATAGAGCATCATTTAGTAAAATATCATTGAGATGCCAATTGGGGCTCTTGGTATTCCCAGAAGGGGATGGTCCGGGAATATGGTTTTCAGACGGTCATCCTTGAGTAGGGTATGGTGAAGTTTCTTTGCAGTTTTCCTTAGTATCCCCAGTTGCAGATTCTACGTCACTACTAGAGGAACATGATTGTTTCTTTCATTCTCTGTCTATTGGAGTAGTTGATTCCTGGGTATCCTGGTGACACTGGTGATTTGGTTATCAATTGATGTGGGATGGTAGCCCTGATTTAAAAATGTCCTTTTAAGTGGTGTAAATGTTCCAATCTGTCTGTTGGGTTGGGGCAGATCCGGTTTATCTGATGGCCTGGCTGTAGACAAGGGACTTTTTGATGCGTTTAGGATGGGAACTGTCCCATCTGAGGTATGTCCCATTTCGGTATGCAAGTAGCTTAATCTCAGGTTTATGGTAGGGTGGAATGCATTGAATTTCTTATAGAATTGTATTAATTCTTGTTTGGTGTTGGTCCAGATGATTATGATGCCATCAATGTAGCAGAAATAGGCCAATGGTTTGGTGGAACAGAAACTCAGAAAGTCACTCTCCAGTTTTGCCATGAAAAGGTTGGCATATTGCAGTGCCATTTTACTGCCCATGGCGGTTCTGGTAAGTTGCAGAAAAATTTATTTGCCAAAGGAGAAACAATTGTGTGTGTGGATGAATCTTGTGAGTTGTAACACAGATTCAAAGGCAACCCCATTGGCCTCAAGTTATGGCTGACAGGCGGTCAGTCCATCTTCATGTGGGATGTTGAAATACAGAGATTCCACATCAATAGTGGCTATGATGGGGACATCAGGAGGGAGCCTAGTTTATTCAGTAGGCACATAGTATCTTGCAAGTAGCTGGTTGTATTTCCCACCAGTGGTTTGAGGATGCTTTCCCCCACATCCTGAGATTCCTTCAGTGAGGGTTTCCACACCTGAGATAATTGGCCTCTCTGGGTCACCAGCTTTGTGTAGTTTTCGAATCATGTAGAATGCTCCAATCCTGGGGTTCTCCAGTATCAATTCCAGTAGTCTTGTGCTGCTGACAGACAGACTCCTGATGATTTCTCCTTCTCAATTCCCTCACATATTTGATCCAGTGTGGTGTAGTATCTGGTGTCTGTCAGCTGTCTGTCTGCTTCTTTCTTGTAGTCTGATGTATTCATGAGGACTATAGCACCACCCTTATCTGCAGACTTAATGATGATCTTCTTGTTGCTCTTATGTGCACAGATGGCCCTTCTTTCCTGCATATTGATATTAAATATTTCCCTTCCATGCTTGTCCAAAACAGTAGATTGCACCACATTTCTAAAGGAATCTATATATTTGTCCAAAGTGGGCTTGCATCCAGGAGGGGTGTCCAATCAAACTTCTTTTTCGCCTCAAATTCCTCCTCTGTTTGTGTGATTGAAAGTCATGTGTCCTCTGTGTCATAAGAGAGCTCTTTCAGTCTGTTCTGTTTTGTCAAAGTTTTAGTGGGACAGAATGAAAGTCCCCTGGAGCGCACACTGAGCTCCACATTACTTAGGTTGGGAGATGACAGATTGATAACACAGTTGATTTTACCTTAATCAGTGTCCGAACAACGTTTGACACGTTTAATGGAGGATTAAATTATTGCCAAGGATTTATGGGTGAATGGCAGATATAAGACATAAGATATAAGACCTCTATAACCCAGATAAGTCTGCTGCCTGGTGAACCCTCTCCAACAGTAATTGAGGGACCATAAACTTTCACTCCCTTATCAGTGTCTAGTTAAAAATGTTTGTGTACCTCTTGCAGAGTTCCTGGCCTGATGACCCCCAACAGTAATAAAGGGACCATAAAACTTTCACTCACTTATAAGTACCTAGTTAAAAATGTTTGTCTCTGTCACAGTATTCGTTTTAAGTGCAGACAAATCACATCCATGTCTGTGCCTTGTCATAGCTATGTATATCATAAGTGTGTATAGATATTCAAGCCTCTTCGGATCTATTCCATTTCAGCCTGAAGAAGAACCCGAGAGGTTTGTAAGTAGAGATGAGCGAACGTACTCGGATAAGCACTACTCGTCCGAGTAATGTGCCTTGTCCGAGTACCGCTGTACTCGTCTTGAAAGATTCGGGGCGCTCCGCTGCTGACAGGTGAGTCGCAGCGGGGAGCGGGGCAGAGCGGGCGGGAGAGAAGGAGAGAACGATCTCCCCTCCATTCCTCCCCGCTCTCCCCTGCAGCTCCCCGCTCCGCAGCGCGTCCCGAATCTTTCAGCACGAGCGGGGAGGTACTCGGATAAAGCACATTACTCGGACGAGTAGTGCTTATCCGAGTACGTTTGCTCATCTCTATTTGTAAGCCCACTATAACATCATGTATTTTTGTTAACCATTAAAAGGTATCATATCTACAAGATTAAGTGGTTTCTCTTGATGGGAACATTTACACTTGACTCTACTGGCTAACACAGTGCCAAACCTTTGCTTTCAATCAGTTTGGACAGATACCTTCTCTTGTCTACTTCTTTTGAACTGTGAATCTTCTGTAATGAGAAGCACTTTATCCATGTTGACTTTCATTCCACTTTCACTGAGGTTTCTTCCAAGGTTCTCTGCATGTGTTTTCGAATTTTACCCCAATCTCCTAGCTGCAGATTATGTGAACCTATTAGTCATAATGGATTTGGAATAAAACAAAGCCCCTGCATAAGAGGTTAAGTTTGAGTAGAGCATCTGTAGCTATTGAGAAAATATAGGCCGGTATTTGGGGATGCTTCAAAGAGTACCTCATAAGGACTAAGACCTGTTTGGTTATTTGGTGTTACTCTTATTGAATGTAAGGTTATAGGCAGACACTCTGTCCATGACATGTGTGTGGACAGAGATTTATATAAAAAGTATGTTACATTTTATATAATTAAAGGAGGGTAAGAGAAAGAATGAAACAATTTGAGATGCATGAGGGAGATTTAACCCCTTAGTGACGGAGCTTTTTTGCTTTTTTCCATTTTTGTTTTTTCCTACTCCCTTTTAAAAAATCGTAGCTCCTTTATTTATCCATCGACATCGCTGTATGAGGGCTTGTTATTTGCGGGATGAGTTGTATTTTTCAATGGTACTATTTATTGTACCATATAATTTACTGAAAAACTTTTTAAAAATTCTTAGCGGAGAGAAATGGAAAAAAAACGACATTCCATCATCTTTCGGTGCGTCCTGTTTCTACAGCACACAAATTGCAACAAAAATGACCTGATATTTTTATTCTATGGGTCAGTACGATTGCTACGATACCAATGTTGTATAGTATTTTTTTTGCTGTAGTACTTAAATTTTTTTTTAAAGATATTTAATTTTTTTAAATTATTTTCTGCGGTCATTTTGTGCGCGCAATACCTTTTTTTATTTTTTCGTCGACATAGTTGAGCAAGGGCTCATTTTTTGCGGGATTTCCTGAAGTTTCCGATAGTATCAATTTGGAATACATACGACTTTTTGATCGCTTTTTATTGCGTTTTCTCTGGGAGACAGGGTAACCTAAAAGGTGTATTTCTGGCGTCCTTTATTTTATTTTTCAGACGACGTTCACCGTGCGGGAAAAATAATGCACTACTTTGATAGATCGGACTTTTACGGACGCGGCGATACCAAATACATATTTTTATTTTATGATTTTGATTTTTAATAATGGATATGGCAAAAGGGGGGTGATTTAAACTTTTATAACTTTTTTTTTAACAATTAAAAAAACTTTATTGATTATTTTTTTTACATTACTTTGAAGTCCCCCTGGGGGACTTTAACATGCGATGCTTTGATCCCCCGAACAGTGTTCGGGGGATTTAAATGCCGCTGTCAGAATTGACAGCGGCATTTAAAGGGTTAATAGCCGCGAACGGCCGAGCGCAGGTATTGCCCGCGGGTGTCAGCTGTAATAAACAGCTGATGCCCGCGCTGTATGGAGGGAGATAGCGCCGCTACCTCCCTCCATACACGTCCTGCAACAGCAGGACGTAGTTTTACGATAGGGCTGTCACTAAGGGGTTAAAAAAGTATAAAAAAATTGAAATTAGACTTTAACACAAGTCAGAACCAAGAATTTGACATTACGGCAGGAACAGTTTATTTCAAGGATTCCACATAATGCAATAAGTAATTCATAATTACTTATTGCATTGATTCTTGGAGCCTATCAAAGGCCTTTTCTGCATTTAAGGCTAGAAGAATAGCGGATGTGTGTGAAAATTCTAATTTTTGATAAAATATTTAAGATTCTCTCCGTTCCATCTGGTTCCCTTTAGTAAACCCTTCTTGGTCTGATTGTATGATATCTGGTAGGATTTTAAGCTGTCTTTGAGCTATAATTTTTGAGTAAAGCTTAATATCACTGCATCACAGAAGGGGAAATAAAAAATTAAAAACAATCACAGAAAATGGCCGTTACTTACTAAGTGAGGAGTGCATATAGATGCATCCTCCTCTCACCATGCAGGTAGCTGACTACCAAATGAAGGAGCCAATAACACATGTGCAAGACACCGATAAAACACCCACTCACACTGCCTCCTGATAATGAGGGGGGGTGGATGCTTGGTGTACACTCCCACACATAGTGGATACAGGATACCAGACCATTCTGATATATGTAGTTCACCATGCAGACCAGCAACCTATTAATGATGCCATGATAATTCGTCGGGTTGCCCTGCATTTCCATCAGTCAATTACATTGGTACTGCCACCCTGGGCTCCCCCTGGAGTCTTAATGCCATGCTGCATGTGAATGATAGATAATAAATGCAAGGCATTGGTTGAATGTTGGCCAGGCAGCCACCCCCCTCATTATCAAGAGGCAGTGTGAGTGGCTGTCTTATCGGTGTCCTGCACAGGTGTTATTTGCTCCTCCACTTGGTAGTCAGCTACCTGCATGGTGAGAGGATGCATCTATATGTACTCCTCATTCAGTAAGTAACGGCCATTTTCTGTGATAAGCTTAATATCACAGTTTAAGAGGGAAATAGGTTGAAAATAAGCTGTAAAGGAAGGATCTTTACTAGAGATGAGCGAGCACCAAAATGCTCGGGTGCTCGTTACTCGGGACGAACTTTTCGCGATGCTCGAGGGTTCGTTTCGAGTAACGAACCCCATTGAAGTCAATGGGCGACCCGAGCATTTTTGTATTTCGCCGATGCTCGCTAAGGTTTCCTTGTGTGAAAATCTGGGCAATTCAAGAAAGTGATGGGAACGACACAGCAACGGATAGGGCAGGCGAGGGGCTACATGTTGGGCTGCATCTCAAGTTCACAGGTCCCACTATTAAGCCACAATAGCGGCAAGAGTGGGCCCCCCCCCTCCCAAAAACTTTTACTTCTGAAAAGCCCTCATTAGCATGGCATACCTTCGCTAAGCACCACACTACCTCCAACAAAGCACAATCACTGCCTGCATGACACTCCACTGCCACTTCTCCTGGGTTACATGCTGCCCAACCGCCCCCCCTCCCCCCCACAGCGCACACCAAAGTGTCCCTGCGCAGCCTTCAGCTGCCCTCATGCCACACCACCCTCATGTCTATTTATAAGTGCGTCTGCCATGAGGAGGAACCGCAGGCACACACTGCAGAGGGTTGGCACGGCTAGGCAGCGACCCTCTTTAAAAGGGGCGGGGCGATAGCCCACAATGCTGTACAGAAGCAATGAGAAATAGAATCCTGTGCCACCGCCATCAGGAGCTGCAGACGTGGGCATAGCAATGGGGAACCTATGTGCCACACACTATTCATTCTGTCAAGGTGTCTCTGCATGCCCCAGTCAGACCGGGCTTTTTAATTCATAGACACAGGCAGGTACAACTCCCTATTGTGAAGTCCCTGTCGACCGACAGCATGGGTGGCTCCCTGGAACCCACCGGCGATACACAAAAATATCCCATTGCATTGCCCAACACAGCTGAGGTAGTAATGTCGTGCTTAATGCAGGTGGGCTTCGGCCCACACTGCATGCCCCAGTCAGACTGGGGTTCTTTACAAGTGGAAACAGATGCATTTATAATTCCCTGTGGACCCACAGCATGGGTGGGTGCCAGGAAGCCACCGGCGGTACATAGAAATATCCCATTGCATTGCCCAACACAGCTGAGGTAGTAATGTCGTGCTTAATGCAGGTGGACTTCGGCCCACACTGCATGCCCCAGTCAGACTGGGGTTCTTTACAAGTGGACACATGTAGGTTAAACTCCGTGTGCACCTACAGCATGGGTGGCTCCCTGGAACCCACCGGCGATACACAAAAATATCCCATTGCATTGCCCAACACAGCTGAGGTAGTAATGTCGTGCTTAATGCAGGTGGGCTTCGGCCCACACTGCATGCCCCAGTCTGACTGGGGTTCTTTACAAGTGGACACATGCAGTTACAACTCCGTGTGGACCGACAGCATGGGTGGGTGCCAGGAAGCCACCGGCGGTACATAGAAATATCCCATTGCATTGCCCAACACAGCTGAGGTAGTAATGTCGTGCTTAATGCAGGTGGGCTCCGGCCAACACTGCATGCCCCAGTCAGACTGGGGTTCTTTACAAGTGGACACATGTAGGTTAAACTCCGTGTGCACCTACAGCATGGGTGGCTCCCTGGAACCCACCGGCGATACACAAAAATATCCCATTGCATTGCCCAACACAGCTGAGGTAGTAATGTCGTGCTTAATGCAGGTGGGCTCCGGCCCACACTGCATGCCCCAGTCTGACTGGGGTTCTTTACAAGTGGAAACAGATGCATTTATAATTCCCTGTGGACCCACAGCATGGGTGGGTGCCAGGAAGCCACCGGCGGTACATAGAAATATCCCATTGCATTGCCCAACACAGCTGAGGTAGTAATGTCGTGCTTAATGCAGGTGGGCTCCGGCCAACACTGCATGCCCCAGTCAGACTGGTAATATGTACCTTAACAGTAACCGCGTTGGTGGTAATGTGGTGGTGACTGCGGACCTAGTAGCGCGGTTTTATTTTGTTGGTTTTCGGAATGTGGCCAGGATTAAGTGGGCCATGGCGGTGGATGTTTTGGAGGCACTACGTGTCCTCTCCACGTGTCCGTGGTTATATGCACCTTAACAGTAACAGCGTTGGTGGGAAATGGCCTCGCCGCCATCATGTCTTTGGGAAGCCTCTGTTTC
Source organism: Eleutherodactylus coqui (assembly GCF_035609145.1). Lineage (NCBI taxonomy): Eukaryota > Metazoa > Chordata > Amphibia > Anura > Eleutherodactylidae > Eleutherodactylus > Eleutherodactylus coqui. The sequence goes on along the minus strand of NC_089843.1, from coordinate 197,825,587 downwards.
CACACCCCAGAGACATACCATTAGCAGCGGTATAGGCAGAGCCCAGAATTAGTAACATTTCAGCCGTAGCATTAGCGACAGGCCCCACTAACATATCACTAGAAGCATTATAGGGGGAGCACAGTCTTAGTTCCATTTCAGTAATAGTAGCAGCCTACACAGGCCCCAGTAACAATTCCGAAGCAGCAGTATAGTGGGAGCGCAGTCTTCGTTCCATTTCAGTAATAGTAGCAACCTACACAGGCCCCAGGAACAATTCCGAAGCAGCAGTATAGGAGGAGCATAGTCTTAGTTCCATTAAAGTCATTGTAGCAGCCTACACAGGCCCCAGGAACAATTCCGAAGCAGCAGTATAGGAGGAGCATAGTCTTAGTTCCATTTAAGTCATTGTAGCAGCCTACACAGGCCCCAGGAACAATTCCGAAGCAGCAGTATAGTGGGAGCGCAGTCTTAGTTCCATTTCAGTAGCTGCAGTATAGCCAAGGCCCAAGTTACATTTATGTATCTAAAGTGTAGGCCAACCCCACACACACTTCTGTACCATGAGTGCAGGCGAAGAACATAGAAATTGCTATGATTACACTGTAGGTGAGGGCCCCAAAACATTGGTGTACCAACAGTACTAATGTACCTCAGTAAAAATTGGCCATGCCCAACCAAGATGGCAGGTGAAACCCATTAATCGCTTTGGTTAATGTGGCTTAAGTGGTAACTAGGCCTGGAGGCAGCCCAGTTTAACGAAAAAGTGGTTCAAGTTAAAGTTTCAACGCTTTTAAGAGCATTGAAACGTATAAAAATTTTTTAGAAAAATTATATGAGTGAGCCTTGTGGCCCTAAGAAAAATTGCCCGTTCAGCGTGATTACGTGAGGTTTCAGGAGGAGGAGCAAGAGGAGGAGGAGGAATATTATACACAGATTGATGAAGCAGAAATGTCCCCGTTTTGGATGGTGAGAGAGAACAAAGCTTCCATCCACGGGTGCAGCCTACGTAATTGCTTACGTATCGCTGCTGTCCGCTGGTGGAGAAGAGAAGTCTGGGGAAATCCAGGCTTTGTTCATCTTGATGAGTGTTAGCCTGTCGGCACTGTCGGTTGACAGGCGGGTACGCTTATCTGTGATGATTCCCCCAGCCGCACTAAACACCCTTTCCGACAAGACGCTAGCCGCAGGACAAGCAAGCACCTCCAGGGCATACAGCGCTAGTTCAGGCCACGTGTCCAGCTTCGACACCCAGTAGTTGTAGGTGGCAGAGGCGTCACGGAGGACGGTTGTGCGATCGGCTACGTACTCCCTCACCATCCTTTTACAGTGCTCCCGCCGACTCAGCCTTGACTGGGGAGCGGTGACACAGTCTTGCTGGGGAGCCATAAAGCTGTCCAGGCCCTTAAAGACTGTTGCACTGCCTGGGCTGTACATGCTGCTTGATCTATGCACCTCCCCTGCTACCTGGCCCTCGGAACTGCGCCTTCTGCCACTAGCACTGTCGGATGGGAATTTTACCATCAGCTTGTCCGCCAGGGTCCTGTGGTATAGCAACACTCTCGAACCCCTTTCCTCTTCGGGAATGAGAGTGGGAAGGTTCTCCTTATAGCGTGGGTCGAGCAGTGTGTACACCCAGTAATCCGTAGTGGCCAGAAAGCGTGTAACGCGAGGGTCACGAGAAAGGCATCCTAACATGAAGTCAGCCATGTGTGCCAGGGTACCTGTACGCAACACATGGCTGTCCGCACTAGGAAGATCACTTTCAGGATCCTCCTCCTCCTCCTCCTCCTCCTCCTCAGGCCATACACGCTGAAATGATGACAGGCAAGCAGCATGGGTACCGTCAGCAGTGGGCCAAGCTGTGTCTTCCCCCTCCTCCTCATCCTCCTCATGCTCCTCCTCCTCCTCCTGAACGCGCTGAGATATAGACAGGAGGGTGCTCTGACTATCCAGCGACATACTGTCTTCCCCCGGCTCTGTTTCCGAGCGCAAAGCGGCTGCCTTTATGGTTTGCAGGGAACTTCTCAAGATGCATAGCAGAGGAATGGTGACGCTAATGATTGCAGCATCGCCGCTCACCACCTGGGTAGACTGCTCAAAGTTTCGAAGGACCTGGCAGATGTCTGCCAACCAGGCCCACTCTTCTGAAAAGAATTGAGGAGGCTGACTCCCACTGCGCCGCCCATGTTGGAGTTGGTATTCCACTATAGCTCTACGCTGCTCATAGAGCCTAGCCAACATGTGGAGCGTAGAGTTCCACTGTGTGGGCACGTCGCACAGCAGCCCATGCTCTGGCAGATTAAACAGATGTTGCACAGTCCGCAGGGTGGCAGCGTCCGTGGTGGACTTGCGGAAATGTGCGCAGACGCGGTGCACCTTGCCGAGCAGGTCTGACAAGTGCGGGTAGTTTTTAAGAAACCGCTGAACCACCAGATTGAAGACGTGGGCCAGGCATGGCACGTGTGTGAGGCTGCTGAGCTGCAGAGCCGCCACCAGGTTACGGCCGTTGTCACACATGACCATGCCCGGTTGGAGGCTCAGCGGCGAAAGCCAGAGGTCGGTCTGCTCAGTCAGACCCTGCAACAGCTCGGGGGCCGTGTGCCTCTTGTCACCTAGGCTGAGTAATTCCAGCACGGCCTGCTGACGCGACTGCTGGTGATGTGCTGCTCACATTTCTTAATTGAGAGGTAGAGGTTGCGTAGGAGGAGGAGGGTTTAGAGTAGGTGGCATAGACCGCCGTAGATACCAGAACCGAGGAAGGACCCGCAATTCTGGGTGTGGGTTTTTGAAAGCCTCCGTTTCCACAAGCCTGTACGGCAGCATCTCCAGGCTGATCAATTTGGCAATGTGCACGTTTAATGCTTGAGTGTGCGGGTACGTGGCGGCGTATTTGCGCTTGTGCTTCAACGCTTGCGCTAGCGACAGCTGGATGCTGCGCTGAGAGACATTGCTGGATGGGGCCAAGGACAGCGGAGGTGAGGGTGTGGGTGCAGGCCGGGAGGCGCTCGTGCCTGTGTCCTGAGAGGGGGGTTGGATCTGAGTGGCAGGTTGGGGCACAGGAGGAGAGGCAGTGGTGCGACCCGGAGGTGGTGAACAGCCTTCATCCCACCTTGTGGGGTGCTTGGCCATCATATGCCTGCGCATGCTGGTGGTGGTGAGGGTGATACTGGTGGCTCCCCGGCTGATCTTGACGCAACACAGGTTTCACACCACTGTTCGTCGGTTGTCCGCGCTCTTACTGAAAAACATCCACACCTTTGAACACCTAGGCCTCTGCACGGTGGCTTGGCGCGAGGGGGTGCTTTGGGAAACAGTTGGGGGATTCTTCGCTCTGGCCCTGCCTCTACCCCTGGCTACCCTACTGCCTCTTCCAACCTGTCGTGCTGCTGCACTTGCCTCCTCCTCTGAAGACCTGTCCTCAGTTGGCTTAGCAAACCAGGTGGGGTCAGTCACCTCATCGTCAAGCGGCTCTTCCTATGAATCCTCTGTGCGCTCCTCCCTCGGACTTACTGCCCTTACTACTATCTCACTGATAGACAACTGTGTCTCATCATCATCGTCCTGCTTACCCACTGAAAGGTCTTGAGACAGTTGCCGTAAGTCCCCAGCCTCATCACCCGGACCCCGGGAACTTTCCAAAGGTTGGACATCGGTCATGACAAACTCCTCAGGTGGGAGAGGAACCATTTTTTCCCACTCAAGGCAGGGGCCTGAGAACAGTTCCTGGGAGTCTGTCGGCTCATCAGAATGTGTCATTTTCATGGAGTGAGGAGGCTGGGAGGAAGGAGGAGCAGCAGCGAGAAAATTCAGAGTTGCAGCAGTGGACGGCGTAGAAGACTGGGTGGTCGATACATTGCTGGATGCATTTTCTGCCATCCACGACAGGACCTGCTCACACTGCTCATTTTGTAATAAATGTCTACCACGTGGACCCAAAAAATGGGATATGAAGCTGGGGATCCCAGAAACTTGCCTCTCTCCTAATCCCGCAGCAGCCCGCTGCGATTCACCTGGACCAGGAACTCGGCCTGTGCCCACACCCTCACTTAGATCCCCGCATCCTCGCCCGCATCCACGGCCACGTCCTCTAGGCCTACCCCCACCCCTCAGCATGGTGTATTACGAATAGAGCAGACACAGAGTGGTCAGAATAATTATGCAATTAGTGGAGTGCAGTTGGAGGCTGACAGCAGTTATGTTACGCACACTGCAGTCCGCAGAAAATTATACGCTAGGCTGCAAAAAGGCCTAACTGGGTAATAGTGAGCCACTACAACTCCCAGCAGCCACGCAGTAAAATGCACACGGTCACAGGCAGCCCTAAGAAGGAGCTTTTTTTCAGATTTTTTTGAAAAAGCCAACAGCCTAGATAGCGTGTATATGTCTTTCCCTCTATCAGCGGCTGTGGCCGTACTCTGTGCGTGAAGTTGACGGGACGCACAGAGCGGTGTAAAAAATTATGCAGGGGGCGTGGCCTGGCAAGCAGCCGGTAAAGTCGCGGCAAAAAGAGCTCCTCTGCAGAGGCATCTTTTTTGGCTCCTAACCGTAGCAGAGACTCCGAAATAACCCCGGGAGCTTGGAAAGAGCCCTACCGGGTCTAACGGAACAGTTTGAGCCGCTTCACGAGCAGCTGCAGACCGGGGAAAAACTGAGGCCTACCTAACTGTAGAAAGCTGCGGGCTCGAGTGTCGGGCGCCGGCGGCCGGAGGAGGCCCAAAGAAGGACAGGCGCGGCAGCGATGGGAGAAGAGAAAGCGGAGGAACCCACCAAGACAGAGAGGACATCCCCAGGCGCAGAGGAGCGGAGGAGGAGCGGCGATCAGCGGGAGTCCGGTGGCTGGAGGTAGGACATTGTGGAGAGGAGGGGGAGTAAGCCTTGGAAGCAGTGGCAGGCATAGGAGAGGCTGCTGGGAGCGCAAAACAGCAAAACACAGCGCTAGAAGACCCAGGCTCCCTTACCTCCTTTAGGCAGACCGGAGACCCTCCACAGAGAAAAAGCTAAGCCTGCGGGCTATAAAGAGAGACCCTTCCACGGCACAATAAGGGAACCCCCCTGCAGGGGGTTTTCTTGTAAATCTCTACCTCCACCTACTGGCCACTTGATATATTGCAAGCTCCCAGCCCACTTGCTAAGTCTACCAGAAATTCAGACTTCCTCTCACCACAGCATAAAACAAAGGGAAAATCCCACTCAGACCCTCACAGTGTGAAAGAAATAGTTCAAAAATAAATGGCGAATTCGCTGTCCCCGGACGTTTTCCTCCCTCCCTGCCTGCTTATAATTATTACCATTGTCCAAAGCCCAAGCAGAACTAGGAAAAGGACATTTAAGCAGCAAATCTGTATGCCCATATATTTCCTGCAACGACACTGAACCGCCGCACTCCCACACTCAAGCTGGAATAGCATGGCTGAATAAAGCAAACCCCTCCGTAAAAATGCGGCTCCATAACAGCTCATAACAAATCCACCCAGCATTAATGGAACCTTGAATAGCATCGACCACCCTGAATACGTCTTCCAACGTTCTCCACAAACACCGGTCCTCCTCGCCCGATTTCTCTATATAACTCCAGTGATTATCCCAAGCTACATAACTTTGCACTGACTATCCAGGATGGGAAAGCACCGCATAAAGCCGGCCATCCCGAGAAGACTTCCGGAATTCTTCCCCCTGGGCCCTCGCAGCAACAGGAATAGCCCCGCCGCCTCTCATCCGAATAACCCCGAAACCAAGGAGGCACCTAGCTCCCAAGACTCCACAGCCCTATCTCAGATCTCAACTCCGGGCTCTCTTTCCCATACCCCAGGTAGCCCAACTTCCCCGAACAAAGGGAGCAGCAAGAGGAGCGCCCAAGAAACCTCTCCCCTCTCTAAAGGCCCTGTAGCGAAAAAAAGCCAGAACAATCAACTGCAAGGAGCATCCCCGCTGGCAGAGCCTTCCAATAACCTCCAGGCATACCCAGACACCGAGAGCCCCCTAACCACTAACACACTGAAGAATATGTTGTTATCACTACAAAAAGATATCTCTAAAGACATACAAAACCTCTCAGGACAGCTGCAATCCAATATTGACCAATTGGCAACCCGAACTGACCATATTGAACAAAAATTAGGAGAATTCACTAAAGCCCACAACGAACTGGTAGACGCACACGGAAACCTAGAAGAAGAAGTACGAGAAAAAGTTACTGATCTGGAAGACCGATCTAGAAGGAACAATCTTAAATTTAGAGGAATCCCGGAGACAGTGTCCCCTCCCGACATCCCTCAATATCTACTCAAGATGCTTCAAACACTTCTCCCGGATCTTCCTGAAGCTGAATGCGCCATCGACAGAGCTCACAGGATCCCGAAAGCTCGTTCCGTTCCTGAATCCGCACCAAGAGGTATCCTGGCAAGGATCCACTTCTACAAAATTAAAGAAGAAATACTGTCTGTTGGAAGACGTAGAGGAACTCTCCCAGCCCCGTACGAAAATATACAAATATTTCCAGACCTCTCGGCTTCTACCTTACAGTCACGCAGGCAATTTGCAGAAATCACAGCAGCACTGCGAGAGGCGCACATCAAATACAGATGGGGTTTCCCCACCAAACTCCTGATTTCTAAAACCGGAACTCTCCATGTTGCAACATCGGTGGAAGAAGGCCAGTCCCTTTTGAAGTCATGGGAAGTTTCAATCTCTCAGAAATCCCCGGGGCCGACGGGGAGATCCCCTTCAAGGATCGATAAAGGGTGGTCGACCGCAGACAAGCATGGTCGACACGCGTAATATGATGTCCTACCAAGCTACATGCTTGTACTCTCTTTTTCCATTTTAGGGAGCCAAATATGGATGGTTAGAAATGCTACCTCCCCCCAATTTTCATTCACCCAGTGCCTCTTGGCTCTAGTTGAACAACATTTTGATATTTTCCAATGTTGAGGTTTACCTCTATTTTTATGTTAACGTTGGTTACAAATGGTTTTCTAGGAGGTCTCTTCCCCAGTATGTTTCTCTACTAAACATGACGGAACGACACGGTAACCATGCTCTTATCCCACCCGCCAGTTATGCCTATTAAAGGGGTTGTCTCGCGCCAAAACGGGTTTTTTCCATAGGCACATAGTTCAGCACAGGACAACCCCAAAGCATGTGTTAAAAAAAATTTTTTTATTACTTACCCGAATCCCCGCTCTGCGACGTCTTCCTTCTTCCTTCTTCCTTCACCAAGATGGCCGCCTGGATCTTTACCCACGATGCACCACGGGTCTTCTCCCATGGTGCACCGTGGGCTCTGTGCGGTCCATTGCCGATTCCAGCCTCCTGATTGGCTGGAATCGGCACACATGACGGGGCGGAGCTACGAGGACCAGCTCTCCGGCACGAGCGGCCCCATTCACCAGGAAGAAGACCGCACAGCGCAAGCGCGTCTAAAAAAGCAAGAAGACATCAGAATTAGACGGATCCATGGCGACGGGGACGCTAGCAACAGAGCAGGTAAGTAAATAACTTCTGTGTGGCTCATATTTAATGCACGATGTACATTACAAAGTGCATTAATATGGCCATACAGAAGTGTATAACCCCATTTGCTGCCGCGAGACAACCCCTTTAAGATTACATCTTTAAATGTAAAGGGTCTGAATAGCCCCTTTAAGCGTAGCATGCTCTGGAGAAAGGCCCTTAAATCCCACTCAGATGTTCTTTTTGTCCAGGAGACCCATTTCTTGAGGGACAAACACCCCCCTTGCACCCACCCCAAATTCCTGCACCTCTTCTTTGCCTCAAACTGAGAAAAAAAGAAAAGGGGAGTACTAATAACCATAAATCAGACAGCAGCATTTTCTCAAAGAAAGTTATATGCAGATCCTTTGGGCCGCTTTGTAATATTAGTATGTGAGATTAATGCCACTATTTATACCCTTGTGAACGTCTATTTTCCTCCCAAACGCCAGGCCAAATTCTTTAGACACGTTTTGGAAGAAGTGGCTAAAATCCAAGAGGGACATTTAGTAATTGGAGGAGACTTTAACGCGGTGCTGGACCCCTCGCTAGATTCCTCAGCGAAAAACAGAGGCCCATACCCTATCGTCCCGATCCTACACTCAGAGGGACTATACGATGTCTGGAGGTGCCTACACGGATTATACAGGGATTATACATTCCTTTCCTTGCCACACTCCTCCTACTCCAGAATGGATCTATTCCTGTTGTCGCGAAGGAGGGTTCTACGGGCTGAGATCGGAACTATCACGTGGTCCGACCACGCCCCCATATCTTTACTCCTCCAAAAGAAATTCCCCCTTTCCCCATCTTCCCCATGGAGACCAAACGATCACATCTTTAACCAACCTGAATACGAACAACTACTTAAAGGGGTTGTCCCGCGCCGAAACGTTTTTTTTTTTTTTTCAACAGCCCCCCCGTTCGGCGCGAGACAAACCCGGTGCAGGGACTTAAAAAAAAAACAGCACAGCGCTTACCTGAATCCCCGCGCTCCGGTGACTTCTTACTTACCGGTTGAAGATGGCCGCCGGGATCTTCTCCCTCGGTGGACCGCAGGGCTTCTGTGCGGTCCATTGCCGATTCCAGCCTCCAGATTGGCTGGAATCGGCACGTGACGGGGCGGAGCTACAAGGAGCCGCTCTCCGGCACGAGCGGCCCCATTCAGAAAAGAAGAAGACCCGGACTGCGCAAGCGCGTCTAATCTGGCGATTAGACGCTGAAAATTAGACGGCACCATGGAGACGAGGACGCTAGCAACAGAACAGGTAAGTGAATAACTTTTGATAACTTCTGTATGGCTCATAATTAGAGATGAGCGAACGTACTCGTAACGAGTACTTACGCACCCGAGTACCGCCATTTTTGAGTACTTCAGTACTCGGGCGTAAAGATTCGGGGGGCGCCGGGGGGCGGGGAGAGGCGCGGCGGTGCGGGGGGGAGCAGCGGGGAACAGGGGGGAGCCCTCTCTCTCTCCCTCTCCCCCCCACTCCCCACTGCGACCCCCCGTGCCGCCACGGCGCCCCCCGAATCTTTACGCCCGAGTACTGCAGTACTCGAAAATGGCGGTACTCGGGTGCGTAAGTACTCGTAACGAGTACGTTCGCTCATCTCTACTCATAATTAATGCACAATGTACATTACAAAGTGCATTAATATGGCCATACAGAAGTGTATAGACCCACTTGCTTTCGCGGGACAACCCCTTTAAGGAAGAGCTAGAGAGATTTTTTGATAACAATGTAGGCTCGGTCCCAAACACATCCACTGTGTGGAATACACACAAGGCTTTTATGAGAGGCATGTTTATAAAGTTTGGAGCTAGAGCAAAGCGGAAAAGAGAGGAGGAATTTAGCCGCCTAACGGATCAAATTAAATCCCTAGACTCGCTAAATAAAAACGACTCATCCCCACAGAAAACAGCAGATCTCTTCAAACTCCGGGCAAAACTCCAAAACCTGCTAGTCACCAGACATGATATCACGTTTCAGAAACTTAAAATGCAATTTTATGCACATGACAATAGAACAGGTGCACTCCTAGCAAAACAACTTAAAGAGCTTAAAGCTAAAGAAAGAATCAGATTTCTTTTAGACTCCCAAGGTAGGAAAATTCTCCAACCCCAAAAGATAGCAGAGGCATTCGCCACATACTATTCCTCCTTATACAATTTGAAAGACAACCCAACTATACATCACCCCCCAAAACGAAGAAATACAAAATTTCCTACAAAATACGTCCCTCCCCCGACTAACCCCCGAGCAAGTAGCGGAGCTCTCCACATCAATTACTTCACAGGAAGTTATAGACACGATCAAACTATTAAAGCCTCACAAGACACCAGGCCCGGACGGCTTCTCAAACGGCTACTATAAAAAATTTGCCCCCTTATTGGCCTCACATTTGGCGTCTGTGTTCAACGGGGCGATGAAAGGTGGCTCCTTCCCATCCGAAATGTTGGTGGCTCTGATTGTTACAATCCCCAAACCAGGAAAGGAAAACAGAACCCCGGCTAACTTTCGGCCCATCTCCCTGTTGAACACGGACGTCAAAATTTACGCGAAACTCCTAAGTGTAAGATTGTTCTCGGTCCTCCCGTCGCTGGTAGCAACAGATCAGGTAGGATTCGTCCCTCAGAGACAGGCCCCCGATGGTACCCGGCGGTTCTTGAACCTCGTCAGCGTGGCGGAAAGGAACTGTATACCTGCAATGTTTCTGGCACTAGATGCTGAGAAAGCATTTGATCGAATACATTGGGGGTTCCTGGAAGCCACCCTGGAGGGGTTCGGCTTTTCAGGGCCCATCAAAACAGCAATCATGTCCCTTTACTCAACGCCCTCCGCGAGGGTTCTCTCCTCAGGATGTCTGTCCCCCTCGTTTGCCATTTCTAACGGCACAAGACAGGGGTGCCCCCTTTTGCCTTTAATATTCGCCCTGGTGATGGAACCGCTGGCGTAACGAATCAGGAGCAACCAAGGTATCCAGGGGATCAAAATGGCAGCACAGGAACATAAGATTGGACTATACGCGGACAATGTCATACTAGCAATTACCAACCCTACCTCCTCACTGGTGCATGCCCAAACCACTCTAACCCAATTTGGAGAGGTTTCCTATTACAAGATAAATAACACAAAATCCCAAATGCTAAATCTCGAACTGAACGCCAAAACAACACAAGCCATTTCAAACTCTTTTCCCTACACTTGGTGTGAACAATCTATCCCATACCTAGGCATTAATATAACGTACCCAAGCTCTCTTACCTTCTCCAAAAACTACCTGCCACTCCTTAATCGGATCCCTCGAATTCTAAATAATTTCCGTAAACCCTTCATATCCTGGGTGGGTAGAATTGCAGCTGTTAAAATGATGATCCTCCCACGAATTTTGTATGTCTTCAGAACAATAACAATCCCAATCACCATACAATTCCTGTCTAAACTCCAAGACCTTATTAACCGATTTATCTGGGGAGGTTCACATGCTAGAATCAAATTCTCCACCTAAGCGAAGCCATTTGAGGTAGGGGGTATGAGAGCTCCCGATATCAGACATTACTTCGATGCGGTTATACTAGACCAAATTAAACAGTGGTGGACTACACCATCTCACAAAAAAAGGGCGGCTATAGAAACTGCAAGCTTGGGCGCCCCCTTGATCTCCCTGCTGGGAGTTAGACCACCGCCTTTGCCGCCACATGCGCTCCCAAGTCTCCAGGTATCGGCTCAGATTTGGAACCACCTGACCTCTTCGGCCTCAGACAAGGTCTCGGCTACGGCCCTTCCCCTCAGATTCCTCTCCTCCATTCTCCCAGATTTCGAATACGGAAAATGGGAGTCTTGTGGGGTCAGAAAAATAGGAGATCTCTGTGACGAAGGAACCATAATGGATTTCCCCACACTAAGTAAAATATTTAATCTCCCAAGCAAACTGGGTTTTTCATATCTTAGATCAAGATAAACACTACAGTCCTTCGAAATCCATAAACCAATATTCCCCAAGGCGGCTTTCATTTTTTTCTCTCTTCCTACGGGTACTCCCAGAGGCATATCAATCTTCTACGAGAACTCATTTTTGCAGGAAACACAATCCAAGTCAGTCCATATGTTGCTTTGGGAAACTGATCTTAAACAACATTTCAGCCTGGAGGAATGGTCCCGTGCACTTGCCTGGACTAAAAAAATATCACATGGTATCGCCCATTGGGAGACATCCCAAAAGATCTTCCTCCGCTGGTACCTGACCCCAGCAAGACTATCTAGAATGAATAGAGAGGTTTCGGAGACATGTTGGAGAGAATGTGGTGCGAAAGGCATCTATTTCCACATGTGGTGGTCATGCCCAGTCGGAGGATCTTTCTGGAACACTGTATTTGACTTTATTTATTCGGTCACACACCAGTTTGTATCCCCGGACTCGGCATTGGCCCTTTGTTTCCTGAACACTAACAATTTGTCCCCCTTCTACTCGGCCCTTACCTCGCATATTATCCTCGTGTCTCGTCTGACAATCGCCAGACACTGGAGATCAAAAGAGACCCCCTCTATTCTGGAAGTGAGAAACTCAGTGAAGCGCACCTTCCATTTAGAGGAGGCTTATAGGCGCAGATTTGCTACCAAACCCCCTAGCCTATCTTTTTGGGCGGCTTGGCTGGACTACACGACATCCAATCCCCTATGATCGAAACCCTGGAGGCGGGGTGATGCGTGGCAAGAGCCCCTAAGACAGATAAGGTAATCCGAACCTAGGTACATCAAGACACCCCTCCCTCATCCATCTCCTAGCTAGTCACACACACATAGCCGCCTATCCCCCCTCAAACACACACCCCCGGTCACAACTCTCCACACAATAACGTTTGACTTGTAAGCAACAGATATAAGACAATGATGTATACAAAAAAGTGGAACTATACCTCCGATGTTTTGTTTTGTTTGGTTTGTTATATATATAATTTTTTTCCCCATCCCCTCCTCCCCTTTTTACTTTTGGTCCCTTCCCCGATGCCCTTAAATTATGTCTATGTTGTATGAAAAACTGTTAATAAAATCTAATTAAGAAAAAAATTATGCAATTATTGGCCTGCACTTGGAGGTTCACAGCGGTTATGTAACGTACACTGCAGGCCAAAAAAATTATACGCTAGGCTGCAAAAAGGCCTAGCTGGCTAATAGTGAGCCACTACAACTCCCAGCAGCCATGAAGTAAAAGGCACACTGTCACAGGTAGCCCTAAGAAGGAGCTTTTTTGGGGTACTTGTTGACAGGATTCTACACTACTACTGTCCCTGCCTCACCAGTACTGCCCCTATACTCTGTATAATTGATTGCAGACTGAGAACGTAATAGTCTGCACAGCCCAAGATGAAAAAAAAATTGTGCAAAACTGCTCCCAGCAGCCACAACAGTAATGCACACGGTCACAGGTAGTCCTAAGGAGCTTTTTTGGGGTACTTGTTGACAGGATTCTACACTACCACTGTCCCTGCCTCACCAGTACTGCCCCTATACTCTGTATAATTGACTGCAGACTGAGAACGCAATAGTCTGCACAGCCCAAAATGAAAAAAAAAATTTGGGCAAAATTGTTCCCAGCAGCCACAACAGTAATGCACACGGTAAGATGTGGCCCTAAGAAGGACCGTTGGGGCTCTTGAAGACGCTAACAGTAGCCTACCACTCTCCCTATAGCAGCAACAGCAGGAACAGCACTCTCCCTAATCTCTGCCAGCGTTGTTTCTTAAGCGAGCCGCGGGCGGGACAGCTTTAAGTTCTCGGCGGTCAGTTGATCTCACCAGCCACTCACTGCAGGGGAGTGGGATAGGGCTGGAACGTCACTGGAGGAAGTTGTAATGCCTTCCCTGCATGTCTATTGGCCAGAAAATGGCACAAAATATGCAGGGAAGGAAATGGAATTGACTCGAGTACCGCGTGGTGCTTGTCTCGAGTAACGAGCATCTCGAGCACACTAATACTTGAGCGAGCATCAAGCTCGGATGAGTATGTTCGCTCATCTCTATATACGACCCAAAAAATGGTTGTGCCAAATTTCAAGCTAGTATGACACTGGGAAGTTAGAGAATTAGTGGCAAGTCAATAAGTGAGTCAGTCAATCAGCAGGTGGTATAATTTTTACATCTCCCTTTATATAGTAATATTGACCATGCCCCTATAACCTGGGTATCTCCTGTATATTATTTTACACTTTATATACAATTTTAAAAATCGTCAGAAATCTGCATATGGTATTGTTTAAATCCACAACTGTTTTTTAATAGTGTATGCAGTTTCTTAGAAACACACGTGGTTTTTGAATACCGCATAGAGGTTTTTTGATGTGTTTCAAAAGTGCAACAAACACCCTGAAAACAGCGTAGGGGCTGCAAACTAATTTTCACATAGTCCAGGAAATGAGTCATGTTTGGAAAGCTTATGCCAAGCAATCCAGCATGTATGTAAGTTCATTTTTGCAGCTGTATCAGCATGGTTTATCTATGTGTACGGGTACAGGAGGAGGGGGGGGGAGGGGCTGATGTGAACTTTTGCACTCCGGCCCTTGAGCTTTTAGCTACACCCCTGGTATGTATCATGAACATGTTGGTGCCCCTGAGCTCAATCAGCTTGTCACTGCTGATTAGCTGCCTGCTTCCACTCAAGGATGGGCAGCTAACAGTTCTGAGAGTGTTAATGGGGTCCACATCCTCACCAAAAGAGTCAACACCCCAAAATGGTTCGACTCCTGCTCAGTGGTAGTTTTAGCCCTGTTAGATTGATCAATATAATAAATAGATAAACATAAATAGCATTTAATATATTATGAAATATTCCTACAGATGCTGAGAACTGTATAAAATGCCAAAGTGATGAATGGCCAAATGAGAAGAGAGACGAATGCCTGCCCAAAGTCCTGGAATTCATCTCCTACCAGAATGATACAATGGCTTCTATATTTTCCGGTGTCTCAGTCTTTGGATGTATTGTGACTGGCTTCATATTTAGAATATTTATTTCCCACCGGGACACTCCTATTGTTAAAGCTAATAACCGGAACCTGAGTTATCTCCTCCTGGTCTCCATCATCCTCAGCTTCCTCTCCATCTTCTTGTTTCTTGGTTGTCCCACTGACATAACTTGCAGATTCCGGGAAACAAGTTTTGGGATTTTTTTCTCAGTAGCTGTCTCTTCACTTCTTGCCAAGACTGTTATGGTCTGTGTAGCTTTTAAGTCTACAAAGCCTGGAAGCCCCTGGAGAAAATGGCTGAATGTGAAGCTTCCCTATACCATTGTGCTGCTGTGCTCATCTATACAAGTTGTCATCTGTGTTATCTGGTTGTCTATTTCTCCTCCATTCCAGGACTTTGACACTCAGTCTTATCCTGGAAAGATCATCATTCAGTGTAATGAAGGCTCAGATGTTTGCTTCTACTCCATGTTGGGTTATATGGGGCTCCTGGCAGTGGTGAGCTTTGTTCTGGCTTTCATGGTGAGGACATTACCGGACAGTTTTAATGAAGCCAAGTACATCACCTTCAGCATGCTGCTGTTCTGCAGTGTCTGGATCTCCATGATCCCAGCTTATCTGAGCACCAGAGGGAAATACATAGTAGTGGTGGAGATATTTGCAGTGATCGCTTCCAGCATTGGACTTTTAGGTTGTGTGTTTTTCCCAAAATGTTTTATTATCATGTTTAAATCTGAAATGAATAGAAAAATTGATTTGCTGGGAAAAAGGAAGTAATTAGAGATGAGCGAGTATACTCGCTAAAGGCAATTGCTCGAGCGAGCATTGCCTTTAGAGAGTACCTGCCCGCTCGAGACTGAAGGTTCGGGTGCCGGCAGCGGGCAGGGAGCTGCGGGGGAGAGCGGGGCGGAATGGAGGGGAGATCTCTCTCTCCCCCCCGCTCCTCCTGCTGACTGCCGCTACTCACCGCTCCCCCGCGCCAGCACCTGAACCTTCAGTCTCGAGTGGGGAGATACAGTTAGGGCCAGAAATATTTGGACAGTAACACAATTTTCGCGAGTTGGGCTCTGCATGCCACCACATTGGATTTAAAATGAAGCCTCTACAACAGAATTCAAGTGCAGATTGTAACGTTTAATTTAAAGGGTTGAACAAAAATATCTGATAGAAAATGTAGGAATTGTACACATTCCTTTACAAACACTCCACATTTTAGGAGCTCAAAAGTAATTGGACAAATAAACATAACCCAAACAAAATATTTTTTTTTCAATATTTTGTTGCGAATCCTTTGGAGGCAATCACTGCCTTAAGTCTGGAACCCATGGACATCACCAAACGCTGGGTTTCCTCCTTCTTAATGCTTTGCCAGGCCTTTACAGCCGCAGCCTTCAGGTCTTGCTTGTTTGTGGGTCTTTCCGTCTGAAGTCTGGATTTGAGCAAGTGAAATGCATGCTCAATTGGGTTAAGATCTGGTGATTGACTTGGCCATTGCAGAATGTTCCACTTTTTTGCACTCATGAACTCCTGGGTAGCTTTGGCTGTATGCTTGGGGTCATTGTCCATCTGTACTGTGAAGCGCCGTCCAATCAACTTTGCAGCATTTGGCTGAATCTGGGCTGAAAGTATATCCCGGTACACTTCAGAATTCATCCGGCTACTCTTGTCTGCTGTTATGTCATCAATAAACACAAGTGACCCAATGCCATTGAAAGCCATGCATGCCCATGCCATCACGTTGCCTCCACCATGTTTTACAGAGGATGTGGTGTGCCTTGGATCATGTGCCGTTCCCTTTCTTCTCCAAACTTTTTTCTTCCCATCATTCTGGTACAGGTTGATCTTTGTCTCATCTGTCCATAGAATACTTTTCCAGAACTGGGCTGGCTTCTTGAGGTGTTTTTCGGCAAATGTAACTCTGGCCTGTCTATTTTTGGAATTGATGAATGGTTTGCATCTAGATGTGAACCCTTTGTATTTACTTCCATGGAGTCTTCTCTTTACTGTTGACTTAGAGACAGATACACCTACTTCCCTGAGAGTGTTCTGGACTTCAGTTGATGTTGTGAACGGGTTCTTCTTCATCAAAGAAAGTATGCGGCGATCATCCACCACCGTTGTCTTCCGTGGACGCCCAGGCCTTTTTGAGTTCCCAAGCTCACTAGTGAATTCCTTTTTTCTCAGAATGTACCCGACTGTTGATTTTGCTACTCCAAGCATGTCTGCTATCTCTCTGATGGATTTTTTCCTTTTTTTCAGCCTCAGGATGTTCTGCTTCACCTCAATTGAGAGTTCCTTTGACCGCATGTTGTCTGGTCACAGCAACAGCTTCCAAATCCAAAACCACACACCTGGAATCAACCCCAGACCTTTTAACTACTTAATTGATTACAGGTTAACGAGGGAGACGCCTTCTGAGTTAATTGCAGCCCTTAGAGTCCATTGTCCAATTACTTTTGGTCCCTTGAAAAAGAGGAGGCTATGCATTACAGAGCTATGATTCCTAAACCCTTTCTCCGATTTGGATGTGGAAACTCTCATATTGCAGCTGGGAGTGTGCACTTTCAGCCCATATTATATATATAATTGTATTTCTGAACATGTTTTTGTAAGCAGCTAAAATAACAAAACTTGTGTCACTGTCCAAATATTTCTGGCCCTAACTGTACTTGCTAAAGGCAATGCTCGCTCGAGAAATTGCCTTTAGCGAGTATACTTGCTCATCTCTAGAAGTAATCTTGAAAAAATATGACCCCCTAATAATAAAGAGTAGTACAGCTTGAACATATCTTGTCAAAGCGCCTACTTCTGGTAAAATGTCAGGTAACCCACCCACTTATCTTATCTCCTCAACCCACCTCCTTCTTGTAGAAATGTAAGTAGCCATACCTATTATGTGTGCTGCTGGGATCTGTAGTTATAAGCTTCAAAGCAGCACAGCCCTTACAGGGTTAATTGATTGAGCTGGCTGGGTGTGGTACTTCCTGCTAGCCAATGTCCTGGGTCTGTGCTCACATATAAACCCAGCTCCTGGTCAGTCTCTGGCTGGGTCCCAGGGTGAGCAGTCATGTTACCTCTGTGTTCTGTAACTTGTTATCAGGTATGTGTAATTTGTTCCCACTCTGAACTGTGTTGGCAAGTAAGTTTGGTTGTATTTCTTTGCTTCCCGTAAACGGTTTGGACACCTATAGTCCTGGTCTGCAGCACATGCAGCTCCCTTTTCCTTTCCCCATTTACAGGTGGAGCCTCCAAACATCTTATGTCTTACTCTGTGTGTCAGACGGTGGATTCCTGACACAGTTCCCTATGTCAGCTTTCGTGGCTGACTGTCTATCTCCCCTGTATGAGGACACATGGACTTGCTGTGAGTTTCATCTTTGTGCATGTGAGTTCTGGGTGGAGTCAGTGTGGTTTCCACTATATGTTGTAGTCTGTTGTTAGCCTGTGCCTGTAAGCAGGTATCCTGTGCTCTGTCCTGTTCCTTTTGCAGCTGGCTGTGTGATCTGTGCTCTGTCCTGTTCCTGTTGCAGCTGGCTGTGTGATCTGTGCTCTGTCTTGTTCCTGTTGCAGCTGGCTGTGTGATCTGTACTCTGTCTTGTTCCTGTTGCAGCTGGCTGTGTGATCTGTGCTCTGTCTTGTTCCTGTTGCAGCTGGCTGTGTGATCTGTGCTCTGTCTTGTTCCTGTTGCAGCTGGCTGTGTGATCTGTGCTCTGTCTTGTTCCTGTTGCAGCTGGCTGTGTGATCTGTACTCTGTCTTGTTCCTGTTGCAGCTGGCTGTGTGATCTGTGCTCTGTCTTGTTCCTGTTGCAGCTGGCTGTGTGATCTGTGCTCTGTCTTGTTCCTGTTGCAGCTGGCTGTGTGATCTGTGCTCTGTCTTGTTCCTGTTGCAGCTGACTGTGTGATCTGTTCTCTGACTTGTTCTGGTTGCAGCGTGCTGTATGAAACTGTGTCCGGTTCTTCTAGACTCCTGGTTAGTGAGGGACTAGTGGTATAACCAGGAGCCGTGAAGTTGGCCCGCTAGATTCCATGTTTTGTACAAAATGTCAACTAATACCTGGTATTTATATTCAGCTTATCTTATGTTACTAGTGTTTGCATTGTAGCTGCTGTATGCTGTGTATTCTGGCTCTCTCTGTCTTCTTGTTCAGTCTTTGTCATATGGCATGTGAATGCGTCCTGTTCTGGTGCGTGGCTCCTAGGATCAGCTAGGGCCCAGATCTGAAGACCGCTGGGCAGCCCTTTATTGGGGTGAATCCCCCGCTTAGTTAGGGCCATGCCATCCTCCGATGTAGCACAGGGTCAGTCGCTTGAAACCCCTGTGACCCTAATGCAACCTGTGTGCGTGCATCCATTCCCTTTTTGGGCACGATCATGTGGGCCCTGTGCTTAGTTTGCCCACACGATCGTAATAATACCCTTAGGTACAGTTCATCAAACCACTCCATCCCTGGAGTAGTGAAGGTCCCAGCCTATGACTTACCAACATTCTCCTGAATCACTGAAGCCCTTCCTATTCTCTCTACCATCTTCAATTGTTATTACCACAGCCACCATATAAAAATTCACACAGCGAACTGTTACAAAGTTTTTAATTGAGCAATCACAAGTATACAACAGGCTCATAAAAGTGTGTGAAACTTCCCACAATAAGACATTTTCGTTTGAGCAATACAGCAGCTAGAATTTATAGGCAAACATCATATAATATTCATATATATATATATATATATATATATATATATATATATATATATATATATATAATTTTTTTTTTTCCCCGACTGTGGCTTTTAGTTGTATTATGTACAAAGTGCAGCATGTTAGATCAAGGAATAACAGTGCCCTTGTAAATAAATTTGCTTTTATCCTTCCATGTTGTAATATTTCTGCTCTGCAACAGCGTGTTTAGTAAAAATTCTGCATCTTTTTTGAAACAGTGTGGGAAGTAATTACACTAAAATATTACTATTTTCATCATCCTAACATCTGTTACCCATATCACTGGATGCTGTCGCCCCTTTTCACGCATTGTAGCTCAATGCTGGTTAAGCCTGATATTGCAGAGAGGACTGTGTGATGCCATCCAGAATAACAATAAAAACATGCAAGTTTGTGCGACTAGAATGTGGGTGACTCCATGGTTTGCAAATGAGCTTAAATTCTACACTCAACGTCCCAGTATTTCAATTATAGGCAGTACCTTTCGGTAGTGCTTTTGGCAGCTGCTGATAGCAACTATCATTTTCTGCTTGTGAATATTGGGGCCTACGGAAGCGTTGTGTATGCTCTCATTTTCAGGTCTTCCAAAATCAGTCAGCAACTTTGTGATGACCAGCTGTACTTGCCAGAACCGTGGGTTCTTCCTTGCTTATGTCCATTTGTCATTGTGCAGATGAGGGATTTGGTCTAAGGTTTCATAAGATTTTTGCACAGTGCCCTTCAGCACTGACAACATGTGTGCAGTAATTAGAGCCTGCGTGGTTTTGCAAATTATTGCCAGAACATTGATGAACGTTGGAATTCAGAAGAGGCTTTAACTCCAACTCTTCCTGCGGATGTTGGGGATGATCCCACACTGCATGGCAGAGCAGCAGCATCTGTACTCTGAGTCAGGGACATCTTCGAGGACCACTTTCTGAGTCCACAGGGAGCAGTTGCGTGGCAGATGAACTACGCACAAGGAACCAAGTGAACTGTTCTCTCCAAATAGTATTATTTTTTTAAGCCGGTTGCACTTCCTTTTTTTTTTTTATAGCTAGATATTTATTGGCAGCTGTTTAGAAAAGGACTCACAAGACAACGAGGACCATTGACGTGGGTTTTAATTTGGCAAACTGGCACCTCTTTTGTTTTTTGTTAGTGTAGAAGTTTGCCAAATTAGTAACCAATATGTAGTGATTGTTCTCAACTAGCCTTCTAAATCATAATAATGAAATAAAGACAATGTGAAACCAAATTTCCCTTTTTTATTAAGGTACTAAGCGAACCATGTATGTTTAGAAATGTGTAGGGCAGCTCTGGCTGTTTCGTTATCAGGTGAAGGGCACAGTATTGTAATATTGGCACCCTTATTTTTGTTGGGTGCAATATTCCTTTCAGGCTTTGTGGTAAACTATATGCCAGCACAGCATCTGAAAGCATTACAATAGCCACCATTAACCAGGCTTTTGTGCCTAAGTTGTCACAATACATCTCTTGGCAGATAACAGGGTCACTGTTTTTCATACTTTCAGAATTTTTTTTTTTTTTTTTTAAACAAGGCCTACTATGCCCACATGCAGCTGGCTACCCTGTCAGAAGAATGAAGTACTATAGCACAGTGGTGGAAATGTGTTTAAAACTCACAAATGTAAGAGAGTACGGTACATTAATGTAATGTTAATAAAAATATTGTTCTTCCCAAACACCGCTAATGAAACAGCAAGACAAAATATTTCAGTATTCATGAAAATAACTTCTTCATGGATTACGGTTAGTGGTTCAGCAATTACCTCTGTAACTTCCTTCAATATCCCAGGAAGTAATTTATCTGGACCAGAAGACTTGAATTACCAGTAATTAATATTAGCTAGGTGTTTCCTCACCACCTCTCTGCTTACGGATAGCCTGCATTCTTTTTTTTCCCCCAATAGCAGAGGGAATATCAGTTGATGTGACATTTACTTTCTGAGAGTAAAAAAAGACACAAAATACAGATTAAGCAACAACCCTCCTTTATTTCCAGGTGGGAGTCCGAACTAAACACCAGTTTCACCGCAGATGAAGTTAAAGCTATCTTACGCAACTCTCATTCTTTCTCCCCATCCACAAGGTTTCAAGAATGAAACTATAAAATCACCTCCAGATGGTATAAAACCCCAGCCTTACTTAACAAAATAGACCTGGATTATTCTCCTCTATGCTGGAGATGCTCAGATAATGTTGGCACATTCACCCATATTTGGTTTTCATGCCCGCTATTACAATAATTTTGGGAGGAGACCCAAAGATCACTCAGCCGTATTTGCAAAACCAATATTAGCCTCACACCTGAGATCGTCCTCTTGAACATGGGTGTCCCAGATCTTTAACTTAAATATTAGAGATGAGCGAGCAGCCGAGCACCAAAATGCTTGCGCGCTCGTTACTCGAGCTGAACTTTTTGTAATGCTCGAGAGCTCATTTCTAGTAACTAACCCCATTTAAGTCAATGGGAGACTCAAGCATTTTTCAAGGTGACACATGCTCTGCATAGGGGAGGCTGTGTGATTCACCTGAAAACATCAGAAAGTGATGGAAACACCTCAGAATAAATAGGGAACAGCAGGGGCAGCATGTATGGATGCATATGAGGCTCCCAGATTGCACTATTAAGCCAAATTGGGGATAAGAGCCTGGTGGTCACCCCCCCCCCCCTAACAATTTAGTTGGGACTGACCATAATCAGCAAGTCACACACGCTGGCACATCTTATCTAAGCACCACACCAGGTGGAACGAAGGCTAATCATCGCCTAGGGGTAACACCACTGTCTCTTTTCCCGTGTTACATGCTGGCATTGCTGCCCAACCCCCCCGGACGCAGGTATGAGCCTGCGTCCAGAGTGTACTGAAGTTTTTCCCAGCGCAGCGTCTAGCTGTCCCCATCCAAGAAGGTGTAAGGCGCACCCCTTCGCCTACTTCACCGATGGGAGCTTGGTGACACTGTAGGCCGGTCCTTCTGGGTCCTGTAAGTGCCATCCCATGCCACCGCCGTCGCAGCATTTCATTAGTCACAAACGCCAGCATAAGGGGGACTCAGAGGCCAGTACGTCCACATTTTTAATGAAGAAAACAACCCACTTTAAAAAACAGAAATTTTTTGTTACGAAGATTGCAGGTGAGAACCTGAAAGATTTTTTTGAGCGAGAGTGCATGATATTTATTTATCAAGAGTATAGGTCAACCCCTGAAACATTTGTGTTCCAAGAGTATAGGTGTACCCCTGAAAGATGTGTTTACCCAGAGTGCAGGTCAACCCCTGAAATATTTTCATACAGCTCGTACTTGCTTAATAGGATCCAGGTGGCTGGCCACCAACAGGCAAGCTACCGCCTGTCCCAGCCCCTGCCTTTCTCCAAGGGGCTTTTTAACCAGTGCCCCAGGAAAAGACAACATGTACTATGAAGAAATTAGAGTGGCCAAACCAGGACAATTTATTCTGTCTTGGTGTCAGATAGCTTGACACTGTGCTGGGATATATTTGTGGACTCTGTGGGCATATGAAGCTGGAACCAGCACGTTTGCTGAACTCTAGTGGTGAACCTCTTCAAAATTGGGGGCGAGAACCTGCAGGCGGCCCTCAGAAAAAATTGATTTGACAGAGCCTGAATGCAGTCCTCTGAAAAAAAAAGTTTTTACACAGCCTTTTAGCCCTCTGAAGAATTGGCTGTTCAGCATGCTGACATGCTGGTTTAGGAGGAAGAGGTGGATGAGGAAGAAGATCACAGAAGGATAGACCAACCTGCTTCTACCCTTTTTTGGGGTGATAAGTGTGCATGGTTCTCCAGTTGCAGCTTAAAGACACTTCATGTTAAGCTGCTTTCCACCGGTTGAGAAGAGAAGTTTCGGGAAATCCAGGCTTTATTCATTTTAAGAAATGTAAGCCTGTCGGCGCTGTCAGTTTACAGGTGGGTACGCTTATCCATGATAATCACCCCAGCAGCACTAAACACCCTTTCTGATAACACGCTAGCGGCAAGCCGCATACAGCGCAAGTTCGTGCCATGTGTTCAGCTTTAACACTCAATAGTTCTATGGAGCAGAGAGATCAGAGGACATTGGTATGGTCGGCTATGTACTCCCTCACCATCTTTTTACACTGTTCCCTTCTACTTAGCCTAGACTGGGGAGTGGTGACAGTCTGGCTGGGGTGCCAATAAAGCTGGCAAAGGCCTTGGAGAGTGTTCCCCTGCCTGCGCTGGACATGCTGCCTGTTCCCCTTGTCTCCCCTGCTAGTTGGCCCACTGAACTATGCCTTCTACCGCTAGCATTGTCAGATGGGAAGTTTAGTATGCGCTTTTCCGCCAGGGCCTTGTGGTTTTGCATCACTCTTGTACTCCTTTCCTCTTGGGGAACAAGAGTGGAAAGGTTCTCCTTATACCGTGGGTCGAGAAGGGTGAACATCCAGTAAACCGTGTGGGACAGAATGCGTCTAACGCGAGGCTCACAGGAAAGGCAACTTAACATGAAGTCAGCCATGTGTGCCAGAGTCCCAGTACGCAACACATCGCTGTCCTCACTAGGAGGATGACTCTCAGTCTCCTCCTCCTCTTCAGCCCATACACGCTGAACAGATGTGAAGGAATTAGCATGGGTACTCTCTGCAGTGTGGGCAGCAGTCTCTTCCCCAACCTACTCCTTCAATACGCACTGAGAAACAGACCTGAGGGTGGTCTGGCTATCAAGCGACATGTTGTCATCCCCCATCTCCTGTTCTATCCACAAAGCGTCGGCCTTAATGCTTAGCAGTGACCTTCTCAGCAGGCAAAGCAGCGGGATGGTTACGATGATAATGGCGGCATCGCCGCTCACCATTTGTGTTGACTCTTGAAAGTTACCTAACACCTGACAGATGTCAGACAGCCATGCCCACTCCTCTGTGAAGAAGTGTGGAGGCTGACTACCACTCTGACGGGCATGTTGCAGCTGGTATTCAACAATGGCCCTACGCTGCTCGTAAACCCTGGCCAACATGTGCAAAGTTGAATTCCAGCACATGGAAAATACACAGTGTAAAATTTGTACAGTCTTGATATATAGTGTGGATTGACAGGACACACACTAAGGGCATTTTATGCACATTTTAAGCCAAAAATATACAGTGTAAAATTTGAACAGTCTTGTTATATAGTGTGGATAGAGAGGACACAGACTAAGAGTATTTTGCGTACGCTTTAAGCCAAAAATAAACAGTATAATATGTGTACAATCTTTTTATATAGTGCGGATTGAGAGGTCACAGTGCGTTCACAGGAGCGTGCGCATTTGAGTTAATACGCACGAACGTGTGCGTGCACGTACGTGCAAAAATATGCGTGAACAAAGGTCCTCACTTGTTATATGTGGGAAAGAACGTTGAATTTTGGCTGCATGGAGTGCACATAAATGCCCTCCATACCTTGCGCTCTGTCAGCATACCAGGAAAAATGCACGGCGCCAATAGTTAGGCATTGATAGTTCTGAGTGTCAGGATTTTATTGCCACCACAGAGATTCTTTTATTCCTACCTTTTTTTTCCCTTTACCCACAACCATTAGCGATAATATATATATTTTTTATTCTATTCTCCACCTCAACTGGCTGTGTGAATGTATGTTGCAGCTTTGCTTTTCTTGCGTTTCAGTGTTTTGTTTTTTTTAATGTTTCTATGGTTTATTTAAATTCATTTCCCACTACAGAGCCTATTGGCAACTGCGGACACATGCATACGGTTTTCGCTTTTTAAAAAAAATCTGTTTACATATAACGCACCGTTTGGCCCTATTGTTCCGGCGCAGTGTTTGTGTAATCTGAACCCAACACAATGTGTCATTCAGTGTGTGTTTGGTTGGGAGATATATGTGTCTTTAGCTACCATTATAGCACTAACCCCTTTAGTTGAAGTCAATAATGCATCCCCATCCATACATTTTCTGCCTTTTAAAAAAAAAATAAAAAAATTCTTCACAATGCAACATTGGCCATCCTGCTACTAAAGCAGATTAGGATGGGACTATGTCATTTTTTGGCCTTCCATTGTCTACATTGAAAACCACACAAAACACATTTTTTTTATGGCCAACAACTGTTCTATTTGTACCTTTATGCAATAATTTTCTGTGTAACTAAAGGCTTGCCTCAACCAGTTGTTATTGCATTGCTAATACAGCTGTGTGTCTAAAGCTGCTCGTAGTGCAGAGCAATAGTTTGCTTGGGAATTGCACACAGAGCCATCTTTCTGATAAATGATGAGCCTGCACTTGCACAACTAAAAAGCCAACCATTGGACACTCACCTCCTAGCTCTGTGGGGTAGCTCTGTCCCTGGTGCTTAACAGAGGCTACTCTGGTTGCCGTGTAAGCACTCAACCTGCACCATCGAGCTGCTCAAGGTTGGTCGAAGCAGCCATTTTTTCCCATTTTTGCAAGCATGTCCCAAGCATGTTTTAACACGTTGAGTAGCAATATGTTAAAAACACATTTTTTTAAAATACCCATCATTTCAAACACGCCCTTCCTTTATACAGTTACATGGCAAATTGAAATAGGATCATGGCACAATATAATTGGGAATTGTATTTGTACCTAAAAATATGCCTTCCACAACAATGTTTTGTGCTACCAATTATTTTTATAATCAAACATAAAATGTAGGAAACACAAAATGCCTTCATTGACCATATAATTAAGAAGGAAAATAAATGTTTGTTTCTTGTGCAAACTAGAAAGAAAAACACAAAGTAAAAAAAAGCTGATGTTCCTCACTTACCCTGGCGGCTTCGGGTTGCTGGAGGCTTGGATGCGCCTCGGGATTGACCCCTTTTTCGTGGCCAACCCCATGGCCTTCGGCTAGGAGGGCTGCCCTGCCCCAACGCCTCCTGGAACTGGCCTTCTCCAGGATAATTTTTCCTGTCTCAACCACACATTCCTGGAGTGGTACTGGGGATGGTGGAGGTTGCAGAGATGCCTCATCAGCCTCTCAAGCTTCTGGCGCGCCTTCCACATTGCCCAAAATGTTGGGCCCAACAAAGGCAGGTTCTACCTCAAAGTTCCTGCGTTGCTCTGGCTGCCTGCTTTCACTGGGCTCTTTGGGGGGGCCTGTCAGGGGCACAACCCCTGAAGGGCCAGGAACTGGCAAGAGCCAGGGGGTTGGCAAAGAAGGTGCAGGGAGAGCAGAATCCTCTGTTGGAGGTGCTGCCCCAGTGGGTGGCTCTTGAGAGAGGAGTGTGTGTGTATCACTCTCCTCCCTCAAAGAGCCAGGACCCTGACCTACAGGTGTCGGGGAGGCATATTCGGACGGACTGACAACAAAGGGTGGTGGGGTATACTCATCCTCCTCCGAATTCTCACCATATAGGTCAGGAGAAAAATCAGTCCTACGATCCATTGCATCGTGGAGCCAGCATTCATAGGCCTGCCTCTGGTGGTGCCTTCCCCTGCCATTGAGGCACCACAGGTCCAGCATCCAGAACACTTCATGTGCTGGTTCTGGCTGCAGGCCTGCATCAAGGACAGCCTCAAGGGCCCTTCTCACTGTCCCCTGTAGCATTGGGGGGACCTGTCGACAGCGAGGGACTAGCCCCCGGCAATCCTCATCCGCTTGAAGTCTCAGCTACTGCAACACTCCCATCTCTACCTGAACCCTGAATGAAGGAGGATTGGGTGGACCTGACGGGGAGCCTGACTGGGAACCCTGGCTCCGCGATGCAAGGAACCCCGCTGAGGCGGCCTGTCCAACACAGGGCTCTGCTCTTCCCGCCCAGCATCCTGTGTTCCCCCAGATCGGGACGGCAAATCCGGCCTGGAGTGTGGTTGTTCCTCCCCTGGTTTTTGATCTTCCTTCTCCTCTGGAGGCTGCTCCCGCAGCTCCTCAAGATTACTGGATCATCTGGTTAAAGAGATTGTAAATGTCAAAAATTTGTTTTCAATCAACATACTGTGCTAAACAATAAAACAATATGCCAGTGATTCCCAGCTCCAGTCCTAAAGGCACCCCAACAGGTCATGTTTTCAGGATTTCCTCAGTATTGCACAGGTGATGTAATTCTTGTGAATGCCTCAGACATTGCCACAGGTGTTCTTACCATAGGATATCCTGAAGACATGACCTGTTGGGGTGCCTTGAGGACCAGAGTTGGGAAACACTGCAATATGCAGTATTAAGTGAGGGCAAGGATCATTGTACATGGATAATTATAATTAGACATGAGCGAGCACACTCGTCCGAGCGTGATGCTGGTTTGAGCATTAAGGTACTCAAGATGCTCGTTACTCGAGACGAACACCACGCGGTGCTCGAGTCAATTCCATTTCCTTCCCTGCATGTTTAGCACCATTTTTTAGCCAATAGACATGCAAGGAAGGCATTACTACTTCCTCCTGTGATGTGCCAGCCCTATTCCAATCCCTGCAGTGAGTGGCTGGCGAGATCAAGTGACCCCCGAGTACTTAAAGTGGTCCCGCCCGTGGCTCGCCTCAGACACACGCTGGCAGAGATTAGGGAAAGTGCTGCTGCTGATATAGGGAAAGTGTTAGTGTAGGATCCTGTCCTCAAGGACCCCAACGGTCTTTCTTAGGGCTATATCTGACCATGTGCAGTACTGTTGTGGCTGCCTGGGAGCAGTAGTGCACTTTTTTTTTTTTTTTTCATCTCGGGCTGTGCAGGCCATTACAGCTATAGCGTTCTCAGTCTGCAGTGTATTATACAGAGTATAGGGAAAGTGCTGCTGATATAGGGAAAGTGTTAGCAGAGGTCCTGTCTTCAAGAGCCCCAACGGTCCTTCTTAGGGCTACATCTGACCGTGTGCATTTTACTTAGGGCCTGCTGGGAGTAGTAGTACTAGTAGTGCTTCCATTTTTGTATAACGCAGCTAGGCCTGTTTGCAGCCTTTCAGGATTCCTTTTTTTTGGCTGCAGTGCCGTACTATACCGCTCTCACTGTGAAAGTGCACTCCAATTATTTCTAGCCTGCTGTGAACTACCTCATTTATACCGTTCTCTGTCTGCAGTGAATTAGACGCAGACTGCTGGGGCAACAGCCAATTCTAAAAGGAAAGTTATATATACTATACAGTCCATATCCTCTGTGCAAAAACCCCAAAGCTCCTTCTTAGGGCTACATCTGACCGTGTGCATTTTACTTGGGGCCTGCTGAAAGTTGTAGTACTAGTAGTGCTTCCATTTTAGTATAACGCAGCTAGGCCTGTTTGCAGCCTTTTTAGTAATACTTTTTTCTGGCTGCTGTGACGTACTATACCGCTCTCACTGTGAAAGTCCACTCCAATTATTCCTAGCCTGCTGCGAACTACCTCATTTATATTGTTCTCTGTCTGCAGTGACTTAGACGCAGACTGTTAGGGCACAGCCACTTCTATAGGGAAATAAATATACACTATACAGTTCGTATTCTCTGTGCAAAAACCCCAAAGCTCCTTCTTAGGGATACATCTGACCGTGTGCATTTTACTTGGGGCCTGCTGGGAGTTGTAGTACTAGTAGTGCTTCCATTTTAGTATAACGCAGCTAGGCCTGTTTGCAGCCTTTTAGTGATACTTTTTTGGCTGCAGTGCCGTACTATACCGCTGTCACTGTAAAAGTGCACTCCAATTATTCCTAGCCTGCTGCCAACTACCTCATTTATACCGTTCTCTGTCTGCAGTGAGTTAGACAGTGGTCTCACTGCTAAACAGTACTGTAGTATTACTGGGGCCACTGAAAAGTATTTCAGCTCAGCCACTGTGCAGAGCGTCTCACAATACCATTTCCGTTGGTGGGGTTGAGATCGCCGCAGTTACCAGCACTATCCACTGGCTTTACAGTCTTCTCCCACTCCACACAGCCTCTATTATCTACAAGTCTCTGCGAGCAGTAAATTACCCCTAGGTATCAGCGCAAGACAGCGGGTTACTTTTTTGTAGTCACAGCATAGAGCCTCTGCTATCTACAAGTCTCTGTGTGCGGTGAATTAAGGCCCAGTTGTCAGTGCTGTACAGTGGGGTAATTTATTTGGCCCCTGCTCAATTCGTAATCCGCCATGATGAGGAATAGGGGTAAGGGTCGAGGACGTGGACGCGGACGTCCAAGTGAGGGTGTGGGCACAGGCCGAGTTCCTGGTCCAGGTGAATCACAGCCGGCTGCTGCGGGATTAGGAGAGAGGCAAGGTTCTGGGGACCCCAGCTTCATATCACAATTTATGGGTCCACGTGGTAGACCTTTATTACAAACAGAGCAGTGTGAGCAGGTCCTGTCATGGATGGCAGAAAATGCATCCAGCAATGTATTGACCACCCAGTCTTCAATGCAGTCCACAACTCCCGGCTTAGGGACTGCAACTCCTCTGGCTGCTGCTCCTCCTTCCTCCCAGCCACCTCACTCCATGACATATTCTGAGCAGGCAGGGTCCCTGCCATGAGTGGGAAAAACTGGCTCGTCTCTCACCTGAGGAGTTTGTCGTGATCGATGCCCAACCTTTGGAAAGTTCCCGGAGTCCGAGTGATGAGGCTGGGGACTTCTGGCAACTGTCTCAAGAGCTTTCAGTGGGTGAGGAGGAGGATGATGATGAGACACAGTTGTCTGTCAGTGAGGTAGTAGTAAGAGCAGTAAGTCTGAGGGAGGAATGCACAGAGGATTCAGAGGAAGAGCAGCTAGACGATGAGGTGACTGACCCCACCTGGTTTGCTAAGCCTACTGAGTACAGGGCTTCAGAGGGGAAGGCAAGTGCAGCAGCAGGACAGGTTGGAAAAGGCAGTGGAGTGGCCAGGGGTAGAGGCAGGGCCAGAGCGAAGAATCCCCCAACTGTTTCTCAAACCACCCCCTCGTGGTAAGCCTCCGCGCAGAGGGTTAGGTGTTCAAATGTGTGGATGTTTTTCAGTGAGAGCGCGGACGACCGACGAACAGTGGTGTGCAACCTGTGCCGCACCAAGATCAGCCAGGGAGCCACCACTACCAGCCTCACCACCAGCATGCGCAGGCATATGATGACCAAGCACCCCACAAGGTGGGACGAAGGCCTTCACCGCCAGCAGGTCACACCACTGCCTCTACCCCTGTACACAGGCACGAGCGCGTTGTGGAAATGGAGGTTTTCAAAAACATGATGGCGGCGGTCCCGCGCTACTCGGTTCACAGTCGCCACTATTTTTCCCGGTGTGCCGTCCCAGCCCTGCACCAGCACGTCTCCCGCAACAATATATGTGCCCTCACCAATGCGGTTACTGGGAAGGTCCACTTAACCAAGGACACATGGACAAGTACTGGCGGGCAGGGCCACTATATCTCCCTGACGTCACATTGGGTGAATTTGGTGGAGGCTGGGACCCAGTCAGAGCCTGGGTCCGCTCATGTCCAACCCACACCCAGAATAGCAGGTCCTACCTCGGTGCTGGTATCTGCGGCCGTTTATGCCACCACCTCTAAACTCTCCCCCTCCTCCTACGCAACCTCTACCTCGCAATTAAGACGTGTGAGCAGCACGGCGTGGCCCACATCTTCAATTTGTTGGTTCAGTGGTTTTTGAAAAACTACCCTCACTTGTCTGACCTGCTCGGCAAGGTGCACCGCGTCTGCCCACATTTCCGCAAGTCCACCACGGATGCTGCCACCCAGCAACATCGGTTTAATCTGTTAGAGCACCGACTGCTGTGCGATGTGCCCACATGGTGGAATTCTACGCTGCACATGTTGGCCAGGCTGTATGAGCAGTGTAATGCAATAGTGGAATACCAACTCCAACATGGGCGGTGTAGTGGTAGTCAGCCTCCTCAATTCTTTACCGAGGAGTGGGCCTGGATGGCAGACATCTGCCAGGTCCTTGGAAACTTTGAGGAGTCTACCCAGATGGTGAGCGGCGATGCTGCAATCATTAGCGTCACCATTCCTCTGCTATGCCTTTTGAGAAGTTCCCTGCAAAGCATAAAGGCAGATGCTTTGCGCTCGGAAACGGAGGCGGGGGAAGACAGTATGTCGCTGGATAGTCAGAGCACCCTCATGTCTATATCTCAGCGCGTTGAGGAGGAGGACAAGGTGGAGGAGCATGAGGAGGAAGGGGAAGAGACAGCTTGGCCCACTGCTGAGGGTACCCATGCTGCTTGCCTGTCATCCTTTCAGCGTGTATGGCCTGAGGAGGAGGATCCTGAAAGTGATCTTCCTAGTGAGGACAGCCATGTGTTGCGTACAGGTACCCTGGCACACATGGCTGACTTCATGTTAGGATGCCTTTCTCGTGACCCTTGCGTTACACGCATTCTGGCCACTACGGATTACTGGGTGTACACACTGCTCGACCCACGGTATAAGGAGAACCTTTCCACTCTCATACCCGAAGAGGAAAGGGGTTCGAGAGTGATGCTATACCACAGGACCCTGGTGGACAAGCTGATGGTAAAATTCCCATCCGACAGCGCTAGTGGCAGAAGGCGCAGTTCCGAGGGCCAGGTAGCAGGGGAGGCGCGGAGATCAGACAGCATGTACAGCACAGGCAGGAGAAAACACTCTCTAAGGCCTTTGACAGCTTTCTGGCTCCCCAGCAAGACTGTGTCACCTCTCCCCAGTCAAGGCTGAGTTGGCGGGAGCACTGTAAAAGGATGGTGAGGGAGTACGTAGCCGATCGCACTACCGTCCTCCGTGACGCCTCTGCCCCCTACAACTACTGGGTGTCGAAGCTGGACACGTGGCCTGAACTCGAGCTCTATGCCCTGGAGGTGCTTGCTTGTCCTACGGCTAGCGTCTTGTCAGAGAGGGTGTTTAGTGCGGCTGGGGGAATCATCACGGATTAGCGTACCCGCCTGTCAACCGACAGTGCCGACAGGCTTACACTCATAAAGATGAACAAAGCCTGGATTTCCCCAGACTTTTCTTCTCCACCAGCGGACAGCAGCGATACCTAAACAATACGTAGGCTGCACCCGCGGATGGAAGCATCATTCTCTATCACCATCAAAAACGGGGACCTTTTAGCTTCATCAATCTGTGTATTAGATTCATCCTCCTCCTGCTCCTCCTCCTGAAACCTCACGTAATCACGCCGAACGGGCAATTTTTCTTAGGCCCACAAGGCTCAGTCATATAACTTTTGTAAACAATGTTTATACGTTTCAATTCTCAATTGAATAAAGCATTGAAACTTGCACTTGAACCCATTTTTATTTTAACTGGGCTGCCTACAGGCCTAGTTACAAATTAAGCCACATTAACCAAAGCGATTAATGGGTTTCACCTGCCCTCTTGGTTGGGCATGGGCAATTTTTCTGAAGTACATTTGTACTGTTGGTACACCAATTTTTTGGGGCCCTCGCCTACATTGTAATCCTAGTAATTTTTAGCCCACCTGCATTAAAGCTGACGTTACCTCAGCTGTGCTGGGCACTGCAATGGGATATATTTATGTACCGCCGGTGGGTTCCAGGGAGCCACCCATGCTGTGTGTCCACAGGGACTTCACATTAGGGATTTGTACCTGCCAGTGTCTATGTATTAAAAACCCCGGTCTGACTGGGGCATGCAGTGTGGGCCGAAGACCACCTGCATTTAATCGGACGTTACCTGAGCTGTGATGGGCAATACAATGGGATATATTTATGTACCGCCGGTGGCTTCCTGGCACCCACCCATGCTGTCGGTCCACACGGAGTTGTAACTGCATGTGTCCACTTCTAAAGAACCCCAGTCTGACTGGGGCATGCAGTGTGGGCAGAAGCCCACCTGCATTTAACATGACATTGAATGCCCTCAGCTGTGATGGGCAATGCAATGGGATATATTTATGTACCGGCGGTGGGTTCCAGGGAGCCACCCATGCTGTGGGTCCACAGGGAGTTGTAACTGCATGTGTCTACTTCTAAAGAACCCCAGTCTGACTGGGGCATGCAGTGTGGGCCGAAGCCCACCTGCATTTAACATGACATTACATCAGCTGTGCTGGGCACTGCAATGGGATATATTTATGTACTGTCGGTGGGTTCCAGGGAGCCACCCATGCTGTGGGTCCACAGGGAGTTGTAACTGCATGTGTCTACTTCTAAAGAACCCCAGTCTGACTGGGGCATGCAGTGTGGGCCGAAGCCCACCTGCATTTAACATGACATTACCTCAGCTGTGATGGGCAATGCAATGGGATATATTTATGTACCGCCGGTGGCTTCCTGGCACCCACCCATGCTGTCGGTCCACACGGAGTTGTAACTGCATGTGTCCACTTCTAAAGAACCCCAGTCTGACTGGGGCATGCAGTGTGGGCCGAAGCCCACCTGCATTTAACAGGACATTACCTCAGCTGTGATGGGCAATGCAATGGGATATATTTATGTACCACTGTTGGGTTCCAGGGAGCCACCCATGCTGTGGGTGCACACGGAATTCCCATTGCAGAGTTGTACCTGCCTGTGACTATTTATAAAAAAATGTGGTCTGACTGGGGCATGCAGACACCTTGACAGAATGAATAGTGTGTGGCACATAGGTTCCCCATTGCTATGCCCACGTGTGCAGCTCCAGATGGAGGTGGCACAGGATTGGATTTCTCATTGCTTCTGTACAGCATTGTGGGCTATCGCCCCGCCCCTTTTAAAGAGGGTCGCTGCCTAGCCATGCCAACCCTCTGCAGTGTGTGCCTGCGGTTCCTCCTCATGGCAGACGCACTTATAAATAGACATGAGGGTGGTGTGGCATGAGGGCAGCTGGAGGCTGCACAGGGACAATTTTGTGTGCGCTGTGGACACTGGGTAGTGCAGGGGGGGGGGGGGGGGTTGGGCAGCATGTAACCCAGGAGAAGTGGCAGCGGAGTGTCATGCAGGCAGTGATTGTGCTTTGTTGGAGGTAGTGTGGTGCTTAGCTAAGGTATGCATTGCTAATGAGGGCTTTTCAGAAGTAAAAATTGTTGGGAGGGGGGGGGGGGCCCACTCTTGCCGCTATTGTGGCTTACTAGTGGGACCTGGGAACTTGAGATGCAGACCAACATGTAGCCCCTCGCCTGCCCTATCCGGTTCTGTGTCATTCCCATCACTTTCTTGAATTGCCCAGATTTTCACAAATGGAAACCTTAGCGAGCATCGGCGATATACAAAAATGCTCGGGTCGCCCATTGACTTCAATGGGGTTCGTTACTCGAAACGAACCCTGGAGCATCGCGATAATTTCGTCCCGAGTAACGAGCACCCGAACATTTTGGTGCTCGCTTATCTCTTAAAGTATTAGACAAAACATATAGATGAACAATACGGAAATATTTATTCATCCATCAACATGAATGGATGCTAGAAAGTCAAGGGTTATTGTTTAATTACACCTTGGTTGTAGTAAATGCCCCAGTTCTCAACCCTATTGCCACTTTGAGATCTGATATCTCATAGGCATCAACGTTACGTGAAATTTGTAATGGCACTGAGGATAAGTAAGATGAATAATTTCCAGTGCTATATATAAGTCTCTCCCGGCGAATAGTAAGAGAGCCGGGGGTTACGTGTCAAACCTATGGTATTGACTGTCACACTATAAAGATGGTACTAACACTGAAGCTGGATAAGGTGAGTATATTTCAGTGCTATATATTGGATCTCCTCTTGCGAATAGTGGAGGAGCAAGGGATGATATGTCAAACCAAGGTATTGACAAACACACTATAGAGTCGGTGATGACACTAAAAATAAGGTAGGTATTTTTAGTGCTATGAGTAACCTTCACCAAGCATATAGTGAGAATACCGGGGATAATATACCAAGACAGAGGTGTTGGCTATCACATTGACTCTCAGTAAGGCAAAGTTGTCTGCCAGATATGTAACTGCAGGCGTCGTATATAAGCCTGAGAAAGTGCAGTGTGTCAGCACAGATTTTCATAAAGTGCTGTAATCTGCAACAAAGAGGTTTTCAGATTGCCTCATAAACTGTATTTATAATAGAGGTGCTGTAAATTCTTTAGCACCAATTTTCATTAGCTTAATGAGGCACACTTGTTAGACTGTCAATGCATTTCCACAGTGTGATTGATGAAGCACTGTTTCCTCAGGACAGAAATGATTGTACTGTTTAGAGGTGTCAGTGGGGGTGCAGGGATCAATTGATGTAATTGAAACCATGCACACACCAAGTGCACCACATATATTTTGAAGCACCCGGGATGCTAGTCAAAGGTCTTGCTTAAAGAGCCTAAGATGCTGGCTAGATAAGATATAATTAAACTCTATGCTAGTCTATAGCCCATCGGGCAGAGCTTCAGACTGACAGACCTGGTATGTGTCTGTATTGTGTCCGCTTAAAAATGGATAGTACCGCCTTGTCGGGGTCGGGATTCAACAGTTGTAGTCCAATAGGATCCATCTAGCGTCATCGGGGTTAGTTACCACCCTAGAGAACGTCATGGCCAGGCCGATCGCGTGATGATGACCAGGTGTCACATAGAGATGGCGTAGGGTCACGTGATCGCGGCGCCCCGTGACGTAACTGTGCAGCCAGAAGGTGGGGGCCGCGGCCTTGCTTGAGAGCTGTACGTAAGGCTTGGTCATGTGTACAAAGCGTGACACAAGCATAGGAAGTGGTATAGGATGTCACCTGATTATAATTCATTGTCATGTGATTGTGACATAATTCCGGACCACAATGAAGCCGTACAAAGCGCTACCATGACAACGCATGGGAAGCAATAGGACATTGCGTTAGTGCTACCTACATGTGTAATATAGTGTTTTCTGTAGAAGGGTATTGATTAGAGATGAGCAAGCACACTCATCCGAGCTTGATGCTTGTTCGAGTATTAGGGTGCTCGAGATGCTCGTTACTCGAGACGAACACCACGCGGTACTCGAGTCAATTGCATTTCCTTCTCCGCATGTTTAGCACCATTTTCTAGCCAATAGACATGCAGAGAAGGCATTACCACTTCCTCCTGTGATGTGCCAGCCCTATCCCACCCCCCTACAGTGAGTGCCTGGCGAGATCAAGTGACCGCCCAGCATTTAAAGTGGTCCCGCCCGTGGCTCACCTCAGACACACACTGGGAGAGTATAGGGAAAGTGCTGCTGAGATAGGGAAAGTGGTAGTGTAGGATTCCTGTCTTCAAGAACCCCAACGGTCCTTCTTAGAGTCACATCTGGCCGTGTGCATTACTGTTGTGGCTGCTGGTAGCAGTTTTGCACCAAATTTTTTTTTTTCATCTCGGGCTGTGCAGGCTATAACAGCTATAGCGTTCTTAGTCTGCAGTCAATTATACAGAGTATAGGGACAGTGCTGGTGAGACAGGGAGAGTGGTAGTGTAGAATCCTGTCTACAAGTACCCCAACAATGCTTCTTAGGGCTACCTGTGACCGTGTGCATTTTACTGCGTGGCTGCTAGAAGTTGTAGTGCTTCACTATTACGCAGCTAGGCCTGTTTGCAGCCTTCCGTTTAATTTTTTTCTGGCTGCAGTTTGCTATACATTACCATTATCAGCCTCCAACTGTACGCAAATAATTCCATAATTATTTACATCGCCCTGTCTGTCGTCAACTTCATGCACAGCGTACGGCGACAGCCGCTGATAGAGGGAAAGTCATATACATGCTATATAGCCTGTATTCTTTTTCCCAAAATTTTTTTTAAAAAAGCTCCTTCTTACGGCTACCTGTGACCGTGTGCATTTTACTGCGTGGCTGCTGGGAGTTGTAGTGAATCACTATTGCACGGCTAGGCCTGTTTGCAGCCTTCCATATTCTTTGTTTCTGCCTGGAGTTAGGGTTACAATACCGCTGTCAGCCTCCAACTGTACGCAAAAAATTCCATAATTATTTACACCATCCTGTCTGCCGTCAACTTCACACACAGCGTACAGCCACAGCCACTGATAGAGGGAAAGTCATATACATTCTATATAGCCTGTATTCTTTTTCAAAATTTTTTTTAAAAAAGCTCCTCCTTAGGGCTACCTGTGACCATGTGCATTGTACTGCGTGGCTGCTGGGAGTTGTAGTACATCACTATTGCAGAGCCAGACCTTTTTGCAGCCTTCCGTATAATTTTTCTCTGGCTGCAGTTTGCGTTACAATACCGCTGACAGCCTCCAACTGTATGCAAATAATTCCATAATTATTTACACCGCTCTGTGTCTGCTCTATTCGTAATCCACCATGCTGAAGGGGTAGAGGTAGGGCTAGAGGACGTGGACATGGGCGATGACGCAGAGGTCTAAGTGAGGGTGTGGGCATAGGCCGAGTTCCTGGCCCAGGTGAATCGCAGCCGGCTGCTGCGGGATTAGGAGAGAGGCAAGTTTCTGGGGTCCCCAGCTTCATATCACAATTTTTGGGTCCACGTGGTAGACCTTTATTACAAACAGAGCAGTGTGAGCAGGTCCTGTCGTGGATGGCAGAAAATGCATCCAGTAATGTATCAACCACCCAGTCTTCTACGCCGTCCACTGCTGCATCTCTGAATCCTCTGGCTGATGCTCCTCCTTCCTCCCAGCCTCCTCACTCCATGAAAATGACACATTCTGAGTAGCCGGCAGACTCCCAGGAACTGTTCTCGGGTCCCTGCTTTGAGTGTGAATAAATGGTTCCTCTTTCAGTTGAGGAGTTTGTCGTGACCGATGCCCAACCTTTGGAAAGTTCCCGGTGTCCGGGTGATGAGGCTGGGGACTTCTGGCAACTGTCTCAAGAGTTTTCAGTGTGTAAGTAGGATGATGATGATGAAACACAGTTGTCTATCAGTGAGGTAGTAGTAAGGGCAGTAAGTCCGAGGGAGGAGCGCACAGAGGATTCAGAGTAAGAGCTGGACGATTAGGTGACTGACCCCACCTGGTTTGCTAAGCCAACTGAGGACAGGTCTTCAGAGGGGGAGGCAAGTGCAGCAGCATGACAGGTTGGAAGAGGCAGTGGGGTGGCCAGGGGTAGAGGCAGGGCCAAAGCAACCCCTCACGCCAAGCCACTGTGCAGAGGCCTAGGTGTTCAAAGTTGTGGATGTTTTTCAGTGAGAGCGCGGACGACCGACAAACGGTGGTGTGCAGCCTGTGTCGCGCCTAGATTAGCCGGGGAGCCACCACTACCAGCCTCACCACCATCAGCATGCACAGGCATATGATGGCCAAGCACCACACAAGGTGGGACGAAGGCCGTTCACCGCCTCCGGGTCGCACCACTGCCTCTCTCCCTGTGCCCCAACCTGCCACTCAGATCCAACATCCCTCTCAGGACACAGGCACGAGCGCCTCCCGGCCTGCACCCACACCCTCACCTCTACTGTCCTCGACCCCATCCAGCAATGTCTCTCAGAGCAGCATCCAGCTGTCGCTAGCACAAGCGTTGGAGCGCAAGCGCAAATACGCCACCATGCACCCGCATGCTCAAGCTTTAAACGTGCATATTGCCAAATTGATCAGCCTGGAGATGCTGCCGTACAGGCTTGTGGAAACGGAGGCTTTTAAAAACATGATGGTGGCGGCGGTCCCACGCTACTTGGTCCCCAGTCGCCACAGGTTTTCCCAGTGTGCCGTCCCAGCCCTACACCAGCACGTCTCCCGCAACATCAATCGTGCCCTCACCAACGTGGTTACTGGGAAGGTCCACTTAACCACGGACACGTGGACAAGTACTGGCGGGCAGGGCCACTATATGGCCCTGCCCGCACACTGGGTGAATTTGTTGGAGGCTGGGACTGAGTCAGAGCCTGGGACCGCACACGTCCTACCGACACCCAGAATAGCGGGTCTTTCCTCGGTTCTGGTATCTGCGGCGGTCTATGCCACCTCCTCTAAACCCTCCCCCTCCTCCTACGCAACCTCTACCTCTCAATTAAGGAATGTGAGCATCACGTCGCCAGCAGTCTGTGTGGTGCGGCACGGCAGCACAGCGGTGGGCAAGCGTCAGCAGGCCGGGCTGAAACTACTCAGCCTAGGTGACAAGAGGCACGTGGCCCCCAAACTGTTGCAAGGTCTGCCAGAGCAGACCGACCTCTGGCTTTCGCCGCTGAGCCTCCAACCTGGCATGGTCGTGTGTGACAACGGCCGTAACCTGGTGGCGGCTTTGCAGCTCGGCAGCTTCACACAGATGCCATGCCTAGCCTACGTCTTCAATCTAGTGGTTCAGCGGTTTCTGAAAAACTACCCGCGCTTGTCTAACCTGCTCGGCAAGGTGCGCTGTGTCTGCGCACATTTCCACAAGTTCACCACGGACGCTACCACCCTGAGGACCCTGCAACATCGGTTTAATCTGCCAGAGCACCGACTGCTGTGCGACGTGCCCACATGGTGGAATTCTACGCTGAACATGATGGCCAGGCTGTATGAGCAGCTTAGAGCAATAGTGGAATACCAACTCCAACATGGGCGGCGTTGTGGTAGTCAGCCTCCCCAATTATTTACCCAGGAGTGGGCCTGGGTGGCAGACATCTGCCAGGTCCTTGGAAACTTTGAGGAGTCTACCCAGATGGTGATCGGCGACGCTGCAATCATTAGCGTAACCATCCTGCTGCTATGCCTGCTGAGCAGTTCGCTGCAAGGCATAAAGGCCAGCACTTTGCGGTTGGAACAGGAGACGGGGGATAACAGTATGTCGTTTGATAGCCAGACCACCCTCATGTCTATATCTCAGCGGGTTTTGGAGGAGGAGGAGGGGGGAAGCGACAGCTGGGCACACTGCAGAGGGTTCCCATGCTGCTTGCCTCTCATCTGTTCAGCATGTATGGCCTGTGGAGGAGGATCCTGAAAGTCATTTTCCTAGTGAGGACAGCCATGTCTTGCGTAATGGCACCCTTGTATCATGGCTGACTTCCTTTTAGGCTGCCTTTCCCGTGATCCTCACGTTAGACTCATTCTGGTCAACACGTATTACTGTTGGTGAGGGAGTACGTAGCCGCTGGTGCCAACATCCTTCGTGATGCCTCTGCTCCATACAACTATTGGGTGTCAAAGCTGGACACGTGGCACGAACTTGCGCTGTATGCCCTGGAGGTGCTGGCTTGCCCAGCCGCTGGCGTCTTGTCAGAGAGGGTGTTTAGTGCAGCTGGGGGAATCATCACGGACAAGCGTACCTGCCTGTCAACTGCCAGTGCTGACAAGCTTACACTCATAAAGATGAACAAAGCCTGGATTTCTCCAGACTTCTCTTCTCCACCGGCGGAGAGCAGCGGAACCTAAAGATTCTTTTTGCTGCAACTGCAGATAAAAGCTCTCTTCTCTATCACAGAAAAACGGGGCATTTATCTTTGTCAATTTGTCTCTGACTTCAGTCCTCCTCCTGCTACTCCTCCTCCAGAAACATGTCATCGCGCTGAACGGCCAATTTTTCTGCGGCCCAAAAGGCTCATCTACCAATGTTTTTACAATTTTTCACAGTTTCAAAAGTATTGATACTTTAACATGAACCAATTTTTTTTAGCAGGGCTGCCCGCAGGCTGTGTTGCAAATTAAGCAATAGTGAGCTGTATCTTTCAAAATTTTTTTATGGTTGATAAATTTTTCAGAGGTACACTTGTACTCTTGGTACACTTATTTTTCGGGCCCACGCCTACACTCTTATCCAACTAATTTTTCCGGCCTTCGCGTACGCTCATGGTGCCCCAATGTTTCTGAGGTTGGCCTATACTATTACTACAGAAATTTTACTGGGGTCTGCCTGCCTATACTTCTGCTACAAGAAAGTTATAGGGGTCTGCCTATACTGCTGCCACTTAAATGTTACAGGTATCTGCCTATACTGCTGCCACTTAAATGTTACAGGTGTCTGCTTATACTTCTGCCACGTAAATGTTACAGGGGTCTGCCTACACTGCTGCCCCAAGGATGTTGCTAGGATCTGCCTACACTGCTGCCACAAGGATGTTACTGGGCTCTGCCTATACTGCTGCCACAAGGATGTTACAGGGGTCTGCTGATACTGCTGCTACCTAAATGTTACAGGGGTCTGCCTATACTTCTGCCACGTAAATGTTACAGGGGTCTGTCTATTCTTTTGCCACAAGGATGTTACTAGGGTTTGCCTGTACTGCTGCCACAAGGATGTTACTGGGGTCTGCCTATACTGCTGCCACGTAAATTTTACTGGGGTCTGCGTATACTGCTGCCACAAGGATGTTACTGGAGTCTGCCTATACTGCTGCCACCTAAATGTTACAGGGGTCTGACTATACTGCTGCTATGTAAATTTTTCAGGGGTTTGCCCTTACTGCTGCCATAAGGATGTTCTGGGGTTTGCCTATACTGCTGCCTTGTAAATGTTACAGGGGTTTGCTTATAATGCTGCCACATAAATTTTACAGGAGTCTGCCTGTACTGCTGCCACAAGGATGTTACTGGGGTCTGCCTATACTTCTGCTGCAGAAATGTTACTGGGATCTTTCTATACTGTTACAACCGAAATGTTACAGGGGTTTGCGTATACTTCTGCTACAAAAATGGTACTGGGGTCTGCCCATGCTTCTGCTACATAAATGCTACAGGGGTCTGCTTATTATGCTGCAACAGAAATGTTACTGGGGTCTGCCTTTACTTCTACAGAAATGGTACTGGGGTCAGCCTATACTGCTGCTACAAAAATGGTACTGGGGTCTGCCTATGCGTTTGCTACATAATTGTTACTGGGGTCTACCTATACTGTTGCTACATAAATGTTACAGGGGTCTGTCTTTACTGCTGCTACAGAACTGTTACAGGGGTCTGCCTATACGTCTGCCACGTAAATGTTACAGGGGTCTGCCTGTACTGCTGCCACAAGGATGTTACTGGGGTCTGCCTGTACTGCTGCCTTGTAAATGTTACAGGGGTCTGCTTATTATGCTGCGACAGAAATGTTACTGGGGTCTGCCTTTACTTCTACAGAAATGGTATTGGGGTCTGCCTATACTGCTGCTACAAAAATGGTACTGTGGTCTGCCTATGCTTCTGCTACATAAATGTTACTGGGTTCTGCCTCTACTGCTGCTACAGAAATGTTACAGGGGTCTGCCTATACGTCTGCCACGTAAATGTTACAGGGGTCTGCCTGTACTGCTGCCACAAGGATGTTACTGGGGTCTGCCTGCACTGCTGCCACAATGATGTTACTGGGGTCTGTCTGTACTGCTGCCACAAAGATATTACTGGGGTCTGTCCACACTTCTGCCATGTAAATGTTACAGGGGTCTGCCTATACTGCTGCCATCTAAATGTTACAGGGGTCTGCCTATTCTGCTGCCATGTAAATTTTACAGGGGTCTGCCCATACTGCTGCTACGTAAATTTTACAGGGGTCTGCCTATACTGCTGCTACCAGGATGTTACTGGGATCTGCCTATACTGCTGCCATGTAAATGTTACAGGGATCTGCCTATTCTGCTGCCATGTAAATTTTACAGGGGTCTGCCTATACTGCTGCCACGTAAATTTTACAGGGGTCTGCCTATACTGCTGCAACCAGGATGTTACTGGGGTCTGCCTATACTGCTGCCATGTAAATGTTACAGGGGTCTGCCTATTCTGCTGCCATGTAAATTTTACAGGGGTCTGCCTATACTGCTGCCACGTAAATTTTACAGGGGTCTGCCTATACTGCTGCTACCAGGATGTTACTGGGGACTGCCTATACTTCTGCCACGTAAATTTTACAGTGGTTTGCCTTTACTGCTGCCACAAGGATGTAACTGGGGTCTGCCTATACTGCTGCACCTAAATGTTACACAGGTCTGCCTATACGTCTGCCATGTAAATGTTACAGGGGTCTGCCTATACTGCTGCCACATAAATTTTACAGGGGTCTGCCTATACTGCTGCCACGTAAATGTTACAGGGGTCTGCCTATACTGCTGCCACAAGGATGTTACTGGGGGCTGCCTATACTTCTGCTACAGAAATGTTACTGGGATCTGTTTATACTGTTACTACAGAAATGTTACAGGGATCTGCATATACTGCTGCTACAAAAATGGTACTGGGGTCTGCCTATGCTTCTGCTACATAAATGTTACAGGGGTCTGCTTATACTGCTGCTACAGAAATGTTACTGGGGTCTGCCTATACTGCTGCTACACAAATGTTACAGGGGTTTGCCTATACTGCTGCTACAGAAATGTTACAGGGGTCTGCATATACTGCTGCTACACAAATGTTACCGGGGTCTGTCTATACTGCTGATGCATAAATGTTACTGGGGTCTGTCTATACTGTTACTACTGAAATGTTACTAATACTGGGCTCTGTCTATACTGCTGCTACTGAAATGTTACAGGGGTCTGCCTGTACTCCTGCTACTGAAATGTTAAAGGGGTCTGCCTGTACTGCTGCAACTGAAATGTTAAAGGGGTCTGCCTGTACTGTTACTACAGAAATATTACTAGGGTCTGTCTATACTATTACTACTGAAATGTTACAAATATTGGGCTCTGCCTATACTGCTGCTACTAAAATGTTACAGGGGTCTGCCTATACCGCTGCTACACAAATGTTACAGGGGTCTGCCTATACTTCTGCTACTGAAATGTTACAGGGGTCTGCCTATACTGCTGCTACTGAAATGTTACGGGGGTCTGTCTATACTGTTACTATAAAAATGTTTCTTGGGGTCTGTGTATACTGTTACTACAGAAATGTTACTGGGGTCTGCCTATACTTCTGCTACAGAAATATTACAGGGGTCTGCCTATACTGCTGCTACAGAAATGTGACAGGGGTCTGCCTATACTGCTGCCATGTAAATGTTACAGGGGTCTGCCTATACTGCTGCCACGTAAATTTTACAGGGGTCTGTCTATACAGCTGCTACCAGGATGTTACTGGGGTCTGCCTATACTTCTGCCACGTAAATTTTACAGTGGTTTGCCTTTACTGCTGCCACAAGGATGTAACTGGGG
This sequence comes from Eleutherodactylus coqui, assembly GCF_035609145.1. Lineage (NCBI taxonomy): Eukaryota > Metazoa > Chordata > Amphibia > Anura > Eleutherodactylidae > Eleutherodactylus > Eleutherodactylus coqui. The sequence goes on along the minus strand of NC_089843.1, from coordinate 197,781,654 downwards.
TCTGCCTATACTGCTGCACCTAAATGTTACACTGGTCTGCCTATACGTCTACCATGTAAATGTTACAGGGGTCTGCCTATACTGCTGCCACATAAATTTTACAGGGGTCTGCCTATACTGCTGCCACGTAAATGTTACAGGGGTCTGCCTATACTGCTGCCACAAGGATGTTACTGGGGGCTGCCTATACTTCTGCTACAGAAATGTTACTGGGATCTGTCTATACTGTTACTACAGAAATGTTACAGGGATCTGCATATACTGCTGCTACAAAAATGGTACTGGGGTCTGCCTATGCTTCTGCTACATAAATGTTACAGGGGTCTGCTTATACTGCTGCTACAGAAATGTTACTGGGGTCTGCCTATACTGCTGCCACACAAATGTTACAGGGGTCTGCCTATACTGCTGCTACACAAATGTTACAGGGGTTTGCCTACACTGCTGCTACAGAATTGTTACCGGGGTCTGCATATACTGCTGCTACACAAATGTTACCGGGGTCTGTCTATACTGCTGATGCATAAATGTTACTGGGGTCTGTCTATACTGTTACTACTGAAATGTTACTAATACTGGGCTCTGTCTATACTGCTGCTACTGAAATGTTACAGGGGTCTGCCTATACTCCTGCTACTGAAATGTTAAAGGGGTCTGCCTGTACTGCTGCAACTGAAATGTTAAAGGGGTCTGCCTGTACTGTTACTACAGAAATGTTACTAGGGTCTGTCTATACTATTACTACTGAAATGTTACAAATATTGGGCTCTGCCTATACTGCTGCTACTGAAATGTTACAGGGGTCTGCCTATACCGCTGCTACACAAATGTTACAGGGGTCTGCCTATACTTCTGCTACTGAAATGTTACAGGGGTCTGCCTATACTGCTGCTACTGAAATGTTACGGGGGTCTGTCTATACTGTTACTATAAAAATGTTTCTTGGGGTCTGTGTACACTGTTACTACAGAAATGTTACTGTGGTCTGCCTATACTTCTGCTACAGAAATATTACAGGGGTCTGCCTATACTGCTGCTACAGAAATGTGACAGGGGTCTGCCTATACTGCTGCTACAGAAATGTGACAGGGGTCTGCCTAAACTGCTGCTACAGAAATGTTACTAGGGGGTCTGCCTATACTTCTGCTACGTAAATGTTACTGGGGTCTGCCTATACTTCTGCCACGTAAATGTTACAGGGGTCTGCCTATACTTCTGCTACAGAAATGTTACAGGGGTCTGCCTATACGTCTGCTAATGAAAGGTTGCTGGGGTCTGTCTATACTGTTACTACAGAAATGTTACTGGGATCTCCCTAGACTTCTGCAACATAACTGTTACTGGGGTCAACTTATACCCTTGCTACAGGAATATTACAGGGGTCTGTGTATACTAGGGGTGCACTAAGTCTTCCCCATCGTGGTGTTCTACCTATCTGGCCCCCCAAAAAAACCCAGACTGACAAGGGCATGAATTGTGGGCCGAGGCCAACATGTATTTTCTCTCACGTTACCACAGCTATCCGGGGCATTGCAATGGGATTTCTTTTTGTACCGTCTGTGGGTTCCAGGGACCCACCCATGCTGTGGGTGCACACAGACTTCCCATGGCGCTGTTGTACCTGCCTGGCACTAAAAAAACCCAGACTGACTAGGGCATGGAGTGTGGGCCAAAGCCAACATGTATTTTCTCTCACGTTACCACAGCTATCTGGGGCACTGCCATGGGATTTCTTTATGTACCTTCTCTGGGTTCCTGGGACCCACCCATGCTGTGAGTGCACACAGACTTCCCATAGCAGAGTTGTACCTGCCTGGCACTTCAAAAAAAAAAACAGACTGACTAGGGCATGGAGTGTAGGCCAAAGCCAACATGTATTTTCTCTCACGTTACCACAGCTATCCGGGTCACTGCATTGGGACAAACAAGAGGAGCGATACATCGCTAATGAGATGTTCACAGCTACGCTATCATCGGAGTCCGCTCTATGCTGAGGGTTTGGGCAGAGGCCTATGTCCTCGGTGCAGTGAAAGTCTGCCATGTTTGGGCACTCTGATTTTCTTTATGTGTACTGTCTTTAGGTTCCTTGGACCCACCCCAGCTGTGGGTGCACACAGACTTCCCATAGAGGTGTTTTACCTGTCTGTCCCCAAAACACTGACAGACTTGCGTAGGGTGCAGAGTGCAGATGGTTTACCCCTTGCGTTGTCAATGAGGTATCTGACACCGAAACAGAATGACTAGTGTGTGGACACATAGATTCCCCATTGCTATTTCACTCGCAGCACCTTGGGCCACACAAGGTGTTTGCTGGGAGAGAGGCAGACCCAGGGCCTGCTCACATACTTCCCACACTGAGTATTGCTGCATTGTGGAGATGTGTAGAAGTGCTGGGCTGGCACCCAAGTCCCCTTTATGACCACATTTTCAGCTCCTGACGGAGGTGGCACAGGATTGGAATGAAGATCGAACGTCAATTTCTCATCGATTCTCAAGAGCATTGTGGGCTATCGACCCCCCCTTTTAAAGAGGGTCGCTACCTGGCCTTGCCAACCCTCTGCAGTGTGTGCCTCTGGTTCCTCCTCATGGCAGACGCACTTATAAATAGACATGAAGGTGGTGTGGCTATAAAGTGAGCGTGTGGCATGAGGACAGCTGAAGGCTGCCCAGGGACACTTTTGTGTGCACTGCGGACACTGGGTCGTGCGGGGGGGGGGGGTTGGGCAGCATGTAACCCAGGAGAAGAGGCAGTGATGTGTCCCACAGGCAGTGATTGTGCTTGGTTGGAGGTAGTGTGGTGCTTAGCTAAGGTGTGCCTTGCTACTGAGGGTTTGTCCGAAGTAAAAATTGTTAGGGGGGCAGGCACACTCTTGCCGCTATTGTGGCTTAATAGTGATACCTGGGAGCATGAGATACAGCCCTGCATGTTGCCACTGGCCTGCGTTATCCGATTCTGTGGCATTACCATCACTTTCGTAGGTTTTCCAGATTTTCACAAGTGAAAACCTAAGCGGAGCATCGCTCATATACAAAAATGCTCGAGTCGCCCATTGACTTCAATGGGGTTCGTTACTCGAAACGAACTCTCGAGCATCGCGGAAAGTTCGGCTTGAGCAACGAGCCCCCCAGCCTTTTGGTTCTCGCTCATCTCTAGTAACAAATCTACAGACAGTACAAGAATGAAATAATTTAACATCAACAGTTATATTAACTATGATTCAGCAAATGCCATTTATATAATGACTTGTACTGTATGTAATGTACATTATGTGAGATGTACAATCAGAAAATTAAGGACACGCGGAGCAGAACACATTCAGCACATTACAACTTTAATGCAAACAATTGAAGAGTAGTAAAATATTTTGTAGAACAGCATGCGGGGAATATTAACAGCTCTTTTTATTGTGGTAGAGAAAAGATAAGAAATAAAAGAAAACAAAATGCTGATCTAACAATGGTATTGTGAAGAGAAGGTTTTTGGATCTTGACATTGGGAACTAGGTTTCCAGCAGGCATGAATGTAAAAACTGACCTTCTATTATTTGTGCTCATGGCCGTAGGGATGACAGTGTTGCATTGCAAATATCTAAGACAATAATAACCATTGAGGTTTTGATGTGCAGTATTTAAATGGATTTGAACATAATGCTACATTATAATATTTGTTAGAACTAGGTTTATTAATAAATACATTAATACATAAATTAAATAGTTCTATCGGTTGCCATAAAATTTATAAGAAAAAATAATTATGCAAGAATGAGATTGGGAGTAAAATAAGAATAAGATAATATTTGGAGTATCAATATTCTAGATTAAATCATTATGAAAGAGGTTAAATAGCATAAATATATTTACGTCAACATTGTTGTGTCATTATTATCTGTCATCTTAAGGTATAAATACATTAACTTTAACAATCGCTTGTGGAGATATAACAGATTTAATAACACATATTTGCAGATGTACAAGGTTACGTTTGTAACATCTATATGTAGTATCTTGGGTTGCATACATAGAAAAAAAGAAATCCAGAAAATCCATGCAGTGAGCGGCATCGGGTGATCTGGATTATGGTTTTCTCCAGCAGGTTTCGGGGTATTTTGTAGCTTCCAAATGGTATAGTGTGCACACATCATTGACCAGATCAGACACAAGCTATCAGTCTCATATCCAAAATGGCTCTCTGGGCAGAAACACCCAGACAGCCCCTTTTATTGTAAAGCATAACACCTGCCCTTCAATGGGCGTGCAACAGATTACATCAGTAACATAGGATTCTCATTTGTCGGATCATATAGAATCCCCGCTCCTTCCTGCCCACCTTCTCTCAACTCCAATGTATAAGCAAGTCTTTGTCTTACAAACATGTGCTCAAATCTGAAACTGAAAGTAAGTATCTCTTTGTTGAAGAACATTCTGTGTGGGGGGATGTGGAAGGACTGGGAAAACACTCAAGATGAACACAAGCAATAACATATAACACTGATTTAACTCTTTCCTTATGCAGCAGAGTTCCACATTAGGCTGAAGTCACAAAACACATATCTTTTCACCATTGTCCAGCAATTACTATAATGAAATTATGCAGTCATTAGCCTCTAAGAGTTAAAGTCACTACAGCTGCGTAATACCTCTAGTTTAGTACAAATCAATAGACATTTTACACTGACTAATCATCATGTCTATCGCAATCCCCCCTTAAAATGTCTATCCTCTAACTCTTCCCGTCAAATTTTCACAGTTCTCTGCGTGTGAGCCTATAATCGGAGCGCGTTGAAGGTTTGATTTAGGGTCTTCAAGGGGGTGTAGGACTTGTCCACTCCTTCTGGGGATGCATCCTGCAAACTCATTGTGGGAGCAGCTTTTCCAGCATCCGTTTCACATTTCTCTGTGACACAGGGGATAACACAGCAGACTAGAACGAAAAAGATAATCAGTTCACATACAGCAGCGACGCCCGTCTGTGCCAGGATCCTTTACCACCCGCTCATCCATGGCGAGTACTGGTCCCAAAGGTTAGCTCTTTTTAGTTAGTGCGGTCAGCTTCTTTAATGGCAACTGCGTCTTTACCCGCGGGTCATGTGTCATCTGGGATGTAGGTACAACAAGTCTCCCCTATCATCTTACAGACACTCCCCTTTTTAGCTAAAATCATATCTAAGGCCATTCTATTTTGAAAAGTCATAGTCGAGGTAGGTCCTATTGGTCGACTAGTCCCTATAAGGCGTCTCTAGTATAATTTATAAACCGCTGCTAATTATAATAAACATAATTAATCCAGTCAACGTTTATCTACCATAATGATCAGGAAAATGGACTCGAATCTAGTTTTAACTTGGTCTCTATTTTTTTAAAACTCGTCAGGTACCCCCCTTGGCTATCCTATGACGTCAATGTACACGTGTAGATCAAAACTACCACCAGGGGTCTCTTCTCGCTCTAGTATAATGTTACAATACTAGTAGTGTGCACAGGTACGCACGGCCTGGGACTCCCTAATCTTCACCCACACCAATGTCCCTCCTAGAGATAGTCCGGATGGTGAACACGTCCAGGCCGCCTGCACTGACCCTACACTACCTAGTGACAAGACTGGAAGGAACCGCCGTACCTATGCGGAAAACAAGGATAGACCAATATGACAGGATAACCACAAAACACAGACTGAGTTGGATCGAGATAAATTAACTATTGGGGGTAACCTCATTATCCTCAATGTTGTCTGACAGGATGTGGAGGAGCATAAGGGCTTTACTAAGGCACACTCCCCTGTCCAATTACCCTCCAGGCGGGTCCTCTACCTCATATCTCCACAAAGCCAGTAAACGTCTCCTAAGGACTGGACCTGATTCTGTGTCCATTCCCCTCCTATCGTACCGTAGGAGGAGCAATACCCGTTGGTGAGTTCCCCAAAAATCTCCCTCCACCCTGCCTATTTGCCTGGCAGGTGTAGTTTCCAGGGTAGTCAGTAATACTCTTTCCGGTGCAAAACACTTAAGTAGTTATAGAGTATTCCTTCTTCCACTTCTCATGGACAGTGTAATTAGCGGAAATGTTCGTGAAGAGACTAATAAACCACTCTTCAGCATCTACAGGGAGATTTAGGGGGACCATCCCCGAGTATGGTCGGGCACTACCGCACACGCAACAGTTAGACTTGCTGCTCCTGTTAGCATTGTACCTCATCAACTCCAACCAGAGATTCTGGTCAGAGTAGCCAGTCGCTACTGTCAAGGTGTCCTCAAAAGGTAGGGTCGGCTATGATCATCATGTTCGTCAAGGTCTTTATCTTACGGTGGAGGGGGTTAATTATGGGCAAGGGACTAAGTGAAGGTTTCCATTCGGGTGCATCTACTATATCCCTTATTTTTTTGTTTTAACTTCCCTAAGGGATCTGTCCTCCCGTACCGGTATGTCCCCAGACTATAAGTCCCTCTGTCCCCCGGGCTTGGATCTCCCATGGTTAATGTAAAAACCGCATTAAAACCAAGCAACATACTAAGTTCAGCCTTCCAATACCTGCTGTCCTTATTATTCTCAAGGAGGGTTATATGACTAATTAGGGATTTCCCGCTCTTATCTTTATTATTTAAGGCACTTCGCGGTTTATAGGATTAGTCTGTTCCTGCGTTCCATCCCACTAATCCCCAATAACGGCAGTCTTCTCTCCAGACGTTATCAGTGGCGCAAACATATTGTATTCCCCGGGTATGTAAGTCATATAACCAGCTGGACTGAGCTAAATCTGGCCTGCGGTGGGATCTTGCGCCTAGACACGGGACCACAGTACAATAGTCGAAAGAATATGCGGCTACTTGAGCATTGAACGAGTTATACCAGAAGGTAACCATATCCTCATATTCTTCCGACTAAGGATTCCAGTTGCCACCCTCCTCTCTCACTAGCCCTAACCAGAGTAATGTCTTTGGCACAACTAAGACTGGTCTCCCGGATCTGAAGCTTTCTTACAGTATGAAGCATGGATCCATGTAAGTCTTTCGGCTAGTTTCACAGCTGTGGCAGTAGTCAGAAGCACCTGGTAGGGGCCAGCAAATCGGGGCTCAAGAGGGTGCTTCCTGGGGAACTTCTTGATGCACACCCAATCCCCAGGCTGCAAGATATGTGTCCCAGTGTCTGCCTCTGAGTCTGGAAGAGAACACCTGTGCATAGGCTTTGGTTAGTTCTTTAACAACAGAAATCACATACTTAGTCAACACATCAGATTGTAATTGTAACTACTGAGGATAGTAGCAACCTAGCCTTGGGGCTAGCCCAAACAATCTCGTAGGGAGATAATGTATGATCCCCCTTGGGTTCATATCTAACACTGAATAAGGCTATTGGATGACAGTCTTTTCAAAGTGGCGTCATTTTTAAGTATCTTACTTTTTAGCGTGCCACTACGTCTCTCCACCTTTCCACTACTCTAAAAATGGTAGAGTATGTAAAAGGCCTGGGATACACCCAGAGCAGACATGACATGTTACATTCACCTGTGAAGTTTATACCTCTGTCTGACTCTGAATCACTTCTGGTACCCCATATTCACAGTTTACCTGAGCCACGTTCATGAGCTTCTTTGCGGTTACCTACTTGTTTGCCTTGGTAACAGGGTCGGCCTCCAACCTGCAAAGACATCAACAACAACAAGCATGTATTCATACTTCCCAACAAGTGGGAGCTGAACGTAGTCAATTTGCAATCCCTGAAATGGGTAGAGTGGTCCCGGCAAGTGTGATGTGGCAAATTTACTTCTGCCCTGACTCACCTGTGGCATAGATCATGCTAAACTGGACAAATGATGCAGCAGCTACAGAGAACCCAGAAGTCGCCCGTCCTCTTTCAAGCGTCGAAATCATTGCTGCTTTACTAGGTGGGTCTTTTCGTCCATCAGCTGGGCCATCATGGGATACAGGAACTGTGGTAGGCAAGTGCTGTTGACTGTTCACCATATGCTGTCCTGTTTCTGCTGTTCCCATATTAGTCCATTTATCCTTTCCTTCCTTGCTGGCTTGTAACTGTAAAAGTCTTTAGCATATCAAAGTCCAAATTTTGTCAATGTCCAAAGTTTTTACCACTGACTCATGCTATCAGTATCTTTCTTCTTTCTTCCACGGCTTGAGGGCCGCTGCCTTTGCTGTGCTGTTGGCGAGGGTGTCGTCTCTTGCTTCTCCAGTGTAGGAATTGGTGCGAACTCTCAACTTTGTCAGGTAGAAGTAGGGCCTCCATGAGACTCTGCTCCGCTGCACCATTCTCAATTGGTTGTCCTGCTAAGGTAAAAACTGTCTGGCCTTCCATATTGGGCTGTAATCATGAGCTATGCCAGATGCATACTAGGAGTCAGTGTAAATGGTTGCCGTCTTACCTCTCGCCACTCTACTCGCCTCAGTGAGGGCCTTCAATTCCGCTTCTTGTGCTGAGACATGCGGATGCAGAGTTTCTGCTTCTAGGACATCTTGTGTGACCACTGCATATCCGATGTGGAGTCATCAATCCTCACCCTGGTACCATCTGCAAAAAGCTCAACATATGCATTATCAACAGAGGTTCCGGTAACTGTTTGCATACCTGCAGTTTCTTACTGTATTAGTACTAAATAATCGTGTTGATGTTCTATTTCACATGGCACGGAATCTTGTAGCACAAAATCATTTATTTCCTTTTCATCTTTTTTTTTTTAAAAACCCAATAGCTGATATACAACACCTAGATCATCTATGACCCAGATCACCTATGCCTCCCTCCTTTTGAACCAGAATACTCAATGGAAAAAAAGTAATTGCGTTCAAACTAGTACAACGTTGAAAAAGGAAACCAAGAGGCACAAAAACAAGCACTTTGTAGGTCAAGGTGACATTGTACGCAGCGAAGCCTGAGCGACAATCTCCTTAAATTTTTTTTTTTCCAGGTCGCAGTTAGCATTTTTTAACACAAGGGGGCGCAGCACAAGTAAAATTTTATGTCACCCAGTGTAATAGTATTTCAGGGAATGTCCAGCGTTTAACTTTCACTCTCCTGTCGGAATATAATTATAGCTTCAGTGTAGACTGACACTAGAATATACAAAAGACTTAGGGAAAAAACTAAAGAATACGGATGAATTAACATCCTACTCTTTGCAATTTAGTCCCTCTTTCTTCACATAAAAAGTAAAATTACTTCATCAAATTGCGTGAAAAAGTTTGCTGGGTGACTATAGGGAAATTATTCCATCTGTAGGAGCCTTCCATAACATCATCTGTCTGAGCATCCATTGGAGAAGCGGGCAGTGGAAAACAGAGCCCCTGGGAACATGAGAGAGCGTCCCCTGTCATGTATTCCTGGCCTCTGTCCCCCATGCATCAACTCCAATCTTCCATACACTATAAACCAGCTTAGTCATCTACTATGTCCCAAGCTGCATCTTCACAAAGGTTTGTTTCCCTGAACTTATCACACATCCAAAGTGGCCACATCTTGGAGTGTAACAAAGTCTGGTCAAACAAACCTTACTTCAGACAATCATGATGTTAGCACTGGATACAGTGGCATTGGGGAATATAGGCCTCCCAAGTGCAGCAAAATGGCCGCCAGAGGCAGAAAGGGGCGGGGCTACAAATCTGCCAGGTAAGGCAAGATGGCTGTCGGAGGAAGGGGCGGGGCCAGGGGCAGCAGCACTTCCAGGTGAGGCAAAATGGCCGCCGGAGGAAGGGGCGGGGCCAGGGGCGGCAGCACTTCCAGGTGAGGCAAAATGGCCGCTGGAGGAGAAAGGGGCGGGGCTTAGTCCTATCCCGGATTGGAATAGCCGGAAGTAACATCACACATCCTGAAAGTAAGCACATGGGGGGAAGTAACTTCAGGGTGGGGGCAGGGCTCACTACATTTGCTGCAGAGTCACACTATGTGGGGTTTTAAACATTGCAAGCGTGGCCGCCATTACAGGGAGGGGCTGTAGTCAACACAAAGGCATTACATTGTTCATAAGCAATACACATCTCCCACTATACTTTCTTATCTTGAATCTCTTTCTTACGTTATACCACCTCCTAGCAAAAACTAGCACCTAACACCTTTCTTTCTGCTGGGTTTCCTGCTCGTCTTCTGAAAACTTTCTACAGTCTATCTTACCATACTCATTTCTGCTTATCTGTCCATAACCTGACATTTCTTTCTGCAACTTTTCCTGATCCTTTTCTTTGTAAAACGTTTCTACATGTTTTGCATATTCCAAAACATCCTGCACTGATCCCGTATTCTGTTCTGCCTGCTTATTCTATCCTATTTGAAATTTCTGAACACAATAAGACTCCTTTACCAAATTCCAGCTCTTCACATTAACACTATAGGCAAAGGGAACAAACGGGTTAACTGGGAAAAGCTTTCAGTGGCTTAACTTCAGTCCACTCTCTTATCAGCAACCCTCCCCAATAATAAACACTGCACATTCTTTAAATTAAACGTCTGAAACACACAAAGACTTATTATTTTCAATGACCAAGAGTTTCTGGAAGCTTCAGCCGTCACACCAGGGCTATAATTCTCCGCGTATATACCTTTCCACATATGAGAACATAACACGCTCAATCATTTAGGTAAATATGCGTATCATACATTTTCCTAACCTCACACTAGTTGCCTAGGAGTAAGTGTCTCTGGCGTGCTCCCTCAGACTTAAACAGCCAAGTCCGCCCTTCTGACACATTAACCCTCACAGAATTTATCTCTTGGTCTTGTATACACAATTTTTAACCGTCTCAGACATAATATACACAGCATACAAAATACCCCTTAGGCAGGTTAAAACGGTGGTCTTTTCCGAGTAGAAAGAACTATATTACCTGCCTTTCATTGAAATGCAAGAGAAAAGAAAAAGTCCTCAGCGCTCACACCTTGCTATGTGCAAAAGATGAATAGATGGAAAGAAATATGGAACTTACTTGTTAGAGGCGCCTATAGCCCAGGCGCCTCTAAATCCAGGTTAACCTATCACAGAATGATGAATATCCACGGCAAGGAGATATTTTCATAGTTTTAATGTGTGCAGGGATAAAATACACAACGCGTTTCAGCCGGACGGCCTTTTTCAAGTGTAAAAATTACAAAAAGCATTCATATATATCCATTGAAGGCGATGGTCTGCCGACACTCCTGAATTGTTTTTCAGGGAAGGGCTTTACATATAAGCGTTTCCTGAAAAACAAGAATTTACTTGTCTGCCGCTGCTGTGTCCCACAAAAACAAGCCCTCACAAACTCCCCAGATGGACAAATAAAGAGTTATTGATTTCTGAATATGGTGATACAAAAAAAATCTTTCTATGAAGAATACATTTAGGCCTCATGGACACGGGCACGCACAGATTCTGTGTGGGAAAACCCATATGAAATCCTCCCATGCCCGCTGCTGGCGAAGATATTACAGGATATAGACATTAGATGACCAGCGGGTTGTTGATCCGGGTCTTACAGTCAGGTAGGAACTATCAAAGGTTGATCCAGGGATTAGTCTGACTGCCATTATGGAGTCGGGAAGGAATTTTTCCCCCAAATGGGCTAATTGGCTTCTGCCTCTTGGGGTTTTTGCCTTCCTCTGGATCAACAAGGAGGTTGAAACAGGCTGAACTACATGAACATTATCTTCATTCAGCCTAGCATACTATGTTACTATGACTGTTTACCTATCATATTTCTTCTTATTCTGAACTGCGGATGTGCCGCCGGTGCACCTGCACAGTACAGATATCCCTGCGCCGTTGACTGGGTGATGGTGCGGATCCATAACAATTCTGCAAAGCTCATTACAGAAGTACCGGTACCACGCGCCTTTGCTGTGTATCCGCTTTAAAAATAGAGCATGGTGTGATTTTATTTTCAGCACGTAGCAGCCACACGGAAAGAGGAATCTCCACACACATCGATGGGCACATTGAGCAGCGGATCGCCCGCGCCGGTTGACAAACACGAAATCCGCTGCTCAATATGCCCCGTGTGCATGAGACCTTATTGTGTAAAAGTAGTCAAATATAAAAACTGTATATTTATCATGCTGTTATAACGATCTGCATAGAAAGGTCAACATATCACGTAGGCATAATTCAGATGAGCGTTTTTGTAGCGCTGCTTAGCAGCATTAACCTTTTCCAATCCACTGTTTGATGTCTAAAGAAATTCTGATTGAAGGCTGTACAGCTCCAATGTCGGAAGACATCCGGCAGGATATTCTTACTGTACATTACTGGCTGCTTCGTTGTCGGGGGGGGGGGGGGGGGGCTCTCCAACATGTCACATACAGCAGTATGGGCTCTAGCCAGCAGATGGTGCTATTGTATAATGGAAGAAAGAGAAAACCCTCTACGAAACCCTGAATCCAAAATTGGATTGCAAAGGGTTAAAAACATGCTTCTATAGGAACCAATAGGTTCCTATAGTAGTGTTCACATTGACGATTCTTAGACCTGCTGAATTAGTGTATCTAACAAAGATAGGATATGTGTGGCTACAATGTCAGCATCGCAGGTCCGTGCTGCACGATGTGCAGGAGTTTCCATTGACTCCTATGGGAGCAGGAGTTTATGGAAACTCCTGCGTAGGTAATAGATTCCCCGCTGCTTACAGCAGGACATTTAAAGCGTGCCGCTCAGGAGCACATTTTAATGGTCTTGCTGTAAACTCCTGTTAGTCCCCGCGGAGATGAGGCGACTCACCGAGGGCTCCCTTAATTCCTGCAGAGTCTAAGAGGAGTTTACAATGGGACATTTAAAATGTGCTATTGGGCAGTACCTTTTAAATGCCCTGCAGTAGGGTATTCCCCTTGTCAACCTGCTGGGCAATTCCCCAGTAGCGGGGGGCAGTAGGGATCTCCCTCTCTCCCCAAGGAATTTCTCTATAGCAAGGAGAGAGAGGGTAGCAGGGGTAACAGGGCTTCCCCTGAAGGCTTTTCCTGAGAGCGTGGGATGAGCGGCAGGACTGTAGGGATCCACTCTCTATCCTCACCCCTTTATCTTTGCTATGGGGGATCTCAGGATAAGCCCTCTGGCCCCACCCTCTCTTACTGTGCTATGAGGATATCCCTCAGGGATCTTCAGAGCAGGGCGAGAGAGAGAGAGCGGGGCTATAGGTTAATCCCCCATAGCAGAGAGAGAGAGTGTGGAGCTATAGGGGATTTAACCCATAGCAGGGAGAGACAGAGCAGGGCTATGGGTTAATCCCCTGTAGCACCACTCTCTCTTTTTGCTATGGGGAAGTCCGGGAGCCCTGCAGCACTTCTTCTCTCTCTCCTCCTGGATCAGCTGTGCTTTTTCAAGTGCAGTTGCTCCAGTGAGCAGCTGTCCGTTCACACAATCTTTTACCGCTGATAGCAGTGAGATTTTCTTGCTGCTATCAGCGCTAAATGAACACTTGTCTGAATGAGGCCTTAGGTCTCTTTCACACTACTCTATACATTTTTACATTCACGGGTACACGCTGTAAAATGGCATGAATGAAGAATAGCCGTGATCAAGTCCCAATCTTAATTAGTGTATTCTCAGCCATTCACATGAGCGGCTGCTGCATAATGGAAAAAAATATACATAGCTCGATAGAAAGCCTCGGAATAACTGCAAATGTTTAACTAGAGCAAGTTGTCTTCTTTTCCAAATGTTGGACGCAGATAAACTCCCTCCCCTCCCTTTTTTTCTCTGCTTACATAGAAGTCTATAGGAGCTTCCAGGGCATCTCAAAATCTGCTATTTTTCCAGATGCAATTTTTTTACGCGCCCAAAAATCGTTCATCTGAATGAATAAATCGGAATCCAACGCTTCAGATGGTCGTGATTTTTGCCCACATTTTTTCTGCAGCTACATAGCAGCGTATATACTGTCTTGTGAGTAAGGCCTTACACTGTACTGAAAAAAATGCTGTTAGAACATAGCCCAAAAACCAAAATCCCCAAATTGTGAAATTGCTGTTTTTTGTTTTTTTTTATTGCCTCCAGAAGATGTTTTCTAAAGTTTATCAACGCATTATTTATATCCCAAAACAGTCCAATCATAAAGAACAGCCTATCCCAGAAAATAACAAGCCTTCATACAACTAAGGCTAGTTCCACACGGCGATTGCTATTTTGTGGTGAGAAAATCGCGGCAAAAATCACATCTTTATTCAGTATGATTTGTGAAAGATAGAGCAAGACACAATTTTTTTCTCTCTCAACATCGTCTGAGTGAAAACATCGCAGATGGGAAGGAAGCTATTGTAAATCATTGGTTTCAGATTCAGCTTTTTCACTGACGACCGCAGCAGGCAAAAAATTGCACAATTTTCTCGCCTGTGTGAAACCACCCTTAATTGATGTACATGTATAGCGCTGTTGGAAAGCAGTTCCTAAAACCCACTGTAAGTAGAGAAGCAGCAAACGTTGACCTGACATTTAACGCCTTATGGTAACTTAATGGAATTTTCTGAGAACCCCCAAGGCATTGGCTGCAGTGGGGGAACAGAGTACGTAATAAAATAAAAAACTTACATAGCACCCGCTGCGCGCTACTCCCCTGCCACTCTGGTCTCCGTTTACATCAGTGGCAGCAATCACCTAGGTAGTTTACTGCAGCCAATGAGACGCTGGTAGGGACATCTTCAGGGATGCCCCGTAAAGCTGCCTTGGGGTTTCTACAATAGAAGCTTACATTACAGTTTTAAGGGACCTCATCAGGCCGGGTGACGTCATCTGTCAGATGCCATGCTAGCAGACTGCTGCCATGATGAATATATTACTTTCATGTAGTCTTGGATTAAGGGACCAAACACTATATAAAACTATTAACTTGGAAGATCCCTTTAACTATAATGTACTACAATGCTGTAAATCAAGTCTTTAATTTGTCATTAAAGCAGTTTTTAATGCTTTGAGGAACGACATCTTTACACTACGGTGATATAAAGGGTTTCTGATAAATAGGCCTCTCAAAGCCACTGCAGAATGAAATCAGTGCCTAAAAGAAATTTTGGAAATTTTCTTGAAAATTTTCTGCTAAACTTCTGAATAGAGATGAGTGAGTATACTCGCTTAAGGCAATTGCTCGAGCGAGCATTGCCTTTAGCGAGTACCTGCTTACTCAAGACAGAAGGTTCGGGTGCCGGCGGCGGGTTGGGAGCTGTGGGGGAGAGCGGGGCGGAACGGAGGGGAGATCTCTCTCTCTCTCTCTCTCTCTCCCCCCCGCTCCCTCCTGCTGACAGCCGCTACTCACCGCTCCCCCGCGCCGCCACCCGAACCTTCTGTCTCGAGCAGGCAGGTACTCGCTAAAGGCAATGCTTGCTCGAGCAATTGCCTTTAGTGAGTATACTCGCTCATCTCTACTTCTGAACCTTTCAATGTTTTAAAAAAGGTGAAATAATGATTATTAAAAATGATGCCAAAATAAAGCAGACATATAGTAATGTTAGTGAATAGCAGATTTGTTTACTATGACTGTTGACAAAATCAAATTCATATTTTGAAAACTGTTAATATTTTAAAAATTTAGGTTTAGATTTTTTTCTATATAAACCCGAGATGTATTGACCAAAAGTTACCAATAATATAAAACACAAAATGTCACAAAAAAAGGAAAAGCATTAAAAGTTTATCACTACACATGCTAATTTTGACAATGAGGCTGTGTCCTCGAGTCCAAAATATGCTGCGGTCCTGAGCGGTTAAACTAGAGATGAGGGAGAACTGAAGAATGGAGGAACAGGGGTATTTAGAGAGGGGGCAGGCTGCAATGGTGTTTGGAGACTTGGACTGTATGGGAGCTTGGGTCAATGGATAAGGAGTTCCATGTGTTAGAAATCAAATCTTGTTAAAGGAAAAGTACTAAGTAATTGACACAGAAGATGGCTACTTGCTCACAGAATGGCCACGCATAGGATAGAACACGGAGTTACATTCACTTCCCTAACAAATGCATAAAACAGTGGGAATGAAATTATCTTATAGCAAACCTGAGAAATGTGCTCCAGGATCACTACTCTTGTGTTACCATGCGGCGGCTGCCGGGGCTGCGGGTGGTGGATCCGGGCGGCGGCGTGTGCGTCTGTGAGTGCCGCTCTATGCCCTCTTATGAGATTCTGCTAGGGGCTTCTGTTTATAAGGCTGGCAGTGAGGTCCATTCACTGCCAGTTATTGGTTTCTGTTTCAGTGTGCTAGCTTCCTGCATCTAACAGTCTCCTGCTTTCAGCTTCTGCTATATCTTCCAGGTTATCCAT
Source organism: Eleutherodactylus coqui (assembly GCF_035609145.1). Taxonomy (NCBI): domain Eukaryota; kingdom Metazoa; phylum Chordata; class Amphibia; order Anura; family Eleutherodactylidae; genus Eleutherodactylus; species Eleutherodactylus coqui. The sequence continues at coordinate 197,765,442 of NC_089843.1, read as the reverse complement.
CTGCCTCGGTCTGCCTGTATTTCCTGTTGCTTTTCTTCACCTGCCCTTCCTGTCAGTATCCTACCCTGTTCCATCTTGGTACGCCAGCGTCCCTCCTCGGTCCCTAGCGAGTGTAGGGACCGCTGCCCAGTTGCCCGCCTAGGGTTAGCCAGGAGTGGAGACAAGTAGGCAGGGACAGGGGTTGTGGGTAAGTTCTAGGGCAACCCAGGCTGGCGTATCATCGGGTAGGATACCGTAATATAATAACTGGCCTTAAAATTTCCCTAGGGGTTTTTGTTTGGTCTCCATTGGAGACTATGAGCGTCCTGGCTAATCAGTTGCAGGAGCTAGTGGGCATGATCCAAGACCTGTCCGGTCGTATGGTGGCCCAGGAGCAGCGGATGTTGGCGCAGGTTCCTGCCGCCCCATCTATTCCTGAACCCAAATTTCCTCTCCCTGAGGTGTTTTCTGGGGAGAGAAGCAAGTTTTTTGTTTTTCAGCAGGCATGTAAACTATATTTCCGGATGCGGCCTGGATCCTCCGGCTCTGAGTCCCAGAAGGTGGGATTGATTCTGTCCTTGCTGCGGGGTCCCCCCCAGACATGGGCCTACTCCTTACCTGAGAGTTCTGCTTGCCTGCAGTCTGTTGATGCATTTTTTCAGGAACTAGGAGGTATTTTTGATGAGCCGGACCGGACGGGGTTAGCTGTATCTCACCTCATGGCTTTGCGTCAGGGGCAGCAGTGTGCTGAAGACTATTGCTCTAGGTTTAGACAGTATGCCGGTGAAACCTCCTGGAATGATGGCACCCTCAAAGATGTGTTTTTGTTGGGCTTTTCTGATGCTATCAAGGATCTAATTATTTCCCATCCCGCTCCCATAACACTTAATGAGGCAATGGTATTAGCAGTAAAGGCTGACATGAGACTGAGATCTAGAGAAAAGGAACGTCAGGCCTGTAAAACTAGAGAGTCTTGTAGATCCGTTCCCATTTCCCCCATGCCAGCTCCAGGGGCCAAGCCTATGGAAGTGGACCAGCTAAGTCCCGGGGAACGGCGACGGTTCCGGATGACTCACCATCTTTGCCTCTACTGTGGAGAAGACGGACATCGAGTAGCAACCTGTCCACAGAAGCAACGGCAACATCAGTCTGAAGCGGCGGAAGAACTACCGATCCTAGGCGATTCTCTGAAGGGCCGCTTAGGGTCACAGGTACTCCCTAGGTTGTTGGTGCCTTGTCAGATTGGCTTCTGGAATTTTATTCGGTCCGGTCAAGCCTATATTGATTCGGGTGCTGCAGTCAATTTGATTAATTTAAATTTTGTCAGACCTCTAATAACTGAATTTTCCATGCTGAAGCCCCCCATGCGCTTCATTGGTATTGATTCAACCCCTCTCTCCGCAGGTGTTGTTAAATGGAGGACTCCCATTCTGCAGTTCTCTGTGGGTGTTCTCCATTCTGAGAATCTGTCTTTCCTAGTTATGGAAAATATGTCTGTTGATGTGGTGCTTGGTATGCCCTGGTTGGCACTGCACAATCCCCAATTTGATTGGTCCACCCGGGAATTGACTCATTGGGGGTCATCCTGTCATAATCACCTAACTACTATAGCCATGTGGTGGGCAGATACTGTGCTTATTCCGGAATATTTGTCGGATTTTCAGGACGTATTCTCCAAAAGACTGTCTGAGGCCTTGCCTCCCCATAGGGAGTGGGACTGTGGTATTGATCTGATTCCCGACAGTCTCATCCCTAAGGGAGCCATTTTCAATTTGTCAGGGCGTGAGCACGAAGCCCTTAAGTCCTATATCTCGGAGTCTCTGGTCAAACGACATATCCAGCCGTCCAGGTCCCCTGCCGGGGCAGGTCTCTTCTTTGTTGAGAAGAAGGATGGGACATTGAGGCCTTGTGTAGATTATCAGGCCTTGAATAAAATCACAGTGAAGAATCAGTGCTCCTTGCCCCTAATTCCTGACTTGTTGAATCAGGTGTTAGGGTCCCACTGGTTCTCCAAACTGGACTTAAGGGGGGCTTACAACTTAATTCGCATTCGACAGGGAGATGAATGAAAGACGGCGTTAAACACCCCGTTAGGGCATTTTGAATGTCTGGTCATGCCCTTCGGTCATGCCCCCGCTGTGTTTCAGGGTTTTATGAACGCGGTTTTTCACGATTTCCTGGGGGTATTTCTGGTCATATATCTTGATGACATCCTGGTGTATTCTCCTGACTGGGATTCACATGTGCAGCACCTGAGGTTGGTTCTGACCCGTTTGCGCAAGTATCAACTTTTTGTCAAGTTGGAGAAATGTACATTTGGTTCTAAACAAGTATCTTTCCTTGGTTATGTGATTTCACCCACGGAGATTCAGATGGAGTCTGACAAAGTAGCAGCAATCTCCCAATGTGTCAGACCAGACAACCTTAAGGCTCTCCAGCGGTTCTTGGGTTTTGCAAATTTTTACCGCAAATTCATTAAGAATTACTCAGTTATTGCTCAACCCTTGACCGATCTGACTAAGAAGGGGGCCGACTTGGTAAAATGATCGCCTGCAGCCCTAGAGGACTTTAGTCATCTAAAAAGTGCATTTACGACTGCCCCGGTGTTAATACAGCCGGATGCACGTCTACCCTTTTTCATTGAGGTAGATGCATCTGAGGTAGGGACAGGGGCAGTATTGTCGCAGGAAGTCATGTGCGTTCTTTTCGTGGAAGTTCAGTTCAGCAGAACGCAACTACGACGTGGGTAACCGTGAGTTACTGGCAATCAAATGGGCTTTAGAAGAGTGACGACACCATCTTGAGGGTGGTAGACACCCTATTACCTTATATACTGATCACAAGAATTTGGTATATCTCGACAATGCTAAAAGACTCACAGCTCGTCAAGCCAGGTGGGCGTTGTTCTTCGCCAGGTTTAATTTCGTCGTGACATATATCCCAGGAGAGAAGAACGTGAAAGCGGACGCCCTGTCACGGAGTTTCGGGGTGCCGGAAAGTGAGACTATGACCCCTGAGAATATCTTGGCACCTGGCGTGGTGGTGGCAGCTGTAGAATCTAACTACGTCCCTCAACTACAGAATGCTCAGCAGGACGCTCCTTTCAGGGGTGCCGGAGGGCAGATGGTTTGTGTCAGAGACCTTACGTCTTGGAGTCATGGATGAATCTCACTCGTCGGTTCTCGCAGGTCATCCAGGGTTTCAGGGAACCCTGGATCTTTGTTCTAGACACTTCTGGTGGCCAGGCATGTCTCAGGAGATCCGCGACTTTGTTAAGGGATGCTCTGTCTGTGCACGCAATAAGAGTCAACGGCGTCCTGCAGAGGGCCCTTTGAGACTATTACCGGTACCTTCTAGTCCGTGGTCGCAGTTATCGGTAGATTTTATCACTGATCTACCAGAATCCCAGAAGTGCACCACTATCTTAGTGGTTGCCGACCGCTTCTCAAAGATGGCACATTTTGTGGCGTTAAAGAAGCTACCTTCGGCAAAAGATTTTGCCAAGATTTTTGTAAAAGAAATAATTTGCCTACATGAGGTTCCCCAAAACATTGTAGCTGATCGCGGGGTTCAGTTTGTGTCGCAGTTTTGGCGTGCCTTCTGCAGAAACCTGGGAATGTCGCTTTCCTTCTCAGCATTCCACCCGCAAACTAATGGTCAGACTGAGCAGAAGAACCAGGATTTAGTGCAATATTTACGGTTGTTTGCTGGCGAAAAGGCTCATCAGTGGGCAGAGTTCCTGCTGTTGGCAGAGTTTGCACTAAACAACCGCACTTGTTCTTCCACTGGGGTATCTCCATTCTTTTGTGTATACGGTCAGCATCCTTGCTTCCTTACAGCGATCCCTACTCCATCTGTCTGTCCTGCAGCTGATGTCGCCACAGATACCCTGCAGGGAGTATGGAAAGGGGTACAGAAAAACTTGGAAGCAACGGGGGCTCATATGCAGTTGCATAGTGGGAAGAGTCTGTCTGTATCTGAACCTTACAGGGTGGGACAGAAGGTATACCAGTCTTCTAAAAATCTCAAATTAAGGGTCCCATCTTTGAAGCTGGCGCTGCGTTACGTGGGTCCCTTTGTTATCACACGTGTGGTGAACCCGCTCGCCTACGAACTGGGTTTGCCAGCTACATGGAGGGTTCACAGGGTGTTCCATAAGTCTTTATTGAAACCTTTTGTCCCTTCTGTGATGCCCACCTCCGGTCCCCCTTCGCCCACCCTGGTCCGGGATGAAGTTGAATACGAGGTCCAGGAGATCCTACCCTGTTCCATCTTGGTACGCCAGCATCCCTCCTCGGTCCCTAGCGAGTGTAGGGACCGCCACCTTGTTGCCCGCCTGGGGTTAGCCAGGAGTGGAGGCAAGTAGGCAGGGACAGAGGTTGCGGGTAAGTTCTAGGGCAACCCAGGCTGGCGTATCATCGGGTAGGATAACGTAACATCTTCTGTCCCAACACTAGGGTGGGGAACTTACATTTGACCAAGTACAACATCTGCAAGGAGATTACTTGGGTTCCTCCAGGTTTTCTGTTTTTTTTCCTCCCTAGAGTTCACAAACCTCTTGATGGGTTAAAACTCTTTATCTGGTTACTGGACAACCCCCTTCAATAGGGCTGCTTGTATTAAAATAATAAACTGATCTATACTTATATCTACACCAGGATGCAGTGCTGCAGCCCCGCTGCGGTCCTGATGTTTGTCATGATGGCTGCCATCATCAGGAGTCAGGTGACTGCTGCAGCCAATTAGAAGCTGCATTGTGACCGCTTATTCTTATGGCATCGGCGCTCACATCCTGGGCATCATCATGATGCCAGGAGTTCGGGAATGTGATGCTATGGCCTTTGATTTGCTGCAGCGGTCACCTGATTTCCTGGGACATCATCTGTCACAACAAATGTTGGGACCAAAGCGGGGCTGCAGCGCTGGATACCGGCGGTGGTGGAGGAGTAAGTGTAGCTTAGCTAATTATTTTAATGCAGGCAGCCCTATTGAGGGGTTGTCCGAAAACACGTCTTTAATTGTCTTAATATAAAACTGCCCGGTGTCATGTGAGTCCTTTAGAGTGAACATTAGATTGTCAGCTTCGCCAGTGATAGGAGTTAATGTGAGTGATGACAATCCTGGTACAGCGCTGTGGAATATGCTTATAAAGAAATGATCTGTATAACACAAGGACGGCTGACGATAGTTATTTCTGTGTCTTCATCTTGTTCAGCATTTATCTGTTGTAAAGCCGGTTCAGGCCACAATCATCGGGGAGCGGATCCAGAATTATGTGTGATGAGAGCGGACAATGTAAAATATATCCCATCATATTGTATAAAAAGAGGGGAGATGATAGCAGTCAGCATAATGTCACTGATCCTGTCAGCTCTCTGTGTCACTGATATTCTTGCTGCTTCCATTCATCCTGTATGACTTATAATACTATATACTTCTTCATCATCATCCCATTCCTACAAGGAGATGTTTAGTCTCATTATTATATTGGTTCTTCCATGGCTTCCTGTAACACAAATATTCTGTGATCTCAAGATGAGAGAATTTAATTACCCAGAGGTCAAATATTACAAGGATGGAGACCTCATTATTGGTGGCTTGTTGACACTTTCCACAACTGCAAAGCTTGAACAATATCTAGAGGATAATGACATGAGGGTATGCTGTACTGTGTAAGTCACAGTTTCATCTACATATTATACATGAGAAGAGGGTTGAGAATAGTGTGATGGCTGCAGATGTCACTTCACCGATCTGCTAATACAATACAATCTTCTATGTATGCTATTCCCAGTAATGAATGATAAGGGTTATGGGGGTCCGGAATTGCCAAATATTCGTAAATTCATAGAAAATACATAAAAATAGTGGAGTTTTCCAGTGTCAATAAAGATTGATGTATCTATGATATATTTGAAGTTGGAGGAACTTGGTTCTTGTGATTATTATCATATTAGAGGTCATAGTTATTACTGCTGATGTATTCAAGTCACTATTCTGAGCCATAGACACATATTACTTATACTCTTTACTTCTCATTATAGTTTATCAGTTTGCCCATAACAATGTTGGGGGTTTCTGATTTTTGTTTATTTTGAGCAGAATAAGCTAAAAAATTCCGGCTGACACGCTGATGGGTCTGATCTCAGAGAAGGTTTAATGTAGACAGAAGAGATTAGCTTGGGCACTGGGAATATACTAAGGATGAAACCGTGATAATCAAGACCCAAGAAGATTTATTGGCTGTCGCTCGGGTATCTCCATAGCCCCCTTGAATGCAAATGAAGCACTAGTAACACAACATTCTGTCTCCTCCTTACTTACGGGGCACAGTAACCCTACAGTGAGGAGGAATGGAGACACATGACTCCCATAACTTGTAATTTTGGCACAACGCCTTTAGCAGAAGCGGAAACAGCTGAGTAGGAGGCTTCAAACTGGGTGAGGAGCAGCCAAACTGTGCTACAAAGTTGAGGTGGTAGAAGACAGTTTCAGGTCACAGGTCATACACCATGGCAAGCAGTGTTTTAGGGACAGCAGCTATGGAGGAAACAGACAGGCTAGTTAGGTCTACATTTGTGAAGGCACCCCCTGAAGTAATGGAAATGACAGCAGGTGATGAATGCGTCTGTATATGGTCCTATATAGGTGCTTTCACACAGTGCAGAATTGTTCCGCAAGCCACAGCTATAGATAGAGCTTAATTTGCTGCTGCAGATTTCTGCTGAAAAGCCAATATTTATACATGGTGGTTTTCATGCTGAATCTTCTGCATCTCTCTACGCCTCTTGCAGAATAATTTTGCATTGTGTGAAAGCATCCTATTAACACCTTAGTGATTACCCATACATGTTTTCACATCCTGGGCTTTATTCTACAGGGCCATAGACATGCGTTGGCCTTGTAGGATTACAAACCTAGCTACATTTTGCTCATGGCGATTGGCTCATTTGTTACTACTAGCAGTTAGGTACTTAGTACAGCATAGGGTGTCTACTGAGGTAATAAATGACCCTGTAACTTCTGGGTCTAACCCTCTTACACCAGATCTAAACACCATTTAGTACTCCTCATATATTTCGATGTGCAGGGTGATTCCCTGTTCCCTCGATTATATCATATTCTACACAGGCATTTTGTGCTTGCTGCTATTAAGGTTACATCAACATTACTGTCAATGAACTACCACTTACTAGTATTTTCCAATGTATGACTCCTGATGATATTATTAATTTCGCTGAAACGTGTGTGGGGTCAAATACGTTTTAGCATATAACCAGCTACAGAGGGAGGTCCAGCCAGAGGGAGGTCCGTGTGTTCCCCCCTCCTCCCTTTTCTTTTGTGTTTTTGGTTTCTTTTACGTTTATACTTTGCTTGATATTATTGCCATCACTATTAGCTATGATCAGGTCCTGGTTTTTAATTAGAATTATTAATAGTCATATTTTATCATTATCCTTTCAGTGATACTTCATTCATATGTGTGCTGTACAAAAAAATAGTTTTTAAATTGACACAATGGCCAAAAAAATACAAACAGTAATTTTTTCCTTCTGTTTTTCTTAGATTCATTCAAAAACTGTGGTGTCAAAATACACAGTAAACATCTAGTCAAATTTGTTAAGGGGTCTGGCTTTCAAAACAGGGTCACTTGTGGGGGTTCTCTGTCATTTTGGCAACCCAAGGGCTCTACAAGTGTGCAGTGGGGACTGAAACACCTTCAAGCAAAAATTCGGTTCTTAAAGCCACCGGCGGCTCCTTTCATTTTGGGCCCCGTTGTAGATAGATACATAACATTAGGGCCACAAAAGGTATGTTTTTGAACACAGCCCAAACGGGGGTATCCTTTATGGAGTGCAGATCCTTATTTTCATGTGTAGTATAGAAAAAAAACTGTCCTTAAATTGACATATTTGCAAATACATTAACTTTTATTTTTTCTCCCCTAAATTGCATTTACCCCTTAAAAAACCTGTGAGGTCAATAAACTCATGACACCCCTCAGTGCATACATTAAGGGGAGTACGTTTTAAAGTGGGGTCATTTGTGGGGGTATCAAACATTCAGATACCCATGAGCCTTTGCAATCTTGGCTTGGTGCAGGAAAACAAAATGTTCCTCAAAATTGTATTAATTAATATTAATTTTGTACATTGCCTAAATGGTTAAAAAAATAACATTTTCAAATGTGCTTCTAGAACAAAGTAAATGGATAAAAATATCTTATCAAAAATGTGTAGAGTATGCTTGCACATATTGGACATATTGCAGTTGAAAATGTGAAAAAAATTATGTTTTCAAACTTTTCTCATTATTGGTGCTTTTAATAAATGAACACAAATTTAATTGGTCTATGTTAGAGATGAGCGAGCATACTCATCCGAGCTTGATGCTCGTTCGAGTATTAGGGTACTCGAGATGCTCGTTACTCGAGACGAGCACCACGCGGTACTCGAGTCAATTCCATTTCCTTCCCTGCATGTTTAGCGCCATTTTCTGGCCAATAGAAATGCAGGGAAGGCATTACAACTTCCTGCTGTGACGTTTCAGCCCTATCCCACCCCCCAGGAGTGAGTGGCTGGCGAGATCAAGTGACCGCCGAGTATATAAAACAGTCCCGCCTGCTCCTCGCCTCAGACACACTCTGGGAGAGATCAGGGAGAGTGCTGCTGCTATAGGGAAAGTGGTAGTGTAGGTTACTGTCTTCAAGCACCCCAACGGTCCTTCTTAGGGCCACATCTGACCGTGTGCATTGCTGTTGTGGCTGCTGGGAGCAGTTTTGCACCAAAATTTTTTTTTTTTCATCTCTGGCTGTGCAGGCTATTACAGCTACAGCGTTCTCAGTCTGCAGTCAATTATACAGAGTATAGGGGCAGTGCTGGTGAGACAGGGACAGTGGTATTGTAGAATCCTGTCTACAAGAACCCCAATGGTCCTTCTTAGGGCTACCTCTGACTGTGTGCATTTTACAGGTTGTCTGGTGGGAGTTGTAGTGCTTCACTATTGCAGAGCCAGACCTTTTTGCAGCCTTCCGTATAATTTTTTCTGGCTGCAGTTTGCGTTACATTACCGCTGTCAGCCTCCAACTGTACGCCAATAATTCCATAATTTTTTACACCAGTCTGTGTCTGCCATCAACTTCATGCACAGCGTATGGCCACTGATAAAGGGAAAGTCATATACACGCTATATAGCCTGTATTCTTTTATTTATTTTTTTTAAAAGTTCCTTTGTTGGGCTAGCTCTGACCATCTGAAATTCACAGGTTGTCTGGTGGGAGTTGTAGTGCATCACTATTGCACCGCTAGACCTGTTTGCAGCCTTCCGTATACTTTGTTTCTGCCTGGAGTTAGCGTTACAATACCACTGTCAGCGTGAAAGTGTACGCCAATAATTCCATAATTTTTTACACTGGTCTGTGTCTGCCATCAACTTCACGTACAGCGTACGGCCACAGCCACTGATAGAGGGAAAGTCATATACACGCTTTATAGCCTGTATTCTTTTTAAAAAAACATTTAAAAAAGCTTCTTACGGCTACCTCTAACTGTGTGCATTTTACATGTTGTCTGGTGGGAGTTTTAGTGCATCACTATTGCAGAGCCAGACCTTTTTGCAACCTTCCGTATAATTTTTTTCTGGCTGCAGTTTGCGTTACATTACCGCTGTCAGCCTCCAACTGAACGCCAATAATTCCATAATTTTTTACACCGGTCTGTGTCTGCGGTGAACTTCACGCACAGCGTACGGCCACAGCCACTGATAGAGGGAAAGTCATATACATGCTATATAGCCTGTATTCTTTTTTTTTTTTTTTTAATTAAAATAAAAGCTCCTTTTTTGGGCTACCTCTGACCATCTGAAATTTACTGGGTGTCTGGTGGGAGTTGCAGTGCATCAGTATTGCACAGCTAGGCCTGTTTGCAGCCTTTTTGTTTCTACCTGGAGTTAGCGTTACAATACCGCTGCCAGCCTCCAACTAATTCCATAATTATTTACACCGCTCTGTGTCTGCTCTATTCGTAATCCACCATGCTGAGGGGTAGGGGTAGGGCTAGAGGACGTGGACGTGGATGTGGATGCAGGCGGGGACGCGGAGGTCCAAATGAGCGTGTGGGCACAGGCCGAGTTCCTGGTCCAGGTGAATCGCAGGCGGCTGCTGCGGGATTAGGAGAGAGGCAAGTTTCTGGGGTCCCCAGCTTCATATCACAATTTTTGGGTCCACGTGCTAGACCTTTATTACAAACAGAGCAGTGTGAGCAGGTCCTGTCGTGGATGGCAGAAAATGCATCCAGCAATGTATCGACCACCCAGTCTTCTACGCCGTCAACTGCTGCAACTCTGAATCCTCTCGCTGCTGCTCCTCCTTCCTCCCAGCCTCCTCACTCCATGAAAATGACACATTCTGATGAGCAGGCAGACTCCCAGGAACTGTTCTCGGGCCACTGCCTTGATTGGGAAAACATGGTTCCTCTCTCACCTGAGGAGTTTGTTGTGACTGATGCCCAACCTTTGAAAAGTTCCCGGGGTCCAAGTGATGAGGCTGGGGACTTACGGCAACTGTCTCAAGAGCTTTCAGTGGGTGAGGAGGACGATAATGATGAGACACAGTTGTCAGTGAGCTAGTAGTAAGGGCAGTAAGTCTGAGGGAGGAGCGCACAGAGGATTCGTAGGAAGAGCAGCTGGACGATGAGGTGACTGGCCCAAGCTGGTTTGCTAAGCCAACTGAGGACAGGTCTTCAGAGGGGGAGACAAGTGTAGCAGCAGGACAGGTTGGAAGAGGCAGTAGGGTGGCCAGGGGTAGAGGCAGGGCCAGAATGAAGAATCCCCCAACTGTTTCCCAAAGCACCCCGTCGCGCCAAGCCACCATGCAGAGGCCTAGGTGTTGAAAGGTGTGAATGTTTTTCAGTGAAAGCACGGACGACCAACGAACAGTGGTGTGCAACCTGTGTCGCCAGGGAGCCACCACTAACAGCCTCACCACCACCAGCATGCGCAGGCATATGATGGCCAAGCATCCCACAAGGTGGGACGAAGGCCGTTCACCGTCTCCAGGTCGCACCACTGCCTCTCCCCTGTGCCCCAACCTGCCACTCAGATCCAACCCCCCCTCTCAGGACACACGAGCGCCTCCCAGACTGCACCCAGACCCTCACCTTTGCTGTCCTCAACCCCTTCCAGCAATGTCTCTCAGCGCAGTGTATAGCTGTCGCTAGCACAAGCGTTGGAGCGAAAGCCGTACAGGCTTGTGGAAATGGAGGCTTTCAAAAACATGATGGCGGCGGCGGTCCCACGCCACTGTCTCCAATCGCCACTATTTTTCCCCCGTGTGCCGTCCCAGTCCTACACCAGCACGTCTCCCGCAACATCAATCATGCCCTCACCAACGCGGTTACTGTGAAGGTCCACTTAACCACGGACACGTGAACAAGTACTGGCAGCCAGGGCCACTATATCTCCCTGACAGCACATTGGGTGAATTTGGTGGAGGCTGTGACCGAGTCAGAGTCTGGGATCGCACACGTCCTACCCACACCCAGAATAGCGGGTCCTTCCTCAGTTCTGGTATCTGCGGTGGTCTATGCCACCTCCACTAAACCCTCCTTCTCCTCCTACGCAACCTCTACCTCTCAATTAAGAAATCTGAGCAGCACGTCGCCAGCAGACGGAGTGGTGCGGCAGCACAGCGGTGGGCAAGCGTCAGCAGGCCGTGCTGAAACTCCTCAGCCTAGGTGACAGGAGGCACACGGCCCCGACCTGTTGCAGGGTCTGACAGAGAAGACCGACCTCTGGCTTTCGCCGCTGAGCCTCCAACCAGGCATGGTCGTGTGTGACAAAGGTCGTAACCTGGTGGCGGCTCTGCAGCTCAGCAGCCTCACACACGTGCCATGCCTGGCCCACATCTTCAATTTGGTGGTTCAGCGATTTCTGAAAAACTACTCACACTTGTCAGACCTCCTCGGCAAGGTGCGCCGGGTTTGCGCACATTTCCGCAAGTCCACCAAGGATGCTGCCACCCTGCGGACCCTGCAACATTGGTTTAATCTGCCAGATCACCGACTGCTGTGCGACGTGCCCACACGGTGGAATTCTATGCTGCACATGTTGGCCAGGCTCTATGAGTAGCGTAGAGCAATAGTGGAATACCAACTCCAACATGGTCGGCGTTTTGGAGGAGGGGGAGGGGGAGGAGCAGGAGGAGGAGGGGGAAGAGACAGCTGGGCCCACTGCAGAGGGTACCCATGCAGCTTGCCTCTCATCTGTTGAGCGTGTATGGCCTAGTGAGGACAGCGATGTGTTGCGTACTGGTACCCTGGCACACATGGCTGACTTCATGTTAGGCTGCCTTTCTCGTGACCCTTGCGTTAGATGCATTCTGGCCACTACAAATTACATGTAGTGGCCAGAATGTACACCCTTCTCGACCCACGGAATAAGGAGAACCTTTCCACTCTCATTCCCGAAGAGAAAAGGTGTTCAAGAGTGATGCAATACCACAGTGCCCTGGTGGACAAACTGATGGTAAACTTCCCATCTGACAGCGCTATTGGCAGAAGGCGCAGTTCAGAGGGCCAAGTAGCAGGAGAGGTGCGGAGATCAGGCAGCATGTTCAGCGCAGGCAGGGGAACACTTTCCAAGGCCTTTGCCAGCTTTATGGCTCCCCAGCAAGACTGTGTCACCACTCCCCAGTCAAGGCTGAGTCAGAGGGAGCACTGTAAAAAGATGGTGTGGGAGTACGTAGCCGATCGCACCACCATCCTCCGTGATGCCTCTGCTCCATACAACTATTGGGTGTCAAAGCTGGACACGTGCCACGAACTTGCGCTGTATGCCCTGGAGGTGCTGGCTTGCATTGCCGCTAGCATCTTGTCAGAGAGGGTGTTTATTGCAGCTGGGGGAATCATCATGGACAAGCGTACCCGCCTGTCAACTGCCAGTGCCGACATGCTTACTCATAAAGATGAACAAAGCCTGGATTTCCCAAGACTTCTCTTCTCCACCGGTGGAGAGCAGCGGAACCTAAAGAGTATTTTCTGAATCTGAGGATTGCTGAGGGTGTGGGCTGGGGCCTATGTCCTCGGTGGAGTGAAAGTCTTGCTTGTTGGGGCACTCTGATTTCTTCATAGTTCATGTCTTGGGTGGCCTATGCTGTGGGTGCACACAGACTTCCCATTGCAGTGTTTGACCTGTCTGGCACAAAGACACTGACTGACTTGGGTAGGGGGCAGAGTGCAGATGGCTTTCCCCTTGCGGTGTCGATTGAGCTATCCGACACCTAGACAGAATGAATACTGTGTGGGCACATGGATTTCCCATAGCTATGTAACTCATGCCCATGTTTCCAGCTCATCATGGAGGTTGGCACTTTATTGGAATGAAGATTGAACGTCAATTTCTCATTGACTCTCAACTGCATTGTGGGCTGTCGCGCCCCCCCCCCCCCTCCCTTTTACAGAAGGTCGCTACCTGGCCCTGCCAACCCTCTGCAGTGCGTGCCTGCGGTTCCTCCTCATGGCAGACGCACTTGGAAATAGACATGAAGGTGGTGTGGCTATGAAGCGAGCATGTGGCATGAGGGCAGCTGAAGGCTACGCAGGGACACTGGGTCGTGCAGGGGGTTTGGCAGCATGTAACCCAGGAGAAGAGGCAGCGGTGTGACCCGCAGGCAGTGATTGTGCTTGGTTGGAGGTAGTGTGGTGCTTAGCTACGGTGTGCCTTGCTAATAAGTGTTTGTCCAAAGAAAAATTGTTAGGGGGGGAGCACACTCTTATCGCTATTGTGGCTTAATAGTGAGACCTGGGAGCCTGAGATGCAGCCCTGCATGCTGCCCCTCCCCTGCCTTATCCGTTTCTGTGGCGTTTCCTTCACTTTTGTAGGTTTTCCAGATTTTCACAAGTGAAAACCTAAGCGGAGCATCGCTCATATACAAAAATGCTCGAGTCGCCCATTGACTTCAATGGGGTTCGTTACTCGAAACGAACTCTCGAGCATCGCGAAAAGTTCGACACGAGCACCCGAGCATTTTGGTGCTCGCTCATCTCTAGTCTATGTATATAACCTAAATGAATTACAATATGTGGCGAAAAAACAATGTCAGAATTACTTGGATATGCCAAAACTTTACAAAATTTTCCTATGTTATATTGAAAGATGTCAGATATCCAAAATTTGGCCTGGTCTTTAACCTCCCCCCCCCCCTTTTTTTTCCCCCTTCTTATTTTTTCCTCCCCCCCCCCCTTTTAAAAGATTGTAGCTCCTTTATATATTCATCGACGTCGCTGTATGATGACTTTTTTTGAGGAACAAGTTGTATTTTTCAAAGATGCTATTTAAAGTACCATAAAATGTACTGAATAACTTTTACAAAATTCTAAGTGGAGCAAAATGAAAAAAAAATGACATTCCACCATTTTTCAATGTGTTTTGTTTCTATGGTGCACAAACTGCAACAAAAGTGACATGATAACTTTAGTCTATGGGTCAGTATGATTACTACGATAACAAACTTGCATTTTTATTTTTTTTTGCTGTAGTACTTTTTTTTTTTTTAAAGACATTTCATTTTTTAAAATTATGTTCTGCTGCATCTTCTGCGCTCAATAACTTTTCCCACTTCGTCCATCCTGACAGCACACATAGAGGTTGCCATTTGACCTTGTTGGGACAGGAAGAGGACAGTTTAAAAAGCCGCCTCCCACCGCCATTCTTTAGTGTTCTTCCTGTCCCAACAGGACACAAGGAAGAGTTCCGTGTGTGCCGGAGATGGATTTCTTACCTGGATTCGGCAGATTTTCGCACCACCGCCCGCAAATGTCACACATCCCTGTGGAAGGAAACCGGTGGTTTCCTGCTGAAGCAAAAAGCCCCTCCACAAATGCCGGGCATCCCTGCAGAGGAGGCAAACAAGAAATATCACTGCAAAGGTCTGGTTTCTGCTGGGGCAGCAAGTCCAGACTTCCCCTGGTCAGCCCTTTTACCTGTCTCCGGTGACTTGCGGAGAAGTGCAGTAACACTGGCTTGGCACAGTGATCAAGTTCCATGTGGGCACGGCTGCGGGACTGCCATGTGACGCGGCCGCACCTGCAGGGATGTGGCTGCCCTTGCTGAACATGCGCGTACGTTGGGGGCGTGCCGATAATGACATCAGACGCCGGGGGTGGACCCAGGCACCAGGAATGCGTCTGGAGGCGCCAAATTCAAATAAAAGGCGTCCTTTCCCTTGGCAGCTCACCCTTTTGGGAATATCGCCAGATTTCTTTCTATCAGCTCTGCAGAAGATTGGAAACTGTGGAAATAGACAGGGGAAGGGCAGCAAACGTGAGTAGTCCACTTGGACAAAAAGAACTCTTGTGTAACCGCACTATTATCCTCCAATATAATAGCTTCTCCTGCATTTCCATTGCAGGAGGATGCATCCAGAAAGATGGAATCCAAAAGAAGGTTCAGGAAGAGTGCATTATATGCCAAAAACTGAAGGATTATACAAAAAAACTTGTATGTGTCGAGTGCACGTCTAAAAGTGTTAAAGAGGAACAACAATCCTTAATGGAAGGTATCCACCTGATGGTGCAGGAGGAAGTCCAGGCAATTAAAACTGCTCCTGCTTCCCAACCTAAGGCCTGTAAAAAGGGCTTGAACGCAGGACTTGGCTTCTTCGGACTCCGATGAGCCGGACTTGGATATGCCTGAAGGTGAAATTTCAGATTTGTCCACGCTGGTCCTCTTAGAGAATGACGAAAAAAAGTACTATTTTTTAAACTGTGATTTATAAGAACTAATAACAGCAGTTCATAATACAACGGAAGTATCAGGCGTCCAACAACCCAGGTGTGTTCAGGATGAGATGTTTGGCAGGCTGAGAACAAGACATTGCAAGTGTTTTCCCATTAATCAAACACTAAAACAACTGGTGGAAGATGAGTGGGAAACAGAGAAATGGTTGTCGATGTCCAAAGACTTAAGGGACAGGCTCTTGTTCTCCGCTGATGAGACAAAATTATGAAACACAGTTCTGAAAGTCGACATTCAAGTCGCTGAATTAATTAAAGACAGCACTCCCATTTGAGGACACTTCACAGCTTAAGGATTCCATGGACCGGAAGGTGGATGGGCTCCTCAAGTGTGGTTGGGAGACTACAGCCTACCTGATAGATGCTAACATCGCAGCTACCTCAGTCACCTGTTGCATGTTCATATGGCTGTCACAATTTGAGGCAGAAAACTTCAAGAGAAGAATTAGCAGAGTGCATTCCTTTGTTAAAAAAAACACAGGTTTTCTGACTGATGCTTTGGCCAAATGGGTCCAGTTTTAGGTAAAAAATGCAGCATTATGCAATACCGCTAGGCTTGCACTGTGGCTCCGTAGGGCCTGGTAGGGTGAGACCGCTTCAAAAAAAAAGTCGTGCTCAATCCCCTTCCAAGGGTAATATTTATTTGGTCCTGTGCTGGACAAAATTCTAGAGAAGGCAGGAGACAAGAAGGGGTTTCCATCAGATTTCTCCGCCAGAAGCGGTACAGGGTTCAGGCAGTCCTTTCGTTCCAGAGGCCAAAGACGCAAAGGTAAGATGGGCAGGTGGTCCTACACAAAGGGAGGTAAGGGTAAATCTTCCCCTTTCTTCCCGCCAAGGCCAGAACAAAAAAAATCCAACAATTCCGGTAGGGGCCAGGTTACACCAGTTTGCAGGGAGATGGCCTCAGGTTACTAAGAATCCCTGGGCTAAGAGCTGTAGCGGCGAGCACACTGAAGCGGCTCGTGCTCAGAGCAGAAGACCGGACTGCGCAAGCGCGTCTAAAAAAGCAAGCCGCCAGCGAATTTAGACGGAACCATGGAGACGAGGATGCTAGCAACGGAGCAGGTAAGTGAATAACTTCTGTATGGCTCCTATTTAATGCACGATGTATATTACAAAGTGCATTAATATGGCCATACAGAAGTGTATAACCCCACTTGATTTCGCGAGACAACCCCTTTAAAATATGGAGACGCGACCATACAAATTTACCAAGATTTGGCCCCCTCCACCTGGGCCAAACGCCGGCTGCTGCGACCGCTCTTGGAAGTTCTGAGGAACAAGGGGATAAAATATGCGTGGCTATTCCCCTTTGGACTTGGAATAAACTACCAGGGCCGCAAAATAAACATCCGCTCCCCCGAGGAACTTCAGCAGTGCTGGCAGCTACTGAATATTGATCCTATAGAGATTCCAAGTTGGATGCCACTACCTGAGCTACCAAGGTTCTCTGCGCTAACGACCCCAGAGATTTGGCAGCCAGTTACGAATCACAAGTCCCCTAAGGGTAAGAAAAAGAAGCCAAGAGAGGATCTTGATACGATGGACACCTGAAGCATCTTACAGAGAGGATGTGTAATTTCTGTTTTGTTGCAGCGAGACTGTTGCTCGCCCATACCCCCCCATTTAAGCCCTGCTGGGCATCAGCCCTAGGAAGAATCTAATAATTAGAGACTATGGGAGGACATCCGGACTCATACTGGAACGTGGTTACCTAGTCCGGGCAGAGGGTGACAACATAGATCTGAAGATGAGGCCCAGAAAGGAGATCTGTGACGAGGTCTCCTTTCCCTCCCCGTTTGCACGTCTACTTGTTTGCAGCTTTGCAATTTTAGTAGATAATTCGATGGTAAATAAGAACCTCATTTCGTGCTAAATGAGAGAATTGCATATAGTTATTCATCTATACAAGGTTACCCGCAACAACTGTTTCCCCAACTAGACAAGCTCCCTGACCATGCCTGTCAGGTCAGGCCGATTACTTGTAGCCCTAGAACAGGTTTTGCCGTTGCAATACCTAGTTGTGGCTCGCCCCCCAAGAGGATTCTGGTTTATATCAGACCCTCTAGCTGATTCACTCAGCCTAGTTGAACACAAATTTGTGTGTTTTCAATTAATCTTTTGGGGTTAATTGTTTGTACCCTTCCCTCTTGTGTTTTCCATACCTCTCATACCTTTAACCTTACCCCCTTTCTGCCTTCTCTCCTACTGACTAAAGAAAGAAATTTGCATATATAATTGTTGTTCTCACTATTTGTCTCAAGTAACCTATAATGGATGACCTTCGATTCACTTCGTATAATGTCCGGGGCCTCAACGCGCCGGCGAAGCGCCACAACATCGCCCAGCTTCTCAAAAGGTACGGTTCGAAAATAGTACTTCTCCAGGAGATGCACTTTAAGAGGGACAGGTGTTTCGCATTGCAAGGTAAGCAATTTCCCCAGCACTTCCACAGCTCCCACGCTACATCGGCATCCAGGGGGGTATCAACTTTATTTCACAAAACCGTCAATTTAACCTGTAATTCACAGTATACAGACAGAGAAGGCAGAATCCTGTATTTAAAGTGCTCCATCAACAGCTTGCGGGTCACGGTAGCCAACCTATATGCACCAAACACTGACCAGGTTCCTTGGCTGGTAGCACAGTTGGAGGTCCTAAAAAACTTTGCGACAGGACAGATCATTCTTGGAGGAGATCTAAATCTTACCCTGAATCTTCTTCTGGATTACTCCACTAGCCGTTCCCATATTTCTCAGTGTAAACTGAAAAAAATTAATTAAAAGCCTACAAGAGCTGGACCTGATAGACGCCTGGCGCCTATTACATCCAATGGATAGAGATTATTCCTTTTTCTCACAGGTACACCGTACCTTCCAAAGATTGGACTATCTTATGATATCCTCTAGTCTCCTCACGTCACTAAAGGGGGCAAGGATAGATACAGCAACTATCTCAGGCCATGCACCAATTCATGTAACTTTGCAGCCTGCACATCAGCATCCTAGGGAATGGAGATGGAGGCGGAATGCCTCCTTGCTAGATTATAAGGAGGACACATCTTCCCTATCCACACTAATTGAGGAATATATTCAGATTAATTCCCAAGGGGAAGTGAGTGTTCCCATGGTATGGGAGGCTCACAAGGCCTATGTCAGGGGCTTATTAATAGCTCTAGGCTCCAGGGTCAAGAAGAAAGCCCAAAAAGAAATTGACGACAAACTTATACAAATTGCCAAATTGGAACAAAAATTAAAACTTTCCCAATCACAGTCATCATTAGGACAACTAACCGAACTGAGAAGGGAACTCCGGCTCTGCCTCAACGCTAAATTTAATAAAAAATATTTGTACTGGAAACACACTGTGTATGCCCAAGGAAACAAAGGGAGCAAGCTCACCTCTTCCTTAATTAAAAAAGCACGAACTAAAAATGCAATCACCACCATAAAAAGCAAGTCAGGGAAAATGGTCACCTCCACTACAGAGATTGCTAAAGAGTTCCAGCTTTTTTATTCAGACCTATATAACCTCCAATCCCGCCGCCCCACCGATGACACCTTAAACTCAAAAAATACAATCGATACGTTTCTACAACAATTACCTTTACCAAAACTAACTGATGAGGAGGCCAATTCTTTATTAACACCCATGGCCCAAGAAGAGATTAAAGACCTAATAGCTACATCCCCTCCCAATAAAAGCCCGGGACCCGACGGCCTATCCTTGCCCTATTATAAATCCTTACAACCAATATTAATTCCCAGACTGACTACACTGTTTAATGCTCTTATCAGGAACCCCCCTCCCTAGACAGGCACAAGAGGCCCATATAACTCTAATTCATAAGGAAAATAAAGATCCGGCTCTTTGCAGTAGCTACAGGCCTATATCCCTTATCAACCTCGACGTCAAGCTTTGGGCGAAGCTCCTAGCTCAGAGACTGGCCAAATTCATCCCCAAGTTAATGCAGAACAAGCGGGATTCGTGAGGGGGAGGGAGGGCAAGGACAATTGCCGAAGACTCCTTCAAGCATCAAATTACGCCCAACTCCACAACATACCTCTAGTTCTCATTGGAACGGACGCCGAAAAAGCGTTTGACCAGGTTGACTGGGGCTACATGAGGTCTGCGCTGCTACACTACAATATTCCATTAGAGTTTGTATTGGCCATCTTTTCCTTGTATGCTTGCCCCTATGCCAGACTGAAGGTGAATGACTCCTTATCTCCTTCATTTAATATTAAAAACGGAACAAGGCAGGGTTGTCCCCTGTCCCTTCCCTATTTATCTTGGCCCTGGAGCCTCTGCTACTGCAAGTTAGACAGGACCCTGACATAACGGGCTTGACTATTGGAAACAAACTTCTCTCCACTGCGGCTTTTGCAGATGATATAGTTTTCTTAGTTACAAACCCGGAAACAGGCCTCCCCAGGTTGGTTGATTTATTGAAGGCGTTTGGTAAACTCTCAAACTTTAAGATCAATTTTGAGAAATCCACAGCTCTTAACATCTCCATTCCCTACTCAAGGTGCAAAATGTGCAGTGATACCTCTCCCTTTACGTGGTCTGAGACATCCCTAGATTACCTGGGCATCAAGATACCCAAGAAGCTTAAAAATCTATTCGCGACCAATTTTGTTCCTCTGCTAGACCAGGTAAAAAAGCTACTAACAAATTATGACATACCGTTCATATCCTGGTTTGGCAGAAGGAATATACTGAAATCTTATATTCTACCAACAATCCTTTACAGGATTAGGATGATACCAATCTACCTTCCCCCCAAGCTTTATCAAAACTCTGCGATCGATGCTTATGAGTTATGTGTGGAGACAGAGGAGGCCGAGGTTGGCATACAGCCTCATGACCAGAAGAAGATTTGAAGGGGGCATGGACCTTCCGAACGTCCAAGATTACTACCGGGCCTCGCAGCTGGGATATTGGATGGACCTAGTAAAGCCAAGAAGGGACAGTCTCCTACCTAAATTGGGCATGGCTCACGGTAACAGTGGATCCCTGGTGGATCTATGGTACCCCGAAAGTAGCAGATACAGATCCGGGGACTTTAATCTCCTTTTGAAAGCCCCCTGCGAGGTGTGGGACTGTGTGGTAGCAAATTTAGCACCTAGGCCCTCCCCGGCCTCCCCCATGAGCCTCATCTATAGACTTGTGGATCTATCGTTAGAGCTCACAGTAGGAGACTTGCAGGTCATATCCCTTCCTGCCCCCACTCCCTCCTGTTTACCTCACCACTTTTACCTCACCTTAAGTGATAGCACCCTATACTGACACAATGTGAGCTAGGGCGGCCTTCCTCCTTCAGTTTGCTCCCCTATATAGAACTGGCAAGTTGAAATGTTAACTTTTTTTTTTGGATATATTGAATAACTTCATGAAGGAGACCAAGGTGCCTTTTACTGTATACCGTATGTCTGTGCTCCACCTAGCTCTGACAGAGCTTGTATACATATGTTTCCTCCCCCCTTCTGTGTATTACAAAAACCTTGAATAAAAACTGATTTGAAAAAAAAAAAATTGGTGGCTGTCTCTGCAGAACCTTAAGAAAGGAGTACTGTGGGATCCTTCTCCGCTAGTAGTCGCAACTACCGACGCTAGCAGATCAGGATGGGGGGCAACAGTTGCAGATACTATCCTACAAGGTTCCTGATCTCCCAATGTTGGCTCCCTATCTTTGAATCATAGGGAACTTAGAGCAATTTGGCAGACCTTGACCCAGGTAGAAGGTGCACTGCAGGGAAAGCATGTCAAAATTCTGTCCGATAATTTAACAGCAGTCTCTGTCATTTGCCACCAGGGCGGAACCAGGCACCCTCACCTACAATGCCTATCAAAAAGATATTTACGTGGGCAGAAGAGAATGTAAGATCCCTGTCAGCGGTGCATCTAAAGGGCTCTCTAAATGTGGTCACGGATTATCTGAGTTGGGAGGAATAAAATCCAGGAAATTGGTCCCTGAATAAGGACATATTCCAATCTCTAACAGCCCGGTGGGGCTCCCCGCAAGTGGACTTGTTTGCGGACAAAAACAATACAAAGTGACAAAAATGTTATTCCCTGAACATCAGAGACAGACCATTGGCACTGGACACTTTATTCCAAAATTGGGAGATGGATCTGGCCTATGCCTTTCATTCTCTTCCTCTGATAACCCGAGTTCTGAGTAAAATCCGCAACAGCCAAAACAGGGTTATTCTGATAGCACCTGCATGGCCAAAAAGATCCTCCTGGTACCTGCTGTTAAAAACATATCTGCTCATAGATACTCCGATTGCACTTCCCCTTAGGCAGGACCTTCTGTCCCAAGGTCCAGTCTTCTGTCAGGAGATTCACCATTTGACGTTGATGGCTTGGCTCCTGAGCGCCATAGGCTGAGGAAGCAAGGATTGCCAGACAAGGTAATTGAAATACTTCTTAAAAGTCGGAAAGTATCTACAAAAATATATCCCAAAGTCTGGAAGAAATTTTCTCACTGGTATAGACCTCAGGTTCCGGACACGGATAAACTTGACCTATCAAAAATTTTAGACTTTTTGTAGGATGGTCTGGATATGGGTCCTAGCCCCAGAATTCTAAGAGTTCAGGTCGCAGCTCTGAGCTCGGTATTTGATCGCCAGCTGAGCAAAAATAAATGGATTTGTAGATTTTTGCAGGGGGACGACAGACTTAAACCTTTCATCAGGAAGTCTATTCTGGCCTACGATCTTAATCTAGTTCTGGATAGCCTATGCCAGTATCCATTCAAACCAATCGAGTGTATATCTCTTAGAAATTTGTCAATCAAGGTGGCCTTTTTGACAGCCAAAACAACTGCTAAAAGGGTTAGTGAACTTCAGGCCCTATCCTGTAGCAAACCCTATTTAAGAATCTTGGATGACATGATAATCTTGAAACTTGATCCGGGGTTTTTCCCAAAAGTCGTGTCTAGTTTTCACATGGAGCAGGAAACTGACCGGCCCTCCTTTTGTCAAAACTTCAAAAATTCTAAAAAACAGTGCATGCATAGCCTAAATGTCAGGCGAGCTGTATTAACATCTAAAAGTTTCACACAGCTTCAGGGATTCAGATAGATTATTTCTCCAGTTTTAAGGTAGAAGCAAAGGAAAGGCAGACACAAAAGATACCATTGCTAGATGGTTAAGATTAGCTATACAAGAAGCTTACAAAGCAAAAGGTCTGGAAGCTCCAGAAGAACTAAGGGCCCAGGGAGGATTCGCCTGAACAGATATGTAAGGCTGCTACCTGGTCTGCCATCCACACCTTCACCAAGCATTACCGTTTGGACCTACACTCTGAGTGGGAGCTGGCCTTTGGATGGAAGCTTCTTCAGGCTATTGCCCCCCCCTGATGTGTCCATAATAATTTGGCATTGCCTCCATGTGTGCTGTCAGGATGGACAAAGTGGGTAAAGTGGAATTCTTACTGATAGTTCCTTTTACATGTTCCTAAAAAGTAAATAAAGACTAGGGCGTCGCTTGGAGAGCCGCCGAGACGGTAGCAGAACCTTAAGCTCCGCTCGGTAAGGGCATTCCAAAGAAACTAAATCACTCACAAGAGAGGCTGAACTGTCCAAAAAGCTCCAGGAAGAGTCCAAGAGCGCAGGAATGTCCAGAAGGAGAACTTCCAGAGCGGCTCCGACTAGACTGGAGACCTTTACAGCACGCTGGTCCCCCTCTGCAATGGCCGCGGGAGATGTACTTGCTTCCAGCATCCCGGAGATACCCCTTAGTGAGAGTCCCCTGCCTGCACATGAGGCTAGAAAGGAGAGAGGAGCCGCCAGAGGAGCCGCTGAAGCCAGTGAGGGAGCCGATCAAACTGCAATGACTTCAGTATCCATGTCACCTAAAATGGCGCCGGCTACATATCTACAGGACTAGAAATGAACGAGCACACTCATCCAAGCTTGATGCTCGTTCGAGCATTAGGGTGCTCGAGATGCTCGTTACTCAAAACGAGCACCACGCGGTACTCAACTCAATTACATTTCCTTCCCTGCATGTTTAGCGCCATTTTCTAGTCAATAGACATGCAGGGAAGGCATTACCACTTCCTCCTGTGGCGTGCCAGCCCTATCCCACCCCCCTGCATTGAGTGGCTGGCGAGATCATGTGACCGCAGAGTACTTAAAGCGGTCCCGCCTGGGAAAGATTAGGAAAAGTGCTGCTGCTGAGATAGGGAAAGTATTAGTGTAGGATCCTGTCCTCAAGAGCCCCAACGGTCCTTCTTAGGGCCACATCTGACCGTGTGCATTACTGTTGTGGCTGCTGGGAGCAGTTTTGCACCAACATTTTTTTTTTTCATCTCGGGCTGTGCAGGCTATAGCGTTCTCAGTCTGCAGTCTATTATACTGAGTATAGGGAAAGTGCTCCTGAGATAGGGACAGTGGTAGTGTAGGATCCTGTCTACAAGAACCCCAACGGTCCTTCTTAGGGCTACCTATGTCGGTCTGCATTTTACTAGGTGGCTGCTGGGAGTTTTAGTGCCTCACTATTACGCAGCTAGGCCTGTTTGCAGCCTTCTGTATAATTTTTTTCTGGCTGCAGTTTGCGTTACAATACCGCTGTCAGCGTGAAAGTGTACGCCAATAATTTCATAATTATTTACACCAGTCTGTGTCTGCAGTGAATTATACGCACAGCTCAGGGCCAACACAGACACCTTTACAGGGAAAGTGATATAGACAGTATACAGCCTGTATTCTTTTTCACATACACAAAAAAAAACCCTTCATTGGGCTGCCTCTCAGCGTCTGTATTTTACTGGGTGCCTGCTGGGAGTTGTACTGCTTCACTATTTCGCAGCTAGGCCTGTTTGCAGCCTTCCGTATAATTTTTTCTAGCTGCAGTTTGTGTTACAATACCGCTGTCAGCGTTGAAGTGTACGCAAAAAATTCCATAATTATTTACACAGGTCTGTGTCTGCAGTGAATTATACGCACAGCATAGGGCCAACACAGACACTTTTAGAGGGAAAGTGATATAGACAGTATACAGCCTGTATTCTTTTTCAAACAAACAAAAAACAGCTCCTTTGTTGGGCTGCATCTCACCGTCTCCATTTTGCTGGGTGCCTGCTGGGAGTTGTACTGCTTCACTATTTCACAGCTAGGCCTGTTTGCAGCCCTCCGTATAATCTTTTTCTGTCTGGAGTTTGCATTACAATACTCCTGTCAGCGTGAAAGTGTATGCAGATATTTCCATAATTATTTATACAGTTCTCTGTCTGCCGTGAATTAGACCACGGTCTCACCGTTAAACAGTACTGTAATATTACCGGGGCCGCTGCTAAGTATTTCAGCTCAGCTGCTGTGCAGAGCATCCCACAATATCATTTCCGTTGGTGGAGTTGAGATCGCCGCAGTTACCAGCACTATGGACTGGCTTTACAGTCTTCTCCCACTGCATACAGCCTCTATTATCTACAAGTCTCTGGGAGCAGTAAATTACCCCAAGGTATCAGCGCGAGAAAGCCGGTTACTTTTTCCTAGTCACAGCATAGAGCCTCCGCTATCTACAAGTTTCTGTGTGCGGCGAATTAAGGCCCAGTTGTCAGTGCTGTAGAGTGTGGTAATTTATTTGGCCCCTGCTCTATTCGTTATCTGCCATGATGAGGGGTAGGGGTAGGGGTCGAGGACGTGGACGCAGAGGTCCAAGTGAGGGTGTGGGCACAGGCCGAGTTCCTGGTCCAGGTGAATCACAGCCGGCTTCTGCGGGACTAGGAGAGAGGCAAGCTTCTGGGGTCCCCAGCTTCATATCACAATTTATGGGTCCACGTGGTAGACCTTTATTACAAACAGAGGAGTGTGAGAAGGTCCTGTCGTAGATGGCAGAAAATGAATCCAGCAATGTATCAACCACCCAGTCTTCTACGCAGTCTACTGCTGCAACTCTGAATTCTCTGGCTGCTGCTCCTCCTTCCTCCCAGCCTCCTCACTCCATGAAAATGACATATTCTGAGGAGCAGGCAGACTCCCAGGAACTGTTCTCAGGTCCCTGCCTTGAAAGGGAAAAAGCTGTTCCCCTCTCACCAATGCCCAACCTTTGGAAAGTTCCCGGGGTCCGGGTGATGAGGCTGGGGACTTTCGGCAACTGTCTAAGTAGCTTTCAGTGGGTGAGGAGGATGATGATGATGAGACACAGTTGTTTGTCAGTGAGGCAGTAGTAAGGGCAGTAAGTCCGAGGGAGGAGCGCACAGAGGCTTCATAGGAAGAGCAGCTGGACGATGGGGTGACAGACCCCACCTGGTTTGCTAAGCCTACTTAGGACAGGTCTTCAGAGGGGGAGGCAAGTGCAGCAGCAAGACAGGTTGGAAGAGGCAGTGAGGTGGCCAGGGGTAGAGGCAGGGCCAGAGTGAAGAATCCCCCAACTGTTTCCCAAAGCACCCCTCACGACAAGCCTCCGTACAGAGTGCTAGGTGTTCAAAGGTGTGGATGTTTTTTAGTGAGAGCGCGGACGCCCGACGAACAGTGGTGTGCAACCTGTGTCTTATATGATGGCCATGCACCCCACAAGGTGGGACAAAGGCCGTTCACCGCCTCCGGGTCACGCCACTGCCTCTTCCCCTGTGCCCCAACCTGCCACTCAGATCCAACCTCCCTCTGAGAACACAGGCACGAGCACTTCCTGGCCTGCACCCACACCCTCACCTCCACTGTCCTCTAGTCAATTCAGCAATGTCTCTCAGCGCAGCGTTCAGCTGTTGCTAGCGCAAGCGTTGGAGCGAAAGCGCAAATACGCCACCACGCACCCGCACGCACAAGCTTTAAACGTGCACATTGCCAAATTAATCAGCCTGGAGATGCTGCCGCACAAGCTTGTGGAAATGGAAGCTTTCAAAAACATGATGGCGGTGGAGATCCCTTGCTCCTCGGTCCCCAGTCGCCACTATTTTTCCCGGTGTGCTGTCCCAGCCCAGCACCAGCACGTCTCCCACAACATAAATTATGCCCTCCCCAACGCGGTTACTGGGAAGGTCCACTTAACCACGGACACGTGGACAAGTACTGGCGGGCAGGGCCACTATATCTCCCTGACGGTACATTGGGTAAATTTGGAGGAGGCTGGGACCGAGGCAGAGCCTGGGACCGCTCACGTCCTACCCACACCCAGAATAGCGGGTCCTTCCTCGGTTCTGGTATCTGTGGCGGTCTATGCCACCTCCTCTAAACCCTCCCCCTCCTCCTCCTCCTACGCAACCTCTACCTCTCAATTATGAAGTGTGAGCAGCACGTCGCCAGCAGTCGGAGTGGCGCGGCGCTGCAGCACAGCGGTAGGCAAGAGTCAGCAGACCGTGCTGAAACTAATCCGCTTAGGTGACAAGAGGCACATGGCCCGCGAACTGTTGCAGGGTCTGACAGTGCAGACCAACCTCTGGCTTTCGCCGCTGAGCCTCCAACCGGGCATGGTCGTGTGTGACAACGGCCGTAACCTTGTGGCGGTTCTGCAGCTCAGCAGCCTCACACATGTGCCATGCCTGGCCGACCTCTTCAATTTGGTGGTTCAGCGGTTTCTGAAAAGTACCCGCACTTATCTGACCTGCTCGGCAAGGTGCGCCGTGTCTGTGCACATTACCGCAAGTTCACCACGGACGCTGCCACCCTGAAGACCCTGCCACATCGGTTTAATCTGCCAGAGCACCGACCGCTGTGCGACGTGCCCACACGGTGGAATTCTACGCTGCACATGTTGGCCAGGCCTCTATGAGCAGCATTGAGCAATATTGGAATACCAACTCCAACATGGGCGGCGTAGTGGTAGTCAGCCTCCCCAATTCTTTACTGAGGAGTGGGCCTGGATGGCAGACATCTGCCAGGTCCTCGGAAACTTTGAGGAGTCCGACACCTACACAGAATGAATAGTGTGTGGACACATGGATTTCCCATTGCTATGTAACTCGCGGCACCTTGGGTCGCACAAGGTGTTTGCTGGGACCGAGCCTGACCCAGGGCCCACTCACATACTTCCCACACAGACTTTAGCGGATACTGGTCATGGTTTCTTGGTCTTGTAATGCCACCTCCTCCTCCTGCTTGGGGTCATGGGATCAGCACTGGGCAACATGAATTTTCTCTCGTGTTACCACAGTTATCCGCGGCACTGGTTTGGGCCAAACAAAAGGAGCGTTACTGCATTCATGAGACTTCACAGCTGTACTAGTATCGGAGTCCACTCTATGCCCACAATTGCTGAGGGTGTGTGCAGAGGCCAAGGTCCTGGGGGAAATGCAACTGTGCCAGGTTGGGCTCGTGGAACTTGTTCCTGGTTAATCCAGTCTTTGGAGCGGTGAAAGCAACCGCAACTAATTAAATGAGACCTTCACAGCTGCACTAGCATCGGAGTCTGCTTTATGCCCGCCATTGCTGAGGGTGTGTGCAGAGGCCTATGTCCTGGGGGAAATGCAATTGCGCCAGGTCGGGCCCGTGGATTTGTTCCTGGTTACTCCAGTCTTTGGAGCGATGAAAGCAACCGCAACTAATTAAATGAGACATTTACTGCTGTACTAGCATCGGAGTCCGCTTTATGCCCATGATTGCTGAGGGTGTGTGCAGAGGCCGAGGTCCTCGGCGGAGTGAAACTCTGCCATGTTTGGGCACTGTAATTGCTTCATGTTTAATACTTTCCTTGGGTTCCTTTGGCTAGCCTATGCTGCAAGTGCACAAAGACTTCCCATTGCAGTGTTTTACCTGTCTGACACTAATACACTGACTGACTAGGGCAGAAAAGTAGGCCGAGGCCCTTTGCAGGGTGAAACTCTGCCATGTTTGGGCACTCTGATTTCCTCATGTGTAATACCATGCTTGAGTTTCTTGGGCTAGCCTATGCTGTGAGTGCACAAAGACTTCCCATTGCGTTGCTTTACCTGTCTGGCACAAATACACTGACTGACTAGGGTAGAAATATTGGCCGAGGTCCTTGGTAGGGTGAAACTCTGCCATGTTTGGGCGCTCTGATTTCTCCTTGTTTAATACCATCTTTGTGCACCGACAGCATAGGCAAGCTCAAGGAACTCAAAGACTTTCCATGCGGTGTTGAGCTATCTAACACCTACACAGAATGAATTGTGTGGGGACACATGGATTTCCCATTGCTATGTGACTTGCGGCACCTTGGGTCATGCAAGATGGAGGCTGGGACCGAGCCTGACCCAGGGCCCGCTCACGTGCTTCCCACACAGAGTATTGCTGCATTGTATAGAAGTGCTGGGTTGGCACCTGAGTCCCCTTTATACCCACGTTTGCAGCTCCTGACAATTTTGCGACGGAGGTGCCACGGGATTGGAATGATGATCGTACATCAATTTATCATCGATTCTCAACAGCATTGTGGGCTATCGCCCCCCCCCCCCCTTCCCCTTCAAAGAGGGTCGCTGCCTGGCCCTGCCAACCCTCTGCAGTGTGTGTCTCCGGTTCCTCCTCATCGCAGACGCACTTATAAATAGACCTGAGGGTGGTGTAGCTATGAAGCGAGCGTGTGGCATGAGGGTAGCTGAAGGCTGCGCAGGGAAACATTTGTGTGTGCTGTGGACGCAGGGTCGTGCGGGGGGGGGGGGGGGGGGGTTGGGCAGCATGCAACCCAGGAGAAGAGGCAGCAGTGTGACCTGCAGGCAGTGATTGTCCTTGGTTGCAGGTAGTGTGGTGCTTAGCTAAGGTGTGCCTTGCTAATGAGGGTTTGTCCGAAGTAAAAATTGTTAGGGGGGAGACGCCAGACTCTTGACCCCATTGTGGCTTAATAGTGGGACCTGAGAGCCTCAGATGCAGCCATGCATGCTGTCCCTGCCCTTTCCTATCTGTTTCTGTGGTGTTTCCATGACTTTCCGATGTTTTCCAGAGTTTCACAAGTCATGACCTATGCATGCGGTCCCATACAAAAATGCTCGAGTCGCCCATTGACTTCAATGGGGTTCGTTACTCAAAACGAGCTCTCAAGCATCGCAAAAAGTTCGACTCAAGCAACGAGCATCCGAGCATTTTGGTGCTCGCTCATCTCTACTAAATAGCCATTTTCTTTGCATTTTTCAAAACAGGAATAAAAAAAAGTTGTATATACCTCAAAACTGCAAATCATCTTGCAGAAAACAAGCCCTCATACCACTCTACTAACTGAAAAATAAAACGTCCTGGTCTTGGAATGTGGTGACACAAAAAGTCTTTTTATAAAAAAATCTGTTTATATTGCGGGAAAGTAAAGCATAGCAAACCCTATAAAGATGTGTGCTGTCATAATCATAATGACCTGCTGAATAAAATAGAATGTAAAATAATTCCCCAAATCTATACAAAAATAGCTTTTTTTCACGTTATGCTACAGCATAAAATGATAATAAAATGTATTCATTACATTATATGTACCCAAAATTGATTCCTAAAAAAATTAGGCCTCGTCCTGCAAAATACAAGATCTCGTTCAGCTACACTGATGGAGAAATTAGAACCCTATGCCTCTTGGAATCTTGACAACTTGAAACTTAACCCTTTTCAATCCACTGTCTGACGTCTTCAGACATTCTGATTGAAGGCTGTACAGCTCCAGTGTCGGAAGACGTCCGGCACGGTATCCTTACTGTATGTTGCTGGCCGCTCTGTTGTCGGGGGCCTCTCCAGCATGTCACATACCCCAGTACTGGCTCTAGCTAGCAGATGGCGCCATTGTATAATGGCAGAAAGAGAAAAACCCCTTGGAAACCCTGAATTCAAAATTGGATTTCAAAGGGTTAAAATGAGATCTGCACTGACATTTAGGGCTCATTCAGATGAGTGCTGTTTTCACGCACTATAGCCACAAGAAAAGATTGGGCCTACAGTGCTATAAAGATCTTGTAAATGGCAACTTCAAGCTACTTGAAGTAGCCCATTCATACGATCGGAAATGCATACTGCGTGCTTTCAAGGCTCCCATAGGAGTGCATGGAAAGCACGTAGCAAAGACAGGACATGTCTTACCTTTGTGTGCACCACGGAGCCGACATGCCAGTTTATGCTCGCGTGTCCTATCTTATGTTAGGTGTGCTGGTTCAGTCCACCTAACATTCTCTCATGTCAACATTTCTATAGGAACCTACTGATTCCTATTAGAAGAGCGTTCTGTGTGCTGCCAACAGTGCAAAAACAGTGCTTATCGGAACAAGCCCTTACTGACAGGCCATATGTGTGACTTAGGGATTCTTTAGTTACCTCCCCCACACACCTGATGAACTTCAGCCATACAGAGCCATTCTTCTCCTCACATAGTTGGCTCATCTTTTATCAGCAGAGGCATATTCATCATTGAACACCATGCCAGGAACATCTCTGGTGCACTCTGACTATTAATCATTACTGAAGCACACTCCATGGAGCATACTTGGAGCATCCCAGTTGTGTTCGATCCAAAAGCAGTTTTTAAAGCAAAGCGTCAAAATGACAGCCCCCCGTGCAACAGCTCTGAGCCAAGTTATCCTGGACAGACAGTTGTGCAACATTAAAATGGATGGAGAAGCAGCACAGATGTAACTGTCAGAAGCCACTTCACCGTCCGATGATTATTTAGAAGCATGTATAGACTGATGGTTGAAGCCTGTAGAAAGTGAGGTGTTTTTTTTAAATAACAAGTATACATTAATGTTCAGCTTGTTACAATTAATAGATGAATAATTCACACAAACTAGCTTACATCAGCTTCAAACTTCTGGTCACATGATGCTGGTGCTTGATATGTTCATCACTGCATCTGCTGGAGCATGAGTGCTCTACACTCCAGCAGGTCAATGATTCATTCTATGATGTCACTTATTATTCTAGGAATGATTATACCTATTATACCTCATCCACTCTTGGCTTGATTAATGCAACTCATTGCTGATCGGCCTCCCCTGCTCCAGACTCTACCCCCTCCAATCCATCCTGAATGTGGCAGCCAGGCTTGTCTTCCAGTAGCTACTCAGACCCTCTGCCCTGTGCCAGTCACTGCACTGCCTGCCCGTCAAATACAGAATACAATTCAAGCTCACTACTCTCATCCACAAAGCCCTCCATAGCACCGCATCGCCCTACATTGCTTCCCTCAATTCAATCCACCACCCAGCCTGGACCCTCTGCTCTGCTAACGAAATAAGACTAAGTGCCCCTCTAATTTGAACCTCTCATTGCCACCTCCAAGACTTCTCCAGAGCAGCACCTGTCCTCTGGAATGCGCTACCAAAAAATATCCGGGCAATCATTGACACACTAAACTTCAGGCGTGCTCTAAAAACACCCCTCTTCAGGGAGGCATACCATATACCCTAAACCAAACCCCTCTGTACTCTGCCTGATAACATGCTTCCTGTCCACAGACTGCAATCCCTGCTACCCGTAATCAACTGGCACCTGCAGTCATATTGATTCCAACACTATACGGCCTGACAATTGTCTGTGTGTATAGCATCCTTCACTCTCCACCTCACCATACCGTTCATATCTCCAGCCCCTTCACCTTCTGTATCACCTCACTATTTGTAGTGTGTAAGCTTGTTGGAGCAGGACCCTTACCCCTACTGTTTCCATCAATTGATTACTTCATGTAACCGTGGTCTTGTTTTATTTCCCCTGTACTGAAAGTGCTGCGGAATATGTTGGCGCAATATAAATAAAGATTATTATTATTGCCTAAGATTGTGTATAATACCAGCCTTACCCATCTTTACATTTATCTATTTACAGTAACTATATGGAAGGATACTTACAATACGTAATTTTTCTCTTTGCCATTTATAATATTAACCAGAATCCTGACATCTTACCCAATTTTACACTGGGATACCATTTTTATGACACATCCATGTATGAACTATTCGCAATACGTAATGTTTTACATCTTCTGTCCGGCCCTGATAAGATGATACCTAATTACTCGTGTACAGGCCATGGCCAGCTGGCCGGGATCATCGGAGATCGATACTCATCTACCACACTTCCAGCAGCACAAGTCCTTGGCCTCTATGGATATCCTCAGGTATTATATCCTCTAGGCATTTATCATCTGGATTGTGTAGAATTGTGGTGTCAATAAGTTGCACTTTAGTGCCAACAATTCTTATTTATTTTTAAAGGGACACTTTTCCTAAAGTGGTCAGGACTTGGTGTGAATTCTAGCTGGACTATATGCCAGTTCATTGATGCCGTAGGTCTCAGATTCCATCAGATTCCATCATGTCTGGCATTTGACACATATGTGAACACAGCCTGTGGGGCGGAAGGGGAAGAGCCATATAGAAATATATTTGTGCACAGACTATGTTATGTTATATGGGTTTGAGAAAACAAACACTTAGGGCCTAGACACACGAACGCATCGGCACCCATGTTACTGCACGAAGTAGTAGACGGCCGCACTTCAGGACGGACGACTCTCCGCAGCGCTGGAAGAAAGAACACATGACCGGCAATGGAGCCGGTCATATGTTCTTTCTTCCGACGGTGCGGAGATTTGTCCGCATCTGCAGTGGGGCTGTCTTTTAGTGCAGTAACACGGGTGCCGATGTGACTAAGCCCTCATGGTGGTTTCACATGAGAAATCACATGATTTTAGCCTGATGATTTAGTCAGTAAAAAAGCAGCTTAAGAAACCAAAGTTTTTAATGGTTTCCTTCCCATTTGAGATGTTTTTACTGATGCGATGTTGAGAGATAAAAAAATCGTAGCATGCTCTGTCGCTCTGCGATATGAAATTTTTTATCCCCCTTGTATCCCTATGGAGCCTGCGGTTCATTGCATTGCTATGCAGCAAGCATGCATTGCAATGCAATGTGATTTTAATATTTGAAAGTCCCATTGACTTTTGCGCTAAAATATTGTGTGATTGTATCACGGGCGACAGCGATGCGAGACTATTTTCCAAAAAAAGCATCGCTGACGCTCAAAAAATGCAGGAACAAAAATGGGATTTTGCAGTGATTTTTCTCGTAGCAAAATCGCAATCGCCCGTGTGGAATTAGCTGTAGAGATCTCTGAAACGTAATGTGTATTTGTAAGATCTTTATTTATGAACCCTTTAGTGACTGGCCTCTTTTGCACCTTAACCCATTAATGACCGGGCCCGCTTTTTTCCCATTTTTGTTTTTTCCTCCCAGCTTTTAAAAACTGTAATTGCTTTATTTATCCTTTGACGGTGCCGTATGAGGGCTTTTTGCGGGACGATTGTATTTTTCAATGGTGCTATTTAATGTACCATATAATGTACTGAAAAACTTTTAAATATTCTAAGTGGAACAAAATGAAAAAAAAAAGACAATCCACCATCTTTCAGTGCATCTTGTTTCTATGGCACACAGACTGCAACAAAAATGACCTGATAACTTTATTCTATGGTTTAGTTTTTTCAAAAGCATTTAATTTTTTAAAAATAATTTTAAACCGCCATCTTTTGTGCACAATAACTTTCCTATTTTTCCGTCAACGTCGTTGTGCAAGGCCTCATTTTTTGTGGGATATCCTGTAGTTTACGTTACAAACAAAATTCAGAATACATACGACTTTTCGATCGCTTTTTACTGCATATTTTCTGGGAGACAGGGTGGCTGAAAGTGCATTTCTGGCGTTCTTTCCTTTTTTTCAGACAATGTTCATCATGATGAGTAAAAAATGAGCTCCTTTAATATTTCAGACTTTTACGGACGTGGTAATACCAAATATGTATCTTTTATTATTTAAATGTTTTTATTATAGATATGGCAAAAGGGGGTGATTTAAACTTTTTTTAAAATTAATAAAACTTTATTGATCTTAGTTTTGCTTTTTTTTAAGCCCTCCTGGGGGACCACAACTAGCGATGCTTTCATCGCTCCTGTAGTATGACATAATGCTATAGCTTTACGTCATACTGCGATTTGACAGGCGGTCTATCAAGCCCCCCCCACGGGGATGGCTTGATAGGCAGTTTGCTAAGACAGACCTGGGGACTTTCAGAAGGACCCCGGCTGCCATGACATCTGTACGACTCCCTGTGATCCCACATGTAAGGGGTGGGGGTGGTGTACGGGACCCCTGCACATTGTTTGGGAACTTAAAGGGTTAATAGCCCCAATTGGCCATGCGGCCGATTGTAGGTATTGCCCACGGGTGTCAGCTGTAATAATTTGGAGGGCATGTAAAAAAACAAAAAAACTCCATCACTATTGGCATTTACTGTTAATTGCAAAAAAAAAATAAAAACATGGCTGCTTATTATGTCATGTCTGTGCAGCTTACAAGCACCACGCACAGAACGGACGCAGGGTGATGTTCACGACTATGTAGTAGATAGACAATGCACAGAACAGCAGTGCGCACCATAACTAAAATACATAGCTCAGATGTAAAGCCCATGCATCACAATAGTACTGCACTTAGCACGGCAACAGGGAACATACACACAGTTTTGAAAAACTGCGCACCAGACTATGCGGGATGGTAGCACTACTCCAGGGAGGAGAATAGAAGCCTGGCCCTAACCTAGCAGGGAGGTAACGGGTCTCTGCCTAAAGCAGGGACATCGCCTTGATAAAAGGCGGACCCCCTGTCTTCTTTCTGGTCCCGGACTGTCCATATAGGAACTCCTTGAGAGATGGACCGACCTGCAAAGAAAAAACAGAAATAAAAAGCAAGAAAAGAAAAAAAAACTGGAACGGAACCCGCAGCTACTTATCTGCAAGTAGATAAACACCCAGCACACCAGAGCTCCAAACTCCAATTTCTCCACTATGGAATGGACAAACAGCGCTGCTCAGCAGGAGGGGTGAGAATTAGAGATGAGCGAGCACCAAAATGCTCGGGTGCTCGTTACTCGGGACGAAATTTTCGCGATGCTCGAGGGTTCGTTTCGAGTAACGAACCCCATTGAAGTCAATGGGCGACTCGAGCATTTTTGTATATCGCCGATGCTCGCTAAGGTTTCCATTTGTGAAAATCGGGGCAATTCAAGAAAGTGATGGGAACGACACAGAAACGGATAGGGCAGGCGAGGGGCTACATGTTGGGCTGCATCTCAAGTTCCCAGGTCCCACTATTAAGCCACAATAGCGGCAAGAGTGCCCCCCCCCTCCCAACAATTTTTACTTCTGAAAAGCCCTCATTAGCAATGCATACCTTAGCTAAGCACCACACTACCTCCAACAAAGCACAATCATTGCCTGCATGACACTCCGCTGCCACTTCTCCAGGGTTACATGCTGCCCAACCCCCCCCCCCCCGCACGACGCAGTGTCCACAGCGCACACCAAAGTGTCCCTGCGCAGCCTTCAGCTGCACTCATGCCACAGCACCCTCATGTCTATTTATAAGTGTGTCTGCCAGAGGAACCGCAGGCACACACTGCAGAGGGTTGGCACGGCTAGGCAGCGACCCTCTTTAAAAGGGGCGGGGCGATAGCCCACAATGCTGTACAGAAGCAATGAGAAATATAATCCTGTGCCACCGCCATCAGGAGCTGCACACGTGGGCATAGCAATGGGGAACCTATGTGCCACACACTATTCATTCTGTCAAGGTGTCTTCATGCCCCAGTCAGACCGCGTTTTTTTATAAATAGTCACAAGCAGGTACAACTCCGCAATGGGAATTCAGTGTGCACCCACAGCATGGGTGGCTCCCTGGAACCCACCGGCTGTACATAAATGTATCCCATTGCAGTGCCCATCACAGCTGAGGTAACGTTCGATTAAATGCAGGTGGGCTTCGGCCCACACTGCATGCCCCAGTCAGACTGGGGTTCTTTAGAAGTGTATACATGGAGTTACAACTCCGTGTGGACCGACAGCATGGGTGGGTGCAAGAATGCCACCGGCGGTACATAAATATATCCCGTTGCATTGCCCATCACAGCTGAGGTAATGTCATGTTTAATGCAGGTGGGCTTCGGCCCACACTGCATGCCCCAGTCAGACTGGGGTTCTTTAGAAGTGGACACATGCAGTTACAACTCCCTGTGGACCCACAGCATGGGTGGCTCCCTGGAACCCACCGGCTGTACATAAATGTATCCCATTGCAGTGCCCATCACAGCTGAGGTAACGTCCGATTAAATGCAGGTGGGCTTCGGCCCACACTGCATGCCCCAGTCAGACTGGGGTTCTTTAGAAGTGTACACATGGAGTTACAACTCCGTGTGGACCGACAGCATGGGTGGGTGCCAGGAAGCCACCAGTGGTACATAAATATATCCCATTGCAGTGCCCAACACAGCTGATGTAATGTCAGCTTTAATGCAGGTGGGCAAAAAATTAATTGGATTACACTGTAGGCGAGGGCCCCAAAAAATTGGTGTACCAACAGTACTAATGTACCTCAGAAAAATTGCCCATGCCCAACCAAGAGGGCAGGTGAAACCCATTAATCGCTTTGGTTAATGTGGCGTAATTGGTAACTAGGCCTGGAGGCAGCCCAGTTAAAATAAAAATTGGTTCAGGTGCAAGTTTCAACGCTTTAATGAGCATTGAAACGTATAAAAATTGTTTACAAAAATTATATGACTGAGCCTTGTGGGCCTAAGAAAATTTGCCCGTTTGGCGTGATTACGTGAGGTTTCAGGAGGAGGAAGAGGAGGAGGATGAATAGAATACACAGATTGATAAAGCAAAAAGGTCTCCGTTTTTGATGGTGATAGAGAACGATGATTCCATCCGCGGGTGCAGCCTACGTATTGCTTAGGTATCGCTGCGGTCCGCTGGTGGAGAAGAGAAGTCTGGGGAAATCCAGGCTTTGTTCATCTTGATGAGTGTAAGCCTGTCGGCACTGTCGGTTGACAGGAGGGTACGCTTATCCGTGATGATTCCTCCAGCCGCACTAAACACCCTCTCTGACAAGACGCTAGCCGCAGGATAAGCAAGCACCTCCAGGGCATACAGCGCGAGTTAAGGCCACGTGTCCAGCTTCGACACCCAGTAGTTGTAGGGGGCAGAGGCGTCACCGAGGACGGTCGTGCGATCGGCTACGTACTCCCTCACCATCCTTTTACAGTGCTCCCGCCAACTCAGCCTTGACTGGGGAGCGGTGACAGTCTTGCTAGGGAGCCATAAAGCTGGCAAACGCCTTGGAGAATGTTCCCCTGCCTGCGCTGTACATGCTGCCTGATCTCTGCGCCTCCCCTGCTACCTGGCCCTCGGAACTGCACCTTCTGCCACTAGCGCTGTCGGATGGGAATGTTACCATCAGTTTGTCCGCCAGGGTCCTGTCGTATAGCATCACTCTTGAACCCCTTTCCTCTTCGGGTATGAGAGTGGAAAGGTTCTCCTTATACCGTGGGTCGAGCAGTGTGTACACCCAGTAATCCGTAGTGGCCAGAATGCGTGTAACGCGAGGGTCTCGAGAAAGGCATCCTAACATGAAGTCAGCCATGTGTGCCAGGGTACCTGTACGCAACACATGGCTGTCCTCACTCGGAAGATCACTTTCAGGATCCTCCTCCTCCGACCATAAACGCTGAAAGGATGACAGGCAAGCAGCATGGGTACCCTCAGCAGTGGGCCAAGCTGTCTCTTCCCCCTCCTCCTCATCCTCCTCCCCCTCCTCCTCAATGCGCTGAGATATAGACATGAGGGTGCTCTGACTATCCAGCGACATGCTGTCTTCCCCCGCCTCCGTTTCCAAGCGCAAAGCGTCTGCCTTTATGCTTTGCAGGGAACTTCTCAAGAGGCATAGCAGAGGAATGGTGACGCTAATGATTGCAGCATCCCCGCTCACCATCTGGGTAGACTCCTCAAAGTTTCCAAGGACCTGGCAGATGGCTGCCAACCAGGCCCACTCTTCTGTAAAGAATTGAGGAGGCTGACTCCCACTATGCCGCCCATGTTGGAGTTGGTATTCCACTATAGCTCTACGCTGCTCATAGAGTCTGGCCAGCATGTGGAGCGTAGAGTTCCACCGTGTGGGCACGTCGCACAGCAGTCGGTGCACTGGCAGATTAAACCGATGTTGCAGGGTTCGCAGGGTGGCAGCGTCTGTCTTGGACTTGCGGAAATGTGCGCTGACCCGGCGCACCTTTCCGAGCAGGTATGACAAGTGTGGGTAGCTTTTCAGAAAGCGCTGAACGACCAAATTAAAGACATGGGCCAGGATTGGCACGTGCGTGAGGCTGCCGAGCTGCAGAGCCGCCACCAGGTTACGGCCGTTGTCACACACGACCATGCCCGGTTGGAGGCTCAGCGGCGAAAGCCAGCGGTCGGTCTGCTCTGTCAGACCCTGCAGCAGTTCGTGGGCCGTGTGCCTCTTCTCTCCTAAGCTGAGTAGTTTCAGCACGGCCTGCTGACGCTTGCACACCGCTGTGCTGCCATGCCACGCGACACCGACTGCTGGCGACGTGCTGCTGCTGCTGACACATCTTGATTGCGAGGCAGAGGTTGCGTAGGAGGAGGAGGAGGGTGGTTTAGTGGAGGAAGCATACACTGCCGCAGATACCAGCACCGAGCTGGGGCTCGCAATTCTGGGGGTGGGTAGGACTTGATCGGTCCCAGGCTCTGACTCGGTCCCAGCCTCCACTAAATTCACCCAATGTGCCGTCAGCGAGAGAAAGTGGCCCTGCCCGCCTGTGCTTGTCCACGTGTCCGTTGTTAAGTGGACCTTGGCAGTAACCGCACTGGTGAGGGCGCGTACAATGTTGCGGGAGACGTGGTCGTGCAGGGCTGGGACGGCACACCAGGAAAAGTAGTGGCGACTGGGAACCGAGTAGCATGGGGCCACCGCCGCTATCATGCTTTTGAAAGCCTCCGTTTCCACAAGCCTATACGGCAGCATCTCCAGGCTGATCAATTTGGCTATGTGCACGTTTAACGCTTGATCGTGCGGGTGCGTGGCGGCGTACTTGCAATTGCGCTCAAACAGTTGCACTAGCGACGTCTGGACGCTGCGCTGAGAGACATTGCTGGATGGGGCCGAGGACAGCGGAGGTGAGGGTGTGGGTGCAGGCCGGTAGGCGGTCGTGTCTGTGTCCTCAGAGGGGGGTTGGATCTCAGTGGCAGGTTGGGGCACAGGGGGAGAGGCAGTGGTGCAAACCGGAGGCGGTGAATGGCCTTCGTCCCACCTTGTGGGGTGCTTGGCCATTATATGCCTGCGCATGCTGGTGGTGGTGGCTCCCCAGCTGATCTTGGCGCGACAAAGGTTGCACACCACTGTTCGTCGGTCGTCAGGCGTCTCTGTGAAAAACTGCCACACCTTAGAGCACCTTGGCCTCTGCAGGGTGGCATGGCACGAGGGGGCGCTTTGGGAAACAGTTGGTGGATTATTTGGTCTGGCCCTGCCTCTACCCCTGGCCACCGCACTGGCTCGGCCTGTGCCCGCACCCTGACTTGAGCCTCCGCGTCCTCGCCCGCGTCTACGTCCTCTAGGCCTACCCCTACCCCTCAGCATGCTGTATTACCAGTAGTGCAGAAACAGAACGCTGTAATTAAATGTGCCGCTTATTGGCCTGTGGTTGGAGGCTGACTTCGCTTTTGGAACGCACAGCAGAGGCAGGAAAGAATTTTGCGCAAGCCTGCTGTAACACTTAGCTGGCTGCGTATGAATTAGGACAACTACCCCCGGCAGAGACCCAGTATACTTGTGGACAGGAATACAGCGGTGATGTAAGAGGCAACACAGAGGCAGAAAAGAATTTTGCGCAAGCCTGCTGTAACACTTAGCTGGCTGCATATGAATTAGGAGGACAACTACCCCCAGCACAGACCCAGTACACTGAGGACAGTCACAGGCAGCCCAAATAGATTTTTTTCCCCAAATGTTTTTGGAAAGGCCCACTGCCCATATACACTAAATATGTCTTCTGTCCCTGCCTCACCACTACTGGCCCTGGACAATGTAAAATTACTGCAGGACGCAATGCTCTGCATGGCCGATATACAAAAAAAAAAAAAAAGTGCAACACTCCAAAAAGCAGCCTCCACACTACTGCACACGGTTAGATGTGGCCCTAAGAAGGACCATTGGGGTTCTTGAAGCCTAAAATAACTCCTAACGCTCTCCCTATAGCAGCTCCCGCACCAGCAGCACTGTCCCTGATCTCTGTCAGAATGCATCTGTGGCGAGCCGCGGGAGGGGCCGATTTATATACTCAGGTGACACCTGATCTCGCCAGCCACTCACTGCAGGGGGGTGGTATAGGGCTTGAACGTCGCAGGGGGAAGTTGTAATGCCTTCCCTGTCTTTCTATTGGCCAGAAAAGCGCGCTAACGTCTCAGAGATGAAAGTGAGAGTAACTCGAACATCGCGTGGTACTCGTCTCGAGTAACGAGCATCTCGAACACGCTAATACTCGAACGAGTATCAAGCTCGGACGAGTACGTTCGCTCATCTCTAGTGAGAATATATAGCCACTCTGTACCTGAAAACTGGCAGTATGAATAGAAAACCACACCTCCACCCTACTCCCAGGCATGGCTAATCCAGCATGCATCTATACAGCAAAGGCAGAGAGATTGACAAGCTGCAACAGTTATTCTTTGTATCAGCCAAATTACGATGATACTGATTTCATGTCTGTTTTAATGCCATCACTTTTGCACACTAACAACACTTAAAAATCAGAGTAAATAATTCCTCTGTCACCGCATTGCAAGGCCCCTAACATTTTTATTTTTTGTTCAACAGAGATATATAAGAACTTCATTTATGGAGGACATTCTGTCAATTTAATAGGTACTGTTGTGGTCTACAGATGACTTTTTATTGCTTTTTAGTCTGCTTTAGTTGTTTTTTTTGGCATGTAGGAGTAGGAAAAGACAATCATTTAATCTAGAATTTTTTTTTTTAAAACAATCTTTTTTTTAATTGAAAATTGTTGAAGTAGAAATTGAAGCAGTATATGAGATCAGAGTATAATTAGTACAGTGGAACATCAAATATAGGACACGCAGGTCCTGTGAACTTTGTGTTTATGCAGTTTGGTAGTCACTAGGTTTATTTGGCTTGAGGAAGTAATTAGTCTATGGGATGTTTCGTGTGTGTACTATTTTATGTGCTAGATTCTATAGAGGGGCTGTACGGGTAATGGCTCAAGTTGTGTGTACATGGTAACTGAGTAAGCTCAAGGCTGCCGAACTAGTGACTTATAGCTCATCTAGAATTATTTTTGATTTTTTTATGGCGTGCACTTTGCAGTATAAATAGCCTTTTATCTTCAATTTGAGGGTCAAAAAAGTTATAGTAATTGCAAATTTATATATTTTTTTTTAACAATTAAAACATTCTTTTTACACAATTAAAACATTTCTGTTGCAGCTTGTCGTGGCATGGTGGCCACAATATAGGGACAGACACTTCACCCTGTTACTATGCAGGACAAGTAGCTAATCACAGAGACTGGATTGTCTATATTTACTTATTTGCTAAAAGCCCTTCACAGATATAGACTAAAATGATATCCTTTATTGAAAATTTCTTTAAAACAACATTTATTGGCCGACAGATAAACTTAACAAATAGGGGTAAGGGATCACTTATTGGATAATACGATAAATGGATTTGTTATTATCCAAATGAAAATAATGTGTTGATTTTTATGCAAAGACAGGTGTATGATTGTGTAGTTCACAGTATATAAAGACAGAGAACAATATCTAGCAAAAGTTCAGCAAAATGCAGGCTCGATGCGTTTCCCCACTCCATTAGGAGTAGTTCATCAGGAGCTAAAAAACTGACTTTATATCAGAACTTAGGTATGTTGAAATATATATATACATACGGCGAAGTAACAATGACCAATGTCGATAGATTGGTCATATAAATAGAATAACTCATATGGTAGAGTTACTATTTAGAAGAGAAATCAGGGGGGGGGGGGACAGCAAGGCCAAATTTATGGCTCCACCCCACTATGAGAAACCAGGCTACGATAGAGCACAACTAGATGCCTGATATGAATGCAGATCAGCGGATTGAAGAAGTGTCTGCTATATTAGGCTTAGACACTGATCTAGTAGTCCTAAGTTCTCCCCTATCCAGAGAGACTAGCACAGAATCTTTTAGACGCTGGCCTGATTGCCCTGTATCAATAACCCTGATAGTAGCTAGCGAAAGCACCGTAAAA
The DNA here is from genome assembly GCF_035609145.1 of Eleutherodactylus coqui. Lineage (NCBI taxonomy): Eukaryota > Metazoa > Chordata > Amphibia > Anura > Eleutherodactylidae > Eleutherodactylus > Eleutherodactylus coqui. Next base: position 197,722,646 of record NC_089843.1, on the reverse strand, counting down.
TAACAAACAAATAGAGAGAGATAGAGCCTGTGGCTCTGATGGTGAACCACATTATTTTCATTTGGATAATAACAAATCCATTTATCGTATTATCCAATAAGTGATCCCTTACCCCGCGTCTATTTGTTAAGTTTGTCTGTCGGCCCATAAATGTTATTTTAAGGAAATTTTCAATAAAGGATATCATTTTAGTCTATATCTGGGAAGGGCTTATGCAGGACAAGGGTTAACAACACCATCTCTCAGTGTGCTACCTTTGTGTCGTACCTTGAGAGAGGGGTTGGGGTGTGGTTCCCTAGCTGCTCCACCTTTCAGCACGTGTGCAGAGCTTTATATTCCTACACTAGTTCTTCTCCCTTGCTGTTTATTTCACTTCTAGAGAGGAGTGGTTGGTATCTCTTTCCTGGATGAAAAGCTTCCTATATTTAGTTAAGTATTGGTGATCTCACGTTGTTTTTTTTTAACATTTATTTTTTTGCTTTGCTGTGTTAGCGCGTCTCTGCAGGGATCCTGTCAGGGATAGCCAGGGCCCAAGCAAAGACGGGAAAATTACTCTGCTTTTAGGGTAGCTTCTATTAGAACCAATGCATTCCCTTCAGTGTTTGCACATGTCCGTGCTTTACAGGCATGCACCTGTAAAGATAGGACATGCATTCACCATAGGGAATGCACGCATTGTCTTTATTTTAGTGGGCTCTTATGGAAATACGCAAATGACAGTGGTCAATGTTTATGTCCCAAACTCAAAGCAAATTAATTTCCTGAATAAAATTGCAAAAAAAAATCAATCGTGTAGCGAAAGGTTCAGTAATGATATGCAGGGATTTTAATTTGGTTCCATATAGATCCATAGATACTACTAACCAAAGGGCAAAAGGTGGGCTACCTTGGGAGATTGGATATATAGGATAGCATTGTACGATACATTCTGCTGTCTTAATTAGAGATGAGTGAGTATACTTCCTAAGGCAAATACTCGTGAGAAAACATGCGGGTGCTGGCGGGGAGCAGCGGGGGAGAGCAGGGGGGAAATCTCTCCATCTCTCTCCCCCAGCTCCCTCTTGCAAACTCCCACAACACACCGCACCCCCCCTGATGGCACCTGAATCTTTTCTCACAAGCGGGCAGGTACTCGCTAAGAGCAATACTCGCTCGAGTATTTGCCCTTAGCGTGTATGCTCACTCATCTCTAGTCTTAATGCTTCCGCAAGAGAGTATTCTTTTTATTCTCCATGCCATAAGTCATTCTCCCACATAGACTTGTGTCTGGTAGACAAAAACCTCCCCACTTCAGTAGCCAAATCAGAAATAGGGACGGCTACGTGGTCGGATCATGCTCCGGGATTAACATCATTAGTCTTGGGTAGTAATAGATACTCAAATAAACCTTGGAGAAACAACACTTTCCTGATGGGGCTGCCCAACTATAAAAAAAGAAATACAAATAGCGTTAGACAAATACTTTACATTTAACAACACTCCAGATATGGATCCTATGATACTTTGGAATGTACAGAAAACCTATATGAGGGGGGTCCTTATGAAATTGGGGGCTAAATACAAAAAAGACAAACTAAGAAGAACTGATGAACTTCTTGCTCATATTAAAATCTTGGAGAATACATTACAACAATCTCCTTCCTCAAAATCACATGATGATTTGTTCAAAGCAAGACTAGAACTTCGTACGGTGCTACAGGGTGACTTTGACAAAGAAATGAACACCCACCGTGCAAATATCTATACATCCTTGAACAAACCGTCAAGGTGAATGGCCAACCTGGTCAAAAGGAAATAAATTAGAGCCAATATACCCTATATATGGGACTCAAAAGAAAAGAAGCATAAATTAACATACCCAAAGCAAATTGCAGACACATTCCGCACATTTTACAGCAATCTATAATTTACAAAATAATTCCCATTTAAAACAACCAAATAGTGCTACAATAGCAGAGTTTTTACAAAAAGTAAATCTACCATCAATAAATACCTCACAAGCCGAAATATTAAATTAACAAATAATCCCTGAAATTGCAGAGACAGTTTTGTCCCTAAAAAACTTGAGAGCTCCAGGACTAGACGGGTTTTCGGCTAAGTATTATAAATCCTTTTTGGTATCACTCTCTCCATTCATAGTTTTAATACAGCCATGCAAAGGGGAGCATTTCCTAAGGAGATGTGTCAAGCTACAATAGTAGTCTTGCCCAAGCCTGGCAAGGAACCTAATAATATGGCAAATTTTAGGCCAATCTCCCTATTTAATACATACGCTAAGACTTACGCCAAAATACTTGCAGGTAAATTGGTGAAGGTTCTTCCGTATATAATTAATTTTGACCAGATTGACTTTGTTAGAGTCAGGCAGGCCCCGGATGGCTCGAGAAAAATCCTAAACATTTTACATTTTGTGGAATCCTCCCAAATACCCGCAATCATGTTGGCCTTGGATGCAGAAAAAGCTTTTGATAGGGTTCATTGGGGGTATGCCTTTGAAACTTTAAAAAAATTTGGATTGGGAAGGGTGTGGTCTGTGCCATCCAAGCTTTGTACTCACATCCTACTGCTAGTGTTAATAGACAGAGTTCTGTCAGACCCTCTGAAGATTACAAACGGTAGAAGACAGGGTTGTCCATTATCTCCAATTCTATATGTTCTCATGGTGGAACCACTAGCGGAACTAATCCAATCTTCTCCTGAAGTAAGATGTATTCCTCTAAACTCCCGTCAATATAAAATAGGACTGTTCGTAGACGACATAATCTTGACTATCACCCGTCCTTTGGAATCCTTAAGAGCAATTTAGTAATGGCTCTTTATACAAATTAAACTTGGATAAATTGTTAATCCTTGGGGCAAATATACCAAACAATCTAAAATCTACAATCCAAGCAGATTTCTCTTTTAGGTGAGAAAGAAAAGTATACCACTCCTAGGAGTAGTCCTAACCCCTAGTGTTAAGAATTTAGAAAAAGAAAAATACCCAGCACTTCTAACCACTACTCCTGCCAATTCCAATATCCAAAGATCCTTTAACTAGATCACAAAACCAATTATCCAACTTTATATAAGGGGGGGGGGATCGCGTTTGTCATTATCAACTTTAGCCATGCATCGGAGACATGGAGAGGCGGGTATACCTAATTTAGAGATGTACTTCAAAGCCATTGTACTAAATCAAACCAGAAGCTGGGTAAAACAAAAGTGTGGACCAGCATGGGTAGGTATTGAAAAAAGTTTAGCAAAAGGAGCCCCAGGCTAACTAATACTCTATGCAGCATCAGTGGAGGCTATACTGGGCTCTTCAGAGATGAAAATATTGAGTGCAGGGATGTCTTTGTCAGGACAGTGTCCGGGATATGGGGGTCCCTGAGACATCCCGCAACCCCTGTCCCTGCCTACTTGCCCCCCTGGGCTAACCCCCCGGGGCGACAACTGGGCGGCGGTCCCTACCCTCACTAGGGAAGCGGGACACGGGAAGACAAACAGACACTGAAGACAAACAAACGGTAGAGTGGTCAGACAATCCGGGTCGGCAACAGGAGGGTACGCAGTACAGAGGGGTCACAAAAGAGCAGTCAGAAATAACGCGGGTGCAGCTGGAGAACCAAACTAACACTGGCAAGGACTGGAAGGAAAACACACACTTTTAAATGCTGTCAGAGCTCCCGCCCCAGCAGCTGATTGGGGCGGGGAGCCTGACAGCAGCAGGGCAATCAGGAGGTGCTGGGGACACGCCCCCAGCCTTCAGAACAGACCATTACCAGGGAAGCCTGCTTGGTAGTTAGGTAACTCGAGAAGCACCTGCTGCCTCCCTAACAACCCGGTGGTGACCAGTTTTACAGCGGCCCGGGGAGATCACTAGAACCGGGGCTCCCCTACGCCGCACTCCTGTAACCCGGGTGGCAGGACTGGTGGTGCGGGCACGGCGGCCCCGAGAATTGCTGGTTCTGACAGTCTCCTTCTACACAAATTTCTATTGAGTCATGGAAAGCTTTAACACAAAAAATAGCTGTGTATGATACATTAAAAAAGACGTCATTGTCTCTTGATCTCCTAGGCCTTTTCATGCCAGACCTAGAATTAAAAATATGGAGGGAAAGAGGAGTAGTGTGGATAGATGATTTAATATAGGCAAACAACACACAATCTTTTGTAGATCTTCAGTCTAAATACAAACTACCACATAAGGAAATATTGAAATATCTCAGAATTAGCTCCTTTCTTCAAAAATTCCCAATCCATAACATAAAACTCCCCAACAAAATAATCAACAAAATAACATCAGAACCTGTAATGAGAAAATCAGAGACTAGATTCTTCTATGACATATTGATGGGGGGAAAAAAAAATAACAAAAAGCGCATATGTTGAGTTGGGAAAGTGAACTGGGGGAAAAATATCAAATCACCGATGGGAACCACTAAATGTAAAACTTAGCTTTCATTAATAAAATACTTAAAATGCATACTTGGATGTGTGTTTTATTTTCTATGCAATAACACTGTTGCGATACTACCAATTCACAGTCTTAGATCAGTCTTAATACCATATACCGAGAACATTATATAAATAGTTTATGTTCTCTACATAGAGAACATAAACTATTTATATAAACTATTTATATAATATTCTCGGTACGCATTTTTAAGTATTTTATTAATGAAAGCGAAGTTTTACATTTAGTGGTTCCCATCGGTGATTTGACTCATTGACCTACTGGGAACTTTCCTGCCTCGGTGACAAAGGGGGAAAAATATCTATTGAAACCTGGGAGAAATCCTATAGATCAGCAGAAAAATCCACTGAAGGTCTGAGTATATTGGAAGTACAAATCAAACTACAAATGAAATGGTACTACACTCCCTCGCTGCTAGCTAGCAGATTTAAATGTGAGAGTGGGGGGCGTGGCCGGCTAATGGAGGAGTGAGAAGCACATCAGCTCGGCTCCTGCTTCCAGCACCAATTAACCCCTTATGTGGATGTCCCAGACCCGGCTACCAGCAAGCATGGCAAGGGGGAAGAGATGAGGGACACCTCAAGCCTCCTCAGACAACCCCAGGAGAAGCATTGAGACGTTTATGAAGAAAACAGCGGGACCGGAGGTCCGAGCCGCCGCAACGTCTACAGAGCGGCATCCCAGCTCTGACTCCGACCAGGACCAGCTGATCGAGGGGAGAGCCCGCGGGAAAACCAGCGCCCGAGGCAGCAGCAGCCCGTACATGACAGCCGGAGCCTCTGAAAGCCGACAGGAGGCAGACAGCGGGGAGACACCAGCGGGAGGTGAGAGGACGGAGCTCACTGAAGCCGGCACAGCGGGGAGGAGCAGTGAAGCGGCGAGCAGGGACGGAGTCCCTGTATCCAAGGCGACAGGAGGGGTGAGCGATAACAGTGGGCTAACCTCAGGGGAGAGAGGAGACAGCAGCAGCTCGAAGCCCGAGCTCCCCGGAGCTCAGACAGCCCCCCCCCCCCCCCCCCCCAGTGATACTGCATAGAGCTCCAGGGGACAAAGCGACAGGGTGTTGGATGCCTGAGGCAGAAAGCCCCCACCAGACCAGCTCGCCAGAGGGGTCCCCTGTGCCACAGAGGGACAAGAAAACACTCCCCACGAGCAACAAGCCGCAAGCGGGGGACGAAACTATACAGGGACACCCACAAGGAATGGAGAAAGGGAGAGAACTCCCACAGCAAGAACCCCTCCTGCCAAGAGGGTCCCCAGCACCCAGCTCCCCGCCACGGAGCAGCTCCCCACTTCTACATAGCTCCACAGCTCAATCCCCAGGGCAGAGTGACCCCAATAAGGGCCTTGCAAGCAGTCCTCACCCCAAAGGCGCAGGCACTGTGACGCCCCAACTAAACCAGGGCTCTCCAAAGCCACAAAGAAGCAACGCACCGAGACAGACCGACCCCCAGCCCGCTACCAAACCCAAGATCACCCGCTGGCCAAACGCTTAGGACGACACCGGCCGTAGAGAGAGGCATCCACCCGTCCACAGACAACTGGCCCAGAACTCAGCCCCCAACCCCCATCATTTGGCGGAGGAGGAGGACAACTGGGACTGGAAGAAGCACCTGAAGGCCCTACCGACCCAGCACCATATAGATGCTTTGTTCCAACAACTAGAAGCAGCCCGCAAGGAAGACGGGGCCTCCCTTCAGCATGAGATTCGGCAAATAGGCCAGAGGGTCGAGGCAGTGGAGGAGGCTCAAGAGAAAGTCACTGAAACCCTTGATTCCCACAACCAGGAACTGCATTTACATTCCCAACAGATCCTGGAGTTGCAAACCCACATAGACGACCTGGAAAATCGTCACCGCAGGAATAATCTGCGAATCAGAGGCCTCACCGAGGAAATCGAACCATCTCAACTGGAAACCTGGGCCCAGTCCTTTTTTAATAATATACTAAAAAGACCAGAGTCCTCCTCCATGGAAATGGACAGAATCCATAGATCGCTCGGCCCTAAATCCTCTGACCCCGGCAGACCCAGGGACGTGATCTGCCGAATCCATTTTTACAAGGATAAAGACTTGATACAACAAAAAATGCGCCACATCAAAGACTTGAACTACAAGGGCTCCCCGATTCAGATTCTCCCAGACCTCTCGCGTCGAACCCTACAGCTGCGCAGGGTGCTACGGCCCCTGCTGACTTCTACAAGAAAAAGAGATCCCGTACCGTTGGGGTTTCCCCTTCCAGCTCCACGCAACAAGGAACGGCAAGACAACAACCTTCAGAGGCCTAGGGGATCTACCAAACTTCCTAGGCACCTTAGAACTCCCAGCGGTCCGACTTCCGGACTGGCCGTCACCAAGTGCCCTCCCAACGTTGCCCCCCAGGAACACCTGGCAGACTGCGACAAAAAGCTCCAGACGAGGCAGAAAAGGCCCCCCACAAGGAAGGGAGGAACAACACCAGAGGCGACACGGGAGACTGAATCAGCCGGACTGATAAATATAGCGCTATATGCTCTGCTTTACCCTGGCACTTCATCTCACCCATCCGCTTCTGCCATACTCGTCCCCCCCCCCCCCCCCCTTGATCTTGAGGCTTCTCGCCCGGCGAAACCTGAGGCGCCGGACCGGGAAAACAACGCAGAGAAAACCTGACCTGGCCGGGTCTGGTTCTGTCCACATATATCATTGATAGGTCCGGGTAAACACCTGGACAACACAACACGAGAGGCTAGTCAGCGGGAGGAGCCCGCCCCTCTCTGGCCCCCACTCTCCCACTTAGGGTTTACAGCCTATTGAAGCTGTAATTAACTGCCTAGGTTAGGCAGACTGTTAGTTCTAAGGGGTACATAGCGACCCCCTTTTGTTAATGTTTAAATTTGTGTTCTACGTTGTCCCCTATGTTTTCCCCCATCTCTCTCTTTCCTCATGTGTCGTCCTTCTGTTCGACCCTACCCCCCCCCCACACCCTCCCACACCCTCTCAGGGGGAGACAGGAGGTAGATACCCACTCCTTTCACCAAATTGTAAATGGCAAACCTAACCTTCTGCTCTTATAACACTAAGGGTCTTAACAGCCCGCAGAAGAGAAGACAGCTTATATACCATCTCCATAGAAAAAAGGTGATGGTAGCCATGCTGCAAGAGACTCATTTCAAAGCGGGGTGTGTGCCAACCTGCTCCTCCTCTTACTACCCCTCCTGGCTACACGGTCCTGACCCCCTGAGAAAGACGGGAGGAGTTTCCATCGCCTTACATAGGTCCCTTCAGAGCCAACAAATCGACTCATTGATCGGCCCTGGAGGCAGGTATATTTTTCTTAAGTTAGAAATTTTAGGCATTGTAATAACTTTCGCCAATATCTACCTTCCAAACCAGAACCAAGTTCCAGCCAGAATTAGAATACTGAAGGCCCTAACCAACTTCGCGGACGGGTCGAGAGTGATCCTGGGCGGAGATCTCAACATGGTAATGGACCCCATCTCAAACTCCTCCTCGGGTAAGTCCTCTGTCTCCCGATCGGCAACCAGGGTCCTCAAGAAACATTTAGACACACTGCAATTAGTAGATCTTTGACGAATCTTACATCCAGAGAAGCAGGACTTCACTTTCCATTCAGCAGCTCACAACTCCTACAGAAGGATAGACTACCTCCTGATATCACACAGTCTCCTGGACAGCATTCCGTCCTGCTCCCACGGAGATATTCTGTGGTCAGATCATGCACCTGTATATGGAAGCCTAGCGGGGTGGGGCCCCACTCCAAGATGACAATCTTGGAGATTAAATGACAATCTTCTGAGAGACCCCATCTGCGCCGCGGCATTAAGAAAGGAGATAGAAGCCTTTAAAGAGACGCACCAGCTAGACCAAACCCCTGCGCCAATTAAATGGGAGGCACCCTAAGTGTATATTAAGAGAAGTGCTAATCTCCCAAGGCGCCAGACTCAAAAAAGAAAGATCCACCACCCTCTCAGGCCTACTGGCATCCCTGAGGGCCAAAGAAGCTGATAACGAACGTCAACAAAGCGAAGTCTTGAGAACAGAGATCTCCTCTATCAGGCAGCAAATTCTTGAGATCCTGGACCAAAGATTCCTGGCCCTCAGAGACAAGCTCAGAAGAGGGTCCTTTGAATATGGGGATAAATGCGGGAACCATTTGGCCAGAACCCTCCACCCCAGAGCGCCACTCTCATATATACCCAAAATTCAATCCTCCAATGGCCACATAATACACAACACCAAAGGTATCCTAGAGGAATTTAAATCCTACTATGAGAAACTATACAATATAAATGCGGACACACAATCCTCGACATCACCTCCTATGAGAGAAATAGATTCCTACTTATCCAACCACGCCCCCAAGAGACTGATGCCAGCGGAGGCAGACGAACTAGAACTAGATTTTTCTTCCCAAGAGCTACTTGGCATAATCCAAAATCTAAAAGTAAACAAGAGCCCAGGGCCAGACGGGTACACGGCTAGATTTTACAAATTATTTGCTGAAGAGCTCTCTCCAATAGCCGTAGAAGCTTTCAATGCAGTAAATAGAGGGCACCCGTTCCCCCAACAGGCACTACAAGCCCACATCGCTATCATTCTTAAACAGGGCAAGGACTCCTCGGCCTGCGGAAGCTACAGACCAATATCCTTAATTAATGTTGATATAAAGATGTTCGCCAAGCTGATAGCAAATAGACTGCAAAATCATATCCCAAAGCTGATTCATTTGGAGCAAGTCGGTTTTGTCCCGGGCAGAGAGTCACAAGACAACACCATCAAGACGATGTCCCTGATAGCCAGAGCCAAAGAATCAAAAACCCCCTTATGCCTCTTGTCAATCGACGCCGAAAAGGCGTTCGACAGGGTGAGCTGGATCTTTCTCTCCGCCACCCTGGGGGCAATCGGACTAGGACCACGGATGCGCCAGTGGATCATGGCGCTCTACAAAGACCCCACAGCCAGGATCAGGGTAAATGGGACCCTGTCAGACCCACTCAAAGTTAGCAACGGGACAAGGCAGGGGTGCCCCCTCTCCGCCTTCCTATATATTTTGACCATGGAGACCCTAGCTAACGCCATCCGAAGTAACGATTCGATAAGAGGCATCAGGGTCGGCTCCGCTGAACACAAAATGGCACTATTTGCTGACGATTTGTTGCTGTACCTGTCCAACCCCCGAGTCAGTATGCCCGTACTGTTAAAGGAATTTGAAAAGTTTGGAAGGCTTAATAATTATAAGATCAACGCGCAGAAGTCAGAGGCCCTTAACGTCACACTTCCGCAGGCCGAGGTCTCCCACTTGAAATCGGTGCTCCCGTTCCGCTGGGTCAGCTCTCACCTAAAATACTTGGGGGCCAACATTCCAACCGACCTATCACTCTCCTTCAAACTAAATTTCATCCCTTTTGCCGAAAACCTGGAGAGGGATCTGGGCAAATGGAGTCCCCTATACCTCTCTTGGAACGGCTGGGTAAACGCAATCAAAATGGATGCTCTGCCCAAATTCCTTTATCTATGCCAAACTATGACTATAGGGCTCCCAAGAACCTTCCTGAAAAAAATCAGATCCTTGATCACAGACTTTGTTTGGAGGGGACGTAAACCGTGCATGCGATACTCGCTGCTGATGAGGAGTAAGGAAAGGGGAGGCCTAGGCCTACCGGACTTCTCCCTCTACCACAAGGCTAGTATTGCAAACTGTGTGCACGATATCCTCAAAAATAGAAGATCTAGACTCTGGGTTGACATCGAACACGAGGGAGAAAGAGACGGTCTATACGGAGCTCCTTGGATACCCCCCAAAGGGATAAAACACATCCCCAATATCTCTCCCTTCGGACTACTCCTATTCAAAACATGGGCGAGTTTCGCCCCGAGACATGGACTGGTCTCTGTCCCAGGCCCTCTAACCCCGCTTCTGGCAAACCCCTCATTTGACGCAACTTTAAGACAGAAGGGCCTGCTGGCCATCCCAGTAGACCCGCTCCCCAGAGTGAGGGACGTAGTGTCTCAGACGGGTCTGAAACCCATGACCAAGATCCTAAACCAGCACCCACCTCAGCCAGGATTCTGGCTTCAGTATTTGCAAATGAGAGGATTTGTGAGCTCGCTGACACCGAAAGAAAACCTGACGGCGCCCCTAAAGGCGTTTGAACAACTCTGTATGTCAGACCTAAGCCAGAGGCACATGATTTCCACACTCTACAAGTTGCTACTGGATCGGGAGGCAGAGGAGGAGACTCCGAACTACAGAGGGGCCTGGGAACGGGAACTAGGGGAGGACTTTACCGATGAGGATTGGAATAAAATCTGGGCCCTAACCCATAAGCTTTCCTCAGCAGGTAAGGTCCAAGATCTCAACTACAAAATAGTCTCTAGGTGGTACAGGACCCCCGACTACCTTCAAGGGATCCTCCCCCAGGTATCTCCCTTGTGCTGGAGATGCAGTGGGAGCAGAGGCACAATGACCCACATATGGTGGGAATGCCTTCCAGTGGCCAACCTCTGGGAAAAGGTAACTAAACTTTATAACCATATCAACCACTCAGAGGTAACCATGTCTCCAAGAATGGCCCTGCTCTCACTGTTCCCAGGCAACATAAGAACTTCTAAATCAAGTATCCTAAAACACTTTATAATAGCAGTGAGAAGACTTATCCCAAGGTTCTGGCGATCCCTAACTACCCCAACTAGGGGCATGTGGGTCGAGGAACTCCATACCCTCATGAGATTTGACGAATTGGGGGCTGACGACCCGAAATCCTGGGAAACATACTATAGGACGTGGCAACCATGGGTCGCGTTTAGAGACTCAGACGACCTCAAAGGTTGGATAGATCACGGATTAGTCGGCCAACCCCCTACTCGGGCTAGCGACTAGAGGTAGCAGCCCGGGAATGCCTCCTGACCCTGATCCCACCCCCTCTACCCTTCCCACACATCCTTATCTTCTGCCCCCTAATGGTTGGTGTCTTCCCTCCCCCCCCAAACATCTACGTGAGTGTCCGGGTTTAATTGAGTTAAGCCTACCTGATTGGAAAAGAGGATCCCCCTCTACAATCCCAAACGAGTTCGAGACCAACACCCAGTCTTGAATTCCACATAAAGCTAGAGGAGAGGAGAGGATGATGTTTGTTGAAGTAATTACCGCTTTACTTCCGTCAGCCGACGGATTTTCTCATGGTGGACTCGCTCTACTCCCAGAACATCCCTCTTTTTTTTCTCCCCTCGCGTCCTCACAGATCCCTCTAAAGTCTATCTCCATCCCGTGCAAGGCTTAAGTTATACAACTACATGCCAGTCTTATATACAATAAAAACTTACTTGAACCAAAATATGAGGGGGGCCCCCTCAGGAGGCGCTCGGGACCAGGGCACGGTGCTACCCGGAGCTGGGCCCTACCGCCCCAAACCATGCCCAAACTGGCGCCAAAGCCCTACCGCCCATAGCACCCCTATCTAACCCTACTCCCTCTCCCCCCCCTTTTTTTCTTTTTTTCCTGAACCCCCCTGTTCTTTTTTTGTTTGTTTGTTTGTTTTTTTTTGTTTTTTTTTTAGTTAGGTTTATGTTGTAGTATAAGATTATTAACTTTGGACAGTATAACCTGCCCAAGTAGGAAAAGAGTCGCATAGTCGATGTTTTAGAAGTGTAAAGAATTTTTTTACTTTTGTCAAGACAACTGAGTGCCATTTCAAACTGCTAGCAAATGACTGACAAATGTTTATACTGTTGAAACTATGTGAATAAAATACTTTTGAACGTAAATGTGAGAGTGGTTTGTGTTGGAGGAACTGTGGACATAAGGGGTCTTCTCTCATGTGTTTTGGTCATGCCCGGTACTGAGGGATTTCTGGGAAGGAATACTCCGCCTTTTAAAAGATACGTTGCGGACCCATATCCCCAGAGATGCCAAATTGATTTTACTCTTAGTGGATTTAGATAAATACTAGAGATGAGCGAGCACCAAAATGCTCGGGTGCTCGTTACTCGAGACGAACTTTTCGCGATGCTCGAGGGTTCGTTTCGAGTAACGAACCCCATTGAAGTCAATGGGCGACCCGAGCATTTTTGTATATCGCCGATGCTCGCTAAGGTTTTCATTTGTGAAAATCTGGGAAATTCAAGAAAGTTATGAGAACGACACAGAAACGGATGGGGCAGGCGAGGGGATACATGTTGGGCTGCATCTCAAGTTCCCAGGTCCCACTATTAAGCCACAATAGCGGCAAGAGTGGCCCCCCCCAACAATTTTTACTTCTGTGGGAAAAAAAAAAAACTCATTAGCAAGGCATACCTTAGCTAAGCACCACACTACCTCCAACAAAGCACAATCACTGCCTGCATGACACTCCGCTGCCACTTCTCCTGGGTTACATGCTGCACGACCCAGTGTCCATAGCGCACACCAAAGTGTCCCTGCGCAGCCTTCAGCTGCCCTCATGCCACACCACCCTCATGTCTATTTATAAGTGCGTCTGTCATGAGGAGGAACCGCAGGCACACACTGCAGAGGGTTGGCAAGGCCAGGCAGCGGCCCTCTTTAAATGGGGCGAGGCGATAGCCCATAATGCTGTACAGAAGCAATGAGAAATCCAATCCTGTGCCACCTCCATCAGGAGCTGCACACGTGGGCATAGCAATGAAGAACCCATGTGCCACACACTATTCATTCTGTCAAGGTGTCTGCATGCCCCAGTCAGACCGGGGGTTTTTATAAACAGTCACAGGCAGGTACAACTCCGCAATGGGAATTCCGTGTGCACGCACAGCATGGTTGGCTCCCTGGAACCCACCGGCTGTACATAAATGTATCCCATTGCAGTGCCGTGGACAGCAGAGCTAACGTCAGATTAAATGCAGGTGGACTTCGGCCCACACTGCATGCCCCAGTCACACTGGGTTTTTTTATAAGTAGACACAGGCAGGTTCAACTCCCTATTGTGAAGTCCCTGTGGACCCACAGCATGGGTGGCTCCCTGGAACCCACCGGCGATACATAAATAAATCCCATTGCAGTGCCCAGCACAGCTGAGGTAATGTCAGGTTTAATGCAGGTGGGATTCGGCCCACACTGCATGCCCCAGTCAGACTGGGGTTCTTTAGAAGTGGACACATGCAGTTACAACTCCGTGTGGACCGACAGCATGGGTGGGTCCTAGGAAGCCACCGGCGATACATAAATTTATCCCATTGCTGTGCCCAGCACAGCTGAGGAAACGTCAGGTTTAATACAGGTGGACTTCATCCCACACTGCATGCCCCAGTCAGACTGGGGTTCTTTATAAGTAGACACATGCAGTTACAACTCCGTGTGGACCGACAGCATAGGTGGGTCCCAGGAAGCCACCGGCGGTACATAAATATATCCCATTGCATTGCCCAGCACAGCTGAGGTAACGTCCGATTAAATGCAAGTGGTCTTCGGCCCACACTGCATGCCCCATTCTGGCCGGGGTTTTTAATACATAGACACAGGCAGGTACAACTCCCTATTGTGAAGTCCCTGTGGACCCACAGCATGGGTGGCTCCCTGGAACCCATCGGCGGTACATAAATGTATCCCATTGCAGTGCCCTGCTCAGCAGAGCTAACGTCACATACAATACAGGTGTGCTTCGGCCCACAGTGCATGCCCCAGTCAGACTGGTAATATGTACCTTAACAGTAACCGCGTTGGTGGGAATGTGGTGGCGACTGCGGACCTAGTAGCGCGGTTTTACTTAGTTGGTTTTCGGAATGTGGCCAGGATTAAGTGGGCCGTGGCGGGGAGATGGTGGGGGGGCTCTCTTGTTCTGTCGGTAAAGGTGAAATTCTTGGACTGCCACCTGACGGACCAATGCAAAGGTATTTGCCAAGAATGTTTTCATTGTTGGAGGAGGAGGGGGATGTTTTTGAGGCACTACGTGTCCTCTCCACGTGTCCGTGGTTATATGCACCTTAACAGTAACCGCGTTGGTGGGAAATGGCCTTGCCACCATCATGTCTTTGGGAAGCCTCCGTTTCCACACCCCAGTGACATAGCATTAGCAGCGGTATAGGTAGAGCCCAGAATTAGTAACATTTCAGCGGTAGCATTAGGAACAGGCCCCAGTAACATATCACTAGCAGCATTATAGGGGGAGCACAGTATTCGTTCCATTTCAGTAGTAGTAGCCGTCCAGACAGGCCCCAGTAACAATTCCGAAGCAGCAGTATAGGGGGAGTACAGTATTAGTTCCATTTCAGTAGTAGTAGCAGTCAAGACAGGCCACAGTAACATTCCCGTTGCAGCAGTTTAGGGAGATAACAGTCTCTTTCACATTTCAGTAGTTGCAGTATAGACAAGGCCCCAGTTACATTTATGTAGCAAAAGTGTAGGCCAACCCCACACACCTTGCTGTAGCATGAGTGCAGGCGAAGCCCATAAAAATTACTAGGATTACGGGGGGGGGCGGAGCCTAGCTTGCCGAGAGAGCGGCCGCACGGGATCAGTGCTCCTGCAGTAAGAGAAGTTTTCTCTCATCTGCGGACTTTCTGATGCCGGCTATTTTCCGCTCAACACTAGCATAAGCTGCCTTGCAAGCGGAGGTCCATAAAGAGAGGCCTGGAGACCGTTCCGGCCGAAGTTCAGCTCCGGGCCTGCTTCTGGCGCTGAAGCCGGGCCCTAGATTTAGGCGCCTACGCGGACCGGAAGTGAAGCGCCCCTACCAGCTCCGATCTCAACTCCTTTCCGGACCCGCAAAACAACAAGGCGCCCGGGCAAGGTCAGTCAGGGGGGAAGGGACCGGGCAGAAACGGAGCCTACAACCCCGCACTGGAGCGATCCGGACCGCGGGACATCCCTGTAGCGCAACCAGGAGCGACCGGAAGTTCGGCACCCCGGAGCTCCCCACGGTGAAAGCCTGCTCCAGCGCACTTAACCCCCGAGGCCCCGGAGGGTCGGGCTAGAGGAGAGGAGAGGGCGACATACCTCCCGGAGGGTCCGGACCAGCGGCCGCAAGATTACACCAGGAGACACGGCGGTGGCGCCCCCCCGCTCCCCCCCCCCCCCCGCTCCTCCAGCACTGGAGCTTCCAATGCCTGATGATAGCGCTGAGCAAGAAGTGAGACCGGAGTAGGAGAAGCAACCCGGCGCCACTAATAAAGGCAATTACCCCCCCCCCCTCCTGAACACACTTTCATGAACCGTGATACCAGACCCAGGGTGAGGAGAAAAGAGTATACCACCCAGAGACAACGGGTCATAGGCTACAAGCAGCATTGTATCCGGTCCCCCCCCCCCCCCACGGCGTCTCCCCCCCCCCCTTCCTGCACAGCTCAGGTGTGATAGAAGAAGAAGAGTGAAGGCTGCAGCACCAGAAGTGTATACAGAAACACACAAAGAGAGAACCATCAGTGATACATGACAGGAGAACCCCTTTATTAAGACCTAAATCACTACTAGGTTGTTATACATTCCTACAAGTACTCCTAGTAACACACTATCCCAATCTTCTAACAACTAAGTCGCTATACACATCATCCCACCTAGAAACTCCCCCCTTTCCTTCTTCTTAATTCAAGGGGTGGAGCTCACCACCAGAGATACGATGCGTTAAAAACAAGGACTGCTTGGCGGCTCTTATCGGTGTGGTGGCAATCCCAATATATAAATCTTTGTGTATTGGGATTTGGTGGGCCTTGGGGAAACTAGTTAATTCAAATGCTTTAAATCTGTTTTGATTCAACTATAGAAGTGTACGTACAATTACACAATACTATTAGGCAATGAAATATCTGTTTTTTCATAACTCTGCTGACAAAGATGGAATTTAGCCCGTAACCAACATGTATAAATATACTTGACTGTCCAGCTGCATGCACTAATACGGAACTAGGAATCAGACATGGACAACCGCAGAAATTACCCAAGCAATTTTACTGGAAACGTATGCAAATAACATGGGAGGTTTGTGCAATTTATAGTTCATGATGTAACATCCAATCATATCGAAGGAACCCCACGTGGCTCCAAGACAACCCACTCATTTCATCCACCACCTGATGGCCAATCACAGATGACCGGAGGATGGAAGAATTGCAAGATGCTTATCCAATAATTAAACAATACGTTGTATGCATGTAATCTTTGACCTGCCCAGATGGGCGGATTTGTTAAACTCTTAAAATAGGCTACACGCCGATCATTAAAGTTAGAATTGAGGAAGCTATGCATGCTGAACCTCGTGTCAGTGTGAAAAACTTCTTATGCGCATTATCAATTCAGAACCAATATGGAAGGGTGTAAACATTCCAAATTGAGTAAGCCGTGATTCCGCAAAGGAAATCTACGACAGTGGCGACCCAGATGGGACTGTGATCGACAGGTTCCATAGAATTCGGACAGAAGACACGGACATATGCGACCTTGGACTTGGTGGGCCCAAAATATCATCAGAACACGGTGAGATAAATTAATTATCTATACCTGTGTGGCTAAGTTCAGGCTCGCCTATGTGCCGTGCCAGGCCGAATGATTTGGACCCGATCGACAGGTACTTCTTTAAGTCTCGATCACATGATAAGAACCTGTCATAAGATATAAAGGAATGTTTACATGCCTGTTGTTTTGAGAGTACTGGTCGGTTGGCAAGGTCAGTGAATTGCTTTAAGGGAGAGGAAGTCCCCGCAGGGGCCCCCTGCTCGGGTCAGGTTTGGAGTCTAAAACCTTAGAGTCAGGGGGACCTGACGGGGTAGTTTGACTAGGAGGTCTTGCTCGGGTCAGGTTTGGTGTCTAAAACCTTAGAGTCAGGAAACGGTCAAACGTCTGGACAGGCACCTCTGCTCCGGTAAAGTCTGGTAAAAGATCTAGGACAGAGGGGCTGCCAGACAGTATCCCGAGGGGCAGTTTAGACCAAACCAGCCGTACTGGTGCTCCGTCTAATTGTCTGTCTAATTGTGTGGGTATACCACCCATGTCTTGCTGTGGTTATGGTCCACTGTTTGAGGATGGTGGTCCACAAATATTTGTTTATTGTTTAAATGTCCACGAGTAGATCCCTCCGTCTGAGGGTAGATTGATAAACTGTGTAGCGACAGAAATGCTAGAGACTCTAGGGCGGGGCATACTGTGTCCGGCGTCTGAGGAGACTTCTATAATCATGGGTTTGGCAGCCATGATTGAAATTGAAAGGCAGCAAACAATGAGCCAAGGTTAATTCTTACACCCTCCAGAAAAGTGTGGAAGGGGTGGAGAGTCAAGTTATCATTGATTAATCAAGCAATCTTTCTGTGTGTCCTACCTGTCCGTTATATAAAGTTAGTGTGCTTGTCTGTTGTGTAGAGCTAATCCTGCTGAGTTGTTATAGAGAATTAGTATCAGTCCTGCTCAACTGTAAGAAGGGATTGTTCCTTGGCTGGGTTGTAGCCAAGATAATGCACCGTACACAGCGGCGCGCTGTGGGTTTGGACTTTATAGGTTAGGTTGCATTATTGGATCCCTTCTAGTAAAAGACAGACTACTAAACTATATTGCCTTTGAATTGTTAAACGTTAATAATAGCATAGAAGTATAGGCTTGTGCCCGTAAGTGTGTTTGGAGAGAGGAAAAAAAAAAAAAAAGCTGCTAATTTCATTTAAAAAGAGGAAGTGGAACTCTTAATAGAAGCGGAGCAATTCTTGTGCTGTAACATTTGCTAGTTATTTAACTAATATTGGATGTTAAAACTACTAGTATGTCTTGTTATGGAATCTTTGTCATACGCCCGTCATAAATGTAAAAAGTTATATGCCACTCACATCCTGAGGGGGCTCTTAAGAATACAGACTGCGTAGCCCACCATGCCCACAAGAAAATACATCTATGTTTGCCAAGTCCCCAACAGCGTACATGTTAGCAGTCCCCAATTCAATTGTAACCACATACAATGTTAGGTGGTCACCGCTGTGACAGTAGTTACAACATAATATATGTGATTTATGCATTAGACGTTAGAATTTCCTTAAGTGTCAGAAAAGAGGAAGTTACTTGCCCTGTAGTCCCAGCACAAGTAACGTATATTCACAGACAATATAAAATAAATAAATAAACTACAGGGAGAAAGAGAGACGGTAGAGAAGCCAAGGAAGAGGAAACAAGCAGGTAACGATAAGGCCAGGTATCCACAGGAGGAACGGGGCAGATTGACCCGTAATTTGTAAAATGTAAATTGTGTGGTGCATAAGACTTTATCTTTATTGAGTTGTGATGTGTACCCAAGGACTGCCAAACATTGAATGAGAGAATAAGGAAGTAAGTGATTAGCCACACTCAGAGGGGTGGAGCTAGATGATGCAAGAACACGTCTCTATCCAAGGAGGGGGTAAGAATCATAGATAGCCAGAAGGAAAAGTTTTGTTTTTTCTCCTGTCCCAAACTCAGCTTTCCACGGTTCCTGACAAATTATGGGACACCCACAAGACAGGCATAGGGAAATTGAATGTATCGACCATGATAATATATACGAGACCCAGATACACACCCCTGGGTCAAACAGTATCCCCTTAGTTAAAAAAAAAAAAAAAAGGGGGAGAAGGGTCAGCCACACATGTTAGGTGCTGTGTGCTGATGCTTTGGAAAAAAAAAACTGCCAACCGGCCACAATTTCACTGTTAATTTCTCTTGCAGAAGGCTGTAAGGCCTGGAGGCCTCCAAGGACTAACCAAGTTCTGCAGGCCATACCTGTTGCCAAATTCCGCACCTTTCTGGACCTTGTTTCATACTGCCGCCTATACGACAGTATTGACACAAAAGCGCGGAGGACAAACACAGCAATGAGGTTAGATCCAGTGACTTGAGGAGCTCCCTCATCTGCTTTTGCGGTGGCAGCAGTACAGGCAATGGTTGACAAAAATCTTCTAAGTTGGTATTGGACTACCCCCTAGTGGTCCACACCCCAAATGACACCCAGAACATACTCATGCAAGTGCAACCCAAGCACTTATCTCTGGCCTATTAGATCCGACTACAATGTGCTCTTTCCATGCCCCCCCCCCAATATTGCTCTGAGCTTCCCAATGTTGTAATACCTTGAATCCGGCTACAATTCTTTTAATCAGGTATTCCTGGGGGGAGGGGAGGCATAGGTGATTTGAGTATGGCGGATCAGCTATTTTTTAAATAGCATTATTGTAGTGATGTACACACTGTTAATGATGCATATTTTGAGTTTTCTTTTGTAGATGGTATCAGGGTGAGGATTGATGATTCCGAACCAGATATGCATAGGTCACACAACAAGATGTCCTAAACGCAGAAGCTCTGCCTCCGCATGTCTCAGGGCAAGAAGCGGAACCGGAGGCCCTCACTGAGGCGTGTGGAGTGGTAGAAGGTAAGTCGGCAACTTTTTACACTGACTCCTGGAATGCATTTGGCATAGCTCATGATTATGGCCCAATATGGAAGGCCAGACAGCTTGTTATCTCAGTAGGACAGCCAATTAAGAATGGTGCAGCGGTGCAGAGTCTCATGGAAACCCTACTACTACTACCTGGCAATGGAGAATCCACACCGATTTCTACAACGGAGAAGCGAGAGATGACACCCTCGCCGACAACACAGCAAAGGCAGCGGCCCTCAAGCCGTTGAAGAAAGAAGAATAGATACTGACAGCATGAGTCAGTGATAAGACTTTGGACTTTGATAAAGCCTTTGGACTTTGATAAAGCCTTTGGACTTTGATAAAACCTTTGGACTTTGATAAGACTTTGGACTTTGATATGTCAAGGACTTTACAGTTACAAGTCAACGAGGAAAGAAAGCAGATGGGCTAAAATACGGGAGCGACAGCACAGGACGGCGTATGGCGAACAATCAACAGAACTTGCCTACAGAGGTCCCTGTTCCCCATGATGGCCCAGCTGGTATACAGAATCAAAAGCAGCGATGACGGCGACACTGAACAAGAATGGGTGACACCTGGGTTCTCTGTAGCTGCTGCATCATTTGTCCAGTTAGCATGATCTTTGCCATGTGCGAGTCCGGACAGAAGTAAGGTGGCCATATAACACTTGCCTTGACCACTCTACGCATTTCAGAGATTGCCAATTTGACCACATTCAGCTCACACCTGTTGGGGAGTATGAATATGTGCTTGTTGTTGCTCGAGTCTTTTTCAGGTTGGAGGCCCACCCGGATACTAAGGTAAATGAGCAGATAACCACACAGAAGCTCATGAATGAGGTAATCTGCAGATACAGGGTACCGGAAGTGAATGAGGTAAACGAAGGTACACAGGTGTTCTCTTCCAGACTCAGAGGCAGACACTGGGACACATATCTTGCAGCCTGGGGATTGGGTGCGCATCAAGAAGTTCCCCAGGAAGCACCCTCCTGAGCCCCGATTTGATGGCCCCTACCAGGTGCTTCTGACTACTGCCACAGCTGTGAAACTAGCCGAAAGACTTACATGGATCCATCCATGCTTCATACTGTAAGAAAGCTTCAGATCCGGGAGACCAGTCTTAGTTGTGCCAAGGACATTACTCTGGATAGGGCTAGTGAGAGAGGAGGGTGGCAACTGTAATCCTCAGTCGGAAGGATATGGGAGTATGGTTACCTTCTGGTATAACTCGTTCAATGCTCAAGTAGCCGCATATTCCTTCGACTATTGTACTGTGGTCCCGTGTCTAGGCGCAAGATCCCACCGCAGGCCAGATTTAGCTCAGTCCAGCTGGTTATATGACTTATATACCCGGGGAATACAATATGTTTGCGCCACTGATAACGTCTGGGGAGAAGACTGCCGTTATTGGGGATTAGTGGGATGGAACACAGGAATAGACTAGTCCTATAAACCGCGAAGTGCCTTAAATAAGAAAGATAAGAGCGGGAAATCCCTAATTAGTCGTATAACCCTCCTTGAGAATAATAAGGACAGCAGGTATTGGAAGGCTGAACTTAGTATGTTGCTTGGTTTTAATGCGGTTTTTACATTAACCATGGGAGATCCAAGCCCGGGGGACGGGGGGACTTACAGTCTGGGGACATACCGGCACGGGAGGACAGATCCCTTACGGAAGTTTAAAATAAGGGGTATGGTAGATGCAGCCGAATGGAAGCCTTCACTTAGTCCCATGCCCATAATTAACCCCCTCCGCCGTAAGATAAAGACCTTGACGAACATGATGATCATAGTCGACCCTACCTTTGAGGACACCTTGACAGTAGCGACTGGCTACTCTGACCAGAATCTCTGGTTGGAGTTGATGAGGTACAATGGTAACAGGAGCAACAAGTCTAACTGTTGCGTGTGCGGTAGTGCCCGACTACACTCGGGGATGGTCCCCCTAGATCTCCCTGTAGTTGCTGAAGAGTGGTTTATTAGTCTCTTCACGAACATTTCCGCTAATTACACTGTCCGTGAGAAATGGAAGAAGGAATACTCTATAACTACTTGTGTTTTGCACCGGAGAGAGTATTACTGACTACCCTGGAAACTACACCTGCCAGGCAATTAGGCAGGGTAGAGGGAGATTTTTGGGGAACTCACCAATATTTCCCTTGTTTAAAAAAGATGAAGAGCCAGTTCCGATAATGCCAACCACATACGCTACCAAAGAAAAGGAGAAATGTACTAGTACTGTGCCTGCCCCGATCTCCTAAGATGGATTGTCAGTGGAATTCCCATTGCCAAGGGATAGTGCAGAAGACCTTAGGTTCCGGCGAGGGCACACCCTGTGGGGTGTTAACTTGTACAGATAGAGGGTATGGATGCCCGGAAATGAGCCCAGGGAATCCATGGCCTCCCTCTGAGGTGAGGTAGGGATCCCCCCCTCCTAGGAGTAGGGACTTACGGGCAGTGGGAAAAACCCTGACGCAAGGGTGAGGCGAACTGGACGTGTTCACCATTAGGACTATCTCCAGGAGGGACATTGGTGTGGGTGAAGACTAGGGAGTCCCACGCCGTGCGTACCTGTGCATGCTCCTAGTATTGTAACATTATGCTAGAGCGAGAAGAGAGGCTCCTGGTGATAGTTTTGACCCACACATGTACGTTGACGTCATAAGACAGCCAAGGGGGGTACCTGACGAGTTTTTTTAAAAATTTTCCTGATTTATTATGGTAAATAAAATGTTGACCAGATTAATTATGTTTATTATAATTAACAGCGGTTTATAAATTATACTAGAGACGCCTTATAGGGACTAGTCGACCAATAGGACCTACCTCGACTATGACTTTTCAAAATAGAATGGCACCAGGTACGATTTTAGCCAAAAAAGGGAGTGCCTGTAAGATGATAGGGGAGACTTGCACCTACATTCCAGACAAAACGTGACCCGCAGGTAAAAAACGCAGTTGCCATTAAGAAGCTGACCGCACTAACTAAAAAGAGCTAACCTTAGTCTGGTTTCCTCAGTAAGGTACCTAACAGGAGAAGGGAAAAATATATATAAAAATAAGTTTTGGAACATTGTGTATTTAGAACACTGTGATAGGTTTTCGCTAAGATTTTGCTTTATTTTATCTGCAGTGCACTCTGCTTATGTCCACGCAACATGCCGGTGTTACAACGCCCCTGGTCCTGTTACCTTGCCGCCTCTGGAAAAGGGAAGTGGGAATAATCAGCTTGTAGCTCTTTCCTTCCAGACTAATATATATGATCATGCACTTACTAATGAGACAGGGGTTCAGTCATGTTGATCAGTTATTAGATAGTCCTGATTTTGCACTCTTGTTGATGAATCGAGGTAACGTCAAGAAGGCGGGGTTCTATACAAGTTATGCAGTGTTTACCTGAGATAGTAAAAGTCGCACCTCTCCTAACCTAATTATGGTTGTCACCTTTATAGTCATTCTAATTTCTGTCTGTTGTTGCATACAGTGTATTCCGACCCTGATGACTGCCTGGTCCACCTGTCCCACTACGACGTCCAACAAAAAGCCCACTGTCAGCGCAACCGTCGTCATCATGGATCCAGAATGTGATGATGTCGAACCATCCTATACCCCCATGAGAGCAATAGCTCCAGTGTACAACACATTACAAGTCTAGAGTCAGCGGTGGGGGTGGAATGGAGCGGGGCGAGTCTGGTGAAACAGATAGTTTCAAGGGGGGTCTGTGGTGGCAATCCCAATATATAAATCTTTGTGTATTGGGATTTGGTGGGCCTTGGGGAAACTAGTTAATTCAAATGCTTTAAATTTGTTTTGATTCAACTATAGAAGTGTACGTACAATTACACAATACTATTAGGCAATGAAATATCTGTTTTTTCATAACTCTGCTGACAAAGATGGAATTTAGCCCGTAACCAACATGTATAAATATACTTGACTGTCCAGCTGCATGCACTAATACGGAACTAGGAATCAGACATGGACAACCGCAGAAATTACCCAAGCAATTTTACTGGAAACGTATGCAAATAACATGGGAGGTTTGTGCAATTTATAGTTCATGATGTAACATCCAATCATATCGAAGGAACCCCACGTGGCTCCAAGACAACCCACTCATTTCATCCACCACCTGATGGCCAATCACAGATGACCGGAGGATGGAAGAATTGCAAGATGCTTATCCAATAATTAAACAATACGTTGTATGCATGTAATCTTTGACCTGCCCAGATGGGCGGATTTGTTAAACTCTTAAAATAGGCTACACGCCGATCATTAAAGTTAGAATTGAGGAAGCTATGCATGCTGAACCTCGTGTCAGTGTGAAAAACTTCTTATGCGCATTATCAATTCAGAACCAATATGGAAGGGTGTAAACATTCCAAATTGAGTAAGCCGTGATTCCGCAAAGGAAATCTACGACATCGGGACCTCTAATAATAATTCAGAAATACAAATGGGGAAGACGAGCAAAGAGAGAAGCAGCGACCCCCAGAGCACTCCCCGTTCAAATAAGGGACAAGTAGATATGCAGCGCTATCTGAAAGAGCGCAGCGCCAGATCCGTACATGACGCTGCCAGGATGACACCCACTCAAGACCCTAGCAGAGCAGCTGGTGCGGATAGAGAGGATGAAGGGGACTCAGAAGGAGAGGAGGGTGAGAGCATTTCTAAAACCTTTATGAGGGATCTCATGACCTCTACTATAAAACCCGTCCTAGCGGAGCTAGGAGAAATTAAGGAAGAAATGAAGCATCTAGGCAGAAGAGTGGAGGACTTGGAATCCTCTTCCGCTTCCATCTCTGCTCATGCACTTGACATGGAGAAAGTGCTAATCGAACACCACGCCTACCTCAACAGAACCCTTATTATGCAGGAGGATATCGAAAATAGGAATAGGCGCAATAATATATGCATAAAGGGCCTACCGGAGAGTTGGGCTACCGAGGTGCTTCCTAAAATTGCCAAAGAGATTTTTTCCTTACTCCTGGGCGAAGACAGAACAGAAAGTATTTCTATAGAACGTATACATAGAGCCCTGCGGCCCCCTCCTCCAACATCTGAACCTCCAAGAGACATTGTGTGTAGACTGCTAAACTTCCCAGACGCGGTAGCAATTCTGAGAGCAGCAAGAAACCACAAAGACCTCAGCTATGCTGAGTCCCCAATACAAATATTTCAGGATCTTGCACCATCTACGCTCGCAAAACGCCGCTTACTACGCCCACTTCTAGACGCTTTAAGGGCAAAAAATATCAGATACACGTGGCTCTTTCCATTCGGCATTAGTATCTCCCACAAAGGGCGTAAACTAAATATTCGCTCCCCGGAGGAACTACAGAACTCTTGGCAGATCTTAGAGATTGAACCCATGGACCTTCCATGCTGGCTGCCGATCCCCGACTTCCCATGCCTGCCTCGTCTCGATCCCCCTGAAAGATGGCAACCGGCAGTGAACACGAAATCCCCAAGGGGGAAGAAGAAGAAGACCCGAGAGGAACCCACGGGAGACTCTACCTGAATCGTGATATGGCCTTACATGTCTTTATGTTCTCACACTTGATGGACAAATGTCCACATAATGTCTTAAGAGTTCTGTGATCCGACCATTTCTCACCATCTTACCATTTAACAGTTATTCTGCTGAAGGGAGCCGACAGAAAGGGTTACTGTCACTCCTTTTGGTCCATCACAGAACTAATACTTATGCCTCCTAGGTTGCATAGTCTCTCAGGACGCTACCATGCTCGTGATACGACCAGTATTACTATTTGTCTGTTAATAGGCTGCTCAGTTGCACTATCTTTAAATATGCTTAAACTTATTTGTTCATATCGTTTAACTACCCCACCTCATAGGTCCCGAGGTGGATCCCGCCAAGCTGGACTACGTAAAACCTTACCGTTAACTGGCCCGGTGCGGCGCTTGCCCTTCCTTACTCACTAACGCATTTGGAGAGAGATCCCCGGATCCTTTTTCGATTCCGGGTGACTCGCTCCAATTCTCTCTATAGGTGCCCTCACCTCTCTCAGAGCACTTATTTGTTTTCCTTGTTCCCCACGTCTGAACCTTTGTGTCTCTGCCTGGTGTCTTTCCCTTCCCCCATCCACACACACCCCACCCCTACCCCTCTTCTAATAATTAATTTTAGGTGCAAACACCTTAACGTGCCTGAACACCTGTCTTGATACATTGTAACTCCACCCTTATATTCTAGCAGAAGGTCTTGACTGATAGACTTACCCTGTTGAAGCAGAACCACCCTCCGCACGATGGACGTCCTACGGATTTCGTCTTTTAATGTGAAGGGCCTCAACTCCCCGATGAAAAGGCACAATGTTTCCCTGATGGCCAGAAGGTATGGCACGAAAATTCTTCTTTTGCAGGAAACGCACTTTAAAAAAGCGAAGTGTCTGTCTCTACTGGGCAGACATTTTGAACAGAGCTTCCACTGTGCTCATCCTTCCTCATCCTCCAAGGGGGTGTCAACATACTTTCACAGATCCCTTAGCTTCTCCAGCATCTCCCAATACAGAGATGGAGAGGGCAGAGTGCTCTTCCTAAAGGGGTTAGTGAACAACATAAAAATGACCATAGCAAATCTTTATGCCCCGAATGTAGACCAAATTCCCTGGTTAATTAAGCAACTGACAATCCTGAACCATTTCAGGGAAGGCCACCTGATCCTGGGCGGTGATATCAACGTAGCTCTCCACCCCCTGATTGACTCCTCTACGGGACGCTCGCACATCTCCCAACCAAAACTCAGGAGGCTTTCACGAGCTCTCCAGGATCTTAATTTGGTTGAGGGGTGGCGGCTCTTGAACCCCTCTGTGAAGGATTATACCTTCTATTCTCAAGTACACAAGTCATACCAGAGGCTGGACCACCTCTTCGTCTCCTCTGACCTCTTGACATGCCTAGTGGGAGCCAAAATCGACACAATTACTATCTCCGACCATGCACCGATCCACCTGGATCTGCGCTTAGCTCATCCCAAACCCAAGGAGTGGAGATGGCACCTCAACGCCTCTCTTCTGGACCCAATAGAGGAAAGAGAACGCCTCTCTAAACTTATTGAAGAATATTTCCTCCTAAACGGTGAGAGTGGCCCGGAGGTTCCTATGATCTGGGAGGCCCATAAGGCCTTTATAAGAGGTGTTTTGATAGCCTTAGGTTCTAAAACTAAAAAACTTCAACAAAAAGCCATAGACAACAAACTTAACAGAATCTCAAAATTAGAACTTCAGGTGAAACTGTCCCAAACTAAAACCATCATTGACAACCTAACCGAACTGAGGAGAGACCTTAAACAAATCCTGGAGTCAAGATTCAATAGAAAACAATTATTTTTCAAACACGCAGTATATGCTCAAGGCAATAAAGGAAGCAAGCTCATGACCGCTTTAATAAAGAAAACACGCGCAAAAAGCTTCATTAAGTCTATAAAGACTCCTGCAGGATCACAGGTAACTTCCTCAGAGGAAATAGCTAACACCTTTCAGAATTATTATTCGCGTCTATACGACATCAAACAAGACACCCCCCACCCTGAGGGAATAGACATTAAAAATTTGACAGAGACCTCCCTACGTAGAGCGCGGCTCCCGAAACTGAGTGATACTCAAGCTACCTCACTTCTGACCCCCATAACGCAATCTGAAGTGGAACAGCTCCTTGCCTCTAGCCCCCAAAACAAAAGCCCGGGCCCAGACGGTCTAAATCTCCCATATTATAAAGCATTCAGCTCAATCTTAATTCCCAAACTCACTGAACTTTTCAATGCATTGATGAAAGGAGACTCCCTGCCCAAACAAGTGCTTGAAGCGCACATAACTTTAATCCATAAACAGGACAAGGACCCGGAGATATGTAGCAACTACCGCCCAATCTCCCTTATCAACTTTGACATTAAATTATGGGCCAAACTCCTCGCAAAAAGAATGGAGAGCCTTGTCCCCCTTCTAGTCAACAAGGAGCAGGCGGGCTTTGTGCGGGGGAGGGAGGGCAGAGACAATTGTCGCAGATTGCTTCACGCAATACGACTAGCTCAAAAACGCCATATCTCGCTGGTCCTTTTGGGTACGGACGCCGAAAAGGCGTTTGACCGTGTCGACTGGCCCTACATGAAGGAGGTCCTAGATCACTTCAACTTTCCCCCGGCCTTTGTCTCTGCTATCTTCTCCCTCTATGCAGCCCCATACGCCAGGCTCAAAATTAATGAAATTCTCTCAGCCCCCTTTAATATTAAAAATGGAAATCGCCAGGGATGCCCACTATCCCCCACGTTATTTGTCCTTGCGCTGGAACCCCTCCTTCAGCTTGTACGGCATGACCCAGAGATTACGGGACTCTCATGGGAACACCACTCTCTCAATATAACCGCCTTTGCAGACGACATAGTTTTTATAGTAACCAATCCCGAGAAGGGGCTTCCTAGGCTAATAGAACTTCTTAACAGCTTTGGTTTAATTTCTAACTTTAAGATTAACTATGGGAAGTCAACAGTTCTTAACGTGTCCACCCCTGCAAATCAGAGTAGAATCTTAAAAGAAAACTCACCCTTCACCTGGGCAGACTCTTCACTTGATTTTCTAAGAGTCAAAATAACTAGGGAAACACACAACCTGTACGCAGCTAACTTCCCACCGCTATTAGACCAAATTAAAAATTTACTGAAACTATACGATATCCCTCGCATCTCGTGGTTTGGGAGAAAGAATGTATTAAAAACCTACATTTTACCCATAGTTATCTATAAAATAAGGATGCTTCCCATCCACCTTCCGGTAAGCTTCTTTGGAGCACTCCGCAGGGTGTTCACGGGGTACGTCTGGAGGCAGAGGAGACCAAGGCTGGCTTACAGTTTGATGACGAGGAGAGGGGTGGAGGGCGGCATTGATCTCCCAAACATCCAGGACTTATACCGGGCCTCACTCATGGGCTACTGGATGGATTTAGTTCTTCCTATAAAAGATCCGCTCTTTGCCTCTTTGGCAGAAGCAGCGGGTGAAGACTCATACATAGAGGACCTCTGGTTCCCTACAAAAATCAAATGTAGATCCAAAAACTACAACCCCTTGATTAAGGGCCCTTGTGAAACATGGGCCGACCTAAGAGGGGACATAGCTCCCAACCCTTCACCGCTTGCCCCACTTAGTTCCTTACCAAAGCTCCTTAACATCCCGCTGGACCCGGCGTCCAGGTCAGTGTGGAAAAGATTTAGCTCGATTAATATAGGAGACCTCCAAGCTCTAGCGCATAAAAATCCAGCCGACGTCCTTAATAGCTTATTACCGCATCACAACTTTTCCTTTCTGCAACAGGCATCGGTCGAAAAGGCTTTAGGGGAATTCTCCAAAAGATTCATCTCCACCAGACCCCTGACGCTCTTCGAAAAAGCGCTGAAAGAACACAACCTAAAACATAGGAAACTAGCAATGGTACGGAATCAGTTTATCTTAAAAACAACCTCATTTAAACCCTCTTTCCTACTATCTTGGGAAAAAGAGTTAGACATCACTCTCTCCTCAAGCGACACACACACTATCTTGAGCACGTCATTCGGCCTATCTCAGTGCGTACTGGCACAAGAAAGCCACTATAAACTTTTAGTAAGGTGGTATAAAACACCAAAATGGCTCCACGCTTACAAATTAGCACCACATGAGAGGTGCTGGAGATGTGACAGAGAACCTGGCTCTTACCTTCATATATGGTGGGGATGTTCAGTGTTGGCACCCTTTTGGAGGGAGGTGGAGGATACCATGAGAAGGATCACCCCGGCTCTTCGCTTGTCACCCGAGATGATTTTCTTGTGGAGACCGTCTCCTGCGTTTCACCCAAAGAAGAATAAACTCATTGCCTTCCTGATAGATGCGGCCAAAGCCCTAATACCTACCTTATGGCTTCAAGAAACCCCGCCGTCAGTGACCCAATGGATGGCGAGAGTAGATGATATTTGCAATTTATAAGAACTCTCCAGTTGGTCCAGAGGCAATAGAGAGGAGTTCTTCCACATATGGGGTCCGTGGAGGGAACTGAGACGACCCTCCAGCCCAGGTTGATCCAAGTTGACTGTAATTCCAATGGAGACTTGCAGTCAGCACGAGATGGAGAGCCGCTTCCCCCCCCCACTCCTTATTGAGGGGCCCCTAGCGGGCATCGCTATCCCCGAAGGGAAACTCACTCATATTATCACAGCAGACAGGATCTTCTGATCAAGCAAGGCCCTCAGAAGCAAGGCCCCACGCACCTCTCTGGGTTCAATATTCAACTAAAGGTCAGTCCTACTTTACATAGACAGGTTGTTCACGCTTCCCCAACCCTCCCCATACCCCCTCCTCTCACCCTAACCTCCCACCGTACCTACTTCTCCCTTTTCCCCCTCTCTTAGCTATCATAGGCACGTTGTGGCCTTCCCATTCCCCTTCATGTCTTGTTTGTTTTGTCTGTTATTAGTTGATATTAATACTACTCGGAGGATGTTTTCTCCAGGGGGGCCTGATATATGGGATTTCAGTCATGTAGTTTATGTCTTTTGTTCTTTGTTTCCCAAAGAAGGAACCTCCATTGTTAAGTTACAACACGACATAGAAATTCCGTTTACCTTGATTAACATTATCTTGCCTGTTTACCTCCGTATAGTCAATCATTCCATTATTCAACTGTTCATTTGTTCAATTGCGCAATCATTTGATTACTCATTTGCAGTACTGTATGTAATAATTATCTAAAACCTTAATAAAACTTGATTTAACAAAAAAAAAAAAATTACTAGGATTACACTGTAGGCGAGGGCCCAAAAAAATTGGTGTACCAACAGTACTAATGTACCTCAGAAAAATTGCCCATGCCCAACCAAGAGGGTAGGTGAAACCCATTAATCGCTTTTGTTAATGTGGCTTAATTTGTAACTAGGCCTGTAGGCAGCCCAATTAAAATAAAAAATTGGTTCAGGTGCAAGTTTCAACGCTTTAATGAGAATTGAAACGTATAAACATTATTTACAAAAGTAATATGACGGAGCCTTGTGGGCCTAAGAAAAATTGCCCGTTCGGCATGATTACGTGAGGTTTCAGGAGGAGGAGAAGGAGGAGGAGGATGAATATAATACACAGATTGATGAAGCTAAAAGGTCCCCGTTTTGGATGGTGATAGAGAACGATGCTTCCATCTGCGGGTGCAGTTTACGTATTGTTTAGGTACCGCTGCTGTCCGCTGGTGGAGAAGAGAAGTCTGGGGAAATCCAGGCTTTGTTCATCTTTATGAGTGTAAGCCTGTCGGCACTGTCGGTTGACAGGCGGGTACGCTAATCCGTGATGATTCCCCCAGCCGCACTAAACACCCTCTCTGACAAGACGCTAGCCGCAGGACAAGCAAGCACCTCCAGGGCATACAGCGCGAGTTCAGGCCACGTGTCCAGCTTCGACACCCAGTAGTTGTAGGGGGCAGAGGCGTCACGGAGGACAGTCGTGCGATCGGCTACGTACTCCCTCACCATCCTTTTACAGTGCTCCCGCCGACTCAGCCTTGACTGGGGAGCGGTGACACAGTCTTGCTGGGGAGCCATAAAGCTGTCAAAGGCCTTGGAGAGTGTTCCCCTGCCTGTGCTGTACATGCTGCCTGATCTCCGTGCCTCCCCTGCTATCTGGCCCTCGGAACTGCGCCTTCTGCCACTAGCGCTGTCGGATGGGAATTTTACCATCAGTTTGTCTGCCAGGGTCCTGTGGTATAGCATCACTCTCGAACCCCTTTCCTCTTCGGGTATGAGAGTGGAAAGGTTCTCCTTATACCGTGGGTCGAGCAGTGTGTACACCCAGTAATTCGTAGTGGCCAGATTTCGTGTAACGCGAGGGTCACGAGAAAGGCATCCTAACATGAAGTCAGCCATGTGTGCCAGGGTACCTGTACGCAACACATGGCTGTCCTCACTAGGAAGATCACTTTCAGGATCTTCCTCCTCCTCCTCAGGCCATACACGCTGAAAGGATGACAGGCAAGCAGCATGGGTACCCTCAGCAGTGGGCCAAGCTGTCTCTTCCCCCTCCTCCTCATGCTCCTCCCCCTCCTCCTCAATGCGCTGAGATATAGACAGGAGGGTGCTCTGACTATCCAGCGACACACTGTCTTCCCCCGCCTGCATTTCCCAGCGCAAAGCGTCTGCCTTTATGCTTTGCAGGGAACTTCTCAAGAGGCAGAGCAGAGGAATGGTGACGCTAATGATTGCAGCATCACCGCTCACCATCTGGGTAGACTCCTCAAAGTTTCCAAGGACCTGGCAGATGTCTGCCAACCAGGCCCACTCTTCTGTAAAGAATTGAGGAGGCTGACTCCCACTACGCCGCCCATGTTGGGGTTGGTATTCCACTATAGCTCTACGCTGCTCATAGAGCCTGGCCAACATGTGGAGCGTAGAGTTCCACCGTGTGGGCAAGTCGCACAGCAGTCGGTGCACTTGCAGATTAAACCGATGTTGCAGGGTGCGCAGGGTGGCAGCGTCCGTCCTGGACTTGCGGAAACGTGCGCTGAGCCGGCGCACCTTTCCGAGCAGGTCTGACAAGCGTGGGTAGCTTTTCAGAAAGGGCTGAACCACCAAATTAAAGACATGGGCCAGGCATGGCACGTGCATGAGGCTGCCGAGCTGCAGAGCCGCCACCAGGTTACGGCCGTTGTCACACACGACCATGCCCGGTTGGAGGCTCAGCGACGAAAGCCAGCGGTCGGTCTGCTCTGTCAGACCCTGCAGCAGTTCGTGGGCCGTGTGCCTCTTCTCTCCTAAGCTGAGTAGTTTCAGCACGGCCTGCTGATGCTTGCCCACCGCTGTGCTGCCACGCGACACTGACTGCTGGCGACGTGCTGCTGCTGACAGATCTTGATTGCGAGACAGAGGTTGTGTAGGAGGAGGAGGAGGGTGGTTTAGTGGAGGAAGCATACACCGCCGCAGATACCAGCACCGAGCTGTGGCCCGCAATTCTGGGGGTAGGTAGGACGTGAGCGGTCCCAGGCTCTGACTCGGTCCCAGCCTCCACTAAATTCACCCAATGTGCCGTCAGGGAGATATAGTGGCCCTGCCCGCCTGTGCTTGTCCACGTGTCCGTTGTTAAGTGGACCTTGGCAGTAACCGCGTTGGTGAAGGCACGTACAATGTTGCGGGAGACGTGGTCGTGCAGGGCTGGGGCAGCACATCGGGAAAAGTAGTGGCGACTGGGAAACGAGTAGCGCGGGGCCGCCGCCGCCATCATGTTTTTGAAAGCCTCCGTTTCCACAAGCCTATACGGCAGCATCTCCAGGCTGATCAATTTGGCTATGTGCACGTTTAACGCTTGAGCGTGCGGGTGCGTGGCGGCGTACTTGCGCTTGCGCTCAAACAGTTGCGCTAGCGACGGCTGGACGCTGCGCTGAGAGACATTGCTGGATGGGGCCGAGGACAGCGGAGGTGAGCGTGTGGGTGCAGGCCGGGAGACGGTTGTGCCTGTGTCCTGAGAGGGGGGTTTGATCTCAGTGGCAGGTTGGGGCACAGGGGGAGAGGCAGTGGTGCGACCCGGAGGCGGTGAACGGCCTTCGTCCCTCCTTGTGGGGTGCTTGGCCATCATATGCCTGCGCATGCTGGTGGTGGTGGCTCCCCGGCTGATCTTGGCGCGACAAAGGTTGCACACCGCTGTTCGTCGGTCGTCTGCACTCTCAGTGAAAAACTGCCACACCTTTGAGCACCTCGGCCTCTGCAGGGTGGCATGGCGCGAGGGGGCGCTTTGGGAAACAGTTGGTGGATTATTCGGTCTGGCCCTGCCTCTACCCCTGGCCACCGCACTGCCTCTTCCAATCTGCCCTGCTGCTTCACTTGCCTCCCCCTCTGAAGACCTGTCCTCAGTAGGCTTAGCAAACCAGGTGGGGTCAGTCACCTCATCGTCCTGCTGCTCTTCCTACGAATCCTCTGTGCGCTCCTCCATCGGACTTACTGCAATTACTACTACCTGAGTGATAGACAACTGTGTCTCATCGTCATCGTCCTCCTCACCCACTGAAAGCTCTTGATACAGTTGCCGGAAGTCCCCAGCCTCAACCTCCGGACCCCGGGAACTTTCCAAAGGTTGGGCATCGGTCACGACAAACTCCTCCGGTGGGAGAGGAACCATTGCTGCCCATTCTGGGCAGGGGCCCGAGAACAGTTCCTGGGAGTCTGCCTGCTCCTCAGAATGTGTCATTGTAATGGAGTGAGGAGGCTGGGAGGAAGGAGGAGCAGCAGCCAAAGGATTCAGAGTTGCAGCAGTGGACGGCGTAGAAGTCTGGGTGGTCGATAGATTGCGTAATGCACTTTCTGCCATCCACGACAGGACCTGCTCACACTGCTCATTTTCTAATAAAGGTCTACCGCGTGTACCCATTAATTGTGAGATGAATCTGGGGACACCAGAAACTTGCCTCTCTCCTAATCCTGCAGCAGTCGGCTGCGATACACCTGGATCAGGAGCTCGGCCTGTGCCCACACCCTGACTTGGGCCTCCGCGTCCATGTCCTCTAGGCCTACCCCTACCCCTCCGCATGGCGTATTACGAGTAGAGCAGAAACAGAATGCTGTAATTAAATGTGACGCTTATTGGCTTGTGGTTGGAGGCTGACTTCGCTTACGGAACGCACAACAGAGCCAGGAAACAATTTTGCGCACGCCTGCAGTGAGACATAGGTGCGTATGACTCAGCTACTGGAATTCACAGCGCAGAAGCAGTCAAGTGGCCAAAGGGCAGTGGTAGGCCTTAAAGGGGTTGTCCCGCGCCGAAACGTTTTTTTTTTTTTTTCAATAGCCCCCCCGTTCGGCGCGAGACAGACCCGATGCAGGCATAAAAAAACCAAACCGTCCAGTACTTACCCGAATCCCCGCGCTCCGGCGACTTCTGACTTACCTTGTGAAGATGGCCGCTGGGATCTTCACCCTCGGTGGACCGCAGGCCTTCTGTGCGGTCCATTGCCGATTCCAGCCTCCTGATTGGCTGGAATCGGCACACGTGACGGGGCGGAGCTACGAGGGCAGCTCTCCAGCACGAGCAGCCCCATTCAAAACGGAGAAGACCGGACTGCGCAAGCGCGTCTAATCGGGCGATTAGACGCTGAAAATTAGATGGCACCATGGAGACGAGGACGCTAGCAACGGAACAGGTAAGTGAATAACTTCTGTTTGGCTCATAATTAATGCACAATGTACATTACAAAGTGCATTAATATGGCCATACAGAAGTGTATACCCCCACTTGCTTTCGCGGGACAACCCCTTTAAGTATTTTGCTTCAATTTTTTTAAATGGTGAGCTGAAACACCAGTCAGATACTGTATGCAGCGTACATTATGTATACTGTTTCCCTCTGCCGCTATCACGGCAGTGATGTAATGGAGACAGCAGAGCCAGGAAACAATTTTGCGCATGCCTGTAGTGAGATGTAGGTGCGTATCACTGAGCTAGTGGAATTCACAGCGCAGAAGCACTCAAGTGGCCAAAGCCACTAGTAGGCCTTAAGTACTTTGCTTCTATTTTTTTAAATGCTGAGCTGATACAGCAGACAGATACTTTAGGCAGCGTATATTATGTATACTGTTTCCCTCTGGCGGGATGACGGCGGTGATGTAACGGAGACAGCAGAGCCAGGAAACAATTTTGCGCAAGCCTGCTGTAACGCTTAGCTGCGTATTAATTAGGACTACTACCCCCAGCAGACACGCATTACACTGAAGACGGTCACAGGCAGCCCAAATATAGTATTTTTCCCCAGTTTTTTTGAAAAAGCCCACTGCCTATATAGCCTGTATATCTCGTTCCCTGTACCACTGTCCCTGCCTCACCAGTACTGGCCCTATACTCTGTACAATGACTGCAGACTGAGGACGCAATGCTCTGCACGCCCGATATACAAAAAAAAAAAATGTGCAACACTGCTCACAGCAGCCTCAACAGTACTGCACACGGTTTAGATGTGGCCCTAAGAAGGACCGTTGGGGTTCTTGAAGCCTAATATAACACCTAACACTCTCCCTATAGCAGCAGCAGCATCAGCAGCACTTTCCCTGATCTCTGTCAGAATGCATCTGTGGCGAGCCACGGGCGGGGCAGATTTAAATACTCGGGTGACATCTGATCTCCCCAGCCACTGCAGGGGGGTGGTATAGGGCTGGAACATCACAGGAGGAAGTTGTAATGCCTTTCATGTTTTTCTATTGGCCAGAAAAGCGCGCAAATGTCTCAGAGATGAAAGTAACTCGAACACTGCGTGGTGTTCGTCTCGAGTAACGAGCATCTCGAACACCCTAATACTCGAACGACTACGCTCGTTCATCTCTAATGTCATAGCTTATTTCTATGAAGATGCCACGTATGTAAAGACACCCTTCAGTTCCACGTTAGTAGGAATGGCTTTAAGGTGTGTTTTCCAATCCCACTCATCTTCCACTCCATAGAATGATAGATTAATTGTGTGCCCCTCTGCTGATCTGTGTAGTGCAGAGGAGTTATTGAGACCATTGCTGGATCTACGGGCATGGAAGTGCTCTGGAGTGTGAGGGGCTAAGCTGGCTGCTGATGCTTTGAGCTACACGGGGAAGGGTTCTGCATTGTAGGCTGAATTAGTACCTCTGCCATCCCCCTGCTGTGCTATGCGTCCCTGCCTGCATTTGCTGCTGGGCTAAGTGTGATAAGCTCCTCGCGTGGAGATCCTGGTGGCTCCTGCCTGCCTCCTCCCGCGGGGGATGGTCAGAAATGCTTGCTGGTGGTGGGTATTATTGTATCTTGATGCCACCAGAAGCTAGGGGTGTGACAGAGCTGAGATAGAGGGATGGCTCTGTCACACTCCTAGCTCCTGAATTGCTCGTTATCAGTGTGCAGTCCCATCCCCCAAGTCGGCTTGCTCACCTCCTCGCTGCAGCTAAGAATG
The DNA here is from genome assembly GCF_035609145.1 of Eleutherodactylus coqui. Taxonomy (NCBI): domain Eukaryota; kingdom Metazoa; phylum Chordata; class Amphibia; order Anura; family Eleutherodactylidae; genus Eleutherodactylus; species Eleutherodactylus coqui. The sequence goes on along the minus strand of NC_089843.1, from coordinate 197,685,929 downwards.
CTATGGACAGTGATGTACTAGGTCCCTCCGCTGAAGCGACTCTGGCCGCCGCCGCCGCCGCCAGTACTCCACTCATGCCACTCTGGCCATCACTGCTGTTCTGCTGGGCTAATACCGTAATCCAACTGTGGCTGCTGCTTGGCGCATTACTCAACAACCTGGCGCTGCTGCAAACACTGTGGGCCCTGATGTAGTGGGTCCCTCCACTGAAGCAACTCTGGCCCCCACCGCTACTCCGCTCATGCCATTCTGCCCGCCACCGCTGCTCCACTTATTGGACTCTGACCGCCGCTACTGCTGCGCTAATCCGCTGGTAGTGTTGCCGCTGCTGTTGCTGCATTCATCCTGTGGCTGTTGTTGCTGCTTCGCTCATCTGACTGTGGGTGCCGGCGCTGCTGCGCTCAGCCAACGCTGTCACTCCTGTCACTCTTCAGGCCAGCTTTGCTGCAAAAGCCGAACGCCGCTTAGACAGCTTTCTTCCCGACGGCTCACATACCACGGCAGCGCTGGTCAGTGCCGGGGGGATAGGGACACAGATTCTGGGGCTGGGGGAGACAGGTCAGTGCCGTGGGGACAGGGACACAGACTTCGAGGCTGGGCGTGTTAGTGCCTAAGGCACAGAAGCAAGGACTCCACATTGTTAGAGTCTCCACAGCTTGCAATTGACTGCCAATTGGAAGCAAGGGGCTTGTCTGTGGGCATTAACTCCTGCTAACCCAGCTTAGCCCCTAGCTTCTGGTGGTGTCAAGATACTATAATACCCTGGTGGTGAATCCTCACTCCCTCCTCTCTGATCTGGAGACTCTGTGGCAGTGATCTCCTGCTGGGCTGAGTGTGATAAGCTCCTCACTTGTGGAGATCCTGGTCACTCCTGCCTGCGTCTGTAAGCCGTGTACCGGGGTGGGCTCCCCAGGATACAGCGAAGTCACAAACAAGAAAAATGACTCTGACACCAGTTCAGGTGTAAACCTAATTTTACTAAAGCCCTGTGGCCCACGTGACCACAAACAATGGGTAACCCAACAAAACTCACATACACTCAGCCAGATGGCTGAGGCCCTTGTGCTGTACAGCGCTGTACTCCCCAAAGGGCACTACTCTAATAGACTATGCTTTTACCTAATGGGCAGGCCTAAATAAACCAGCCCCTTGTTACCTATTAATACCGCTACTAAGGAACAAAGGAAAGGGAGAGTGATCTGAGTATTGTATGCCATGAACTGAGTTAAGAAAACAGCATGTGACTGGGGACAGGCACAGGAGGGGTTAAGAAAAGCGAACATAGAGGGGGTGGAGCTAAGACAGGAAGCGAAGAGGGAGGGGAGCGGAAGAAGACCAGAGACGAGAGACACGAGGAGAAGAAGGAAGATAGGAGCCGAGAAGACAAGCAGTAGAAGAGCAGAAGAAAAAAAGCAATAGAAGACATTAAAGTGAGCAAGAACAGCAAAAGACCAGGACAGCGAAGAAAAGGCAAAATTTTGCTGCAAGTCGCGAGAGCAAGCAAGAAGAGGGAGAGAACACCGGAGGAGTCCGAGGAAGCAAGAAGCCCCAAGACAGAGGATGTAAGACCTATGGTTATAGATCCAGGAAGCAATCCAGCGGGATGGCGCCGAGTGGCTAGAGGAACTGATCGCCAGCTGCAGGTTGGAATCGGAGTCGGGGAGGCCACTCGAGCCGGCAGCAGGGGAACCGGAAACCGGAGAGGGAGCGACACATGAGGGGGATGCCGGGCGCGGCCGCCCAAAGGGAAGAAAGAACCCCCCGGCGCGACTCAGCCCGAGTCCCGCCGCAAAGAGAGGTGACCGTAAGAATAGTCGCGGCGGCGAGAAGCTGCAAGGAGCAGGACACGCCACGCGGTTTTTGGCGCCAAATTCAAACCGCGCGGCGGGGAGAGTGCCCGCGGTGGACCAGCGGTTACAGCCAGCCGGCAGTCCGCCGAAAAGAAGGGGGAAAACGGCAGCATCGCGGGCATGCTCCGGCCCAAGAGACTAACGCGTGGCAGGGCGCACGGCAGCTGACCCCAGCCTAGAGAAGGAGCAGCCAGGAAGGCGGGAGGCGCGCAGCAGGAACGCAGGCACTTTCAAGATGGCGGCTCACAAGAGCAGCAGCTGCAGTTAGCGGGCATAGGGGCGGGGGGTAGTGCGCCGGGGACGTACGTGGCCGGGGGCATAATTTCTGTTCCGTGCAGCACATGCACAGCGGGGGGGGGGGGGGGGGAGATACAGCCCGGCCACTAGTACAGCGAGTAGCGCAGGCAGTAGGATAGAGAGCTTGCAGGGCAGCAGAGATAGAGGGGGTATATCAGAGGAGAGTAGATGTTTTGTCAGTGTCCTGTGGATCCCCAGGGGGCTCGGGCCTGCCTGCGGGGCAGGAGGGTGGATGCTCAACAGCCGGTGGTGATGTGGACCCTCTAGAAGGGTTAAGATATGCTGACTCGTTGTTTTGCGGTGTTGCCCCGTTAGGGGTCGGTGTGTCAGACGAGTTATTGGATAAGATTCGCAAAGGTGTTTATGTGGATATTTGGTCCTTGCTATCGGCGGACCACGTGATGGTGGATAAAGAGCAGATATCGGAGCGCGGCGCGGACAAGAAGCCAAAAGTCGCTAAGACTTTTGGCAATTGGTTGCAGGCGTTTATGGTGCTGGCATATATTACATGTCAGCATCAGCCGAAAAAAGGCCCAGAGCTGTTAGTGTACCTTAATACGATATTCAGCGCGTATAAATTGCACGGAGGCGCCACATGGTGGCGCTATGACAAAGACTTTCGGCGTCGAGTTTCGGGTATCGGTCATATAAGTTGGGCGTCAAAAGCTACTGACGTCTGGTTACAGCTTATTTTAGCGCAGCGTCCGCAAAAAACGACTTTTCAAGGGGGAGCCGTGGGGGGCGGTCAACAGCCCCCTGCGGCCTCTCCAAGACCAAATGGCTCCTGTTAGCTCTACAACGAGGGCCATTGCAGGTTTTACTCCACATGCAAGTTCAGACATGAGTGTTCTGTCTGTGGGGGCCAGCATGCCGCGGTACGGTGTTTCAGGAAGCAAAGACAACCAGTCGCCGGGAGCGGTGCCAGTGGAGCACCGAACCCCGGTGAGAAGCAAATACCTCTTCCAGTGGCTCGACAAGTACCACAGGAAGGAGGAGGCAAGAATCCTTAGACAGGGTTTTTCCGACGGTTTCGTTATCCCGTTTACGTTTCAGCCCGCTTCCACTATGTGCCCAAATTTAAAATCAGCAACGGACAACATAGAATTAGAAAAATGTTCAAAATTAAATTAAAGAAAAAGTTCAAAAGGAGGTAGCAGCGGGTCGCATGGCGGGCCCTTTTGAGGAACCGCCGTTTGTTAATTTGTGGGTCTCCCCATTGGGGCTAGTTCCCAAGAAGGAAGCCGGCAAGTTTCGCCTGATACATCATTTATCCTTCCCAAAAGGGGAGTCGGTAAATGATGATATCTCAAAGGAGCAAGCCTCGGTAGTTGATGCTTCTTTTGACCAGGCAGTGTCACTAGTTAGAACGGGAGGTAAGCGGGCTCAGTTAGCAAAAGCTACTTCCGATTCACCCTGAGTGTTTTCATCTGCTGGGGTGCAAAGTAGACAACCAATTCTTTTTCGACATGTGTCTACTAGAGATGAGCGAACACCAAAATGTTCGGGTGTTCGTTATTCGTAACGAACTTCCCGTGATGCTCGAGGGTTCGTTTCGAACAACGAACCCCATTGAAGTCAATGGGCGACCAGAACATTTTTGTATTTCGCCGATGCTCGCTAAGGTTTTCATGTGTGAAAATCTGGGCAATTCAAGAAAGTGATGGGAATGACACAGTGACGGATAGGGCAGGCGAGGGGCTACATGTTGGGCTGCATCTCAAGTTCACAGGTCCCACTATTAAGCCACAATACCGGCAAGAGTGGGCCCCCCCCCCTCCCAACAACTTTTACTTCTGAAAAGCCCTCATTAGCATGGCATACCTTTGCTAAGCACCACACTACCTCCAACAAAGCACAATCACTGCCTGCATGACACTCCACTGACACTTCTCCTGGGTTACATGCTGACCAACCGCCCCCCCTCCCCCCCACAGCGCACACCAAAGTGTCCCTGGGCAGCCTTCAGCTGCCCTCATGCCACACCACGCTCATGTCTATTTAGAATTGCGTCTGCCATGACGAGGGACCGCAGGCACACACTGCAGAGCTTGGCACGGCTAGGCAGCGACCCTCTTTAAAAGTGGCGGAGCGATAGCCCACAATGCTGTACAGAAGCAATGAGAAATATAATCCTGTGCCACCGCCATCAGGAGCTGCACACGTGGGCATAGCAATGGGGAACCTATGTGCCACACACTATTCATTCTGTCAAGGTGTCTGCATGCCCCAGTCAGACCGGGCTTTTTAATTCATAGACACAGGCAGGTACAACTCCCTATTGTGAAGTCCCTGTCGACCCACAGCATGGGTGGCTCCCTGGAACCCACCGGTGGTACACAGAAATATCCCATTGCATTGCCCAACACAGCTGAGGTAGTAATGTCGTGCTTAATGCAGGTGGGCTTCGGCCCACACTGCATGCCCCAGTCAGACTGGGGTTCTTTATAAGTGTACAGATGTAGTAAAAACTCCGTGTGCACCTACAGCATGGGTGGGTGCCAGGAAGCCACCGGCGGTACATAGAAATATCCCATTGCATTGCCCAACACAGCTGAGGTAGTAATGTTGTGCTTAACCCTTTCCAATCCAATTTGTATATGGTTTTCCTAGGGGGCTTACTCTTTTTCTGCCGTTATACAACGGCGCTATATGCTGGCTAAAGCCAGTACTGCATGAGCTGACACGTAGGATAGGCTCCGACAGCAGAGAGGCTGGCAATATACAGTAAGAGAACCCCGACGGACGTCTACCAACAACGGAGCTGTACAGCCTTAAACCCTAATGTCTTCACAGGTCACACAGTGGACTGGAAAGGGTTAATGCAGGTGGGTTTCGGCCCACACTGCATGCCCCAGTCAGACTGGGTTTCTTTATAAGTGGAAACAGATGCATTTATAATTCCCTGTGGACCCACTGCCTGGGTGGGTGTCAGGAAGCCACCGGCGGTACATAGAAATATCCCATTGCATTGCCCAACACAGCTGAGGTAGTAATGTTGTGCGTAATACAGGTGGGCTTCGGCCCACACTGCATGCCCCAGTCAGACTGGGGTTCTTTAGAAGTGTACAGATGTATTAAAAACTCCGTGTGCACCTACAGCATGGGTGGCTCCCTGGAACCCACCGGCGGTACACAAAAATATCCCATTGCATTGCCCAACACAGCTGAGGTAGTAATGTCGTGCTTAATGCAGGTGGGCTTCGGCCCACACTGCATGCCCCAGTCAGACTGGGGTTCTTTACAAGTGGACACATGTAGGTTAAACTCCCTGTGGACCCACTGCCTGGGTGGGTGCCAGGAAGCCACCGGCGGTACATAGAAATATCCCATTGCATTGCCCAACACAGCTGAGGTAGTAATGTTGTGCGTAATACAGGTGGGCTTCGGCCCACACTGCATGCCCCAGTCAGACTGGGGTTCTTTAGAAGTGTACAGATGTATTAAAAACTCCGTGTGCACCTACAGCATGGGTGGCTCCCTGGAACCCACCGGCGGTACACAAAAATATCCCATTGCATTGCCCAACACAGCTGAGGTAGTAATGTCGTGCTTAATGCAGGTGGGCTTCGGCCCACACTGCATGCCCCAGTCAGACTGGGGTTCTTTACAAGTGGACACATGTAGGTTAAACTCCCTGTGGACCCACTGCCTGGGTGGGTGCCAGGAAGCCACCGGCGGTACATAGAAATATCCCATTGCATTGCCCAACACAGCTGAGGTAGTAATGTTGTGCGTAATACAGGTGGGCTTCGGCCCACACTGCATGCCCCAGTCAGACTGGGGTTCTTTAGAAGTGTACAGATGTATTAAAAACTCCGTGTGCACCTACAGCATGGGTGGCTCCCTGGAACCCACCGGCGGTACATAAAAATATCCCATTGCATTGCCCAACACAGCTGAGGTTACGTCAGCTGTAATGCAGGTGGGCTAAAAATTAATTTGATTACACTGTAGGCGAGGGCCCACAAAAATTGCTGTATCAACAGTACTAATGTACATCCCAAAAATTGGCCATGGCCAGCCAAGAGGGCAGGTGAAACACATTAATCGCTTTGGTTAATGTGGCTTAAGTGGTAACTAGGCCTGGAGGCAGCCCAGTGTAACGAAAAATTGGTTCAAGTTAAAGTTCCAATGCTTTTAAGCGCATTGAAACTTTTAAAAATTGTTCTGAAAAATTATTTGAGTGAGCCTTGTGGCCCTAAGAAAAATTGCCCGTTCAGCGTGATTACGTGAGGTTTCAGGAGGAGGAGCAGGAGGAGGAGGAGGAGGAATATTAGACACAGATTGATGAAGCAGAAATGTCCCCGTTTTGGATGGTGAGAGAGAACGTAGCTTCCATCCGCGGGTGCAGCCTACGTATTGCTTACGTATCGCTGCTGTCCGCTGGTGGAGAACAGAAGTCTGGGGAAATCCAGCCTTTGTTCATCTTGATGAGTGTTAGCCTGTCGGCACTGTCGGTTGACAAGCGGCTACGCTTATCTGTGATGATTCCCCCAGCCGCACTAAACACCCTCTCCGACAAGACGCTAGCCGCAGGACAAGCAAGCACCTCCAGGGCATACAGCGCGAGTTCAGGCCACGTGTCCAGCTTCGACACCCAGTAGTTGTAGGGGGCAGAGGCGTCACCAAGGATGGTCGTGCGATCCGCTACGTACTCCCTCACCATCCTTTTACAGTGCTCCCGCCGACTCAGCCGTGACTGGGGAGCGGTGACACAGTCTTGGTGGGGAGCCATAAAGCTGGCCAGGCCCTTAAAGACTGTTGCACTGCCTGGGATGTACATGCTGCTCAATCTACGCACCTCCCCTGCTACCTTGCCCTCGGTACTGCGCCTTCTGCCACTAGCGCTGTCGGCTGGGAATTTTACCATCAGCTTGTCCGCAAGGGTCCTGTGGTATAGCAACACTCTCGAACCCCTTTCCTCTTCGGGAATCAGAGTGGGCAGGTTCTCCTTATACCGTGGATCGAGCAGTGTGTACACCCAGTAATCCGTCGTGGCCAGAATGCGTGCAACGCGAGGGTCACGAGAAAGGCATCCTAACATGAAGTCAGCCATGTGTGCCAGGGTACCTGTACGCAACACATGGCTGTCTTCACTAGGAAGATCACTTTCAGGATCCTCCTCCTCCTCCTCCTCCTCAGGCCATACACGCTGAAAGGATGACAGGCAATCAGCCGGTGTACCGTCAGCAGCGGCCCAAGCTGTCTCTTCCCCCTCCTCCTCATCCTCCTCATGCTCCTCCTCCTCCTCCTGTACGCGCTGAGAAATAGACAGGAGGGTGCCCTGACTATCCAGCGGCATACTGTCTTCCCCCGCCCCCGTTTCCGAGCGCAAAGCAGCTGCCTTTATGGTTTGCAGGGAATTTCTCAAGATGCATAGCAGAGGAATGGTGACGCTAATGATTGTAGCATCGCCGCTCACCACCTGGGTAGACTCCTCAAAATTACCAAGGACATGGCAGATGTCTGCCAACCAGGCCCACTCTTCTGAAAGGAATTGAGGAGGCTGACTCCCACTGCGCCGCCCATGTTGGAGTTGGTATTCGACTATAGCTCTCTGTTGTTCATAGAGCCTGGCCAACATGTGGAGCGTAGAGTTCCACCGTGTGGGCACGTCGCACAGCAGTCGGTGCACTGGCAGCTTAAAGTGATGTTGCAGGGTGCGCAGGGTGGCAGCGTCCGTGTGGGACTTGCGGAAATGTGCGCAGAGCCGGCGCGCCTTTACGAGCAGGTCTGACAAGCGTGGGTAGCTTTTCAGAAAGCGCTGAACCACCAAATTAAAGACGTGGGCCAGGCATGGCACGTGCGTGAGGCTGCCGAGCTGCAGAGCCGCCACCAGGTTACGGCCGTTGTCACACACGACCATGCCCGGTTGGAGGCTCAGCGGCGCAAGCCAGCGGTCGGTCTGCTGTGTCAGACCCTGCAGCAGTTTGTGGGCCGTGTGCCTCTTATCGCCTAAGCTGAGTAGTTTCAGCACGGCCTGCTGACGCTTGCCCACCGCTGTGCTGCCACACCGCGCGACACCGACTGCTGGCGACATGCTGCTGCTAACACATCTTGATTGCGAGACAGAGGAGGAGGAGGAGGAGGAGGAGGGTGCTTTAGTGGAGGAAGCATACACCTCCGCAGATACCAGCACCGAGCTGGGGCCCGCAATTCTGGGGGTGGGTAGGACGTGAGCGGTCCCAGGCTCTGACTCTGTCCCAGCCTCCACTAAATTCACCCAATGTGCCGTCAGGGAGATGTAGTGGCCCTGCCCGCCTCTGCTTGTCCACGTGTCCGTAGTTAAGTGGACCGTGGCAGTAACCGCGTTGGTGAGGGCGCGTACAATGTTGCGGGAGACGTGGTCGTGCAGGGCTGGGACGGCACATCGGGAAAAGTAGTGGCGACTGGGAACTGAGTAGCGCGGGGCCGCCGCCTCCATGATACTTTTGAAGGACTCCGTTTCCACAACCCTATACGGCAGCATCTCAAGGCTGATGAATTTTGCGATGCGGACGGTTAACGTTTGAGCGTGCGGGTGCGTGGCGGCGTACTTGCGCTTGCGCTCGAACACTTGCGCAAGCGACGGCTGGACGGTGCGCTGAACTACACTGCTGGATGGGGCCGAGGACAGCGGAGATGAGGGTGTGGGTGCAGGCCATGAGGCGGTAGTGCCTGTGTCCTGAGAGGGGGGTTGCATCTCAGTGGCAGGTTGGGGCACAGGGGGAGAGGCAGGGGTGCAAACCGGAGGCGCTGAACGGCCTTCGTCCCACCTTGTGGGGTGCTTGGCCATCATATGTCTGCGCATGGTGGTGGTGGTGAGGCTGTTGGTGTTGGCTCCCCGGCTGAGCTTTGCGCAACAAAGGTTGCACACCACTGTTCGTCGGTCGTCAGGCGTCTCTGTGAAAAACTGCCAGACCTTAGAGCACCTCGGCCTCTGCAGGGTGGCATGGCGCGAGGGGGCGCTTTGGGAAACACTTGGTGGATTATTCGGTCTGGCCCTGCCTCTACCCCTGCCTCTACCCCTGGCCACCGCACTGCCTCTTGCAACCTGCCCTGCTGATGCCCTTGACTCCCCCTCTGAAGACCTGTCCTCCTGAGTAAGCGTTGCACACCAGGTGGGGTCAGTCACCTCATCGTCCTGCTGCTCTTCCTCCGAATCCTCTGTGCGCTGCTCCCTCGGACTTACTGCCCTTACTACTACCTCACTGCAAGACAACTGTGTATGATCGTCATCGTCCTCCTCACCCACAGAAAGTTGTTGAGACAGTTGGCGGAAGTCCCCAGCCTCATCCCCCGGACCCCGGGAACTTTCGAATGGTTGGGCATCAGTGACTATAAACTCCTCTGGTGGGAGAGGAACCGCTGCTGCCCAATCTGAGCAGGGGCCCGAGAACAGTTCCTGGGAGTGTTCCCGCTCCTGAGCAGGTGTCATTGTAGTGGAGTGAGGAGGCTGGGAGGAAGGAGGAGCAGCAGACAGAGGATTCGGATTTGCAGCAGTGGACGGCGCAGAACTGCGTGTTGACGATAGGTTGCTCGAAGCACTTTCTGCCATCCAGGACAGGACCTGCTCACACTGCTCATTTTCTAATAACCGTCTCCCGCGTGGACCCATTAATTGGGCGATGAATGTGGGGACGCCAGAAACGTGCCTCTCTCCTAATCGCGCAGCAGTCGGCTGCGACACACCGGGATCAGGAGCTCGGCCTGTGCCCACACCCTGACTTGGCCCTCCGCGTCCTCGGCCGCGTCCACGTCCTCTAGGCCTACCCCTACCCCTCAGCATGCTGTATTACCAGTGATTTGATTTCACAGGCAGTAAATAAATTGGCGCAAGACTGCAGGCCAAATATAATTTTTGCCCTTTTTGGAAAACGAAAGGCCCCACTGCCTCTAGTGAATGAATAATCTAAGTTTAATAACTGTGCTGTGTCCCTGCTTATGTGTCACAGAACGTGAGGGTAGCAGAGTTATTATAACTCTGGCAGAGCAGGTATTTTTTTTCCCAATTAAGGAAAGCAAATGGCGAAGCCAGCAGTAAAGCGTAGCTGGGTGCGTATGATTTAGCACTGTTCTTCACGCAGCTCACACGTCTCCACCACCCGTAAGGACGGACAGAGGCTGGACAAATAGATTTGTTTTCAGTTTTTTCCCACCAAAAGGCAGCACTGCGTATATTCAATGAACATGAGAAGTTTAATAACTGTGCTGTGTCCCTGCTTATGTGTCACAGAACGTGAGGGTAGCAGAGTTATTATAACTCTGGCAGAGCAGGAATTTTTTTTCCCAAGTAAGGAAAGCAAATGGCGAAGCCAGCAGTAAAGCGTAGCTGGGTGCGTATGATTTAGCACTGTTCTTCACGCAGCTCACACGTCTCCACCGCCCGTAAGGACGGACAGAGGCTGGACAAATAGATTTGTTTTCAGTTTTTTCCCACCAAAAGGCAGCACTGCGTATATTCAATGAACATGAGAAGTTTAATAACTGTGCTGTGTCCCTGCTTATGTGTCACAGAACGTGAGGGTAGCAGAGTTATTATAACTCTGGCAGAGCAGGTATTTTTTTTCCCAATTAAGGAAAGCAAATGGCGAAGCCAGCAGTAAAGCGTAGCTGGGTGCGTATGATTTAGCACTGTTCTTCACGCAGCTCACACGTCTCCACCGCCCGTAAGGACGGACAGAGGCTGGACAAATAGATTTGTTTTCAGTTTTGTCCCACCAAAAGGCAGCACTGCGTATATTCAATGAACATGAGAAGTTTAATAACTGTGCTGTGTCCCTGCTTATGTGTCACAGAACGTGAGGGTAGCAGAGTTATTATAACTCTGGCAGAGCAGGAATTTTTTTTCCCAATTAAGGAAAGCAAATGGCGAAGCCAGCAGTAAAGCGTAGCTGGGTGCGTATGATTTAGCAATGTTTTTCACGCAGCTCACACGTGTCCACAGCCCTTAGGACGGACAGAGGCTGGACAAATAGATTTGTTTTCAGTTTTTTCCCACCAAAAGGCAGCACTGCGTATATTCAATGAACATGAGAAGTTTAATAACTGTGCTGTGTCCCTGCTTATGTGTCACAGAACGTGAGGGTAGCAGAGTTATTATAACTCTGGCAGAGCAGGTATTTTTTTTCCCAATTAAGGAAAGCAAATGGCGAAGCCAGCAGTAAAGCGTAGCTGGGTGCGTATGATTTAGCACTGTTCTTCACGCAGCTCACACGTCTCCACCGCCCGTAAGGACGGACAGAGGCTGGACAAATAGATTTGTTTTCAGTTTTTTCCCACCAAAAGGCAGCACTGCGTATATTCAATGAACATGAGAAGTTTAATAACTGTGCTGTGTCCCTGCTTATGTGTCACAGAACGTGAGGGTAGCAGAGTTATTATAACTCTGGCAGAGCAGGAATTTTTTTTCCCAATTAAGGAAAGCAAATGGCGAAGCCAGCAGTAAAGCGTAGCTGGGTGCGTATGATTTAGCACTGTTCTTCACGCAGCTCACACGTCTCCACCGCCCGTAAGGACGGACAGAGGCTGGACAAATAGATTTGTTTTCAGTTTTTTCCCACCAAAAGGCAGCACTGCGTATATTCAATGAACATGAGAAGTTTAATAACTGTGCTGTGTCCCTGCTTATGTGTCACAGAACGTGAGGGTAGCAGAGTTATTATAACTCTGGCAGAGCAGGTATTTTTTTTCCCAATTAAGGAAAGCAAATGGCGAAGCCAGCAGTAAAGCGTAGCTGGGTGCGTATGATTTAGCACTGTTCTTCACGCAGCTCACACGTCTCCACCGCCCGTAAGGACGGACAGAGGCTGGACAAATAGATTTGTTTTCAGTTTTTTCCCACCAAAAGGCAGCACTGCGTATATTCAATGAACATGAGAAGTTTAATAACTGTGCTGTGTCCCTGCTTATGTGTCACAGAACGTGAGGGTAGCAGAGTTATTATAACTCTGGCAGAGCAGGAATTTTTTTTCCCAATTAGGGAAAGCAAATGGCGAAGCCAGCAGTAAAGCGTAGCTGGGTGCGTATGATTTAGCACTGTTCTTCACGCAGCTCACACGTCTCCACCGCCCGTAAGGACGGACAGAGGCTGGACAAATAGATTTGTTTTCAGTTTTTTCCCACCAAAAGGCAGCACTGCGTATATTCAATGAACATGAGAAGTTTAATAACTGTGCTGTGTCCCTGCTTATGTGTCACAGAACGTGAGGGTAGCAGAGTTATTATAACTCTGGCAGAGCAGGAATTTTTTTTCCCAATTAAGGAAAGCAAATGGCGAAGCCAGCAGTAAAGCGTAGCTGGGTGCGTATGATTTAGCAATGTTTTTCACGCAGCTCACACGTGTCCACAGCCCTTAGGACGGACAGAGGCTGGACAAATAGATTTGTTTTCAGTTTTTTCCCACCAAAAGGCAGCACTGCGTATATTCTATGAATAATAACTGTGTTGTGGCCCTGCCTATACAATTCTTTCCCTGCAGTATCAATGGAGGGTGGAATGCTCTGCAGAGGCGATTTTGAGAAGCCCCAAAAAAATGCAGCACAGCCAACAGCAGCCTGGACAGTACTGCACACGGATAAATATGGCCCTAGAAAGGACCGTTGAGGTTCTTGAAGGCTACACTCACTCCTAACACTCTCCCTGCCTATGCAGCACTTCTGTCCCTAATGCCAGGTGCAACGGTCTGCAGAGGCGATTTTGAGAAAAAAAAAAATCCCACTGCTAACAGCAGCCAACACACAGCTATCAGTGGCCCTAATAAGGACCTTTGGGGGGTCTTGAAGCCTACACTAACTACCAATTCTTTCCCTACAGCAGCTCCGGTATAAACAGCACTGTCCCTCATCTAACTCACACCGCATCTGAGGCGAGCCGCGGGAGGGGCCGACTTTTATATTAGGCGAACACCTGATCTCGCCAGCCACTCACAGCAGGGGGGTGGTATAGGGCTTAAACGTTGCAGGGGGAAGTTGTAATGCCTTCCCTGTCTTTCAATTGGCCAGAAAAGCGCGCTAACGTCTCAGGGAAGGAAGTGAAAGTAACCAGAACACCGCATGGTGTTCGTTACGAATAACGAACATCCCGAACACCCTAATATTCGCACGAATATCAAGCTCGGACGAACGCGTTCGCTCATCTCTAGTGTCTACCAATGGGTTGTGCTATTTCATGTTATTACTTTGAGCTTTTCAGCTCCTTCCTGGAATGGATGCTCAAGTATGAGACGGGCATCACATCGGTCACACATTATCTTGATGATTTTCTGTTCATCAGAACGGAGACATCAGGCGCGTGCGGTTTTTTGTTACACACGTTCCGGACACTGATGCAGAAAGCGGGGGTCCCATTGTCTGAAGAGAAGACGATGGGCCCTGTAAGCAGGCTGATATTTCTTGGGATCGAGATCGACACCGAGGAAATGGTATTCAGGTTGCCGGTAGATAAAATAGCCCGCCTGCGACAAATGGTAAAAGACGTTGCGAGTTGTAAGAAGGCCACGCTGCGCCAGGTCCAGGTCCTGATGGGTTTGTTAAACTTTGCCTGCAAAGTGATACCCATGGGTCGTGTTTTTTCCAGAAGGCTATCAGTGGCGACAGTGGGAGTAAAAGAGCCCCACCATTTCGTAAGGATCACGCAAGCAATACGTGGTGATCTGCATATCTGGAGAATTTTTCTGGAATCTTTCAACGGGCAAGTGGTGTGCCCCAAGGAGGAGTGGTCGGGACCCGATCTCTGCTTGTTTGCTGATGCAGCAGGGTCGGACGGTTTTGTTGTGATTTTCCGGAACCACTGGTGCAGGGAACCCTGGCCAGTATCCTGGATGGAGAAACAATGGAACAAAAACATCACGCTTTTGGAGTTTTTTCCGTTGGTGGCTGCTTTGGAGTTATGGGGGGAAGAGCTCCAGGACCATAAGTTGTGTTTTTGGTTCGATAATGTTTCGGTGGTGCAAATTATTAACAGGCAGTCCTCGGCTTCCCCGCCGGTGTTGGTGCTTCTGAGACACGTGGTTTTAAGATGTTTGCAACGAAATATATATTTACGTGCAAAACATGTACCGGGTTATAAAAATATAGCAGCTGACGCACTCTCTCGTTCGCAAATGGAGCGGTTCAGGGAGCGGCACCTGCAGGCGGACGCCGAGGGGGGTACGCTGCCCGCATTTCTTGTGGAATCTGGCAGAGCAGAGCTGCTGAAGCTAGTCGAGACATCTGTGGCGGTCGGGACATGGAAAAATTACAACGCGGTTTGGCAGAAATGGTTGAATTTTGCCGGGGGTTGCATGGCTAGGGGCGATAGGGCCCGAGCGGCAACGCTGGATATGTTAGCGTCATTGCAGAATAAACGGTCGTCGGTTGATTCGGCTAAAAAGCACCTGGCGGGTGTGGCATTCTTATTGAAATTGCATGGTTTCGAAGACGTTACAAAAGATTTCGTTTTTCGCCAGATTGTGCGGGGTTGGAAGAAAGAGAAGGTCCAGGCGGACGATCGACGCCCAATTACCTATCCGGTGTTGTGCAAGTTGCTAGATACGTCGGCCTTTTTGCTTTCGTTTTTTGTGGCCTTGAGGATCAGAGAGCTGGTTCCCGCCAGTAAGTTTAAGGTTGGCTGGCTACTCTGGAACAACGTGATTGTGGTCGACGGGTCGTTACGCTTGAGGATAAGGAAATCGAAGACCGATGCGTACGGCAGAGGAGAGTGGGTGACGATCAGCCGGCTAGGTTCACAGTGGTGCCCGGTCGATACGGTGGTACATTACATGGCCGCAAGGACCTCAGGTGAGCAATTTTTGGTCCATTCTTCGGGCCTCCCTCTCACCCATTTTCAAGTTTCGGCGGTGTTACGATCAGCGTTAAGGTCAGCGGGTTTTGACCTGGCGGAGTTCGGGACTCATTCGTTTAGAATTGGGGCTGCCACATCGGCGGATGCGGGAGGTATGAATGAAGAAGGTTTAAAAAGACTGGGTAGGTGGAAATCCCAAGCATACAAAACGTACGTGAGACCTGACCTGATGGTGGGGGATGTTAGTTAGTAGTTTCCTCAGCGGTTTTTTGTTGTTGTTATGTTTCGTGCTAGTTCAGGTTTTTGCCCTTGTATTTCCCCTTTTGTTTTTCTCAGCTGCGGAGCCGTGGAAGGTGTGCATTGTGGGTCACTCTTACGTTTATTGGGCACAAAAGAGGGCAGCGGTGCGCCCATTGGGAGTGGACTTAGGCCTGACCGGAACATTCGTAACTTGGCATGGAGTACAGGGGTTATTATGGCCCGACATGTGGAAACTGGTAACGGACATAGCCAGGCGTGCCCCTCGGAGAGTGGTTTTGGTTGTTCACGCTGGGGGAAACGATCTGGGGAAGATGAAGACGCGTGATCTGTTGGTTATTATGAAGCAGGACATTTTGCGGTTCCGTGAATGCTTTCAAGGATTTATAATCGTTTGGTCGGACATAGTCGCGCGAAGACACTGGAGAGGAGCGAAAAATTTGGAAGCAATAGAGTGAGAAGGTTAGTTAATATGAAGATGTCTCAGTTCGTTCAGTCCATTGGGGGGGGTGGCGGTCCGACACTGGGAGCTAGAAGATAGGGAGAGAGGGGCATTGAGGGAGGACGGGGTCCACCTCAATGACGTAGGGTTGGATACTTTTTTATCCGGCTTGCAGGACGGCGTAGAGGCAGCTCTATCTATGGTCGGTGGGGTGGGACGGAATGAGCCGCAGTAATACGGCACATCCCGTGTGGCCCGGAATTTGTCCATGCTGGTTAGGGAATAGAGGAAGGTTTGCAAGCCGAAGGACCGGGGCTTACGAACGTCCTCGGAGGACGGTTTACGGACTGATAAAGTTAATCTGCGGACAGCAGGGATAGGTCTTGATCGTTGAAAGTTATTATTAATGTTGTTTAATTAATAAAGCTGTGGCCTACCCCAAGTTTTTATACAGCAAGAAGTTGTAGACATTCGTTTATTTATTAGGTAAGTGAGCTGGTAAGTAAGTTAATGTCCCCAGTCCCGGTGGTGCAGCACAACAGCTTACAAACTTACCCACACTGACTCTATCCCCCCAAACCCAATACAATAAGGGACACGTATAAAGAACAGTGGCTATATAGCCAGGTGAATGTTCTCCAGAAGCTTCTTACTGACGGCTGGTTGTGACCATACCAGCCACTATGCCGATCCCGCTGAAGTGTGGCCTGACACGGTCCATAACCCTACCTAATCTAACTACAGGCCAAAGCGTAGTCCCAAGTAACTTGGCACCAAAATATGGTGTCTTGTGCAATATCGGCTGGATTTCTCGGCTCTGTGCTGAAAGCCTTACAAAATGTATTTTGTATGTGGTGTTTTGGATTACTGAGGACGACCCGTTAACTAACTGACTGGGAACAGTCTGCACAAAATGATTTTAGTTTTCTTCTGTGTTTTTCAGATCAGCTATGGAGCCTCCGACCCCTCATTATCTGATAGACTCCTCTATCCTCATGTTTTCCGAATGGTCCAGAATAACCACATCCACAATATGGCGATCAGCGAACTGTTGGAGCACTTTGGCTGGACCTGGGTTGGGATTATAGTATCGGATGATGACAGCAGTGAGAATGAGCTACAAATACTAACAAAGTACATGAGAGAGCGCGGGATCTGTGCCGCCTTCACCATAACACTTACACAGGAAAATTATATCAGGATTTTACATGCTCTAAACAATCCACAAATCACCATCATTATAATGTGCGGGACCTACTCTAATTATATAGTGGATTTAATAACATATTATACATTCATGTTTTCAGATAAAACCCTCATTCTTTCACCATCCTGGATCCCTGAGACTTATGAAGAGAACGATCACTCAGTATTTAATGGTACTCTAGGAGTGCAATTTTCATCACCTTTTCCAGGTCTGGAGGATATTATAAAATTATACAGGAAACTTGATGAAAAGCACTGCAAAGAGAAATACTGGAGTTTGTTAGCGGTTAGAGGCAATATTAGTGATATGGATGACTTCATATTTGACGATGACCTCAATGAAGAGCACATGTGCACTCAAAACTGTACTGCACGAAATCTGAAACATTTGCTCTCATTTGGGGTCGCCCCAAGATTGTATTCTGCAATAGAAGTTCTGGCAAAAGCCCTACATGAAATGATCTTATTCATAAAGTGTGAATATGAAGAAAGCTCAGTAACTGGATTTATACACTACAGACGGAAGTTACAGCGCTATATACAAATGATGAAGTCCTCACCGGATCCAATGAGACCTTCATATTACTTTAATGAGCAGGGGGAAGCCGTACACCCATATAAGATAATAAACTGGTTTTATATAGAAGAGATCTTACATGGGGTTGATGTAGGGAATTTTACTCCCTCGGCCAGCAGTGGTGAAAAGCTTTACATAAATCCGCAATCTATAACATGGAAACACACAAAGAAGGTGAGAAGAGTTATATTATGTAGGTCAGGGGTGTCAAACTCATTTTCATCGAGGACCACATCAGCCTTATGGCTGCCTTCAAAGGGCCGATTCTAATTGTAAGACAGTGTAGTAAAAGTGAACTCCATAGTGGCCCGATCGGTTATAAGGACCCCAGTGGTGGCCAGTGGCGCACACTGTTATACATTATACATACACAGGCACACACTTATTTTTATATATATATATATATATATATTGTGGGAGGACAGCGCGGTAGAGTGCAGGTTTGCCGCTGTCTAAGATGGAAACAGGTTGGTAAAGTCCAAGTGCAGGCGTGACCTGCATTTATTTCAGTCCAGAAAAATCAACACAAATTCAGCCTTAGCTTCAGGCAAGATAATAACAGTCCAGCAATCGGATATCAGGCAGTCCCTGTCTGTACAGGTCACGCTCAGCAGGTGCACCACACAGCAGGGCTTTTACCTCTAGCAGGTATCACAGGCTGCCAGGGTCCAGCAGCGACCATCCATTTGGTGCTGGTGTTTATCTGGTGTTCACACGGAAAATCCTGTGAAGTCGTGGTTACTTTAGAGATACTGAGGAAAAAACATATGTTCACCATTTTGCATGGCTCTTTGCGTTACCCAGGAAACACCACGTGGAGGTAACCATGCGATGTTTCCTTTATATAAAATGACATCAGGAAGTGAGAGAATTAGATTACGTACGAAAGATGTGGACGATAATTCGTTGGCGTTTAGAATTGAATAATTGAGTTGGGACCCATTAACTTTTCCTATTTATGACACAATCAACGTTCGTGCCAAATTTCAAGTGAGAGAATTAGATTCCGTACGTAAAATTTGGATGCTAATTCTTTTGCACTTAGAATTGAATATTCCAGTTGGGACCCATTACCTTTTCCTATTTATGACATAATCAATGCTCATGCCAAATTTCAAGTTTCTATGACATCAGGAAGTGAGAGAATTAGATTCTGTATGTAAAATTTGGATGCTAATTCTTTTGCACTTAGAATTTAGTCATCGAGTTGGGACCCATTAGCTTTTTCTATTTATGTCATAATTAATGCTCGTGCCAAATTTCAAGTTTCTATGACATCGAGAAGTGAGAGAATTAGATTCTGTACGTAAAATTTGGACGCTAATTATTTTGAGCTAGAATTGAATGATTGAGTTGGGACCCCTTTACTTTTCCTATTTTGGACATAATCAATGCTTACAGAGTATAAGGGCAGTACTGGTGAGGCAGGGACAGTGGTAGTGTAGAATCCTGTCTACAAGAACCCCAACGGTCCTTCTTAGGGCTACCTGTGACCGTGTGCATTTTACTGCCTGGCTACTGGGAGCTGTAGTGCCTCACTATTACCCGGCTAGGGCTTTTTGCAGCCTTGCGTATAATTTTTTTTGGACTGCAGTTTGCGTTACATAACCGCTGTCAGCCTCCAACTACACGCCAATAATTGCATAATTTTTTACACTACTCTGTGTGTGCCGTCAACTTCACGCATTGCGTGCGGCGACAGCCGCTGATAGAGGGAAAGTCATATACACGCTACATAGGCTGTTTTCTTTTCAAAATTTTTTTTTAAAAAAAAAGCTCCTTCCTTGGGCTTCCTGTGACCGTGTGCATTTTACTGCCTGGCTACTGGGAGTTCTAGTGAATCACTATTGCACAGCTAGGCCTGTTTTCAGCCTTCCTTATTATTTGTTTCTGCCTGGAGTTAGCATTACATAACCGCTGTCCGTGTGAAAGTGTAGGCCAATAATTCCATAATTATTCACACCTCCCTGTGTCTGCTCTATTCGTAATACACCATGCTGATGGGTAGGGCTAGAGGATGAGGACGCGGGCGAGGACGCGGGTGAGGACGCGGAGGTCCAAGTGAGGGTGTGGGCACAGGCAAAGTTCTTGGTCCAGGTGAATCGCAGCTGGCTGCTACGAGATAAGGAGAGAGGCAAGTTTCTGGGGTCCCCAGCTTCATATCACATTTTTTGGGTCCACGTGGTAGACCTTTATTACAAACAGAGCAGTGTGAGCAGGTCCTGTCGTGGATGGCAGAAAATGCATCCAGCAATGTTTCGACCACCCAGTCTTCTACGCCGTCCACTGCTGCAACTCTGAATCCTCTCGCTGCTGCTCCTCCTTCCTCCTAGCCTCCTCACTCCATGCAAATGACACATTCTGATGAGCAGACAAGCCCAGGAACTGTTCTCAGGCCCCTGCCTTGATTGGGAAAAAATGGTTCCTCTCTTACCTGAGGACTTTATGTAACAATAGGAGAGTCCCACAGCACACCTCGTATGCAAAAAAAAAAGAGGCTTGATAAAGACTGCTAAAGTCGAAACGTTGCCTGCTGTATGGAGCAATAAAACTTTATATTCTTTTGCTACACCATTGATGCTGCCATTTGCTTTTCTACTAGATGTACTCACCTGAGGAGTTAGTCGTGACCGATGCCCAACCTTTGGAAAGTTCCCGGGGTCCGAGTGATGAGGCTGGGGAATTACGACAACTGTCTCAAGAGCTTTCAGTGGGTGAGGAGGACGATGATGATGAGACACAGTTGTCTATCTGGGAGGTAGTAGCAAGGGCAGTAAGTCTGAGGGAGGAGTGCACAGAGGATTCGGAGGAAGAGCCGCTGGGCGATGAGGTGACTGACCCCACCTGGTTCGCTAAGCCAACTGAGGACAGGTCTTCAGAGGGTGAGGCAAGTGCAGCAGCAGGGCAGGTTGGAAGAGCAGTGGGGTGGCCAGGGGTAGAGGCAGGGCCAGAGCGAAGACTCCCCCAACTGTTTCCCAAAGCACCCCCTCTGCAGAGGCCTACGTCTTTAAAGGTGTGAATGTTTTTCACCACCACCAGCATGCGCAGGCATATGATGGACCAGCACCCCACAAGGTGGGACAAAGGCCATTCAACACCTCCGGGTCGCATCACTGCCTCTCCCCCTGTGCCCCAACCTGCCACTCAGATCCAACCCCACTATCAGGACACAGGCACGAGCGCCTCCCGGCCTGCACCCACACCCTCACCTCCGCTGTCCTCGGCCCCATCCAGCAATGTCTCACAGCGCAGTGTCCAGCTGTCACTAGCACAAGTGTTGGAGCACAAACGCCACCACGCACCCGCATGCTCAAGCTTTAAACGTGCACATTGCCAAATTGATCAGCCTGGAGATGCTGCCGTACAGGCTTGTGAAAATGGAGGTTTTCAAAAACAGGATGGCGGCAGCGGTCCCACACTACTCGGTCCCCAGTCGCCACTATTTTTCCTGGTGTGCCATCCCAGCCCTACACCAGCACGTCTCCCACAACATCAATCGTGCCCTCACCAACGCGGTTACTGGGAAGGTCCACTTAACCACTGACACGTGGACAAGTACTGGCGGGCAGGGCCACTATATCTCCCTGATGGCACATTGGGTGAATTTGGTGGAGTCTGGGACCGAGTCAGAGCCTGGGAGCGCAAACGTCCTACCCACACCCAGAATAGCGTGTCCTTCCTCGGTTCTGGTATCTGCGGCGGTCTATGCCACCTCCTCTAAACCCTCCCCCTCTTCCTCCTCCTACGCAACTTCTACCTCTCAATTAAAAAGTGTGAGCAGCACGTCGCCAGCAGTCGGTGTGGCGCAGCAGCACAGCGGTGGGCAAGCGTCAGCAGGCCGTGCTGAAACTACTCAGCCTAGATGACAAGAGGCACACAGCCCCCGAGCTATTGCAGGGTCTGACTGAGCAGACCGACCCCTGGCTTTCGCCGCTGAGCCTCCAACCGGGCATGGTCGTGTGTGACAACGGCCGTAACCTGGTGGCGGCTCTGCAGCTCGGCAGCCTCACACACGTGCCATGCCTGACCCACGCCTTCAATCTGGTGGTTCAGCGGTTTCTGAAAACTACCCGCACTTATCTGACCTGCTCGGCAAGGTGCGCCGCGTCTGCGCACATTTCTGCAAGTCCACCACGGACGCTGCCACCCTGAGGACCCTGCAACATCGGTTTAGTCTGCCAGAGCACCGGCTGCTGTGCGACGTGCCCACACGGTGGAATTCTACGCTCCACATGTTGGCCAGACTGTATGAGCAGCGTAGAGCAATAGTGGAATACCAACTCCAACACGGGCGGCGTAGTGGTAGTCAGCCTCCCCAATTATTTACTGAGGAGTGGGCCAGGATGGCAGATATCTGCCAGGTCCTCGGAAACTTTGAGGAGTCTACCCAGATGGTGAGCGGCGATGCTGCAATCATTAGCGTCACTATTCCTCTGCTCTGCCTGCTGAGAAGTTTGCTGCAAAGCATGAAGGCTGACGCTTTGCAATCGGAACATGAGACGGGGGAAGAGAGTATGTCGCTTGATAGTCAGAGCACCCTCATGTCTATATCTCAACGCGTTTTGGAAGAGGAGGAGGAGGGGGAGGAGCAGGAGGAGAAGGGGGAAGAGACAGCTGGCCCCACTGCAGAGGGTACCGATGCTGCTTGCGTCCCATCTGTTCAGCGTGTACGGTCTGTGGACGAGGAGGAGGATCCTGAAAGTGATCTTCCTAGTCAGGACAGCGATGTGTTGCGTACTGGTACCGTGGCACACATGGCTGACTTCATGTTAGGCTGCCTTTCTCGTGACCCTCGGGTTAGAAGCATTCTGGCCACTACGGATTACTGGGTGTACACCCTACTCGACCTACGGTATAAGGAGAACCTTTCCACTCTCATTCCCGAAGAGGAAAGGGGTTCAAGAGTGATGCAATACCACAGGGCCCTGGTGGACAAACTGATGGTAAACTTCCCATCTGACAGCGCTAGCGGCAGAAGGCGCAGTTCCGAGGGCAAAGTAGCAGTGGAGGCACGGAGATCAGGCAGCATGTTCAGTGCAGGCAGGGGAACACTCTCCAAGGCCTTTGCCAGCTTTATGGCTCCCAAGCAAGACCGCGTCACCACCCTCCAGTCAAGGCTGAGTCGGAGGGAGTACTGTAAAAAGATGGTGAGGGAGTGCGTAGGCGATCGTACCACCGTCCTGCGTGATGCCTCTGCTTCATACAACTATTGGGTGTCAAAGCTGGACACGTGGCACGAACTTGCGCTGTATGCCCTGCCAGTGCCCACATGTTTACACTCATAAAGATGAACAAAGCCTGAATTTCCCCAGACTTCTCTTCTCCACCGGCGGAGAGCAGCAGAACCTAAAGAGTCTTTTCGCTGCAACCGCAGATAAAAGCACTCCTCTCTATCACCGGGAAAACGGGTCATTTATCTTTGTCAATCTGTCTCTGACATTAGTCCTCCTCCTGCTACTCCTCCTCCAGAAACAACATGTCATCGCGCTGAACGGCCAATTTTTCTGCGGCCCAAAAGGCTCATCTACATCTACCAATGTTTTTACAATTTTTCAAAGTTTCAAAAGTATTGAGACTGTAATATGAACCAATTTTTTCAACAGGGCTGCCTCCAGGCTCTGTTACAAATTAAGCAACAGTGAGCTATATCTTTAAAAAAAATGTTTATGCGTTTCACCTGTCCTCTCAGTTGATAAATTTTTCTGAGCTACACTTGTACTCTTGGTACACTTATTTTTGGGGCCCACGCCTACACTCTTATCCAACTAATTTTTCCGGCCTTCGCCTACGCTCATGGTATCCCAATGTTTCAGAGGTTAGCCTATACTATTACTACAGAAATTTTGCTGGGGTCTGCCTGCCTATACTTCTGCTACAAGAAAGTTACAGGGGTCTGCCTATACTGCTGCAACTTAAATGTTACAGGGGTCTGCCTATACTGCTGCCACTTGAATGTTACAGGGGTCTGCCTATACTTCTGCTACATAAATGTTACAGGGGTCTGCTTATACTGTTGCCACAAGGATGTTACTGGGGTCTGCCTATACTTCTGCTACAGAAATGTTACTGGGATCTGTCTATACTGTTACTACAGATATGTTACTGGGGTCTGCGTATACTTCTGCTACAAAAATGGTACTGGGGTCTGCCTATGCTTCTGCTACATAAATGTTACAGGGGTCTGCTTATACTGTGGTGACAGACATGTTACTGGGGTCTGCCTTTACTTCTGCAACAAAATTGGTACTGGGTCTGCCTATGATTCTGCTACTTAAATGTTTCAGGGGTTTGCCTATACTGTTGCTACAGAAATGTTACTGGGGTCTGCCTATACATCTACTACAGACATGTTACAGGGGTCTGCCTATACTGCTGCTACAGAAATGTTACAGGGGTCTGCCTATACTGTTACTACAGAAATGTTACTTGGCTCTGTCTATACTGTTACTACAAAAATGTTGCTGGGGTCTGTCCATATTGTTACTACTGAAATGTTACAAATACTGGGCTCTGCCTGTACTGCTGCTACTGAAATGTTACAGGGGTCTGCATATACTGCTGCTACACAAATGTTACAGGGGTCTGCCTATACTTCTGCTACAGAAATGTCACAGGGGTCTGTCTATACTTCTGGTAATGACATGTTACTGGGGTCTGTCTATTCTGTTACTACAGAAATGTTACTGGGGTCTCTCTAGACTTCTGCAACATAACTGTTACTGGGGTCAGCTTATACCTTTGCTACAGGAATATTACAGGAGTCTGTGTATACTATGGGTGCAGTAAGTCTTCCCATCGTGGTGTTCTACCTATCTGGCCCCCCAAAAAAACCTGACTGACTAGGGCATGGATTGTGGGCCGAGGCCAACATGTATTTTCTCTCACGTTACCACAGCTATCCGGGGCACTGCAATGGGATTTCTTTATGTACCGTCTGTGGGTTCCTGCTAGCCACCCATACTGTGGGTGCACACAGACTTGCCATAGCGGAGTTGTACCTGCCTGGCACTTTTAAAAAAACCCAGACTGACTAGGTCATGGATTGTGGGTCGAAGCGAACATGTATTTTCTCTCACGTTACCTCAGCTATCCGGGGCACTGCAATGGGATTTCTTTATGTACCGTCTGTGGGTTCCTGCTAGGCACCCATGCTGCGGGTGCACACAGAATAAACGTCCAAATTGTACATACGTAATCTAATTCTCTCATTTCCTGATGTCATTTTACATAGAGGAAACGTTGCATGGTTACTTCCACGTGGTGTTTCCTGGGTAACGCAAAGAACCATGCAAAATGGTCAACATATTGTTTTCCCGGTATCTCTAATGTAACCACGACTTCATAAGATTTTCCATGTGAACACCAGATAAACACAAGTACCAAATTAACTTGGACAAAGCCGGGTATACCAGCTTGTGTGTGTGGTGTGTGTGTGTGTGTGTGTGTGTGTGTATATATATATATATATATATATATATATATATATATACACTATTATACACATATGCACACAGACGCACAGTATTATACATATCCGCACACTATTATACATATATACGCTCAGACACACACACATATATATACACACACACACACACACACACACACATACACATATGCACACAAGGACATTTCTGCATTTTTGTACTTACTTGCATCTAATATGGTCCCACTGACAGGTATACCTGCTGCTCTCAGTCCTTCTTGGGGCCTTCCTGCACACTTGGGCCCCTGATGTCTCCCCAGGCCTGCAGCCATGAGCAGAGGTAGGGCCGGTGAGAGGAGTTCAGTGCTGACCAATCTCATCCTGCAGCTGCTCCTCCTCAGCGTCGCTCTCCTGGCACCAGAGATCATGTTCTCTACAGTCTTCTTCTCTCCTCCGCGGCCGTTGTCAGTGTGCTATCGGCACTCCCCTATTACTGTCTTCTCTACTGAGACAGAAAAAGCCAATAGAAGATTGCCTACTGACAGCAGCACCGAGGGTGAGGGAACTTTGTGCACAGCCAGCGAGCCACAGAAAAGGAGGTGGCGGGCTGGATTTAGCCCGCGGGCCTTGTGTTTGACACCTGTGATGTAGGTGATTAAGTAAATCTTGTCTGCCCTTTAACATCATTATATAGTTTGCTTTCTCTCACCATACATGTATGTTTTGTCTTTGACATCCCAGTAGAGGTTCTTGTCTTTCACTTCAGATCCCAGTATCCCGCTGCTCAGACCAATGTTCACCAGGAAGCAGGAAAAAGACAAGAGAAACAATCCATGCCTGCTGCTATGACTGCGGCCCGTGTTCAGAAGGGGAGATATCCAATATAACCGGTATATGGTAGTATGAGCAGTAGGACTGCGTTATCAGTGGTGATGAGGACAATGATGTACTAAATGCTTTACATATAAAAGAATCATAGAATGGTAGAGCTGGAAGGAACCTCCAGGGTCATCTGCTCAGTGCAGGATGGAAAATCTTCCTTTGTCCTTCATCTAAGGATAAGATGTATGTGTAAATAATTCTTGTTCTGTCAATGGGGTTGCAAAGAAAAAGGGCCATTTAAACACAATGATTATCTCTCAAAAGATGTCGCTGAAGCGATAATCGTTGTGTCATTTACAGTCCAAGATGTTCGCGTAAGATGAGTGATCACCTTGCACTGCCAGTGGAGGATGCAGAAGACAAGCGCGGTGTACCCACTTGTCTTCTGCACACAGCTGTTCCCCGCTCTGAGCACCCGGCTGTTATATAGCTGAGTGCTCGGAACGGTGGATGCAGAAGACAAGCAGGGTGTCCCCGCTTGTCCTCTGCATCCTCCCCGCTTGTCTTCTGCATCCAGATGTTTTCTGCACGGAACGCCCAGCTGCTATACAGCCGATTGCTCTGTGCCGGGTATGGAGAATAGAGCTGGACCAAACCAACAGATAGAAACAACCTTCTAAGATTTGACAGTGATCACCCTAGACGGACGCTGGAGTCTTTGCCCTTTAGCCAATTTTTGAGAGTGAGGAGAAACACGGATGACACCTTAGTTCAGCGAAGGATGGAGGAAATGAATCAAAAATTTGTAGATAGGGGTTATCCACCTTCCCTAACCCGCGATCAAATGAATAAGGCTTTATTAAAACAAAGAGATGAGCTTCTGACTCCACGGACTAAGGACAGTAAATTAAGGAGGGTTCCTTTTGTATCGACATATGGGGCTGACAGTGGAAAGATTAGGGACATTTTGTATAAAAATTGGTCTATCTTGACGAGAACCTGTGGAGATGTACCAGACTTTGCAGACGTTCCAATAATGGCTTATAGGAGATCACGTAATTTACGAGATCAACTAGTGACACCATTATTTAAAACAAAGGATAGGACGATACAAAGAACACTGGGACCTCTCAGACCGGGGAATTAACTGTGTCTGAATTCTTCCAATTGTAGCAACCTTATTAAAGGTGACACGTTTCAACATCCCCACACAGGTCGTACGTTTAAAATTAAAGAACATTTTACCTGCAGATCAAGATTTGTAATCTATTTGATTACTTGCCCTTGCGGGAAAGCATACGTTGGTGAAACGATACAAGAAATACGTCCCCTGATCAATAAATATAAAAGCACAATTAGAACTGAAGTTAAAGATCTACCCATTGTTAAACATTTCCTTGAGTATAAACACTCTGTGAGTCAACTTCGATACAAAATTATAGATCATGTTCCCCAGCTTGAGAGAAGAGGGGACAGGGAATTATTACTTAAAAAGAAGGAGCTCAAGTGGATCTACACATTAGATACTTTACAACCAAAGGGCCTGAATATAGAATACCATGTTGCACCCCACATATAAGATCAAGTGATATATGTGAAGATATAGGGAGTTCTGGATCCTCTGTAAACCATATAGTATAGGTTTATAATTGATATATTTAACAATGCATCATGACGGTTTATACATTTAAAAAAAAAAAAAAATTTTTAAACTGTTTATATGTATTATATATGCAATTTCATTTTCATCTTTTATATTCACAGGTTGTGGGACTGTTCCTGCTCCATGTGGTGACATATTCACTGATTGTGCTGGTCTTTATTTATATAAAGAATTTTTTGTGTTTTTTTTCTTTCTGATTTGAGTAATCAATAAAACGTGGCATTTGACATTTTTTTGTAGATGATTCTATTTTTATATAGGTTCAAAGTGGTCTCATGTTTTATACTTACTAGAGATGAGCGAGCACCAAAATGCTCGGGTGCTCGTTACTCGGGACGAAATTATTGCGATGCTCGAGGGTCATTTCGAGTAACGAACCCCATTAAAGTCAATGGGCGACCCGAGAATTTTTGTATATCGCCGATGCTTGCTATGGTTTTCATTTGTGAAAATCTGGGCAATTCAAGAAAGTGATGGGAACGACACAGCAACGGATAGGGCAGGCGAGGGGCTACATGTTGGGCTGCATCTCAAGTTCCCAGGTCCCACTATTAAGCCACAATAGCGGCAAGAGTGGCCCCCCCCCCCCAACAACTTTTACTTCTGAAAAGCCCTCATTAGCAATGCATACCTTAGCTAAGCACCACACTACCTCCAACAAAGCACAATCACTGCCTGCATGACACTCCGCTGCCACTTCTCCTGGGTTACATGCTGCCCCACCCCCCTGCACGACGCAGTGTCCACAGCGCACACCAAAGTGTCCCTGCGCAGCCTTCAGCTGCACTCATGCCACACCACCCTCATGTCTATTTATAAGTGCGTCTGCCATGAGGAGGAACCGAAGGCACACACTGCAGAGGGTTGGCACGCCTAGGCAGCGACCCTCTTTAAAAGGGGCGGGGCGATAGCCCACAATGCTGTACAGAAGCAATGAGAAATATAATCCTGTGCCACCGCCATCAGGAGCTGCACACGTGGGCATAGCAATGGGGAACCTATGTGCCACACACTATTCATTCTGTCAAGGTGTCTTCATGCCCCAGTCAAACCGCGTTTTTTTATAAATAGTCACAGGCAGGTACAACTCCGCAATGGGAATTTCGTGTGCACCCACAGCATGGGTGGCTCCCTGGAACCCACCGGCTGTACATAAATGTATCCCATTGCAGTGCCCATCACAGCTCAGGTAACATCCAATTAAATGCAGGTGGGTTTCGGCCCACACTGCATGCCCCAGTCAGACTGGGGTTCTTTAGAAGTTGACACATGCAGTTACAACTCCCTGTGGACCCACAGCATGGGTGAGTCCCAGAAAGCCACCGGCAGTACATAAATATATCCCATTGCATTGCCCATCACAGCTGATGTAACGTCAGCTTTAATGCAGGTGGGCAGAAAATTAATTGGATTACACTGTAGGCGAGGGCCCCAAAAAATTGGTGTACCAACAGTACTAATGTACCTCAGAAAAATTGCCCATGCCCAACCAAGAGGGCACGTGAAACCCATTAATCGCTTTGGTTAATGTGGCTTAATTGGTAACTAGGCCTGGAGGCAGCCCAGTTAAAATAAAAATTGGTTCAGGTGAAAGTTTCAACACTTTAATGAGCATTGAAACGTATAAAAATTGTTTACAAAAATTATATGACTGAGCCTTGTGGGCCTAAGAAAAATTGCCCGTTCGGCGTGATTACGTGAGGTATCAGGAGGAGGAGCAGGAGGAGGAGGATGAATAGAATACACAGATTGATGAAGCAAAAAGGTCCCCGTTTTTGATGGTGATAGAGAACAATGCTTCCATCCGCGGGTGCAGCCTACGTATTGCTTAGGTATCGCTGCTGTCCGCTGGTGGAGAAGAGAAGTCTGGGGAAATCCAGGCTTTGTTCATCTTGATGAGTGTAAGCCTGTCGGCACTGTCGGTTGACAGGCGGGTACGCTTATCTGTGATGATTCCCCCAGCCGCACTACACACCCTCTCTGACAAGACGCTAGCCGCAGGACAAGCAAGCACCTCCAGGGCATACAGCGCGAGTTCAGGCCACGTGTCCAGCTTCGACACCCATTAGTTGTAGGGGGCAGAGGCGTCACCGAGGACGGTCGTGCGATCGGCTACGTACTCCCTCACCATCCTTTTACAGTGCTCCCGCCAACTCAGCCTTGACTGGGGAGCGGTGACACAGTCTTGCTGGGGAGTCATAAAGCTGGCAAAGGCCTTGGAGAATGTTCCCCTGCCTGCGCTATACATGCTGCCTGATCTCTGCGCCTCCCCTGCTACCTGGCCCTCGGAACTGCGCCTTCTGCCACTAGCGCTGTCGGATGGGAATGTTACCATCAGTTTGTCCGCCACGGTCCTGTGGTATAGCATCACTCTTGAACCCCTTTCCTCTTCGGGTATGAGAGTGGAAAGGTTCTCCTTATATTGTGGGTCGAGCGGTGTGTACACCCAGTAATCCGTAGTGGCCAGAATGCGTGTAACGCGAGGGTCTCAAGAAAGGCATCCTAACATGAAGTCAGCCATGTGTGCCAGGGTACCTGTACGCAACACATGGCTGTCCTCACTAGGATCCTCCTCCTCCGACCATACACGCTGAAAGGATGACAGGCAAGCAGCATGGGTACCCTCAGCAGTGGGCCAAGCTGTCTCTTCCTTCTCCTCCTCATGCTCCTCCCCCTCCTCCTCAATGCGCTGAGATATAGACATGAGGGTGCTCTGACTATCCAGCGACATACTGTCTTCCCCCGCCTCCGTTTCCAAGCGCAAAGCGGCTGCCTTTATGCTTTGCAGGGAACTTCTCAAGAGGCATAGCAGAGGAATGGTGACGCTAATGATTGCAGCATCCCCGCTCACCATCTGGGTAGACTCCTCAAAGTTTCCAAGGACCTGGCAGATATCTGCCAACCAGGCCCACTCTTCTGTAAAGAATTGAGGAGGCTGACTCCCACCACGCCGCCCATGTTGGAGTTGGTATTCCACTATAGCTCTACGCTGCTCATAGAGTCTGGCCAACATGTGGAGCGTAGAGTTCCACCGTGTGGGCACGTCGCACAGCAGTCGGTGCACTGGCAGATTAAATCGATGTTGCAGGGTCCGCAGAGTGGCAGCGTCCGTCTTGGACTTGCGGAAATGTGCGCTGACCCGGCGCACCTTTCCGAGCAGGTATGACAAGTGTGGGTAGCTTTTCAGAAACCGCTGAACCACCAAATTAAAGACATGGGCCAGGCATGGCACGTGCGTGAGGCTGCCGAGCTGCACAGCCGCCACCAGGTTACGGCCGTTGTCACACACGACCATGCCCGGTTGGAGGCTCAGCGGCGAAAGCCAGCGGTCGGTCTGCTCTGTCAGACCCTGCAGCAGTTCGTGGGCCGTGTGTCTCTTCTCTCCTAAGCTGAGTAGTTTCAGCAAGGCCTGCTGATGCTTGCCCACCGCTGTGCTGCCACGCCGCGCGACACCGACTGCTGGCAACATGCTGCTGCTGCTGACACATCTTGATTGCGAGACAGAGGTTGCGTTGGAGGAGGAGGAGGAGGAGGGTGGTTTAGTGGAGGAAGCATACACCGCCGCAGATACCAGCACCGAGCTTTGGCCCGCAATTCTGGGGGTGGGTAGGACGTGAGCGGTCCCAGGCTCTGACTGTCCCAGCCTCCACTAAATTCACCCAATGTGCCGTCAGGGAGATATAGCGGCCCTGCCCGCCTGTGCTTGTCCACGTGTCCATTGTTAAGTGGACCTTGGCAGTAACCGCGTTGGTGAGGGCGCGTACAATGTTGCGGGAGATGTGGTCATGCAGGGCTGGGACGGCACATCGGGAAAAGTAGTGGCGACTGGGAACCGTGTAGCGCGGGGCCGGCGCCGCCATCATGCTTTTGAAAGCCTCCATTTCCACAAGCCTATACGGCAGCATCTCCAGGCTGATCAATTTGGCTATGTGCACGTTTAACGCTTAAGCGTGCGGGTGCGTGGCGGCGTACTTGCGCTTGCGCTCAAACAGTTGCGCTAGCAACGTCTGGACGCTGCGCTGAGAGACATTGCTGGATGGGGCCGAGGACAGCGGAGGTGAGGGTGTGGGTGCAGGCCAGGAGACGGTACTGCCTGTGTCCTCAGAGGGGGGTTGGATCTCAGTGGCAGGTTGGGGCACAGGGGGAGAGGCAGTGGTGCAAACCGGAGGCGGTGAACGGCCTTCATCCCACCTTGTGGGGTGCTTGGCCATCATATGCCTGCGCATGCTGGTGGTGGTGGCTCCCCAGCTGATCTTGGCGCGGCAAAGGTTGCACACCACTGTTCGTTCGGTCGTCAGGCATCTCTGTGAAAAACTGCCACACCTTTGAGCACCTTGGCCTCTGCAGGGTGGCATGGCGCGAGGGGGCGCTTTGGGAAACAGTTGGTGGATTATTTGGTCTGGCCCTGCCTCTACCCCTGGCCACCGCACTGGCTCGGCCTGTTCCCACACCCTGACTTGGGCCTCCGCATCCTCGCCCGCGTCCACGTCCTCTAGGCCTACCCCTACCCCTCAGCATGCTGTATTACCAGTAGTGCAGAAACACTACTTATTGGCCTGTGGTTGGAGGCTGACTTCGCTTACGGAACGCACAGCAGAGGCAGGAAAGAATTTTGCGCAAGCCTGCTGTAACACTTACCTGGCTGCGTATGAATTAGGACAACTACCCCCAGCAGAGACCCAGTACACTTGTGGACAGGAATACAGCGGTGATGTAAGAGGCAACACAGAGGCAGGAAAGAATTTTGCACAAGCCTGCTGTAGCACTTAGCTGGCTGCGTATGAATTAGGACAACTACCCCCAGCAGAGACCCAGTACACTTGTGGACAGGAATACAGCGGTGATGTAAGAGGCAACACAGAGGCAGGAAAGAATTTTGCGCAAGCCTGCTGTAACACTTAGCTGGCTGCGTATGAATTAGGACAACTACCCCCAGCAGAGACCCAGTACACTGAGGACGGTCACAGGCAGCCCAAATAGATTTTTTTTCCCAAATGTTTTTGGAAAGGCCCACTGCCTATATACACTAAATATGTCTTCTGTCCCTGCCTCACCACTACTGGCCCTGGACAATGTAAAATTACTGCAGGACGCAATGCTCTGCATGGCCGATATACAAAAAAAAAAATGTGCAACACTGCAAAAAGCAGCCTCCACACTACTGCACACGGTTAGATGTGCCCCTAAAAAGGACCGTTGGGGTTCTTGAAGCCTAAAATAACTCCTAGCGCTCTCCCTATAGCAGCTCCGGCACCAGCAGCACTTTCCCTGAACTATGTCAGAATGCATCTGTGGCGAGCCGCGGGAGGGGCCGATTTATATACTCGGGTGACACCTGATCTCGCCAGCCACTCACTGCAGGGGGGGTGGTATGGGGCTTGAACGTCGCAGGGGGAAGTTGTAATGCCTTCCCTGTCTTTCTATTGGCCAGAAAAGCGCGCTAACGTCTCAGAGATGAAAGTGAAAGTAACTCGAACATCGCGTGGTACTCGTCTGGAGTAACGAGCATCTCGAACACGCTAATACTCGAACGAGTATCAAGCTCGGACGAGTACGTTCGCTCATCTCTAATACTTACCTTATTCCCTGAAATTAGATGTTGGGAGCTGGGCTGTTGACTTGTCTTAGAGATGGTCAACATATTTTGGGAGTGAGGAAAGATATTAAAATTAGAGATGAGCGAGCACCAAAATGCTCGGGTGCTCGTTACTCGGGACGAAATTATCGCGGTGCTCGAGGGTTCGTTTCGAGTAACGAACCCCATTGAAGTCAAAGGGCGACCCGAGCATTTTTGTATTTCGCCGATGCTCGCTAAGGTTTTCATGTGTGAAAATCTGGGCAATTCAAGAAAGTGATGGGAACGACACAGCAACGGATAGGGCAGGCAAGGGGCTACATGTTGGGCTGCATCTCAAGTTCACAGGTCCCACTATTAAGCCACAATACCGGCAAGAGTGGCCCCCCCCCCTCCCAATAACTTTTACTTCTGAAAAGCCCTAATTAGCAATGGATACCTTAGCTAAGCACCACACTACCTCCAACAAAGCACAATCACTGCCTGCATGACACTCCGCTGCCACTTCTCCTGGGTTACATGCTGCCCAACCCCCCCGCACGACCCAGTGTCCACAGCGCACACAAAAGTGTCCCTGCGCAGCCTTCAGCTGCCCTCATGCCACGCCACCCTCATGTCTATTTATAAGTGCGTCTGCCAGAGGAACCGCAGGCACACACTGCAGAGAGTTGGCACGGCTAGGCAGCGACGCTCTTTAAAAGGCTCGGGGCGATAGCCCACAATGCTGTACAGAAGCAATGAGAAATATAATCCTGTGCCACCGCCATCAGGAGCTGCATACGTGGGCATAGCAATGGGGAACCTATGTGCCACACACTATTCATTCTGTTAAGGTGTCTGCATGCCCCAGTCAGACTGCGTTTTTTAATTCATAGACACAGGCAGGTACAACTCCCTATTGTGAAGTCCCTGTGGACCGACAGCATGGGTGGCTCCCTGGAACCCACCGGCGGTACATAAAAATATCCCATTGCATTGCCCAACACAGCTGAGGTAGTAATGTCGTGCTTAATACAGGTGGGCTTCGGCCCACACTGCATGCCCCAGTCAGACTGGGGTTCTTTAGAAGTGGAAACAGATGCATTTATTTATTCTCTGTGGACCCACAGCATGGGTGGGTGCCAGGAAGCCACCGGCGGTACATAAAAATATCCCATTGCATTGCCCAACACAGCTGAGGTAGTAATGTCGTGCTTAATGCAGGTGGGCTTCGGCCCACACTGCATGCCCCAGTCTGACTGGGGTTCTTTAGAAGTGGAAACAGATGCATTTATAATTCTCTGTGGACCCACAGCATGGGTGGGTGCCAGGAAGCCACCGGCGGTACATAAAAATATCCCATTGCATTGCCCAACACAGCTGAGGTAGTAATGTCGTGCTTAATGCAGGTGGGCTTCGGCCCACACTGCATGCCCCAGTCTGACTGGGGTTCTTTAGAAGTGGAAACAGATGCATTTATAATTCCCTGTGGACCCACAGCATGGGTGGCTCCCTGGAACCCACCGGCGGTACATAAAAATATCCCATTGCATTGCCCAACACAGCGGATGTAACGTCAGCTGTAATGCAGGTGGGCTAAAAATTAATTTGATTACACTGTAGGCGAGGGCCCACAAAAATTGCTGTATCAACAGTACAAATGTACATCAGAAAAATTGGCCCTGGCCAACCAAGAGGGCAGGTGAAACCCATTAATCGCTTTGGTTATTGTGGCTTAAGTGTTAACTAGGCCTGGAGGCAGCCCAGTTTAACGAAAAATTGGTTCAAGTTAAAGTTTCAACGCTTTTAAGAGCATTGAAACGTATAAAAATTTTTAAGAAAAATTATATGAGTGAGCCTTGTGTCCCTAAGAAAAATTGCCCGTTCGGCGTGATTACGTGAGGTTTCAGGAGGAGGAGCAGGAGGAGGAGGAGGAGGAATATTATACACAGATTGATGAAGCAGAAATGTCCCCGTTTTGGATGGTGAGAGAGAACGATGCTTCCATCCGCGGGTGCAGCCTACGTATTGCTTAGGTATCGCTGCTGTCCGCTGGTGGAGAAGAGAAGTCTGGGGAAATCCAGGCTTTGTTCATCTTGATGAGTGTAAGCCTGTCGGCACTGTCGGTTGACAGGCGGGTACGCTTATCTGTGATGATTCCCCCAGCCGCACTAAACACCCTCTCTGACAGGACGCTAGCCGCAGGACAAGCAAGCACCTCCAGGGCATACAGCGCGAGTTCAGGCCACGTGTCCAGCTTCGACACCCAGTAGTTGTAGGTGGCAGAGGCGTCAGGGAGGACGGTCGTGCGATCGGCTACGTACTCCCTCACCATCCTTTTACAGTGCTCCCGCCGACTCAGCCTTGACTGGGGAGCAGTGACACAGTCTTGCTGGGGAGCCATAAAGCTGTCCAGGGCCTTAAAGACTGTTGTATTGCCTGTGCTGTACATGCTGCTCGATCTCCGCACCTCCCCTGCTAACTGGCCCTCGGAAGTGCGCCTTCTGCCACTAGTGCTGTCGGATGGGAATTTTACCATCAGTTTGTCCGCCAGGGTCCTGTGGTATAGCAACACTCTCGAACCCCTTTCCTCTTCGGGAATGAGAGTGGAAAGGTTCTCCTTATACCGTGGGTCGAGCAGTGTGTACACCCAGTAATCCGTAGTGGCCAGAATGCGTGCAACACGAGGGTCACGAGAAAGGCATCCTAACATGAAGTCAGCCATGTGTGCCAGGGTACCTGTACGCAACACATGGCTGTCTTCACTAGGAAGATCACTTTCAGGATCCTCCTCCTCCTCCTCCTCAGGCCATACACGCTGAAATGATGACAGGCAAGCAGCATGGGTACCGTCAGCAGTGGGCCAAGCTGTCTCTTCCCCCTCCTCCTCATCCTCCTCATGCTCCTCCTCCTCCTCCTGAACGCGCTGAGATATAGACAGGAGGGTGCTCTGACTATCCAGCGACATACTGTCTTCCCCCGGCTCTGTTTCCGAGCGCAAAGCGGCTGCCTATATGCTTTGCAGGGAACTTCTCAAGATGCATAGCAGAGGAATGGTGACGCTAATGATTGCTGCATCGCCGCTCACCACCTGGGTAGTCTGCTCAAAGTTTCGAAGGACCTGGCAGATGTCTGCCAACCAGGCCCACTCTTCTGAAAATAATTGAGGAGGCTGACTCCCACTGCGCCGCCCATGTTGGAGTTGGTATTCCACTATAGCTCTACGCTGCTCATAGAGTCTGGCCAACATGTGGAGCATAGAGTTCCACCGTGTGGGCACGTCGCACAGCAGTCGGTGCACTGGCAGATTAAACCGATGTTGCAGGGTGCGCAGGGTGGCAGCGTCCGTGTGGGACTTGCGGAAATGTGCGCAGAGCCGGCGCACCTTTCCGAGCAGGTCTGACAAGCGTGGGTAGCTTTTCAGAAAGC
Organism: Eleutherodactylus coqui; assembly: GCF_035609145.1. Taxonomy (NCBI): domain Eukaryota; kingdom Metazoa; phylum Chordata; class Amphibia; order Anura; family Eleutherodactylidae; genus Eleutherodactylus; species Eleutherodactylus coqui. Next base: position 197,649,643 of record NC_089843.1, on the reverse strand, counting down.
GCTGAACCACCAAATTAAAGACGTGGGCCAGGCATGGCACGTGCGTGAGGCTGCCGAGCTGCAGAGCCGCCACCAGGTTACGGCCGTTGTCACACACGACCATGCCCGGTTGGAGGCTCAGCGGCGAAAGCCAGCGGTCGGTCTGCTCTGTCAGACCCTGCAGCAGTTCGTTGGCTGTGTGCCTCTTATCTCCTAAGCTGAGTAGTTTCAGCATGGCCTGCTGACGCTTGCCCACCGCTGTGCTGCCACGACGCGCGACACCGACTGCTGGCGACATGCTGCTGCTGCTGACACATCTTGATTGCGAGACAGAGGTTGCGTTGGAGGAGGAGGAGGAGGAGGGTGGTTTAGTGGAGGAAGCATACACCGCCGCAGATACCACCACCGAGCTGGGGCCCGCAATTCTGGGGGTGGGTAGGACGTGAGCGGTCCCAGGCTCTGACTCTGTCCCAGCCTCCACTAAATTCACCCAATGTGCCGTCAGGGAGATGTAGTGGCCCTGCCCGCCTGTGCTTGTCCACGTGTCCGTTGTTAAAGGAGATGTCCCGCGCCGAAACGGGTTTTTTTTTTTTTAAACCCCCCCCCCCGTTCGGCGCGAGACAACCCCGATGCAGGGGTTAAAAAAACCACCCGCACAGCGCTTACCTGAATCCCGGCGGTCCGGTGACTTCAATACTTACCGCTGAAGATGGCCGCCGGGATCTTCTACCTTCGTGGACCGCAGCTCTTCTGTGCCGTCCACTGCCGATTCCAGCCTCCTGATTGGCTGGAATCGGCACGTGATGGGGCGGAGCTACACGGAGCCGCTCTCTGGCACGAGCGGCTCCATAGAAGAAAGCAGAAGACCCGGACTGCGCAAGCGCGGCTAATTTGGCCATCGGAGGCCAAAAATTAGTCGGCTCCATGGAGACGAGGACGCCAGCAACGGAGCAGGTAAGTATAAAACTTTTTATAACTTCTGTATGGCTCATAATTAATGCACAATGTACATTACAAAGTGCATTATTATGGCCATGCAGAAGTGTATAGACCCACTTGCTGCCTCGGGACATCTCCTTTAAGTGGACCTTGGCAGTAACCGCGTTGGTGAGGGCGCGTACAATGTTGCGGGAGACGTGGTCGTGCAGGGCTGGGACGGCACATCGGGAAAAGTAGTGGCGACTGGGAACTGAGTAGCGCGGGGCCGCCGCCGCCATCATACTTTTGAAGGACTCCGTTTCCACAACCCTATACGGCAGCATCTCAAGGCTGATAAATTTGGCTATGTGGACGGTTAACGCTTGAGCGTGCGGGTGCGTGGCGGCGTACTTGCGCTTGCGCTCAAACACTTGCGCTAGCGACGGCTGGACGGTGCGGTGCGAGACATTGGTGGATTGGGCTGAGGACAGCGGAGGTGAGGGTGTGGGTGCAGCCAGGAGACGGTAGTGCCTGTGTCCTCAGAGCGGGGTTGGATCTCAGTGGCAGGTTGGGGCACAGGGGGAGAGGCAGCGGTGCAAACCGGAGGCGGTGAACGGCCTTCGTCCCACCTTGTGGGGTGCTTGGCCATCATATGTCTGCGCATGCTGGTGGTGGTGAGGCTGTTGGTGGTGGCTCCCCGGCTGATCTTGGCGCGACACAGGTTGCACACCACTGTTCGTCGGTCGTCAGGCGTTTCTGTGAAAAACTGCCAGACCTTATAGCACCTTGGCCTCTGCAGGGTGGCATGGCGCGAGGGTGCGCTTTGGGAAACAGTTGGTGGATTATTCGGTCTGGCCCTGCCTCTACCCCTGGCCACCGCACTGCCTCTTGCAACCTGCCCTGCTGCTGCCCTTGCCTCCCCCTCTGAAGACCTGTCCTGAGTAGGCGTTGCAAACCAGGTGGGGTCAGTCACCTCATCGTCCTGCTGCTCTTCCTCCGAATCCTCTGTGTACTCCTCCCTCGGACTTACTGCCCTTACTACTACCTCACCGATAGACAACTGTGTCTCATCGTCATCGTCCTCCTCACCCACTGAAAGGTCTTGAGACAGTTGCCGGAAGTCCCCAGCCTCATCCCCCGGACCCCGGGAACTTTCCAATGGTTGGGCATCAGTGACGATAAACTCCTCTGGTGGGAGAGGAACCACTGCTGCCCAATCTGAGCAGGGGCCCGAGAACAGTTCCTGGGAGTCTTCCCGCTCCTGAGCATGTGTCATTGTAGTGGAATGAGGAGGCTGGGAGGAAGGAGGAGCAGCAGCCAGAGGATTCGGATTTGCAGCACTGGACGGGGCAGAACTGTGGGTGGATGATAGCTTGCTCGAAGCACTTTCTGCCATCCACGACAGGACCTGCTCACACTGCTCATTTTCTAATAAAGGTCTCCAGCGTGGACCCATTAATTGGGCGATGAATGTGGGGACGCCAGAAACGTGCCTCTCTCCTAATCGCGCAGCAGTCGGCTGCGATACACCTGGATCAGGAGCTCGGCCTGTGCCCACACCCTCACTTGGGCCTACGCGTCCTCGGCCACGTCCACGTCCTCTAGGCTTACCCCTACCCCTCAGCATGCTGTATTACCAGTGATTTCCCAGGCAGGAAATAAATTGGCGCAAGCCTGCAGGACAAATAGAATTGTTCCCTTTTTTTTTTAAAGGGAAGGCCGGCCCACTGACTATATTCAATCAGATAAGAAATCTGGTCCACAGAAATGCAGTTATATGAAGTGCAGCAGAGCGGTGATTTTTCCCAGGAAGGCAGGAAATAAATTGGCGCAAGCCTGCTGTTAAACGTAGCTGGCTGCGTATGAATTTTTTACTATCTCCACCCACCACACACGTACACAGAACGCTGAGGACTGACAGAGGCAGGGCACATAGAATTTTTCCCTTTTTTTTAAAAGAAAAGGCCCACTGACTATATTCAATCAATAATATATGTCTTCTGGCCTTGCCTACACAATTCTCTCCCTGTAGTATTACTGCAGGGCGCAATGCTCTGCACAGCCGATTTGGAAAAAAAAAATATGCAACACTGCTAACAGCAGCCTGCACAGTACTGCACACGGTTAAATGTGGCCCTAAGAAGGACCGTTGGGGTTCTTGAAGCCTACACTCACTCCTAACACTCTCCCTGCCTAACCACCACTTCTGTCCCTGGACTATTACTGCAGGGCGCAATGTTCTGCAGACAGCCGATTTTGAAAAAAAAAAAAATTGTGCAACACTGCTAACAGCACCCTCCACAGTACTGCACACGGATAGATGTGGCCCTGAGAAGGACCGTTGGGGTTCTTGAAGCCTACACTCACTCCTAACACTCTCCCTACAGCAGCACCAGCAGCAGCACTTTCCCTCAGCTAACTCAGTCACAAGGCATCTGAGGCGAGCCGCGGGAGGGGCCGACTTTTATACTCGGGTGACATCTGATCTCCCCAGCCACTCACAGCAGGGGGGTGGTATAGGGCTTGAACGTCACAGGGGGAAGTTGTAATGCCTTCCCTGTCTTTCAATTGGCCAGAAACGTGCGCTAACGTCTCAGAGAGGAAACTGAAAGTAACCCGAACATCGCGTGGTACTCGTTAAGAGTAAGGAGCATCCCGAACACTCTAATATTCGCCCGAGCATCAAGCTCGGACGAGTACGTTCGCTCATCTCTAATTAAAATCTATGACATCAGAGATATTTGCTATTTTACTATGGTGATTTACTTGGTTTGAGATCTGAACTATAGTCAGTATGCCCTATTATCGTTTGGGGATTATTTAACTAATATCCAAGTTAGGCGAATGCTGTGATTCATGTTGATAGACATTGTTATTTACATTTTTGCATTTGCGCTGGATTGCTGCGATAAACCCCTTGGTTTATAAAAATTTAAAGATAATAAGTATTCAAAATATGAAGGTGTTAACATAATGATGTCCTTCCAGAAGTGGTAATTATAGGTATATTAACAACTATGCCTGAAAGAGCTGAAGAGGGTTAATCATTAGAGATGAGCGAACGTACTCGTCCGAGCTTGATACTCGTTCGAGTATTAGCGTGTTCGGGATGCTCGTTACTCGTAACGAGTACCACGCGATGTTCGGGTTACTTTCCCTTTCATGTCTGAGACGTTAGCGCGCTTTTCTGGCCAATTGAAAGACAGGGAAGGCATTACAACTTCCCCCTGCGACGTTCAAGCCCTATACCACCTCCCTGCAGTGAGTGGCTGGGGAGATCAGGTGTCACCCGAGTATAAAAATCGGCCCCTCCCGCGGCTCGCCTCAGATGCGTTGTGACAGAGATCAGGGACAGTGGTATCGTGTTGGAGCTGCTGTAGGGAGAGTGTTAGGAGTTAGTGTAGGCTTCAAGAACCCCAACGGTCCTTCTTAAGGCCACATCTAACCGTGTGCAGTAGTGTGGAGTCTGCTTTTAGCAGTGTTGCCCTTCTTTTTTTTTTTGGTATATCGGCGGTGCAGAGCATTGCGCCCTGCAGTAATAGTCCAGGGACAGAAGTGTGGAGGCAGGGAGAGCGTTAGGAGTTATTGTAGGCTTCAAGAACCCCAACGGTCCTTCTTAGGGCCACATCTAACCGTGTGCAGTAATGTGGAGGCTGCTTTTAGCAGTGTTGCACATTTTTTTTTTTTTGGTATATCGGCCGTACAGAGCATTGCGCCCTGCAGTAATACTCCAGGGACAGAAGTGTGTAGGCAGGGCCAGAAGACATATATTATTGATTGAATATACGCAGTGGTCCTTTTCAAAAAAATATTGGAAAAAAATCTATTTGGCCTGCCTGTCACTGTGCTCAGTGTTCTGGGTCCGTGTCTGCTGGGGGTAGTAGTTCTCCAAAATCATACGCAGCCAGCTAAGTGTTACAGCAGGCTTGCGCCAAATTATTTCCTGGCTCTGAAATCACCGCTCTGTTGCAGTTAATAACAGTGCAACACTGCAGTTCCGTGACACACTGCAGGGACAGAATTGTGTAGGCAGGGCCAGAAGACATATATTATTGATTGAATATACGCAGTGGTCCTTTTCCAAAAAATATTGGCAAAAAATCTATTTGGCCTGCCTGTCACTGTGCTCAGTGTTCTGGGTCCGTGTCTGCTGGGGGTAGTAGTTCTCCAAAATCATACACAGCCAGCTAAGTGTTACAGCAGGCTTGCACCAAATTATTTCATTGCTCTGAAATCACCGCTCTGTTGCAGTTAATAACAGTGCAACACTGCAGTTCCGTGACACACTCCAGGGACAGAATTGTGTAGGCAGGGCCAGAAGACATATATTATTGATTGAATATACGCAGTGGTCCTTTTCCAAAAAATATTGGCAAAAAATCTATTTGGCCTGCCTGTCACTGTGCTCAGTGTTCTGGGTCCGTGTCTGCTGGGGGTAGTAGTTCTCCAAAATCATACGCAGCCAGCTAAGTGTTACAGCAGGCTTGTGCCAAATTATTTCCTGGCGTTCCGTAAGCGAACTCAGCCTCCAACCACAGGCCAATAAGCGGTACATTTAATTACAGCGTTGTGTTTCTGCATTCCTGGTAATACAGCATGCTGAGGGGTAGGGGTAGGCCTAGAGGACGTGGGCGCGGCCGAGGACGCGGAGGCCCTAGTCCGGGTGTGGGCACAGGCCGAGCTCCTGATCCAGGGGTATCGCAGCCGACTGCTGCGGGATTAGGAGAGAGGCACGTTTCTGGCATCCCCACATTCATAGCACATTTAATGGGTCCACGCGGTAGACCTTTATTAGAAAATGAGCAGTGTGAGCAGGTCCTGTCGTGGATGGCAGAAAGTGCTTCCAGCAACCTATCGTCCACCCAGAGTTCTGCGCCGTCCACTGCTGCAACTCAGAATCCTCTGGCTGCTGCTCCTCCTTCCTCCCAGCCTCCTCACTCCATGAAAATGAGACATTCTGAGGAGCGGGCAGACTCCCAGGAACTGTTCTCAGGCCCCTGCTCAGATTGGGCAGCAGTGGTTCCTCTCCCACCAGAGGAGTTTATCGTGACTGATGCCCAACCATTGGAAAGTTCCCGGGGTCCGGGGGATGAGGCTGGGGACTTCCGGCAACTGTCTCAGGACCTTTCAGTGGGTGAGGAGGCCGATGACGATGAGACACAGTTGTCTATCAGTGAGGTAGTAGTAAGGGCATTAAGTCCGAGGGAGGAGCGCACCGAGGATTCTGAGGAAGAGCAGCAGGACAATGAGGTGACTGACCCCACCTGGTTTGCTACGCCTACTGAGGACAGGTCTTCAGAGGGGGAGGCAAGGGCAGCAGCAGGGCAGGTTGCAAGAGGCAGTGCGGTGGCCAGGGGTAGAGGCAGGGCCAGACCGAATAATCCACCAACTGTTTCCCAAAGCACCCCCTCGCGCCATGCCACCCTGCAGAGGCCGAGGTGCTCAAAGGTCTGGCAGTTTTTCACTGAGAGTGCAGACGACCGACGAACAGTGGTGTGCAACCTTTGTCGCGCCAAGATCAGCCGGGGAGCCACCACCACCAGCCTCACCACCACCAGCATGCGCAGACATAAGATGGCCAAGCACCCCACAAGGTGGGACGAAGGCCGTTCACCGCCTCCGGTTTGCACCGCTGCCTCTCCCCCTGTGCCCCAACCTGCCACTGAGATCCAACCCCGCTCTGAGGACACAGGCACTACCGTCTCCTGGCCTGCACCCACACCCTCACCTCCGCTGTCCTCGGCCCCATCCACCAATGTCTCTCAGCACACCGTCCAGCCGTCGCTAGCGCAAGTGTTTGAGCGCAAGCGCAAGTACGCCGCCACGCACCCGCACGCTCAAGCGTTAAACGTGCACGTAGCCAAATTTATCAGCCTGGAGATGCTGCCGTATAGGGTTGTGGAAACGGAGTCCTTCAAAAGTATGATGGCGGCGGCGGCCTCGTGCTACTCAGTTCCCAGTCGCCACTACTTTTCCCGATGTGCCGTCCCAGCCCTGCACGACCACGTCTCCCGCAACATTGTACGCACCCTCACCAACGCGGTTACTGCCAAGGTCCACTTAACAACGGACACGTGGACAAGCACAGGTGGGCAGGGCCACTATATCTCCCTGACGGCACATTGGGTGAATTTAGTGGAGGCTGGGACAGTCAGAGCCTGGGACCGCTCACGTCCTACCCACCCCCAGAATTGCGGGCCACAGCTCGGTGGTGGTATCTGCGGCGGTGTATGCTTCCTCCACTAAACCACCCTCCTCCTCCTCCTCCAACGCAACCTCTGTCTCGCAATCAAGATGTGTCAGCAGCATGTCGCCAGCAGTCGGTGTCGCGCGGCGTGGCAGCACAGCGGTGGGCAAGCATCAGCAGGCCGTGCTGAAACTACTCAGCCTAGGAGGTAAGAGGCACACGGCCCACGAACTGCTGCAGGGTCTGACAGAGCAGACCGACCGCTGGCTTTCGCCACTGAGCCTCCAACCGGGCATGGTCGTGTGTGACAACGGCCGTAACCTGGTGGCGGCTCTGCAGCTCGGCAGCCTCACGCACGTGCCATGCCTGGCCCACGTCTTTAATTTGGTGGTTCAGCGCTTTCTGAAAAGCTACCCACGCTTGTCAGACCTGCACGTTTCCGCAAGTCCCACACGGATGCTGCCACCCTGCGCACCCTGCAACATCGGTTTAATCTGCCAGTGCACCGACTGCTGTGCGACATGCCCACACGGTGGAACTCTACGCTCCACATGTTGGCCAGGCTCTATGAGCAGCGTAGAGCTATAGTGGAATACCAACTCCAACATGGGCGGCGCAGTGGGAGTCAGCCTCCTCAATTCTTTATAGAAGAGTGGGCCTGGTTGGCAGACATCTACCAGGTCCTTGGAAACTTTGAGGAGTCTACCCAGATGGTGAGCGGCGATGCTGCAATCATTAGCGTCACCATTCCTCTGCTTTGCCTCTTGAGAAGTTCCCTGCAAAGCATAAAGGCAGATGCTTTGCACCCGGAAACAGAGCCGGGGGAAGATAGTATGTCGCTGGATAGTCAGAGCACCCTCCTGTCTATATCTCAGCGCGGTGAGGAGGAGGGGGGGGGAAGAGACAGCTTGGCCCACTGCTGAGGGTACACATGCTGCCGGTCTGTCATCCTTTCAGCGTGTATGGCCTGAGGAGGAGGAGGAGGAGGAGGAGGATCCTGAAAGTGATCTTCCTAGTGAGGACAGCCATGTGTTGCGTACAGGTACCCTGGCACACATGGCTGACTTCATGTTAGGATGCCTTTCTCGTGACCCTCGTGTTACACGCATTCTGGCCACTACGGATTACTGGGTGTACACACTGCTCGACCTACAGTATAAGGAGAACCTTTCCACTCTCATACCCGAAGAGGAAAGGGGTTCGAGAGTGTTGCTATACCACAGGACCCTGGCGGACAAACTGATGGTAAAATTCCCATACGACAGCGCTAGTGGCCGAAGGCGCAGTTCCGAGGGCCAGGTAGCAGGGGAGGCGCGGAGATCAGGCCGCATGTACAGCACAGGCAGGGCAACACTCTTTAAGGCCCTTGACTGCTTTATGGCTCCCCAGCAAGACTGTTTCACCGGTCCCCAGTCACGGCTGAGTCGGCGGGAGCACTGTAAAAGGATGGTGAGGGAGTACGTAGCCGATCGCACGACCGTCCTCCGTGACGCCTCTGCCCCCTACAACTACTGAGTGTCGAAGCTGGACATGTGGCCTGAACTCGCGCTGTATGCCCTGGAGGTGCTTGCTTGTCCTGCGGCTAGCGTCTTGTCAGAGAGGGTGTTTAGTGCGGCTGGGGGAATCATCACAGATAAGCGTACCCGCCTGTCAACCGACAGTGCCGACAGGCTAACGCTCATCAAGATGAACAAAGCGTGGATTTCCCCAGACTTCTCTTCTCCACCAACGGACAGCAGCGATACCTAAGCAATACGTAGGCTGCACCCGCGGATGGAAGCATCGTTCTGTATCCCCATCAAAAATGGGGACCTTTTCGCTTCATCAATCTGTGTATAATATTCCTCCTCCTCCTCCTCCTGCTCCTCCTCCTGAAACCTCACATAATCACGCCGAACGGGCAATTTTTCTTAGGCCCACAAGGCTCAGTCATATAATTTTTCTAAACAATTTTTATATGTTTCAATGCTCATTACAGCGTTGAAACTTTCACCTCAACCAATTTTTATTTTAACTGGGCTGCCTCCAGGCCTAGTTACCAATTAAGCCACATTAACCAAAGCGATTAATGGGTTTCACCTGCCCTCTTGGTTGGGCATGGGCAATTTTTTTGATGTACATTAGTACTGTTGATACAGCAATTTTTGTGGGCCCTCGCCTACAGTGTAACCAAATTAATTTTTAGCCCACCTGCATTACAGCTGACGTTACATCAGCTGTGTTGGGCACTGCAATGGGATATTTTTATGTACCGCCGGTGGCTTCCTGGCACCCACCCATGCTGTGGGTCCACAGGGAGTTGTAAATGCATCTGTGTCCACTTCTAAAGAACCCCAGTGTGACTGGGCATGCAGTGTGGGCCGAAGCCCTCCTGCATTAAACATGACATTACTACCTCAGCTGTGATGGGCAATGCAATGGGATATTTTTATGTACCGCCGGTGGGTTCCAGGGAGCCACCCATGCTGTGGGTCCACAGGGAGTTGTAAATGCATCTGTTTCCACTTCTAAAGAACCCCAGTCTTACTGGGGCATGCAGTGTGGGCCGAAACCCACCTGCATTAAACATGACATTACTACCTCAGCTGTGATGGGCAATGCAATGGGATATTTTTATGTACCGCCGGTGGCTTCCTGGCACCCACCCATGCTGTGGGTCCACAGGGAGTTGTAAATGCATCTGTGTCCACTTCTAAAGAACCCCAGTCTGACTGGGGCATGCAGTGTGGGCCGAAGCCCACCTGCATTAAACATGACATTACTACCTGAGCTGTGATGGGCAATGCAATGGGATATTGTTATGTACCGCCGGTGGCTTCCTGGCCCCCACCCATGCTGTGGGTCCACAGGGAGTTGTAAATGCATCTGTGTCCACTTCTAAAGAACCCCAGTGTGACTGGGCATGCAGTGTGGGCCGAAGCCCTCCTGCATTAAACATGACATTACTACCTCAGCTGTGATGGGCAATGCAATGGGATATTGTTATGTACCGCCGGTGGGTTCCAGGGAGCCACCCATGCTGTGGGTCCACAGGGAGTTGTAAATGCATCTGTTTCCACTTCTAAAGAACCCCAGTCTGACTGGGGCATGCAGTGTGGGCCGAAGCCCACCTGCATTAAACATGACATTACTACCTCAGCTGTGATGGGCAATGCAATGGGATATTTTTATGTACCGCCGGTGGCTTCCTGGCACCCACCCATGCTGTGGGTCCACAGGGAGTTGTAAATGCATCTGTGTCCACTTCTAAAGAACCCCAGTCTGACTGGGGCATGCAGTGTGGGCCGAAGCCCACCTGCATTAAACATGACATTACTACCTGAGCTGTGATGGGCAATGCAATGGGATATTGTTATGTACCGCCGGTGGCTTCCTGGCCCCCACCCATGCTGTGGGTCCACAGGGAGTTGTAAATGCATCTGTGTCCACTTCTAAAGAACCCCAGTGTGACTGGGCATGCAGTGTGGGCCGAAGCCCTCCTGCATTAAACATGACATTACTACCTCAGCTGTGATGGGCAATGCAATGGGATATTGTTATGTACCGCCGGTGGGTTCCAGGGAGCCACCCATGCTGTGGGTCCACAGGGAGTTGTAAATGCATCTGTTTCCACTTCTAAAGAACCCCAGTCTGACTGGGGCATGCAGTGTGGGCCGAAGCCCACCTGCATTAAACATGACATTACTACCTCAGCTGTGATGGGCAATGCAATGGGATATTTTTATGTACCGCTGGTGGCTTCCTGGCACCCACCCATGCTGTGGGTCCACAGGGAGTTGTAAATGCATCTGTGTCCACTTCTAAAGAACCCCAGTCTGACTGGGGCATGCAGTGTGGGCCGAAGCCCACCTGCATTTCATCTGACGTTAGCTCTGCTGTCCAGGGCACTGCAATGGGATACATTTATGTACAGCGGGTGGGTTCCAGGGAGCCACCCATGCTGTGGGTGCACACGGAATTCCCATTGCGGAGTTGTACCTGCCTGTGACTATTTATAAAAAAACGCGGTCTGACTGGGACATGCAGACACCTTGACAGAATGAATAGTGTGTGGCACATAGGTTCCCTATTGCTATGCCCACGTGTGCAGCTCCAGATGGAGGTGGCACAGGATTGGATTTCTCATTGCTTCTGTACAGCATTGTGGACTATCGCCCCGCCCCTTTTAAAGAGGGTCGCTGCCTAGCCGTGCCAACCCTCTGCAGTGTGTGCCTGCGGTTCCTCTGGCAGACGCACTTATAAATAGACATGAGGGTGGCGTGGCATGAGGGCAGCTGAAGGCTGGGCAGGGACAGTTTGGTGTGCGCTGTGGACACTGGGTCGTGAGGGGGGGGGGGGGTTGGGCAGCATGTAACCCAGGAGAAGTGGCAGCGGAGTGTCATGCAGGCAGTGATTGTGCTTTGTTGGAGGTAGTGTGGTGCTTAGCTAAGGTATCCATTGCTAATGAGGGCTTTTCAGAAGTAAAAGTTGTTGGGGGGGGGGGGCCCACTCTTGCCGCTATTGTGGCTTAATAGTGGGACGTGTGAACTTGAGATGCAGCCCAACATGTAGCCCCTCGCCTGCCCTATCCGTTGCTGTGTCGTTCCCATCACTTTCTTGAATTGCCCCGATTTTCACAATTGAAAACCTTAGCGAGCATCGGCGATATACAAAAATGCTCGGGTCGCCCATTGACTTCAATGGTGTTCGTTACTCGAAACGAACCCTCGAGCATCGCGAAAAGTTTGTCTCGAGTAACGAGCACCCGAGCATTTTGGTGCTCGCTCATCTCTATTAATCATTAATCACATGACTAGACACGTGACTATACACATGATTATGCGCTTCACTAGACGTATGGTGAGACGCGCTATGTTAGGTTTCCATTTGAATTGAAAACATGGTGAAATGATATGCCCCTTGAATTAACATTGAACATACCGCTGGTCAAGTGACAACGTATGGCACGTCGTTGACGTGATGACATAGGTGATCACGTGAGCGGGTACTGAATAATGCATGTGACTACGCGCGTCACTAGGTGAGCACTGTGACGTGCTTTACTGTGATCTCATTGGAGTTTGGTATGGAAACACCTCCAATACCACTAGTCACATCGCTATTGATGTGATGACATCAGTGATCACGTGAGTGTGTATTAGATCTGGATATGATAGTGCACGTGACTATACGCGTCACTAGGTGAGCGCTGTGGCGCGCTTTAGTGTGATCTCACTGGAGAGTGATATGTATACACCCCCAGACTGAATAGGTCGGTTACTTATATGTAAACTAGGCGGATCGCTCATTATAAGGTGGCATATGTTACGTTGCTAATTCATAAGAGATTAGAATATATTGATATTTATAGGGATAGAGTAGATTCAAATATTATGACTAATGGGTCACATGATACCTTTTAGTGGGTGTTGATAAAAAATTTCAACCCACTTTAACCCATGCATTGTCTGTGGATGTCACCAGTGGATCTGGAATGGTCCTTTATACTGTGAGGTATGTATGTGTACACATTAGGTTAAAGGGGTTGTCCCGCGCCGAAACGGGTTTTTTTTTTCTTCAACAGCCCCCCCCGTTCGGCGCGAGACAAACCTGATGCAGGGGTTAAAAAAGAAAACCGGACAGTGCTTACCTGAATCCCCGCGCTCCGGTGACTTCTTACTTACCTGGTGAAGATGGCCGCCGGGATCTTCTCCCTCGGTGGACCGCAGGGCTTCTGTGCGGTCCATTGCCGATTCCAGCCTCCTGATTGGCTGGAATCGGCACGTGACGGGGCGGAGCTACACTGAGCCGCTCTCCGGCACGAGCGGCCCCATTCAGAAAAGAAGAAGACCGGACTGCGCAAGTGCGTCTAATCCGGCGATTAGACGCTGAAAATTAGACGGCACCATGGAGACGAGGACGCTAGCAACGGAACAGGTAAGTGAATAATTTCTGATAACTTCTGTATGGCTCATAATTAATGCACAATGTACATTACAAAGTGCATTAATATGGCCATACAGAAGTGTATAACCCCACTTGCTTTCGCGGGACAACCCCTTTAAATAAGTAATGATTGGTAAGATGCTGTGTTCACACCTGATTGTTATGTGTCATTATGGCTTTTGGTATATATATGTGTCATTGTATGTTGGTTGACCAAGCTTGAAAAAGGCCAAAGCAGTGGCCGAAACGTCGCTGGTCTTCTTTTTATGGAGGAATAAAGGTTGGAAAAATATTTAAAACTACATCTGATGCTGCCTGGTCTACACTTTGTAATACTGAGGACTACAAGGTTTTGATCCGGACCAAACTGGGCTGGTGCATCCATCCACTCCTCACTGCATATATAGCAGAATATCAGAATCTGATTGCATTTGATTCTATGAGAGTGCTGCGGTTGGTCTACGCGGTTTATTCGTTCAATGACAAGAAGGAGACTTGAGGGTGGAATGGACCACCCGAATATACTAGACTACTATTGGGCCTCACAATTGGGCTATTGGATGGACTTAACACATCCGATAAGAGATACCCTCCTATCTAAATTGGCCACAGCCCATGACCACAGCAGATCACGGGAGGATCTGTGGTATCCCGAAAAAAGTAGGTACAGAGCAAGAGACTTTAACCCCCTACAAGAGGCCCCTGCAAAGTATGGGACAGTCTGAAAGAAAACCTGGCTCCCAAACCCACCCTAGCCACCCCTCTGAGTCTGCTCCATAGACTGCTAGATCGCTCAATGGACCCAGTCTCCATCTAAAGATCTAACAGTGGGAGACCTGCAGGTTTTAGCCCATCTACCAGTACAGGAGATAATAAGTTCATTACTCCCCTACTGGACCCCCTCCTTTCTTCTCCGAGCCACAATTGAAAGAGCCATAGGGGAATTCCTCAGGACACACAATTCAACTAGACCCAGGACCCCGTTTGAGCGCTCACTAGCGGACCCAAACTCCAGAACTAGAAAAATCTCCAACTTGCGTTTACAGTTTACTATATCCCAACCCTCATCAAAACCAGCCTTTATGATTTCCTGGGAAAAAGAGTTGGGAATATCCCTATCTCAGAGAGATGTAAGGAACACATTAACCACCTCCTATGGCCTCTCTCCATGTGTCTTAGCCCAGGAAATTCCATTACAAGCTCTTGATAAGGTGGTATAGAACCCCGCAGTGGCTCCATGCATACAAGTTGGCATCGCATAACAAATGCTGGAGATGTAACGTCGAAGTAGGCTCCTACCTACACATTTGGTGGTCTTGCGAGAGGCTGATGCCCTTTTGGAAGGGGGTGGGTGAAGTGCTGGGAAAGATCAAACAAAATTTTACCCTTACACCCGAGATAGTGTTCCTACGGAAAACGTCTCCGGAATTCAACCCGCGAAGAGACATACTGATAGCTTGTTTGACAGACGCGGCTAAGGCCCTGATCCCCTTACACTGGCGGCACGAGGCACCTCCCTCCCTATCTCAATGGAAGGAAAAAGTAGATATGATTTACAACCTTGAGGAGTTAGCGAGCTGGCAAAACAATTCGTACGATAAGTTTCTAAAAACTTGGTATCCCTGGCGCGACTTGAGACTCATGGACGTACTACAGCAGTAAGTAGAGCCTCTCCTACTGGACTGGCCTGGGCCACCTCCCTCCCCCCCGCTCCCTTTCTCCCCTCTCTCCCCCTTCCTCCTCCCCCCCTCCCTCCGCTCTCACTTTCTATTTCTATTTTACATAGGCGATGACACCTTAGCCTGATGGAACAAGGGCGGGGACATAGCCCTCCCCACACTCCGCGCATAAAGAGCGGATAAGAAGTAATGTCAAGCCATATGTTTGTGAATGTTTAACCACAGTACAACAACGATCTGCAGTCATCAAACTACACAGCATAATTGTATGTGCCACCTAGCCTTGCATAGGCCAAGTAGTATGTGAATCCCCCCTGATCCCCTTTTCCATTCTGTATCACAAATACTTGAATAAAATCTGATTAAAAAAAAAAAAAAAAAAGAGTTTTTTTGATGTGTTTCAAAAATGCAACAAACACCCTGAAAACAGCATAGGGGCTGCAAACTAATTTTCACATAGTCCAGGAAATAAATCATGTTTGGAAAGCTTATGCCAAGCAATCTAGCATGTATGTAAGTTCATTTTTGCAGCTGTATCAGCATGGTTTAGCTATGTGTACGGGTACAGGAGGAGGGGGGGGCCTGACGTGAACTTTTGCACTCCGGCCCTTGAGCTTTTAGCTACACCCCTGGTATGTATTCTGAACATGTTGGTGCCCCTGAGCTCAATCAGCTTGTCACTGCTGATCAGCTGCCTGCTTCCACTCAAGGATGGGCATCTAACAGTTCTGAGAGTGTTAATGGGGTCACTGTTAAACTCCTGCTCAGTGGTAGTTTTAGCTCTGTTAGATTGGTCAATATGATAGAAAGATAAACATAAACAACATTTAATATATTATGAAATATTCCAACAGATGCTGAGAACTGTATAAAATGCCAAAGTGACGAATGGCCAAATGAGAAGAGAGACGAATGCCTGCCCAAAGTCCTGGAATTCATCTCCTACCAGAATGACACAATGGCTTCTGTATTTTCTGGTGTATCAGTCTTTGGATGTATTGTGACTGGCTTCATATTTAGAATATTTATTTCCCACCGGGACACTCCTATTGTTAAAGCTAATAACCGGAACCTGAGTTATCTCCTTCTGTTCTTCATCATCCTCAGCTTCCTCTCCATCTTCTTGTTTCTTGGTTGTCCCACTGATGTAACTTGCAGATTCCGGGAAACAAGTTTTGGGATTTTTTTCTCAGTAGCCGTCTCTTCACTTCTTGCCAAGACTGTTATGGTCTTTGTAGCTTTTAAGTCTACAAAGCCTGGAAGCCCCTGGAGAAAATGGCTGAATGTGAAGCTTCCCTATACCATTGTGCTGCTGTGCTCATCTATACAAGTTGTCATCTGTGTTATCTGGTTGTCTTTTTCTCCTCCATTCCAGGACTTTGACACTCAGTCTTATCCTGGAAAGATCGTCATTCAGTGTAATGAAGGCTCAGATGTTTGCTTCTACTCCATGTTGGGTTATATGGGGCTCCTAGCAGCTGTGAGCTTTGTTCTGGCTTTTATGGTGAGGACATTACCGGACACTTTTAATGAAGCCAAGTACATCACCTTCAGCATGCTGCTGTTCTGCAGTGTCTGGATCTCCATGATCCCAGCTTATCTGAGCACCAGAGGGAAATACATAGTAGTGGTGGAGATATTTGCAGTGATGGCGTCCAGCATTGGACTTTTAGGTTGTGTGTTTTTCCCAAAATGTTTTATTATCATGTTTAAAAATGAAATGAATAGAAAAACTGATTTGCTGGGGAAAAGGAATTAATCTTGAAAAAATATGACCCCCTGATAATAAAGATTAGTACAGCTTGAACATATCTTGTCAAACCGCCTACCTCTGGTAAAGTGACAGGTGACCCACCCACTTATCATATCTCCTCAACCTACCTCCTTCTTGTAGAACTGTAAGCAGCCATATCCTTAGGTACGATTCATCAACCCACCCCATCCCTGGAATAGTGAAGGTCCCAGCCTATGACTTACCAACATTCTGCTGAATCACTGAAGCCCTCCCTATTCTCTCCACCATCTTAAATTGTTATTATCGTAGCCACAGTTTAAAAAATTCATACAGCACACTGTTACAAAGTTTAATTGAAAAATCAGGGCTCCCACACATTTGCGTTTTTTAATGCTGCGTTTTTTTAACGCAATTGTCAATGGGACTTTCTAATGTTAAAAGCGCAATGCAACGCAACTTGCATTTTTGGTGCATTGCGTTTTTAACATTAGAAAGTCCCATTGACAATCGCATAAAAAAAGAACGCAGAGTTTAAAAAAAACGCAAGTGTGTAGGAGCCCTCACAAGTATACAACAGGCTCATAAAAGTGTGTAAAACTTCCCACATTAAGACATTTTCTTTTGAGCAATGCAGCAGCTAAAATTTATAGGCAAACATCATATAATATTCAGATAGATAGATAGATTTATTTTTTTATTCTTTTTAAAAAAAATTTTTTGTCCTGACTGTGGCTTTTAGTTGTATTATGTATTGAGTGCAGCACGTTAGATCTAGGAATAACAGTGCCCTTGTAAATAAATTTGTGTTTATCATTCAACGTTGTAATATTTCTGCTCTGTAACAGTGTGTTTAGTAAAAATGCAGCATCTTTTTTGAAACAGTGTGGGAAGTAATTACACTGTAAAATATTATTAATTTCATCATCATAACATCTGTTACCCATGTCACTGGATGCTGTCGCCCCTTTTCACTCATTGTAGCTCAATGCTGGTTAAGCCTGATATTGCAGAGAGGACTGTGTGTGATGCCATCCAGAATAACAATGGAGCATGTAAGTTTGTGCGACTAGAATGTGGGTGACTCTATGGTTTGCAAATGAACTTGAATTCTACACTCAAGGTCACAGTATTTCAATTATAGGCAGTACCTTTCGGTAGTGCTGCTGGCAGTTGCTGATAGTAACTATCATTTTCTGCTTGTGAATATTGGGGCCTACGGAAGCGTTGTGTATGCTCTCATTTTCAGGTCTTCCAAAATCGGTCAGCAACTTTAAGCCGACCAGCTGTATTTGCCAGAACCGTGGGTTCTTCCTGGCTTATTATGTCCATTTGCCATTGTGGCAGATGAGGGATTTGGTCTAAGGTTTCATGAGATTTTTCCACATTGTCCTTCAGCATTGACAACATGTGTGCAGTAATTAGAGCCTGCGTGGTTTTGCATAATTATTGCCTGGACATTGATGCATGTTGGAATTCAGAAGAGGCTTTAACTCCAACTCTCCCTGCGGATGTTGGGGATGACCCCACGCTGCATGGCAGACCAGCAGCATCTGTCGTCTGAGTCAGGGACATCTTCAAGGACTACTTTCTGAGTCTTCGGGGAGCAGTTGCATGGCAGATCAACTACGCACAAGGAACCAAGTGAACTGTTCTCTCCAAACAGTATTATTTTTTTAAGCCGGTTGCACTTTCATTTTTGTTTATAGCTAGATATTTATTGACAGATGTTTAGTAAAGGACTTACCAGACAACGAGGACCCTTGACTTGGGTTTTAATCTTAACCTTATTTGGCAAACTTGCACCTCTTTTGTTTTTTGTTAGTGTTCGTTTAGACACTTAGCCTATGTGTAGAAGTTTGCCAAATTAGTAATCAATATCTAGTAATTGTTCTCAACCAGCCCACTAAATCATTATAATGAAATAAAGACAATATGAAACCAAATTTTTCTCAGGTACTAAGCCAACCATGTGCTGTATGTCACAAGCTGTATGTTTAGAAATGTGTAGGAGAGCTCTGGCTGTGTCGTTACCGGGTGAAGGGCACAGTATTGCAATATTGGCACCCTAATTTTGGTGGGTGCAATATTGCTTTCAGGCATTGTGGGAAACTATATGCCAGCACAGCATCTGAAAGCAATGCAACAGCCACCATTAACCAGGCTTATGTGCCTAGGCTGTCACCATACATCCTGTTACGATCGTGTGGGCAAACTAAGCATGGGGCCCACATGATCATGACCAGGAAAGATGCACGCACATGGGTGATCATGAGTTTCTCACAAACTGACCCTTTGCTACCGGAAGGTTGACATGGCCCTACCTGAGTGAGGACATTGCCCCAATAAGGGCAGCCCAGCAGTCTTCGGATCTCAGTCCTAGCCACGCACCAGAACAGGATACATACATATGCCACATGACAGGGACTGTACAACAGGACACACAGAGCCAGAATACAGCAGCCAAAATGCTACCACTAGTAACAGATGATAAGCTGAATATAAATAACAAGTATTAGTTGACGTTTTGTACAAGGCGTGAAAGCTAGCAGGCCACTTCACGGCTCCTGGTTATACTGCTAGTCCCTACACTAACCAGGAATCCAGCAGAACTGGACACAGTTCACACAGCACGCTGCAACAGGACAAGACACAGATCACAGGTAATACAGCAAGCTAACACAAAACTGACAGAATATAAAACGTACAAACGGACATGAACCAGCAAAACACAGATCACACAGCAAGCTTGCAACAGGACAGATACATCGAAACAGTACAAGACCAGCTTCAGATTGACCAGGAGCTGGGTTTATATGTGAGCACAGACCCAGGAGATTGGCTAGCAGGAAGTACCCCACCCAGCCAGCTCAATCAATTAACCCTCAGAGTGCTGTGCTGCTGGAAGCACAGTAGTACAACATGTCTCAGCAGCACATGTAACACATTCCTTGGCAGATAACAGGGTCACTGCTTTTCATACTTTCAGAATTTTTTTTTTTTTTTTTTTAAACAAGGCCTACTTTGCCCACATGCAGCTGGCTACTCTTTTAGAAGAACGAAGTACTACAACACAGTATTGGAAACTAATTTATAACAAATGTAAGAAAGTACATTAATGTAATGGTAATAAAAATATTGTTCTTAGCAAACATCGCTAATGAAACAGCGAGACAAAATATTTCATTATTCGTGAAAATAACTTCTTCACTAGAGATGAGCGAGCACCAAAATGCTCGGGTGCTCGTTACTCAGGACGAAATTTTTGCAATGCTCAAGGGTTCGTTTCGAGTAACGAACCCCATTGAAGTCAATGGGCGACCCGAGCATTTTTGTATATCGCCGATGCTCGCTAAGGTTTTCGTTTGTGAAAATCTGGGCAATTCAACAAAGGGATGGGAACGACACAGCAACGGATAGGGCAGGCGAGGGGCTACATGGTGGGCTGCATCTCAAGTTCCCAGGTCCCACTATTAAGTGCCCCCCCCCCGCACTGTCAGCGTAAAGATCGTTCTCCTCTGCCATAGCTGTAACAGCTGTGGCAGAGAAGATTGATGTTTGTCCATTGAATTCAATGGAGCCAGGAATACAGCAGGTTCCACTGAAAGCAATGGGCTGCCGGCGATCGCAGGATGAATGGTCGGGAAGGGGTTAAATATATAAGCCGTTCCCTGTAATTCATCCAGAAATGTGTTACAATAAAAATATATACCGGCGTATAAGGCGACGGGGCATATAAGACGACCACCCAACTATCACCTTATACACCGGCAATACAGTGGAGCAAAGAATAAAAATCATTACTTACTTCTCACGTTCTGCGGCGCTCCTGCAGGCTGTTGCTCCCTCCTGGTCCACGGCAGAGTATTGCTTTCTGGACGCAGGGCTTGAAATCCCCGCCTCCAGAAACACAGCCAATCACAGCCATTCAATGACATCATTGTCATTGGCTGTGATTGGCTGAAGGCACGTGTGTTTCTGGAGGCGGGGATTTAAAGCCCTTCGTAGAGAAATCAATGCTCTGCCGGGAACCAGGAGGGAGCAACAGCCTGCAGGAGCGCCGCAGAACGTCAGAAGAAGTAAGTAATGATTTTTATTCTTTGCTCCACTGTATTGCCGGCGTATAAGGTGACAGTTGGGGGGTCGTCTTATACGCCCCGTCGCCTTATACGCCGGTATATATTTTTATTGTAACACGTTTCTGGATGAATTGCAGGGAAGGGCTTATATATTTAACCCCTTCCCGACAATTCATCCCCGCGCACGCCGGCAGCCCATTGCTTTCAGTGGAACCTGCTGTATTGCTGGCTCCATTGAATTCAATGGGCAAACATCGTTCTTCTCTGCCACAGCTGTTACAGCTGTGGCAGAGAAGAAGGATTTGTCTTCTATATGTTCTCAATGGGGTCGGCGCTGCTGCCGCCGGCCCCATTGAGCGCATATAGAGAAGATTTATGGCCTTAAGAAGGACCGTTGGGGTTCTTGAAACCTAAAATACTCCTAACACTCTCCCTATAGCAGCTCCAACACGATAGCACTTTCCCTGAACTAATGTCAGAATGCATCTGTGGCGAGCCGCGGGAGGGGCAGATTTCAATACTCGGGTGACACCTAATCTCGCCAGCCACTCACTGCAGGGGGGTGGTATAGGGCTTGAACGTTGCAGGGGGAAGTTGTAATGCCTTCCCTGTCTTTCTATTGGCCAGAAAAGCGCGCAAATTTCTCAGGGAAGAAAGTGAAAGTAACTCGAACATCACGTGGTACTCATTACGAGTAACGAGCATCTCGAACACCCTAATACTCGAACGAGTATCAAGTTCGGACGAGTATGCTCGCTCATCTCTATTCTTCACAGATTACGGTTATGGCTCAACAATTAACTCTGTAACTTCCTTCAATATAATATATCTGGACCAGAAAACTTGAATTAATTAATGTTAGCTAAGTGTTTCCTCACCATCTCTCTGCTTATAGATAGCCGTCATTATTTTTTTTCCTCCAATAGCAGAGGGAATATCAGTTGATGTGACATTTACTTTCTGAGAGTAAAAAACAGACACAAAATACAGATTGAGCAACAACCCTCCTTTATTTCTTGGTGGTAGTCCAAACTAAACACCAGTTTCACCGCAGATGAAGTTAAAGCTATCCTACGCAACTCACATTCTTTCTCCTCCTCCACAAGGTTTCAAGAATGAAACTATAAAATCGTCTCTGGATGGTATAAAACCCCAGCCTTACTCAACAAAATAGACCTGGATTATTCTCCCCTATGCTGGAGATACTCAGATTATGTCGGCACATTCACCTATATTTGATTTTCATGCCTGCTATTACAACCATTTGGGGAGAAGATCCAAAGGTCCCTCAGCCGTATTTGTAAAACCAATATTACCCTCACACCTGAGATCGTCCTCTTGAACATGGGTGTCCCAGATCTCTTAGTTAAATATTAGAGATGAGCGAGCACCAAAATGCTTGCATGCTCATTACTCGAGCTGAACTTTTTTTAATGCTCGAGAGCTCGTTTCTAGTAACGAGTCCATGGGAGACTCGAGCATTTTTTAAGGTGACCCATGCTCTGCTTAGGGGAGGCTGTGTGATTCACCTGAAAAAACATCAGAAAGTGATGGAAGTACCACAGAATGGATAGGGAACAGCAGGGGCAGCATGCATGGATGCATCTGAGGCACCCAGATTGTACTATTAAGCCAAATTGTGGACAAGAGCCACAACAATTTAATTGGGGCAGACCATAATCAGCAAGGCACACGCGCTGGCACATCTTAGCTAAGCACTAGAGATGAGCGAGCGTACTCGACCACGCCCCTTTTTCGCCAAGCGCCGCGATTTTCGAACTCGGGCGAAAAGATTCGGGGGGCGCCGTGGGTGAGTGGGGGGTTGCAGCGGGGAGTGGGGGGGAGAGGGAGAGAGAGAGGGCTCCCCCCTCTTCCCCACTGCTACCCCCCACTCCGCCACGCCTCCCCCCGCTCCCCGGCGCCCCCCGAATCTTTTCACCCGAGTACGGAAGTACTCGAAAATCGCGGTGCTCGATCGAGTAATTACTCGAAAGGAGTAGGTTCGCTCATCTCTACTAAGTACCAAACTAGGTGGAACAAAGGCCAATTACTGCCTGTGGGTGACAACACTGCCTCTACTCCTGTGTTACATGCTGGCATTGCTGTCAATCCCCCCCAGGATGCAGGCATGAACCTGCATCCACAGCGTACTGAAATTTTTCCCAGTGTAGCATCCAGCTGTCCCGATCCCAGATGGAGTAAGGCGCAACCGTTCGCCTACTTCACCGATGGGAGCTCGGTGGCACCATAGGCCAGTCCTTTTGGGTCCTGACGTCTGACGGACCGACACTGGCCCTGTGCAGTGGCCCTCTCCTCTCATCCCGGGGGTTTGGGTCAACCCGCCTTTGTCCAGGAGTATTGGGCGAGAGCTGGCGGTCTTTGACCTTTTTTCTTAAAGCACTGAGGAGGAGTGGGGATGCGCACACTCGAGTCAATGCACTGCAGCCTCCCCTCTTCCACCTCCCTTTGATGCAGAGCCACAGATTTCCCGAGTCCCCACTCTGTCTGTCTGGCCGCGGTAGCTGGTGTACGGCCGTCCGAACCGGGCACCCCCTCCGAGCAGCCTGGCACATAACGACGCCTCTGCTGGTTAAGGAAGCGTGCAAAAAAAATTTAAAAAAATGCCTAATACCCCACGGTAGGGCCAAACCTCCGTGCTCCAGGGGACACTCAAAAACGCGGCGGAGGCCAATTTCGATGGAGTGTCCCCGGCCATGAGGCGAAGAGGGTGTCAGACAACTGGAAGGAGGAAAATCCTGTCTGGTCCAGGCCAAGAGCCGGTTCCAAGAAGGCAGAAAGAGTAGGCCTGTTTCCCTTATAGCGCCGACAACGGTAAAATAGAGTCTCACAAAATGTGATGACGAACACCTTGTCAGGGCTAATGGGAAAGAGCTGTGGTCTTTGACGCGTTTCCTCAAAGTGCTGAGAAGGAGCGGGGACGCACTCAGTTACTGCACCCGAGCCTCCCCTCTGATGGCTGCCTTGGAAATTATGATCATAATTCCAATCCCATGCCACCTCCATCACAAAATTTCATTAGCCACAAATGTGCGCATGAAGGAGACTCAGATGCCAGTAATTCTACACATGTCCAGAATTCAACAACCCATTCTAAAACAAAAGATTTTTTACCCAGAGTGCTGGTGAACCCTTGAAAGATTTTTTTGAGCGACAGCTCGTACTTACTTAACGGGATTTAGGTGGCGGTCCACCGACAGACAAGCTCCCTGTCCCAGTCCCTGCTTCTCCCCAAGAGGCTTATTAACCAGTGCCCCAGGGAAAGACAGCATAAACTGTAAAGAAATTAGTGGCCAATGATGGAGACCACACTGGGATACATTTCTGTATGCCGTGCGGCCCTTTTAAAATTGTGTTTCATAGCTGACAAATCGCAGACAAATTAATGTAGGATTGTAAGTGCCATCCCATGCCACCACCATCGCAGCATTTCATTAGCCACGAATGCCAGCATAGGGGAGACTCAGAGGCCAGTACTACATTTTTAATGAAGAAAACAATCTGAAAGATTTTTTGAGCGAGAGTGCAGGGTATTTGTTGACCAAGAGTATAGGCAAAGCCCTGAAACATTTGTTTACAAAGAGTATAGGCAAACCCCTGAAAAATTTGTGTACCAAGAGTATAGACGAACCCCTGAAAGATTTGTGTACCAAGAGTATAGATGTAGCCCTGGCAGATTTGTTTACCCCGAGTGCAGGTCAACCCCTGAAATATCTTTTTTTTTTTTTTTATTTATTCTTTATTTATTGAATGAAGCAAAGTAATATCAACAATTAAGAAGTTACAGGTGTTGCAATCTGCATACAATCTTAGTTGAACAGCATCAAAAAACAGTTTTTTCTTTTTTATTTTAACAAGAAAAATCATAAAATAAGGGGTGGGGTGGGGTGTGGGGGGAGGGGGGTACGGGGAGGGGGGGGGTCAATGGGTGATGGGGAAGGGGGAGGGAAAGGAGATAGTACTTCTCGCGTCTCCGGCGGTATTAATTTTATGGGGTGAGATATGAGACATGTCAGTGGTTAGCTTACAGCCCAATTAGCTGTGTCTAAATTATGTATTAGGCGGGTCTAAGTGCGTCAGTAGTGTCAAAGAGTTAGTTTTTATTGCGTTGTGGCCATTTGATGAGTAGCGGTAATATTTCCAGGCCAAAGACCCCAGATTTCCTCGAATTTTTTATGTGTTCTATTTGCCCAGCTCGACAACTCCTCAAATCTGCGGATTTCATTGACCTTTGTCTGCCACTGAGCGAAGGTAGGAGCTTGTGGTTGGAGCCAGAGTAAGGGAATAAGAGTTTTTGCTGCTGCTAGTAGATGCGTGATCAGGTTGGTTTTGGAGGGTCTGAAATTTGCTGATGGTTTAGCAAGGAAAATATGTTCTGGGAGAAGGCTGAAAGCGCTGTTTGTTATGTCTCGTATTTTAGATTCAACCTGATCCCAGAAGGGTCTTATTCGTGGGCAGGACCACCAGATGTGCACCAGAGAGCCGATATGTTCGCTACATCGCCAGCATGTATTAGAATTAGAAAGCTTGTAGGCAAAGAGCCATTCTGGAGTTTTGTACCAGCGTGTTAGAAGCTTGTAATGGTTTTCTTGCAATCTGATGCACCTGGAGTGTCCGTGGGCATTTTCTAAGATGGATTTTACCTCCTTATCTGATAAGTTTATCTTGAGCTCCGTTTCCCAGGATCTAATGAATGTGGGTCTGAAATTGTCTTGCTGGTCGATGAACTTCTTTTTGAGAGTTGAGAGTTTCCTGTTGTGAGTATGTCTGGCCGCGGCGACTCGCTCAAATTCCGTTAGCGGGCGAGAGGATGTAAATGTTCTATTGAACTTATCGAGGGTTTTAGATAAATGTAAGGTCTGTAGGTGATTGAGAGGGGGATGCAAAGTAATTTTTAGCAGCTTTTCAATGAGCTGTGTGTCTTTGGATCTAAGGAGTGACCATAGATCTGTTATTGTAAGTTTGTCCAGGATGGACCATAATTGTTCTGTATGTTTATCAAGCTTTATATTTAGGAGCTCCGGAATAAGGGTCAGGGGTGCTATGGGGGAGGGGGAAGGAGCCAGTTCCCCTTGTAGGGAGTCCCAAGCTTCACAGGCGCCGCTTATAAGAGGGTCGTTTGAGGCTTTTTTGTAGGTTCTACTTGAGGGGCACCATAGATCCTTTAGAAGGTTTGTCCCGTATGATGCATGCTCCAGAGAGCTTACGATTGAGTTTTTAGAGGGATTAACTAGTTCGAGCCATCTGTTGAGTTGTATGGTTTTATAGTATAGTTCTATGTCCGGAAGGTTTATGCCTCCTCTCTCCCTTCTTTGCGTTAGCAGTTTGTGTGATAAGCGAGGGCGTCTATTGTTCCAGAGGAATTTAGAGAAGTTTGATTTGATGCATTTGAAGAATGAGTTTGGTAAGCGAATTGGTATCATTTGAAGTTTATATAGAATTTTTGGTACAATATAAGTTTGAATCAGGTTTTTCCTGCCGAACCAAGTTAGAAATGGCAAGTTGTATGTTTTTAGGAGTGTTATTACCTCTTCCAGGAGGGGGGCGAAGTTTTTGTTGTATAAATTCTCCAAGTTTTTTGTAATTTGTATCCCTAGATAGTCAATGTGAGTTTTAGCCCAGCTAAAGGGTGAGGATGCCTGGAGAATTTTTACAGTTGGCGAAGAGAGTGTGATATTTAATACGGTGGATTTTGCGGTGTTTATTTTAAAATTAGAAGCTGTACCGTACATTTGTAATATTTCGTTGATTTTGATAAGGCTCTTTTCAGGGTTGGTTAGGATAAAAAGTATGTCGTCTGCGAAAGCTAAAGTTTTTATTTGATGTTGGTTTAGCTTTAGTCCTTGCACTTCATTGCTTTGTCTCACCATCTGTAGTAAGATTTCTATTGAGAGAATGAAAAGGGTAGGGGATAGGGGGCAGCCTTGCCTTGTTCCATTCGAGATTGAAAAAGGCAGGGAGAATGTGTCGTTGACTTTTATTTTCGCGTGCGGGTTCGAATATAATGAGAAAATGGCTTGAGTGAGGATGGGTGGGAATTTAAATTTATCTAGTACAGCTCGCATAAAGGTCCAATTTACTCTGTCAAATGCTTTTTCAGCATCAATACTCAGCAGAGCTAGGGGTATTTTTTTGTTCTTAGCGTATCTTATTATGTGTAGAAGGCGTGCTGAGTTGTCTTTCCCCTCTCAAACCCAGATTGTTCTTCATTGATTAGTCTCGGCATTACATTATTAATTCTTCTGGAGATTAATTTGGCCCATATTTTGACGTCTAAATTTAGTAGCGAGATGGGACGGTAGCTACTGCATAAAAGGGGATCTTTACCTTCTTTATGTATAAGAGTTACGTAGGCCTCTTGGGCTTGTTTTGGTAGTTGTGCTCCCTCTAGCAGGGCGTTGAAAGAGGATACTAATTGGGGTAGTATAATTCCTTGATATTTTTTGTAATAAGCCAGCGGGAGGCCGTCAGGCCCAGGACTTTTATGTTGTGAAAAGCTATTTAGGACAGTTGTAAGTTCTTTTAGGGTTACTGGTTTTGTTAAGTCAGAGGTCTCTTCCTCTTTCAGGTTTGGGAGAACTAACGGGGCAAGAAGATCTTCGATTTTTTTCTTTTTGTCCTCTATTTCCAGGTTGTCCGGTTTGTTTAAATTATATAATTCTGTGTAGAACTCCCGGAAAGCCTGGGCTATTTTTGTAGAGCTATGATGCAGGTTCCCTGCTCCGTCTGCGATGGTGGGGATATATGTTTTACTCCTAGCTTTCTTAATAAATGAGGTCATAAGTCTACCTCCTTTGTTACCGTGTGCGTACAGTTGGTGTTTGAAATAGAGTAGGGATTTTGCGAATTTATTATTTAAAATGTCTTTGAGTTTTTCTCTGAGTTCTGTTAGTTTAGGTTGGGCTTCTTGGGCTTTTTTCTGTTTTGCAATCTGTTCTAAAGTAGAAATTTGTCGGAGTATGTCTTCGATCTCTTTCTGATTGCGCTTTTTCTGAGTTGCTCCTAGGGCTATGAATACTCCTCTGATCACTGCTTTGTGAGTTTCCCACACCAACGGTTGCTTATCTAGGGTTTGAATGTTCTCCTTAAAGAAGAGGTCCAAGTTTTTGGCTATTTTTTCAGCTATTTCCTGATTCTCCAGTAGAGATTCATTCAGTCTCCAGGACCAATTTTGCATACTGAACTTGGTTTGGCAAGGGAAACTGTTACAGGGGCGTGGTCAGAGATTGTTATGTTTCCTATATTCGGGTTCTTTATTTGGTGTATTGAGGAGGAAGAGATAAAAATGTAATCGATTCTTTGATGTGATTTGTGTACTTGAGAGTAAAATGAATAGTCTTTGGCTGTTGGGTTGAAGGTTCTCCAAACGTCAATGACTTGAAGGTTTTGGAGTGTGCTAATTAGTTTTTTCCT
This sequence comes from Eleutherodactylus coqui, assembly GCF_035609145.1. NCBI lineage: Eukaryota > Metazoa > Chordata > Amphibia > Anura > Eleutherodactylidae > Eleutherodactylus > Eleutherodactylus coqui. Next base: position 197,621,713 of record NC_089843.1, on the reverse strand, counting down.
TGCTTTCTGAGGTATCTGGGATTTTCCTGAAGATGAATCAAGAAGGGGATTGATAGTTAGGTTGAGATCAGCTCCTATAATTATCTTGCCTTCTGCAAATAATTTGAGTTTGTTTAAAGCTTCTAGCAGCCAAGGGATCTGGTTTTGATTGGGAGTATAGAGGTTTGCTAGAGTATATGTTTCTGAGTGTATTTTGCCCTTTAGGAAGAGCATTCTCCCTTCTGTGTCCGTGAGTTTTTCCTCGAGAGTGAACGGTACTGAGGAGTGTAGCACTATAGCAACTCCTTTGGATGCACTTGAGGGATGGTTATTAAAGTGCCATTTATCAAAAGGCTTTTTGGGGAGTTTTGGGGTGTTTTCGCCTTTGATGTGAGTCTCCTGTAAGAAGACTATTGATGATTTTAGTTTTTTAAGAAGCCACGTTACTCTGCTTCTCTTTTGTGGTGAATTCATGCCCTTTACATTTAGGGTAGTGATTGTGAATTGTTCCGCCATTGGGGGTCGAGAAGTAGGTCTGTGCATTGATGTTAAGTTCGCCAGAGGTAACCAGGCGTACTATTTGGGGGGTTAGGGGTAGTTTTCGGGCTTGGTAGTAGGGGGGAGGTAGGGGGGGATATGAAAATAAGAAAACAAGATCTGAGAAAGTGATCCCGGAAAGGTCCGGGAGTGGGTATTAACTCTTCTCGAACTGAAAAAGGAAGGGTCGTGGGTTTGAGTGTGTAATTTGTTGTAGGTGGAAAGTGCCCTACCTAACGCAGAGAGGTAATATTAACAACTTATAATTTTTCTTAACACATTAAATCTTATGTAACTATGTCTGTGCACAAAAATTCTGTGTCCGATACTGTTGGACAGCCAACTAGCGTTATAAATATGCGTGTGGCCACCCCCCGGCCCGCGGAGGGAGTCGGGGGGGGGGGCCAGGCGCACTTCAGCAACATGTACAATACACCAACTAGTCAATTCGCTGAGCGGCCACCGTTGGGACCGTAGCGGGGTCAGGACCGCCACGGGAGGCGTAAGGACCCCCAGGGCAGGCCCGAGCCGCGGTCCGTCTCGGCAGACCAAACAGAGAGTGTCACATTTCTGAGATTGGACGTAAACCGCCACTAACATACTACCGCATTGTCTTGTGTTGTTTAGTCTCTACATGGGTGTTACAAAAGACAGAGTGGTTAAACAGGAAATGGTGCATGGTAGTACTTATCGGCTGTAGATCCAGTCCCTTATTTCAGCTGTGTCTTCACTCCAGGGTGAATTTGGTCTCATTGTAGGTGTGTTTCGGCCGGGTCTTCTGCTGTGACGAGGCGGAGTTGGAAGTGAAGAAAAAAAGAGAGAATTGGAGGGGTAGAAAGAGATCAAAGTTACTTTGAGCCGTCTGAACGTTTGCAGGTGGTATTTCCGTTGGCCGTCGAGTTGAGACCAATCAGGTTGACTCGTTGTTTAATTAAGCTCTTTCACCACATGGTCTCCTACTCATCTTGCGGTGTGGGAGTCTCTGAGAGCTGTGACTGTTGGAAGTCAAGTCTGGCCCTGGATCTCCTGTTTTTAGGTGATTTGGAGCGTGAGACTTCTTTCCATGGGGTCTGTTTCACTAATTTCCCGGCACCCTCCCTCTCCCCGAGAGGCATCCATGAAGAAATCTGTATTGGTGCAATATCTAACACACTCCAAGCTTTCTCCAAGTCCGCCGGTGTGTGTATAATGATACGTTTGCCATCTTTTTGAATCACCAGACCAAAAGGGAAAAGCCACGAGTATTGAAAGTTCTTGGCTCTAAGTGCTTCGAGAAGAGGTTTTAGTTGCCTTCTCTTTGCAAGGGTGGAGGGCGCCAGGTCCTGGTATAGTTGGATGTTATCGTCTTGGTATTTTATTTGATTTCTGTCTCTAGAAGCCGTTAGTATTGCTTGTGTGTCGTTGAAAGAAAGTAGACCGCAAATTATGTCTCTCGGTGGATCTCCGGTTCTTGGTTTGGGTCTGAGGGCTCTATGGATTCTTTCGATAATAACCTGACTGGCTCGTTCTTCGCCTAATAGATCAGTGAATATAGTTGCAGCCATATTTCTCAAGGTTTCAGGCGAGATAGACTCTGGAAGGCCTTTAAATCTGATGTTTCGTCTGCGACTTCTATTTTCTTGGTCCTCAATTAGGACTAGGGCTCTGTCGATCTGGTCTCTATGCGTATCTACATGGTCGGTCAGATCGTTTGTTTGTGTGACAAGATCGGTGCATGTATTCTCCAGATCCTCTACTCTGTTACCTATTTGGTGAATTTCTGTTTTTATTTCTGTCAGTTCTTTCAAGATAGGTTGTAGCGCTTGTGCTAGTGCCTTTTTGAGAAAGTTCTTGGTTATACTCGATCTATGTGCACTGCTTGTTTCTGTATCATTTTCACTATCTATGTCAGATGCTGATATGTTATCGTCTTCTGCAGCTGGCGGGGGTTTTTTCTTGGAGGATCCCGCAGGGGAGTGGACGCTACGTTTTAAGCTGCTTTCCACCGGTGGAGAAGAGAAGTCTCAGGAAATCCAGGCTTTGTTCATTTTAATAAGTGTAAGCCTGTCGGCGCTGTCAGTTGACAGGTGGGTATGCTTATCCGTGATAATCCACCCAGCAGCACTAAACACCCTCTATGATAAGACGCTAGTGGCAGGACAGGCCAGCCCCTCCAAGGCGTACAGCGCAAGTTCGTGCCACGTGTCCAGTTTTAACACCCAATAGTTGTATGGAGCAGAGGGATCACGGAGGACATTGGTACAGTCGGCTGTGTACTCTTTCACCGTCTGGCTGGGGTGCCATAAAATTGGCAAAGGCCTTGGAGAGTGTTCCCCTTGCCTGTGCGGGAATGCTGCCTGTTCCCCTCGTCTCCCCTGCTAGTAGGCCCACTCAACTACATCCTCTACCGCTAGCATTGTTAGAAGAGAAGATTAGTATCCGCTTTTCCGCCAGGGCCTTGTGGTAAACCGTGTTAGACAGAATGCGTCTAACACGAGGGTCATGGGAAAGGCAGCTTAACATTAAGTCAGCCATGTGTGCCAGAGTCCCAGTACGCAACACATCGCTATCCTCACTAGGAGGATGACTCTCAGTCTCCTCCTTTTCCTCTTCAGCCCATACACGTTTAACAGATGTGAAGGATGTAGCATGGGTACCCTTTGCAGTATGGGCAGCAGTCTCTTCCCCCTCTTCCTCCTCCTCCTTCAATACGCGCTGAGAAACAGACCTGAGAGTGGTCTGGCTATCAAGTGATGTATTGTCATCCCCCATCTCCTGTTCTATCCACAAAGCGTTGGCCTTAATACTTAGCAGTGACCTTCTCAGCAGGATGGTTACGCTGATAATGGTGGCATCGCGGCTCACCATTTGTGTTGACTCTTCAAAATTTCCTAACACCTGACAGATGTCAGACATCCATCCCCACTCCTCTGTGATGGGCATGTTGCAGCTGGTATTCAACAATGGCTCCACGCTGCTCATAAACCCTGGCCAACATGTACAGCATTGAATTCCAGCGCATGCAAAATAGACAGTGTAAAATTTGAACAGTCTTGTTAAATAATGTGTGGATCTACAGGATGCACACTAAGGATATTTTATGTACGCTTTAGGCCAAAAATAGACTGTAAAATTTGTACAGTCTTGTTACATAGTGTGGATCGAGAGGACACACACTAAGGGTATTTTACGCACATTTTAAGCCAAAAATAGACAGTGTAAAATCTGAACAGTCTTATTATATAGTCTGGATCGAGAGGACACAGACTAAGGGTATTTTGCCTACACTTTAAGCCAAAAATAGTCAGTGTAAAATTTGTACGGTCTTGTTATATAGTGTGGATTGAGAGGACACATACTAAGGTTTTTTTTTGTACACTTTAAGCCAAAAATAGACAGTGTAAAATTTGTACAGTCCTGTTATATAGTTAAAATATAGATTTTAAATTCCCGCATGCTGATAGCCGAGATCTACAGAGTCGGGGACAGCAGCAGAAGTCACCGCTGAGCCCCGGCAGCCGTCAATGGCTTTTTAGGGAAGGGCTTCACAAGCCTGAAAAGCCTGTTAATATAGTGTAAAAAAAATACTTATCTGCCGGGGCTCAGTGGTGGCCTCTGCTGCAGTCCCCGTCTCTGTAGTTCTCAGCTATCAGCTGTCAGCTGGATTTAAAATCCCTGCCTGCTGGTAGCTCTGATTGTGATTGGCTGAGCGCTAATAGTTCAGAACTACAGAGCTGGAAATTCTTTTAACTAGCGGGGGTGAAGGAAACATCTGCCACATGCAGCAGATGTGTTCTTCATGCCCGCGGGGGTCATGGCAGCGGCGGAGAGGTAAGTCTTTTTTTATTGTTTTTTTTTTTTTTTACACTAATATGTAAAGCCCTTCCCTGAAAAAGAATGCAGGGGTGCCAGCAGAGCATTGTTTTCAATAGAGCCACCGGCAGCAGGTGCGGCTCCATTGACAACAAGTACGCTGCTGTGTTCACGCGTGTTTTTGCTCATACCTAGGTCTGCACATATGTACGCGCCCAAGTACACACAAAAACACGCTCATGTGAACCCACCCTAAGGGTATATTGTGTACGCTTTAAGACAAAAATAGAGAGTGTACATTTTGTACAGTCTTTTTATATAATATATATCGAGAGGACACAATCTAAGGGTAATTTGCGTACGCTTTATATATAAAAAAAAGAGTGTCAAATGCGTACAGTCTTGTTATATAGTGTGGATAGACAGGACACACACTTGGGCCTATTATGCAAATGCTTTTTCTGCCAAAAACAAATAAATAAATGAAAAATGAGAGGAGTTTTGTTAGTTCCTATATAGTCTGTATACACCAGTAGTAGTATACTGTATAGAACCGGTAACAGTATGCAGTATACAGCCGGGCTGCTTGTGAATGCTTTGTGCGCACTACTGGTCCCAGGCAGCCAAACTGATAATGCACAAAAGTGGAGTTGTAGTCCTAAAAAGGACTGTTGGGTTCTTTGAAGATGGATCCCTGCCTAAACGCTCCTTCTAACCTACACTAACGCTCTCCCTCATTCACAGCAGCTCTGTCCCTCAGCTAATCCAGCCTCTGTGTGAGGCAGGCATCAGGTGACCTGAGTTTTTATGACCCTAGGTCACCTGATCCAGCCAGCCAATCACTGCTATACAAGTGCACAGGGTTGGCACGTCAAAGCCTTCGCTGCATGTTCATTGGCTAAAAAAGCCGCTAAACATGTAGGGAGGAGAGGGTAAAATTTTCTCGAACACTGCGTGGTGCTCGCTCAAGTAATGAGTACTTTCGAGTATGCTAGTGCTTGAATAAGCATAAAGCTCGGATGAGCATGCTCGCTTTTCTCTATTAAATATATAAGCTTTTGTCCCATTTCTCACAAATGCAGCTAAAATCTTCATTCCCAGATACTGGAGAAACACCACAATTCCCTCCACACTAGAGTGGTATAAGGAAGTGAACATCATAGGTTCCTTTGGAAAGGTCAATGTCCGATGAGAAGGGGACCTAGAGAAATTCACAAATCTCTGGAACCCCTGGTTTACTTTCCTACATGGAGTTCCTGCCTCCCTACCATAAACAAGTTTATCCCCCCCCCCCCCCTTATCATTGGATTGTTTGCCCTCTATTATCTGATCGCAATACATAAGTATTGTATGCATTGTATTTTTTTCCTTTCTGTTGTTCCCAGGGTATTTTCAACAGAGCTGTCAGTGTTTTCTTTGTTGTTTTATAGAATCAATTGATCTGTAATGTATTATCCACTGATTTATTTTTATTTTTGTTGTAACCCCTCACCCTATTTTTTCAAAATTGAAAAATATAGAATATATATATATAAAAAAAAAAAACAGACACAAAATAGGAATTTAGAAGTTTGACCTTCTCAACATCATTTTTTACTAATTCACCATTTTCATCCTATAGCATCTTTGAGTTTGCTTTTGACATACCACGCAAATCGTTTTTTAATGCTTTTACAAGCCTCAATTCATTATTAGCTTTTGCTTTTCTGACAATTGCCCTGCAGATTCTGAAGACTACATTATATTCTTCTTTCCGTTCAAAAGTATTTTATTCGCATAGTTTCAACAATATAAACATTTGTCAGTAATTTGCTAGCAGTTTGAAATGGCACTCAGTTGTCTTGACAAAAGTAAATAAATTCTTTACACTTCTAAAACGTCGACTATGCGTCTCTTTTCCTAAAAAAAAACAAAAAAACGGGGGTTCAGGAAAAAAAAAAAAGAGAAAAGAAGGGGGGGGGGAGAGGGAGTAGGGTTAGATGAGTGTGCTATGGGCGGTAGGACTTTGGCACCAGTTTGGGCATGGTTTGAGGCGGTAGGGCCCAGCTCCGGGTAGCACCGTGCTCTGGTCCCGAGCGCCTCCTGAGGGGGCCCCCTCATATTTTGGTTCAAATAAGTTTTTTTTGTATATAAGTATGGCATGTAGTTGTATAACTTAAGCATTGCGCGGAATGGAGATAAGCTTTAGAGGGATCTGTGAGGACGAGAGGGGAGAAAAAAGAGGGGTGTTCTGGGAGTAGAGCGAGTCCACCCTGAGAAATTCCGTCGGCTGACGGGAGTAAAGCGGTAACTACTTCAACAAACATCATCCTCTCCTCTCCTCTAGCTTTATGTGGAATTCAAGTCTGGGTGTTGATCTCGAACTCGTTTGGGATTGTAGAGGGGGATCCTCTTTTCCAATCAGGTAGGCTTAACTCAACTAAACACGGACACTCACGTAGACGTTTGGGGGGGAGGGAAGACACTATCCATTAGGGGGCAGAAGTTAAGGATGTGTGGGAAGGGTAGAGGGGGTGGGATCAGGGTCAGGAGGCGTTCCCGGGCAGTTACCTCTAGTCGCTAGCCCGAGTAGGGGGTTGGCCGACTGATCCGTGATCTATCCAACCTTTAAGGTCGTCTGAGTCTCTAAACGCGACCCATGGTTGCCACGTCCTATAGTATGTTTCCCAGGATTTCGGGTCATCAGCCCCCAATTCGTCATATCTAATGAGGGTATGGAGTTCCTCGACCCACATGCCCCTGGTTGGGATAGTTGAGGATCGCCAGAACCTTGGGATAAGTCTTCTCACTGCTATTATGAAATATTTTAGGATGCTTGATTTAGAAGTTCTTATATTGCCTGGGAACAGTGAGAGCAGGGCCATTCTTGGAGACATGGTTACCTCTGAGTGGTTGATATGGTTATAAAGTTTAGTTACCTTTTCCCAGAGGTCGGCCACTGGATGGCATTCCCACCATATGTGGGTCATTGTGCCTCTGCTCCCACAGCATCTCCAGCACAAGGGAGATACCTGGGGGAGGATTCCTTGAAGGTGGTCGGGGGTCCTGTACCACCTAGAGACTATTTTGTAGTTGAGATCTTGGACCTTACCTGCTGAGGAAAGCTTATGGGTTAGGGCCCAGATTTTATTCCAATCCTCATCGGTAAAGTCCTCCCCTAGTTCCCATTCCCAGGCCCCTCTGTAGTTCGGAGTCTCCTCCTCTGCCTCCGGATCCAGTAGCAACTTGTAGAGTGTGGAAATCATGTGCCTCTGGCTTAGGTCCGACATACAGAGTTGTTCAAACACCTTTAGGGGCGCCGTCAGGTTTTCTTTCGGTGTCAGCGAGCTCACAAATCCTCTCAATTGCAAATACTGAAGCCAGAATCCTGGCTGAGGTGGGTGCTGGTTTAGGATCTCGGTCATGGGTTTCAGACCCGTCTGGGACACTACGTCCCTCACTCTGGGGAGCGGGTCTACTGGGATGGCCAGCAGGCCCTTCTGTCTTAAAGTTGCGTCAAATGAGGGGTTTGCCAGAAGCGGGGTTAGAGGGCCTGGGACAGAGACCAGTCCATGTCTCGGGGCGAAACTCGCCCATGTTTTGAATAGGAGTAGTCCGAAGGGAGAGATATTGGGGATGTGTTTTATCCCTTTGGTGGGGATCCAAGGAGCTCCGTATAGACCGTCTATTTCTCCCTCGTGTTCGATGTCGACCCAGAGTCTAGCTCTTCTGTTTTTGAGGATATCGTGCACACAGTTTGCAATACTAGCCTTGTGGTAGAGGGAGAAGTCCGGTAGGCCTAGGCCTCCCCTTTCCTTACTCCTCGTCAGCAGCGAGTATCGCATGCGCGGTTTACGTCCCCTCCAAACAAAGTCGGTGATCAAGGATTTGATTTTTTTCAGGAAGGTTCTTGGGAGCCCTATCGGGATAGTTTGGCATAGATAAAGTAATTTGGGCAGAACATCCATTTTGATTGCGTTTACCCGGCCGTTCCAAGAGAGGTATAGGGGACTCCATTTGCCCAGATCCCTCTCCAGGTTTTCGGCAAAAGGGATGGAATTTAGTTTGAAGGAGAGTGATTGGTCGGTTGGAATGTTGGCCCCCAAGTATTTTAGGTGAGAGCTGACCCAGCGGAATGGAAGCACCGATTTCAAGTGGGAGACCTCGGCCTGCGGAAGTGTGACGTTAAGGGCCTCTGAATTCTGCGCATTGATCTTATAATTATTAACCCTTCCAAACTTTTCAAATTCCTTTAACAGTATGGGCATACTGACTCGGGGGTTGGACAGGTACAGCAACAAATCGTCAGCAAATAGTGCCATTTTGTGTTCGGCGGAGCCGACCCTGATGCCTCTTGTCGAATCGTTACTTCGGATGGTGTTAGCTAGGGTCTCCATGGTCAAAATATATAGGAAGGGGGAAAGGGGGCACCCCTGCCTTGTCCCATTGCTAACTTTGAGTGGGTCTGACAGGGTCCCATTTACCCTAATCCTGGCTGTGGGGTCTTTGTAGAGCGCCATGATCCACTGGCGCATCCGTGTTCCTAGTCCGATTGCCCCCAGGGTGGCGGAGAGAAAGTTCCAGCTCACCCTGTCGAACGCCTTTTCGGCGTCGATTGACAAGAGGCATAAGGGGGTTTTTGATTCTTTGACTCTGGCTATCAGGGACAATGTCTTAATGGTGTTGTCTCGTGACTCTCTGCCCGGGACAAAACCGACTTGCTCCAAATGAATCAGCTTTGGGATATGATTTTGCAGTCTATTTGCTATCAGCTTGGTGAACATCTTTATATCAACATTTATTAAGGATATTGGTCTGTAGCTTCCGCAGGCCGAGGAGTCCTTGCCCTGTTTAAGAATGATAGCGATGTGAGCTTGTAGTGCCTGTTGGGGGAACGGGTGTCCTCTATTTACTGCATTGAAAGCTTCTACGGCTATTGGAGAGAGCTCTTCAGCAAATAATTTGTAAAATCTAGCCGTGTACCCGTCTGGCCCTGGGCTCTTGTTTACTTTTAGATTTTGGATTATGCCAAGTAGCTCTTGGGAAGAAAAATCTAGTTCTAGTTTGTCTGCCTCCGCTGGCGTCAGTCTCTTGGGGGCGTGGTTGGATAAGTAGGAATCTATTTCTCTCATAGGAGGTGATGTCGAGGATTGTGTGTCCGCATTTATATTGTATAGTTTATCATAGTAGGATTTAAATTCCTCTAGGATACCTTTGGTGTTGTGTATTATGTGGCCATTGGAGGATTGAATTTTGGGTATATATGAGAGTGGCGCTCTGGGGTGGAGGGTTCTGGCCAAATGGTTCCTGCATTTATCCCCATATTCAAAGGACCCTCTTCTGAGCTTGTCTCTGAGGGCCAGGGATCTTTGGTCTAGGATCTCAAGAATTTGCTGCCTGATAGAGGAGATCTCTGTTCTCAAGACTTCACTTTGTTAACGTTTGTTATCAGCTTCTTTGGCCCTCAGGGATGCCAGTAGGCCTGAGAGGGTGGTGGATCTTTCTTTTTTGAGTCTGGCGCCTTGGGAGATTAGCACTCCTCTTAATATACACTTAAGTGCCTCCCATTTAATTGGCGCAGGGGTTTGATCTAGCTGGTGCATCTCTTTAAGGGCGCCCACCCACTGGCGATTTGCGTTTCTCTGCGTTTTGCGTTTTTTCTCAAGTGCAATTAGAATTGAATGTACTCCCACCCACTGGCGTTTTGCGTTGCGTTGCGTGGCGTTTTTTAACATAGGAACTGTCAGTTGCATATGTGTCCTTATTTTTCTCCTAATGCACCCATGAAAGTCAATGGAAATTAATGGAAACGCCGCGAAAAACGCCGTTTTTCACGCACGGAAATCGCAAACGCCAGTGGGTGGGCGCCCTAAAGGCTTCTATCTCCTTTCTTAATGCCGTGGCGCAGATGGGGTCTCTCAGAAGATTGTCATTTAATCTCCAAGATTGGCATCTTGGAGTGGGCCCCCACCTCGCTAGGCCTCCATATACAGGTGCATGATCTGACCACAGAATATCTCCGTGGGAGCAGGACGGAATGCTGTCTAGGAGACTGTGTGATATCAGGAGATAGTCTATCCTGCTGTAGGAGTTGTGAGCTGCTGAATGGAAAGTGAATTCCTGCTTCTCTGGATGTAAGATTCGCCAAAGATCTACTAATTGCAGTGTGTCTAAATGTTTCTTGAGGACCCTGGTTGCCGATCGGGAGATGGAGGAATTACCCGAGGAGGAGTCTGAGATGGGGTCCATTACCATATTGGACAAATAGGGTCGAACAGAGGGGCGACACATGAGGAAAGAGCGAGATGGGGGAAAACATTTGGGACAACGTAGAACACATTTAAACATTAACAAAAGGGGGTCGCTATGTACCCCTTAGAACTAAGAGTCTGCCTAACCTAGGCAGTTAATTAAAGCTTCAATAGGCTGTAAACCTTAAGTGGGAGAGTGGGGGCCAGAGAGGGGTGGGCTCCTCCCACTGACCAGCCTCTCGTGTTGTGTTGTCTAGGTGTTTACCCGGACCTATCAATGGTATATGTGGACAGATCCAGACCCGGCCAGGTCAGGTTTTCTCTGCATTGTTTTACCGGTCCGGCGCCTCAGGTTTCGCCGGGCGGGAAGCCTCAAGATCAAGGGGGGGGGGGGGGGGGGGGGATGAGTATGGCAGAAGCGGATGGGTGAAATGGAGAGCCAGGGTAAAAGCAAAGCATATAGCGCTATAGTTATCAGTCCGGCTGATTCAGTCTCCCGTGTCGCCTCTGGTGTTGTCCCTCCCTTCCTTGTGGGGGTCTTTTCTGCCTCGTCTAGAGCTTTTTGTCGCAGTCTGCCAGGTGTTCCTGGGGGGCAACGTTGGGAGGGCACTTGGTGACGGCCAGTCCGGAAGTTGGACCGCTGGGAGTTCTAAGGTGCCTAGGAAGTTTGGTAGATCCCCTAGGCCTCTGAAGGTTGTTGTCTTGCCGTTCCTTGTTGCGTGGAGCTGGAAGGAGAAACCCCAACGGTACGGGATCTCTTTTTCTTGTAGAAGAGTCAGCAGGGGCCGTAGCACCCTGCGCAGCTGTAGGGTTCGACGCGAGAGGTCTGGGAGAATCTGAATCGGGGAGCCCTTGTAGTTCAAGTCTTTGATGTGGCGCATTTTTTGTAGTATCAAGTCTTTGTCCTTGTAAAAATGGATTCGGCAGATCACGTCTCTGGGTCTGCCGGGGTCAGAGGATTTAGGGCCGAGCGATCTATGGATTCTGTCCATTTGTTGCTCGTGGGGAGTGTTTTTTTGTCCCTCTGTGGCACAGGGGACCCCTCTGGCGAGCTTGTCTGGTGGGGGCTTTCTGCCTCAGACATCCAGCGTCCTGTCGCTTTGTCCCCTGGAGTTCTATGCAGTACCACTGGGGGAGGGGGGGGGGCTGTCTGAGCTCCGGGGAACTCGGGCTCCAAGCTGCTGCTGTCTCCTCTCTCCCCTGGGGTTAGCCTGCTAATATCACTCACCCCTCCTGTTGCCTTGGATGCAGGGACTCCATCCCTGCTCGCCGCTTCACTGCTCCTCCCCGCTGTGCCGGCTTCAGTGAGCTCCGCCCTGTCACCTCGCGCTGGTGTCTCCCCGCTGTCTGCCTCCTGTCAGCTTTCAGAGGCTCCGGCTGTCATGTACAGGCTGCTGCTGCCTCGGGCGCTGGTTTTCCCATGGGCTCTCCCCTCGCTCAGCTGGTCCTGGTCAGAGTCAGAACTGGGGTGCCGCTCTGGAGAAGTTGCGGGCGCCATCTTGGGCGCGGCGGCTCGGACCTCCGCTCCCGCTGTTTTCTTCAAAAAAGTCATTATGCTTCTCTTGGGGTTGTCTGAGGAGGCTTGAGGTGTCCCTTGTCTCTTCCCCCTCGCCATGCTTGCTGGTAGCCGGGTCTGGGACATCCACATAAGGGGTTAATTGGTGCTGGAAGCGGGAGCCGAGCTGATGTGCCTCTCACTCCTCCATTAGCCGGCCACGCCCCCTTATATTCTTCTTTTAATATGCACCTTTCTTTCCATTTCATAAACATATTTGTCTTCCTTTTTTTTTTGGCTGCATTTAAGTTCTGCGTTCATCCATCCTGGTCTCAAATGCTTCCCATTCTTCCTTCTTTTAGGGATTTTTAATAAAGATGAGCGAGCACACTTGTCCAAGCTTGATGCTCGTTTGAGTATTAGGGTGCTCGAGATGCTCGTTACTTGAGACGAACACCACGCGGTACTCGAGTCAATTGCATCTCCTTCCCCGCATGTTTAGTGCTATTTTATAGCCAATAGACATGCGGGGAAGGCATTACCACTTCCTGATGTGATGTGCCAGCTCCTGGCTGTATAGCTTTCTGCACCTATGCAGATCATCGCACAATACCCTTTCCATGGGTGAGGTGAAGTTACTGCAGTTTTTTTTTTTTTTAAATATATATCTCTCTGCAGAGCATTACAGCTCTCAGTCTGCAGTGCATTAGACAGAGTTGATGGAAAGAGCTGCTTATATAGGGAAAGTGTTTAATTAGGATGCTTTCTTCAAGAACCCCAACCGTCATTCTTAGGGCTACTCCTAATCATGTGCATTACAGTTGTGGCTGGTTGGGAGCAGTAGTGCACCATTTAAAAAAAACAAAAACAAACATCTATCCCTCTGCAGAGCATTACAGCTATAGCAGCTCACTCTCATCGCTAAATAGTACGCAAATATTTCCTGGGCCACTCCAGAACAGCATGTCTCAGATACCATTCTATGTGTTGGGTGAAGTTGCCGCAGTTATTAGCACTGTTCACTGGCTATATAGCTTTCTGCCCCTGTGCAGACCATTGCACAATACCCTTTCCTTGGGTGCGGTGAAGTAGCCGCAGTTATTGCACTGTCCACTGGCTGTATAGTTTTCTGTCCCTGTGCAGACCGTCGCACAATACTCTCTCCTTGGGTGCGGTGAAGTTGCCCATGTTATTAGCACTGTTCGCTGGCTGTATAGCTTTCTGGCCCTGGGCAGACTGTCGCACAATAACCTTTGCTTGGATGCTGTGAAGTTGCCGCAGTTTTTTATATATCTGCAGAGCATTATAGCTCTCAGTCTGCAGTGCATTAGGCAAAGTTGAGGGAAAGAGCTGCTTATATAGGGAAAGTGAGCCTCCAACCGCGCATGGTCGTGTGTCACCACTGCCGTAACCTAATGGTGGCTCTACAGCTTGGCAGCGTCACACATGTGCCATGCCTGGCGCATGACTTCAATTTGGTGGTTTAGTGGTTTCTGAAAAACTACCCCCACTTGTCTGACCTGCTCGGAAAGGTGAGCCACGTGTGCGCACATTTCCGCAAGTCCATCACGGATACTACCACCCTCAGGACACTGCAACATTGGTTTCATCTGCCAGAGCACCGACTGCTGCGCGACATGCCCACACGCTGGAATTCTAAGTTGGCCAGGCTGTACGAGCAGCGTAGAGCAATTGTGGAATACCAGCTGCAACATTGGCGGCACAGTGGTAGTCAGCCTCCGCAGTTCTTTACAGAGGAGGGGGCATAGATGACAGACATCTGCCAGGTGCTCGGAAACTTTGAGGAGTCTATCCGAATGGTGAGCGGTGATGCGGCCATCGTTAGCATTACCATCCAGCTGCTTAGCCTGATGAGAACTTCGCTGCTAAGCATAAAGACCGACGCTTTGTGGTTAGAAGAGGAGATGGGGGATGACAGTATGTTGCTTGATAGCCAGACCACCTTCATGTCTATATCTTAGTGGGTTTGGAGCTGGAGGAGGGGGAGGGCAAGGAGGAGGAGGAGAAGGGGGAAGAGACTGCTAGCCACACTGCAGAGGGTACCCATGCTGCTTGCCTCTCATCTGTTCAGCATGTATGGGCTGAAGAGGAGGAGGAGGAGCATTCTCCTAGTGAGGACAGCGATGTGTTGCGTACTGGGACTCTGGCATACATGACTGACTTCATGTTAGGCTGCCTTTCCCGTGATGCACGCATTAGATGCATTCTTGCCAACACGGATTACCTGGTGTACACCCTTCTCAACCCACGGTATAAGGAGAAGATTTCCACTCTCATTCCCGAAGAGGAAAGGGGTACGAGAGTGATGCAATATCACAGGGCCCTTGTTACGATCGTGTTGGCAAACTAAGCATGGGGCCCACAGAGGGACTGAAAGGGATGCACATGGGTTTATGGCAAACTGACCCTGTGCTACCGGGAGTTTGGCATGGCCCTACCTAAGCGGGGGCATTGCCCCAAAAAGGGCAGCCCAGTGGTCTTCAGATCTCAGTCCTAGCTGATCCTAGGAGCCACGCACCAGAACAGGACGCATTCACATGTGACATGACAGGGACTGTACCACAGGACACACAGAGCCAGAATACACAACATACAGCAGCCAAAATACAACCACTAGTAACAGTTGATAAGCTGAATATACATACCTGGTATTAGTTGACATTTTGTACAAAACATGAAAGCTAGCAGGCCACTTCACGGCTCCTGGTTATACTGCTAGTCCCTACACTAACCAGGAGTCCAGCAGAGCCGGACACAGTTCACACAGCACATTGCAACAGGACAGGACACAGATAGCTGGTCACACAGCAAGCTAACACAAAACTGACAGAATATAAATGTACAAACGGACATGAACCAGCAAGACACAGATCACATCCAAACAGTACAAGATCAGCTTCAGACTGACCAGGAGCTGGGTTTATATGTGAGCCCAGACCCAGGGGATTGGCTAGCAGGAAGTACCACACCCAGTCACCTCAACTAACCCTCAACCACCTGTAGTTATGCTGCTAGGAAGCCTAGAACTACAGATCCCAGCAGCACACCTAACAGCCCTGGTGGAAAAAGTGATGCTAAAGTTCCCATCTGACAGCGCTAGCGGTAGAAGACGCAGTTCCGTGGGCCAAGTAGCAGGGGAGGCTCCTATACTCTTGCTACAGAAATGTTACAGGAGTTCGCCTATACGTTTGCTACAGAAATGTTACAGGAGTTCGCCTATACGTTTGCTACAGAAATTTTACTGGGGTCTGCCTATAGAATTGCTATTGAAAGGTTTGGGGGGGTTCGCCTATACTCTTGATACAGAAATGTTACCGGGGTCCGCCTATACTCTTGCTACAGAAATGTTACAGGGGTTCGCCTATCCTTTTGCTACAGAAATGTTACAGGGGTACGTCTATAGTGGATATACGCAAAATCTATATTTCTGTGACAGTGGACATACATTTCATATGTAGTGCACAGTGGACCTGTAATAGACAGTTTTACGCATACTATATATTTCTTACCTTCAATATATCAATAACAGTATTTTCTCCATCTATGTTTGCTTACTCAGATATATATATATATATATATATATATATATATTTTTTTTTTTAATATATATACCCAATATATGCACTTTCTCATATATACAATGAAACTCTCTGTTTCCCTAAACTCTAAAAACTTTTACAGAAACTAACAGAACACTCTACTTCCCGATTCCTAGCAAACAAGGAGAAGCAAGTCAGTCACACGTAACTGCAGTCTTAACATTACCACTTTTAGCAAACGCACTAGTCAACATAAGCAGTTTACGGGAAATTTATGCAAATAATGGTTCAAGTCAACACAAGCAGTTTACGGGAAATTTATGCAAATAATAGTTCAAGTTATAGCCTCCAATCATACCGGACCATCCACTCGTGGTGCCCAAGACAACCCACTCATCTCGTCCTGCCCCCTCCGGACTGATACCACGTGACAGGCAGTAACAGATGACCGGATGAAGGAAGAATCTCAAGACACTTATCCAATAATCAATCAATACGTTGTATCTATGTAATCTTTGGCATGTCCAAAAAAGGGCAGATATGTTAAACTTTATAAAAGAGGCTACGTGCCCACAAATAAAGCAGAATTGAGGAAGTTTTCACATGCTGAACCTGTGTCAGTGTGATATCTTCTTGTGCGCACAAATAATTTATAATTAATTTGGAAGGGTGCAAACATTCCTAGTGATTACGCCGTGGACCCCCAAAGGTCATCCACGACACGTCTACACTATTGCTACAGAAATGTTACTGGGGTCCACCTATACAGTTGCTACTGAAAGATTGATTGGTTTGCCTATACTATTGCTACTGAAATGTTACAGGGGTTCGCCGATACTCTTGCTACAGAAATGTTACTGGGTTCCGCCTATGCTCTTGCTACAGAAATGTTACTGGGGTCTGCCTGTACTCTTGCTACGGAAATCTTACTTGGGTCCGCCTATACTCTTGCTACAGAAATGTTAATTGGGTCCGCCTATACAGTTGCTACTGAAAGGTTTGTGGGGTTCGCCTATACTCTTGCTACTGAAATGTTACAGGGGTTCGCCTGTACTCTTGCTACTGAAATGTTACTGGGGTACGCCTATACTTTTGCTACAAAATGTTACAGGGGTTCACCTATACTCTTGCAACAGAAATGTTATTGGGGTCCGCCTATACCTTTGCTAAAGAAATGTTACAGGGGTCCACCTATACAGTTGCTACAGAAATGTTACAGGGGTCTGCCTATACCTTTGCTACAGAAATGTTACAGGGGTCCGCCTATACTTTTGCTAAAGAAATGTTACAGGGGTCCGCCTATACAGTTGCTACTGAAATGTTACAGGGGTTCACCTATATTTTTGCTACAGAAATGTTACTGCGGTCTGCCTATACTTTTGCTACAGAAATGTTAATGGGTTTCGCCTATATTTTTGCTACAGAAATGTTACTGGGGTCCGCCTATACTCTTACTACATAAATGTTACTGGGGTCCACCTATGCTGTGGGTGCACAAAGACTTCCCCGCGCAGAGTTATATCTGCTGGCACAAATTCACTGACCGACTAGGGCAGAAATGTAGGCCGAGGTCCTTGGCGGGGTGAAACTCTGCCATGTTTGGGTACTCTGATTTCTTCTTGTGTAATACCATCTTTGTGCACCCACAGCATAGGCGAGCCCAAGGAACTCAAAGACTTCCCATTGCGGTGTTGAGCTATCTGACACCTACACAGAATGAATTGGGTAGGGACACATGAATTTTCCATTGCTATGTAACTCACAGCACCTTGGGTCACACAAGGTGGAGGCTGGGACCGAGCCTAAACCTGGGCCAGCTCACGTACTTCCCACACAGAGTATTGCTGCATTGTGGAGATGTGTAAAAGTGCTGGTTACCTTAGTCGCCTTTATGCCCACGTTTGTGGCTCCTGACAATTTTGTGGTAGAGGGGGCATGGGATTGGAATGATGATCATACATCAATTTATCATCAATTCTCAACAACATTGTGGGCTATCGCCCACACTTTCAAAGAGAGTCGCTGCCTGGCTGTGCCAACCCTCTGCAGTGTGTGTCTCTGGCTCCTCCTCATCGCAGATGCACTTCAAAATCCACATGAGGGTGGTGTGGCTATGAAGCGAGCGTGGGGCATGAGGCCAGCTGAACGCTGTGCAGGGAAAATTTTGTGTGCGCTGTTGACGCAGGGTCGTGCGGGGGGGTTGGACAGCAATGCCAGCATGTAACCCAGGAGAAGAGGCAGCGGAGACCTGGGAGCCGCAGATGCAGTCATGCATGCTTCCCCTGCCATTTCCTATCCGTTTCTGTGGTGTTTCCATGACTTTCTGATGTTTTCTGGTGTTTCACAAGTCATCACCTATGCGAAGCATCAGTCCCATACAAAAATGCTCGAGTCCCCCATTGACTTCAATGGGGTTCGTTACGCGAAATGAGCTCTCGAGCATTACGAAAAGTTTGACTCGAGCAACAAGCACCCAAGCATTTCGGTGCTCGCTCATCTCTATTGTTAAAAATTGTGCTTTGAGAATTTATTTTGCAATATTTCCCAGCCTTCTTGGACATTTTTGTCCTTAAGTACATCAAGCCATTGGATCTCCCCTACTCTTTTTCCCGTCTGTCAAAGGTAGCAGAGAGCAAGGATCTGTCACTGGGGGAGATCATGTAAAGTTAAAAAATAGTGAAAATAGTTTCATCTCGGAGATAAAATTACTAAACAGAGGCCCCCAGATTTGTCCTTCGAAAGGAGCAGCCGAAAGCTTTCAGAACTAAAATTTAGCTTGAAGGCATTTTAGGCCCCATTGCCCACTTGTAGAGCCCTAAAGTGGCCAAAGGATGGAGAGTCCCCATTTTGAAAACTAGACCCCTTAATAAATTAATATAGGGGTCTACTGTATATTTTGACCCCCCCAGTTTTTGAATAAATCCTATCAAAACAGAAGGAAAAAAATCACGATTTTAATTTTTTTGCAAACTTTAAAAACTATTTTTTTCTGTACAGCACACATATGAATGAAGGCTTTGAGCCAAAAATAAATACCTCTGTATGTCCCGTGTTCAGAAACTTACCTTTAGTGGCCCTAATCTTATGTCTGTATGCACAAGGGGGCCCCAACCAAAAGGAGCAGCCTGTGGCTTTCAGAACAGAAATTTGGCATAAAGGTGATTTAGGCCCCATAGCACACTTGTAGAGCCCTTGAGCGGCCAAAACAATGGAGAACCCCCACAAATGGTCAATTTTGAAAACTGAACCCCTTAATAAATTCATCTAGGGGTGTACTGCATATTTTTACAACACAGTTTTTGAATTAATCTAAGCAAAGCAGTGTGAAAAAAAATATGATTTTTTGGCAATTGTGTCAATTAAAATTATTTTTTTTTGTATAGCACGCATGTGAATGAAGACTTTCACCCTAAAATGGATACCCCTGTTTGTCCTGTGTTCAGAAACATACCCATTGTGGCTCTAATCTACTTACAGGACACATGGCTAGGCCTGTAATGGACGGAACACCCGTTGGATTTCAGGGCACAACTGAATAAATTCCAGACCCCATTGCTGACTTGTGCGGATAAAAAATTGACTCCCTAATAATCCTTTTTGGCATACCCTAAATCTTAGATAAAAGTAATAATGTAAACTGTGTGGTATGTCCAAAGAACGGCGTAATTACCAGGGCCTAGTTGGGATGGGCACATGGGGCAATTAAACCAGGTATCCCTCCTCACATGCTTTTATAGGGGGTATTTCTTGATCTCAGTGGAAGAGATAGGGTGTAAAAAGTGGCATTCTGTGAGGCTCCGTAAGCTTGCGGCGGTCTCAAACAGAAGTTTAACAAGCTGCTCCTGGAACTGCAGTAAGGCGAGCGTTCCTGGGGCTTCTTGTAAATTACATATTTCAGGTAGCAAACTGAATAACGCCGGGTTTACATGGCCGTATGTGGAATCCACTTGCGGAAGCCTGCAGTGAGTCCCAGCTGTGAGCCCAGCCTTGGCCTTGTGCACAGCCACGTAACGTACTGCGCATACCTGCCTACTCGCACAGGTCGTCATGCGCAGTAGACCGTTTTTTTGTTTGTATTTCCCACACTTTTGCTTAGCGATAACACAGGTGCCCTTAGCCCGCATACAATGTAGTTTCATATGGGTTGCCGGTATATCCGTGACCATAGAGCACAATGGGCACTATGTTGCGGTTATGCGCAGTAAAATAGAACCTACTATGTTCTGTTTTCTGCGAGTAGATTACATGATTCCAACCCGCTAATGTGAGCGGAATTGTGTAATCCAATGTATTTGATTGATCCACGTATTACCGCGGATCAGATGCATGTGGAATCTGTAATTCCTATCTGGTCGTGTGAGACTGGCCTCAAATAGATCGCTGCCTTTTTACACGTGATCGGGGAACACTCAATGAGGCCACCGGTCACTGCTCCAGACTCTCAGCTACCGTTGGTAGCTGGGAGGAAGGAGATTTAAAAGGAGATTTAAAACTTCCCCAGCTCCCTGGCTCCTGCGAATGTGACTGCCATTTTGAGGGCAGGCACATGCGCAGAATCCGGGTAAGGTTCATGGAGGAGGATCGCTTCGGGGTTAAAATACGGAGACCTCCAGTAAAAAGTTTAAACTTCTCTCACCGATCTCATCAGTGAGGGGAGATGAAATTTCAACTTTTTAAAAACTTTTATGTGACTGCCATTATCCATTGCATAATGGCAATCACGTGAACAGAAGCTGCTCACCAAGCTCACATCTCTCACATTTTGCTGACGGGCGCATGCGCAGAAGCTATGTTAAGGTCCACAGATAAAGGTCCCATTGTGGAAGAAATCCGGGACCTTTATTATGTAAATTCATCTCCCCTTATAGGTACGATCCATAAGGGGAGATGAAACTTAAACTTTTTAAACTTTTTTTGTAACATTTTTTAACTTTACATGATCATGTGACCAGGAATGGAATGCAACGGTCTCCGGTCACATCTCCCTGCTCTCAGCTATCTTTCACAGCTGGGTCCAGGGTCCAGGTAGATTTAAAATTTGCCAGGCCCTCCGGCCTTCTGCGCATGCGCGCCACATCGGTGCATGCACAGAAGCCGCCAGAGGTCCCGATCGCTGGGAAATATCACGGAGGACCAGGGTGAGTATTTTCAGCTGCCCGCATGGATCTGATCCATAAGGGCAGCTGAAACTTTAACTTTTAAAAACTTTTTTTACTTTTCCGTGATTGCCTGTATCCATTGGAAATTTGCCGGGGCAACCGGCCTTGTGCCCATGACGTCATACGTCTGGCGTGCATGCGCAGAAGAGTGGCATCAGGTCCCGTAGGACCAGTTCACCATGGGACATCAGGGAAGATGCGGGTGAGTAAGCTCAGCTGCCCTGATGGATCCAATCCATCAGGGAAGCTGAATCTAACTTTTTAAAAACTTTTTATTGACTTTATTGAAATGGATAGCGCTGATTGCATGAACGGGATGACACCTTTGGTAACCGACACATGTAGCTGTTGTGTCCACAGCCCACGTGGCTTTACTCCTCGGAGGATGCATGTTTTTATGTCCTCTAGGATTAAAGCCCACTTAGGCAAGATGTAAAAAGACAATGGGGCCGTCATTAAGGGGTTAAAATAAAAAATATTTGCAGAAATATGACATTTTATTTTTTCTTCTCTAAATTGCATGAACTGCTGAAAAAAATGTGGGGTCAAAATACTCATGAAACCCCTCAGTGAATATATTAAAGGATCTATTTTTGAAAATTAGGTCATTTGTGGGGTTATCTATTATCCTGACACCAATGAGCCTTTGTAATCTTGGCTTGCTGTAGGAAAACAAATTTTAATAACCAATGTTAAATTTGTACATTTCCTAAACCCTAAAGTTTTTTTTCAAATGTGCTTCCAGAATAAAGTAAATAGATGGAAATAAATATCTTAGCAAAAAATTGTGCAGTAAAGACATATTGTAGTTGATAATGTGAAAAATGACACTTTTTTTTAAATATTTTCCCAATTTTGGCACTTTTAATAAATATACACCAATTCCATTAGTCTATTTTTACCACCTAATTGAAGTACTATATGTGTTGAAAAAACAATGTTATAATTACTTGGGAATGTAACCTTTAGTTATTTTATGTTAAAGTAACACATGTCAGATTTCCAAACCTGGCCTGGTCATTAAGGCACAAACAGGCTTGGTCACTAAGGCTGCATTCCCACGAACGTATATCGGCTCGGTTTTCATGCCGAGCCGATATACGTCGTCCTCATCTGCAGGGGGGGGAGATGGAAGATCCAGGAGCAGGAACTGAGCTCCCTCCCCTTCCCCGCCCCTCTGCACTATTTGCAATGAAAGTAGGTGGGGCACGGGTGGGGCTAATTCTCAGAACTTGGCCCCACCCTCATCCCGCCTCCTTTCATTGCAAATAATGCAGAGGGGCGGAGAGGAGGCAGAGAGGGGGCGGGAGCTCAGTTCCTGCTCCTGGCTCTTCCATCCTCCCCCCACCCCCTGCACATGAGGAGGACGTATATCGGCTCGGCGTGAAAACCAAGCCGATATACATTCGTGTGAATGCAGCCTAAGGAGTTAAATATGTAAACTATACCATTAGTATAAAAACAGATAAAAGCGCAATATGGAAGCAGCTAATAATACTGTTAGGAACAAGTGTATTCAAGCACAAAAATACCAGTAATATCACCATACAATAATGATCACATAGCGGTCGGATGATAGGTCTACAGCGGCAATCTACAAAGTAATACCATGCTGCAGACTATACAAGGCAATACCACACTGATCAGTCACAGACATGGGCAGAGTACGATTTAAAGACCTATATACATTCTGTGCTTAGTACTTAGAAGGCTTACTTTGGATAGGGAAAAATATATTTTGTTATGTATCAGTAATACTACAGTATATTGAAAAGTAACTAATGTAATTAGGATCAATACCCTTCTACAGAAAACACTATGCTGCCCCTGCATAAATAGTGATTATTATAACAGAATACCTGACACCTTTCCTTACTTGTCTATCCCATAAAACAACAATTTTGGAGCATCTTTTCTAAGAGATCTTCACTCAACTCTTTATTATTACTCCTGGAAATTTGTAAATAAATTTACAACTGGGTGTTACCATTCATCTTGTCAAAGGGGTGTGTCCCTACATTCTGATAGCATCCAATCATCACTGAGTGAGGGCTGTATAGTTAGACCTGGGCAGTAAGTAAACAGAACACGTTTAAGGGGCTCTTGCATATTCCATAACATGGGTTTGAGCCTAGGAAGCCAGCACTGTGGGGCAGCATTGCTGACCACTGTGCCACCTACGTGTGTAATACCGAGGACTCCAGTTGCTATCACTTCAGCACCATCTGTAATAGCCGACTACCTATATGTCCACTCTGTATATCTGAAGCTGTTGTTAAGTAAATCCTCTAATAAAGTAGACAATATAAATAGAAATAATTTACTGGTTGATAAAAATCGGAGTAAAAACAAATGTAATAATAGTCTGATGTTTTCTACAACCTACAGCAGGGACTTTTATCTGATCAGAAAGCTTTTTTATAAATTTCTCCCAATATTACTGAGATGACATAACAAACGACATCTTGGATAAGGGCACTATGGTAAAAAGAATAAAAACTTAGGAGCTATATTATCTCCAAGTCAATAAACCACATTACATTAAAGTAGTAAATCTACTGCTTTGACTTCTACATTAGACGCCCCAAGGCAAGTTTACAGGATGTCACTGGTGATGTCCCTGTTTGGCCTCCTATTGGCTGCAGCGGTCACATGGGTAAACAACCCATGCAACTACTAAAGCACTTGTAAATAGAACCCTGGAGCGCTGCGAGCGGCAGCGGGGAAGCAGAGGCGAGTATTGAGTATTATTTTCTTATTTACAGTTTCCACCGCCCCCACACTGCCAACAATGTTAGGGGAGTGGGAAAACCCCTCTAAACATTTTGTACCACTAAGTGTAACTTGCAGTCATCAAGCGCATTGTGTCAGTGTGAATCGTATCCTTTAAGCATTTATGCTGCTGTTCTGGAAGAGTTAAGTAATGTCTCAACTAACACATTCTGTGACCACTCTTAAAGGGGTTGTCCCGCGAAACAAAGTGGGGGTATACACTTCTGTATGGCCATATTAATGCACTTTGTAATGTACATTGTGCATTAATTATGAGCCATACAGAAGTTATCAGAAGTTATTCACTTACCTGTTCCGTAGCTGGCGTTCTCGTCTCCATGGTGCCGTCTAATTTTCAGCGTCTAATCGCCGGATTAGACGCGCTTGCGCAGTCCGGTCTTCTTCTTTTCTGAATGGGGCCGCTCGTGCCGGAGAGCGGCTCCTTGTAGCTCTGCCCCGTCACATGCCGATTCCAGCCAATCAGGAGGCTGGAATCGGCAATGGACCGCACAGAAGCCCTGCGGTCCACCGAGGGTGAAGATCCCGGCGGCCATCTTCACCAGGTAAGTAAGAAGTCACCGGAGCGCGAGGATTCAGGTAAGCACTGCCCGGTTTTCTTTTTTAACCCCTGCATCGGGTTTGTCTCGCGCCGAACGGGGGGGCTATTGAAAAAAAAAAAACCCGTTTCGGCGCGGGACAACCCCTTTAAAGGGAAACACCCATTACATTTTCTTCTATAGCTCCTCTCACAGCAGCACAAGGGAGGAGAAGAGCAAATTGCATTAGAGAGAGAGGATTGAACCCACATTTATATAGTTCCAATAAAAAGTAAGTGAACCCTTTACTATTACCCAGATTTATTGATTGAATACCAATAACATGTGATCGATTGTTATATGTCACATTCATAGACAAACTTAGGGTGGCTTCACACGGGCGTGTTTATGTGTGTACATAGATGCGCACTCCTATAGTGCAAAAACATGCGTGTATGAAGGCCCGTACATTGCCTTCAATGGAGCTGCGGCTGCTACTGGCGGCTCCATTGAAGGCAATGGTCTGCCGACACTCCTGACTTGTTTTTCAGGGAAGGGCTTTACAAATAAGTCCTTCACTAAAAAACAAGAATTTTAGTGTAAAAAAAAAAGAAAAATACTTACCTGTCCGCCAATGCCGTGTCCCACAAAAACAAGCCCTCACAAACTCCCCATATGGACAAATAAAGAGTTATTGATTTCTGAATATGGTGATACAAAAAAATCTTTCTATGAAGAATACATTTAGGCCTCATGGACACGGGCACGCACGGATTCTGTGTTGGAAAAACCGTACGGAATGCTCCCATGCCCGCTGCTGGTGATGATATTACAGGATATAGACATTAGGTGAACCAATAGGTTCCTATAGAAGCGTTCACATTGACGATTCTTAGACCTGCTGAATTAGTGCATCTAACAAAGATAAAACATGTGTGGCTACAATGTCAGCTTCGCAGGTCCGTGCTGCGCGATGTGCAGGAGTTTCCATTGACTCCTATGGGAGCAGGAGTTTATGGAAACTCCTGCGTAGGTAATAGATTCCCCGCTGCTTACAGCAGGACATTTAAAGCGTGCCGCTCAGGAGCACATTTTAAATGTCTTGCTGTAAACTCCTGCTAGTCCCCGAGGAGATGAGGTGACTCACCGAGGGTTCCCTTAATCCCTGCAGAGTCTAACAGGAATTTACAATGGTACATTTAAAATGTGCTTTTGGGCAGCACCTTTTAAATGCCCTGCTATAAGCAGTAGGGTATTCCCCTTGCCAACCTGCTGGGCAATTCCTCAGCAGCGGGGGGCAGTAGGCATCTCCCTCTACCTCTCTCCACAAGGGATTTCTCTATAGCAGGTAGAGAGAGGGCAGCAAGGGTTACAGGGCTACCACTGAAGGCTTTCTCCGAGAGCATGGGATGAGCAGCAGGGCTATAGGGATCCACTCTCTATCCTCAACCCTCTATCTTTGCTATAAGGATCTCTGGATAAGCCCTCTAGCCCCACCCCCTCTTACTGTGCTATGAGGATATCCCTCAGGGATCCCCAGAGCAGGGACAGAGAGAGAGGAGCTATAGGTTAATCCAACGTAGCGGGGAGAGAGAGTGTGTGGAGCTATAGGGGATTTAACGCATAGCAGGGAGAGACAGAGCAGGGCTATGGGTTAATCCCCTGTAGCACCGTTCTCTTTTTGCTATGGGGAAGTCCTGGAGCCCTGTGGGGCTTCCTCTCCCTCTCCTCCTGGACCAGCTACCCTTTTTCAAGTGCAGTTGCTCCAGTGAGCAGGGAACAGTCTGATTGCCATTAGGGAGTCGGGAAAGAATTTTTTCCCCAAAAGGGCTAATTGGCTTCTGCTCTTGGGGTTTTTTGCCTTCCTCAGGATCAACACAGGAGGATAGACAGGCTAGGCTGGACTAGATGGACATTGTCTTCATTCGGCCTAACAAACTATGTTACTATGTATGTTACTATGTTACTTGCTGCTATCAGTGTTAAATGAACACTTGCATGAATGAGGCCTTAGGTCCCTTTCACACTACTGTATGTGTTTACATTCACCCATACATGCCTTGAAATAGCATGAATGAAGAACAGCTGTGATTAAGTCCCAATCTTAATTAGTGTATTCTCAGCCATTCACATGAGCGGCTGCTGCATAATGGGAAAAAAATACATTGCTCGATAGAAAGCCTTGAAATAACTACCAATATTTAACCAGAGCAAGCTGTCTTCTTTTCCCAATGTTGGACGCAAATACCCCCCCCCCCCCCTCCCTTTTTTCTTCTCCGCTTACATAGAAGTCTATAGGAGCTTTCAGGGTATCTCAACAAAAAATAGGGCAATCTGCTATTTTTCCCGATGCAATTTTTTTACGCGCCCAAAAATCGTTCGTCTGAATAAATAAATCGGAATCCAATGCTTCAGATGGTCGTGATTTTTGCCCACATTTTTTCTGCAGCTACATAGCAGCGTATATACTGTCTTGTGAGTAAGGCCTTACACTGTACTGAAAAAAATGCTGTTAGAACATAGCCCAAAAACCAAAATCCCCAAATTGTGAAATTGCTGTTTTTTGTTTTTTTTTATTGCCTCCAGAAGATGTTTTCTAAAGTTTATCAACGCATTATTTATATCCCACAACAGTCCAATCATAAAGAACAGCCTATCCCAGGAAATAACAAGCCTTCATACAACTAAGACTAGTTCCACACGGCGATTGCTATTTTGTAGTGAGAAAATCGCGGCAAAAATCACATCTTTATTCAGTATGATTTGTAAAAGATAGAGCAAGACACAATTTTGTTTCTCTCTTAACATCGTCTGAGTGAAAACATCGCAGATGGGAAGGAAACTATTGTAAATCATTGGTTTCACATTCTGCTTTTTTACTGACGATCGCAGCAGGCGAAAATTGCACAATTTTCTCGCCCGTGTGAAACCACCCTTAGTTAATGTACATGTATAGCGCTGTTGGAAAGCAGTTCCTGAAACCCACTGTAAGTACAGAAGAAGCAAGCGTTAACCTGACATTTAACGCCTTATGGTAACTTAATAGAATTTTCTGAGAACTCCCAAGGCATTGGCTGCAGTGGGGGAACAGAGAATGTAATAATTAGAGATGAGCGAGCACCAAAATGCTCGGGTGCTCGTTACTCGGGACGAACTTTTCGCGATGCTCGAGGGTTCGTTTCGAGTAACGAACCCCATTGAAGTCAATGGGCGACCCGAGCATTTTTGTATTTCGCCGATGCTCGCTAAGGTTTCCTTGTGTGAAAATCTGGGCAATTCAAGAAAGTGACGGGAACGACACAGCAACGGATAGGGCAGGCGAGGGGCTACATGTTGGGCTGCATCTCAAGTTCACAGGTCCCACTATTAAGCCACAATAGCGGCAAGAGTGGGGCCCCCCCTCCCAAAAACTTTTACTTCTGAAAAGCCCTCATTAGCATGGCATACCTTTGCTAAGCACCACACTACCTCCAACAAAGCACAATCACTGCCTGCATGACACTCCACTGCCACTTCTCCTGGGTTACATGCTGCCCAACCGCCCCCCCTCCCCCCCACAGCGCACACAAAAGTGTCCCTGCGCAGCCTTCAGCTGCCCTCATGCCACACCACCCTCATGTCTATTGAGAAGTGCGTCTGCCATGAGTAGGAACCGCAGGCACACACTGCAGAGGGTTGGCACGGCTAGGCAGCGACCCTCTTTAAAATGGGCAGGGCGATAGCCCACAATGCTGTACAGAAGCAATGAGAAATAGAATCCTGTGCCACCGCCATCAGGAGCTGCACACGTCGGCATAGCAATGGGGAACCTATGTGTCACACACTATTCATTCTGTCAAGGTGTCTCTGCATGCCCCAGTCAGACCGGGCTTTTTAATTCATAGACACAGGCAGGTACAACTCCCTATTGTGAAGTCCCTGTCGACCGACAGCATGGGTGGCTCCCTGGAACCCACCGGCGATACACAGAAATATCCCATTGCACTGCCCAACACAGCTGAGGTAGTAATGTCGTGCTTAATGCAGATGGGATTCGGCCCACACTGCATGCCCCAGTCAGACTGGGGTTCTTTACAAGTGGACACATGTAGGTTAAACTCCGTGTGCACCTACAGCATGGGTGGCTCCCTGGAACCCACCGGCGATACACAAAAATATCCCATTGCATTGCCCAACACAGCTGAGGTAGTAATGTCGTGCTTAATGCAGGTGGGCTTCGGCCCACACTGCATGCCCCAGTCTGACTGGGGTTCTTTACAAGTGGAAACAGATGCGTTTATAATTCCCTGTGGACCCACAGCATGGGTGGGTGCCAGGAAGCCACCGGCGGTACATAGAAATATCCCATTGCATTGCCCAACACAGCTGAGGTAGTAATGTTGTGCTTAATGCAGGTGGGCTTCGGCCCACACTGCATGCCCCAGTCAGACTGGTAATATGTACCTTAACAGTAACCGCGTTGATGGTAATGTGTTGGTGACTGCGGACCTAGTAGCGCGGTTTTATTTTGTTGGTTTTCGGAATGTGGCCAGGATTAAGTGGGCTGTGGCGGGGGATGTTTTTGAGGCACTACGTGTCCTCTCCACGTGTCCGTGGTTATATGCACCTTAACAGTAACAGCGTTGGTGGGAAATGGCCTCGCCGCCATCATGTCTTTGGGAAGCCTCTGTTTCCACACCCCAGAGACATACCATTAGCAGCGGTATAGGCAGAGCCCATAATTAGTAACATTTCAGCCGTAGCATTAGGACAGGCCCCACTAACATATCACTAGCAGCATTATAGGGGGAGCACAGTATGCGTTCCATTTCAGTAATAGTAGCACTCAAGACAGGCCCCAGTAACAATTCCGAAGCAGCAGTATAGTGGGAGCGCAGTCTTCGTTCCATTTCAGTAGCTGCAGTATAGACAAGGCACAAGTTACATTTATGTAGCTAAAGTGTAGGCCAACCCCACACACCTTTCTGTACCATGAGTGCAGGCGAAGAACATAGAAATTGCTATGATTACACTGTAGGCGAGGGGCCACAAAAATTGCTGTATCAACAGTACTAATGTACATCCAAAAAATTGGCCATGGCCAACCGAGAGGCAGGTGAAACCTATTAATCGCTTTGGTTAATGTGGCTTAAGTGGTAACTAGGCCTGGAGGCAGCCCAGTTTAACGAAAAATTGGTTCAAGTTAAAGTTTCAACGCTTTTAATAGCATTGAAACGTATAAAAATTGTTTAGAAAAATTATATGAGTGAGCCTTGTGGCCCTAAGAAAAATTGCCCGTTCGGCGTGATTACGTGAGGTTTCAGGAGGAGGAGCAGGAGGAGGAGGAGGAGGAATATTATACAAAGATTGATGAAGCAGAAATGTCCCCGTTTTGGATGGTGAGAGAGAACGATGCTTCCATCCGCGGGTGCATAATACGTATTGCTTAGGTATCGCTGCTGTCCGCTGGTGCAGAAGAGAAGTCTGAAGAAATCCAGGCTTTGTTCATCTTGATGAGTGTAAGCCTGTCGGCACTGTCGGTTGACAGGTGGGTACGCTTATCCGTGATGATTCCCCCAGCCACACTAAACACACTCTCTGACAAGACGCTAGCCGCAGGACAAGCAAGCACCTCCAGGGCATACAGCGCGAGTTCAGGCCACGTGTTCAGCTTCGACACCCAGTAGTTGTAGGTGGCAGAGGCGTCACGGAGGACGGTTGTGCGATCGGCTACGTATTCCCTCACCATCCTTTTACAGTGCTCCCGCAGACTCAGCCTTGACTGGGGAGCGGTGACACAGTCTTGCTGGGGAGCCATAAAGCTGGCAAAGGCCTTGGAGAATGTTCCCCTGCCTGCGCTGTACATGCTGCATGATCTCTGCGCCTCCCCGTGTAACGCGAGGGTCACGAGAAAGGCATCCTAACATGAAGTCAGCCATGTGTGCCAGGGTACCTGTACGCAACACATGGCTGTCTTCACTAGGAAGATCACTTTCAGGATCCTCCTCCTCCTCCTCTTCCTCCTCCTCAGGCCACACACGCTGAAAGGATGACAGGCAAGCAGCATGGGTACCGTCAGCAGTGGGCCAAGCTGTCTCTTCCCCCTCCTCCTCATCCTCCTCATGCTCCTCCTCCTCCTCCTGAACGCGCTGAGATATAGACAGGAGGGTGCTCTGACTATCCAGCGACATACTGTCTTCCCCCGGCTATGTTTCCGAGCGCAAAGCGTCTGCCTTTATGCTTTGCAGGGAACTTCTCAAGATGCATAGCAGAGGAATGGTGACGCTAATGATTGCAGCATCGCTGCTCACCACCTGGGTAGACTCCTCAAATTTTCCAAGGACCTGGCAGATGGCTGCCAACCAGGGCCACTCTTCTGTAAATAATTGAGGAGGCTGACTCCCACTGCGCCGCGCAAGTTGGGGTTGGTATTCCACTATAGCTCTATGCTGCTCATAGAGTCTGGCCAACATGTGGAGCGTAGAGTTCCACTGTGTGGGCACGCCGCACAGCAGTCGGTGCACTGCAGATTAAACCGATGTTGCAGTGTCCGCAGGGTGGCAGCGTGCGTGTGGGATTTGCGGAAATGTGCGCAGAGCTGGCGCACCTTGCCGAGCAGGTATGACAAGTGGGGGTAGCTTTTCAGAAAGCGCTGAACCACCAAATTAAAGACATGGGCCAGGCATGGCACGTGCGTGAGGCTGCCGAGCTGCAGAGCCGCCACCAGCTTACGGCCGTTGTCACACACGACCATGCCCGGTTGGAGGCTCAGCGGCGCAAGCCAGTGGTCGGTCTGCTCTGTCAGACCCTGCAGCAGTTCGTGGGCCATGTGCCTCTTCTCTCCTAAGCTGAGTAGTTTCAGCACGGCCTGCTGACGCTTGCCCACCGCTGTGCTGCCACGCCGCGTGACACCGACTGCTGGCGACGTGCTGCTGACACATCTTGATTGCGAGACAGAGGTTGCGTTGGAGGAGGAGGAGGAGGAAGGTGCTTTAGTGGAGGAAGCATACACCGCCGCAGATACCACCACCGAGCTGTGGCCCGCAATTCTGGAGGTGGGTAGGACGTGAGCGGTCCCAGGCTCTGACTCTGTCCCAGCCTCCACTAAATTCACCCAATGTGCCGTCAGGGAGATATAGTGGCCCTGCCCGCCTGTGCTTGTCCACGTGTCTGTTGTTAAGTGGACCTTGGCAGTAACCGCGTTGGCGAGGGCGCGTACAATGTTGCGGGAGACGTGGTCGTGCAGGCCTGGGACGGCAAATCGGGAAAAGTAGTGGCGACTGGGAACTGAGTAGCGCGGGGCAGCCGCCGCCATCATGCTTTTGAAAGCCTCCGTTTCCACAAGCCTATACGGCAGCATCTCTAGGCTGATCTATTTTGCAATGTGCACGTTTAACGCTTGAGCGTGCGGGCGCATGGCGTCGTACTTGCGCTTGCGCTCAAAATGTGGCGCTAGCGACGTCTGGACGGTGCGCTGAGAGACATTGCTGGATGGGGCCGAGGACAGCGGAGGTGAGGGTGTGGGTGCAGGCCAGGAGACGGTAGTGCCTGTGTCCTCAGAGGGGGGTTGGATCTCAGTGGCAGGTTGGGGCACAGGGGGAGAGGCAGTGGTGCAAACCGGAGGCGGTGAACGGGCATCGTCCCACCTTGTGGGGTGCTTGGCCATCATATGCCTGCGCATGCTGTTGGTGGTGCCTCCCCAGCTGATCTTGGCTCGACAAAGGTTGCACACCACAGTTCGTCGGTCGTCAGGCGTCTCTGTGAAAAACTGCCACACCGTAGAGCACCTTGACCTGTGCAGGGTGGCATGGCGCGAGGGGGCGCTTTTGGAAACAGTTGGTGGATTATTCGGTCTGGCCCTGCCTCTACCCCTGGCCACCGCACTGGCTCGGCCTGTGCCCACACCCTGACTTGGGCCTCCGCGTCCTCGCCCGCGTCCACGTCCTATAGGCCTACCCCTACCCCTCAGCATGGTGTATTACCAGTAATTTGATTTCCCAGGCAGGAAAGAAAGTGGCGCAAGCCTGCAGCCAAAATAGAATTTTTTCCCTTGTTTTTTAAAGGACAAGCCACACTGCGTGTATTCAATGAATACTACTAAGTGTAATAACTGTGTTGTGGCCCTGCAAATGTTTCAGACAACTGCAGTGATGCAAAGTTATTCGCTCCAGCAGATCAGGAATTTCCCATGCAGGAAAGAAATTGGCGCAAGCCTGCAGCCAAAATAGAATTTTTTCCCTTGTTTTTCAAAGGACAAGCCACACTGCGTGTATTCAATGAATACTACTAAGTTTAATAACTGTGTTGTGGCCCTGCAAATGTGTCAGAGAACTGCAGTGATGCAAAGTTATTCGCTACAGCAGATCAGGGATTTCCCATGCAGGAAAAAAATTGGCGCAAGCCTGCAGTAAAACGTAGCTGGCTGCGTCTGATTTTTTTTAACGTTCTGCACGCAGCACACACGTACCCAGAGCCCTGAGGACTGTCAGAGGCAGGCGAAATAGAATTTTTTCCCTTGTTTTTTAAAGGACAAGCCACACTGCGTGTATTCAATGAATACTACTAAGTTTAATAACTGTGTTGTGGCCCTGCAAATGTGTCAGAGAACTGCAGTGATGCAAAGTTATTCGCTCCAGCAGATCAGGGATTTCCCATGCAGGAAAAAAATTGGTGCAAGCCTGCAGTAAAACGTAGCTGGCTGCGTCTGATTTTTTTTAACGTTCTGCACGCAGCACACACGTACCCAGAGCCCTGAGGACTGTCAGAGGCAGGCGAAATAGAATTTTTTTCCCTTGTTTTTCAAAGGAAAAGCCACACTGCGTCTATTCAATGAATAATGTATGTCTTCTGGCCCTGCCTACACAATTCTATCCCTGTAGTATTAATGCCGGGTGCAATGGTCTGCATAGCCGGTTTTGAGAAAGAAAAAAAAAAATGCAACACTGCTAACAGCAGCCTGGACAGTACTGCACACTATTAGATGTGGCCCTGAGAAGGGCCCTACAGCAGCTCCAGCACGATACCACTGTCCCTCAGCTAACTCACAAGGCATCTGAGCCGAGCCGCGGGAGGGGCCGACTTTTATACTCGGGTGACATCAGATCTCCCCAGCCACTCACAGCAGGGGGGTGGTATAGGGCTTGAAGGTCACAGGGGGAAGTTGTAATGCCTTCCCTGTCTTTCAATTGGCCAGAAAAGCGCGCTAACGTCTCAGAGAGGAAACTGAAAGTAACCGGAACACCGCAAGGTACTCGTTACGAGTAACGAGCATCCCGAACACCCTAATATTCGCACGAATATCAAGCTCGGACGAGTACGTTCGCTCATCTCTAGTAATAATATAAAAAAAACTTACATAGCACCCGCTGCGCGCTGCTCCCCTGTCGTTCTGGTCTTTGTTTATATCAGGGGCAGCCATCACCTAGGTAGTTTACTGCAGCCAATGAGACGCTGGTAGGGACATCATCAGGGACACCCCGTATACCTGTCTTGGGGTTTCTACAATAGAAGCTTACATTACAGTTTTAAGGGACATCATCAGGCCGGATGACATCATCTGTCAGATGCCATGCTGGCAGACCGCTGCCATGATGAATATATTACTTTCATGTAGTCTTGGATTTAGGGACCAAACACTATATAAAACTATTAACTTGGAAGATCCCTTTAACTATAATGTACTACAATGCTGTAAATCAAGTCTTTAATTTGTCATTAAAGCAGTTTTGAATGCTTTGAGGAATGACATTTTTACAATACGGTGATATAAAGGGTTTCTGATAAATAGGCCTCTCAAAGCCACTGCAGAATGAAATAGGTGCCCAAAAGATGTTTTGGAAATTTTCTTGAAAATTTTCTTCTAAACTTCTGAACCCTTCAATGTCCTAAAAAAGGTAAAATAAAATAATTATTAAAAATGATGCTGAAATAAAGCAGACATATAGTAATGTTAGTGAATAGCAGATTTGTTTACTATGACTGTCATTGACAAAATTAAATTTACATTTTGGAAACTGTTAATATTTAAAAAAATTAGGTTTAGATTTTTTTCTATATAAACCTGAGATGTATTGTCCAAAAGTTACCAATAAAATAAACCACAAAATGTCACAAAAAAGTAAAAGCATTAAAGGTTTATCACTACACATGCTAAATTTGACAATGAGGCTGTGTCCTCAAGTCCAAAATATGCTGCACTCCTGAGGGGTTAAACTAGAGATGAGGGAGAACTGAAGAATGGAGGAACAGGGGTATTTAGAGGGGGGGCAGGCAGCAATGGTGTTTGGAGACTTGGACTGTAGCGAAGCTTAGGTCAATGGATAAGGAGTTCCATGTGTTAGAAATCAAATCTTCTTAAAGGAAAAGTACAAAGTAATTGACACGGAAGATGGCTACTTGCTCACAGAATGGCCACGCATAGGATAGAACACGGAGTCACATTCACTTCCCTAACAAATGCATAAAACAGTTGGAATGAAGTTATCGTATAGCGTACCTGAGAAATGTGCTCTGGGGTCACTACTCTTGTCTCCTATCACTGGGGTGGGGAACTTACATTTGACCAAGTACAACATCTACAAGGAGATTACTTGGGTTCCTCCAGATTTTCTGGTTTATTCCTCCCTAGAATTCACAAACCTCCTGATAGGTTAAAACTCTTTATCTGGTTACTGGACAACCCCCTTCAATAGGGCTGCTTGTATTAAAATAATGAACGTATTTATACTTATGTCTACACCAGGATGCAGCGCTGCAGCCCCGCTGCGGTCCTGATGTTTGTCATGATAGCTGCCATCATCAGGAGTCAGGTGACTGCTGCAGCCAATCAGAGGCTGCATTGTGACAGCTCATTCTTATGGCATCGGTGCTCACATTCAGGGCATCATGATGCCAGGAGTTCGGGAACGTGATGCTCTGGCCTTTGGTTTGCTGCAGCGGTCAGCTGATTTCCTGGGACATCATCTGTCACAACAAATGTTGGGACCAAAGCGGGGCTGCAGCGCTGGATACCGGCGGCGGTGGAGGAGTAAGTGTAGCTTAGCTTATTATTTAATACAGGCAGCCCTATTGAGGGGTTGTCCAGAAACCAGATAATGTCTTTAATTGTCTTAATCTAAAATTGCCCGGTGTCATGTGAGTCCTTTAGGCCTCAGTCAGACGGGCGATTTTTCACGCGATTTGCGCATGCGATCTGCGATTTTATAGAACCATTGCTTTGCAATGGTATCGGACACATGGGCGCTTGTTATGCGCTTGTCCGATAAATTATAGGACAAGAAATCGCAGATCGCGGCTATCTGTGATCTGCGATTCCTTGTGTTCTCTATATGCGCTCAATGGGGCCGGCGGCAGCAGCGCCTACCCCATTGAGAACATATACTACACAAATCATTCTCCTCTGCCACAGTTGTAACAGCTGTGGCAGAGAAGAATGATGTTTGCCCATTGAATTCAATGGAGCCGGCAATACAGCCGGCTCCATTGAAAGCAATAGGCTGCCGTCGAGCGTAGGATGAATTTTCAATAGCTGAGAGCTGACCCTGCTTGGTCCTTGCGCTAAGCCAATCAGAGGCAGCACTCACTCACCCATTCATGAATGGGTGAGTGAGAGCTGCCTCTGATTGGTGAGGGATGTGACCAATCAGAGGCAGCCCATTCAGCAGGCGGGGATTTTAAATCCCCGGCTGCTGAATACTACCCAGAGCAGTTCAGGAGAACTGCCGGCCGGCCGCGTCTGAACTCCGGCTGCACGGACAAGTTGAGTATATATATATTTTTTTATTTTTACACATTTCAGGATGATTTTCAGGGAAGGGCTTATATTTTTAAGCCCTTCCCGAAAATTCATCCCGCGCTCACCGCCAGCCCATTGCTTACAGCCGGCTCCATTGAATTCAATGGGCGAACATCGTTCTTCTCTGCCACAGCTGTTACAGCTAGCAGCAGATTTTTCGGGCGATTTTTCGGCCCTGGTCACGCGATTTGCGGATGCGCATCCGACATGCGATCCGCAAATCGCGGCAAAAAACGGTCGTCTGACCGAGACCTTAGAGTGAACATTAGGTTGTCAGCTTCTCCGGTGATAGGGGTTAATGTGAGTGATGACAATCCTGGTACAGCGCTGTGGAATATGCTTAGAAAGTAATGATTTGTATAACACAAGGACGGCTGACGATAGTTATTTCTGTGTCTTCATCTTGTTCTGCATTTATCTGTTGTTAAGCCGGTTCAGGCCACAATCTTCGGGGAGCGGATCCAGAATGATGTGTGATGAGAGCGGACAATGTAAAATATATCCCATCATATTGTATAAAAAGAGGGGAGATGATAGCAGTCGGCATAATGTCACTGATCCTGTCAGCTCTCTGTGTCGCTGATGTTCTTGCTGCTTCGATTCATCCTATATGACTTATAATACTATATACTTCTTCATCATCATCCCATTCCTACAAGGAGATGTTTAGTCTCATTATTATATTGGTTCTTCCATGGCTTCCTGTAACACAATTATTCTGTGATCTCAAGATAAGATAATTTAATGACCCAGAGATGAAAAAATACAAGGATGGAGACCTCATCATTGGTGGCTTGTTGACACTATGCACAACTGCAAAG
The DNA here is from genome assembly GCF_035609145.1 of Eleutherodactylus coqui. NCBI lineage: Eukaryota > Metazoa > Chordata > Amphibia > Anura > Eleutherodactylidae > Eleutherodactylus > Eleutherodactylus coqui. The sequence continues at coordinate 197,585,059 of NC_089843.1, read as the reverse complement.
CCTGAACAATATCCAGAGGACGATTACAGGAGTGTATACTATACAGCGTAAGTCACAGTTTCATCTACATATTATACATGAGAAGAGGGGTGAGAATAGTGTGTAGGGCTGCAGATGTCTCTTCACCGATCTGCTAATACAATACAAGCTTCTATGTATGCTATTCCCAGTAATGAGTGATAAGGGTTATGGGGGTCCGGAATTGCCAAATATTCGTAAATTCATAGAAAATACATAAAAATAGTGGAGTTTTCCAGTGTCAATAAAGACTGATGTATCTATGATATATTTGAAGTTGGAGGAACTTGGTTCTTGTGATTATTATCATATTAGAGGTCATAGTAAAGGCTACTGATGTATTCAAGTCACTATTCTGAGCCATAGACACATATTACGTATACTCTTTACTTCTCATTATGGTTTATCAGTCTGCCCATAACAATGTTGGGGGTTTCTGATTTTTGTTCATTTTGAGCAGAATAAACTAAAAAAACTCCGGCTGACACGCTGATGGGTCTGATCTCAGAGAAGGTTTAATGTAGACAGAAGAGATTAGCTTTGGCACTGGGAATATACTATGGATGAAACAGTAATAATCGAGATCCAAGAGGCTTTATTGGCTGTCGCTCGGGTATCTCCATAGCCCCCTTGAATGCAAATGAAGCACTAGTAACATGACATTCTGTCTCCTCCTTACTTAGGGGACACATGACCCCCATAACAACGCCTTTAACAGAAACAGCTGAAGAGGAGGCTTCAAACTGGGTGAGGAGCAGCCAAACTGTGCTACAAAGTTGAGGTGGTAGAAGACAGTTTCATATCACAGGTCATACACCATGGCAAGCAGTGTTTTAGGGACAGCAGCTATGGAGGAGACAGACAGGCTAGTTAGGTCTGCATTTGTGAAGGCACCCCCTGAAGTAATGGGGATGACAGCAAGTGATGAATATGTCTGTATGTGGTCTTATATAGGTGCTTTCACACAGTGCAGAATTGTTCCGCAAGCCACAGCTATAGATAGAGCTTAATTTGCTGCTGCAGATTTCTGCTCAAAAGTCAATATTTATACATGGTGGTTTTCATGCTGAATCTTCTGCATCTCTAGCTTCCCTTTTGCAGAATAATTCTGCACTGTGTGAAAGCATCCTATTAACACCTTAGTGATTACCCATACATGTTTTCACATCCTTGGTGTCTGGGCTTTATTCTACAGGGCCATAGACATGCGTTGGCCTTGTAGGATTACAAACATCGCTACATTTTGCTCATGGCGATCAGCTTCTTTGTTACTACTAGCAGTCAAGTACTTAGTGCAGCATAGGATGTCTACCGAAGTAATGAATGACCCTGTAAATTCTGGGTCTAACCCTCTTACACCAGATCTAAACACCATTTAGTACTCCTTATATATTTTGATGTGCAGGGTGATTCCCTGTTCCCTCGATTGTATCTTATTCTACATTGTGCTTGCTGCTATTAAGGTTACATCCACATTACTGTCAATCAAACAAAAAAAAAATGGGATCATATATGTACGTCATCCGGGAAACACATCCACGCAAGGTGGAGCGCACGCTGCATACCACCTCAGAGAAAAGCAAGTCTCCAGTCATCCAGCGGCCGACAGCAGTGACATCACTGAGCGATCAGGAGACACAGCCCCAGTGCTGGATGGATATCTAGAGTGGAACGCACGCTGCGCTCCACCACAGAGAGACGTGTATCTCTCGACATGCAGCGGCCGGCACCGCTGACGTCACCAAGCGACCAGGAGGCACGGTCGACATGCTAGAGGAGATATGAGCAAACACTACATAAATACAGGTGCATGGTTTAATAAAAACATGCTTGAAAAAGGCCTCACAGCAGGCCAAAACGCGTCACAACAGCTTGTCAGTTTTACCCGCATTGACATTGGTATATGTCTAGTTTCTGTTTCTTTTGAAATTCTTTTGTCCTGTCTGTAACAATAAACATCGTGCAAGATCAAGCAAGTCTGGAGAAACTTTTCCTGAGGATCCCATTGGATAGAAGATACCAAATATTATTATATCTACGTGTTCCTTTACATCTATGAGGGGTCTCCTGGAAGGGTAATCCCTCTTTAAGTAAGCAATTTCTCTTTCTGCATCTAGAATTTCACCCAGTGTTTTAGTGTAGCGGAGGTCCCAAATTTGTTTTTTTTTTAGTTATCCTCACCTTTGTTTTTTTGTGGGGCTAACCAACAGTGGTACATTACTGTCAATGAACTACCACTTACTAGTACTTTCCAATGTAGGACCCCTGATGAATACCATTAATTTCGCTGAAACGTGTGTAGGTGTGATAGACATGATGATTAGTTAGTATAAAATGTCTATTGATTTGTATAAACCAAATGTATTATGCTGTTGTAATGACTTCAACCTAATGTGGAACTCTGCTGCCCCCACACAGAAAGTTACTAAATAACACAGAGACCTCTCAAAACAATGGGTTGCCACATACACAGAAACTGCTTAAGGTTGCCTGCATAGAGGACAGAGTCCATGCCACATCAGCACTTGGAGAGGGTGGGCAGAGAGGTGGGAGATTCTATACAACCCAGCGAATAAGAATATATATATGTTACTGATGTAATCTGTTAAACGCCCATAAAGGGCAGGTGTTATCCTTTTCAATAAAAGGCCCTGTCTGGCTGTTTCTGGGCAGAGAGCCATTTTGGATATGAGATTGATCAGCTTGTGTCTTATCTGCTCGACGATGTGTGCACACGGTACAATTCGGAAGCTACAAAATACCCCGAAGCCTGCTGGAGAAACCATAATCCAGAACAGTGTCGTCCCTGGGTGCGCGAGTGGATCTGTGAGGTCACAGCCTGGAACGTATAGAGACCGGCAGATAGCACGTGGAACTCAGGGGCCCAAAATCTACAGAACACGGTAAGATTGCTTTATCTACCTGTGTCAAACTGCTAAATCTGCCTGTATCTGATCCAGACTGGACCTTCACTGAAAGACAGGTAATAACTCTAGTTCTGTCCACTCGAAAAAACACCATGTTACCTGTCTAGGGGTATTTTGTATGCTGTGGCTGTTGTCTGAGACGGTTAAACACTGTGTATACAAGACCAAGAGATAAATTCTGTGAGGGTTAATGTGTCGGAAGGGCGGACTTGGCTGTTTAAGTCTGAGGGAGCGCACCAGAGACACTTGCTCCTAGGTAAACTAGTGTGAGGTTAGGAAGATTTATGATACGCATATTTACATTTTATGATTGAGCGTGTTATGTTTTCATATGTGAAAAGGTATATACGTGTGAAGTATAGCCGTGGTGTGACGGCTGACTCCAGAAACTCTTGGTCATTGAAAATAATCGTCAGTCTATGTGTATAGCTAAATGTCCTGTCTAGAACAAGAAGTGCTCTTCGGGATTACTAGTAGACGGTGGGCTGTTATAAAGGTAGATGAGATATATACCTTGAGCCGTCGTGGGTATTCTCCAGTAATCCCGTCTGTTTGGTATTATAGAAAGAATGTGCAGTGTTTATTATTGGGGGAGGGGTGCTGATAAGAGAGTGAACTGAAAGCATTCTCCAATTAACCCTTTCTGTTCCCGTTGTCTTGTGCTTTATAGAATTAATGTGAATTGTAATCTGAGTGGGAAAGAGAGGTTATATTGGAAGGATATGAAGAAAGCGGATTTTACAAGAGAAACACTACTGTGTCCAGAAACTTCGAATAGCATAGAGTTGAGCAGATTGAGAAGGTTAGGCATAGACGCAGGTTGTTTAGAGAATGGGGGGCAAAGTGAGCAAGGACAAAGGTCATAGAGCTTGTGATTTGGTTGCTGAAGGGAAGGGAGCAGAGTTTACTGAACAATGGGGAAGGATCAGGAAAAGTTGCAGAAAAGAAATGTCAGGTCATGGACAGATAATCAGAAATGAATATGGACAGATAAGATAGACTGTAGAAAGTTTTCAGAAGATGAGCAGGAAGCCCAGCAGAAAGAAAGGCGTTTTTAGCTAGTTTTTTGGTATAACGTAGATAAGAGATTCAAGAGAGGAAAGCATGTAGTGGGGTATGTGTATTGCTAATGAACAATGTAATGCTTTTGTGTTGACTACAGCCCCTCCCTGTAATGGCGGCCGCGCTTGCAATGTTTACAACTCCACATAGTGTGACTCTGCAGCACTTCCCCCCATGTGCTCACTTTCAGGGTGTGTGATGTTACTTCCGGTCCCTCCCTATCCGGGACAGGACCTGGCCCCGCCCCTTCCTCCTCCAGCGGCCATTTTGCCTCACCTGGAAGTGCTGCTGCCCCTGGCCCCGCCCCTTCTTCCGGCAGCCATTTTGCCTCACCTGGGAGATCTGTAGCCCCGCCCCTTTCTGCCTCTGGTGGCCATTTTGCTGCACTTGGGAGGCCTATATTCCCCAATGCCACTGTATCCAGTGCTAACATCATGATTGTCTGAAGTAAGGTTTTGTTTGACCGGACTTTGTTACACTCCAAGATGTGGCCACTTTGGATGTGTGATAAGTTCAGGGAAACAAACCTTTGTGGAGATGCAGCTTGGGACATAGTAGATGACTAAGCTGGTTTATAGTGCATGGAAGATTGGAGTTGATACATGGGGGGCAGAGACCAGGAATACATGACAGGGGACGCTCTCTCATGATCCCAGGGGCTCTGTTTTCCACTGCCCGCTTCTCCAATGGATACTCAGACAGATGATGTTATGGAAGGCTCCTACAGATGAAATAATTTCACTATAGTCACCCAGCAAACTTTTTCATGCAATTTGGTGAAGTAATTTTACTTTATATGTGAAGAAAGAGGGACTGAATTGCCCAGAGTAGGATATTAATTCATCCGTATTCTTTAGTTTTTCTTTAAGTCTTTTGTATATTCTAGTGTCAGTCTACACTGAAGCTACAATTATATTCCGACAGGAGAGTAAAAGCTAAACGTGGCCATTCCCTGAAATACTATTACACTGGGTGACGTAAAATTTGAATTGTGTGGCGCCCCCTTGTGTTAAAAAATGCTAACTGCAACCTGGAAAAAAAAATCTAAAGGATATTTTCGCTCAGACTTCGCTGTATACAATGTCACCTTGACCTACAAAGTGCTTGTTTTTGTGCCTCTTGGTTTACTACTTTGAACGCAATTACTCTTTTTTCCATTGAGTATTCCGGTTCAAAAGGGGGGAGGCATAGGTGATCTGGGTCATAGATGATCTAGGTGTTGTAGATCAGCTATTGGGCTTTAAAAAAAAAAAAAGAAAAAAGTAAATAAATAAATGGAATAAGATAACAAGATTCCGAGCCATGTGAAATAGAACATCAACATGATTATTTAGTACTAATACAGTAAGAAACTGCAGGTATGCAAACAGTTACCAGAACCTCTGTTGATAATGCATATGTTGAGCTTTTTGCAGATGGTACCAGGGTGAGGATTGATGACTCCACATCGGATATGCAGTGGTCACACAACAAGATGTCCTAGAAGCAGAAGCTCTGCCTCCGCATGTCACAGTACAAGAAGCGGAATTGAAGGCCATCACTGAGGCGTGTAGAGTGGCGAGAGGTAAGACCGGCAATCCTTTACACTGACTCCTGGTATGCATTTGGCATAGCTCATGATTACGGCCCAATATGGAAGACCAGACAGTTTTTACCTTAGCAGGACAACCAATTGAGAATGGTGCAGCGGTACAGAGTCTCATGGAGGGCCCTACTTCTACCTGACAAAGTTGAGAGTTCGCACCGATTCCTACACTGGAGAGGCGAGAGACGACACCCTCACTGACAGCATAGCAAAGGCAGCGGCCCTTAAGCCGTGGAAGAAAGAAGAAAGATACTGACAGCATGAGTCAGTGGTAAAAAACTTTGGACATTGACAAAAATTTGGACTTTGATATGCTAAAGACTTTTACAGTTACAAGCCAGCAAGGAAGAAAAGAATAAATGGACTAATATGGGAGCAGCAGAAACAGGACAGCGTGTGGTGAACAGTCAACAGCACTTGCCCACCACAGTTCCTGTATCCCATGATGGCCCAGCTGATGGATGGAAAGACCCACCTAGTAAACCAGCAATGACGACGATGCTTGAAAGACGATGGGCGACTTCTGGGTTCTCTGTAGCTGCTGCATCATTTGTCCGGTTTAGCATGATCTATGCCATGGGTGAGACAGGGCAGAAGTAAATTTGCCACATCACACTTGCCGGGACCACTCTACCCATTTCAGGGATTGCAAATTGACTACGTTCAGCTCCCACTTGTTGGGAAGTATGAATACGCGCTTGTTGTTGTTGATGTCTTTGCAGGTTGGAGGCCGACCCTGTTACCAAGGCAAACAAGTAGGTAACCGCAAAGAAGCTCATGAACGAGGTAAACTGTGAATATGGGGTACCAGAAGTGATTCAGAGTCAGACAGAGGTATAAACTTTGCAGGTGAATGTAACATGTCATGTCTGCTCTGGGTGTATCCCAGGCCTTTTACATACTGTACCACCTTTAAAGTAGTGGAAAGGTGGAGAGACGTAGTGGCACGCTAAAAGTAAGATACTTAAAAATGACGCCACTTTGGAAAGACTGTCATCCAATAGCCTTATACAGTGTTAGATATGAACCCAGGGGGGATTATGCATTATCTCCCTACGAGATTGTTTGGGCTAGCCCCAAGGCTAGGTCGTTACTATCCTCAGTAGTTACAATTACAATCTGATGTGTTGACTGAGTATGTGATTTCCGTTGTTAAAGAACTAACCAAAGCCTATGCACAGGTGTTCTCTTCCAGACTCAGAGGCAGACACTGGGACACATATCTTGCAGCCTGGGGATTGGGTGTGCGTCAAGAAGTTCCTCAGGAAGCACCCTCTTGAGCCCCGATTTGATGGCCCCTACCAGGTGCTTCTGACTACTGCCACAGCTGTGAAACTAGCCGAAAGACTTACATGGATCCATGCTTCATACTGCAAGAAAGCTTCAGATCCGGGAGACCAGTCTTAGTTGTGCCAAAGACATTACTCTGGTTAGGGCTAGTGAGAGAGGAGGGTGGCAACTGGAATCCTTAGTCGGAAGAATATGAGGGTATGGTTACCTTCTAGTATAACTCGTTCAATGCTCAAGTAGCCGCATATTCCTTCAACTATTGTACTGTGGTCCCCTGTCTAGGCGCAAGATCCCACCGCAGGCCAGATTTAGCTCAGTCCAGCTGGTTATATGACTTATATACCCGGGGAATACAATATGTTTGCACTACTGATAACGTCTGGGGAGAAGACTGCCGTTATTGGGGATTAGTGGGATGTAACACAGGAATAGACTGGTCCTATAAACCGCGAAGTGCCTTAAATAAGAAAGACAAGAGCGGGAAATCCCTAATTAGTCGTATAACCCTCCTTGAGAAAAATAAGGACAGCAGGTATTGGAAGGCTGAACTTAGTATGTTGCTTGGTTTTAATGCGGTTTTTACATTAACCATGGGAGATCCAAGCCCGGGGGACGGGGGACTTATAGTCTGGGAACATACCGGTACGGGAGGACAGATCCCTTAGGGAAGTTTAAAATAAGGGATATGGTAGATGCACCCGAATGGAAGCCTTCACTTAGTCCCGTGCCCATAATTAACCCCCTCCGCCGTAAGATAAAGACCTTGACGAACATGATGATCATAGCCGACCCTACCTTTGAGGATACCTTGACAGTAGCGACTGGCTACTCTGACCAGAATCTCTGGTTAGAGTTGATGAGGTACAATGCTAACAGGAGCAACAAGTCTAACTGTTGCATGTGCGGTAGTGCCCGACTACACTCGGGGATGGTCCCCCTAAATCTCCCTGTAGATGCAGAAGAGTGGTTTATTAGTCTCTTCACGAACATTTCCACTAATTACACTGTCCGTGAGAAGTGGAAGAAGCAATACTCTATAACTACTTAAGTGTTTTGCACCGGGGAGAGTATTACAGACTACCCTGGAAACTACACCTGCCGGGCAAATAGGCAGGGTGGAGGGAGATTTTTGGGGAACTCACCAATGGGTATTGCACCTCCTACGGTACGATAGGAGGGGAATGGACACAGAATCAGGTCCAGTCCTTAGGAGACGTTTACTGGCTTTGTGGAGACATGAGGTAGAGGACCCGCCTGGAGAGTAATTGGACAGGGGAGTGTGCCTTAGTAAAGCCCTTATGCTCCTCCACATCCTGTCAGTCAGCATCGAGGATAATGAGGTTACCCCCAATAGTTACTTTATCTCGATCCAACTCAGTCTGTGTTTTGTGGTTATCCTGTCATGTTGGTCTATCCTTGTTTTCCGCATAGGTACGGCGGTTCCTTCCAGTCTTGTCACTAGGTAGTGTAGGGTCAGGGTGAGGCGACCTGGACATGTTCACCATTAGGACTATCTCCAGGAGGGACATTGGTGTGGGTGAAGATTAGGGAGTCCCAGGCCGTGCGTACCTGTGCACGCTACTAGTATTGTAACATTATACTAGAGCGAGAAGAGAGACCCCTGGTGGTAGTTTTGATCTACACGTGTACATTGACGTCATAGGATAGCCAAGGGGGGTACCTGACGAGTTTTAAAAAATAGAGACCAAGTTAAAACTAGATTCGAGTCCATTTTCCTGGTCATTAGGGTAAATAAAATGTTGACTGGATTAATTATGTTTATTATAATTAGCAGCGGTTTATAAATTATACTAGAGACGCCTTATAGGGACTAGTCGACCAATAGGACCTACCTCGACTATGACTTTTTTAAAAATAGAATGGCCTTAGATATGACTTTAGCTAAAAAGGGGAGTGTCTGTAAAATGATAGGGGAGACTTGTTGTACTTACATCCTAGACGAAAAGTGACCCGCGGGTAAAGACGCAGTTGCCATTAAGAAGCTGACCGCACTAACTAAAAAGAGCTAACTTTTGGGACCAGTACTCGCCATGGATGAGCGGGTGGTAAAGGATCCTAGCACAGACGGGCGTCGCTGTTGTATGTGAACTGATGATTACATTTTCTGTTCTAGTCTGCTGTGTTATCCCCTGTGTCAGAGAGACCTGCGAAACTGATGCTGGAAAAGCCGCTCCCACCATGAGTTTGCTGGATGCATCCCCAGAAGGAGTGGACAAGTCCTACACCCCCTTGAAGACTCTAAAACGAACCTTCAACGCGCTCCAGTTATAGGCTCATGCACAGAGAACTGTGAAAATTAGATAGAGAATTACAGGATAGACATTTTAAGGGGGAATTGTGATAGACATGATGATTAGTTAGTATAAAATGTCTATTGATTTGTATAAACCAAATGTATTATGCTGTTGTAATGACTTCAACCTAATGTAGAACTCTGCTGCATAAGGAAAGAGTTAAATCACAGTGTTATATATATATATATATATATTGCTTGTGCCCATCTTGGATGAATCCCCAGCCCTGCCCCCACACAGAAAGTTACTAAATAACACAGAGACCTCTCAAAACAATGGGTTGCCACATACACAGAAACTGCTTAAGGTTGCCTGCATAGAGGACAGAGTCCATGCCACATCAGCACTTGGAGAGGGTGGGCAGAGAGGTGGGAGATTCTATATAACCCAGCGAATAAGAATATATATATGTTACTGATGTAATCTGTTAAACGCCCATAAAGGGCAGGTGTTATCCTTTTCAATAAAAGGCCCTGTCTGGCTGTTTCTGGGCAGAGAGGCATTTTGGATATGAGATTGATCAGCTTGTGTCTAATCTGCTCGACGATGTGTGCACACGGTACAATTCGGAAGCTACAAAATACCCCGAAGCCTGCTGGAGAAACCATAATCCAGAACATAGGGTCAAATGCATTTTGCCATATACCCAGCTACAGAGGGAGGTCCAGCCATTTCTTAGTGTGTTCCCTCCTCCTCCCTTCTTTTCTTGTGTGCTCTTGGTTTCTTTTACATTTATACTTTGCTTGATATTATTGCCATCACTATTAGCTATGATCAGGTCCTGGTTTTTAATTAGAATTATTAAAAGTCATATTTTATCATTATCCTTTCAGTGATACTTCATTCATATGTGTGCTGTACAAAAGAAAAACTGTTTTTAAATTGACACAATTGCCAAAAAAATAAAAACAGTAATTTTTTCCTTCTGCTTTGCTTAGATTCATTCAAAAACTGTGGCATCAAAATACACAGTAAACCCTTTAAAATTGGCCCAGATGTTCCCAGGTTCCCCAGAAAATTGTTGGAGAGGATGTGAGGAAAAAGGAACCCTACAACCCCTTCCCACTTATAGAGCCCTTGAGCAGCCAAAACGACAGCGAACCCCCACATGTGACTCTGTTTTGAAAACTAGGCGCCTTAACAAATTTGACTAGATGTTTACTGTGTATTTTAATTCCAATAATTTTTTATTGTGGAGCTTGGCATTTACAATATAACATGCATATCTACATACATTGTTTGTACATAGGTATATTGGTTTACACTTTAGACACTTTTACCAAACTTAACCACATACATTTTTATTTAACTTCAGGAGGGGAAATGAAGTGGGGAGGAAGTGGGAAGGGGGGGGGGGGCTGGGTGGGTGAGGGAGGGAAACATTGTTAATGGGTTTCGCCTATATTTTTGCTACAGAAATGTTACTGGGGTCCGCCTATACTCTTACTACATAAATGTTACTGGGGTCTGCCTATGCTGTGGGTGCACAAAGACTTCCCCGCGCAGTGTTATATCTGCTGGCACAAATTCACTGACCGACTAGGGCAGAAATGTAGGCCGAGGTCCTTGGCGGGGTGAAACTCTGCCATGTTTGGGCACCCTGATTTCTTCCTGTGTAATACCATCTTTGTGCACCCACAGCATAGGCGAGCCCAAGGAACTCAAAGACTTCCCATTGCGGTGTTGAACTGACACCTACACAGAATGAATTGTGTGGGGACACATGAATTTTTCATTGCTATGTAACTCACAGCACCTTTGGTCACACAAGGTGGAGGCTGGGACCGAGCCTAAATCTGGGCCAGCTCATGTACTTCCCACACAGAGTATTGCTGCATTGTGGAGATGTGCAAAAGTGCGGGTACCTGAGTCGCCTTTATGCCCACGTTTGTGGCTCCTGACAATTTTGTGACGGAGGGGGCACGGGATTGGAATGATGATCATACGTCAATTTATCATCAATTTTCAACAGCATTGTGGGCTATCGCACACACTTTCAAAGAGGGTCGCTGCCTGGCTGTGCCAACCCTCTGCAGTGTGTGTCTCTGGTTCCTCCTCATCGCAGATGCACTTCAAAATCCACATGAGGGTGGTGTGGCTATGAAGCGAGCGTGGGGCATGAGGCCAGCTGAACACTGCGCAGGGAAAATTTTGTGTGCGCTGTTGACGCAGGGTCGTGCGGGGGGTTGGACAGCAATGCCAGCATGTAACCCAGGAGAAGAAGCAGCGGTGTCACCCACAGGGAGTGATTGTCCTTGGTTGCAGGTAGTGTGGTGCTTAGCTAAGATGTGCCAGCGCATCTGCCTTCCTAATGAGGGTTTGTCCCAAGTAAATTGTTAGGGGGGTGACCGCCAGGCTCTTGCCCCCATTTAGGCTTAATAGTGAGACCTGGGAGCCTCAGATGCAGCCATGCATGCTTCCCCTGCCATTTCCTATCTGTTTCTGTTGTGTTTCCATGACTTTCTGATGTTTTCTGGTGTTTCACAAGTCATCACCTATGCGAAGCATCAGTCCCATACAAAAATGCTCGAGTCCCCCATTGACTTCAATGGGGTTCGTTACGCGAAATGAGCTCTCGAGCATTACGAAAAGTTTGACTCGAGCAATGAGCACCCAAGCATTTCGGTGCTCGCTCATCTCTATTGTTAAAAATTGTGCTTTGAGAATTTATTTTGCAATATTCCCCAGCCTTCTTGGACATTTCTGTCCTTAAAGGGGTTGTCTCGCGAAATCAAGTGGGGTTATACACTTCTGTATGGCCATATTAATGCACTTTGTAATATACATCGTGCATTAAATATGAGCCATACAGAAGTTATTCACTTACCTGCTCCGTTGCTAGCATCCTCGTCACCATGGTTCCGTCTAATTTCGGGGTCTTCTTGCTTTTTTAGACGCGCTTGCGCAGATGGGTTTTCTCCCTTCGGCTCTGCTCGGCAGCATCGGCGTTTTGGCTCCGCCCCTTGTACGCATCATCGTGTAGCTCCGCCCCCGTCACGTGCCGATTCCAGCCAATCAGGAGGCTGGAACCGGCACACGTCATGCTTGCAGCGGTCTCAAACAGAAGTTTAACAAGCTGCTCCTGGAACTGCAGTAAGGCGAGCGTTCCTGGGGCTTCTTGTAAATTACGTATTACAGGTAGCAATCTGAATAACGCCGGGTTTACATGGCCATATGTGGAATCCACTTGCGGAAGCCTGCAGTGAGTCCCAGCTGTGAGCCCAGCCTTGGCCTTGTGCACAGCCACGTAACGTACTGCGCATACCTGCCTACTCGCACAGGTCGTCATGCGCAGTAGACCGTTTTTTTGTTTGTATTTCCCACACTTTTGCTTAGCGATAACACAGGTACCCTTAGCCCGCATACAATGTAGTTGCATATGGGTTGCCGGTATATCCGTGACCATAGAGCACAATGGGCACTATGTTGCGGTAATGCGCAGTAAAATAGAACCTACTATGTTCTGTTTTCTGCGAGTGGATTACATGATTCCAACCCGCTAATGTGAGCGGAATTGTGTAATCCAATGTATTTGATTGATCCACGTATTACCGCGGATCAGATGCATGTGGAATCTGTAATTCCTATCTGGTCGTGTGAGACTGGCCTCAAATAGATCGCTGCCTTTTTACACGTGATCGGGGAACACTCAATGAGGCCACCGGTCACTGCTCCAGACTCTCAGCTACCGTTGGTAGCTGGGAGGAAGGAGATTTAAAAGGAGATTTAAAACTTCCCCAGCTCCCTGGCTCCTGGGAATGTGACTGCCATTTTGACGGCAGGCACATGCGCAGAATCCGGGTAAGGTTCATGGAGGAGGATCGCTTCGGGGTTAAAATATGGAGACCTCCAGTAAAAAGTTTAAACTTCTCTCACCAATCTCATCAGAGAGGGGAGATGAAATTTCAACTTTTTAAAAACTTTTATGTGACTGGCTGCCATTATCCATTGCATAATGGCAATCACGTGACCAGAAGCTGCTCACCAAGCTCACATCTCTCACATTTTTCTGACGGGCGCATGCGCAGAAGCTATGTTAAGGTCCACAGATAAAGGTCCCATTGTGGAAGAAATCCGGGACCTTTATTATGTAAATTCATCTCCCCTTATAAGTACGATCCATAGGGGGAGATGAAACTTTAACTTTTTAAACTTTTTTTTGTAACATTTTTAACTTTACATGATCATGTGACCAGGAATGGAATGCAACGGTCTCCGGTCACATCTCCCTGCTCTCAGCTATCTTTCACAGCTGGATCCAGGGTCCAGGTAGATTTTAAGTTTGCCAACCCCTCCGGCCTTCTGCAATGCGCGCCACATCGGTGCAAAGTCTGAGGGAGGAGCGCACCGAGGATTCTGAGGAAGAGCAGCAGGACGATGAGGTGACTGACCCCACCTGGTTTGCTACGCCTACTGAGGACAGGTCTTCAGAGGGGGAGGCAAGGGCAGCAGCAGGGCAGGTTGCAAGAGGCAGTGCGGTGGCCAGGGGTAGAGGCAGGGCCAGACCGAATAATCCACCAACTGTTTCCCAAAGCGCCCCCTCGCGCCATGCCACCCTGCAAAGGCCGAGGTGCTCAAAGGTCTGGCAGTTTTTCACTGAGAGTGCAGACGACCGACGAACAGTGGTGTGCAACCTTTGTCGCGGCAAGATCAGCCGGGGAGCCACCACCAGCAGCCTCACCACCACCAGCATGCGCAGACATATGATGGCCAAGCACCCCACAAGGTGGGACGAAGGCCGTTCACCGCCTCAGGTTTGCACCGCTGCCTCTCCCCCTGTGCCCCAACCTGCCACTGAGATCCAACCCCGCTCTGAGGACACAGGCACTACCGTCTCCTGGCTGCACCCACACCCTCACCTCCGCTGTTCTCGGCCCCATCCACCAATGTCTCTCAGCGCACCATCCAGCCGTTGCTAGCGCAAGTGTTTGAGCGCAAGCGCAAATACGCCGCCACGCACCCGCACGCTCAAGCGTTAAACGTGCACATAGCCAAATTTATCAGCCTGGAGATGCTGCCGTATAGGGTTGTGGAAACGGAGTCCTTCAAAAGTATGATGGCGGCGGCGGCCCCGCGCTACTCAGTTCCCAGTCGCCACTACTTTTCCCGATGTGCCGTCCCAGCCCTGCATGACCACGTCTCCCACAACATTGTACGCGCCCTCACCAACGCGGTTACTGCCAAGGTCCACTTAACAACGGACACGTGGACAAGCACAGGCGGGCAGGGCCACTATATCTCCCTGACGGCACATTGGGTGAATTTAGTGGAGGCTGGGACAGAGTCAGAGCCTGGGACCGCTCACGTCCTACCCACCCCCAGAATTGCGGGCCCCAGCTCGGTGGTGGTATCTGCGGCGGTGTATGCTTCCTCCACTAAACCACCCTCCTCCAGCTCCTCCTCCTCCGCAACCTCTGTCTCGCAATCAAGATGTGTCAGCAGCAGCACGTCGCCAGCAGTCGGTGTCGCGCGGCGTGGCAGCACAGCGGTGGGCAAGCGTCAGCAGGCCGTGCTGAAACTACTCAGCTTAGGAGAGAAGAGGCACACGGCACACGAACTGCTGCAGGGTCTGACAAAGCAGACCGACCGCTGGCTTGCGCCGCTGAGCCTCCAACCGGGCATGGTCGTGTGTGACAACGGCCGTAACCTGGTGGCGGCTCTGCAGCTCGGCAGCCTCACGCACGTGCCATGCCTGGCCCACGTCTTTAATTTGGTGGTTCAGCGCTTTCTGAAAAGCTACCCTCGCTTGTCAGACCTGCTCGGAAAGGTGCTCCGGCTCTGCGCACATTTCCGCAAGTCCCACACGGACGCTGCCACCCTGCAACATCGGTTTAATCTGCCAGTGCACCGACTGCTGTGCGACGTGCCCACACGGTGGAACTCTACGCTCCACATGTTGGCCAGGCTCTATGAGCAGCGTAGAGCTATAGTGGAATACCAACTCCAACATGGGCGGCGCAGTGGGAGTCAGCCTCCTCAATTATTTTCAAAAGAGTGGGCCTGGTTGGCAGACATCTGCCAGGTCCTTGGAAACTTTGAGGAGTCTACCCAGGTGGTGAGTGGCGATGCTGCAATCATTAGTGTCACCATTCCTCTGCTATGCCTCTTGAGAAGTTCCCTGCAAAGCATAAAGGCAGACGCTTTGCACTCGGATACAGAGCCGGGGGAAGACAGTATGTCGCTGGATAGTCAGAGCACCCTCCTGTTTATATCTCAGCGCGGTGAGGAGGAGGAGGAGGAGGAGGAAGATGAGGAGGAGGGGGAAGACACAGCTTGGCCCACTGGTGAGGGTAGACATGCTGCTGGGCTGTCATCCTTTCAGCGTGTATGGCCTGAGGAGGAGGAGGAGGAGGAGGATCCTGAAAGTGATCTTCCTAGTGAGGACAGCCATGTGTTGCGTACAGGTACCCTGGCACACATGGCTGACTTCATGTTAGGATGCCTTTCTCGTGACCCTCGCGTTACACGCATTCTGGCCACTACGGATTACTGGGTGTACACACTGCTCGACCCACGGTATAAGGAGAACCTTTCCACTCTCATACCCGAAGAGGAAAGGGGTTCGAGAGTGTTGCTATACCACTGGACCCTGGCGGACAAACTGATGGTAAAATTCCCATACGACAGCGGTAGTGGCCGAAGGCGCAGTTCCGAAGGCCAGGTAGCAGGGGAGGCGCGGAGATCAGGCAGGATGTACAGCACAGGCAGGCCAACACTCTTTAAGGCCCTTGACAGCTTTATGGCTCCCCAGCAAGACTGTGTCACCGCTCCCCAGTCACGGCTGAGTCGGCGGGAGCACTGTAAAAGGATGGTGAGGGAGTACGTAGACGATCGCACGACCGTCCTCCGTGACGCCTCTGCCCCTACAACTACTGGGTGTCGAAGCTGGACACGTGGCCTGAACTCGCGCTGTATGCCCTGGAGGTGTTTGCTTGTCCTGCGGCTAGCGTCTTGTCAGAGAGGGTGTTTAGTGCGGCTGGGGGAATCATCACAGATAAGCGTACTCGCCTGTCAACCGACAGTGCCGACAGGCTAACACTCATCAAGATGAACAAAGCCTGGATTTCCCCAGACTTCTCTTCCCCACCAGCGGACAGCAGCGATACCTAAGCAATACGTAGGCTGCACCCGCGGATGGAAGCATCGTTCTGTATCCCCATCAAAAACGGGGACCTTTTCGCTTCATCAATCTGTGTATAATATTCCTCCTCCTCCTCCTGCTCCTCCTCCTGAAACCTCACATAATCACGCCGAACGGGCAATTTTTCTTAGGCCCACAAGGCTCAGTCATATAATTTTTCTAAACAATTTTTATACGTTTCAATGCTCATTAAAGCGTTGAAACTTTCACCTCCAACAATTTTTAGTTTAACTGGGCTGCCTCCTGGCCTAGTTACCAATTAGGCCACATTAACCAAAGCGATTAATGGGTTTCACCTGCCCTCTTGGTTGGCCATGGCCAATTTTTCTGATGTATATTAGTACTGTTGATACAGCAATTTTTGAGGGCCCTCGCCTACAGTGTAATCAAATGAATTTTTAGCCTACCTGCATTACAGCTGACGTTACATCCGCTGTGTGGGGCAATACAATCTGATATTTTTATGTACCGCCGGTGGCTTCCTGGCACCCACTCATGCTGTCGGTCCACACGGAGTTGTAAATGCATCTGTCTCCACTTCTAAAGAACCCCAGTCTGACTGGGGCTTGCAGTGTGGGCCGAAGCCCACCTGCATTAAGCACGACATTACTACCTCAGCTGTGTTGGGCAATGCAATGGGATATTTTTATGTACCGCCGGTGGGTTCCAGGGAGCCACAAATGCTGTCGGTCCACAGGGAGTTGTAAATGCATCTGTTTCCACTTCTAAAGAACCCCAGTCTGACTGGGGCATGCAGTGTGGGCCGAAGCCCACCTGCATTAAGCACGACATTACTACCTCAGCTGTGTTGGGCAATGCAATGGGATATTTTTATGTACCGCCGGTGGGTTCCAGGGAGCCACCCATGCTGTCGGTCCACAGGGAGTTGTAAATGCATCTGTTTCCACTTCTAAAGAACTCCAGTCTGACTGGGGCATGCAGTGTGGCCCGAATCCACCTGCATTAAATACGACATTACTACCTCAGCTGTGATGGGCACTGCAATGGGATACTTTTATGTACCGCCGGTGGCTTCCTGGCACCCACCCATGCTGTCGGTCCACAGGGAGTTGTAAATGCATCTGTTTCCACTTCTAAAGAACCCCAGTCTGACTGGGGCATGCAGTGTGGGCCGAAGCCCACCTGCATTAAGCACGACATTACTACCTCAGCTGTGATGGGCACTGCAATTGGATACATTTATGTACAGCGGGTGGGTTCCAGGGAGCCACCCATGCCGTGGGTGCACACGGAATTCCCATTGCGGAGTTGTACCTGCCTGTGACTATTTATAAAAAACCGCGGTCTGACTGGGGCGTGCAGACACCTTGACAGAATGAATAGTGTGTGGCACATAGGTTCCTCATTGCTATCCCCACGTGTACAGCTCCAGATAGAGGTGGCACAGGATTGGATTTCTCATTGCTTCTGTACAGCATTGTGGGCTATCGTCCCGCCCCTTTTAAAGAGGGTCGCTGCCTAGCCGTGCCAACCCTCTGCAGTGTGTGCCTGCTTTTCCTGTGGCAGACGCCCTTATAAATGGACATGAGGGTGGCGTGGCATGAGGGCAGCTGAAGGCTGGGCAGGGACAGATTGGTGTGCGCTGTGGACACTGGGTCGTGGAGGGGGGGGGGAATTGGCAGCATGTAACCCAGGAGAAGTGGCAGCGGAGTGTCATGCAGGCAGTGATTGTGCTTTGTTGGAGGTAGTGTGGTGCTTAGCTAAGGTATGCTTTGCTAATGAGGGCTTTTCAGAAGTAAAAATTGTTGGGAGGGGGGGGGGCCACTCTTGCCGCTATTGTGGCTTAATAGTGGGACCTGGGAACTTGAGATGCAGCCCAACATGTAGCCCCTCGCCTGCCCTATCCGTTTCTGTGTCGTTCCCATCACTTTCTTGAATTCCCCCGATTTTCACAAATGAAAACCTTAG
The DNA here is from genome assembly GCF_035609145.1 of Eleutherodactylus coqui. NCBI lineage: Eukaryota > Metazoa > Chordata > Amphibia > Anura > Eleutherodactylidae > Eleutherodactylus > Eleutherodactylus coqui. The sequence continues at coordinate 197,566,792 of NC_089843.1, read as the reverse complement.
CGAGCATCGGCGATATACAAAAATGCTCGAGTCGCCCATTGACTTCAATGGGGTTTGTTACTCGAAACGAACCCTCGAGCATCGCGAAAAATTTGTCTCGAGTAACGAGCACCCGAGCATTTTGGTGCTCGCTCATCTCTACTTACTTTGGACTGAGAAAAATATGTTTTGTTATGTATCAGTAATACTACAGTATATTGAAAAATAACTAATGTAATTAGGATCAATACTAGAGATGAGCGAGCGTACTCATCCGAGCTTGATGCTCGTTCGAGTATTAGGGTGTTCGAGATGCTCGTTACTCGAGACGAGCACCACGGGGTGTTCGAGTCACTTCCATTTTCTTCCCTGAGAAATTTGCGCCCTTTTCTGGCCAATAGAAACACAGAGAAGGCATTACAACTTCCTCCTGTGAAGTTCCAGCCCTATCCCACCCCCCTGCAGTGAGTGGCTGGGGAGATCAGGTGACACCCGAGTATAGAAACTGGGGCTGCCCGCGGCTCGCCACAGATGCACGCTGAGAGACATTAGGAAAAGTGCTGTCTTGCTGTAGCTGCTATAGGGAGAGTGTTAGGCTGTTATCTTCATCTTCAAGAACCCAACGGTCCTTCTTAGGGCCACATCTGACCGTGTGCAGTACTGTTGAGGCTGCTTTTAGCAGTTTTGCAAACTTTTTTTTTTTTTGTATATCGGGCATGCAGACCATAGCCTTCTCAGTCTGCAGTCATTTTACTGAGTATAGGGGCAGTACTGGTGAGGCAGGGACGGTGGTACAGGGAAAGAGATATACTGGCTATATAGGCAGTGGGCTTTTTCAAAAAAATTGGAAAAAAAAATCTTTGGGCTGCCTGTGACCGTGTTCAGTTTACTGCGTGTCTGCTGGGGGTAGTAGTCGCTCATTAATACCCAGCCTTGCGCATAATTTTTTCTGGCTGCACTGTGCTTTCAATAACCACAGTCATCCTCTAACAGGGAAATCCATATACAGGCTATATAGGCAGTGGGCTTTTTCCCAAAAATTGGAAAAAAATACTATATTTGGGCTGTCTGTGACCGTCTTCAGTTTACTGCATATCTGCTGGGGTTACTAGTAGTCGCTCATTATTACCCAGCTAAGCGTTACAGCAGGCTTGCGCATAATTGCTTCCTGGCTCTGCTGTGTCCGTTACATGATCGCCGTTATCCCGCCAGAGGGAAAGAGTATACATATATACGCTGCATACGGTGTCTGTCTGGTTTTTCACCTCACCATTTTAAAAAATTGAAGCAACATACTTAAGGCCTACCACTGGCCTTTGGCCACATGACTGGTTCTGCCCTGTGAATTCCAGTAGCTCAGTCATACGCACCTAGGTCTCACTACAGGCTTGCGCATAATTGTTTCCTGGCTCTGCTGTGTCCGTTACATGATCGCCGTCATCCCGCCAAAGGGAAAGAGTATACATATATACACTGCATACGGTGTCTGTCTGGTTTTTCACCTCACCATTTAAAAAAATTGAAGCAAAATACTTAAGGTCTACCACTGGCCTTTGGCCACTTGACTGGTTATGCCCTATGAATTCCAGTAGCTCAGTCATACGCACCTAGGTCCCACTACAGGCTTGCGCATAATTGTTTCCTGTCTCTGCTGTGTCCGTTACATGATCGCCGTCATCCCGCCAGAGGGAAAGAGTATACATATATACGCTGCATACGGTGTCTGTCTGGTTTTTCACCTCATCATTTTAAAAAATTGAAGCAAAATACTTAAGGCCTACCACTGGCCTTTGGCCACTTGACTGGTTCTGCCCTGTGAAATTCATTAGCTCAGTCATACGCACCTACGTCTCACTACAGGCTTGCGCACAATTGTTTCCTGGCTCTGCTGTGCGTTTCATAAGCAAAGTCAGCCTCCAACCAAAGGCCAATAAGCGGCACATTTAATTACAGCGTTCTGTTTCTGCTCTACTCGTAATACACCATGCTGAGGGGTAGGGGTAGGCCTAGAGGACGTGGACGCGGGCGAGGACGCGGAGGCCCAAGTCAGGGTGTGGGCACAGGCCGAGCTCCTGGTCCAGGTGTATCGCAGCTGACTGCTGCGAGATTAGGAGAGAGGCAAGTTTCTGGGGTCCCCAGATTCATCTCACAATTAATGGGTCCATGCAGTAGACCTTTATTAGAAACTGAGCAGTGTGAGCAGGTCCTGTCGTGGATGGCAGAAAGTGCATCCAGCAATCTATCGACCATCCAGTCTTCTACGCCGTCCACAGCTGCAACTCTGAAGCCTCTGGCTGCTGCTCCTCTTTCCTCCCAGCCTCCTCACTCCATGAAAAGGACACATTCTGAGGAGCAGGCAGACTCCCAGGAACTGTTCTAGGGCCCCTGCCCAGATTGGGCAGCAATGGTTCCTCTCCCACCGGAGGAGTTTGTCGTGACCGATGCCCAACCTTTGGAAAGTTCCCGGGGTCCGGGGGATAAGGCTGGGAACTTCCGGCAACTGTCTCAAGAGCTTTCAGTGGGTGAGGAGGACGATGACGATGAGATACAGTTGTCTATCAGTGAGGTAGTAGTAAGGGCAGTAAGTCCGAGGGAGGAGCGCACAGAGGATTCGGAGGAAGAGCAGCTGGACGATGAGGTGACTGACCCCACCTGGTTTGCTAAGCCTACTGAGGACAGGTCTTCAGAGGGGGAGGCAAGTGCAGCAGCAGGGCAGGTTGGAAGAGGCAGTGCGGTGGCTAGGGGTAGAGGCAGGGCCAGACCGAATAATCCGCCAACAGTTTCCCAAAGCGCCCCCTCGCGCCATGCCACCCTGCAGAGGCCGAGGTGCTCAAAGGTGTGGCAGTTTTTCACTGAGAGGGCAGACGACCGACGAACTGTGGTATGCAAGGTTTGTCGTGCTAAGATCAGCCAGGGAGCCACCACCACCAGCCTCACCACCACCAGCATGCGCAGGTGGGACGAAGGCCGTCCTAGCCCTGCACGACCACGTCTCCCGCAACATTGTACGCGCCATCACCAGCGCGGTTACTGCCAAGGTCCACTTAACAACGGACACGTGGACAAGGACAGGCGGGCAGGGCCACTATATCTCCCTGACGGCACATTGGGTGAATTTAGTGGAGGCTGGGACCGAGTCAGAGCCTGGGACCGCTCACGACCTACCCACCCCCAGAATTGCGGGCCCCAGCTCAGTGCTGGTATCTGCGGCGGTGTATGCTTCCTCCACTAAACCACCCCCCTCCAGCTCCTCCTCCTCCGCAACCTCTGTCTCGCAATCAAGAGGTGTCAGCAGCAGCACGTCGCCAGCAGTCGGCGTCGCGTGGTGTGGCAGCACAGTGGTGGGCAAGCGTCAGCAGGCCGTGCTGAAACTACTCAGCTTAGGAGAGAAGAGGCACACGACCCACGAACTGCTGCGAGGTCGGACAGAGCAGACCGACCGCTGGCTTTCGCCGCTGAGCCTCCAACCGGGCATGGTCGTGTGTGGCAACGGCCGTAACCTGGTGGCGGCTCTGCAGCTCGGCAGCCTCACGCACGTGCCATGCCTGGCCCACGTCTTAAATTGGGGGTTCAGCGGTTTCTGAAAAGCTACCCACGCTTGTCAGACCTGCTCGGAAAGGTGCGCCGGGTCAGCGCACATTTCCGCAAGTCCAACACGGACGCTGCCACCCTGCAGACCCTGCAACATCAGTTTAATCTGCCACATGTTGGCCAGGCTCTATGAGCAGCGTAGAGCTATAGTGGAATACCAACTCCAACATGGGCTGCGTAGTGGGAGTCAGCCTCCTCACTTCTTTACAGAAGAGTGGGCCTGGTTGGCAGACATCTGCCAGGTCCTTGGAAACTTTGAGGAGTCTACCCAGATGGTGAGCGGAGATGCTGCAATCATTAGCGTCACCATTCCTCTTCTATGCCTCTTGAGAAGTTCCCTGCAAAGCATAAAGGCAGACGCTTTGCGCTCGGAAACGGAGGTGGGGGAAGACAGTATGTCGCTGGATAGTCAGAGCACCCTCATGTCTATATCTCAGCGCGTTTTGGAGGAGGAGGAGGGGGAGGAGCATTAGGAGGAGGGGGAAGAGACAGCTTGGCCCACTGCTGAGGGTACCCATGCTGCTTGCCTGTCATCCTTTCAGAGTGTATGGCCTGAGGAGGAGGAGGATCCTGAAAGTGATCTTCCGAGTGAGGACAGCCATGTGTTGCGTACAGGTACCCTGGCACACATGGCTGACTTCATGTTAGGATGCCTTTCTCGTGACCCTCGCGTAAGACGCATTCTGGCCCCTACGGATTACTGGGTGTACACACTGCTCGACCCACGGTATAAGGAGAACCTTTCCACTCTCATACCCGAAGAGGAAAGGGGTTCAAGAGTGATGCTATACCACAGGTCCCTGGTGGACAAACTGATGGTAAAACTCCCCTCCGACAGCGCTAGTGGCAGAAGGCGCAGTTCCGAGGGCCAGGTAGCAGGGGAGGCGCGGAGATCAGGCAGCATGTTCAGCGCAGGCAGGGGAACACTCTCCAAGGCCTTTGCCAGCTTTATGGCTCCCCAGCAAGACTGTGTCACCGCTCCCCAGTCAAGGCTGAGTCGGCGGGAGCACGTAGCCGATCGCACGACCGTCCTTCGTGATGCCTCTGCTCCATACAACTACTGGGTGTCAAAGCTGGACACGTGGCCTGAACTCGCGCTGTATGCCCTGGAGGTGCTTGCTTGCCCTGCGGCTAGCGTCTTGTCAGAGAGGCTGTTTAATGCGGCTGGGGGAATCATCACGGATAAGCGTACCCGCCTGTCAACCGACAGTGCCGACAGGCTTACACTCATCAAGATGAACAAAGCCTGGATTTCCCAAGACTTCTCTTCTCCACCAGCGGACAGCAGCGGTATCTAAACAATATGTAGGCTGCACCCACGGATGGAAGCATCGTTCTCTATCACCATAAAAAACAGGGACCTTTTAGCTTCAATAAACTATGTATTATATTCATCCTCCTCATCCTGCTCCTCCTCCTGAAACCTCACATAATCACGCCGAACGGGCAATTTTTCTTAGGCCCACAAGGCTCAGTCATATTACTTTTGTAAACAAAGTTTTCAATTCTCATTAAAGCATTGAAACTTGCACCTGAACCAATTTTTATTTAAACTGGGCTGCCTACAGGCCTAGTTACAAATTAAGCCACAGTAACCAAAGCGATTAATGGGTTTCACCTGCCCTCTTGGTTGGGCATGGGCAATTTTTCCGAGGTACGTTAGTACTGTTGGTACACCAATTTTTTTGGGCCCTCGCCTACAGTGTAATCCTAGTAATTTTTATGGGCTTCGCCTGCACTCATGGTACAGCAAGGTGTGTGGGGTTATTCTACACTTTTGCTACATAAATGTAACTGGGGCCTTGTCTATACTGCAACTACTGAAATGTGAAAGAGACTGTTATCTCCCTAAACTGCTGCAACGGGAATGTTACTGTGGCCTGTCTTGACTGCTACTACTACTGAAATGGAACTAATACTGTGCTCCCCCTATACTGCTGTTTCGGTATTTGTTACTGGGGCCTATCTTGACTGCTACTATTATTGAAATGGAACTAAGACTGTGCTCCCCCTTTACTGCTAGTGATATGTTACTGGGGCCTGTCTAGACTGCTACTACTACTGAAATGGAACTAATACTGTGCTCCCCCTATACTGCTGCTAGTGATATGTTACTGGGGCCTGTCTAGACTGCTACTACTACTGAAATGGAACTAATACTGTGCTCCCCCTATACTGCTGCTAATGATATGTTACTGGGGCCTGTTTAGACTGCAACTACTACTGAAATGGAACTAATACTGTGCTCCCCCTATATTGCTGCTTCGGAATTGTTACTGGGGCCTGTCTAGATTGCTACTACTACTGAAATGGAACTCATACTGTGCTCCCCCTATACTGCTGCTAATGATATGTTACTGGGGCCTGTTTAGACTGCAACTACTACTGAAATGGAACTAATACTGTGCTCCCCCTATACTGCTGCTTCGGAATTGTTACTGGGGCCTGTCTAGATTGCTACTACTACTGAAATGGAACTAATACTGTGCTCCCCCTATACTGCTGCTAGTGATATGTTACTGGGGCCTGTCTAGACTGCTACTACTACTAAAATGGAACTAATACTGTGCTCCCCCTATACTGCTGCTAGTGATATGTTACTGGGGCCTGTCTAGACTGCTACTACTACTGAAATGGAACTAATACTGTGCTCCCCCTATACTGCTGCTAGTGATATGTTACTGGGGCCTGTCTAGACTGCTACTACTACTGAAATGGAACTAATACTGTGCTCCCCCTATACTGCTGCTTTGGAATTGTTACTGGGGCCTGTCTTGACTGCTACTATTACTGAAATAGGCGGTTGGGCAGCATGTTACCCAGGAGAAGTGGCAGCGGAGTGTCATGCAGGCAGTGATTGTGCTTTGTTGGAGGTAGTGTGGTGCTTAGCTAAGGTATGCTTTGCTAATGAGGGCTTTTCAGAAGTAAAAATTGTTGGGGGGGGGGCACTCTTGCCGCTATTGTGGCTTAATAGTGGAACCTGGGAACTTGAGATGCAGCCCTACATGTAGCCCCTCGCCTGCCCTATCCGTTTCTGCGTCGTTCCCATCACTTTCTTGAATTTCCCAGATTTTCACAAAGGAAAACCTTAGCGAGCATCGGCGATATGCAAAAATGCTCGAGTCGCCCATTGACTTCAATGGGGTTCATTACTCGAAACGAACCCTCGAGCATCGCGGGAAGTTCGACTCGAGTAACGAGCACCCGAGCATTTTGGTGCTCGCTCAACTCTAATCAATACACTTCTACAGAGAACACTATGCTGGCCCTGCATAAATAATGATTATTATAACAGAAGACCTGACTTGTCTATCCCATAAAACAACAATTTTGGAGCATCTTTTCTAAGAGATCTTCACTCAACTCTTTATTATTACTCCTGGAAATTTGTAAATAAATTTACAACTGGGTGTTACCATTCATCTTGTCAAAGGGGTGTGTCCCTACATTCTGACAGCATCCAATCATGACTGAGTGAGGGCTGTATAGTTAGACCTGGGCAGTAAGTAAACAGAACAAGTTTAAGGGGCTCTTGCATATTCCATAACATGGGTTTGAGCCTAGGAAGCCAGCACTGTGGGGCAGCATTGCTGACCACTGTGCCACCTACATGTGTAATACCGAGGACTCCAGTTCCTATCACTTCAGCACCATCTGTAATAGCCGACTACCTATATGTCCACTCTGTATATCTGAAGCTGTTGTTAAGTAAATCCTCTAATAAAGTAGACAATATAAATAGAAATAATTTACTGGTTGATAAAAATCGGAGTAAAAACAAATGTAATAATAGTCTGATGTTTTCTACAACCTACAGCAGGGACTTTTATCTGATCAGAAAGCTTTTTTATAAATTTCTCCCAATATTACTGTGAGATGACATAACAAACGACATCTTGGATAAGGGCACTATGGTAAAAAGAATAAAAACTTAGGAGCTATATTATCTCCAAGTCAATAAACCACATTACATTAAAGTAGTAAATCTACTGCTTTGACTTCTACATTAGACGCCCCAAGGCAAGTTTACAGGATGTCACTGGTGATGTCCCTGTTTGGCCTCCTATTGGCTGCAGAGGTCACATGGGAAAACAACCCATGCGACTACTAGAGCACTTGTAAATAGAACCCTGGAGCGCTGTGAGCGGCAGCGGGGAAGCAGAGGCGAGTATTGAGTATTATTTTCTTATTTACAGTTTCCACCGCCCCCACACTGCCAACAATGTTAGGGGAGTGGGAAAACCCCTCTAAACATGTTGTACCACTAAGTGTAACTTGCAGTCATCAAGCACATTGTGTCAGTGTGAATCGTATCCTTTAAGCATTTATGCTGCTGTTATGGAAGATGTAAGTAATGTCTCAACTATCACATTCTGTGACCACTCTTAAAGGGAAACACCCATTACATTTTCTTCTATAGCTCCTCTCACAGCAGCACAAGGGAGGAGAAGAGCAAATTGCAAAAATTGTTCATCTGAATGAATAAATCGGAATCCAACGCTTCAGATGGTCGTGATTTTTGCCCACATTTTTTCTGCAGCTACATAGCAGCGTATATACTGTCTTGTGAGTAAGGCCTTACACTGTACTGAAAAAAATGCTGTTAGAACATAGCCCAAAAACCAAAATCCCCAAATTGTGAAATTGCTGTTTTTTGTTTTTTTTATTGCCTCCAGAAGATGTTTTCTAAAGTTTATCAACACATTATTTATATCCCAAAACAGTCCAATCATAAAGAACAGCTTATCCCAGGAAATAACAAGCCTTCATACAACTAAGACTAGTTCCACACGGCGATTGCTATTTTGTGGTGAGAAAATCGCGGCAAAAATCACATCTTTATTCAGTATGATTTGTGAAAGATAGAGCAAGACACAATTTTCTCTCTCAACATCGTCTGAGTGAAAACATCACAGATGGGAAGGAAACTAGGAAACTATTGTAAATCATTGGTTTCACATTCTGCTTTTTTACTGACGATCGCAGCAGGCGAAAATTGCACAATTTTCTCGCCCGTGTGAAACCACCCTTAGTTGATGTACATGTATAGCACTGTTGGAAAGCAGTTCCTGAAACCCACTAAGTACAGAAGAAGCAAGCGTTAACCTGACATTTAACGCATTGTGGTAACTTAATAGAATTTTCTGAGAACTCCCAAGGCATTGGCTGCAGTGGGGGAACAGAGAATGCAATAATATAAAAAAAACTTACATAGCACCCGCTGCGCGCTGCTCCCCTGTCGTTCTGGTCTCTGTTTATATCAGGGGCAGCCATCACCTAGGTAGTTTACTGCAGCCCATGAGACGCTGGTAGGGACATCATCAGGGACACCCCGTAAAGCTGCCTTGGGGTTTCTACAATAGAAGCTTAGATTACAATTTTAAGGGACATCATCAGGCCGGATGACATCATCTGTCAGATGCCATGCTAGTAGACCGCTGCCATGATGAATATATTACTTTCATGTAGTCTTGGATTTAGGGACCAAACACTATATAATACTATTAACTTGGAAGATCCCTTTAACTATAATGCACTACAATGCTGTAAATCAAGTCTTTAATTTGTCATTAAAGCAGTTTTGAATGCTTTGAGGAATGACATTTTTACAATACGGTGATATAAAGGGTTTCTGATAAATAGGCCTCTCAAAGCCACTGCAGAATGAAATAGGTGCCCAAAAGATGTTTTGGAAATTTTCTTGAAAATTTTCTTCTAAACTTCTGAACCCTTCAATGTCCTAAAAAAGGTAAAATAAAATAATTATTAAAAATGATGCCAAAATAAAGCAGACATACGGTAATGTTAGTGATTAGCAGATTTGTTTACTATGACTGTCATTGACAAAATTAAATTTACTTTTTGGAAACTGTTAATATTTAAAAAATTTAGGTTTAGATTTTTTTCTATATAAACCCGAGATGTATTGTCCAAAAGTTACCAATAAAATAAAACACAAAATGTCACAAAAAAGTAAAAGCATTAAAGGTTTATCACTACATATGCTAAATTTGACAATGAGGCTGTCCTCAAGTCCAAAATATGCTGCACTCCTGAGGGGTTAAACTAGAGATGAGGGAGGAGTGAAGAATGGAGGAACAGGGGTATTTAGAGAGGGGGCAGGCTGCAATTTTGTTTGGAGACTTGGACTGTAGCGAAGCTTAGGTCAATGGATATGGAGTTCCATGTGTTAGAAATCAAATCTTGTTAAAGGAAAAGTACAAAATTATTGACACAGAAGATGGCTACTTGCTCACAGAATGGCCACGCATAGGATAGAACACGGAGTCACATTCACTTCCCTAACAAATGCATAAAACAGTTGGAATGAAGTTATCGTATAGCGTACCTGAGAAATGTGCTCTGGGGTCACTACTCTTGTCTCCCATCACTGGGGTGGGGAACTTACATTTGACCAAGTACAACATCTACAAGGAGATTACTTGGGTTCCTCCAGATTTTCTGGTTTATTCCTCCCTAGAATTCACAAACCTCCTGATAGGTTAAAACTCTTTATCTGGTTACTGGACAACCCCCTTCAATAGGGCTGCTTGTATTAAAATAATAAACTGATCTATACTTATATCTACACCAGGATGCAGCGCTGCAGCCCCGCTGGGGTCCTGATGTTTGTCATGATGGCGGCCATCATCAGGAGTCAGGTGACTGCTGCAGCCAATTAGAAGCTGCATCGTGACCGCTCATTCTTTTGGCATCGGTGCTCACATCCTGGGCATCATGATGCCAGGAGTTCGGGAACGTGATGCTATGGCCTTTGATTTGCTACAGCGGTCACCTGATTTCCTGGGACATCATCTGTCACAACAAATGTTGGGACCAAAGCAGGGCTGCAGGGCTGGATACCGGCGGCGGTGGAGGAGTGTAGCTTAGCTTATTATTTTAATACAGGCAGCCCTATTGAGGGGTTGTCCAGAAACCAGATAATGTCTTTAATTGTCTTAATCTAAAATTGCCCGGTGTCATGTGAGTCCTTTAGGCCTCAGTCAGACGGGCGATTTTTCGCGCGATTTGCGCATGCGATCTGCGATTTTATAGAACCATTGCTTTGCAATGGTATCGGACACATGGGCGCTTGTTATGCGCTTGTCCGATAAATTATAGGACAAGAAATCGCAGATCGCGGCTATCTGTGATCTGCGATTCCTTGTGCTCTCTATATGCGCTCAATGGGGCCGGCGGCAGCAGCGCCCACCCCATTGAGAACATATACTACACAAATCATTCTCCTCTGCCACAGCTGTAACAGCTGTGGCAGAGAAGAATGATGTTTGCCCATTGAATTCAATGGAGCCGGCAATACAGCCGGCTCCATTGAAAGCAATGGGCTGCCGTCGAGCGTAGGATGAATTTTCAATAGCTGAGAGCTGCCCCTGCTTGGTCCTTGCGCTGAGCCAATCAGAGGCAGCACTCACTCACCCATTCATTAATTCATGAATGGGTGAGTGAGAGCTGCCTCTGATTGGTGAGGGCTGTGACCAATCAGAGGCAGCACATTCAGCAGGCGGGGATTTTAAATCCCCGGCTGCTGAATACTACCCAGAGCAGTTCAGGAGAACTGCCGGCCGGCCGCGTCTGAACTCCGGCTGCACGGACAAGTTGAGTATATATATTTTTTTTATTTTTACACATTTCAGGATGATTTTCAGGGAAGGGCTTATATTTTTAAGCCCTTCCCGAAAATTCATCCCGCGCTCACCGCCAGCCCATTGGCATTCAATGGGCGAACATCGTTCTTCTCTGCCACAGCTGTTACAGCTAGCAGCAGATTTTTTGGGCGATTTTTCGGCCCGGTCACGCGATTTGCGGATGCGCATCCGACATGCGATCCGCAAATCGCGGCAAAAAACGGTCGTCTGACCGAGACCTTAGAGTGAACATTAGGTTGTCAGCTTCTCCGGTGATAGGGGTTAATGTGAGTGATGACAATCCTGGTACAGCGCTGTGGAATATGCTTAGAAAGTAATGCTTTGTATAACACAAGGACAGCTGACGATAGTTATTTCTGTGTCTTTATCTTGTTCTGCATTTATCTGTTGTTTAGCCGGTTCAGGCCACAATCTTCGGGGAGCGGATCCGGAATTATGTGTGATGAGAGCGGACAATGTAAAATATATCCCATCATATTGTATAAAAAGAGGGGAGATGATAGCAGTCAGCATAATGTCACTGATCCTGTCAGCTCTCTGTGTCGCTGCTGTTCTTGCTGCTTCCATTCATCCTATATGACTTATAATACTATATACTTCTTCTTCATCATCATCCCATTCCTACAAGGAGATGTTTAGTCTCATTATTATATTGGTTCTTCCATGGCTTCCTGTAGCACAATTATTCTGTGATCTCAAGATAAGAGAATTTAATGACTCAGAGGTCAAACATTACAAGGATGGAGACCTCATCATTGGTGGCTTGTTGACACTATACACAACTGCAAAGCCTGAACAATATCCAGGGGACAAGTACATAAGTGTATACGGTACAGTGTAAGTCACAGTTTCATCTACATATTATACATGAGAAGAGGGGTGAGAATAGTGTGACGGCTGCAGATGTCACTTCACCGATCTGCTAATACAATACAAGCTTCTATGTATGCTATTCCCAGTAATGAATGATAAGGGTTATGGGGGTCCAGAATTGCCAAATATTCGTAAATTCATAGAAAATACATAAAAATAGTGGAGTTTTCCAGTGTCAATAAAGACTGATGTATCTATGATATATTTGAAGTTGGAGGAACTTGGTTCTTGTGATTATTATCATATTAGAGGTCATAGTAAAGGCTGCTGATGTATTCAAGTCACTATTCTGAGCCATAGACACATATTACTTATACTCTTTACTTCTCATTATGGTTTATCAGTCTGCCCATAACAATACTGGGGGTTTCTGATTTTTGTTCATTTTGAGCAGAATAAACTAAAAAACTCCGGCTGACACGCTGATGGGTCTGATCTCAGAGAAGGTTTAATGTAGACAGAAGAGATTAGCTTGGGCACTGGGAATATACTAAGAATGAAACAGTAATAATCGAGATCCAAGAGGCTTTATTGGCTGTTGCTCGGGTATCTCCATAGCCGCCTTGAATGCAAATGAAGCACTAGTAACACAACATTCTGTCTCCTCCTTACTTAGGGGACACATGACCCCCATAACAACCCCTTTAACAGAAACAGCTGAAGAGGAGGCTTCAAACTGGGTGAGGAGCAGCCACACTGTGCTACAAAGTTGAGGTGGTAGAAGACAGTTTCATATCATAGGTCATACACCATGGCAAGCAGTGTTTTAGGGACAGCAGCTATGGAGGAGACAGACAGGCTAGTTAGGTCTACATTTGTCAAGGCACCCCCTGAAGTAATGGAGATGACAGCAGGTGATGAATGAGTCTGTATATGGTCTTATATAGGTGCTTTCACACAGTGCAGAATTGTTCCGCAAGCCACAGCTATAGATAGAGCTTAATTTGCTGCTGCAGATTTCTGCTCAAAAGTCAATATTTATACATGGTGGTTTTCATGCTGAATCTTCTGCATCTCTAGCTTCCCTTTTGCAGAATAATTCTGCACTGTGTGAAAGCATCCTATTAACACCTTAGTGATTACCCATACATGTTTTCACATCCTTGGTGTCTGGGCTTTATTCTACAGGGCCATAGACATGCGTTGGCCTTGTAGGATTACAAACATCGCTACATTTTGCTCATGGCGATCAGCTTCTTTGTTACTACTAGCAGTCAAGTACTTAGTGCAGCACAGGATGTCTACCGAAGTAATGAATGACCCTGTGAATTCTGGGTCTAACCCTCTTACACCAGATCTAAACACCATTTAGTACTCCTTATATATTTTGATGTGCTGGGTGATTCCCTGTTCCCTCGATTGTATCTTATTCTACATTGTGCTTGCTGCTATTAAGGTTACATCCACATTACTGTCAATCAAACAAAAAAAAATGGGATCATATATGTACGTCATCCGGGAAACACATCCACGCAAGGTGGAGCGCACGCTGCATACCACCTCAGAGAAAAGCAAGTCTCCAGTCATCCAGCGGCCGACAGCAGTGACATCACTGAGCGACCAGGAGACGCAGCCCCAGTGCTGGATGGATATCTACGGTGGAACGCACGCTGCGCTCCACCACAGAGAGACGTGTAACTCTCGACATGCAGCGGCCGACACCAGTGATGTCACCAAGCGACCAGGAGGCACGGTCGACATGCTAGAGGAGATATGAGCAAACACTACATAAATACAGGTGCATGCTTTAATAAAAACATGCTTGAAAAAGGCCTCACAGCAGGCCAAAACGCGTCGCAACAGCTTGTCAGTTTTACCCGCATTGACATTGGTATATGTCTAGTTTCTGTTTCTTTTGAAATTCTTTTGTCCTGTCTGTAACAATAAACATCGTGCAAGATCAAGCAAGTCTGGAGAAACTTTTCCTGAGGATCCCATTGGATAGAAGATACCAAATATTATTATATCTACGTGTTCCTTTACATCTATGAGGGGTCTCCTGGAAGGGTATTCCCTCTTTAAGTAAGCAATTTCTCTTTCTGCATCTAGAATTTCACCCAGGGTTTTTGTGTAGCGGAGGTCCCAAATTTGTTTTTTTTTAGTTACCCTCACCTTTGTTTTTTTTGTGGGGCTAACCAACAGTGGTACATTACTGTCAATGAACTACCACTTACTAGTACTTTCCAATGTAGGACCCCTGATGAATATCATTAATTTCGCTGAAACGTGTGTAGGGTCAAATGCATTTTGCCATATGCCAAGCTCCAGAGGGAGATCCAGCCATTTCTTAGTGTGTTCCCCCCTCCTCCCTTCTTTTCTTGTGTGCTCTTGGTTTCTTTTACGTTTATACTTTGCTTGATATTATTGTCATCACTATTAGCTATGATCAGGTCCTGGTTTTTAATTAGAATTATTAAAAGTCATATTTTATCATTATCCTTTCAGTGATACTTCATTCATATGTGTGCTGTACAAAAGAAAAACTGTTTTTAAATTGACACAATTGCCAAAAAAATAAAAACAGTAATTTTTTCCTTCTGCTTTGCTTAGATTCATTCAATAACAGTGGCGTCAAAATACATAGTAAACCCTTTAAAATTGGCCCAGATGTTCCCAGGTTCCCCAGAAAATTGTTGGAGAGGATGTAAGGAAAAAGGATTCCTATGACACATAATGTGGGACTGCCCCTGTCTAAGACCAATATGGAACGCGATCCCCATAATCACCTATAAAATATGGGGAATCAGAATTAAAATAAAACCCCAAACATCGATCTTATTAGAGGTCGAAAAATTCCCACCTCAATGTAGAAAATTCATAACACATATGCTGTTATGTGTGAAATTTCTGATAGTGAAAAACTGGAAATCCACAACAATACCGTCAATACAAAACCTTACAAAATTGCTAGAAGAACATAACACACTAGAAAAACTATTTGCAATAAAACAAAATAAAATAACCAAATATAAAGCAATTTGGCAGCCTTGGACAGAGAGTAGGGAAAGAGGCTTAATCCCAGAGTAGATGCAACAAAGGGATTTAACAGGATGGAGAAATGAACCACAAGACAAGAAAAGAACAGAATGTCAAACAGGTGGTAGATAGAAGCTGATACAAGCACCTCCATATTCCCAATGTTTCCCTCCCTCACACCCCCCCCCCAGACCCCGCCTTCCCACTTCCTCCCCACTTCATTTCCCCTCCCGAAGTTAAATAAAAATGTATGTGGTTAAGCTTGGTAAAAGTGTCTAAAGTGTAAACCAATATACCTATGTACAAACAATGTATGTAGATATGCATGTTATATTGTAAATGCCAAGCTCCACAATAAAAAATTATTGGAATTAAAATACACAGTAAACATCTAGTCAAATTTGTTAAGGGGCCTAGTTTTCAAAACAGAGTCACATGTGGGGGTTCGCTGTCGTTTTGGCTGCTCAAGGGCTCTATAAGTGGGCAGCGGGGACTGAAACGCCTTCAAGCAAAATTCTGGTTCCTAAAGCCACCAGCTGCTCCTTTCATTTTGGGCCCCGTTGTAGATAGATATATAATATAGGGCCACAAAAGGTATGTTTCTGAACACAGCACAAACGGGGGTATCCTTTATGGTGTGCAAATCCTTATTTTCATGTGCAGTATAGAGAAAAAACAAATACATTAAATTTTATTTTTTCTCCCCTAAATTGCACTTACTCCTGAAAAAAACCTGTGGGGTCATTAAACTAATAACACCCCTCATTGCATACATTAAGGGGTGTACGTTTTATAGTGGGTCATTTGTGGGGGTATCTATCATTCAGACACCCATGAGCCTTTGCAATATTGGCTTGGTGTAGCAAGGAACAACATGTTCCTTACAATTGTATTAATAATATTAAATTTGTACATCCCCTAAATACTTAAAAAATTAACATTTTCTAATGTGCTTCTAGAACAAAGTAAACAGATGAAAATATATATCCTAACCCCTTAGTGACCAGCCCATAGTGTTTTTATGTCCTGCCCAAGGACGTAAAACATGCATCCTGCAGAGAATAAAGCCACGTGGGCTATGGATGTGACCGCTCCATGTTGTCGGTGCCCGCAGGTAGCCGACAACATGGAGCTGTAATCCTGGGCAGCCCTCATACAGAAATGTCGATGGATAAATAAAGGAGTTACGATTTTTTGAGAGGGGGAGGGGAACGAAAATGGAAAAAGAAAAAGGGGCTGCGTCATTAAGGGGTTAAATTGACACAATAGCCCGAAAAATGAAAATCATCTATTTTTCCCACTGCTTTGCTTTGATCTATTCAAAAATTATAAGGTTAAAATACACAGTACACCCCTAGATGAACGCGTTAACGGGTCTAGTTTTCAAAATGGGGTCATTTGTGGGGTTTCTCTATGGTTTTGGCCACTCAAGAACTCTACAAGTGTGCTATGGGGCCTAAAAGGACTTCAACCAAATTTATATTCTAAAAGCCACCGAATACTCCTTTCATTTTAGGCCCCGTTGTGCATCCAGACATAAGATTAGGGCCACAATTGGTATATTTCTGAAAACAGCACAAACAGGGGTATCCATTTTGGGGTGCAAGTCTTCCTTATTTGTGTGGTGTACAAAAAAAGCTGTTTTTAAAATGACAGAATTGCCAGAAAAAATGAAGATCACAATTTTTTCCTTTTGCTTTTCTTGAATTCATTCAAAAACTGTGGGGTCAAAATACACAGTACACCCCTAGATACATTTGTTAAGGGGTCTAGTTTTCAAAATGGGGTCATGTGGGGGTTTTCTATGGTTTTGGGCGCTCAAGAGCTCTACAAGTGTGCTATGGGGCATAAAAATTTCTGTTCTGAAAGCCACCGGCTGCTCCTTTCATTTTGGGCCCCGTTGTGCATCCAGATATAAGATTAGGGCCACAATGAGTATGTTTCTGAGAACAGGACAAACAGGGGGATCCATTTTGGGGTGTAAATCCTCATTTTCATGTAAACTATAAGAAAAAAATATGTTTTTAAAATGACATATTTGCAAAAATATGAAATGTTACTTTTTCTCCTCTAAATTGAAATAATTCCTGAAAAAAAAAACTGTGGGGTCAAAATACTCATGACACCCCTCAGTGAATACAATAAGGGGTGTAGTTTTTAAAATAGGGTCATTTGTGGGGGTATCTATCATTCTAACACCTATGAGCCTCTGCAATCTTGGCTTGGTGTAGGAAAACAAAGTGTTTCTCAAGCTGCTGAAAAGTAATGTTAAATTTGTACGTCTCCTAAATGGTTAAAAAAACATAAAAGTTTTTCAAATGTGCGCCCAAAATAAAGTAAATAAATTGAAAAATATATCTTAGCAAAAGATTGCACGGTATATTTGATATATTACAATTGAAAATGTGAAAAAAACGATCATTCTTTCAAGATTTTCCCAATATTGGCACTTGTAATAAATATACACAAATTATAAATCGGACTATTTTCACCACCTAAATGAAGTACATGTGGCGAAAAAACAATGTCAGAATCACTTGGATATGTAAAGCCTTTACGGAGCTATTCTATGTTAAAGTGACATGTGTCAGATTTCCCAAATTTGGCCTGGTCATTAAGAGGTTAACACAATGTGTACAGTATGCTTGCATATATTGGACACATTGCAGTTGAAAATGTGAAAAAAGGATGTTTTCAACATTTTCTCAATTTTGGTGCTATTAAAAGCACCAAAATTGAGAAAGATTTAATCGCTCTATGTTTATAACCTAAATGAAGTACAATATGTGGCCAAAAAATTATGTCAGAAACACTTGGATATGCCAAAACTTTACAGAGTTTTCCTATGTTAAATTGAAAGATGTCAGATTTCCAAAATTTGGCCTGGTCTTTAAAGGGGTTTTCCGTGGAAAATACTACTGATGATCTATCCTCAGGATAGGTTATTAATAGAGATGAGCGAACGTACTCGTCCGGGCTTGATACTCGTTCGAGTATTAGCGTGTTCGAGATGCTCGTTACTCGTAACGAGTACCACGCGATGTTCGGGTTACTTTCACTTTCCTCTCTGAGACGTTAGCGCGCTTTTCTGGCCAATTGAAAGACAGGGAAGGCATTACAACTTCCCCCTGCGACGTTCAAGCCCTATACCACCCCCCTGCAGTGAGTGGCTGGCGAGATCAGGTGTCACCCGAGTATATAAATCGGCCCCTCCCGCGGCTCGCCTCAGATGCGTTGTGAGATAGCTGAGGGACAGTGGTATCGTGTTGGAGCTGCTGTAGGGAGAGTGTTAGGAGTTAGTGTAGGCTTCAAGAACCCCAACGGTCCTTCTTAGGGCCACATCTAACAGTGTGCAGTAGTGTGGAGGCTGCTTTTAGCAGTGTTGCACTTTTTTTTTTTTTTGGTATATCGGCCGTGCAGAGCATTGCGCCCTGCAGTAATAGTCCAGGGACAGAAGTGTGGAGGCAGGGAGAGCGTTAGGAGTCAGTGTAGGCTTCAAGAACCCCAACGGTCCTTCTTAGGGCCACATCTAACCGTGTGCAGTAATGTGGAGGCTGCTTTTAGCAGTGTTGCACATTTTTTTTTTTTTGGTATATTGGCCGTGCAGAGCATTGCGCCCTGCAGTAATACTCCAGGGATAGAATTGTGTAGGCAGGGCCAGAAGACATATATTATAGATTGAATATACGCAGTGGTCCTTTTGAAAAAAATATTTGAAAAAAATCTATTTGGCCTGCCTGTCACTCTGCTCAGTGTTCTGGGTCTGTGTCTGCTGGGGGTAGTAGTTCTCCAAATAAATACGCAGCCAGCTAAGTGTTACAGCAGGCATGCGCCAAATTATTTCCTGGCTCTGAAATCACCGCTCTGTTGCAGTTAATAACAGTGCAACACTGCAGTTCCGTGACACACTGCAGGGACAGAATTGTGTAGGCAGGGCCAGAAGACATATTATAGATTGAATATACGCAGTGGTCCTTTAGAAAAAAATATTTGGAAAAAATCTATTTGGCCTGCCTGTCACTCTGCTCAGTGTTCTGGGTCTGTGTCTGCTGGGGGTAGTAGTTCTCCTAATAAATACGCAGCCAGCTAAGTGTTACAGCAGGCTTGCGCCAAATTATTTCCTGGGGTTCCGTAAACGAAGTCAGCCTCCAACCACAGGTCAATAAGCGGCACATTTAATTACAGCGTTCTGTTTCTGCACTACTGCTAATACACCATGCTGAGGGGTAGGGGTAGGCCTATAGGACGTGGACGCGGGCGAGGACGCGGAGGCCCAAGTCAGGGTGTGGGCACAGGCCGAGCCACTGCGGTGGCCAGGGGTAGAGGCAGGGCCAGACCGAATAATCCACCAACTGGTTCCCAAAGCGCCCCCTCGCGCCATGCCACCCTGCAGAGGTCAAGGTGCTCTACGGTGTGGCAGTCTTTCACAGAGACGCCTGACGACCGACGAACAGTGGTGTGCAACCTTTGTCGCGCCAAGATCAGCTGGGGAGGCACCACCACCACCAGCATGCGCAGGCATATGATGGCCAAGCACCCCACAAGGTGGGACTTTGCCCGTTCACCGCCTCCGGTTTGCACCACTGCCTCTCCCCCTGTGCCCCAACCTGCCACTGAGATCCAACCCCCCTCTGAGGACACAGGCAGTACCGTCTCCTGGCCTGCACCCACACCCTCACCTCCGCTGTCCTCGGCCCCATCCAGCAATGTCTCTCAGCGTAGCGTCCAGACGTCGCTAGCGCCACAGTTTGAGCGCAAGCGCAAGTATGATGCCACGCACCCGCACGCTCAAGCGTTAAACGTGCACATTGCAAAATTGATCAGCCTAGAGATGCTGCCGTATAGGCTTGTGGAAACGGAGGCTTTCAAAAGCATGATGACGGCGGCGGCCCCGCGCTACTCGGTTCCCAGTCGCCACTACTTTTCCCGATGTGCCGTCCCAGGCCTGCACGACCACATCTCCCGCAACATTGTACGCGCCCTCACCAACGCGGTTACTGCCAAGGTCCACTTAACAACAGACACGTGGACAAGCACAGGCGGGCAGGGCCACTATATCTCCCTGACGGCACATTGGGTGAATTTAGTGGAGGCTGGGACAGAGTCAGAGCCTGGGACCGCTCACGTCCTACCCACCCCCCGAATTGCGTGCCCCAGCTCGGTGCTGGTATCTGCGGGGGTGTATGCTTCCTCCACTAAACCACCCTCCTCCTCCTACGCAACCTCTGTCTCGCAATTAAGATGTGTCAGCAGCAGCAGCACGTCCCCAGCAGTCGGTGTCACGCGGCGTGGCAGCACAGCGGTGGGCAAGCGTTAGCAGGCCGTGCTGAAACTACTCAGCTTAGGAAAAAAGAGCCACACGGCCCACGAACTGCTGCAGGGTCTGACAGAGCAGACCGACCGCTGGCTTGCGCCGCTGAGCCTCCAACCGGGCATGGTCGTGTGTGACAACGGCCGTAACCTGGTGGCGGCTCTGCAGCTCGGCAGCCTCACGCACGTGCCATGCCTGGCCCATGTCTTTAATTTGGTGGTTCAGCGCTTTCTGAAAAGCTACCCACACTTGTCATACCTGCTCGGAAAGGTGCGCCAGCTCTGCGAACATTTCCGCAAATCCCACAGGCACGCTGCCACCCTGCGGACCCTGCAACATCGGTTTAATCTGCCAGTGCACCGACTGCTGTGCGACGTGCCCACACAGTGGAACTCTGCGCTCCACATGTTGGCCAGACTCTATGAGCAGCGTAGAGCTATAGTGGAATACCAACTCCAACTTGCGCAGCGCAGTGGGAGTCAGCCTCCTCAATTATTTACAGAAGAGTGGGCCTGGTTGGCAGCCATCTGCCAGGTCCTTGGAAAATTTGAGGAGTCTACCCAGATGGTGAGCGGGGATGCTGCAATCATTAGCGTCACCATTCCTCTGCTATGCCTCTTGGGAAGTTCCCTGCAAAGCATAAAGGCAGACGCTTTGGAATCAGAAACGGAGGCGGGGGAAGACAGTATGTCGCTGGATAGTCAGAGCAACCTCATGTCTATATCTCAGCGCGTTGAGGAGGAGGGGGAGGAGCATGAGGAGGAGGGGGAAGAGACAGCTTGGCCCACTGCTGAGGGTACAGATGCAGCTTGCCTGTCATCCTTTCAGCGTGTATGGCCAGAGGAGGAGGAGGAGGAGGATCCTGAAAGTGATCTTCCGAGTGAGGACAGCCATGTGTTGCGTACAGGTACCCTGGCACACATGGCTGACTTCATGTTAGGATGCCTTTCTCGTGACCCTCGCGTTACACGCATTCTGGCCACTACGGATTACTGGGTGTACACACTGCTCGATCCACGGTATAAGGAGAGCCTTTGCACTCTCATTCCCGAAGAGGAAAGGGGTTCGAGAATGATGCTATACCACAGGGCGCTGGTGGACAAACTGATGGTAAACTTCCCATCCGACAGCGCTAGTGGCCGAAGGCGCATTTCCGCGGCCCAGGTAGCAGGGGAGGCGCAGAGATCAGGCAGCATGTACAGCGCAGGTAGGGGAACACTCTCTAAGGCCTTTGACAGCTTTATGGCTCCCCAGCAAGACTGTGTCACCGGTCCCCAGTCAAGGCTGAGTTGGCGGGAGCACTGTAAAAGGATGGTGAGGGAGTACGTAGCCGATTGCAGCACCGTCCTCGGTGACGCCTCTGCCCCCTACAACTACTGGGTGTTGAAGCTGGACACGTGGCCTGAACTCGCGCTGTATGCCCTGGAGGTGCTTGCTTGTCCTGCGGCTAGCGTCTTGTCAGAGAGTGTGTTTAGTGTGGCTGGGGGAATCATCACGGATAAGCGTACCCACCTGTCAACCGACAGTGCTGACAGGCTTACACTCATCAAGATGAACAAAGCCTGGATTTCCCCAGACTTCTCTTCTACACCAGCGGACAGCAGCGATACCTAAGCAATATGTAGGCTGCACCTGCGGATGGAAGCATCGTTCTCTATCACCATCCAAAACGGGGACCTTTTTGCTTCATCAATCTGTGTATAATATTCATCCTCCTCCTCCTGCTCCTCCTCCTGAAACCTGACGTAATCACGCCGAACGTGCAATTTTTCTTAGGCCCACAAGGCTCAGTCATATAATTTTTCTAAACAATTTTTATACGTTTCAATGCTCATTAAAGCGTTGAAACTTTCACCTGAACCAATTTTTATTTTAACTGGGCTGCCTCCAGGCCTAGTTACAAAGTAAGCCACATTAACCAAAGCGATTAATGGGTTTCACCTGCCCTCTTGGTTGGGCATGGGCAATTTTTCAGAGGTACATTAGTACTGTTGATACAGCAATTTTTGTGGGCCCTCGCCTACAGTGTAATCAAATAAATTTTTAACCCACCTGCATTACAGCTGACGTTACATCAGCTGTGTTGGGCACTGCAATGGGATATATTTATGTACCGCCGCTGGCTTCCTGGCACCCACCCATGCTGTGGGTCCACAGGGAGTTGTAAATGCATCTGTTTCCACTTCTAAAGAACCCCAGTCTGACTGGGGCATGCAGTGTGGGCCGAAGCCCACCTGCATTAAGCACGACATTACTACCTCAGCTGTGTTGGGCAATGCAATGGGATATTTTTATGTACCGCCGGTGGCTTCCTGGCACCCACCCATGCTGTGGGTCCACAGGGAGCTGTAAATGCATCTGTTTCCACTTCTAAAGAACCCCAGTCTGACTGGGGCATGCAGTGTGGGCCGAAGCCCACCTGCATTAAGCACGACATTACTACCTCAGCTGTGTTGGGCACTGCAATGGGATATATTTATGTACCGCCGGTGGGTTCCAGGGAGCCACCCATGCTGTGGGTCCACAGGGAGTTGTAAATGCATCTGTTTCCACTTCTAAAGAACCCCAGTCTGACTGGGGCATGCAGTGTGGGCCGAAGCCCACCTGCATTAAGCATGACATTACTACCTCAGCTGTGTTGGGCACTGCAATGGGATATATTTATGTACCGCCGGTGGGTTCCAGGGAGCCACCCATGCTGTGGGTCCACAGGGAGTTGTAAATGCATCTGTTTCCACTTCTAAAGAACCCCAGTCTGACTGGGGCATGCAGTGTGGGCCGAAGCCCACCTGCATTGAGCACGACATTACTACCTCAGCTGTGTTGGGCACTGCAATGGGATATATTTATGTACCGCCGGTGGGTTCCAGGGAGCCACCCATGCTGTGGGTCCACAGGGAGTTGTAAATGCATCTGTTTCCACTTCTAAAGAACCCCAGTCTGACTGGGGCATGCAGTGTGGGCCGAAGCCCACCTGCATTAAGCACGACATTACTACCTCAGCTGTGTTGGGCAATGCAATGGGATATTTTTATGTACCGCCGGTGGCTTCCTGGCACCCACCCATGCTGTGGGTCCACAGGGAGTTGTAAATGCATCTGTTTCCACTTCTAAAGAACCCCAGTCTGACTGGGGCATGCAGTGTGGGCCGAAGCCCACCTGCATTAAGCACGACATTACTACCTCAGCTGTGTTGGGCACTGCAATGGGATATATTTATGTACCGCCGGTGGGTTCCAGGGAGCCACCCATGCTGTGGGTCCACAGGGAGTTGTAAATGCATCTGTTTCCACTTCTAAAGAACCCCAGTCTGACTGGGGCATGCAGTGTGGGCCGAAGCCCACCTGCATTAAGCATGACATTACTACCTCAGCTGTGTTGGGCACTGCAATGGGATATATTTATGTACCGCCGGTGGGTTCCAGGGAGCCACCCATGCTGTGGGTCCACAGGGAGTTGTAAATGCATCTGTTTCCACTTCTAAAGAACCCCAGTCTGACTGGGGCATGCAGTGTGGGCCGAAGCCCACCTGCATTGAGCACGACATTACTACCTCAGCTGTGTTGGGCACTGCAATGGGATATATTTATGTACCGCCGGTGGGTTCCAGGGAGCCACCCATGCTGTGGGTCCACAGGGAGTTGTAAATGCATCTGTTTCCACTTCTAAAGAACCCCAGTCTGACTGGGGCATGCAGTGTGGGCCGAAGCCCACCTGCATTAAACATGACATTATTACCTCAGCTGTGATGGGCAATGCAATGGGATATTTTTATGTACCGCTGGTGGGTTCCAGGGAGCCACCCATGCTGTGGGTGCACACGGAATTCCCATTGCGGAGTTGTACCTGCCTGTGACTATTTATAAAAAACCGTGCAGACACCTTGACAGAATGAATAGTGTGTGGCACATAGGTTCCCCATTGCTATGCCCACGTGTGCAGCTCCAGATGGAGGTGGCACAGGATTGGATTTCTCATTGCTTCTGTACAGCATTGTCTGCTATCGCCCCGCCACTTTTAAAGAGGGTCGCTGCCTAGCCGTGCCAACCCTCTGCAGTGTGTGCCTGCTTTTCCTGTGGCAGACGCACTTATAAATAGACATGAGGGTGGCGTGGCATGAGGGCAGCTGAAGGCTGGGCAGGGACAGTTTGGTGTGCGCTGTGGACACTGGGTCGTGGGGGGGGGGGGATTTGGCAGCATGTAACCCAGGAGAAGTGGCAGCGGAGTGTCATGCAGGCAGTGATTGTGCTTTGTTGGAGGTAGTGTGGTGCTTAGCTAAGGTATGCATTGCTAATGAGGGCTTTTCAGATGTAAAAGTTGTTGGGGGGGGCCACTCTTGCTGCTATTGTGGCTTAATAGTGGGACCTGTGAACTTGAGATGCAGCCCAACATGTAGCCCCTCGCCTGCCCTATCCGTTGCTGTGTCGTTCCCATCACTTTCTTGAATTTCCCAGATTTTCACAAATGAAAACCTTAGCGAGCATCGGCGATATACAAAAATGCTCGGGTCGCCCATTGACTTCAATGGGGTTCGTTACTCGAAACGAACCCTCGAGCATCGCGAAAATTTCGTCCCGAGTAACGAGCACCCGAGCATTTTGGTGCTCGCTCATCTCTAGTTATTAATAGTTGATAAGCTGGGGTCTGTTGCTCGGGACCCCAACTGATGAGCTGAGCGGGCGCATGCTGTCGGCGCCGCAAATACACAGACAGATTTTCTTTTAGGCAGCTTTTATAAGGGCTCAGTCAGACGGGCGTTCTTTTGTGCGAAACAAAACGCGTGACATAAATTCACGTGACATAAGTGTGTGTCACGCAGAAAAAAAACTGCACCTGATTGCATTTCACCACCAGCAGAATTCCAAATGCACAGTTAAACGTGCATTAGATTTTGAACGTCCGGAACTTTATCCTGGTCCATCTAATCCTAGTCCAGCCCACTGCAAGGTGCTATAAATTGGGGGCAAGTAGGCCTCGGCTTCATTCTGCTTCCGGTTCGACCTGCATGTAAAAGACTTTACTGGACTTGGAGACATGTCAACACAAGATGATATTTTCTTTGGCTGCTTTATGTTGCGTGTATAGAGGCTTCCGTGGTGCACACCAGAGGATGTGCTTGGGTACCTTGCTAGGGACCAACCTAGTGCTAGCAATAGTCTTAGGTTGGTTAGGAGGAGGACTAGAAGGTACTGGGTGCATCTGTTCGTGTCGCAGCTTGAACATATTAGGCAATTTTACTCCCTTTACCCAGACCTGAGGCGTTACACGAACAATTTCATCACCATTTGTCATTTGTCGGTTGTCATGTTCGATAAACTTTTGGAGATGGTGCTTTCTGGGATTACCCACAGATATACCAACATGCGTGAGTGTGTTTATGCTGAGGAAAGCCTCCTGGATGAGCTCTACTGTCCATAGTGATATAGCCCGGAACATTTCCAGGCTATGTTTCACTATGGGACCTGCAGAGCACAATGCTATAGGTTGTGGCAGTGTGCTCTGCCTGCACAGACCCACAGAGAACACTGCAGGACTTTAAAAAAAGAAGCAGGAACATATTACTGATCTGCTGACAACTTCTCGCTTCCTTTTTTAAACTCCTGCACTGCCTTGTTTACAGGTTGCCACAGAGACCACCGGCTTGTCAGGAGCTGGCCGATGGTCCCCATGGCAGGGAGAGCTGGTGCCCAGTCGGAGAAAACCTCCAAGCTCTGCTGTTTAACCCTTTATATGCTGGAGTCTATGCGACTGCAGTATGTCCAGGGCTGTCACCATCAGACCCCCGCAATGTGATCAGGGGGTTCTGATGTGGAACTCCCCTAAAAGGACAAAAAATTTTAAAAAGTTTTAAAAAAATAGTAAAAAAATTCTAAAAAAAATAAAATACAAATATCAAGTCACCACCTTCCTTCCTATACTTTGTAAAAAAGGAAAAATTAAAAACAAAATTACACATGTGGTACTCCTGCGTTCGTAATGTCCCAGAGAAATTAGGACATTATTTTACCACCTAATGGTGCAGCCCTCCCCCCCCCTTTTCGTTCCCCCCTTTTAAAAAATCATTTATTGATCAACGTCGCTGCATGAGGGCTTGTTATTTGTGCAACGAGTTGTATTTTTCAATGGTTCTATTTAAAGTACCATATAATATACTGAAAAACTTTTACAAAATTCAAAATAGATTAAATTGAAAATTACACACGAAATTCCACTATCTTTCAGTGCGTTTTGTTTCTACGGAGCACAAACTGACAAAAATGACATGGTAACTTTATTCTACGAGTCAGTACGATTACTACAATGGCAAACTTGTATATATATATTTTTTGCGGTAATACTTGTATTTTTTTCAAAGACATTTAATTTTTTAAAATTATTTTCTGCTGCAACTTCTGCACAGAATAACTTTCATTTTTCCATTAAAGTAGTTGTGCAAGGGCTCATTTTTTGCGGTATGTCCTGTAGTTTACAATAGTACCAATTCGGAGTACATACGACTAGAGATGAGCAGGCACACTCGTCCGAGCTTGATGCTCGTTCGAGTATTAGGGTACTCGAGATGCTCGTTACTCGAGACGAGCACCACGCGGTACCCGAGTCTATTCCATTTCCGTCCCTGCATGTTTATCGCCATTTTCTAGCCAATAGACCTGCAGGGAAGGCATTATAACTTCCTGCTGGGACATGCCAGCCCTCTCTCTTCCCCACAGTAGTGAGTGGCTGGCGAGATCAGGTGACCGCCG
This sequence comes from Eleutherodactylus coqui, assembly GCF_035609145.1. Lineage (NCBI taxonomy): Eukaryota > Metazoa > Chordata > Amphibia > Anura > Eleutherodactylidae > Eleutherodactylus > Eleutherodactylus coqui. The sequence continues at coordinate 197,539,652 of NC_089843.1, read as the reverse complement.
AGTACTTAAACTGGTTCCGCCCGCGGCTCACCTCAGACACATGCTGCCAGGGTTAGGGAAAGTGCTGCTGCTTATACAAGGATAGTGTTAGCGTAGGATCCTGTCTTCAAGAACCCCAACGGTCATTCTTAGGGCTACTCTTCATAGTGTGCATTACTGTTGTGACTGGCTGGGAGCAGTAGTGCACAAATTTTTTTTTTAAGTATCTAGGGCTGTGCAGGCCATTTCAGCTATACTGTTCTGTGTGTGCAGTTCATAAGGCCTATTTCCTTGGGGGGTAAAACTCTGCCATGTTTGGGCGCTCTGATTTCTTCTTGTGTAATACCATCTTTGTGCACCCACAGCATAGGCGAGCCCAAAGAACTCAAAGACTTCCCATTGCAGTGTTGAGCTATCTGACACCTACACAGAATGAATTGTGTGGGGACACATGGATTTCCCATTGCTATGTAACTTGTGGCACCTTGGGTCACACAAGGTGGAGGCTGGGATCGAGCTTGACTCTGGGCCCACTCACGTGCTTCCCACACAGAGTATTGCTGCATTGTGAAGATGTGTAGAAGTGCTGGCACCAGAGTCCCCTTTATGCCCACGTCTGCAGCTCCTGACAATTTTGTGACGGAGGTGGCATGGGATTGAAATTATGATCGCACATTAAATTTATCATCTATTCTCATTAGCATTGTGGGCTATTGGCCACGCTTTCAAAGAGGGTCGTTGCCTGGCCCTGCTAACCCTCTACAGTGTGTGTCTCCGGTTCCTCCTCATCGCTGAACGCTGCGCAGAAAAACTTTCGGGTGTGCTGTGGACACAGGGTCGTGCGAGGGGCTGGACAGCAATGCCAGAATATAATCCAGGAGAAATGGCAGCGGTGTCCCCTGCAGGTGGGGATTCTCTTTGTTTGCAGCTAGTGTGGTGCTTAGCTAAGATGTGCCAGCGCATGTGCCTTGCTGTTTATGGTCTGTCCCAAGTAAATTGTTAGGGGGTGACCGCCAGGCTCTTGCCCCCATTTTGGCTTAATAGTGGGACTTGGGAGCCTCATATGCAGCCATGCATGCTGCCTCTGCTGTTACCTATCTGTTTCTGTGGTGTTTCCATGACTTTCTAATGTTTTCCGGCGTTTTATAAATTATCTTCTATGTGGAGCATCAGCCCCATACAAAAATGCTCGAGTCCCTCATTGACTTCAATGGGGCTCGTTACTCGAAACGAGCTCTCGAGCATTACAAAAGTTCTACTCGAGTACTGAGCACCTGAGCATTTTGGTGCTCGCTCATGTTTACAAACCATGCATTTAAATGGGTCCACAAACAATGGGAGTTGCTTTTAAGTGTCTTAGTGAGCAGCAAAATGAATAGTGAGGATGCTGAGAACTGGGGGGCGGTGGGAAGGAGACAAGCAGAAGAGTTAGAGAAAGCAACCAAGTAAGGGGGTGGGGTCAAGTACTGAGGAGAAGAGAGAGAGGAAGGGGAGGACCAGTCTGCAGCGGGAAGAAGAGAGAAGACGCACACCCTCTGAGCTGAGGGGGGAGGTGAAAATGATTGTTGATTGGAGGTTTAGTTAGTCAAGGAAGTTGTCACAGCTGGTGTTGGCAGAATTAAGGACTTTACATGCCAGCAATGTAATGGAAGGGCTTTTCAGGCCATTATGGGCTTTCTTACACCTTTTACAGTTAGTTATACGTTTTCAAGTTCAGCAAGACAGTCTGTCAATGGCATGGAACTGTTATTTGTTGTATACACGGACACCTCACGTCCCAAATAAATGTAACACAAATTAATGCACAAAAAAGACAACTTTATTAAAGAAATATTTTATAGACAACAAATACGAAAATTTCATTAATTTATATTCAACACTGGATTACATTAAATCAGCCAAAAACGAAATTTAGACAAAAAAAGGGACGAATCCTGACTGATAACACCTCCATGTCCCACCTGTAAAGACAAAACATAAGAATAATTAAAAACAAATGACAAAATCATAAGCAAAACTAACCTACTACAAAACCAGACCCATACAATTAGTGCAAAAATACAACTATAAATACGGCGTAGCATGGTATTGAAGATTAAGGCCATTCGGTTGGAGCGCATCTAATTCAAATATCCAGCGTAACTCCAATCGTTTAAGTAGATCTTCCCTGTTCCCACCTCTGATGTTATGCGGTACGTGATTAATGATGCGATATTTTAGCTGACTAATGGAGTGACTCGTCGCAAAAATGCTTTGCGACTGGGACATCCATTTTACGTGTACGAATAGTACTCTTGTGCTTACTCATTCTGTCCTTCGCCATATTCGTAGTTTCACCTACATACAATAGCCCACAGGGGCAGGTGATAAGATAAATGACGAACGTTGAAAGACAAGAGTACTGATGTTTGATGTTGTACCGTTTCCCCGTGCGTGGATGTGTGAAAAAGGAACCCTTCACTAGGTTGTTACAGCTAGCGCATGAAAGGCATGGGAAATTGCCAACCTTACCCATGGTTGTCGCTGTATTGACTATAGGAGAGCCAGCCTTAGTATGGACCAATTTGTCCCTAAAGTTGGTGCCTCTCCTATAGGCCATCAGAGGAAGCACTCCAAATTCATCAATGTTGGGGTGGCAACTCTTGAGCAGCGGCCAATGTCTGCGAATTACCTGTGAAATTTCTCCACTTCTAGGGCCATACGTATTCACAAACGGTAATCTCGCTAGCTTCTTTTTGGTTGAGGCACTAGTGAAAAGGAGGTCACGGTCTTGTGATTTGGCTTTCACTCTCAGTTCGGTAACCAGATCCTTCGGATAGCCCCTGTCGATAAACTTTTGGCTCATCACAGCCAGACGATCGTCCACATACTCATCATCGACAATACGGCGTATCCTCAGGAACTGGCTCCACGGGAGTGATTTCAATATACCTGGAGGGTGAAAGCTATCAAACCTAAGCAACGTATTGTGATCTGTTGCTTTCACATATTAATCCGTGGTAAGTGCCTCTCCCTGTTTCCGGATAAGAACATCCAGAAACTGGATCTGTTTAAAAGAGAAAGTCAGCGTAAAATTAAGCATAGGATGAATGCTGTTCAAATCATCATGGAAACGCCTAAGACCGTCTTCTGCATCGGTCCAAATGAAGAAAATATCGTCTATATACCTCCACGAAGCCTGGACCGAAGCCCAGGCTGGGGAGGTATATATAGACGATTCCTCCACATCCGCCATATATAAGTTGGCATAAGATGGGACCACATTTGACCCCATGGCGGTACCCCTAATTTGACTGAAGAATCTCCCATCAAAAATGAAGACATTTTTAGACAGCACATCCTCCAACAGGGTCATCACAAAGTTAATGCATCCCGTGGATAGATCCGAGGTTACCAACCTGTTTCTCACCGCTTCAAGTCCTAAATGTTGTTCGATATTGGTGTAAAGCGACACCACATCGAAGGACCCCAAGATGGCATGAGGGGCCACTTTGAGTCCCTTGATCTTCATCAGGAAGTCAGAAGTGTCTTGCACATAAGACCTAGATTCTACAGCAAATCGCCTAAGTACATGATCTAAAAAACGGGAGGAGTTACTGAACAGCGACCCCCTCCCAGACTCAATAGGGCATCCCGGTGGGTCCTCTAAGCGCTTGTGGACTTTTGGTAAGGTGTATAACACCGGTGTTATTGGGAACTTCACGGACAGAAAATCAAATAACCCCTTATCTATAATCCCTCTTAGACGAGCATCATCCAAGAGGAGAAATAGATCTCTTTGATACAGTATATAGCAGTGGGATCCTGAGATAGCAACTCATATGTATCCGTATCAGAAAGTTGTCTCTCTATCTCCAATATATATTTGGCTGTATCTTGTACCCTTTGTATATATGGGGACTTGTTTCTAGTCGAGCCGTGTAGCTTAATTGTAGGTATCTTTAATATACCACTGGTTATCCCGTTCTGCAGGGCCCCTTGGGGCTATATGTCCTGAAAGTACACGTGTGATTGGTGAACTTTGCGCCATTTAGCCTGGGATCAATAGATCGATAGTTGCGGGCTCATGGTACTGAGTAACTAGCGGTGGCATGATTTACTATAGATACACATGACAATGACTATATGCCTGTTGCGGCTTGCGCATGCGCAATATGCGTAATATGTACAGGACACGAGCGGTTCGTGGTTTGCAGTAGGGGGCGTGATTAGTTACGGACATGTGCACTGTTGTCCGCCGGCCCGCTGCTGCACAGGCACACTAGTGTAGTGAATCCTTTTGCCCTTAGTTAAGAAGTGGGCTATGACTAGTTCCGGTCATGCGCATTACAACGTGTGTACAAAGTACTGTTTTTCTACAACATCACCTACTGGTGGCCCCTATTGCAATATTCATTTATATTTACGGGGGAAGCTCCATAATGGGCCGCAGAAAATACAATTGTTCCAAAAATTTGAAGCATGACTTCATGAAGACCCATGCTCTCAAGCTTGATGGATAGATTTGTGAAATGCATCATGGATGGGGCGCCATGATGTCATGACTTTCGTGACTAAAAACAGATAATACAACACAAAAAGTAATCTAAAATGTCAATGCAACACAAACATAAGAAAGGGAAAAAACATACATCAAAGAACGTTTACAATATCAGGACACTAAATAAAGCATTCCAGTATTTAAGGCCAGTATCTACATAAAGATAACTTAAAGGCACATACACAGATAACACATACATATATAAGATAACTTAAAGGCACATACACAGATAACACATACACATACATATATAAGATAACTTAAAGGCACATACATGGCAACCATAGTTCACAGACACAGGGTGACAAACACAGACTCATACAGATATTTATGAACTATTTGGTGGTGGAAAAGCAATCATTTGGAGATAACGTGGTTTTGCAAAAGCAATAACAGTGTGAGCAGGGTAAAAAAATAAACATTAAATTATACTCACTCTTGTGTTGCTGGGCATTGACGTTGAAAGAGCACCAGTGCCGTCTAAACGTTGCTTGGGCTACCTCCTCCCACAACAGGCTCTTTTGGCCTTGATTCTTATATGCGCTGGTGTGCGTATCCCACAACACGGGGCGACTCTCGACAGGGTGGAGCATCTCTCTCTTATCCATGTTTCTTTTTGTATAAATGTCTGCTGTACTTAGGGCTCCTGCCCACGGACGGATTTCCGCCGCATAATAAGCGGCGAAAATCCGCCGCGTTGCCCGCAGTTATTAGGTTCTATTGCGCATGCGCGCCAAAGCATCATGCGAGACAGAAGACGCCGGATCCGCAGGTAAGTATTGGGGTCTCTGGGGGGGCGCCATGATGGGCTCCGCCGCGGAAGTCTGCGGCGGAGCCCATCACGGCTGTGTGCAGCCGGCCTTAAACTACGCTACAAGGAAACTTTTTATAGTGGACGCACTTAGAGGCAGGAAACATACACCCATAATTAATCGAAAACAGTTGTGAACAATTTGAACATCAGAGCTTTTGGTGAATGGAAGTGGCCAGATTTACATATGCTTTAACCCTTTAAGGACCAAGATGTTTTGTACCATAAAGACCTGAGACTTTTTAAGGATTTTACCCATGTGGGGGTTTTACTGCCCTATTTTGTTTCCTTTAGCTACCAAAATTATTTTTACTGTGCTTTTTTTTTCCATGACATATAGGGCAATTTTTTAAATATCTTTTTCAGTGACTTTTTTTTTTCATTTTTAAGTTTATTGAGGGTAAAATGCTCAAAAAATGACATTTTTAACATTTATAATTATTTTTTATTTAGTATATTTATGCTAAAATAAAGTATGGGAATGGATATCTCTATTTGTTTCCGATGTTTTAATATATAATATGTATGGTTTTGGTTTACAGGGCACATACGGCGACGTTTTTTGTTGACGTCGGCTTTGTGGTAATTTCCTTCTTATGTATATTGTTTGTTATGTATATATGTATTGTTGTTTTATTCTGTAATACTGTTCTACTTATGTATGGAATGATGAACCCTGGTCATATAAAACCTCTGGGGGACATTCATTTTTTTAAATTTCTCTTTATTTTTTTATTTGACACTTTCCCACTGCAGCTGGGGCATACATAGGAGCCCCATTTACAGGGGAAAACAACCCCTGCAGTGACATTAGTCACTGGCAGAGCTGGCCGGGGTATAGTATGACCCTCCAACTCTGCTATAGCAGGGAATTCAGGTGGTCACATGACCCCCCGAGCTCCCGGAGCGAAAGTCACACTGTACTTTTACTTTCAATACACAGTGCTCATTGACAAACGCTGTTTTCGTGTGCTAAAGCCACGAGAAAAGATTGCAGGTGTAGTGCTATAAAGATCGTGTGAATGGCTACTTTAAACTACTTTACACGATCGGAGATGCATACTGCGTGCTTTCAAGGCTCCCATAGGAGTGTATGGAAAGCACATAGCAAAGACAGGACATGTCTTACCTTTGTGTGCACCACGGAGCCGACATGCGAGTTTACACCCACGTGTCCTATCTTTTGTTAGGTGTGCTGGTTCAGTCCACCTAACATTCTCTCATGTGAACATTTCTATAGGAACCTACCGGTTCCTATTAGAAGAGCGTTCTGTGTGCTGCCAACAGCCCAGAAACAGTGCTCGTCTGAACAAGCCCTGACTGACAGGCCACATATCACTTTTAGGATTCTTTAGTTACCTCCCCCACACCTCTTGAACTTCAGCCATACAGAGCCATTCTTCTCCTCAAATAGTTGGCTCATCTTTTATCAGCAGAGGCATATTCATCATTGAACTCCATGCCAGGAACATCTCTGGAGCACACGCTCTAACTGTTCATCATTACTGGAGCACACTCCTTGGATCATCCCAGTTGGGCTCCACTGAAAAGCAGTTTTGAAAGCAAAGCGTCAAAATGATAACACCCCGTGCAACAGCTCTGAGCCAGGTTATCCTGGACAGACAGTTGTGCAACATTAAAATGAATGGAGAAGCAGCACAGATGTAGCCGTCAGAATCCACTTCACCATCCAATGATTATTTAGAAGGATGTAAAGACTGATGATAGAATCCTGTAGAAAGTAAGGTATTTTTTAAATTAATAAGTATACATTAATGTTCAGCTTGTTACTATTAATGGATGAATAATTCACACAAACTAGCTTACATCAGCTTCAAACTTTTGGTTCACATGATGCTGGTGCTTGATATGTTCATCACTGCATCTGCTGGAGCATGAGTGCTCTACACTCCAGCAGGTAAATGATTCATTCTATGATGTCACTTATTACTCCTGGAATGATTATACCTATTATACCTCATCCCCTCTCGACTCGATTATTGCAACTCGTTGCTGATCGGCCTCCCCTGCTCCAGACTACCACCTCCAAATCCATCCTGAATGTGACAGCCAGGCTTGTCTTCCTGTCCAGCAGTAACTCGGATGCTACTGCCCTGTGCCAGTCACTGCACTGGCTGCCCGTCAAATACAGAATATAATATAAGCTCCCTACTCTCATCCCGCATTTCAATCCACCACCCAGCCTGCACCCTCTGCTCTGCTAACGAAATAAGACTAAGTGCCCCTCTAATTTGAACCTCTCATTGCCACCTCCAAGACTTCTCCAGAGCAGTACCTGTCCTCTGGAATGCGCTACCAAAAAATATCCAGGCACTCACTGACGCACTAAACTTCAGGCGTGCTCTAAAAATGCACCTCTTCAGGGGGCATACCATATCCCCTAAAGCAAACCCCTCTGTACTCTGCCTGATAACATGCTCCCTGTCCCACAGACTGCAATCCCTGCTAGCTGTAATCAACTGGCACCTGCAGTCATATCGATTCCACCACTCTGCGGCCTGACAATTGTCTGTGTGTATAGCATCCCTCACTCTACACCTCCCCATATCATGCACATCTCCACCCCACCATACAGTGCACATCTCTATCCCCTTTACCTTCTGTATCACCCCATTATTTGTAGCATGTAAGCTCGTTGGATCAGGACCCTTACCCCTACTGTTTCCATCAATTGATTACTTCATGTAACCGAGGTCTTGTTTTATTTCCCCTGTACTGAAAGCGCTGCGGAATATGCTGGCGCAATATAAATAAAGATTATTATTATTGCCTAAGATTGTGTATAATACCAGCCTTACCCATCTTTACATATATTTATTTGCAGTAACAATGTGGAAGGATACTTACAACACGTAATTTTTCTCTTTGCCATTTATAATATTAACCAAAATCCTGACATCTTACCCAATTTTACACTGGGATACCATTTTTATGACACATTCATGTATGAAAAAAGGGCAATACACTATGTTTTACATCTTCTGTCTGGCCCTGATAAGATGATACCTAATTACTCGTGTACAGGCCATGGCCAGCTGGCCGGGATCATCGGAGATCGATACTCATCTACCACTATTCCAGCAGCACAAGTCCTTGGCCTCTATGGATGTCCTCAGGTATTATATCCTCTAGGCATTTATCATCTGGATTGTGTAGAATTGTGGTGTCAATAAGTTGCACTTTAGTGCCAGCAATTCATATTTCTTTTTAAAGGTACATTTTTCCTAAAGTGGACAGGGCTTAGCGCTAGAGGTCGTCATAATTATTACACTAAGCAAGAAGATGGTGTGAATTCTAGCTGGACTATATGCCAGTTCATCGATGCCGTAGGTCTCAGATTCCTTCACTTCTGGCATTTGACACACATGTGAACACAGCCTGTGGGGCGGTGGGGGAAGAACCATATAGAAATATATTTGTGCACAGACTATGTTATGTTATATAGGTTTCTGAAAACGGATACTTGGTGTGGCTTCACAAGAGCATATTTTTGTGCGTACATAGCTGCGCACATAAGTGCGTGAATGCAGGTCCGTGCATTGCCTTCAATGGAGTCGCGGCTGCTGCCAACGGTTCCATTGAAGGCAATGGTCTGCCAGCAGCCCTGAATTGTTTTTCAGGACAGAGCTTTACATATAAGTCCTTCCCCGAAAAAACAGAATTTTAGTGTAAAAAAAATAAATAAAATAATGCACGCATTGTCTTCAGAGGAGCCACAGCTGCTGCCGGCAGCTCAGTTGAAGACAATGGTCTGCCGGCACCCCCGAATTGTTTTTCAGGGAAGGGCCTTAAATATAAGCCCTTCCCTAAAAAACAACTATTTTAGTGTAAAAAAAAAAGAAAAACTTACCTGTCCACCACTGCTGTGTCCCCGCGGGGATGAAGAACAAATCTGCCGAGCTAAGCCCCGCCCCTCCCTGCCACTTGTCCATAGCCAGCAATTGGAGTGGGCGGGACAGAGCAGAACTTAGGCCTGCCCCAGTTCAACCCCCTCCCATTGCAAACACCAGACTGGAGGAGAGAGGCAAAGAGCCAGTGAGGATGAAGAAAGGAGGGGACTGCTTAGATGGAAGCGTATATCAGCTGGGCATGAAAACCCGACTGATATACGCTCATGTAAATAAGCCCTACAGGATTCTATATGAAGAACTCAATGTGAGTATTCACATCTTTGTTTGCAACTCTGCTGCTGCTCTACAATTTTGCATTTTGGGACTCGTAATACAAGGATCCTCAGATCCGGATCCATCTGTAGAGCGTGCAGCATGCATATATTTTTCCTGCTCTCCCAAGAGGAATTTTTTGCGGTGCTGCTGTGACACGTTTGGGGATGATATATAAGTCGTATTAGGCTTTGCTGAAGGCGGGGTCTGATAGGCTGAGTGACATAGCAAACATGGAAGACTTTGTCAGCTACTCCCAACTTTATCATGTGGTGTCGATGGGTGACAGGGGTTTCCCATTCTCTGTCATCCGCTTACATGCTGATCCCATTATGGAAGGTTTTAAATAGAGATGAGCGAGCATACTCATTAAGTACAAATACCCGAGTGAGTAAAGATTCGGGTGGCAGTGGGTGAGAGCGGGGAGTAATGGGAGGGGGGGGGGGATATCTCTCTCCCCCCCCCCCTCCCTCCTGCTCACTCCTGCAACACACTGCTCACCCCTGCCGGAACACAAATCTTTTCTGACGAGCAGGCAGGTACTCGCTAAGGACAATACTCGCTCAAGTATTTGTCCTTAGTGAGTATGCTCACTCAGCTCTAGTTTTAAACTGTTGGGAATGACTACTGCTACTGGCCATTAGAGAAGGAGTCTAAGTGTCAATAGATAGCCCATTACCTGATTGCAGGAGCAGGTACTTTAAACCTGAGCCATATATTTACAGGTCGCAAGCCCAGGACTAAGTTATTTTGATCGCACGTCATCACTAACGGGTTAATAAGTAATTTTTATATAGTTTTGACATTTCTATGGATTACTAGAACATTGGAGTATTACTGACATCTAAGGAATACCATATCAACCTTTGTACACTTCAAGCTACCCTGGTAGGGGGATAAGTAGATGGAGCAATGAAATTTGATCACAATATATAGCAAGAACCTTGCATTATTTAATGTGGTAAGAGTATTGATTATAGGTATGTATACCTCTAATAGTAAATTTATTTTGTGTGCTGTTGCCATTTTTGGATTCTGCTTCTATTGTAATTTTACTCTTGTCCTCCAACTAGCTTTTTCTGCATGTAGTTCCCCCTGACATTAGCAAGAGGAAGTTTACAGGGTCGGGTTGGGACCAGGGGTCAATTGGCATTAGAGTATTCTGGAAAAATGCAATCAGGATAGGGTATGGAGCCAAAGTAGATAGCTCCACGTCCTGTGTAGTGGCTCTAGCTTGTAACTGCAGAGCAGCTCTAATTAAAGTTATTGTCCACTGCACCTGTAATTATGAGCACAGATCACTATACAGGTGTCAAAGCAGCAGCTTCTGCTCCGCCCCTTTTGTATTGCAGTGCCTATTCAGGTGATCAACAGGAATTCTAAGCAGTGAACCCCAGACAATCAACTGTTTATCACCTGTCCTGAGAATAGGTCATCATTAGTATTTCCCTGGAAAACCCCATTAGGGCTCCCTCACACGACCGCTGGCGTTTTTACGTCCACTCGAGCACGCCGTTAAATCACATGAATGAATGTTGATTTTTTTCAACAATGTATGCCAGAGATAATTGCAAAGCATCAAATAGAAGTAAGGGTGAAGTCACACGAACGTATATCAGCTCGGTTTTCACGCCGAGCCGATATACGTTGTCCTCGTGTGCAGAGGGGGGAGGATGGAAGAGCCAAGTGCAGGAACTGAGCTCCCGCCCCCCTCTCTGCCTCCTCTCCGCCCCTCTGCACTATTTGCAATGGGGAGAGGTCGGGTGGGGGCGGGGCTAATTCTCTGAACTTAGCCCCGCCCCGCCTCTTCCCATTACAAATAGTGCAGAGGGGCGGAGAGGAGGCGGAGAGGGGGCCGTGAGCTCAGTTCCTGCTCCTGGCTTGCACACTCGTTTGAGCTTGATGCTCGTTCGAGTATTGGGGTACTCGAGATGCTTGATACTCGAGATGAACACCACACGGTACTCCCAGTCAATTGCATTTCCTTTCCCGCATGTTTAGCGCCAGTTTCTAGCCAATAAACATGCAGGGAAGGCATTACCACTTCCTGCTGGGACGTGCCAGAACTCTGCCCGCCAACAGCAGTGAGTGGCTTGGCCGATCAGGTGACTGCCTAGTACTTAAAATGCTCCCGCCCGCGGCTCACCTCAGATGCATGCTGACAGAGGTTAGGGAAAGTGCTGCTGCTGATATATGGACAGTGTTAGAGTAGGATCCTGTTGTCAAAAACCCCAATGGTCCTTCTTAGGGCTACTCCTCATAGTGTGCATTACTGTTGTGGCTGGCTGGGAGCAGTAGTGCACCATTTTTTTTAAGCATCTAGGCCTGTGCAGGCCATTTCAGCTATACTGTTCTGTGTGTGCAGTGCATAAGGTAGAGTGTAGGGACACAGCTACTTATATGGGGAAAGTTTTACAGCTCCTTCTTAGGACTACATCTCATTGTGCATTATAGTTGTGGCTGGCTGGGAGCAGTAGTGCACCCACTTTTGTTTTACGCATCTAGGGCTGTTCCCAGGCCTTCCAGTTATAGCGTTCTCAGGCTGCAGTGCATTACACTGAGGTAATTTACACCAAACTATTTCAGCCCTGCCACTGTGCAGAGCGTCTCACAATACCCTTTCCTTGGAGGGTTGAGATAGCCGCAGTTACCAGCACTATCCACTGGCTTTAGAGTCGTCTCCCACTCCATACAGCCTCTCTTAGCTACAAGTTTCTGCGAACGGTAAATTACCCCTAGATATCAGTGCAAGACAGCGGGTTAATTTTTTCAAGTCACAGCATTGAGCCTCCACTATCTACAAGTCTCTGTGTGCGGTGAATTAGACACAGTTGTCAGCGCTGTACAGTGGGGTAAATTATTTGGGCCCTGCTCTATTCTTAATCCGCCATGATAAGAAGTGGGGGTAAGGGTCAAGGATATGGACACGGACGCGGGCGTCCAAGTGAGGGTGTGGACACAGGCAGAGTTCCTGGGTGTGGTGAATCACAGCCGGCTGCTGCGGGATTAGGAGAGAGGCAAGTTTCTGGCCTCCCCAGCTTCATATCACCACTTGCGGGTCCGCGTAGTAGACCTTTATGACAAACAGAGCAGTGTGAGCAGGTCCTGTCGTGGATGGCAGAAAACACGTCCAGCAATGAATCGACCACCCAATCTTCTACGCAGTCAACTACTCCCAGCCTAGGGACTGCAACTCTGAATCCTCTGGATGCTCCTCCTTCCTCCTAGCCTCCTCACTCCATTAAAAATTACATATTCTGAGCAGGCAGACTCCCAGGAACTGTTCTCGGGTCCCTGCCCTGAGTGGGAAAAATGGTTCCTCTCTCACCTGAGGAGTTTGTTGTGACCGATGCCCAACCTTTGGAAAGTTCCTGGAATCCGGGTGATGAGGTTGGGGATTTCCGGCAACTGTCTCAAGAGCTTTTTGTGAATGAGGATGATGAGACACTGTTGTCTTTCAGTGAGGTAGTAGTAAGGGCAGTAAGTCTGAGGGAGGAGTGCACAGAGGACAAGGCTTCAGAGGGGGAGGCAAGTACAGCAGCAGGACAGGTTGGAAGAGGCAGTGGAGTGTCCAGGGGTAGAGGCAGGGCAAGAGCAAAGAATCCCCTAACTGTTTCCCAAAGCACCTCCTTGTGGCAAGCCTCCGTGCAGAGGGCTAGGTGTTCAAAGATGTGGATTTTTTTAGTGAGAGCACGGACGACCAACGAACAGTGGTGTGCAACCTGTGCTGCACCAAGATCAGCCGGGGAGCCACCACTTCCACCTTTACCACCACCAGCATGCGCAGGCATATGATGGCCAAGCACCCCACAAGGTGGGAAGAAGGCCATTCACTGCCTCCAGGTCACACCTCTCCCTCTTCCCCTGTGCCACAACCTGCCACACAGATCCAATCCCCCCTCCCAGGATACAGGCACGAGCGCCTCCTAGCCTGCACCAACACCCTTATCTCCACGGCCCCCCACAGCCTTGAGCAATGTATCCTAATGCAGTGCTCAGTTGTCGCTAACACACGAGTTGCAGTGAAAGTGCAAATACGCCGCCACCCACCCGCATGCACAAGCTTTAAATGTGCACATTGCCAAATTAATCAGCCTAGATATGCTACCATACAGGCTATTGGAAATGGGGGCTTTCAAAAACATGAATGCAGTGGCTGTCCCGTGCTACTCGGTCCCCAGTCGCCAATATTTTTCCCAGTGTGCTGTCCCCACCCTACACCAGCACATCTCCCGCAACATATACCGTGCCCTTACCAACTCGGTAACTGGGAAGCTCCACTTCATGACAGACACATGGACAAGTACTGGCAGGCAGGGACACTATCTCTCTGACGGCACATTGGGTGAACTTCGTGGAGGCTGGGACCGAGTCAGAGCCTGGGACCGCTCACATGCTACCCACGCCGAGGATAGCGGGTCCTACCTCGGTGCTGGTTTCTGCGTCGTATTATGCCACCTTCTCGACCCCCCCCTCCTCCTCCGCCGCCTCTCAATTAAGAAGTGTGAGCATGTCCCCAGCAGTCAGTAGCGTGCGGCGTGGCCGCACAGCTGTGGGCAAGCCTCAGCAAGCTTTGCTGAAACTAATGAGCTTAGGTGTTGGAGCACACCGACCTCTGGCTTTCGTTGCTGAGCCTCCAACTGGGCATGGTCTTGTGTGACAACGGCTGTAACCTGGTGGTGGCTCTGCAGCTTGGCAGCCTCACATACGTGCCATGCCTGGCCCACGTCTTCAATCTGCCCATTCCGCGGTTTCTGAAAAACAACCCCCACTTGTCTGACCTGCTCGGCAAGGTGCCCCGCGTGTGCGCACATGTCCGCAAGTCCAACACAGATGCTCTCACCCTCAGGACACAGCAACATCGGTTTCAGCTGCCAGAGCATCGACTGCTGTGTGACGTGCCAACTCACTGGAATTTTATGCTGCACATGTTGGCCAGGCTTTACAAGCAGTGTAGAGCAATTGTAAAATACCAGTTGTAACATGGCCGGCGAGGTGGTAGTCAGCCTCCACAGTTGTTTACAGAGGAGTGGGCATGGATGGCAGACATCTGCAGGTCCTCAGAAACTTTGAATAGTCTACCCAAATGGTGAGCGGCGATGCGGCCATCATTAGCATTACCATCCTGCTGCTTTGCCTGCTGAGAAGTTTGCTACTAAGCATAAAGGCCAACGTTTTGTGGTTAGAACAGGAGATGGGGGATGACAGCATGTCGCCTGATAGCCAAACCACCATCATGTCTATATCTCAGCGTGTTTTGGAGGAGTAGGAGGAGGGGAAGAGAGAGGAGGAGGAGAAGGGGGAAGAAACTGCTGGCCACACTGCAGAGGGCACCCATGCTTCTTGCCTCTCATCTGTTCAGCGAGTATGGGCTGAGGAGGAGGAGGAGGAGGATCATGAAAGTCATCCTCCTAGTGAGAACAGCGATGTGTTGCATACTCGAACTCTAACACATGGCTGACTTCATGTTAGGCTGCCTTTCCCGTGACCTATGCGTTAGACGCATTCTTGCCAACACTGATTACTGGATGTATACCCTTCTCAACCCACGGTATAAGGAGAATCTTTCCACTCTCATTCCCGAAGAGGAAAGGGGTTAGAGACTGATGCAATACAACAGGGCCCTGGTGGAAAAAGTGATGCTAAAGTTCCCATCTGACAGCGCTAGCGGTAGAAGACGCAGTGCCAACTAGCAGGGGAGGCACGGGGATCAGACAGCATGTCCAGCTCAGGCAGGGGAACACTCTCCCAGGCCTTTGCCAGTTTTATGGCAGCCCAGCAAGACTGTGTCACCACTCCCCAGTCAAAGCTGAGTCGAAGGGGGCACTGTAAAAAGTTGGTGAGGGAGTACGTAACCGATCGTACCACCGTCCTCCGTGATGCCTCTGCTCCATACAACTGTTGGGTGTCAAAGCTGAACATATGGCATGAACTTGCGCTGTACACCCTGGAGGTACTGGCCTGCCCTGCCCCTAGTGTCTTGTTAACCCCTTAATGACACGGCCTATTTTGGCGTTGAGGACCAAGCGATTTTTGGGTATTTTTCCATCTCCATTTTTCAAAAGCCATAACTTTTTTTTTTTTCCGTGGACGCGGCCGTATAAGGGCTTGTTTTTTGCGTGGCGATCTGTAGTTTTTAGCGGTGCCACTTTTGGGTATATAGACAGTATCGTAAAATTTTTTTTTTTTTTTTTTAATGATAACAGGGAGAGAAAACGCATCAATTCTGCCATAGATTTTTTTTTTTTTTTTTACAGCGTTAATCATGCAGCATAAATGACACACTAAATTTTTTCTGCGGGTCGGTATGGTAACAACGATACCAAAATTGTTATATTTTTTTTAGGTTTTTACACTTTTTTGCAATAAAACCCCCTTTTTTTGGAAATCTTTTTTTTTTCTCTATAGCTGCATTCAAAGTCATGTAACTTTTTTATTTTTCTATGTACGGAGCTCTTTAAGGGCTTATTTTTTGCGAGACGAGCTGTAGTTTTTATTGGTACCATTTTGGGAAATGTACGGCTTTTTTGATCATTTTTATTGCATTTTTTGTGGGGCAAAATGCTAAAAATTAGCATTTTGCCTCTGTTTTTTAGCGTTTTTTTTTACGCTTTTTGTCGTACAAAATAAAAGGCGTGTTCAACTTTTCGTACATGTCGTTACGGACGCGTCAATATCCAATATGTGGGGTTTTAGTTTTTTTTCCCTTTTTTAATGCTAATATTAGAAAAAGCATAAAAAAGGGGTTTTTTACATTTTTTTTTTTACATTTTTCTTTTTTTTACACTTTTCTTTTCTTTTTTTTATACTATTTGAGTCCCTCTGAGGGACTTACATCACTGTGCCTATGATCGCTGTCATAAGGCATGGCATAGCTACTGCTCTGCCATGCCTTATCGCTCGTACAGCGATTATAGGCACAGGCAATACAGGACGCCTGTGTCTGGCGTCCTGTTGCCATGGTGACAGGCCGGGCTCTCGCGATAACATCGCGAGTTCCGGCCGGAGACACACGGGGATCGCGATCCCTTTGTGAACTCTTTCCCTGCCGCGATCTACTTAGATCGCGGCAGGGAAGGGGTTAACAGCGGCGGGCGCATCTCCGATGTCCCCCCGCTGTTGGAGCTGGACGCCGGCTGTGACTGACAGCCGGCTCCCGCTGCGGGATAGCGCGGGATCTTATGTGATCCCGTGCTATCTCCAGGACGTACCAGGTACGTCATGTTGCGGGAAGTATCCCGCTACCATGACGTACCAGGTACGTCCAGGAGCGGGAAGGGGTTAAAGATGGTGTTTAGTGCAGCTGGGGGAGATCATCACGGATAAGCGTACCCACCTGTCTACTGCTAGCGCTGACATGCTTACACTCATAATGATGAACAAAGGCTGGATTTTCCCAGACTTCTCTCCTCCCTTGGTGAAAAGCAGTGGATCCTAAAGATTCTTTTAGCTGCAACAGGAGAAATATGCATCCTCTATCACCCCAAAAAAGGGAAGAAGTAGCTTGGTCTATCCCTTTCGGATATTCCTCCTCCTCATAAAACAGCATGTAATCACGCTGAACCGCCAATGTTTCTGCGGTCCAAAAGATTCTGTTAAAACTAATGTTTTTGGAGGGCTGCCTCCAGGCTCTGTTACAAATTAACCAATGACGAGCTGTATCTTTAAAAAATGCTTATGGTTTTCACCTGCCCTCGGGGTAAAGTAATTTTTCAGGGGAACACTTGTACTCTTGGTACACCAATGCTTCAGGGGTTCACCCATACAATTGCTACAGAAATGTTTATCCGGGGTTCGCCTATACAATTGCTACAGAAATGTTACTTGGGTCCGCCTATACACTTGCTACTGAAAGGTTTGAGGGTTTGACCTTTACACTTGCTACTGAAAGGTTTGAGGGGCTCGCCTATACACTTGCTACAGAAATGCTTCAGGGGTTCGCCTATACTCTTGCTACAGAAATGTTTCAGAGGCCTGCCTATACTATTGATACAGAAATGTTTATCCAGGGTTTGTTTCTACTATTGCTACAGAAATGTTTCAGGGGTCTGCCCATACACTTGCTACTGAAAGGTTTCAGGGGTTCGCCTATTTACTTGCTACAGAAAGGTTTGAGGGGTTCACCTTTACTCTTGCTACATAAATGCTTCAGGGTTCGCCTATACTGTGGGTGCACAAAGGTTTCTCATAGCAGTGTTAAGCTGTCTGGTAGAAATACACTGAATGACTTGGGCAGAAGTGTGGGACGAGGTCCTGGGCAAGGTGAAACTCTGCCATGTTTGGGCATTCTGATTTATTCATATTTAATACTGTACCTGTGTTTCACTGGCTCACCTTTGCTGACGGTGCATAAAGGTTTCCCAGCGCGGTGTTCAGCTATCTGGCACAATTGCACTGTATGACTTGGGTAGGGTGCAGATGGCTTTCCCATTGCGTTGTTCATCTATCTGACACATACACAGAATGAATTGTGTTGGGACATATGGGTTTCCCATAGCTATGTAACTTATGGCACCTTGGGTCACACAAGGTGGAGGCTGGGACTGAGCCTGACCCTGGGCCCGCTCACGTGCTTCCCACACAGAGGATTGCAGGTCCTGCCTCGGTCAGGGTTTTTCGGGCTTATTATGCCACTTCCTCCTCCTGCTTGGGGTCTGGGGATCAGTGCTGGTCGACATGTATTTGCCCTTGTGTTACCACAGTTATCTGAGACACTGGTTTGGACCAATCAAAAGAAGTGTAACTCATTTAATGAGACGTTCACAGCAGTACTAGCATCCGAGTCTGCTTTATGCCCATGATTGCTGAGCGTGTGGGCAGAGGCAAAGGTCCGGGGGGAAAGGGTGCAACTGCGCAAGGTTTGGCTTGTGAAACTTCTTTGTGGTTCATTCAGTCTTTGGAGCAATAAAAGCAACCCTAACTGATTTATTGAGACGTTCACGGTAGTACTAGCATCCGAGTCCGCTTTATGCCCACGATTGCTGAGGATGTGGCCAGCAGCAGAGGTTTTTGGGGGGGCAACTGCGCTAGGTTTCGCCTGTGGATCTTATTTGTGGTTCATTCAGACTTTGGAGCGACGAAAGGAACTGTAACTGACAGCACATTGGGTCAACCAGGTGGAAGCTGGGACCGAGTCTGGCCCTGGGCCTGCTCACGTGCTTCCCACACAGAGTATTGTGGGTCCTACCTCAGTCATGGTTTCTCGGACTTATTATGCTACCTTCTCCTTAGGGTCTGGGGATCAGCATTGGTCGGCATGTATTATATCTCGTGTTACAAATTACCACAGTTATCTAAGATACTGGATTGGAGCGTTCACAGGAAGCATAACTGATTAAATGAGACGTTCACAGGGTCGTGCAGAGGGAAGGGGGGGGGGGGTAGGACAGCAATGCCAGCATGTAACGCAGGAGAAGAAGCAGGGGTGTGACACGCAGGCGGTGATTGTCCTTGGTTGCAGCTAATGTGGTGCTTAGCCAAGATGTACCAGCGCGTGTGCCTTGCTAATGAGGGGTTGTCTGAAGTAAATTGTTAGGGGGGGTGACGCCAGACTCTTGCCCCCATTTTGGCTTAATAGTGGGACCTGGGAGCCTCAGATGCAGCCTTGCATGCTGCCCCTGCCATTTCCTATCCCTTTATTTGTTCTTTTCATGATTTTCTGATGTTTTCAGGTGTTTCACACAACCTCCCCCATGCGGAGCATCGGTCAGCTTGAAAAATGCTCGAGTTCCCCATTACTAGAAACGCGCTCTCAAACATTACGATAAGTTCAACTCGAGTAACGAGCACCCGAGCATTTTGGTAGTCGCCCATCTCTAATTCCAGGTTTAAATCTTTAGGAAAAAGCGTATCTAAGACAAAAATCCATTTGTTTTCTCTTGTACCCTGGTCATCTCCTCTAATGCATGGGAAGACGTAATCAATCACCTCAGATTTACATGTTCCGACATGCCTCTCTCAGTTTTAGATCCAGGAAAAGAAATGATGAAACATGCACAGACATTAATAGTGATTGTCCTATAAATAGTATGCTGCCACCTAATGGGTTTAAATGTGACAAAAGACGTGAAAGTTTTATGGTCTCTAAATTGATGTTAGGGGGTCAGCAGGCCAGTGTGTTACCTCTGCTCAGGGTTTCTCATATCTCATATTTTCCACTGATGCAGAAAACTTTGAAGATTCATTCAGTTTTCGATAGTATCAAAAATGGTTATAAATAGAGATGAGGGAGCACCGAAATGCTCGGGTGCTAGTTGCTCAAGTCGAACTTTTCGTAATACTCGAGAGCTCGTTTCGGGTAATGAACCCCATTGAAGTTAATGGTCGACACGAGCATTTTTGTATGGGACTGATGCTCCGCATAGGTCATGACTTGTCAAACACCAGAAAACATCAGAAAGTCATGGAAACGCCACAGAAACAGATAGGGAAGGGCAGGGGTAGCATGCATGGCTGCATCAGAGGCTCCCAGGTCCCACTATTAAGCCAAAATGGGGGCAAGAGTCTGGCGTCACCCCCCTAACAATTTACTTCAGACAACCCCTCATTAGCAAGGCACACGCGCCAGCACATCTTGGCTAAGCACCACACTACCTGCAACCAAGGACAATAAGGACAATCACTGCCTGCGGGGGACACCGCTGCCTCTTCTCCTAAGTTACATGCTGGCATTGCTGTCCAAAGCCCCCCCCCGCATGACCCTGCATCCACAGCCCACACAAAAGTTTCCCTGCGCAGCGTTCAGCTGCCCTCATGCCACACGCTCGCTTCATAGCCACACTACCCACATGTCGATATATAAGTGCGTCTGCGATGAGGAGGAGCCGGAGACACACACTGCAGAGGGTTGGCAGGGCCAGGCAGTGACCCTCTTTGAAAGTGTGGGCGATAAATTGACGTATGATCGTCATTCCAATCCCGTGCCACCTCCATCACAAAATTGTCAGGAGCCGCAAACGTGGGTATAAAGGGTACTCAGATGCCAGCACTTCTATACATCTCCACAATGCAGCAATACTCTGTGTGGGAAGCACATGAGTGGGCCCAGGGTCAGGCTCAGTCCCAGCCTCCACCTTGTGTGATCCAAGGTGCTGTGAGTTAAATAGCAATAGGAAATCCATGTGTCCCCACACAATTCACTCTGTGTAGGTGTCAGCTCAACACCGCTATGGTAAGTTTTGAGTTCCTTGGGCTTGCCTATGCCAGTGCACAAAAATGGTATTACAAAAGAAGAAATCAGAGCACCCAAACAGGACATAGTTTCACTCCGCCAAGGACCTCGGCCCACCATTCTGCCCTAGTCAGTCAGTGTGTTTGTGCCAGACAGGTAAAACAACGCAATGAAAAGTCATTGTGCACCCACAGCATAGACGAGCCCCTGGAACCCAAGAAAAGTATTACACATAAAGAAATCAGAGCACCCAAACAAGGCAGTTTCACCCTGCCAAGTATCTCAACCTCGGCTCACACCCTCAAAAATCGTGGGCATAAAGCGGACTCGGATGCTAGTGCAGCTGTGAACGTCTCATTAATGCAGTAATGCTCCTTTTGTTTGGCCCAGTGTCTCAGAGAAAATACATGTTGCCCAGCACTGATCCTCAGACCCCACGCAGGAGGTGGCGTAACAAGGCCAAGAAACCATGACCGAGGCAGGATCCGCAATAGTCTGTGTGGGAAGCATGTGAGCGGGCCCAGGGTCAGGCTCGGTCCCAGCCTCCATCTTGTGTGACCCAAGGTGCCGCGAGTTACATAGCAATTAGAAATCCATGTGTCCACACACTATTCATTCTGTGTAGGTGTCAGATAGCTCAACACCGCAAGGGGAAGTCTTTGAGCTCCGTGGGCTTGCCTATGCTGTCAGTGCACAAAGATGGTATTACACAGGAAGAAATCAAAGCGCCCAAACATAGCAGAGTTTCACCCCGCCAAGGACTTCAGCCTCAGACCACATTTCTGCCCTAGTCAGTCAGTGTATTTGTGCCAGATAGGTAGAATATCGCGATGGGAAGTCTTTGTGCACCC
The DNA here is from genome assembly GCF_035609145.1 of Eleutherodactylus coqui. Lineage (NCBI taxonomy): Eukaryota > Metazoa > Chordata > Amphibia > Anura > Eleutherodactylidae > Eleutherodactylus > Eleutherodactylus coqui. Next base: position 197,518,117 of record NC_089843.1, on the reverse strand, counting down.
ACAGTATAGGCAGACCTCTGTAACATTTCTGTAGCAAGAGTACAGGCGGACCCCAGTAACATTTCTGTAGCAAAAGTATAAGCAGACTCCAGTAATATTTCTGTAGCAAAAGTATAGGCAGACCCCAGTAACATTTCTGTAGCAAGAGTATAGGCGAACCCCTGAAACTTTGGTGTACCAAGAGTATAGGCGGACTCCAGTAACATTTCTGTAGCAGAAGTATAGGCAGACCCCAGTAACATTTCTGTAGAAAAGGTAGAGGCGGACCCCAGTAACATTTCTGTAGCAGAAGTATAGGCAGACCCAAGTAATATTTCTGTAGCAAGAGTATAGGCAGACCCCTGAAACATTGGTGTACCATGAGTGTAGGCGAAGGCTGGAAAAATTAGTTAGATAACAGTATAGGTGAGGGCCAGAAAAATAAGTGTACCAAGAGTATAAGTGTACCCCTGAAAAATTGCTCAACCGAGAGGGCAGGTGAAACCCATAAATATTTTTTTAAAGATACAGCTCGCTGTTGCTTAATTTGTAAGAGAGCCTGAAGGCAGCCCTGTGGAAAAAACAGGTTTCTGTTAAAGTATCACTACTTTTGAAACTTTGAAAACTTGTAAAAAAAATTGTAAGCAGAGCCTTTTGGGCCGCTGAAAAATTGGCAGTTCAGCATGATGACATGCTGTTTTAGGAGGAGGAGGAGTAATAATATTCGAGAATGATTGACAAAACTAATTCCCCCTTTTATTCCAGTGATAGCGAATGCTTTTTTTGTCCGGTTTCAGCGAAAAGAATCTTTAGGTTCCGCTGTTCTCCAGCGGTGGAGTAGAGAAGTCTGGGTAAATCCAGTCTTTGTTTATTTTTATGAGTGTAAGCATGTCGGCACTGGCAGTTGACAGGCGGATACGCTTATCTGTGATTCCCCCAGCTGCACTAAACACCCTCTCTGACAAGATGCTAGAGCAGGCCAGGCCAGCACCTCCAGGGCGTACAGCACAAGTTCGTGCCATGTGTCCAGCTTTGACACCCAATAGTTGTATGGAGCAGAGGCATCATGGAGGACAGTGGTACGATCGGCTACGTACTCCCTCACCATCTTTTTACAGTGCTCCCTCCAACTCCCCTTGACTGGGGAGTGGTGACAGTCTTCCTGGGGAGCCATAAAGCTGGCAAAGGCCTTGGAGAGTGTTCCCCTGTCTGCGCTGGATATGCTGCCTGATCCTCTCGCCTCCCCTGGTACTTGGCCCTCAGAACTGTGTCTTCTGCCACTAGTGGTGTCAGATGGGAAGTTTAGCATCACTTTTTCTACCATGGCCCTGTGGTATTGCATCACTCTTGTACCCCTTTCCTCTTCGGGAATGAGAGTGGAAAGGTTCTCCTTATACCATGGGTCGAGAAGGGTGTACACTCAGTAATCCATGCTGGCCAGAATGCGTCTAACGCGAGGGTCACGAGAAAGGCAGCCTAACATGAAGTTAGCCATGTGTGCCAGGGTACCAGTATGCAACACATCGCTGTCCTCATTAGGAAGATATTTTTCAGGATCCTCCTCCACAGCCCATACACAGTGAACAGATGAGAGGTAAGCAGCATGGGTACCCTCTGCAGTGTGCCCAGCTGTCTCTTTCCCCTCCCCCTCCTCCTCCTTCTCCTTCAAAACGCGCTGAGATATAGACATGAGGGTGGCCTGGTTATCCCCATCTACTGTTCCAACCGCAAAGCGTCGGCCTTTATGCTCTGCAGCGAACTTCTCAGCAGGCAAAGCAGTGGGATGGTAACGCTAATGATTGCAGCATCGCCGCTCACCATCTGGGTAGACTCCTCAAAGTTTCCGAGGACCTGGCAGAAATCTGCCATCCAGGCCCACTCCTCAGTAAAGAATTGAGGAGACTGACTACCACTACGCCTCCCATGTTGGAGTTGGTATTCCACTATTGCTCTACGCTGCTCATACAGCCTGGCCAACATGTGAAGGGTAGAATTCCACCGTGTGGGCAAGTCGCACAGCAGTCAGTGTGGGAGCTCAGCAGCAAAAACCAGAGGTCGGTCTGATCTGTCAGACCCTGCAACAGTTCGGGGGCCGTGTGCCTCTTGTCACCTAAGCTGATTAGTTTTAGCACGGCCTGCTGATGCTTGCCCACCGCTGTGCTGCCGCGCCATGCGATACCGACTGCTGGCGACGTGCTTACACTTCTTAATTGAGAGGTAGAGGTGGCGGAGGAAGAGGGGGAGGGTTTGGAGGAGGTGCAGATACCAGCACCGAGGTAGGACCCACTATTCTGGGTGTGGGTAGGGCATCAGCTGTCCCAGGCTCTGACTCGGTCCCAGCCTCCACCAAATTCACCCAATGTGCTGTCAGGGAGCTATAGTGGCCCTGCCCGCCAGTACTTGTCCACGGGTCCATGGTTAAGTGGACCTTCCCGGTAACCGCGTTGGTAAGGGCACAATTAATGTTGCGGGAGATGTGCTGGTGTAGGGCTGGGACGGCACAACAAGAAAAATAGGGGCGACTGGGCACCGAGTAGCGCTGGACCACCGCCGCCATCCTGTTTTTGAAAGCCTCCGTTTCCACAAGCCTGTACGGCAGCATCTCCAGGCTTATTAACTTGGCAATGTGCACGTTTAAAGCTTGTGCATGTGGGTGCATGGCGGCGTATTTGCGCTTTCGCTCCAACGCTTGTATTAGCGACAGCTGAACGCTGCACTGAGAGACATTGCTGGATGGGGTGAAGGACAGTGGAGGTGAGGGTGTGGGTGCAGGCCGGGAGGCACTCGTGCCTGTGTCCTGAGAGGGGGTCTGGATCTGTGTGGCTGGTTGGGGCACAGGGGAAGAGGCAGTGGTATGACCTGAAGGCGGTGAAAGGCCTTTGTCCCACCTTGTGGAGTGCTTGGCGATCATATCCTGCGCATGCTGGTGGTGGTGATGCTGGTAGTGGTGGCTCCCTGGCTGATCTTGGTGCGACACAGGTTGCACACCACAGTTCGTCAGTCCTCCGCACTCTCACTGAAAAACATCCACACCTTTAAACACCTAGCCCTCTGCACGGTGGCTTGGCGTGAGGGGGTGCTTTGGGAAACAGTTGGGGGATTCTTCACCCAGGCCCTGCCTCTATCCCTGGCCACTCCAATGCCTCTTCCAACCTGTCCTGATGCTGCACTTGCCTCCCCCTCTGAAGCCCTGTCCTCAGTAGGCTTAACAAACCAGGTAGGGTCAGTCACCTCATCGTCCAGCTGCTCTTCCTCCGAATCCTCCGTGCACCCCTCTCTCGGACTTACTGCCCTTACTACTACCTCACAGATAGACAACTGTATCTCATCATCATCATCCTCCTCACCCACTAAAAGCTCTTGAGACAGTTGCCGGAAGTCCCCAGCCTCATCACCCGGACTCCGGGAACTTTCCAAAGGTTGGGCATCGGTCACGACAAACTCTTTAGGTGAGAGAGGAACCAGTGTTTCCCACTCATGGCAGTGACCCGAGAACAGTTCCTGGGAGTTTGCCTGCTTAGAATATGTCATTTTCATGGAGTGAGGTGGCTGGGAGGAAGAGGGAGCAGCAGCCAGAGGATTCAGAGTTGCAGTCCCTAGGCCGGGAATAGTGGACTACGTAGAAGACTGGGTGGTCGATACATTGCTGGATGCATTTTCTGCCATCCACGACAGGACCTGCTCACACTACTCTGTAATAAAGGTCTACCACATAGACCCATAAATTGTGATATGAAGCTGGGGACCCGAGAAACTTGCCTCTCTCCTAATCCGCAGCAGCCGGCTGTGATTCACCTGGACCAGGAACTCGGCCTGTGCCCACACCCTCACTTGGACGTCCGCGTCCACGTCCTCAACCCTTACCCCTACTCCTCATCATGGCGGATTAAGAATAGAGCAGAGCCCAAATAAATTACCCCACTGTACAGCACTGACAACTGTGGCTTAATTCACCGCACACAGAGACTTGTAGATAGCGGAGGCTCTATGCTATGAATTGAAAAAAATTAACCCGCTGTCTTGCACTGATACCTAGGGGTAATTTACTGCTCGCAGAGACTTGTAGATAATAGAGGCTGTGTGGAGTGGGAGAAGACTCTAAAGCCAGTGGATAGTGCTTTTAACTGCGGCTATCTCAACCCCACCAAGGAAAGGGTATTGTGAGACGCTCTGCACAGCGACAGAGCTGAAATACTTTGCAGTGGCCCCAGTAATACTACAGTACTGTTTAGCAGTGAGACCTCTGTCTAATTCACTGCAAACACAAAACGGTATAAATGAAATCGTTCGCAGTAGGCTAGGAAATATTTGAGTGCAGTTTCACGGTGAGAGCTGGTTGTACGACACAGCAGCCTGAGAACGCTATTACTGAGAGGCTGCTAACAGGCCTAGATGCGTGATACAAAAATTGAAGCACTGCAACACCCAGCAGGCCCCAACTAAAATGCACACGGTCAGATGTAGCTAAAACGAAGGAGCTTTAGGGTTTTTGCACGGAGGATACGGACTGTATAGTGTATATAACTTTCCCTATACAAGTGGCTGTGCCCCAACACTCTGTCTAATTCACTGCAGACAGAGAACCATATTAATTAAGTCGTTCGCAGCAGGCTAGGAAATATTGGAGTGCTGTTTCACGGTGAGAGCGGGATTGTACAGCACTGCAACCTGAAAAAGCTATTACTGAATGGCTGCGAACAGGCCTAGATGCGTAATACAAAAATGGATGCACTATAACTCCCAGCAGGCCACAACTAAAATGCACATGGTCAGATGTAGCTAAAAGGACCATTGGGGTTCTTGAAAACAGGATCCTACACTAACACTTTCCTTATCTCAGCAGCACTTTCCCTATACTCTGTATAATAGACTGCAGACTAAGAACGCTATAGATGTAATGGCCTGCACAGCCCGAAATGGAAAAAAAAAAGAAATGGTGGACTACTGCTCCCAGCCAGCCAAAACAGTAATGCACACGGTCAGATGTAGCCTTAAAAAGGACCGTTGGGGCTCTTGAAGACAGGATCCTACACTAACACTTTCCCTGAATGAGCAGCAGCATTTTCCCTATCCTCTGCCAGCGTGTCTGAGGCGAGCCGCGGGCGGGACCGCTTTAAGTACTCGGCGGTCACTTGATCTCGCCAGCCACTCACTGCTGGGAGGTGGGATAGGGCTGGCACATCACAGTAGGAAGTGGTAATGCCTTCCCCGCATGTCCATTGGCTAGAAAATGGCGCTAAACATGTGGGGAAGGAAATGGAATTGACTCGAGTACCGCGTGGTGTTCGTCTCGAGTAAGGAGCATCTCGAGTACCCTAATGCTCGAACGAGCGTGCTCACTCATCTCTACAATTAACTAATCGTGCTATATAAGATGCTGTACGTCTACTAATAAACAGAGTCAAGGAAGACTTTTTACACTGACAGTCCGTCTCGGTGTCAAGTTCTTTTGTGCATGCACAATCTCTGAGGGTTAATCGGGAAGGGTGCAAACATTCCTACTGATTATGCCGTGGACTCCAAAAATAAATCCACGACAAACTTCCCGATGTTGTACAAACATGAAATTTGGGATGATCATTCTTTAGGTCCTAAATAGGAAAAGTAAAGGGGTCACAACTTGACTATTCAATGCTATGTGCAAAAGAACTGCCACTCCTATAACTTCCTGGTGTCCTGTAAACATTCAATTTGGCAAAACCATTCTTTAGGTTCTATATAGGAAAAGTAAAGAGGTCACAACTAGAGATGAGCGAGCATACTCGTCCGAGCTTGATGCTCGTTCGAGTATTAGGGTGTTCGAGATGCTCGTTACTCGAGACGAGCACCACGCGGTGTTCGAGTCAATTACATTTCCTTCCCTGAAAAATTTGCGCCATTTTCTGGCCAATAGAAATGCAGGGAAGGCATTACAACTTCCTCCTGTGACGTTCCAGCCCTATCCCACCCCCCTGCAGTGAGTGGCTGGCGAGATCAAGTGACCGCTGAGTATATAAAGTGACGCCGCCTGCGGCTCGCCACAGACGCACCCTGGCAGAGATTAGGGACAGTGCTGCTGCTGCTGATATTATAGGGAGAGTGTTAGCAAGAACCCCAACGGTCCTTCTTAGGGCCACAGCTCACCTAGTGCACTACTGTTGTGGGTGCTGGGAGCAGTTGTGCATTTATTTATTTTTTTTGGTATATCGGGCGTGCAGCTCCATTACAGCTATAGCGTTCTCAGGCTGCAGTCTGTACTACGTAGTATAGGGGAAGTATTGGTGAGGCAGGGACAGTGGTAGTGTGGAATCCTGTCTACAACAATCCCAACGCTCCTTCTTAGGGCTACCTGTGCATTTAACTCCATGGTTGCTGGGAGTTGTAGTATTCTCAGCATTGCACTGCAAGGCCTAAGTCCAGCCTTCAGTGTCAATTTTTGCTAGGGGCAGGTAGTGTAACGTTAGCGCTCTCTGCCTCCAAGTGCACGTTTAGAAAGCACTAATATTTTTCACCGCAATACCACAGGGCCATGGTGGACAAACTGATGGTAAACTTCCCATCCGACAGCACTAGTGGCCGAAGGCGCAGTTCCGAGGGCCAAGTTGAAAGGGAGGCGCATAGATCAGGCAGCTTGTTCAGCGCAGGCAGGTGAACACTCTCCAAGGCCTTTGCCAGCTTTATGGCTCCCCAGCAAGACTATGTCACACCTCCCCAGTCAAGGCTGAGTCGGAGGGAGCACTGTAAAAAGAAGGTGAGGGAGTACGTAGCCGATCGTACCACTGTCCTCCGTGACGCCTCTGCTCCATACAACTACTGGGTGTCAAAGCTGGACACGTGGCACAAACTTGCGCTGTATGCCCTGGAGGTGCTGGCTTGCCCTGCGGCTAGCGTCTTGTCAGAGAGGGTGTTTAGTGCAGCTGGGGGAATCACGGACAAGCGTACCCACCTGTCAACTGACAGTGCTGACAGGCTTACACTCATAAAGATAAACAAAGCCTGGATTTCCCCAGACTTCTCTTCTTCACCAGCGGACAGCAGCGGTACCTAAAGATCTTTGTCAATCTGTATGATACTTGTCCTCCTCCTGCTCCTCCTCCTGAAACCTCACATAATCACCCCAATTTTTCTGTGGCCCAAAAGGCTCATATAACTTTTCTAAACAATATTTATACATTTGAATTCTCATTAAAGCATTGAAACTTCCACCTGAACCAATTTTTATTTTGGCTGGGCTGCCTCCAGGCCTAGGTAGAAATTAAGCCACAGTAAGCTAAGCGATTAATGGGTTTCACCTGCCCTCTGGGTTGGGCACGGGCAAGTTGTCTGGGGTACATTTGTACTGTCGGTACACCAATTTTTCGGGCCCTCGCCTACATTGTAATCCAAGTAATTTTTATGGGCTTCGCCTGCACTCATGGTGCACCACTGTGTCTGGGGTTGGCCTACATTTTTGCTACAGAAATGTAACTCTGTTCTGCCTACCTATACTTCTGCCACAATAATGCTACAGGGGTCTGACTACACTTCTGCAACAGAAATGTAACTTCGGTCTGCCGATACTTCTGCTCCAGAAATGTTACATTGGTTTGTGTATACTGTTACTATTGTAATGTTACTGATACTTGGCTCTGCCCATACTGCTTCCTGGTTCCGGAGCGCGGGGGTTCTTTTTTCTTGTTTGCAATTTTGGATATTTGAAGCCCATGCGAGGGCTTTCTACCCCGGAACGTCTCTCTTAGGATTGAGGACCAGGTTCCTTTTTGATAAGCTATCGTGGAAACGGGGTCCCGGTGGCACCTTTGTGCAGAGGGGTCCGCTGTGCACCAGGTGAGTGGAAACTCACCATTTATTATATTTGATTTTTTTTTTTTTATTATTATATGTGAGGCACTGAGATTCTGTTTTTCCTTAAACGGAAATGTTACTGGGGCATGTCTATACTACTATAACTGAAATGTAACTAATACTGGGCTGTGCCCATACTGCTTCAATGTAAATGTTACTGGGGCCTATCTATACTGCTACTACTGAAATGTTACAAATGCTGTACTCTCCCTACACTGCTGCAAGGGAAATGTGAATTTGCTGCTTTGCCCATACTGCTTCTACGTAAATGTTACTGGGGCCTGTCTATTCTGCTACTACTGAAATGTTACAAATGCTGTACTCTCCCTACACTGCTGCAAGGGAAATGTGAATCTGCTGCTTTGCCCATACTCCTTCTACATAAATGTTACTGGGGCCTGTCTATACTGCTACTACTGAAATGTTACAAATGCTGTACTCTCCCTACACTTCTGCAAGGGAAATGTGAATCTGCTGCTTTGCCCATAATGTTTCTACGTAAATGTTACTGGGGCCTGTCTATACTGCTACTACTGAAATGTTACAAATACTGTGCTCTCCCTATACTGCTGCAAGGGAAATGTTTATCTGCTGCTTTGCCCATACTGGTTCTACGTAAAAGTTACTGGGGTCTGTCTATCCTGTTACTACAACAGAAAAGTTACTGCACTCTGTCTGCACTGCTGCAAATGAAATGTTACTGGGGTCAGCCTACACTGCTGCAACGGAAATGTTAAAGGGGTGTGTCTATAATGTTACTACTACTGAAATCTTACTGGGGTCTGTATGCACTGCTGGAACTGAAATGTTACCCCAGTCTGACTAGGGCATGCAGTGTGGGCCAAAGCCCACCTGTATTTTATCTGACGTAACCTCAGCTGTGCAGGGCAATGCAATGGGATTTATTTATGTACCGCCGGGGCTTCCTGGGACCCACCCATGCTGTCGGTCCACACGGACTTCACATTAGGGAGTTGTACCTGCCTGTGTATACATATAAAAAACCCCAGTCTGACTGGGGCATGCAGTGTGGGCCGAAGCCCACCAGTATTTAATCTGATGTTAGGTCTGCTGTCCAGGGCACTGCAATGGGATATATTAATGTACCGCCGGTGGGTTCCAGGGAGCCACCCATGCTGTCGGTCCACAGGGACTTCACATAGGGGAGTTGTACCTGCCTGTGTCTATGTATTAAAAACCCCAGTCTGACTGGGGCATGCAGTGTGGGCCGAAGCCCACCTGTATTTCATCTGACGTTACCTCTACTATCCGGGGCACTGCATTGGGACAAACTACAGGAGAAATACAGCGCTAATAAGATGTGCACAGCTACGCTAGCATTGTAGTCCGCTGTAGGCCCGCAATTGCTGAGGGTTTGTGCAGAGGCCTATATCCTGGGTGCAGTGAAAGTTCGCTTCCTGCCTACGATTGCTGAAGCTGTGGGCCGAGGCCTATGTCGTGGGCGTGGTGCAAGTCTGCCATGTTTGGCCACTCAGATTTATTTTTTGTTCATGTCTTGGGTTGCCTAGGATCCACCTATGCTGTTGGTGCAAACTTAGTTCCCATCGCGGTGTTTGACCTGTCTGGCACAAAGACACTGACTGACTTGGGTAGGGGGCAGAGTGCAGATGGCTTTCCCCTTGTGGTGTTGATTGAGCTATGCGACACCTTGACAGAATGAATACTGTGTGGCACATGGATTCCCCATTGCTATGCCCACGTTTGCAGCTCCTGACGGAGGTGGCACAGGATTGGATTTCTCATTGCTTCTGTACAGCATTGTGGGCTATCGCCCTGCCCCTTTTAAAGAGGGTAGCTGCCTGGCCCTGCCAACCCTCTGCAGTGTGTGCCTCCAGTTCCTCCTCATCACAGATGTACTGAGAAATAGACATGAGGGTGGTGTGGCTATGCAGCCAGCGTGTGGCATGAGGGCAGCTGAAGGCTGCGCAGGGACACTTTTGTGTGCGCTGTGGATGCAGGGTCGTGCGGGGGGGTTGGGCAGCATGTAACCCAGGAGAAGAGGCAGGGGTGTGTCCCGCAGGCCATGATTGTGCTTAGTTGGAGATAGTGTGGTGCTTAGCTAAGGTGTGGCTTACTAATGAGGGTTTGTCCGAAGTAAAAATTGGTAGGGGGGCCCACTCTTGCCGCTATTGTGGCTGAATAGTGGGACCTGGGAACCTGAAATGCAGCCCAGCATGTTGTCCCTCGCCTGCCCTATCCGTTTCTGTGTCGTTTCCATCACTTTCTTGGGTTTTACAGATTTTCACAAATGAAAACCTTAGCGGAGCATGGGTCATATACAAAAATGCTCGAGTCGCCCATTGACTTCAATGGGGTTCGTTACTCGAAACGAACCCTCAAGCATCGCGGAAAGTTTGACTCGAGCAACGAGCACCCAAGCATTTTGGTGCTCGCTCATCTCTAGTCACAACTTTATTAATGCAAAGTGCAAAAGTAAGTACACCCCTGTGTAATGTAACTTCTCGGTGTCGTACAAGCGTGAAATTTGCCGCGAGCATTCTTTAGGTCCTAAATGAGAAGGGTGGGAGGGGTGGCAAATTCTGCATAGGGACATCCATAGATGCAGCATGAGGAGAATCTTATGCTCCTGTATGTGTATACATATTTATTTCTCGGATACTCTAAAGTAACCTTGACTTCATAAAATTTTCCGTGCAAACATGTAAACACCTGTATAAAATTAAGTCGGGCGAGGTCAGGTATATTGGCTAGTATTTTAGAACTGCGGTGTGGTAGTGAGTCTCAACAGCTAAATTTGAAGTTAACTCTCTTGAGCTTTGTAAAATAACAACATTTGAGTAAATCCAAGGGGATAGTCTGAAAAATATATAGAATTTTAGTCAGAATATCAATTTTGAGTGCATTCTTTTATTTCAACCCAGGATAGCGGACATTTTTGCTATACTTTAAGTTCTGACTCAGTATAAGAATTTAGATTAAAAATTTGATCTGGGGATGCTGAAATCTGAGTTCCTAAATATCTTTAGGAGAACCCCTTCCACTGAAAGAGGAATAGTTCTTGGAAGTGTTTGGCTTCATCTGGGGGAATAGGTATTCTTAGTCTTTCTGATTTTTGTGTTTAATTTAAAATTGCTAAGTCTGCTGTATGTAGCAAATTCCTGTAAAATCACAGGAATGCATATTTTGGGAGTTGGGACATATATTAAAAGATCATCTGCAAAAAGGAAAGTTTCTGCTCCTGTATCTCTATGGTTAGTCTTTAGACCAAAGTATTATGCCGGACATTGGCTAAAGATTCTATCACTAATATACTGTACATAGATAAGGTGATACATAGTAGGGGCACTACTGTCTCTGTTAGGAAGACGGTGGCCAACTCCGTAGGAACAATGTAGTTAGTGGGAAGCCAGAGTCATACACAGAGCAGCAGGTACAGCAAGGCACAGGCAGATATGTAGTCAATGGTAAAGTCACCCCAGGAACAGAGCCTGGAGCAAGGAACCAAGACAAAGTTCAGAAGGAAAGCTGCCCACAGGAGGAAAGGCTCACAAGAAAAAGTCCTTGCCTGGGACACAGGACCTCAAGGGTTCGAGTTCTGACAGTCTTGTTCCATTCCTGACCAGGTGGGGCATAACAGATGCTCATTGACTCATACTTGAGCTGATGCGTTATGACAGAGATACATGGTTCATAAAAGTCTTGTTGAGCCTAGCCCTATTTTAGTTAGGGTCATTTCCATGAAATCCTATTTGACCCTGTCAAAAGCCTTTTCTGCATCTATGTATTTATGGTTTTAATGCTGTTGTCTCGAGCTTCTCTACCCGAGACAAAACCAACCTGTTCCCAGTGTATAAGGTGTGGAATATATAGGCTCAGTCATTGAGCTAGAGCTGTCATTTTGAAAAACCACTTAATATCATTATTTATGAGGGAGATCAGTTTATAGATACTGGAAAGTGAGGAGTCTTTCCCCAGTTTAAGAATAACAATTATGTGAGCTCGCAATGCTTGTGGGCAAAAGGCAACCCCAGGAGACTGCATTAAATGCTTTTATTAAGGGGTCTAAAGACCGGTTTAAGTTCATCTGTGTAAAAGTCGCAATCAACTGCTGGTGTCTCATTCATGGGAATAGATCCAGGGAAATTAAGTTCATGAAATTTGACAGTGTAATTTTGTTGTTGACTCTCGGGGGCATTAGTCGGCGAGGGTATACTGTATAATTTTTAATCATAGGGGCGGAACTCTTCTTAGTTTCTCTGGGAGAGGATACTCTACCACCTACAGAGGAGTTAATGGAGAAGATATGGGATGAGATGAGAGAGAGTGAAGGGCCTTTGCCAGTAATTTTCCACATCTATTCCGATATTCGTAATGTTTCGCCCACATCTTATCCCTAAAGCATAATGGTTTCTGCTTGAGAATTGATAAGATTTCATGTCTGAGGCCCAATATTTCTGCCATAATGACGTCTGAGGGAAGTGATTTATTGGCTTCTTCTTTAGTGTTCCGAGTTTGTATAAGTTTAGAGAGTCTAAGGGATCTAGCGTTTTTTTCAATTTTGTGCCATGTGAAATAAATATCCACCTAAGGACACCCATTGGAAAAGAGATGAGGTAGGTCCTGACTGGTGATCATTTAAAAAAATGTAATTAGTGTTTTTAATATCTGACATACATAGAGCATCATTTAGTAAATTATCATTGAGATGCCAATTGGGGCTCTTGATATTTTGTGTCCCAAACCCTGGGAATCCATTTAGAGGTGCATGGTCAAACAATAAAAAATGTCCATAGAACATCTAGGGTCACAGTCTAATAAGCTATATGAGATAAAAAGGTGGTCTAGGTTGATATATGAATTGTATGCAAGGGAATGGAAGCAATAGTCTTTAATGTTGGGATGAAGAATGCACCATAGATCAATTAGCTTTTAACCTACCAAAGCTTTCTTCAGTCTACAGGTCGCACATCTAGAGACAGGCGATCTGTCTGTGGAAGGATCTAAACCTGGATCAAGCGTCACATTAAAATCACCCCAAGGGTAATATCAGATCCTTCTGCAAAATCATCCAACCTCTGGAGAGCCCTGGTCCAAAAGAATCCTGTTCCTAAGTGGAAAAAAATAGAAATTAGCGATTGTATAGGAAAAAACAGCAATCGTAATTTTAAGAAAGATGTATCATTCCTTTGCATCAGATTGTGGAGTTAAAGGATTGTGCTTCGGGTGCAGATTGTGATACCATGTTTAATATTTATTATGACAGTGAGGCATTCTAGTGACTATAATGAGTCTCATGAACATATCTGAATTTGGGAGTGTTTCTCTGGTTTGTTAAGGCCTCTGGTGTTGTAAGAGCAAATTGTCAAAAATGCCATTATATTTTAATTAATTAGTGGAGTATATGATAGGCAGGCCACATCGCAGAGCAAAGGACTGAGGTAGTTAGAAGCAAAATAGAAAGAGAGATTAGGTGAGAAAGGACAAAGAAGTAGGGAGACCAAGTGGTGGTGGGGATGACAAGGAGGAGAGAGACAATAAAAAAAGAAGGAATTTCCAATCATAGTTTTACTGGAGTTTCAACTCTGTATAAAACTAAGATTTGGCTAAAGTCACAGTAGCATTGTGTGTTACTGTCCCTATGTGGGATTAATAGAGCAGATGCCGGATCCTGACTCCATACCAACCCCAGCAATAGTAAAATAATTTTTATGTATAGGCTAGTTAAACACAAAGTATGTGGTTATGAGAGACCATATTAAGAGTGAAAAATGTGAGGGAACAAGTGGGGCACGACATCCTAAGGCCTAAGATTACCCAGACATATTGTGTAGGTTGAAGAGATCTAATATAGATCATAGTTTGGGAGTGTCGCCACCCAAACCCCACACAACCAACATGAATCTCATGAATCCAGATCTCCAACATAGAAGTAGAGAAAAGATGAAAATATAACCACAATATTATAAAATAGCAGCCTTTCCAACTTGGCCATAGGAAAAATATCCTCAGTTAGGGCGCATTAGAGGAAAAGTGAGAGGGCCTAACCTTTAGCCTTATATTTCTGGTGAACAATGTGGTATTTTGTTTGGTGTTTCTTCTAGCCTCTGACCTATTGGGTTGCCAACTCTTACTAGTCATCAGGGGGGGAAGTGTCTGAAAGTCTCAGCCAATCTGGTAGATAAATCATTAGCAGTTTTTAAAGGTGGTCAAAAATTTGGATAGATCTCCGCTGCCTCTGAAGATAGGTGCTGTCCCATCATACCTGACTGTAAATTTAAAAGGAAAGCCCCAGTCATATGGGATCTCCCACTCCTTTAAGGTTGAGTTAAGTGGACCTAGAGCTCTGCAGAGTAATAGGGTCCTTCTACAAAGGTCAGGGAAAATCGCAAGGGTAGTTCCTTTAAATTTAATAGAGCCCCTTTCTTTTAGTTTTCTCAGTATGTCTTTTTTTTCTCCCTAAAGAAGTGGATCCTACAAATTACATTGATGGTTTAAGGCACAAGGATCTAAGGATTCTACCAATCTCTACAGATTTTCTGGTGACTGTTGCAAGAGATCTCCAAAACCTTTATGTGCCAAGTACTCCAAGTATGCAGGCTCCACCTCCTCAGGTAAACCTCTGATACGCCTGTTGCAATTTTCAATGTCATCCAAGTGTGTTAGGATACCAGAGATTTGGTTAGTGTGTTTGATCAATATAGTATGGTGATTGTTGAGATAATAAATTATATATATATATATATATATATATATATATATATATATATATATATATATATATATATATCTTATCTTGCATCTTCTCCGCCTCTGCTGGACGATGGCCTATATGTTGTATCTCTCTCTGCATGGACGCCATAGCTTGTTTCTGTGAAGATGCCAGGTGTGTAAAGACACCCTTCAGTTCCACCTTAGTAGGAATGGCTTTAAGGTGTGTTTTCCAATCCCACTTATCTTCTATTCCACAGAATACTGGGTTAAAGTGTGCCCCTCTGCTGAGCTGTGTAGTGCAGAGAAGTTAGTGGAGGAGGGAGACCATTGCTGGATCTATACACAGTTAAAAAAAACAAAAACTCTGCGCTGCCAGAGATGGTGAGAATAAAAATTTTTTCTTTGTCTCTATTCGTTTGAAAACAAGATGGTAAACAGACACTTACTTTCTAGGAGGGGGGTATGTGATGCAGAATCCCCCTCCTTGTAGTGAAGACTCCAAACAATTAAACCAATCCTCATACGACCAATATATCAGAAAGGTTCTTCACAGATTTATTAATCCTTCTTAAAATACACCTGCCGTATGTGTACAACACACACGTGTAAAGCAGACCAACACAAATGCCGTATGTGTGCCACACACACGTGTAGAAAGGACAACGCGTTTCTGTACCTCCACGGTACCTTTCTCAAGTCCAGTGAACAATACATGTAAAAATGCCGATATAAATACCTTAAAAAGAAGGAGATGTCTTCACTCCGGTCGGTCCCTGGGCAGCGCCATATTGGTAGGCGGGGTTAGTGACCTCATATGTGGGTGGAGTAACTGACGTGGTGGAGGGAATCCTCTTTTGCTTTCACTCACTGCTCCGTTCAAGGGAATGCACGGGGCGGAGTTTTAAGCATGAGACCTACGTCAGGATTGTACCGGGCTTGTATCAGTCAGAAGTGAACCTTCTGACACCCGGAACCTATCAGTCGGAGGGCAGGGTTCATCCCTCCGTTGTAAACCTAAGAGCTCCTCTTTTGCTTTCACTCCCTTATTCTGTTACTGGGAAAGCATAAGACGGAGTCTTGCACGTGGAACAAACGTCAGTGGGGGGCGGAGCTTCTGATACACAGATGGATGGGACGGGAATATAGCAGTAGAAGGTACAGCTTCTACTGCCCGGAGTATATCAAATAGAAGGGCAAGGTTCTGCCCTCTACTTGAAACTTCCTACAGTCACTTTAAACACTCAAGTACTATTTTATGGGTTGTGTTAATTTTCGGGAGATTCTCCAATCTGGAGGATGTGATCTCAGTCCCCAGCGGGAATAATGTCCCCTAACAGTCATTGAAAGGGCATTGCTCCCCTGTTGGGGGTAATATCTGGACTCTAGTAGATAAACTAGGGTAGACTAAATCAAATTACTGTCCGGAGGAGTTATTGAGTGATAGGTAGAGAGGGGTCCAGACATCTCCTTTTTTACCATTAAATAAAAACAATAATAAAAACATTATATATGATACATGCAACCCAATGCATTAGTCAATCAATATATATATATATATATATATATATATGTATAAATAAGGAAGAGGAGAAAAGCAAAAATAGCTGAAAAAGGAAACAAATCAAAAAGAAAAAATGAAAAAAAGGAAAAGGAAGAAAGGGGCCTTTTTTTTTTTTTTTTTTTTATATAAATATATATTTATGGCCCGTCCACATAGGAATAGTTCAAATGATAAAATTTCTCAAAGAAAAAGAAAATATATATATGTAAATATAAACAATATATATATATAGAGATGTCTCTCTCCAAGTGCGTATGCACAAAACAACAAGGAGTGTGTAGACGCACACCCTCATACGCTTCCCTGATCTCAGAAACCTAATAATACAATATATTAAAACCATATATTAAAAATAATTAATGGGGGACCCGCAAAATACCATGTGGTTGGAATACCCATCTCGAATCCCTCCCATACGTAGGGGGGTGTGGATCAAGGGATGCATCCTTTAAACAATAGTGTGAATGATTAAAAGTTCTTTTCAAGAACCTCGTTCAAGCCGTTTGGTATGAGGGTCTTCATCTTGAAGATCCAGAACATCTCCCTCTTTTTTAAGAGGGAGAAAGAATCATTCTCTATTTTCTCAATTGGTGTGATCTTTAAGCCTGAGGCGTCTCTATTGTGACATAGAGAGAAATGGCGCGAAACACTGTGTTTCAAGAATCCTGACACAGTGTTTCGCGCCATTTCTCTCTATGTCACAATAGAGACGCCTCAGGCTTAAAGATCACACCAATTGAGAAAATAGAGAATGATTCTTTCTCCCTCTTAAAAAAGAGGGAGATGTTCTGGATCTTCAAGATGAAGACCCTCATACCAAACGGCTTGAACGAGGTTCTTGAAAAGAACTTTTAATCATTCACACTATTGTTTAAAGGATGCATCCCTTGATCCACACCCCCCTACGTATGGGAGGGATTCGAGATGGGTATTCCAACCACATGGTATTTTGCGGGTCCCCCATTAATTATTTTTAATGTATGGTTTTAATATATTGTATTATTAGGTTTCTGAGATCAGGGAAGCGTATGAGGGTGTGCGTCTACACACTCCTTGTTGTTTTGTGCATACGCACTTGGAGAGAGACATCTCTATATATATATATATTGTTTATATTTACATATATATATTTTCTTTTTCTTTGAGAAATTTTATCATTTGAACTATTCCTATGTGGACGGGCCATAAATATATATTTATATAAAAAAAAAAAAAAAAAAAGGCCCCTTTCTTCCTTTTCCTTTTTTTCATTTTTTCTTTTTGATTTGTTTCCTTTTTCAGCTATTTTTGCTTTTCTCCTCTTCCTTATTTATACATATATATATATATATATATTGATTGACTAATGCATTGGGTTGCATGTATCATATATAATGTTTTTATTATTGTTTTTATTTAATGGTAAAAAAGGAGATGTCTGGACCCCTCTCTACCTATCACTCAATAACTCCTCCGGACAGTAATTTGATTTAGTCTACCCTAGTTTATCTACTAGAGTCCAGATATTACCCCCAACAGGGGAGCAATGCCCTTTCAATGACTGTTAGGGGACATTATTCCCGCTGGGGACTGAGATCACATCCTCCAGATTGGAGAATCTCCCGAAAATTAACACAACCCATAAAATAGTACTTGAGTGTTTAAAGTGACTGTAGGAAGTTTCAAGTAGAGGGCAGAACCTTGCCCTTCTATTTGATATACTCCGGGCAGTAGAAGCTGTACCTTCTACTGCTATATTCCCGTCCCATCCATCTGTGTATCAGAAGCTCCGCCCCCCACTGACGTTTGTTCCACGTGCAAGACTCCGTCTTATGCTTTCCCAGTAACAGAATAAGGGAGTGAAAGCAAAAGAGGAGCTCTTAGGTTTACAACGGAGGGATGAACCCTGCCCTCCGACTGATAGGTTCCGGGTGTCAGAAGGTTCACTTCTGACTGATACAAGCCCGGTACAATCCTGACGTAGGTCTCATGCTTAAAACTCCGCCCCGTGCATTCCCTTGAACGGAGCAGTGAGTGAAAGCAAAAGAGGATTCCCTCCACCACGTCAGTTACTCCACCCACATATGAGGTCACTAACCCCGCCTACCAATATGGCGCTGCCCAGGGACCGACCGGAGTGAAGACATCTCCTTCTTTTTAAGGTATTTATATCGGCATTTTTACATGCATTGTTCACTGGACTTGAGAAAGGTACCGTGGAGGTACAGAAACGCGTTGTCCTTTCTACACGTGTGTGTGGCACACGTACGGCATTTGTGTTGGTCTGCTTTACACGTGTGTGTTGTACACATACGGCAGGTGTATTTTAAGAAGGATTAATAAATCTGTGAAGAACCTTTCTGATATATTGGTCGTATGAGGATTGGTTTAATTGTTTGGAGTCTTCACTACAAGGAGGGGGATTCTGCATCACATACCCCCCTCCTAGAAAGTAAGTGTCTGTTTACCATCTTGTTTTCAAACGAATAGAGACAAAGAAAAATTTTTTATTCTCACCATCTCTGGCAGCGCAGAGTTTTTGTTTTTTTTAACTGTGTATTGTTTTCTTGTCTTTGGGGGCTCTCTACTGGGAACCCCTTTTCCACCCTGCAGCTCTCCCTATGCAGGGGATTTGAGATCGGTGACTTCATTAAGGAACAACAGGACCTTGTGGCGCACATTCCATCTGTTTTTTTACATTGCTGGATCTATGGGGTGGAAGTGCTCTGGAGTGAAGGGAATCACCGAAGGGACAAAAGGCAAAAGGTTTCAATAAAGACTTGTGGAACACCCTGTGTCCCTCCATGTAGTTGGCAAATCCAGTTCATAGGCGAGCGGGTTTACCACCTGTGTGATGACAAACGGACCTACGTAACGTGGCGCTAGCTTCAAGGATGGGACCCTCGGGGATGGAAAAGGCCCATGTCTGGGCAGAGCCCCGCAGCAGGGACATTATCAGCCCGACCCTCTGAGCCTCTGACCCGGAAGAACGGGGACGCATCCGAAAAAACAGGCGACACGCTTGTTGGAAAACAAAAAACTTGTTCCTCTCCCCAGAAAATACCTCGGGAAGAGGGCACTTGGGTTCTGGGCTGGTTGAGGCGTCCGGCCCCTGCGACACTTCCCGCTGCTCCTGGGCCGCCATGCGGGCGGATAAATCCTGGATCACAGGCCCCAGGGCCTGCAGCTGGTTCGTGAGGGAACTGATCGCCTCCATGACAAAACAGTTTTAAGGGCCAGTTATTATGTTACGTCACTCTGCCCCCCGAGCGCCAGGTGGGGTGCCCTAAACTTCCTGCACCCCACTGTCCCTGCCTACTTGCCTCGGCCCTGGCTAACCCCAGGCGGGCAACTGGGCGGCGGTCCCTGTACTGGCTAGGGACCTGGCGACTACCACGATGGAACTAACTAACTAACTAACGGGGGACAGAGTGCCGACAGAAGAGGCAGGTGTAACAGACCAACAAAACTACTAGGTAAATCAAGGCTGGAGGTGGAGCTCACAGGCAAACGAAAGGATACTGACAAGCAACTAGGGCAGACTGAAACAGACCTGACTAGAGGCTAGCAGAACCAATAACTGGCAGTGAGCTCAGGTCACTGCCAGCCTTTTAACTTCAATCCTCCGCCCGGGGGCGGAGAGTAGGAGGAGCCGACTCTCCCACTGTGCATAAGGAAGGTGGGGGAGAGCAGGCGGCACCCTACGGGCGGACACGCCCACGCCGCCGCATGCTGGCTGCCCCATGCCGCCGGGAAAGCCCCGACTGCAGAGCTCCGGGGCGCCGGAGCCGACATCGGAGTGGTGCGCGCCGGCCGCAGGACCCAGTGCCGCCCTGCATGGTAACAGTGAGGGGCTAAGCTGACTGCTGGTGCTTTGAGCTACAGGGGGAAGGGTTCTGCAATGCTGGCTGATTTAGCTAAATTAGTATCTCTGCTTCCCCCTGCTGTGCTGTGTGTGATCCTGCCAGCATCTGCTGCTGGGCTGACTGTGATAAGCCCCTCACATGGAGATCCTGGCTGCCTCCACCTGCTGGTGGTGGTTATTATTGTGTCTTGATGCCACCGGAAACTAGAGGTGTGACAGTGCTTAGATAGGGGTGTGACAAGGCTGTCCCTCTAACTCCTAAATGGCTCGTTGTTAGTGTGCAGTCCCCCCCCCCCCCAGTTGGCTTACTCACCTCCCCACTGCAGCTATAAATACTGTGGGCTGTGATGAACTGGGTCCCTCCACTGAAGCGACTCTAGAAGCCGTCGGTACTCCGCTCATGCCAATCTGGCTGCTGCTGCTGTTCCACTGGGCTGTTCCCATCATCCAACTGTGGCTGCTGCTCGGCTCACTACTCAGCGCCCTGCCGCTGCTGCAAAGAATGTGAGCCACGATGCAGCGGGTCCCTCCGCTGAAGCAACTCTGGCCCCCACCGTTGCTTTGCTCATGCCATTCTGTCAGCTGCCGCTGCTCCGTTCATCAGGCTTTAACTGCTGCCACGATCCACTGGTAATGCTGCCGTCGCTGCTGTTGTGTTCATCCTGTGGCCGCCAGCGCTGTTTCGCTCATCTGAGTGTGGGCACTGATGCTGCTGTGCTCAGCCAATGGTGTAACTCCTTTCACTCCTCTGGGCAGCTTTGCTGCAAAAGCCAGTCGCTACTGTGACTGTTTTCTCCCTGGCGGTTCACATACCACGGTAGTGCTGGTCAGTGCTGGGTGGATGGGGATACAGACTCCTGGACCGAGGGTGACAGTGCAGAAAGCACAGCAGCAGAGACCCCCACATTGTTAGAGTCTCTGCAGCTTGCAATTGACTGCCAATGGGAAGTAAGGGGCTTGTCTGTTGGCATTAACTCCTGCTAACCCAGCTTAGCTCCTAGCTTCCGGTGGCGTCAAGATACTATAATACCCTGGTGGTGAGTCTTCACTCACTCCTGTCTGATCTGGAGACCCTGTGGCAGTGATCTACTGCTGGGCTAAGTGTGATAAGCTCCTCACTTGTGGAGATCCTGATGACTCCTGTGGGGATCCTGGTGACTCCTCCCATGGAGGATGTTCAGAGGTGCCTGCTGGTGGTGAGTCTTCACTCACTCCTCTCTGATCTGGAGACTCTGTGGCAGTGATCTCCTGCTAGGCTGAGTGTGATAAGCCTCCCACTTGTGGAGATCCTTGTGGCTTCTGCCTCTGTCCTCTAGCGGGGATTGGTCAGAGATGCCTGCTGGTGGTGAGTCTTCTCTCCTTCCTCTCTGTTCTGGAGACTATGTTGAATTGATCTCCTGCTGTTCTGCATGTGGAGTGCTGTCATCCTAGGTGCAGGAGTCTGACTGCTCTGTCTGGAAACTAATTCCAAAGAAGTGAGGGATGGATCCAGAGTCCTCCTCCTCTGTTGCCCTCTGTGTTACTTGTTGCTTCCAATATCCCATCTTGCCAGGTTTTTTCCGCAATGTTGCTTATTAAGGCTTTAGATTGCCGGGGTTAGCAGGAGCGCTGTGGACATGTGCCTACTCTGCTATCAGCCAAGCCACGCCCCCCAGGTTTGCATCCCCCATGTATAAACACCTTACATGCCCCGTGCACAAAGTATGCTGAAGAGCGCGATATCGGCTGGATTTCTCAGCCCAATATTACGCTTGCCCGCCTGTTGGAAGCCTTACAGCAGGTATTTTGCATGTGGTATTTTGGATTATTGAGGACGAGCTGTTAACTAACTGACTGAGAACAGTCTGCACAAAATGATTTTAGTTTTCTTCTGTGTTTTTCAGATCAGCTATGGAGCCTCCGACCCCTCATTATCTGATAGACTCCTCTATCCTCATGTTTTCCGAATGGTCCAGAATAACCACATCCACAATATGGCGATCAGTGAACTGTTAGAGCACTTTGGCTGGACCTGGGTTGGGATTATAGTATCGGATGATGACAGCGGTGAGAATGAGCTACAAATACTAACAAAGTACATGAGAGAGCGCGGGATCTGTGCCGCCTTCACCATAACTCTTACACGAGAAAATTCTAACAGGATTTTACATGCTCTAAACAATCCACAAATCACCATCATTATAATGTGCGGGACCTACTCTAATTATATAAGGGATTTAATAATACATTATACATTCATGTTTTCAGATAAAACCCTCATTCTTTCACCATCCTGGATCCCTGAGACTTATGAAGAGAACGATCGCTTGGTGTATAATGGTAATCTAGCAGTGCAAATTTCATCTGCTTTTCCAGGTCTGGAGGATATTATAAAAATATACAGGAAACTTGATGAAAAGTGCTACAAAGAGAAATACTGGATCTTGTTAGAGGGTATAGGCAATATTAGTGATATGGATGCCTTCATATTTGACGATGACCTCAATGAAGGGCACATGTGCACTCAAAACTATACTGAACGGAATCGGAAACATTTGCTCTCATTTGGGGTCGCCCCAAGACTGTATTCTGCAATAGAAGTTCTGGCAAAAGCCCTACATGAAATGTTCTTATTTATAAAGGGTGAATATGAAGAAAACTCAGTAACTGGATTTATACACTACAGACGGAAGTTACAGCGCTACATACAAATGATGAAGTCCTCACCGGATCTAACAAGAACTTCATATTACTTTAATGAGCATTATATAAGATAATAAACTGGTTATATATAAAGAAGGCGTTACATGGGGTTGATGTAGGGAATTTTACTCCCTGGGCCGTCAGTGGTGAAAAGCTTTACATAAATCCACAGTCAATAACATGGAAACACACAAAGAAGGTGAGAAAAGTTATATTATGTAGGTGATTAAGTAAATCTTGTCTGCCCTTTAACATCATTCTATAGTTTACATTCTCTCATCATACATGTATGTTTTGTCTTTGACATCCCAGTAGAGGTTCCTGTCTTTCACTTCAGATCCCAGTATCCCGCTGCCCCGACCAATGTTTACCTGGAAGCAGGAAGAAGACAAGAGAAACAATCCATGCCTGCTGCTATGACTGCGGCCCGTGTTCAGAAGGGGAGATATCCAATATAACCGGTATATGGTAGTATGAGCAGTAGGACTGCGTTATCAGTGGTGATGAGGACAATGGTGTACTAAATGCTTTACATATGAAAGAATCATAGAATGGTAGAGCTGGAAGGAACCTCCAGGGTCATCTGCTCAGTGCAGGAAGAAAAATCATCCTTTGTTTTTCATCTAAGGATAAGATGTATGTGTAAATAATTCTTCTTCTGTCAATGGAGTTGCAAAGTAAAGGCCCATATAGATACAATGATTATCGCTCAAAAGATGTCGCTCAAGCGACTTTTGAAGCAATAATCATTGTGTCATTTACAGTGCAAGATGATCGCTCAAGATGAGCGATCACCTTGCACTGCGAGCGGAGGATGCAGAAGGCAAGCGGGGTGTCCCCGCTTGTCTTCTGCATCCAGCTGTTGCCCGCTCTGAGCGCCTGGCTGTTATACAGCTGAGCGCTCCGTACGGGGTATGGAGGATATAGCTGGACCGCAATAGTATCTGCTGTATCCCGCTGTGAATCTCTTCTCTGATAAGGCTCACCGTCGTCTTTCAGCACGCTGAAAGATGACGATGAGCGACGGGATAACGAAAACTGCACGGTAAAATGCTCTAAAAAAAAAACTCTTTAAATACAGATACAAATACATATAAAATGGGCACTTGGTGGCATCAAATTATGGAACTCCACTCGCTTAAAAGCCATTTTCTAGATAAAATTGGAAAGTTTTTCTTGTCTATTAAAAAATAATCATATAATTCACTAAGACAAATCGCTAAAACATCCTGCACTGATAAAACCTCATGTTTAAACAGTAAAATATTTCGGGCCTTCCACAGAGCTGCCTTCACGCAGTTAATGATCTTCCATGCCATTATCTTCTCGGTCCTCGTGGGGCATTCCAGGCATCCATATAGCACGGTCTCCATCTTTATTCTTCTTATCCGGGTGATTTTGGTTATCAGAGGGCTTATTTTAGTCCATATTAGTTTAGTAAAATAGCAGGTCCACATGATGTGTTGCACTGTTTCGTCCTCACGACATCCAGGTCTTGGGCAGGCGGCAGAGTTGGTCAGCCCTCTTCGATGCTGGAATGCCCGGCATGGAAGACACTCGTGAACACAGCTCCAGGCAAGGTCCTTCTGTGGGTTAAAAAGAGAGTTGTCGTTAACTATTTTCCATATTTCTTTTGTTCTCTCTTCATTAAAATTACTTGCAGGAGCTATAAAACCACTTTCCTTTATATCTTTATAAGTTTTCTTACTATTTAAAAGGTATTGCACCGTCTTTCCGCTAAAATCATATAAAATCACTATCTTGGCTAAAATCTTGTATTCACTCGCCAGGTTAAAAGAATAGGGGGAATTTAAAACCGCAGAGAACCACCCGTGTCTTCTCATAAAATAACCTGTATTAAAACGAATAAAATACGACCAGTAGTGATTCTTAAAAACAGCGCTAAGACACATGCTAAAATATTTCGTTAAAAGAAAAGCTCTAAAATCAGGGAAATCCTTCCCCCCCATGGCTTTGGGTTTTAAAACTATTTCTCTTCTGAGCTTTTCCATTTTGGAGTTCCATAAAAATGTGAAGCATGCCTTTGTTATCTTCTTCAGCAGCCGGTCTGGAGGGGGAAACACCATACTTAAATATAATAAAATGGGTAAAATGATCATTTTTGTAATTAAAACCTTCCCCTCCAGCGTCAGCTGCCGCATGCTCCACATACACAACTTTTTGTTTATTTTTTGTGCCACCAAGTCCCAACTGGTAAAACCGTTGTTGGACTCATTAAAGGAGACACCTAAAATCTGCACGGTATCGGAAGCCGGTACAGGAATGTCCGTTAAAAGCATGTCTCCAATGTTTAAAATACTGCTTTTATTAAAATTCACTTTAAAACCGGAGGAGCAGCAAAAATACTGAATTTGTTTTAAAGTCTTCTGAATTGAGAGGGTGTCCCTGCAGAGCACCGCAACGTCATCCATGTACCCCACTACTTTAGCCTCGACACCCCCCCCACCCGGTAGGGGGATGCCACGAACTTGCTTGTCCTTCCGTAATGCGCATAAAAGAGGCTCCAGTGCACAGATAAAAAGTAGTGGGGACAAGGGACACCCCTGCTTCACTCCGGATTTTAAAAGGACATCCTGCGTCTTAAAACCGTTCACTAAAATCTTACTCGTGCAGTTTTCATAAAAGGCTCTTAGAGACAGTAAAAAGCCTTCTGGTATACCCATCTTCTCTAAAACCTTAAAAAGATAAAAGTGCGACACTATGTCAAAGGCTTTTTCGAAGTCTATGGATAAAATGGCCATTTTGCCATGCCTTGACTTCGTGTCGCTGATGCAGTCCTTTAAAAGGTTTAAGTTATCGTGAATCGCCCTCCCAGGGACGCCACAGACTTGGTTTTGGTGTATAATTTTATGTATTATCTGTTTCAGTCTGTTGGCGCAGATTTTGGCCATGATTTTGTAATCGGCGTTTAGAAGGGTGATGGGTCTCCAGTTTCTGATATCTGTCTTGTCACCTTTCTTGTACAACAGAGACACATCACCCTTCCGCCATGACCCTGGGAGGCTTTTGGAATTAAAAACTTCTGTAAAAAGAGAATAAAATTCCTCTTTTAAAATTCCATAAAACATAACATAAAACTCGATGGGTATACCATCCGGACCAGGCACCTTGCCTGGTTTAAAACTACGTATGGTGTCTAAAATCTCCTGCTCCGAGATATCACGTAATAAAAAACTCTGTGAGACAGGATCTAAAACATCAGTAATCTCCTCTAATGAGTCCTTCATAAAACTTACATCCACACTCTTGGTGCTAAAAAGATCCGCATAAAAACCATGTACCTTTCCTAAAAGACCCTGTACGTCTGTGACTCCATCCAGTTCATTTAAAACACATTTTTTATCGGTGATTTTCTTAAAAAAATACCTGGAGCAGGTCTCGTTTTCTTCAAGGTGTTTAACTCTAGAGCGAAATATAATTTCTTTACCTCTCTGCTCCAGGCATTTGGCAATCTCTTTCTTTACATCTAAAATCTCTCGAGTCACATCAATGTCATGCTCTCTCATCTTGTACAGGGTCTGCAGACGGGTGTTTAAATCAGAATAAAAGGCCCGTTTCTCTTTGGCTTTGGAGATCCCAACCCTGATAAAATAATCCTTAATCTTCATCTTCATCTTTTCCCACCACTGGCTGGTGGGAATGTTGGGATCTCTTGCCCGTCTGCACTCTTTAAAAAAGGTAATAAAATCCGATAAAACCTGCGGATCTTGTAGAAGGGACACGTTCATCTTCCAGGCACTACTGGTTCTCCTTCTCTCGGCAAGGTTTGCTTTAAAAAATAAAACCTTGTGGTCAGAGAATGTGTTGGTAAAAACATCAGATCTAAAAGGTTGTACCTGGTGAGAGCAGAAGATAAAATCAATCCTGGAGCTGCAGGTGGTGTTGCTCCAGGTCACGCCGGCCTCTTCTGGTAAAAGCGGGTTGCATTTTTTAAAAACATCCGTAAGCAGGTGATCTGATACGATGTTTTTGAGCATGTTGGCAGTTTTGTCATAGTTCCTGCTTACGGAGTTAGAGAACCGGTGTTCCCCCCTTAAGACACAATTAAAATCTCCAGCTAAAACTAAGGGATAAGAACTGTTAATAAAAAGGGGTAAAATCTCCAACATTTCTGCTCTCACCTTCTTTTCTGGAGAACCATAAAAATGTAAAAACTGCCATCTAATACCATTTAATAAAACTCTGACCAATAAAATTCTGCCTGGTAAAATTTCATAAAAATTTTCAATAAAAACGTTCCCTTTAAAAAGAATGGCGACCCCTGCTGATCTGGACTCATTAGATCCAGACCAGACTGATGGGCCGTGCACCCAATCTTTTTCGTATTTCTTATATTGGGATTTGTGCGGGATGCCGCATTCCTGCAGGAAGAACACGGAAGCAGCGAAAATGGTTAGATAGTTGAACAGGGCAGCCCGTCTCACTTTGCTCTCGAGGCTTCTTACGTTAAAAGTGAGACATGAAAGGTCCGCCATCATAGAGTGGGTTTAAGGATGGTGACATATCCTTCCACGGTGCTCAACTTAAAAACCACACTCTCCGGCTAAACCAGAGACCCCGCTGGAGCTCTCATACCCCCCCGCATCCGAATCCACAGTGAACAAAGATGATGCTGGAGAGGAACTCCCATCACTTAGCTGACCCCCCAGGACACCCGAGGCAGGAATGTCCGAC
The DNA here is from genome assembly GCF_035609145.1 of Eleutherodactylus coqui. Taxonomy (NCBI): domain Eukaryota; kingdom Metazoa; phylum Chordata; class Amphibia; order Anura; family Eleutherodactylidae; genus Eleutherodactylus; species Eleutherodactylus coqui. Next base: position 197,490,839 of record NC_089843.1, on the reverse strand, counting down.
AAATCCCAGATGGATGCCATGGGTAGCGTGTCCACCCCAGGGGTCGGCAAGTCGGCTTCTTGTTGTTCATGTTTCCCCTCTGCAGGGGTGGGTACTCGGCTCGTGGCCACTTCCTCGGAGGTTGCCCTTGGGTCCCCCACCTGGCAGGGAGGGGGAGGGGCACTGGTGGATGGCACCTTAGGGGGACCGTCCGGTTTCGCTGCGCCAGCAGGTACTTTCTTAGGTCCCCCCGTACCACCTCCGAGTACAGGGTGGCCCTTGAGCCTTTCCGCCTTTTCATTGCCGCCGCGTCTCCCCCGGGGTCTTCTGCCTCGGGTACCCCCGCAGCCGGCGTGTCCTGCGGGCTGGGACCGGCTTCATTTGGACTCCCCTCTGGCCCCAGGTTCTGGGGATGGGAGTCCATCGGCCTATCTGCAGCCCTCCTCTTAGTACGCCGCTGCTCTTTGGCTTTACCTTCCTCGTTTTGGGGGGGTCTGCTGGTGGTATCCATATCCTCCGGTTCCTCTCCTTGGGGGGGGGTGCGGTTTGGTCTGCTGGTTTCCTTTGCTGCCCTTGCTGCTCCGTGTTCCGTGCCCTATGGCGACACTCAAAAAAAAGATGACCAACTCTGCCGCATGTATCACATTTCTTTGCCATAGGGCACTGGTTCGTCTCGTGCTCTGAACCACCACAATTCCTGCAGGTCACGCCGCAACTGTCTTTTTCATGGCCGTATTTTTTACAGTTGCGGCAGAAGGCTGGCATTCCCGCAAAATAGAGGTCGCCACTCACGTTTCCCAGTTTAAAACGAGCGGGCGGTAATTTTAGACCCCCTGGGCAACCAGGGTCATTTATACACGTGACCTGGAACCTCCATTTGGATGTCCAAATGCCAAACTCGTTCATAATTTTTCCCATACACTTCACTGATTTAAAGTAGCATGCCAGGAACGCTTCAACCTCTTTCAGATCCGCATAGGGAGAATACATTTTAATCACTACGAGTTTAGTCACATCCAGGACGTGCTCAATCAGTTGGACCCCCTCAAGCCGTGGATCTTTTTTGGAAGGAATTGCTGCAATCAAATCATGGAAAATACCTTTCTCCGTAAAGGTAACATCATATGTCCTTCGCTTGGGGTAATCCTGTATAGCCAGTATTTCTCGCTTTTGTATGTTAAAAACGCCCATGAGCACATCCTCAACCACATACTTCAGGCCACGTGTATCCGCCGCTTCATTGTTAAAAACCACTCGTAAGGTGTTTTTAATCCGTGCATATGCCGGTATGGAACCAGGGTCCGCACCCATGGTTCCCAATAGCGCTTTTACAACCCGGTGTTGTAAAGTTATTCCTCAACTTGGCACAAGGCCAAGCGGGCTAGGGGGATCGCAACTCGTTTACTCGAGGACCTAGTCCCTCTCCCCAATAGCAGCAGGCGGGTTTAGCCCACCGAAGTGGGCGATCCCGCCAGGCCGAGGAGAGGGGTGCCACAGATACCTTCCGGCTAAGACCTCCTGTACTAGGTACACTTGATCTTAGCCAAAAGGCCGAGAAGCGATAACCCGAAATGGGTTTCACCTGTAGCCCGGCCCGCCCAACTCCACTTCCAAGGCTTGAGGCAACACGCTCAGCCAGCACTCTGGGCGCACCCACAATGCACCCAGGCAGCTGGGAGAGTTTGTAAAACTTTCCATAGCCCCGCCCCACGCCTTCTCAACCGCGCCCAGCCTCACACCCTCAGTCCTTCCTCTTGCACCGTGCTCACGCATCCTAGGCTTGCTTGCAGAGCCTGCTGCTGCTGCTGCTACTGCAGGACTCGTCAGCTCCCTACAAAGGATGGTTAAGCCGGCGATGACACTAGAAGCAAGCACTAGTTTGTCTCTGAAGGTGCGTCGGTCGGTCGGTTGGAGGGATCTCTTCGGCCGGCCGCATTTCGAGTGGGGACGGATGGAAACTTTTTACCTAAAATAAGGGAAATTGGCTTCGGCCCCATAGGGCTTTATTGCCTTCCCCTGGGCCAGCATTAGTAGACCCTAGTAAGGAGAATATTAGAGCGGCATGGTCATCCGAAGAACTTAAAAACATACAGCAGGCCTTTTTTGCCCGCCATACATACATAACTACAGATTTTATATTTTTTTTTACATATATACATTATATATATACACATTATATTTATATACACATTATATATATATATATATATACACACACACACACACACACACACAATCTTAAATCTATCTTTAATCTATATCTACAAAATCTGTAATTTAGAAAAAATCCATATCTATATTCTACATAATTAATAAAGATAGATAGATAGATAGATAGATAGGTAGACTCACATACATACATACATACTGTATGCAATTGAGCCAGGTGTTTGGAAGGCTGACAATGTCACTCCTTTGTGATGTCATGAGCCAGGTGTATGGCAGGCTGATGTCACTCCATTGTGATGTCATCAATTTAGAAGCATTAATACCGGGCTTGGCAGCCATTTTAGTCAGTCTCTGCTGCAGCTGGGAGACGGGAGATGGTCTTTATTTCCACCAAGAAGCTGCGGAACTACCGGTAACTGCATCATTTTTATTTTATTCAATATAGGTTTTATTGGTTTCATGGAGGGGGGGAAACTTTTGCCTTATCTCAAAGCAATGTAAAAATAACTTTGACAATGAAACTTAATAAATCAATTTCGAGTTGAACTATATCATGTTTGTCTGTGATATTTTATAAGGTCCACAAACAGGGGAATGAGGGGAGGGTAAGGGGGGGGAATGGTAAGGGAGGGTAGGTATCTATGACACGGGAGAAAGAGAAAATAAAACAAAAAGGGGGGGGGGGCTCCGGAATTGTTGTTTCTCTTTACGATTGTGGTTTAAACGTGTTACTCACATGTCCCTGTCTGTAACCACTTGGTAAATAGGGGTGAGCTCCGGGCATCTATCCATATCGCCCAGGTGTGATACAATTTATCATAGCCTGACCGGTCATCTAGAAGCCTCATTCTCTCCATACGCTCTATTTCGTGGATCATTGTTATTTTTAGTGGAGTGCATTTTTTATGCAGCACACAAGGGGGAGACAGCGGCCTACCAAAATCTAGTTGGCTGCTGCTGTGGCTTTCTTTTTTTAAAAAAAAGGTAGGTTCCGTTCTTCCATGGTGAGGAATAGGCAGGGAGGTTCCGTTTTTGCCAGCTGGGGAATGCTTATAGGCAAGGCCTTATCCCTGGTGGTGCATGTAACGTCAGACCACGTTTTAGACATGCAGCAGCAGCATTCAGTCAGTGGCTGACAAACGAGCTCTATGCAAGTTTACATTAAACAGACACATTTCTTTCTTTACTGTATTGACTGCGGTCTGTAATCGAGCGGTTGAACTGTTTCTGTGTCCATGCATTGAATAAAGCAATACATCCTTGTAAAGTAGACGTCCGTTCGTTGGAGTTCTTTGCTCCCCGAGTGTTGCTCCATCTCTAAACGTTGGCCTGGATGTTCATGGACGAATACTGCCCATCCCACGTGGAGCGTGTATCTCAGCCCGCGTGGAGTGCTGCAGTCCAATGAGGTATTCCGTGCTACATAGCAAGCCTTGGGCCTGTGTGATTGGGGGTCCGCTGCTGTCTGTCCACTCTGAAGCGCGCATCCGGGGCCGGACGCTTTTCGACTACCAGCGACTGCAGGTCACACACACAGGCTGGTTGGAATGGCCTAGCATTATCCTGATCCGGAGGTGTAACTTGAAGCTGTGGGGCCCCAGTACAAAGTCTGGAACTGGGCCCCCAAACTATAAAGCTTCATTGATAGCATTGGTTTACAATGTGGGGAAGAGAGACTTTATGGGCCCCCTGGGGCTCCGGGCCCCCTGCACATACACCCATGACCCGAATACGTGGAGCATACAGACACAGGCTGCCAGGATACGCTGTGCCTGCCCGATGTTTCCAACTTGGCTATTAGCGCAGCGGTAGGTACGAACTATAGAGTGCGGCTGCCATATGAACTGGTGTGTGTGTGTGTGTGTGTTGTTTTGCTTCCAGTTGGACCTGTGCTGTGCACACTCTGGCAGACGCAGCTGCTCAGTGGATACAATGTTGCGAGCAGACGGGCTGAGTGTCAATCAAAGTGCTTGGGTGGTGGTAGCAGCAGCCGCCGCCACAGCTGCGCTGCACCTCTTGCTCGTCGGTGTTGTTTTTCTGCTTTTGGAAACTGTTGTAGGAAAGGGGGTGCACCGGTCCTGGAGGTACTGCAATACCAGGTCAATGCGTGGAGTGGACAGAGCAAGCTCTTTTTCCAGCTCCCTGTTCTAAAAATCCATTTAATATATGGTCCCCAGATAGGGGACGTATCAGATATTAAACTGATAAGAACAGATTTTTTTTTTAAGTTGACAAACCCCGAGGGGTATTTTTATTTTAACAACATATTTCCAGACATATTAAAATGCTCATATAGTACATTAAAAACACATTGTATAACATATTAAAACATACCATATAAAACATTCCAAAACTTGTCTACCTATATTACATGTTGTTAAAATTCACATTAAAAACCACATAAAAGGGCGCTTGGTGGCACTATATGATGGAGCTCCATTCCCCGATCAGCCATTTTCTTGATAAAATAGGAAAGTTTTTCGTGTCCACAATATAATATTCGTACAAATCATTAAGAGCAATGGATAAAATATCTTTAACCGATAAAACCTCGTGCTTAAAAACTAAAATGTTTCTGGACTTCCACAGAGCTGCCTTCACCGAGTTGACCATCTTCCATGCCATAATTCTCTGAGTCCGTGTGGGGCATTCCAGACATCCATATAGTATTCCTTCCAGTGTTAGTTTCTTTAGTCCTGTTATTCTTTTAAGCAAGGGTAAAAACTTAGTCCATATCCTTTTGGTTAAAAAGCAAGTCCATATCAGATGCTGTGTGGTTTCCTCTTCTATACATCCGGGTCTTGGGCATGCGGCGGTGTTGGTCAGTCCTCTACGATGCTGGAATGCCCGGCATGGAAGACAGTCGTGTATGCAGCTCCAGGCCAGATCCTTCTGTGGGTTAAAAATATGATTATTGACCATTCTCCACGTCTCTTTTGTTTTGCTCTCATTAAAATTACTAACTTGAACATAAAAACCACTTTCCTTAAAACTCTTTATCATTAATTTAGAATTTATTAAAACCTGTGCACTTTTTCCAGTAAAATCGTATAAAACCACAATTTTCTCTAAAATCGCATAGTCTTTGGACAGATTAAAAGAATAAGGGGAGTTTAAAACCGTTTTGAACCATCCGTTCCGCCTCATAAAATAACCTGTGTTGTAGCGTAAAAAATAAGACCATGCGTGGTTTTTAAAAAGTGAGCCTAGGCACATGCTAAAATACTTTATGTATAAAAAGGCTTTTATATCGGGGAAGTCTTTACCACCCATTATTTTTGGCTTCATCACTATTTCTCTTTTTAGTTTTTCCATTTTGGAGCTCCAGAAGAAGGTAAAAACAGCTTTTACAATTTTGTTAAAAACTCTACCAGGAGGTGGGAACACTAGGCTTAAATACAATAAAATCGGTAAAATCACCATTTTTATGATTAAAACCCTCCCCTCCATGGTCAACCTTCTCATATTCCACATACATATTTTCTTGTTTATCTTTTGTGCCACCAAGTCCCAGCTGTTAAGACCTCTGTTATCCTCGTTGAAGGAGACACCTAAAATTTGCACAGATTCAGACACAGGAATGGGGACATCTGACAATGGCAGGTCCCCGATGTTTAAAATACTGCTTTTATTAAAATTTACCTTAAAACCCGAGGTGCAGCAATAAAACTCAATTTGTTTGGTTGCTCTCTGGATCGACAGGGTGTCCCTTCCAAGAATTGCCACATCGTCCATGTACCCCACTACTTTGGCCTCGATCCCCCCCCCCGCCGGGCAGGGGGATCCCACGGATCAGCTTGTCCCGACGTATTGTGCATAAAAGAGGCTCTAGTGTGCAGATAAAAAGTAGTGGGGACAAGGGACACCCCTGCTTCACCCCGGAGTTTAAAAGCACTTCCTGTGTCTTAAAACCATTTACTAAAATTTTGCTTGTGCAATTATCGTAAAACGCTTTTAAAGACAATAAAAAACCTTCCGGTATACCCATTCTCTCTAAAACCTTAAAAAGATAAAAATGTGACACGCGGTCAAAGGCTTTCTCGAAGTCGATAGTTAAAATAGCCATTTGACCTCGTCTTGATTTTGTGTCACTAATAACATCTTTAATCAGGTTAAGATTCTCCAATATTGCCCTCCCGGGCACCCCACAGACCTGGTTGGGGTGTACAATTTTACTTGCTACGGTCTTGAGTCTGTTTGCGCATATTTTTGCCATTATTTTGTAGTCGCTGTTCAGAAGGGTGATCGGTCTCCAGTTCTTGATGTCCGTCTTGTCTCCTTTCTTGTATAAAAGAGACACGTCACCCTTCCTCCAGGACCCCGGGAGGGCTTTCGACATAAAAACCTCAGTAAAAAGGGAGAAAAGGTCATCCTTAAAAATACCAAAAAAGGTGACATAAAACTCTATGGGTATACCATCGGGCCCAGGCACCTTACCTGGTTTAAAACTCTTAATAGTGTCTAAAATCTCCTGTTCTGTGATGTCCCTTAGTAAAATCTCACAAGAACCAGGATCTAAAACGTCAGTGATCTCCTTCAACGAGTCGTTCATAAAATCACTGTCAACAGGTTTAGTATTAAAAAGATCCGCATAAAACTCATACACTTTCTTTAAAATACCCTGTATGTCCTTGGTGCCACCGAGATCATCGAGGACTGTCCGCTTGTCTCTTATCTTCTTGAAGAAGTACCTGGAGCAGGTTTCATTTTCTTCCAGATGTTTCACTTTTGATCGAAATATAATTTCTTTTCCTCTCTGCTCCAGGCACCGGGCGATCTCTTTCTTCACCTCGATGATCTCGTGGTCCACCTCTATATCATGTTGCCGGAACTTATACAGGGTCTGCAGACGAGTGTTCAAATTTGCATAAAATGTCCGTTTTTCTTTAGCTTTGGTGATCCCAACCTTGATAAAAAATGATTTAATTTTTAGCTTCATCTTCTCCCACCATTGGCTGGTGGGAGTGTTGGGATCTTTCACTCGTCTGCAGTTTCTATAAAAAGTGATAAAATCAGATAAAACCTGCGGATCTTCTGAAAGGGACACATTAAATTTCCAGGCATTCTTACCGGATTTTCTCTTTAAAACTGAATCAACTTTAAAATATAAAAGCTTGTGATCCGAGAAAACATTGGTAAAAAGGTCACATCTAAAAGGCAGTATTTGATAAGAACAGAACATAAAATCAATCCTGGAGCTGCAGATCTTATTGCTCCAGGTGACGCCGGCTTCCTCTGTGGCATTGGGATTACATTTTTTATAAGCATCAGTAAGTTTCTGGTCTAAAATCACGTTATTTAGCATAGCAGAGGTCTTGTCATAGTTTCTACTTACTGAGCTGGAAAGCCGGCGTTCCCCCTTTAAAATGCAATTAAAATCCCCCGCTAAAATAAGAGGATCAGAATCACTAATAAAAAGGGGTAAAATCTCTAGCATTTCTGCACGTTCGTTCTTATCTGCTGATCCGTAAAAGTTTAAAAACTGCCACTTTACTCCGTTAATAAAAGCCTTGACCAATAAAATTCTGCCTGGTAAAATTTCGTTAATAGTATCAATTAAAACGTTTCCTTTAAAAAGAATGGCGACCCCCGCCGATCTGGTCTCGTTAGAGCCGGACCAGACCGACGGTCCATGTACCCAGTCATCTTGGTATTTTTTATATTGGGCTCTATGCGGGATCCCGCACTCCTGCAGGAAGAAGACGGAGGCAGCGAATATAGTCAGATAGCTGAAGAGGGCGACCCTCCTCACGTGGTTCTCGATGCTCCTGACATTAAAAGTGAGTCCCGATAGAGCAGCCATTGGAGACTAGGAATATGTGTGGGTCTTCTTCTTAGAAGTCTCCGGGCAAGCCAAACACCTCGCTGGCACTCTCACACCCCCCCGCGTCCGAATCTATCGTGAACGGGGACGCTGGAGAGGAACCTACCTCACTTAGTGGACCCCCAACGGTGCCCGAGAGAGGGATCTGTGTGAGGTCCCATATTGATTCGAATGCTTCCGGATTTCCCAAGGGGGCTAGCAGGCCAGCTCCCGTGTCCATCTCGTTCCCCTCTGCAGGGGTGGGTACTTGGCTCGTTCTTGACTCTGTAGTCTCGGAGGTGGCTCCCCGCGCCCCCTCCTGGCTGGGAGGGGGAGGGGCCTTCCGGGATGGCTCAGCAGGGGGTACTTCCTCCGGGCTCGCCATCCCTGTTGGGATTTCCGGCGTTCCCCCCTGCACCACCTCCGAATATAGCCTTCCGCCCGAGCCTTTCCTCCTTTTTGTTGTAGCTGCCGCCGTGCCCCCCGGGTCCTCCGCCTCGGGCACCGCTTGAGCGGGCATCGTGGGAGGGCCTGGACCGGCTTTCTCGGCTCTGCTACCTCCACCGGTTTCCCGGGAGGGAGAGCCTGTCCGCCGGTCACTCACCCTCCTCTTTATGCTCCGCTGTTCGATACCTGCCTTCTGAGGGGGTCCACCCGAAACCTCCATCTCTTCAGGTTCCTCTCCCTGGGGGGGCGCTTTTTGGTTCTCTGGCTGCCCTGGCTGCTCCTTCGGTCCGGGTCGCCCTTGCTGCTCCGCCTTCTGCGCTCTGTGGGGACAAGACGTGTAGAGGTGACCAACACCGCCGCAAAAATAGCACCCTTTTCCTTTCTTGCATTGACTTGACTCATGGTCTGTGCCCCCACATTTTTTACATGTACTTGCACAAGACTCTTTTTGGTGACCGTATTTCATACAAATCCTGCAGAAGTCAGGCATTCCCGCAAAGTATAGGTCGCCATTCACTTTTCCTAATTTAAAACGCGCGGGCGGTAAGATCACTCCCCCGGGCCCGCTGGGGTCACTTACACACGTGGCTTGGAAACGCCATTTTGAGGTCCAAATACCAAACTCGTTCATAATCTTTCCCATACATCTGACAGATTTGAAATAACGTAGCAGAAAGTCCTCAACCTCTTTCACATCAATGTAGGGAGAATACATCTTAATCACCACGAGTTTAGTGATGTCAAGGACGTGCTCGACTAGCAAGACACCCTTAAGCCTCGGATCTTTTTTCTCCGGAATCGCTGCCACCAAATCACGAAAAATGCCGTTTTCAGTAAAAGTCACGTCATAGATCCGACGCTTGGGGTAATCTAGTATTGCTAGTATTTCGCGTTTCTGCACGTTAAACGCCCCTTTAAGCACGTCCTCGACCACATACTTCAAGCCACGTGTGTCCACACTATCCAAGAAAGAGACACGTATCGTGTTCTTAATCCGCGCATAAGCCGGTATATCGTGTGGGCCCTCACCCATTTTTTGAAAGATGGTAAAATCACAAAGCCGCTTTGTGATATATAATAAATAAGCGCCCTCTCCTGGCCCGGAGACCAGAAGAGGCAGGGGGATCGCAACCCGTTTACCCTGGGACTAATCCCTCTCCCCGATAGCAGCAGGCGGGTGAAGCCCACCGGAGTGGGCGATCCCGCCAGGCAGAGGAGAGGGGTACCCGAGTTACCTTCTGACTAAGACCGCCTGTACCAGGTACACTTGATCTTAGCCAAAAGGCCGAGAAGCGATAACCCGAAATGGGTTTCACCTGTAGCCCGATCCGCCCAACTCCACTTCCAAGGCTTGAGGCAACACGCTCAGCCAGCACTCTGGGCGCACCCACAATGCACCCAGGCAGCTGGGAGAGTTTGTAAAACTTTCCATAGCCCCGCCCCACGCCTTCTCAACCGCGCCCAGCCTCACACCCTCAGTCCTTCCTCTTGCACCGTGCTCACGCATCCTAGGCTTGCAGAGCCTGCTGCTGCTGCAGGACTCGTCAGCTCCCTACAAAGGATGGTTAAGCCGGCGATGACACTAGAAGCAAGCACTAGTTTGTCTCTGAAGGTGCGTCGGTCGGTCGGTTGGAGGGATCTCTTCGGCCGGCCGCATTTCCAGTGGGGACGGATGGAAACTTTTTACCTAAAATAAGGGAAATTGGCTTCGGCCCCATAGGGCTTTATTGCCTTCCCCTGGGCCAGCATTAGTAGACCCTAGTAAGGAGAATATTAGAGCGGCATGGTCATCCGAAGAACTTAAAAACATACAGCAGGCCTTTTTTGCCCGCCATACATACATAACTACAGATTTTATATATTTTTTTACATATATACATTAGATATATAAACATTATATTATATATATATATATATACACACATTATATATATACACATTATATATATATATATATATACACACATATATATATATATACACACACACACACACACACAATCTTAAATCTATCTTTAATCTATATCTACAAAATCTGTAATTTAGAAATAATCCATATCTATATTCTACATAATTAATAAAGATAGATAGATAGATAGATAGACTCACATACATACATACATACATACTGTATGCAATTGAGCCAGGTGTTTGGAAGGCTGACAATGTCACTCCTTTGTGATGTCATGAGCCAGGTGTATGGCAGGCTGATGTCACTCCATTGTGATGTCATCAATTTAGAAGCATTAATACCGGGCTTGGCAGCCATTTTAGTCAGTCTCTGCTGCAGCTGGGAGACGGGAGATGGTCTTTATTTCCACCAAGAAGCTGCAGAACTACCGGTAACTGCATCATTTTTATTTTATTCAATATAGGTTTTATTGGTTTCATGGAGGGGGGGAAACTTTTGCCTTATCTCAAAGCAATGTAAAAATAACTTTGACAATGAAACTTAATAAATCAATTTCGAGTTGAACTATATCATGTTTGTCTGTGATATTTTATAAGGTCTACAAACAGGGGAATGAGGGGAGGGTAAGGGGGGGAGTGGTAAGGGAGGGTAGGTATCTATGACACGGGAGAAAGAGAAAATAAAACAAAAAGGGGGGGGGGGCGGGCTCCGGAATTGTTGTTTCTCTTTACGATTGTGGTTTAAACGTGTTACTCACATGTCTGTCTGTAACCACTTGGTAAATAGGGGTGAGCTCCGGGCATCTATCCATATCGCCCAGGTGTGATACAATTTATCATAGCCTGACGGCTCATCTAGAAGCCTCATTCTCTCCATACGCTCTATTTCGTGGATCATTGTTATTTTTAGTGGAGTGCATTTTTTATGCAGCACACAAGGGGGAGACAGCGGCCTACCAAAATCGAGTTGGCTGCTGCTGTGGCTTTCTTTTTTTAAAAAAAAGGTAGGTTCCGTTCTTCCATGGTGAGGAATAGGCAGGGAGGTTCCGTTTTTGCCAGCTGGGGAATGCTTATAGGCAAGGCCTTATCCCTGGTGGTGCATGTAACGTCAGACCACGTTTTAGACATGCAGCAGCAGCATTCAGTCAGTGGCTGACAAACGAGCTCCATGCAAGTTTACATTAAACAGACACATTTCTTTCTTTACTGTATTGACTGCGGTCTGTAATCGAGCGGTTGAACTGTTTCTGTGTCCATACATTGAATAAAGCAATACATCCTTGTAAAGTAGACGTCCGTTCGTTGGAGTTCTTTGCTCCCCGAGTGTTGCTCCATCTCTAAACGTTGGCCTGGATCTTCATGGACGAATACTGCCCATCCCACGTGGAGCGTGTATCTCAGCCCGCGTGGAGTGCTGCAGTCCAATGAGGTATTCCGTGCTACATAGCAAGCCTTGGGCCTGTGTGATTGGGGGTCCGCTGCTGTCTGTCCACTCTGAAGCGCGCATCCGGGGCCGGCCGCTTTTCGACTACCAGCGACTGCAGGTCACACACACAGGCTGGTTGGAATGGCCTAGCATTATCCTGATCCGGAGGTGTAACTTGAAGCTGCGGGGCCCCAGTACAAAGTCTGGAACTGGGCCCCCAAACTATAAAGCTTCATTGATAGCATTGGTTTACAATGTGGGGAAGAGAGACTTTATGGGCCCCCTGGGGCTCCGGGCCCCCTGCACATACACCCATGACCCGAATACGTGGAGCATACAGACGCAGGCTGCCAGGATACGCTGTGCCTGCCCGATGTTTCCAACTTGGCTATTAGCGCAGCGGTAGGTACGAACTATAGAGTGCGGCTGCCATATGAACTGGTGTGTGTGTGTTGTTTTGCTTCCAGTTGTACCTGTGCTGTGCACACTCTGGCAGACGCAGCTGCTCAGTGGATACAATGTTGCGAGCAGACGGGCTGAGTGTCAATCAAAGTGCTTGGGTGGTGGTAGCAGCAGCCGCCGCCACAGCTGCGCTGCACCTCTTGCTCGTCGGTGTTGTTTTTCTGCTTTTGGAAACTGTTGTAGGAAAGGGGGTGCACCGGTCCTGGAGGTACTGCAATACCAGGTCAATGCGTGGAGTGGACAGAGCAAGCTCTTTTTCCAGCTCCCTGTTCTAAAAATCCATTTAATATATGGTCCCCAGATAGGGGACGTATCAGATATTAAACTGATAAGAACAGATTTTTTTTTTTTTTTTTTACCCTCAGATTGGGTTGAAACTTACTTTACTTTACTTTCAAGTAAACTGTCATTGCATATTTACTGCAACGTTCATCCCTTTCATCATCAGGCTTTATTACTGTTCTTAATTTTCACAATAACAAAAACAAAATTACAAAGAAAAGCATTCTATTTACAATCCAACAAGTTGGATCCACTTCTTCACCTTCCATACGCCCTCCGCATCCACCCCCCTCCTCCTCTTATCCCATAGGTAGCATATAAATAACTTCCCCAGTACCATTCTTACACTCGCATTCACACTCAGCTCTTCTCTTTTATACACATACACATTCCTCACATCCCACAGCACTTCTTTCACACATGACAAAAACAACCACAACAATCTTTCTTTCACTCCATCACTCGCACCTAAACCAAACATCAGTACCTCAAAGGATAGAAACTGAATACCTGTTAACTCTTTACAGAGCGGTCCTAATTTTTTCATCACTTTCTGGGCATAGGCACAATTCCAGAATAAGTGGACTATGCTCTCGCTGCCTCCACACTGGACTCTAGGACAGGTCTCTCTTGCTATCAGACCTCTGCTCCTCTGGAATTCTCTCACAGGTAGTACGCCGTGCAAGCTCTGCCATACAATTTCTTTCTGTCTGCCAGTCATTCCATCCATTCTCACTTTCGCCCATACTCTCTGCACATTCCTTCCACCAACCAGATTTATCTCACTCACCCTTTCCCTACTCTCAATCATTCTCACAAGCAGACGTTTATTTCGGAGCATACTCACTTCCACTTCACTCAACTCATACTTCTCTACAAACTTTACAATCCACTCATACCACTTTGGAACCACGAATGCAACAGGCTTACTCAAGTCATTCTTACACCACTTCAACCTTACAAACAGTCGCCCGGCCAAATATCTCATCATACACGACACCTTTCTCTCTCTCTCAATCACAGCCAACAAAAAAACTAATCCATTCACTCCAAAATAAACTTCCAGGTTCGGGAAACTCATACCACCATTCCTCCAACTCTTCACCACAGTCTCTCTTTTCAAGCGCTCCATCTTAGATCCCCAGAAAAAAACAAATAGAATCCTATTTAAACTCCTGAGCCTCATATAGTCAGGCGGAAAGATCATTGCCACATACAAAAAGATTGGCAGAACAATACTCTTGATCACTACTATTTTTCCCAGGAGACTAAGATCTCTCATTCTCCAGAAGGTCAACCGTTTCTCCACTCTTTCCTTTGCTGCCTCCCAACTCTCTTTACCATCCACAGAATCATTAAACATGATCCCCAAAATTTTGATTGGTCCAGACACTACATTCAAACCTAAATCTCTCACTCCACCTACCTCCCCAAACACCTTACATTCACTCTTTGACCAATTCACTCTAAAAGCAGACGCACCACAAAAAATAGACGCTAACAACTTGACTCTACGCACAGCACTCTCTGACTCGCACACCACACACACATCGTCCATATACGCACACACTTTTAACTCTTTCCCACCACTTCCTGGAATATGGATCCCTCTCACAACTTTATCTTTTCTCAACAGGCACAACAATGGCTCAATCGCACAAATAAAAGCGACTGCGGACAGCGGACAGCCCTGCCGCACCCCAGAACATCCACTCACCTTTCTCCCCACACACCCATTCACCAACACTCTGCTATACATTCCATTATACAAACTCTGAACTCTCCACACAAAATCACTCGGGAAACCCATTCGTAACAACACTCTAAACAAGAAACTATGAGACAATCTATCATACGCCTTTTCAAAGTCTATAGACACAACATACACACTCTTCTCTCTACTCTTACAATCCCACAACACATCTCTCAACAACACCAGACTCTCTTGCACTCTTCTACCAGGCACCGCACAGAATTGCTCTTCACTCACCACACATTCAACCACATCTCTCATTCTATTGGCCACTATCTTCGCATAAATCTTGTAATCACAGTTAAGTAACGTGATGGGCCTCCAATTTTTCAGACTTTTCAAACTTCCTTTTTTTGGTATTAACACAATCACTCCCCCACGCATGCTCTCAGCCACTTCCACATTCTCCCACATATACTTACACACCGCACACACATCCACTCCCACCACCTTCCACAACAGACGATAGAATTCCACAGGCAACCCATCCTCACCAGGCGTCTTATTCACAGCCATTCCTTGTACCACTCTCTCCACCTCATCCATAGATATGTCTCTCATCACAGACGCTCTCTCTCCTTCTCCAAGCTTACTCTCTAGCACACTCAGCACCTCACTCTCCAAACTCTCATCCCTCTCTTTCACCGCATACAGATCCTCATAGAACGCAGCCACTTCCTCACTCACACCATCCCCACTCACCTCACATCCATCCTCTTTCATCACCACCTCTATTGTTGGTTTCTTTGCAAAGACTTTTTTAAAGAAAAACCTAGAGCATTTCTCTCCATACTCCATCTTCTCCAGTTTGGCCCTGTATATGATGCTTCTGCCTTTTTCTGTAATATACCTATTAATTTCTCTCCTCACACTCACCAACTCATCCTGCACATCCACACCATTCTCTCTCATTCTCTCCAAAAAGCTTAGACGTGTGTTTAGTTTTGTGTACTCCTCCCGCCTTCTTGCTGCCAGTTTATATCCCAAAGACTTGAAATATGCTTTAGTCTTCTTTTTTACCCAATCCCACCACTGCAGAATATTAGCAAACTTGTTTTTCCTCTCACACCACCTGTTATACAGACACTCATACTCCTTTCTCACATCCTCGCTCTCCAGATGACTTATATTAAGTTTCCACAGCCCCCTCCCATGTACCCCTCTCACATTCACATCCACACCACACAGCAAACACTCATGATCCGAGAAAATAACTGGTTTTTGTTGGTAGCTTAACAGTATGATGTTCTCTGAAACAAAACAATAGTCCAGCCGGGAATGAAGGCCCCCTCTATCAGCATGGTACGTAAATAATTTGGGTTTAACGTTACATAAAATCTGCATGTCTTGCAACCTATAATCAGAAACAATCTCTGACAAAACCTTCCCAGACAAATCAAAAGCCTTCTTGTCCAGGTCGCAGTTCACATCACCGACTATAATTACTGGCATTCTGCCCTGAATAAACAATTTAATTTTTTCAAATAAAAGTTTTCTCTCATTCTAACTGCTGGGAGCATAAATATTAACTAACAAAAACTTCGTGTTTTTATATATCAGTACCGCTGACAGACACCTCCCCACCTCAATTACTGTGTAGCTGTCTAACTGCACCTCCCCCGACTTAAGCAATATGCCTACCCCATCATTTCTGTTTGTCTTACTACCAGACCATATACATGTCCCACAAGGCCATTCATCAGGTTTTATATCACCAGTAATCCCACATTCTTGCAGACAGTACACATCCGCATTCTCCTGTCTGAGAAAACTCAGTATGGCCGTCCTCCTGGCCCTACTGGTAAACACCCGGACATTTTGTGAGCAAATGGTAAAACCCATATTACATCCTCATATACATCATGCTGCTTAAATACATCAGGGTGGGTACCCTATGCAAAGATTCATTTATAAGTCTTCACCACTATCAGTAGTAAGGACAAGGTCCTGCGCCACTTTTTCCAGCGGGTCGCCGGTTTCCATGGGTTTTTCTTTACTCCTCTCACACTTTTGTTTTTTAGCAGAGTCCCCCACCAC